>NC_136068.1:1440475164-1441675164 GCF_964261635.1 Lissotriton helveticus
GATGCTGACGTCAAATATTCGACACTTGAAAAAGTAACTCTGGCATGCTGGTGGGGTATTGAATATTTCCGAAAGTATGTATATGGCACAGTATTCAAGGTAAGAACAGATCATAGTTCTTTGGTGGAGTTGTTTACCACAAAGGGTTGTGGGAAGGCCACACCAAGGATTGCCAGATGGCAGTATAAACTGCAAGATTTTCATTTTAATGTTGAGTACATTCCAGGGGTCAAGAATGTGTTAGCGGACTGTTTATCCCGTTTACCCGTCCAGGAAGATTGTGAATCATTTATTACTGATGAGAATACTGAAAAAGTTATATCTGTTTGTATGGTATCCAATGGTTGTATCAAACAAGATGAATGGAAAAATGCTTGTGCTATCGATGAGAAAATTCAGGAAGTCATCAAATATGTTTCAACTCAATGGCCGTTAAAAAAAGATTCAGATAAAGAATTATTGCCTTATTTGTATGTGGCCATTGAATTGTCAGTCATTGATGACATGTTATTTCGGGGTATACAATTAGTTGTGCCTAAGGATTTGCGGGAACAAGTATTGTGTTTGGCACACGTAGGACATCCTGGGATGTCGAGCATGAAAAACAGATTAAGATCTGAATTTTGGTGGCCGGCCATTGACAGATTTATCGAGTCAAAAGTCAGATCGTGTATAGATTGTGCTATGAGTGATAAGTCGCAAAGAGTTATTAAGTATGAAAAGTCTCCAGCATCAAGGCCTGTGGGTGTTTGGGAAAGAGTTTCTCTTGACATAGCTGGTCCGATTTGTTTGCCCAAAAGTCCAATGTATATAATTGTTCTTATTGATCAATTATCTCAGTGGCCAGAGATTAAATTAGTGCATCATATTGATTCCCATACAATCATTCAATTCTTAAATGAAGTATTTAATAAGGAGGGGTTTCCCAAGTGTTTGGTTACCGACAGTGGTACTCAGTTAACTTCCATCCAAATGGAAGATTATCTCGTTAAGCATGGAATTTCTCATTTGAGAACATCGGTATATTATCCACAGAGTAATGGAATTGTTGAAAGGTGGATAAGAGTTCTGAAAGAGGGTGTACAATTTGCATTATCTTCTGGGAAAAATTGTTCTCAGATTCTCAAAGATTTGGTGTGGAGTTATAGGGTTACCCCTAGAATGGTTGGCGATCTGTCTCCATTTGAGAAAATGAGGGGAAGAAAGGTTGTTTGTGATTTGAATCAGCCATGGATGTTAGAGATGAAAAACAAAGTTGACCAATCCAAATTCAAATCCAAAGTTTCCAATGATAAGTGTCGCTGGCCATCCAATAAAAGGCAAATGTCATCTCTGAAGCGTGGTAATACGTTGTCACTATTTCGCATTGGTGATTGGGTACGTGTGAAGAAGGGGAGATTAATAAAGGCTGGAGAATACAAGTTTTCTATACCTATGAAAGTAGTTAGAGTAGGTCGTCAGGTTGTAGAGCTAACTGTTGGGAATGTGTGGAGTTTGAGCAAGGTTGTTAAAGTGCCTACATGCTTATGGTCTAAGCTTGATAAATCGTGCAAATAACACTTCTCTACATCAACAAAACCATAATGATACCAAGTATCAAGCCACCTCAAGATTAAAATTCAAACCAGCTTGGTGTAAGGATATTGTCATGACATAATATCCGTTCTTTTTAATTTGACATTTTTGTTAGGATTATATATGTTTTGCAAAGGTTTCTGCTGAATATGTTTTGTAACTTTTATCTTTTCAGATATTTAATTTTGTTACTGATGTTGTATATAGTTCAATTACATAATGTGTCATACTAATCTTTTGATAACTATGTATTTGCAATATTTGTGTTGACGAAAGGGAATGTGTGGCATCCTGGCCATTGGTGTGGCATCCTGGCCATTGGTGACATGTAGAACCATTGGCCAGGGTTCTACATGACTCAGATTTCATTTTGAGTCAGTTGGCCCAGGCTCTGTTTAGAAGACAGTTCATTGTATTTATGCTAATAAATACTTATTATAATTCATTCGGTTTGGACAGCGTCTTGGATTTTACAGACCCCAATCCCCAGAGGGACACGCGCCAGAGGGCGCTCCCTAGCCGCGTCACTCCCGCTGCCCCGGAGGCCCATAAAACCAACACAGGGCCCCTGCAGCGCGGGACGCATCAAAGGATTTTGCCACATCAAAGGATTTAGCCGCACCACCAGAGTCAGTGAAGAGGAGGGGACTCCAATCCCCAGAGGAACTCGAGCGAGCCTAGCCGTGTCACTCCCGCTATGTCGGAGGCCGATAAAACCAACAGAGGGCCCCCGCAGCATTGGGACGCGCGCGTGCGTGCCCGGGCCAAGGGCGGGCCACTCCAAGCCCGTCAGAGACTGGAAGAGACTGGGCTGGGCTTGGCCAACCCCCTGTGACCCCACGCATTAAGGTGGACATTGGCTATTGTTAGAAGCGGCTGTCTCTAGTTGGCAGAGGTATACACTTCTGACAAATAGGGACACACCTTTTCTAGTCAGGGCAAGGGGATCACACACTTAGATAACCCCTGCTCACCCCCTTGGTAGCTTGGCAAAGCAGACAGGCTTATCTCAAAGGCAGTGCGTTAAGCATTGATGACCACATACAGTAATAAAGTGAATACACTACAAATGGACACAACACAGTAGTATTATAAAAATAAGAATGTTTATATAAGGCTTAGCACAAGACCAAATAACGACAAAAATATACCATAATCTTAATAAATACTCTTGGAAGGAAAAATAATAGTTCAAGCGTAATTTCTTCTTAGCACAAAGTCTTTAGTATCAAAAGCAACTCTTCTTCTCTAAAACACAGTTCTTGGCAACAATGTAACCCACACGGGAGTCACAAGACGTCGAGGCAAAGTTAGTCCAAAGGTTCGGCGTCGACCGCGAGGAGCGCTACGTCGAGCCCGGAGTCGCACAGACCCCCACAACACAGTACCTTGGAAAAGTGAAGCACTCGATGATCAGCGGCGTCGAGATGTCCGGCGTCGCGTCTTCGGCGTCGATCGGGCCTCGGAGTCGGGGCGATCTGCAGCGGCGTCGACCGAAGTCAGGCAGGAGCAGCGCTCACGAGGTGAAGCAGGATACGGCGTCGTCGATGTCGATGTTGCAAGAGTGAGCAGCGCTCACGGCGTCGAGAGGGCTCGAAGTCGATGCGATCAGCAGCGGTGCAGACACGAGGTCACTTGGAGCTGGAGCCGAACTCACTACTCACTGGCGTTGTTGCTGGCGTCGATCGGGCCCGGCGGCCGGCGTCGAGGAAGCGGGACACTGGAGCCGTTACTCACGATGTCGAGCTGGATTCGGCGGCGTCCGTCGGCGTCGAGATTGCTGGATTCTTTCAGAGGTGCTGGATTCACAAGTTCCAGCAAACAGCACTTTAAGCAGATGAAGTCCTTTAGCCCTGTGACTTCAACAGGAGACTGGCACTCTTCCAGCCCTTGGAGATTTTCTTAGCAAAGATTGAGAGTACACACACAGTTCCTCTCTCCTGGTTCCTTGGCAAAAATAAAGAAGCAATGCAGGATTCCCCCAACAAACAGCACTCTGGCAGAAGGGGTAGGCAGTCCTTAGATCAGCAGGCTTCTTGTCCTTGGTTCAGGTTTCCTTGTCAGAAGTGATCTAAATTCTTGGTTCAGGGGTCCTTCTCTTATACCCCTTTTTGGCTTTGATCCCTTTGTCCATGCAGGGGAATTTCCCCCCATCCTGGGTTTGTTGTGGGTGTTGCCAGGCCGAAGCACCTGGCCTATTCACTGTGAAGGCGGAAAAATCTGGACAGACCATCAGCATTGGCGTGATCTGTGCCAGGGCGGTGTTCCACCGTGAAGTCCATCCCCTGTAGGGAAATGGACCACCTCAACAGCTTTGGATTCTCACCCCTCATCTGCATCAACCATCTGAGGGGCCTGTGGTCTGTCTGAACCCGGAAGTGAGTCCCAAACAGGTAGGGTCTTAGCTTCTTCAGCGCCCAGACCACAGCAAATGCTTCTCTCTCTATCGCACTCCACCTCTGTTCCCTGGGAAGTAACCTCCTACTGATGAAGGCTACAGGTAAGTCTCGGCCCTCTTCATTCACCTGAGCTAGAACAGCCCCCACGCCATGCTCTGAAGCGTCCGTCTGGACAACAAATTCTTTAGAAAAGTCGGGTGCCTGGAGTATGGGTGCTGTGCACATTGCAGTTTTCAGGGTGTCAAAGGCCGTCTGACAGGCGTCAGTCCAGATCACAAGTCGTGGCTGCTTCCTGGAAGTAAGCGAAGTCAAGGGGTGCACAATGTTACCATAATCCTTGACGAACCTCCTGTAATAACCTGTGAGACCCAAGAAGGCTCTCACCTGAGTCTGGGTTTTGGGCGGTGCCCATGCCAGGATGGTATCAATCTTGGGTTGCAGGGGGGCCACCTTGCCGCTCCCTACTTGGTGCCCCAAGTACACCACTGAACCCTGCCCAATCTGGCACTTACTGGCTTTGATTGTGAGGCCTGCTCTGCGCAGGGCCAACAACACTTCCTGGAGGTGGCGCAAGTGTTCCTCCCAGCTGGCGCTGAACACTGCGATGTCGTCCAGGTAGGCGGCACTGAAATCCTCCAGTCCAGCCAAGACCTGGTTGACCAACCTCTGGAAGGTGGCAGGGGCATTCTTCATCCCAAAGGGCATAACCCGGAACTGGTAGTGCCCATCTGGTGTGGAGAATGCTGACCTCTCTTTTGCCCCATCAGTCAAGGCGATCTGCCAGTACCCAGACGTTAAATCAAACGTACTAAGGTACCGGGCCGCCCCCAACCGATCTATGAGCTCATCAGCTCTGGGGATGGGGTGCGCGTCAGTCTTTGTGACTGAATTGAGTCCTCGGTAATCCACACAGAACCGAAGTTCCGGTGAAGCACCAGGCGCTGCAGCCTTTGGGACCAAGACCACTGGGCTGGCCCAAGGACTGCTAGAGGACTCAACCACCCCTAAGGCAAACATTTTGGAGACCTCCTCCTTGATGTATGCTCTGACCTTGTCAGTCACTCTGTAAGCCTTGTGCTTGACAGGAGTGCTGTCCCCGGTGTCCACATCATGGACACACCACTGAGTGACACCAGGAATCAAGGAAAACAGATCAGGGAATTGTCCCAACAATTGGCGACAATCCTGCTGCTGCTCAGGGGTCAGTGTGTCAGAGAGGACAACACCATCCACTGACCCATCTTGCTCTTTTGCATACAGGAGGTCAGGAAGAGGCTCACTCTCCTCCTCCATTCCAGCATCTGTAGCTAGGAGCATGCCCACTTCGGACCTTTCTAAGTGGGGCTTTAAACGGTTGACATGCAGGACCCGCAAGGGGTTCCTGGGAGACTTCAAGTCCACCATGTAGGTGACATCGCTCTTTTTCTCCACAACCTCAAATGGTCCAGTCCATCTGTCCTTGAGCGCACAAGGTTCCACAGGGGACATGACCCAAACTTTTTGTCCAGGCTGAAGCTCTACCAGAGTGGCCTTCTGGTCGTACCACCGCTTCATCTCCTCCTGGCTGGCCTCCAGATTTGCCTGAGCAAGATCTCTGAAGCGCCTGGTCTGGTTCCTAAAGGCCAGCATGTAACTGTATACATCCTGGGGAGGTTTCCTGGGAGATTGCTCCCAGCCTTCTTTGACCAGACTCAAAGGTCCTCTTACCGGGTGTCCATACAAAAGCTCAAAGGGGCTGAACCCTAGAGACTTCTGCGGCACCTCACGGTAAGCAAACAACAGGCATGGCAAGAGGACATCCCATTTACGCCTCATTGGTTCTTCAAGACCCATAATCATGCCTTTAAGGGTACGGTTGAATCTCTCAACCAACCCATTACCTTGAGGGTGGTAAGGAGTGGTGAACTTGTAGGTTACCCCACACTCCTTCCACAGAGACTTCATATAGTTGGGAATGAAGTTGGTGCCCCGGTCTGACACCACCTCTCTGGGGAACCCCATTCGGGAGAAAACATCCATCAGTGCCCGTCCCACCACGGGGGCCGTCACTGTTCTGAGAGGGATGGCTTCCGGGTACCATGTGGCATGGTCCACCAAGACCAGGATGAACCTGTTGCCCAGGGCTGTCTTGGGGTCCAGGGGCCCAACAATGTCAATCCCCACCCGGTCAAAGGGGGTACTGACCACGGGAAAAGGTTGGAGGGGAGCCTTCTGCTTCCGCCCGCTTTTCCCACTTGCCTGTCAAGTTTGACAGGTCTTGCAATGGATATCTGTATCCCTTCTCATCTGAGGCCAATAAAAATGGGTGACAAGCCTGTCATAGGTCTTGTCCTGCCCCAGATGTCCAGCTAACGGAACGTCATGAGCCAAACCCAGTAGGAAGGCTCTGAAGCGCTGGGGTACCACCAGCACACGGGCTGACCCAGGCTCAGCAGCCTTAGGCTCGCTATACAGGAGGTCGTTCTCCCAGTAAACAAAATGTGACCCTGACTGATCACCTGAGGTTTGGGCTGAGGCCTGCTGCCTCATACCCACAAGAGAAGGGCACACTTTCTGTTCTGCACAGAATTCCTCCCTGGAGGGACCACCATCCTGCTGCCAGTGGGTCAGCTCGGGCAGGTCTCCCAGTTCAGCAACTTGTTCCCCTGTGGGTTCCAGGGCATACCCCTCAAGGTCTGCCTCCTCCTGGACCACGGGAACTACGGGGGACGGTTTCCCGCGCCCCCTGCCTCTTCTCTTCACAGCTGGGTCCTGGGCCATACTTTCAGGCTCCAGAACCCCATCAACACCCTTACTTGCTGTCATGGATCGAGTGGTTGCACACACCCACTCTGGCACACCCAACATTTTCAAATGTGTCTCCCTCTCCACCTTAGCCCAAGGGGAGTCTTCCAAATCATTGCCCAGGAGACAATCAACAGGCATGGTGGGCCTTACAGCAACTTGAATAGTGCCTGAAACTCCCCCCCATTCAAAGGAAACTTGAGCTACCTCACACTCTCTCTGGGAGTTGTCAGCAGCTATCACAGGGTAGAATGCGTGGGGAACAACCTGCTCTCTGGACACCAAGTGACACTTGACAGTTGTCACACTCGCTCCGGTGTCTCTGAGAGCTTCCACTCTATGGCCATTAATGGTCACCCACTGCCTATATTTCTTAGTGTTACTAGGCAGAGGGGGTGGAGGGACCAATTCCATGTCTCCTAGAGAGACCAGGGACATCTCTGCGGGACCCTCCCCACCATGGGCAACCATCTCCTCCCCTCCCAGGGCTACACTCGCCAACTGACGGGGGCGGCACGTGGTGGTGCACTGGGTGGTGCACTAGAGTTCTTCAAGGGACACTGGGGATCATAAAACCGGTGTCCCACCTGCTTACAAGCGAAGCAGGTCATTGGGCCCCTACGAACAGTTCTACCTGTCGGGGCCTCTGATTTCTTCTCTGGGGGAGGCTGGGAACCCTTCCCTTGGTTCCCTTGGGGATTACTTTGGGGCCCCTTCTGGAACTCCCTCTGTTTACCCTTGTCCCCCCCACTCTTCTGCTGGGGACCCTGCCCACCTTTGGCTGAGTCTCCCACTGGACCCTTGTGGACCCTGGTACTGACCCAGCGGTCCGCCTCCTCAGCAAGTTTTCTAGGGTTAGATATCTTGCTATCAATAAGGTGCTGGCGCAGCTCTGGAAAACAGTTATTAGACAAGTGCTCCCAAGCAAATAAATCATGAAGAGCATCATAACTTTCCACTTTGCTGCCCTTTACCCAACCATCCATGGCTCTGCAAAAAAATGACACATATTCAACCCACGTAGTACCAGGCAACTTCTTACATTCTCTAAAGGCCTGTCTGTACTTTTCTGGGGTTAGGCCATACCTTAACATTAAAGCATCTTTCATATGAGTATAAGACATCCTATCCTCAACAGGCATGCCTAACAGGGTATCTCTTCCCTCATTCACAAAGCGACCCCACAACCCCGCTCCCCAATCCTTCTCAGGGACCCGGTGGGCCAACAATGCTAACTCATATGCTTTAAACCATTGACCAATATCCTCATTCTTCTGAAAATCTTTGATCACATCTTTGGGAAAATAAAACCTACTTTCTGCAGGCACAGATGGGATGCTGCCACCAGAGGGATTCAATTCTAACTCTTTAGCTTTGAGCTCCAACTCCCTCATCCTGGTATCACGTTCAAAAGCTAACTTCTCTCTTTCAAACTCTAACCTTTTGATCTCCATATCAGCTTCTCTCCTGTCTCTTGCATTCTCTATTTCCAACTGCCCATCTATCTTAAGTTTTGCCATCTCCATGTTGTATGCTCGCTCCTTCGCCCTTTCTTCTCTTTCTTCAGGAGAAAGACCTTTGGAGGAAACACTGCTGCCAGGAGAGGATGCGGGCCCAATCACTGGCACCTCCTCCTCCCCTTCCCCTGTCGGTACCACCACCGGATCAGAGGAATCTCTGGCCTCTAACCAGGCCTGCAATGCTTTTAGATAATCTGGCCTCCTTGAAATGCCTGGGGTAGGAACTTGCAACTGCTTGCAAAAGGATTTCAGCTTCTTTAACGGGTAGTCGTTCATCTTACTCCTATCAAATTCCTCCACAACAACAGGTGTAGTGCCTCCAGCATTACTCATGGTCAAAACTGGCAGTTTCAAAAATCAAGCTCCAGGTCTGCTTTCACTATGTAGTGCACACTAATCACTGCACATAGGTCATAAATGCAAAGTTCAAATCCTCACCGCTGACCCACCAATGTTAGAAGCGGCTGTCTCTAGTTGGCAGAGGTATACACTTCTGACAAATAGGGACACACCTTTTCTAGTCAGGGCAAGGGGATCACCCACTTAGATAACCCCTGCTCACCCCCTTGGTAGCTTGGCAAAGCAGACAGGCTTATCTCAGAGGCAGTGCGTTAAGCATTGATGACCACATACAGTAATAAAGTGAATACACTACAAATGGACACAACACAGTAGTATTATAAAAATAAGAATGTTTATATAAGGCTTAGCACAAGACCAAATAACAACAAAAATATACCATAATCTTAATAAATACTCTTGGAAGGAAAAATAATAGTTCAAGCGTAATTTCTTCTTAGCACAAAGTCTTTAGTATCAAAAGCAACTCTTCTTCTCTAAAACACAGTTCTTGGCAACAATGTAACCCACACGGGAGTCACAAGACGTCGAGGCAAAGTTAGTCCAAAGGTTCGGCGTCGACTGCGAGGAGCGCTACGTCGAGCCCGGAGTCGCACAGACCCCCACAACACAGTACCTTGGAAAAGTGAAGCACTCGATGATCAGCGGCGTCTAGATGTCCGGCGTCGCGTCTTCGGCGTCGATCGGGCCTCGGAGTCGGGGCGATCTGCAGCGGCGTCGACCGAAGTCAGGCAGGAGCAGCGCTCACGAGGTGAAGCAGGATACGGCGTCGTCGATGTCGATGTTGCAAGAGTGAGCAGCGCTCACGGCGTCGAGAGGGCTCGAAGTCGATGCGATCAGCAGCGGTGCAGACACGAGGTCACTTGGAGCTGGAGCCGAACTCACTACTCACTGGCGTTGTTGCTGGCGTCGATCGGGCCCGGCGGCCGGCGTCGAGGAAGCGGGACACTGGAGCCGTTACTCACGATGTCGAGCTGGATTCGGCGGCGTCCGTCGGCGTCGAGATTGCTGGATTCTTTCAGAGGTGCTGGATTCACAAGTTCCAGCAAACAGCACTTTAAGCAGATGAAGTCCTTTAGCCCTGTGACTTCAACAGGAGACTGGCACTCTTCCAGCCCTTGGAGATTTTCTTAGCAAAGATTGGGAGTACACACACAGTTCCTCTCTCCTGGTTCCTTGGCAAAAATAAAGAAGCAATGCAGGATTCCCCCAACAAACAGCACACTGGCAGAAGGGGTAGGCAGTCCTTAGATCAGCAGGCTTCTTGTCCTTGGTTCAGGTTTCCTTGTCAGAAGTGATCTAAATTCTTGGTTCAGGGGTCCTTCTCTTATATCCCTTTTTGGCTTTGATCCCTTTGTCCATGCAGGGGAATTTCCCCCCATCCTGGGTTTGTTGTGGGTGTTGCCAGGCCAAAGCACCTGGCCTATTCACTGTGCAGGGCAGAGTCTTCAGCCGCCCAGCAGGAGTGGAGCCAGCATTGTCACTGGCAGGGGCAGGGCCATCAGTTGCCCGGCAGGAGGTGGGCCAGGAAAGTCCCAGGCAGGCACAGAGTCATCAGTCGCCTGGCAGGGGGGCGGAGCCAGCATTGTATCAGGCAGGGCAGGCTATCAGGAGCTACTCTTCCCCTACTCTCAATGCAAATGCCCCACTCATCCCACACTGACTCATTCAGACCTCTGGAGCCACCCAGCTCCTGTCACACGCACACCAGAACCAGCAGAGACCGGTAGACAGTTAGACAAGAAAATAGCTACTTTCTAAAAGTGCTATTTTCAAACACAGAGTCCAAAAACCATCCACACAAACGGATGTGTTATTAAACCCTGAGTTCAGGGATACCAAACTCGACATTGCACCATGCTCCCCGAGCCCGCTAGGATTATAGCATTAATAATCCTGGCAGCCCATTCTAACTGATGGAGAGCAGGTTACCTTACAATAGTGAAAAACGAATATGGCTGTAATTCACTATTAGGACATGCCAACCTTGTCAGGCTTGTCCTACCTTATGCTTACAATGCACCCTGCCCTTGGGCCTACCATAGGGGTGACTAACATGAAGTTAAGGGAAGGTTTAGGGACTGGCAAGTAGGTGTACTTGCACAGTCTGCGTGACAGTACCAGACTGCACGTGGTCTAGCAATGGTAGACCTTCAGACATACTTTTACTAGGCCGCTCTTGTGGGTGGCACAACACGTGCTGCAGGCCCACTAGCAGCATTTGTATTTACAAGCCCTGGCACTCCTGGTGCACTCTACTAGGGACTGACAGTAAACCAAATAAGCCAAACATGGAATTCAATCAATACAGCAATTTCACATAGGGAGCACTTGCACTGTGGCACTGATCAGCAGTGGCACAGTGACCAAAGCATTTACCAGCAAAAACATCGTAAACAGAGGAGGCAAACAGAAAAAAATGGAGGAGAGACTCATGCCAATGATGCCAGGTCTAACAGCTATTAAACAAGGTACTCATTTGATTCTGTGAACTTTGAGGATCAGTCAGTAATTATTTAACAATTAGCTGATAGAATGAGTAAGCGCAAGGTCACAGGTTTACTGGCAGGGGGTGGGGGCTGTGGGGACCCTGGATGCATTTCTGACTAGAGCGGTGTCGGTTTTGACTCACTAAATTCAGCTCACAGAAAAAAACTTTTGCTGGATACCTTTGCGGCCCAAAAAACGGTCATAGATGGGAGGCATAGTTATGGCCAAATCCCCCAGGGGTGTGCAGCAACTTGTGGACCACCCATGCCCTGCCATCCCAGGCTCTAGAAATAACGGGAAAAAGTCGATCTCCCAACCTCATTATCAGCGGCATCGGAGGTGATTACAGTTGCACAGATAAACTTCACCAATTCTGCCCAAGATCCTGCGGGGGACCGGGATCTTGATTTTCCAGACATTTTGTCCACATTGACTGAAGAAACACGTGTTCACTCCAAGGCTCACAAGGCAATCACGCCTGGTTCGTGCCGAGGTGAGGTTATCACCTGATCTAAAAAGGCCACCAGGGAAAGCACGATAAGTCTATTGAAGTCTTTGACAACAGGCAGTGGAGAGACACCTGCGAAGCGCACAAGGGTGGGAGTCTCACAAAGGCAGAAGCAAAAACCTAGATCCAAGCACCAGGCAACTAGGCATCCTGAGAAACTTGTCTCTGAATCAAATAGAATATTAGCCCCGAACAAAATTCCCAACAATGGCGATCACACCATGGTGGACCTTGGGGATGACCCTGATGAATGGAAAAGACTGGACACTCTCATGACTGTTCTTCTGGGGCCCTTCTATGCAAATTAGGGTCAATTGAAGAAAAACTGTTGCACCCTAGTAGCTCATCAGTTAATCAAGGAGCAGACATGTGTATATGTGTTGTTCAGGGGGAACTTGAAGCTTCCAAGACTCCAGCCCCATCGGCAGTGACTGAGAATGAGGGGAGAAAAAATGGGGATAGGGAACACGCAATTAGGAAAGGGGGCATGGGCAATAGGGTCCCACATGTACATCCCGAAGCAACCAGACCAAGTGTAAGCACTGCTAACAGGGGGCTGTGGGAATCTAGGACAGGGACTGCAGGTAATCCCTCAACACAGCAGGTGGATGAGGCAAGGATAGAAAGGGGAGACAACGCGCAACAGCAATTAAAAGAGATGCCCTCACTTACTGCGCAGAACACTCCAGGTCTATCAGTTTTAGATTTTCCCCCAGCCACATGCCCGAACACAGTTGTCTTAACTAGTGTCCCAGCGTACACAAATAAAGAGAGGAATCCACGACACAATTGATTAATAAGTTGGTGCATTGGATGTGTAGGAATGCAGGGTTTAATATCAGAGATCACAGACATATTCTGATGGCAAGGAGGGTGTCCTGGATCGTTAGAACTAGGAAAGTCTTTTCAGGGGATTGCGTGATTGGACACTCAGACACCCTGACCTTGTGTGCAAGATTCTTTCCCAGAGCAGCGGCTTCTACCCAGCTGAAGCAGATTCAGGGATTAAACTTCTCCTGCTGGATTTCTTTTAGAGACCATTGGCCAACCCTAGTCAACGATATGGCTATGTGGGTCAACAGGAGGGTACATTTTGGTGGGCTAATACAGTGGCGACAAAAAAAACCCTTTGCTCCATTAAGAGACTTAAATGACATCGTCTGATGGGGAACGTAGATAGAGCTTGTGATACCCCTGTGACCCATGCAGATATAAGGGTGAGGGGAGATGAGATCATCCATGGGAATAGCCGAAGGCCAAACCACTTTGCAAGCATAAGGATGTAATTGACCACACAGAAGTCGTATAAGTAAGATAATTATTAGGACCTGCAGTTCCTAGGCAACAGCTAGTGCAGAAAGGCTTTACAGAAGAGAAATAAAAATAGTCTCCTGGAACATAGCAGACCTATCCACAAAATTTGAGAATGAACAATGGCTACTTTATATACGGGAATTCCATATAATTTGTTTGCAAGAAACATGGGAACCAGCAAACAACAACTTTTTCCTAGAGAGATACAAAACTTTTTTTTGCCTGGCGCGTAAGGCAGCATCAGGGAGAGCTAGGGGAGGGTTGATTATATTCATATATTACACTACAGGGAAAATGGTCAGATTTGGCTTGGGGTTCAGAAGTTGCGCAGGGGCTCACATTAAAGGTTATAGGTTACTTCTTACAAATGTTTATAATGCAACGTCACATGGACAGGGTTCCGCAAGCCTGCAGAAATTGAACACCAGACTCACCCAGACACAGGAGTGAGGGCTGATGGAGCTAAAGCTTGTTTTAGTGGGCGATTTTAATTATCATTTGTGCCCAAATCTGAGGGTAACCCATTGGGATTGGTCGTCTTGTACGTTCCGTGACGGCCCACACTTGGAGCACACAAAGGAGGGAAGGGAACTCAGTGGCCTATTAAACATGCACGCGCTAATACAAACCATGGATCTAATTGTTGTCAAGCAGGATAAAATGGTTTATCCCATCTTCAAGGGAAGAGGATGTGCCTCATTTATTGACTACATCTTTGTCTCCGCATCACTTAAAAACTGCGGTTTAGTATTGGTTTCAGCGATTTTAGTGATAATAATCCTCTGGCCTTATCCCTCACTGATGCATGCCGCCACCAGGTGCCCCATAGTGTAGAGGGGGGTTGCTAGTGCTACGGACCAAGGCAGGAGGTTGCGGTGGACACAGGTCAATGGTGAGGCCTACTAAAGATCTCTTCTAAAAGAAGGTGAGCAGGTCAAAATGGACAACCCGAGATGGTTTGATCCACAATGCTCACGTGCTCTAAGAGAGCTGAAAGCTGCCTTAAAGATCTCGCCAAAAGACAGGGACCGGGTGACCTTGTGCAGAAAAAAATACAAGATAGCTGTCAAGAGACGCAAGGGTCAATTACAACTACAAGCTTGGGAAGACCTGACAGAGGCAATGGTATTAAAGGACTCTAGTGCTTTTTGGAGAGTCATAAACAAGCCCTGTTTTCATGATGCTAACAAACCCGGGCTAAGGAATAACATTCTGCCTGCGCAATGGTATGATCACTCTCAAGAGCTTTATAATTATCACCCAAGTACGGACCAGACACAGAAGCAGAACGTGGAGCAGAACATACCCCCACCTATATTTTGATTGGGCGAGGTAAACATAGGAATTGAAGGTTTAACCAGGAACAAGGCCCCAGGCCCAGATGGAATCCCACCCAACCTTTTTATAAGCAATGTGGATTTATGGACGCCCATCCTGACTAGGGTCATAAATGCAGCAGTGGACACAGTAATTACAGCATCTTGGTCCACAGCTACGATTGTCCCCATCTTTAAAAAAGGTAACAAGGACAGTCCACAATGTTATCGTCCGATCTCTCTTATTGATGTGTCAGCGAAGGTTTTAGGGCGGGTGGTTTTAAGCTGGTTGACAGATTGGGCTGAGGAGCATCAAGTCATAACTGATGTCCAATTTGGCTTCAGGCCAGGGAAATCTACCACGGATCAATGGCTCAACCTATATCTCGTTTCAGCCAAATACACAGTGGTCAATCCAGGGATGATGTATCTGACATTCATGGATCTGACTACGGCCTTTGACAGAGAAAATCGTGGTAAACTATGGGCAATTATGAGTGGGCTTGGGGTTGACATGGGGCTCATTAACATCTTAAAGTCCCTACATTTGAATACTACGGCTGCAGTCAGATACAGCCAGGATGGAAAAATAGCAGAACCCTTCACATGTTCCAGCGGGGTCAGACAGGGTTGTATATTAGCTCCCTTTGTGTTCACGCAATATATAAATGATCTTGATCGTGCACTAAGTACCTTACAGGCAGACACCTCCAGGATAGGTACCCGTGGGATTCCTGTTCTGCTCTACGCAGATGATGCGGTACTCCTCGTCGTACCCCCAAAGGTCTGCAGCTCCTAATAGATGGTTTTGTGTAATCTATGGAGAATCTGGACTTGTCCCCCAAATCCTATGTTATGGAAGTGGGGAAGAAGCCAGGTAAATCCTATAACTACACAATTATATCTCATTGTCTAGGAAAGGTACAGTCCTTTTCATATCTGGGGATTTTATTTGATGGCGGATTCAATTTTAAATATTTATTAGAAGAGAAATGTCGAGCTATGACCAGATGTACAAGATCAATAATGAATTTTTCACATAGGTTAGGACGCTGGTCCCCAGAGCAAATTCTGCGACTATATAGCTCCATGTGTTGTACTAAAGTGCTTTATAGAGGTGAGGTGTGGGGATTTACTGAGGCTAACAAGCTGCAAATTGAAGAGAACATGTATATTAGGTAGCTGTTAAGAGTCCCCCAGAGCATGCCACCCCATATTATCCATGAAGAATTGGGTGTTGGATACATTACGGATAGGATGGCAGTCAAACCCCTAGTTTGTTGGGTAAAGATTTGGGCTAATGAGGAGGCGGCTTTAAGCAGGCATTTTATAGAAGACTGTCTTTCCCTGGACCACAGGCTAAAAATCCCCTGGCTAAAATATGTTAAGGAGTCCTTGGAGAAAATGGGATGTGTAGAATTATTCACTAATCCTTCTAACATGAGCATGCAGGATAAGGCCTTGGTCAAGGATCGGTTCCTCAAGTATGCTTCGATGATCCGGGAAGACAGAGAGTTAGCCAAACAGTTGGTAAGAGAACACCTAGCAGTTAAGTCTACTGAATGCATTGAACCATACCTGTCTTGTATAAGCAGTGCCCATGATAGATTCTTGATGAACCGGTGCAGTCTAAACCTTTTGCATCATGTATTAGCAGAACCGGCAGGGTTCACATTGTCAATAGAAATGAAGGGGCCCTGTGGCTGCGACCACAGGTCTCCACAGGACACCCTTCATTTAGTTCTATTTGCCCATTCCATTCACACCCCAGAAGTCTTTTTCTGAAGGGTATCTTAAAGAAAGCCAGATTTAGACAAGCAAGTGTGGCCTTGTTATTTTTCAAATTGGCCCCAGATGTTTTTACACTTTTTGTATTACTAACTTTTTACGGGGGTGCATTTAGATTAAGGATCACAAGGGGTAGTGGAAGTCCATAGATTTCCTGCTTGCCATTTATTTATACTGTTTTTAAAATGTTTTTCTTTTCTATTTTGCAACTTTTTAATCATGGTGTATTGTAGGCCCAAACCAAGCTTGAAGATGAATTAGAGAGGTGAGGGCTAGGTCTTATGTGATGTGTAAACTCCTTACTTACTGGTTGAAGTTGTATTATGTAGAACCCAGATTGATGAACGGTTTTTAAAGTCTGTACCTGTAACCTTTTTCCTTTTGATATATTGTATATTTTATGGTATTTCTATATGCCGAATAAAGATTGTATTATTATTAGTGCTATCAAAACTAGACTCAAAGGAATCAACTGTCAACTATGTTATTCCGTTTCGAGAAGTGCTCCCCTCCGTATTTAAGCCCTGTGTATTTAGCACTGCAAGTGATAAGTGTTTTCCACATTAGCACAATAAAGAAACAATTTGGAACTTCTACCTCATAAAGTGTTTTCTCCCTCTGTTGTCTCATTGCGTATTCCTGCTCCTTCTCTTTCCGCTTTCCGCTTTTTGTGCACTTCATCGTACCACTCTCATGCCGTCAACCTTTGTCAATGTTCTACAACGTTTGCTCCTGGGGCTTGTGCAGGTAATAGGGGGTTGCAACTTAAACCATGACTTCACCATCGGGAGCCCCAGCACCAGGAGGAAGTCGAACTTCATTGATGGTGTTTGGCGCCATTAGAGCATCTCTAGTGCCCTAAGGATAAACATCATCTACCACTGATAGGAGCTCTGTAGCACCATTCGAGCAGCTTTCAGTGAGCATCACCTTCCCCTTCCAGGGATCAAGTGTATAGCGCCCTTTAGATGCTGCTACTCTTCTTCAGCACAATCCGATATGAGGCTTTGTTGATACTGTAAAAATGTACAGCTTTACTTCTCACTTCACAGTTCCTCTCAAGCCCCCATCCTGTGTCCATGAGCCACTTCTGCTCTCTTCTTTCACCCCAGGTCAGGAGCACCCCTACTCCACTCTCCATATCATTTCCTCCAGGAGTCATGTCACTAACTCCAAGTCTATTTCCAATGGTTACTTCCTGCCTCCCACCTATCCCTTTTCTGCCCTTGCTTCTTCTGCCTCCCTGTTCATCCACCCACTTCCCATTACTTTTCCCGCACCCGCCTCCAGCCCGTATATGTCTATCTTTAGTGTGATAAATCCAGGGTTCCATACATTGGCACATGAAATGCCCCTCATCGCTGCACTGGAGCATACTGCAAACTATTAGAGGGCCTCTCTGCATTTCGAATTGCTCGAGGCACCCAGCACATGGTTGTTTATTTGTTGCCAGCACCATGAACAGCTGCGCTGGCTCAGAGTGGAGCTGAGTGCCTGTTTAGGTCTCACCTATGGGCAAGCTCTGCTTAGGAGGGGACCTTTTGGAATCGGTCAGGACTTTGGTTCAAACTTGTGCATGTTTTGCACTGTTCTGTATTGGCACTTGTGCATCCTTGGCGTTTCCCTTGCGGGAGAGAGCAGCTGTGCCATCTGCTTTTAATTATCTTGCTTGAGCTTTTGAAACAGATGTGGCCGCTGCTTGCTCCCCTAAGGTAAATGCTGTGCGTGTCTCATTCACTTTTGAACGTGGCAGGTGCCGAGGTAGAGCTACCAGCACATGGAGCTACCAACACAATGCCAGGGAATAGCACTGGTCAAGCCCATAGCCATGCCTCCAGCTTGCCACCGCATGCCCCGGCAGGTGGTGGGGAGAAGGGAACGTGTCAGGACAAGATCCGGTTCTTGCATGCAGCCTCTGACAGCCACCGTCGAGTCGGTGATTAAGATCGGGCTGAATGAGCCCCAATAGGGAGCCTTCGTATTGGTATTTGCTTGTAGCCCAGCAACATGGCCTCAAGGACTCCCAGTTCCCCAACATTTTTTGCTATCAGGCCCCCATGACGAAGATCAGGGGAGCTCGCCCTCACTCACCGCCTCAGGCCATGGCTCTCCAGGAGGTTCACCCCAGGCACTCTGGGACAAAGACAGCCTGTCCTCCGCCACGGGCGCTCGTCCAGTCACTTGGCACATGCAGTCTTGAGTGTCACTTCAGCGAACGTTGGGATGCATCCGGTCTGTTTTTGCTCGCAGTCAGACTCCTCTATCTTCTCGGGGCTCCAGCGGGCAGGGGGAGTCCAGACAGCCCCTCATTATTTTTGGTGGCCAGATCAGCCGCCAGGGCCTAAGATGAAGTTGGAAGTGTGTGCTCCCCAGGACTTTCCGCGCCACTCACTGCAGCTGGTGGCTGATAGGATAGTTGGGTTTCGAGGTCCAGACACTGCTTTGGTCTCCATGTGCACTTTAGGAAGGGAAACATTACCTCTGTGACTTTCAAATGAGGGTGAACTTTAAAAAGCACAAAGTGATGGTACCGCAAGTGACAAGGTCTGATCCGCTCAGTGTCAGGCAGCGCAATCCGCACACAAGGCTACGTTAAAAACAACTGCATATGGGACAGACTGGAAGCTGAGGACCACAACAGCGCTTTACTAAGGAAGCGCCCAGAGCTAATCTGTGCACTGGAGGACTCTGGGGATCCTGACCCTCAGCCTGCCTTCCAGTGGCGAACGTGCTGGAGGAGGGATTTATACATATATGTTTGGAAGGGTGGGCTACATAAACATCCATATTCTTGGGGGAGTGGTCTAAGACTTTTTATGCCCTCAGGCAAAAAGGGAAGGTGCGAGGCCCCTCTAATTTGAATATAATTTGAAATCATAGGAAATGGCATCACAGGAAGGGCCATCAATTGACTATTAGTCTTCTGATGTAGAAGTGAGTATGCAAGAATCAACTTTCCTAGTGCAGGTAGCAGTAAAACAAAACAAGCTTTGGAATAACCAATGGTTCTCGCTTTTGGGACCTTATAAGTATTTAGTTATGCAGCACAACATACTTGGTGCAACAACATCAACCATTGCATGGTTAAACACTTATAAGGTCCCAAAGGCGACACCTATTGGCTATGCTAATGATTGTTTTATGCAGTGGCAGTGTTAAAGGCTCATGCACACACCTCAGAATGTATTTGTATTAATGCATGAACTGCAGACACCACAGCGCTGCTTTCTTTAAATTTCAATGACTAATATACGTGAAGAATAACAGAGATTTTCTATGTCCAAAGGACACATTATTGGGTCAAAAGAGTTATGTTCTCTGACTTAATGAGCAAGCGTGTACATTTCCATGCCACCAGTTGCACAGGAGAAGGGAACCAAACGAGAAGGAAGACAAAGGGAGAAGAGAACCTGGCGAGATAGAGGAGGGGGAAATGGGGAAGAGAGGAATGAGAGAGGGAGTGTAAACGATGAAGAGGAGCTAGAGGGGAAGAGTGAGGGAGAGACAAACAGGCGAGAGAGAAGAGTGAGATGGTAAACTGAATGGGAGGTGAGAAGGAGGGTAAAGGGCAGCAGAGAGACAAAATGAAGGGTGATATTGGAGGAGAGAGGGAGGTATAAAATGAGCATAGACATGGGGAGAAAGGAAAGAGTGTGCAATGGGATATGCAAACGATGCGATAGCAGAAGAGAAGAAAGATACAGAAGACGGAATGAGAAACATTGGAAAGAAGAGGTAGAGGGAAACATTACAAAAGAGAGAAGATAAAAACACAAGGAAGAAGCAGAGTAAAGATGGAAATTAGTAAATTAATGGAGGTAGAAGGTGGAGGTGTGAGGACACAGAGTGAGTGGAGAATGCAAGGCAGGGAAAGGGACAGAGTGAACAGTCAGAAGTGAAAGAGGAGAGGATTTACAGGTAGTTGTTAAGGGGCACCCATGGGATATTCTCACTCATTTAAAGTGCACAAGACAAAGTTTATACCCTCCATAGATACTGGACGGGAGGACAATATATCATTTATTTTCATGGCTTTCCTTTTCTCATTTTATGTCCTTATTTATTTTCTTTCTTTTTCATTTCGGTTTCCTTCTTCCCATCTTTCTTTTTACTAGCCTTCTTTCTGTCTTTACCTCGGTTTCTTTCCATATTTTTGCATTTGTTTCCATTTTTCAATCTTTCCTTCCATCTTAACTTCTGTCCATTTTAATTCTTCATTCATTGTTACTATGTTCTTTCTCCTTTGATTTCCTTGCCTCAGTTTCAGCCATGTACTAGTTTGTTTCCTTCTTTATTTCCTTCCGTCTAATAATTTTCACCCTTTTTTCCATCTCTCTCCGCCATTCCTTCCCTGTTTCTATATTGCCATCTTTCACTACTTCTTTCCTTTTCTCCAATATTTTTCGACTTTCTTCCTTTCAGTCTTTTCCATTTTTCCTTCAGTCCTTCCTTCTCCTCCTCCCTTCTTTGTGACTGTTTCCTGGCCATCTGTCTTTCTTTTTTAAATTTTTTTATCTCTCCATCCATACACTGTTCCTTGCTTGTTTCCACCTATCCAAAGACTGAGACACCACTGGCGTAACGAAAATTAAGGGGGCCTCCCTGCATGGTGCAAAGAGGGGCCCCCTCCAGGCTCAATTAGGAGCTCTCTGGCCAGAGTGCAGAGCCGAGGGGGCCCCTTGGCGCTTGAGGCCCCCCCGCACTGTAGGGGCTGCGGGGGCCTGTGTTACGCCCCTGTGAGACACCTTTCTATCCATCCTTTGACAAATCCATCTCTCCCTTCTTTCTTTACTCACTCATCATCTATCATTCACCCACATCGCCACCCCTCCGTCCATCCATTCATCATCCATCGCAGTCCTTCTCCCCGCTTGCCCTACCTCCATTTAGTCCATGCTATCTTGTTCCACATGTTCCTCGACCCCACAGCTCCCTCGTACTATTCTATAAGGAGGTTTTTTTCCTAAGAAATAAGGGTCTATCATCAAACTCAATGGAACCAATAAGGACAATTTAAAGGTTTTCTATTACATACAATTGCACATTGGCACTCAAATCTGCTCAAAGTGCTTAAGCGAGGGGTTCATGATGCCCTTGTTCCGAAAAACCCTTAGGTGCCAACGCTGCCACTTTCTCTGTGCCATATTAAAACAAGCATTTGCAATGCATCGGTCTCGCCTTTGAGACCTTATATGTATTTAGCAATGTGGCATATTAGCCTGGGTTCTGAAACATCTATTGTTCTTTAATATAAAGGGAAAGTGAGCACCAAACTGTGTGACACTCCAGGTATGGGAAAACATGGAGAGAAATATTGCCCTTTAGCGGGAAATTGTATAGTCCATAGTTGTGTTTTTAATATAGAATCAGGGCCTTTGTGGTCATATCACTCAAAATACAAGATTTAAAAAAAATAATATTATTTACAGGTGCGCGTGGGAGACAATTTCAATGGACCAATCTCTGTGTGGGCAGAAGGACATGGAGGAGGTAGGTAGTATGGGTGGCAGGCAGTCTGTGCAAAGCTGGACACCGGAGACCTTAATAGCACTTACCACAAATTAATGTACCTCACACCAGGATCCTTCTTATTGGGTATTCATGATTTTTCCATAGCTTTCTAGCTCACGCCAACTTGAAGACAGCCCCTGCTTCCGTTGGAAGCCATTGGAGAGTGGTCAGCTTGGGGGTAATGCTGTCTTTTCTCTCGGCCCGCAGACAAACCACGCTGCTGAGTGTAGAATCATTTGAATGGGGTGAGATGGGTTTTGGGGAGACCGGCCAGAAGAGAGTTACAATACTCTACTTCACCTGCTATAAGCGCTGAGCTGTTCCACACGAACACACATGGGTAGCCCACTGTGATCGTCAAGATGATGCGCCCAATGAAAACAATGTATGAGCAGCACATAGAGGGACCGCACAGCTAGCACAAGAACAGAGCCGTATTAAGCAAGATGACAAGAAGTAGACCTGCTGCGCTTTCCCTAAGAACCGAGCCTGTTAACTGAAGGTCACACAAAGCGATGCTGAAGGCGCCGTGAGATGCTGTGCGGCTTCCAATCTGGGGCCAGAAGTTTACACGTCTCTAGTTCTATGACAGAGGCACTCGTCTGAGACAGGAGAGTTATACGACAGATGCACTATCAGCCGAGGCATCTATGTTCTCATATTTAGTAAAATATTCAGTGCTAGGCTTTAAAGCACTTTTGGCATATACATTGGCAAAAAGACCTTTCTTTTCGGAGATGCTTCTGAAGGGCACTGAGAAAGTTTCAATCCTTCTTGTCCTCTAGATACAACTTCAAGTCCCTTAAAGAATATTAGTAATGTAGTTATTATATTGTATTGTGAATGTATATAGTGCTTACTATCCTGAAGTAGCCTTGAAGCACTTTGCAAAGTAAGTCACAGTATTAGACAATCCCTGGCCAATTATTATATGGTGTTTAGTAAAAAATGGAAGTTAGTTGTTATCATTGATTTACGCTAATGTTTTAGTTATGGGTAGTTTTATATTCTTGATATCTGTGATTTGGCGGTAATTAGGGAGCAAGCACTCAATTGTGTGTGCCCTACCGTACTCAATTAGTGGCCTACGGCACTGTGCTATCAAATGGGCACTGTGTTAGCTTTGTTGTCTAGATGTATGTGTTTTAGCACATACTTATTCATGCTGGGTCATTAAAACTAGAGCGAGTATTCAGTGGGGCTTAGCCAGGAAAGATGAGAAATATGGACAGAGGAGTTATGGACAGGTTCTGGTAAATAAGTGTAGAAATAGGCATTTTCTAATTCATCTGGATTTGGCAGTAGTTCGTATGTGATGTTATGCTGCCAGCACAAGTACTACAGGAATTAGCAGAAATGAACAGAGTTGAGTTCAGTTTGGTATTTATTTTTAATTCTTAGTGATTTCTTCATTTACTAAGCATTTTCGGAGAATCCATAGTCCTGTACTTTGCATTTCTATTTTTTTTTTAATAATATAAATATTGGTGCCTTACCTGGCCTGAGAGCTGTCCATAGGAGCAACAAGGGCAACTATAGACGTTAATTGTGAGTTTTCTCCAGGAGCAAATTTTTCTCAGCAAGTAGCTATGGTCTATGACCAAAAGCAAATACACCTCTGCAGACTGTGCCCAACAGCAACTACTCAGCAGCAGGCATCCGTGTGACTCACAAAGCAGCAACTATTTCCTAGAAGATAATCAGTGGTGGATGAACGGAAAACCCATTTCAGGTGATAGGCTCTTTCCAGGACCAAACTGGCAATGTCCTTAACCTGTCATCCTTCACCTGGATGCCCCTGCTGGACACGCCTATATTCCAAATTTAATAGGGGCTCAAATTTAGCAATCACATGGCCAGGGTCCAATCGGAGCCCAACATGCTATAGGCTGGTGGGGCTAATCTAGTACCAAAGTTCAGCCCTAAGGCACAGCTGATCAAGTGGAGCCACCCTGTTGTCAATGAACATCTAACTGACTTACTGGGCACAATGAAAAAGGCAGGGAGTTGAACATAGGGTGTTTCAAATTATCACAAAGCTTTGAAAACAAATGTAAAAAAAATACTACTGTGATCTGCCTCCGTGAAGTCAATTTATTTTTAGGGGGAAAAGGAGTTTGGGGCAGAGGAGGGCAGGAAACAGAGTGAAGTGAGAAAGTGAGAACGGAGAGACAATGTGCAAGGAGAGAAAAAGGAAAAAGAGGAGACAGAAATGGAGTGAAAGGAAGAAACGGAGAAAACGGAGAAAAAACAGAGAAAAAGAAGTGAAAGAAACGTACGTGAGGAAGAGGTGAGGGCTGAGACAAAAACGGAGTAAGGGAAACGGTGGAGTGGAAGAGAAGGAGCAAGAAAAAGTAGAAGAGAATAGATAGAAATGGAGAACATAACATCATTACAGGGGGGTGCCTGTTGCTTGCCTACATTGCCACGGGGTGGGGGGCAAGTGAGAAGCAAAAGCACACAAGCACAATAACAATTCCAATTACAACCACAGCATCAAAGTTTTCAAAAGCAGTTATAAATAATTCAGTTTAATTCACTTGTAAAAGAGCAAATAAGAATGAATAAACTTCTAAACTGTAAGCAAACAAGCCCATTTTGGAAGAACAAAACTTATCATCGGACCCTACCATAAGAGAAAATGGTCATCTGCAAGAAAGCCCAACCAGGAAAGAAAGGCCAGGTGCTGTACCCTACGCAGGTAATCCACTGAAGGGCGGTGAGGGTCCCAACTCCCAAAGGAGGAGGATATGAAATTCCAAACTACACTAGAAGAAGGACTCAGAGAAGAAAACGTAAAGAGGGTCGACAGACAGAGAGAACAGGAGGGGGGGAGCGTGGAAAGGAAAAGACATATAAAGAGCAGTGCAAGAGAAGAAGAGAAAGCGGGGGGTGAGGGGAGGAGACAGAGATCTGGGGGTCACGTTGAATAGAGCTACCCCCTTCTGCTGGCCAGTTATTGCAGACACAAGTTAACTCCTCTTTGCTTCTTTGCTTGTGTCGCACATAGCAGCCTGTGAGCTTCCTTTCTCTGCAGTAAGGTTACCCGCTGCAGAGACCTGATGCATCGTGAAGTTACACAGTGAGGGGCGTGCTCTGACAGTTATCTCCGTGCAGTGGAGTCACCAACTGCAGAGGACTCCATCCAAGAGGAGTGAATTCACATACAACAGAGGTCTCACCAGCTGTGAAGGCACACACTACAGGCAGCCGCTTCCCCGTACAGTGAAGCCACACTCGCAGCCACCTCCCAATGAAAGTTAAGTCGATCCGAGGCACCACAGAGGGTTTCAAACGTTCTGGCTGCTAAGCTCCGGTAACATAATCTCTTTGGCAAACACACAGCTGGGCTCTGTCGTATAAAACATGAAGTGGTCATCCGAGCGTACACAAGAGTTTCTCATTATTATGCAGTGCAGTCCCGGCACTCATTTATACTCACACAGTTCTCGCCGTTTCTCTGATCTGATAAGGCTAGTTCTGACTGCCAGCAGAGCCCGAAGGACTCTTGGTCACCACAGAGCACGCAGTATCTAATATGCCAGCGCTTCATCTACACAAGGGTGCCACATTTAGCACGCACACAGCACTTTTCGGACCAACCTCTTAAGAGACTGGCACCACAAAAAACATTCTGGGAATATATGCGTCTCTTGGAATTTCAAATGCAAGCGTGATCTTCAATTCTCGTAGGTGTTCGGGACTGCAGAATGTATCCAGAGCCAGACGCAGCTCGGCAATCACTGCGATTCGGCAGCCAGCCAATGACGGAACAGCTACATTACCTACGACATGACTCTTTTGAGCAATCACTGCTAGTAGACCCTACCCAATACACGTTTTTATTTTTCCTAAGTGTTTCAACCCTCGATATCAGAGCATTAGCTCAACTATGACAGGTCGATTGGGTTCGAAAACATGGTTTGAACCATAGCGTCCTTTTATTGGCTAACACATTTACAGCCTAGCCTGTGGCTACCTTCTGAGAATGTGCAAACGGTACTGTTGGGCAAATAATGTGACGTTTTTAACAAGCACAATAAGCACTAAAAAAAAGCACAAAAATATTCAGGAGGTCTGCCAAAAAGAAACTTGAAAGAGGCATGGCATATAGAATGATCACAGTGGAATAGCAACATAGAGTGAAAACAGGGCTTGCGTTGGAGTGGGGACAAGAAGTCACAGACTGCGGGAGGTGGAGTAGGGGGTAAGAAAGTAGTCTGTGCAGTAAAGGGGCCAGTAGCCATGGAAGGACACAAATGAGGACATGGCCGTCATGGGGAGGGACTAACAAGCCTAAAACCAATCGGAAGGCAGCATTTAGGAACTAAGCCAATGAAAATGATGGGCAGAGAGAGGGGCGGAGCTTCTACAAAGCTTCCACGCTATAGTATATACTGTATGTCTCGAAGAGACAGCGCAAGCGCCGCCTAGGCGAGACCTAAAAATGAACAGCTTAGTGGTCTGGCATAAGCAATTCGGGAATCTGGCAGCTGTCTAAAGGCATTTTCCAGGGTTGTATGTGACTTCATAGAAAAACAATGTTATGGAATACCATTAGTGGGAAACCATTTCACTCAAACTGTTTAATGAAATTTTTCAAAATGAACGTCATTCATCACTTCATAGAAATCAATTCATATAATGCATTTTTACTCGAAATTGGCTTTTGCATGCTTCTTTTTTAAAGTGCAAATACAATAGTTGAACCCCCCCCTGAACACTAAAAGCCCTTCCTACCCCTATGCTCCACCCATCCCTTAGTGGTAAAACCCCCCACTACCTCTATACTCCACACATTCCAGAACCCTAAAAATCCCTTTCTACGCCTAAAGCCCCCCCCCCCACTCCTGACCACTTAAAAACCCTCACCATACCTAAACTCTACCCATCCCTGAACCCTAAAAACCCCTTTCTACATCTAAACCCCACTCCCAGAATCCTCAAATCCCATCACAAGCTAAAATCCGCCCAATCCTGAAACCTAAAAAACCCTTTTTACATCTAAACTCCACTCCCAGAATCCTCAAATCCCCTCACCAGCTAAAATCCACCCAATTTTGAAACCTAAAAACTTTTCACCACCCCTAACTTCTACCTGTCACTGAACTGAATTCTCACATGCCCTAAACTCTGTCCATCCATGAACCCTTTACCCATCAACACCCCTACACTCCAACCATCCCTTGAGCCCTCACATCTCTAAACTACACTCATTAATTGAACCCCAAAACCCCTTTTTTTATTTCACTCAACCCACTCCTGATCTCTGAACACCCCTGATCACTCATAAACATGGTCCGCCTGAACCGAAAAACCCATCACTAGTCCTAAACTCAACCCAAGTTCAATGTAATTTATGATTTTTCCTTAAAATTATTTTCTACAATGTTTCTTTTCATTTTCACTTTATTTGTTTTTCCTTAAAATGGTCTATCTTTGAAATGGCTTTTCCACTGCTAAATCGCCACGAAACGTGGCAAGCAGATGTGGGAGAGCTAGAGGAGGAAAACTGGCGTAAGGCACTTGCGTCACTCGAGAGGTGGCAATGTCGTTGAGATTATGACTCGCCCAATTAAAGATACTCCACAGGTCATATATCACATGTACTACACTGGTTAAAATGGACAGACTCGAAGAGGCGGGGTGTAGAAGGTCCTGTGGTGGTATTGGGACCTTTTTTCACATTATTTGGGAGTGTGCACCCATCCAAAGATACTGGAATGCAATAATTATTTGTATGAAAGATGTGTATGGAGAGGCAGTTGCCCTGACACCCACAGTGTGCCTCCTGATTGTGTGGGAACCTAGGGATCTTGACCATGCTGGACAGCTGGGAACTCCCATGGAATTGATGATTGTGAAACGAAACATAGCTTGGAGGTGGGGGGTGGCGGGAGCGCCAAATCTTGCTGAATGGAAGCAGGATATGGATTGGTGTATGATGGCAGAAGTATATAAAAATAGAGGTTGCCCCCGCAAATGGGACCGAGTCTGTGGAAAATGGAATGTAAGTATATAGGTATGACCTTCTACAAGCTCGTGGGGCGGCAGCAGATAGAATGTTGAACGGAGGGGAAGAGTTAACTACTGTCAAAAGATGAGATATAATGGGCCATTGAGGTCTTGCCTATGGGGTGCACTGTAAATCTGTGACCAAGAGGACTAAAAATTAGGTACTGCTGTGTAGTTGTATCACTTAACCCCTTCCATGCTCATGACGAGCTCAGCTCGTCATGCAGTATACTGCTTGTGTGCTCATGACGAGCTGAGCTCGTCATGAACAATGGGATTCAAAGAAGTTCAGCACCAAGGATGAATTGCTGTAGCATTGATAGTGTTAAATGTTTAATAAAAAGATTAATACAAAAAAATATATATACTTTTCCATTATTTAGTTTCCTTCAGGTTGATTTCTCTGTTTTCGTTTTTTTTCATTAATTCACATACCTCAATTTTCTAGCCCATTGCATCCACAAAGGGAGTTTAATTTCTGATATTTATTTTGAAAGCTCCACTTGCTACATAGGGTCACTCAAAATGTCTGAAAACCTGGAGTTTTCATACATAAACAAAATGAAAACTTTGTAACTAAGCCTACAGCGGCGGCCGGCACAGATCGGAGGTAGGAGGGAACTGGTGGGAGAGGGGGGAGGCAGATATAAAAAAATAAAATACTAAATAAGCACTTACTTTCTCGCCGCTTCCTCCGCCCGTCTCTCCTCCTTAGTTCTCCCTCGCTCAGCCTCAACAGTAAGCACACAGAGGCTCCCAGTCAGGCAAACACAATGCTGCCCTGATTCGGCACTCAGACGCTGATTGGGGGCCTGGGCATGTTCTCCATGGGGGCTATAATGCAGCCAGCATGGAGAACATGTGAAGTGCGCAAGACTATTTTGGACAGCCAAGCAGTCATAGCACACTCATGAGAGTGCTGCAACTCCTCCTCTGCCCCCACCCCCCTCAATCAAAGCTGCGGAAGTAGGAGAAAATAAAATGATAATAACGCAAGTTCTTATCATTTTATTTTCCCTTGGTTTCACGGCAAAAAAGCAGCGGCGATGCTCCTCCGCCTTAGCGGAGGAGCCGCCATTGCTGTCCTGCCCTTTGAAACCCTTCCTACATTAGTTCCCCAACCAAGCACTTGCACCATCCCAGTTCCCAACGTCTGTGTCTCCTGGAAAGCAATAACGCTCCATAGCTGGTGATAATAAAACTAAGCACAATCCCTTGGCATGCGACTGGTTGAGATCATATATCCAAACTCATAAACCGATCAAAAGCTCCGTGCTTATTTTATAGCTTTTCTAGGTTTACAGTAAAGCTTTTTTCCTAGCAAACATTCAGTTTGAAGAGATTATAGTTTGCTTCTCATAGATTTAAACATCCTCACAGGACTGTTAACACATTCGGAACAACATGGTACTTCTTTCACACTATTTGCTATCTCAATGGCAGGTAAAATGATTATGACAAAACTTTGACTTTGTAAGAAACTGAAAGAACGCAATGGGGCAGATTTAACAAAAAAAAAAAATAATAATCTACTCTGTAGGTTTATGCATACTTGAAATAATTTTACTTTCTTTTTTTTTTTTTTTAAACACAAATATTACTAGGGATGATTACTCGGAATATGAAACTGAGCGTTTTCTCCGGGGTACTGAAATGTTATGATTGCTCATACAAGTGTATTTGCTCACAGGAAAATCTATGAACAAGAGTAGATGGCCAAGCTCACTACTGTTCTGCATTCTCAATGGGAAAAATATTTTTCCTTTGGAGAAACCACTTCTACCAACTATTGTGGTATTCCCTTTCCCTTGAAATTGATTCACAACTACCCTTGATAGATTGTCAACTGTGTAGTGCGGCGGGGCTAGGCCCGACACGTGGTATGGCACCAGGAATTAAGTGACACAGACACGGAGTATACTTGTGCTGGCCGGAAGACCCCGAGCGATCTTCCGCCCGGTTTATTTATACCCCCGGAGCGAGCCCGCTCCGAGGGGTGTGGGAATGCGTGTGTAAATGTAAATGTAAATGTAGTTGAGCTTATATAGCGCACAGCTACCCGCAGTGGGTTTCCCGGCGCTTGCTTAGGGAACCCTTCCTGGTATTCCCCTGTGAGATAGCAGGGTATCCACAAGGTGAAAGTCAGGCATCCCGCCGCGAGGGGCCGTTGTGGAGATTAAGCAAGCTATTGCCCAGAGTCACAGAGTGTGAACCCGTGAGTCAAGGAGGCACCGGGGCGAGAATTATCGAGTCCGTGGAATTTTTAGCCCAAGACCCCGCCGATCTCAGCTTCCGGGTCTGCTGCCTCTAACCCCTGAGCCACACTTCTTGTAGTGAATACATAGTAGAGGAGAGCCCGAGTGGCTCTCTACATCCCTCCTTCATTTTAGTCCGTTTTCTTCAGCCAAAGTCTCTCAACCGGTGGCTGGGACCAGGGATAGGTCGCAGGCTATAGCGTTGGCTTTGGCAGACAGGAGACATGGCAACCCCAGCCGAGGTTCCTTCAGCCCTTTCACTGTCCTGGGCCAGACTGGCCGCTCCTGGACTGGCACCTCCGCCTGTCAGAACTCAGTACCTGAAATTCCTGAATTCCGTAGGGACGTCAGACTGAAAGTTCGAAGCTAATCTCCCAACTCCCCTACACCACTGAACCAGATCTCTCTAGTCTCAGAGGCGAAAGGGAAAGGGGAAGTGGAAGACAAAACAGAGAGACTGTCCACACTGGTGTCTTCAATTCTTCTTCTTCTGAGAGGAAGGGTACACCTGTAAGAATTAACACACCATTACTACATTCTTACAATTATGACTTCTGGAATATACTATCTCGCTACTCAGTACCTTCCTGTAAGAGTGTGGACATTAGCCTCTCTCTAAAATTTTATTTATGATGGCTGATTCTGAAACTGGAACGCACGAAGAATTTGATATAGTTCCAAAAGGTTCCTTCAGAAGGCTAAAGGTGGTAAGCAAAAATATATATATATATTTCTATCTACTTCTGGATACAGAAATAAGTCTGAATGGAGTAGTATTCAGTCACTGCCTGATAATCCAATGGAACCACAAAGAAAGCGTCTGATGTTCAGGTTGGCACTAGAAACAGGACTGAAGATAGCGCCAAGAAGGTTTTCTCCAAAATGTAATTCTCTGCCTCAAGTCTTAAGCATAGTTCTGGAAAGAGGCTCAGTAATTGTTCATAGAGAGATTCAAGGAACACTGCGGTGAGTATGAGCTAGCACAACCCAGTGACTGCCTCTCTAGGTCAAAGGAATAGTTCTGGATAGAGTCACTAGATTTGCCTGACTGAACTGCTGGAAATCACTGCTGGAGTACTGGTGCAGACATATACCTTCCAGCTGCTTATTACAGAAATTGGAAAGTTCTTACCGGAGGAAAATTCACTGGGAAACTGGACCCGGTTAAGACTTTCACAAGGCTGCCACCTGCTGTCCGCTGTCGCTGCTTGCAATGAAGAATGTAAAAGCTCCGGGGAGAATACGAGGAGACACTGGAACAGAATAGAAGCGGAAGCTTCAAGGACGCTCTGGCAGCGAGGCGGGACCCAAGGAGAGTTAGGGCATAACGAGAAAGGACACCTAAGCTGATATTTATATTTATATTGCCCAACTATGCAATTCCTGAGGGAGAGAGAGCACGGAGCAACCGTCTCTCAAAATTATCGGTTGAAGTGCGCAGTAGAACGCTCACTCGCGCTTCACATAGGCAGAGCAGCGCGAGGAGTGCAACACTAGAGCGCTAATCAGCAATGCTGCCTGCTGACCTGGAATTCGCTTCAGCCATCTTGGAGCGGAATCTCGCCACTAAAGCCCTCCAACTGACTGGGACATCAAGCATTGTGATCGCCTGTTTAATCTTGTTTAAGGAGGCGGAGGGCGCGTCTTCGACTGCAATTAGGCCATTCCTGACAGTACCCCCCACCAAAACCCCCTCCTTAGGTTTCTGGGGATGAGTTTTATGGAATTCTCTCACCAATCTTGGGGCATGAACGTTTGCACTGGGTTCCCAAGATCTTTCCTCAGGACCAAAACCCTTCCAGTCAACCAAATAATACACCTGACCTCTCTTAATCTTGGAGTCTAGAATTCTCTTAACCTCAAATTCTTCAGCTGATTGGACCTGAATTGGGGCTGGGGGTAGGACCTTACGTAGATTTGGTGGCGATCGTCAGATCAAAGACACATGAAAGGTTGGGTGGATCTTTAAAGTCTTAGGCAAACTTAACCTGACACTCACTGGATTTATCATTCGAACCACTGGAAATGGACCCACAAATCTAGGCTGAAACTTTCGGTTTCCTCTCAATCGCATATGACGAGTTGAGACCCAAACTTGATCCCCAGGTTCAAAAACGGGTCCCTCCTTACGACTCTTGTCTGCCTGTCTCTTGTACGCTGCCTTGGTCTTAGCAAGATTTTCAGAAGCTAACTGATATGCTAGTTGTAATTTGTGGACTATCTCCCCTGCTGCCGGAACCTCCACTTCTACTTGACCCACCAACATATTGGAATGCCTACCATAGTTTAGAAAGAATGGGGAGAATCCTGTAGCTGAGTGTACGGAGTTATTGTATGCAAACTCTGCAGTACTAAGTAAGGAAGGCCACTCTCCAGCTTGTTCCAATAGGTACAACCGAAGATATTGTTCTAGGTCCTGATTTACTCTCTCAGTCTGTCCATCCGTTTCTGGATGATAACTGGTGGACAAACGAGAATCAATTCCCAACCCTCTCAAGAAAGATCTCCAGAAGCGAGACACAAATTGTGGGCCTCGATCAGAAATGACCACTTTCGGAATTCCATGTAATTTTACCACATGCTGAATAAATAAGGTAGCCAATTGCGTTGCATCTGGAAGGCCTTTAAGGGGGACAAAATGACTCATCTTAGTGAAAAGGTCAACCACCACCCAGATGACTGAACTCCCTTGACTAGAAGGCAACTCCACTATAAAGTCCATGGACACTGTATGCCATGGATAAGGGGGAACTGGTAAAGGCATAAGAAGACCATGAGATGGTTGTCTGAGACTTTTCCCTTTTAAACATAGTTCACAAGTGGCAACATACTGTCTCACCTGAGCGTCCATGCCTGGCCAATCAAAATTTCGCTTCAAAAGCTCCAAGGTCTTAGTTATTCCTTTATGCCCAGCCAATTGCTGATTGTGAAACAAGCCAATAGTCTCTTCTTGTAACTTTGCTCCTGGAACAAATATTTTCCCTTGAATCAACGGTTTTCCATCCTTCACCAATCGATCCGGTCCCTCAGATTCCCAATTTAAATAGTTCTCTTTCTGAAATTCTTCCTTAATTTTTTCCTCCAACTCGCTGACCACTGTGACTGCCACAATCCTTTCTTTCGGAATAATAAACTCCTCTGATTTTGACTCCGGTTTTATTTCTGAATCTTCTTCCAGATTCAAACGAGAGAGTGCATCAGCCTTTCCGTTTACCACTCCAGGTTTATAAGTCAGAACAAAATCAAAATCTGCGAAGAAAAGAGACCATCTGAGCTGCCGTGGGGTCAAGGTTCGAGCTGACTTTAAGAACTGCAAATTTCGATGATCAGTAAAGACCGTTACCACATGTCTTGCTCCCAATAAATAATGTCGCCATTCTTGAAACGCTTCTTTCACCGCTAATAACTCTCTGTCAGCAATTGAATAATTAATCTCTGCAGGAGATAACTTCCGAGAATGATAAGCCACCGGATGAAGCTGTCCTGTACTCTTGTGACGTTGCGAAAGTATACCTCCTATAGCCCAATTTGATGCATCAGCTTCAACAAAAAATGGTTCCTTTGGGTCGGGATGTTGAAGAATTGGAGCTGTGACGAAAGATCTCTTTAGGAATTGAAATGCTTCTTCAGTAATTGGCCCCCACACAAACTTTTCGTTCTTTCTAAGCAAACGCGTGATAGGACTAACCTTTTCTGAAAAGTTTTGGATGAAACGACGATAGAAGTTGGCAAACCCCAAAAAGCTTTGAACTTCTTTCACAGATCGGGGTGTTGGCCAATCCTTGATTGCCTTTAATTTTGAGTCGTCCATGTACACTCCTTGGGGAGACAGGATGAACCCCAAAAATTCTACTCTGGAGGAGTGAAATACACATTTTTCTAACTTGACAAAAAGTTGATTCTCCATCAAGCATTTCAGGATGGCTCGTACATGAAAAACATGCTCTTCTGTATTCTTGGAAAAAATCAAAATATCGTCTATGTAGACAACAGCAAACCGATCCAAAAACTCCCGAAGAATGTCGTTTACGAAATGTTGGAAGGCTGCAGGAGCATTGCATAAACCAAAAGGCATCCCCTGGTACTCAAATAGTCCAAATCTAGTTCGAAACGCCGTTTTCCACTCATCACCTTCCGCCATCCGAACCAAATGATACGCCCCTCTCAAATCTAGTTTGGTGTAAATGTTGGCATCCTTCACCTGATCCAGAAGCTCAGAAATGAGTGGTAACGGGTAACAATTTGTTTTTGTAACCAGATTTAAAGCCCTATAGTCTATACAAGTTCTCAAACTCTTGTCCTTCTTGGGAATAAAAAATAGAGGAGAGGAGACTGGAGACTGAGATGGCCTGATGAATCCATTGGCCAAATTCTGATCTAGATATTCCTTCAAGTGTAAATTCTCAGACTCAGATAAGGCATAGATCCGGCTACATGGCAGAGACGCTCCAGGCTCCAACTCAATCCTGCAGTCATATTCCCGATGAGGAGGACGTTTTTGTGCTTCTTTTTCATCAAAAACCGCTTTCAAGTCTTGATATTCTTGCGGGATTTCAGGGACTTCCACAGTACATATCATTTGAGGTTGGTTGGCCAGACAATAGGAGTTCAACGATTTTTTCTCCTTAGAGATGGCATGAAAGCAATTTTCCAAGCAATAATCTGAACTTAACTCTACTGTACGCCTTGCCCAATCAATCTTGGGATTGTGCTCCGTAAGCCAGGGCAGCCCTAAAATCAGTTGAAATTGCGGGGCATCTATTAGATTGAAACTAATGCTACTACGATGTTCTCCTGGCCCCACGACGGTGATTTCCTCTGTATCAAAAGAAATTGGACCTGAAGAAAGGGGGGTACCATCAACTGCTCGTACGGGTTCAGGTTTGGACTTCTTTACAAACTGGATGCCCAGACTCCTAGCGAACATGAGGTCACAAAAATTTCCCGTGGCTCCTGAATCAATCATGATCGCCACCGTAGCACATCTTGTTTCTCCAAAATAAATTTGACATGAAAGAATGAGATGCGGCGCAGAGGGCTGCAAGGTGTTGGCTAAGCTTTGTAGATTTGGAGTTGTCTTCGATTCAGCTTCCACCAGAGCAACTCCGTCTACTGGTGGAGCCTGTCTTTTACCCATGGGGCAGTCTTAGGACGTCTTGAACACTCCTTCAGAAAATGGCCGGAACCACCACAATACATGCACAACTTCCCTACACGTCTTTTCTCTCTTTCTTCTTTGCTGAGTGGTCCTCGAACAGTACCTATCTGCATTGGCTCTTCCACTGAAGCCTCATCCTTGCTTTTTCCAACATCAGAACGCATTCGATCAAACCTGAGTGGAATTGTTCGAGTTTCCTTCCGTCGCTCAGAACGTCTTTCTGATAGTCTCTGATCAATTTGAAAAACTAAATCTATCAATTCCGATACTTCCGTGGGCCTTCTTGGAATTTGAGCTAAACCATCCTTCAATTCGTCCCTCAACCCTCGATAGAAAATGGCTGCTCTTTTGGCCTCAGGCCATTTTGTTTCCACAATCAATTTATTATACTGAGCTAGATAGGCCACTAATTCTCTGTTCCCTTGCTTCAAATCCAATAGTTCATTGTCAGTTGACTGGGCAATTGCTCTTAGATCAAAAATTCGCAAAAATTCAGTCTTGAAATTTTCAAAGTTATATAACACTGGATCATTGGTGGACACTAAAGGCATGGACCACGCCGCAGCATCTCCACTCAAGTAAGACAGCATGAACGCCACTTTGGATTGGTCCTCTTTGAAAATTATAGGCTTGCACAGGAAATGTAGGGAACATTGAGTGACAAACACCTGAGCCTTATTCGGATCCCCCATAAACCTCTCTGGTGGGGCCAACGGAATGGTTGGCGACATGGCATGCACTACCTGAGTGGTAAGTTCAGAAGATGACGGGGAAGGACTAAAGGTTTGAGATCTCAGACCCCCAAAATTGGGACTAGGACTAGTGGAGAGTTCATTGAGGCGTTGACGCAAATAACTAGTTTCTTGATTGGATTTCCTAACCTCCTCCCTAGTCTCACTCAACTGTTTCTGTAACCCCTCCAACACTGACCCCAAGGCCTTTAGATCTAAACCTTCAGCCATGACGCCCAGACAGAAGGCAACTGCGGGCACTTCAATCTGTCAGAACTCAGTACCTGAAATTCCTGAATTCCGTAGGGACGTCAGACTGAAAGTTCGAAGCTAATCTCCCAACTCCCCTACACCACTGAACCAGATCTCTCTAGTCTCAGAGGCGAAAGGGAAAGGGGAAGTGGAAGACAAAACAGAGAGACTGTCCACACTGGTGTCTTCAATTCTTCTTCTTCTGAGAGGAAGGGTACACCTGTAAGAATTAACACACCATTACTACATTCTTACAATTATGACTTCTGGAATATACTATCTCGCTACTCAGTACCTTCCTTTACCTGTAAGAGTGTGGACATTAGCCTCTCTCTAAAATTTTATTTATGATGGCTGATTCTGAAACTGGAACGCACGAAGAATTTGATATAGTTCCAAAAGGTTCCTTCAGAAGGCTAAAGGTGGTAAGCAAAAATATATATATATATTTCTATCTACTTCTGGATACAGAAATAAGTCTGAATGGAGTAGTATTCAGTCACTGCCTGATAATCCAATGGAACCACAAAGAAAGCGTCTGATGTTCAGGTTGGCACTAGAAACAGGACTGAAGATAGCGCCAAGATGGTTTTCTCCAAAATGTAATTCTCTGCCTCAAGTCTTAAGCATAGTTCTGGAAAGAGGCTCAGTAATTGTTCATAGAGAGATTCAAGGAACACTGCGGTGAGTATGAGCTAGCACAACCCAGTGACTGCCTCTCTAGGTCAAAGGAATAGTTCTGGATAGAGTCACTAGATTTGCCTGACTGAACTGCTAGAAATCACTGCTGGAGTACTGGTGCAGACATATACCTTCCAGCTGCTTATTACAGAAATTGGAAAGTTCTTACCGGAGGAAAATTCACTGGGAAACTGGACCCGGTTAAGACTTTCACAAGGCTGCCACCTGCTGTCCGCTGTCGCTGCTTGCAATGAAGAATGTAAAAGCTCCGGGGAGAATACGAGGAGACACTGGAACAGAATAGAAGCGGAAGCTTCAAGGACGCTCTGGCAGCGAGGCGGGACCCAAGGAGAGTTAGGGCATAACGAGAAAGGACACCTAAGCTGATATTTATATTTATATTGCCCAACTATGCAATTCCTGAGGGAGAGAGAGCACGGAGCAAACGTCTCTCAAAATTATCGGTTGAAGTGCGCAGTAGAACGCTCACTCGCGCTTCACATAGGCAGAGCAGCGCGAGGAGTGCAACACTAGAGCGCTAATCAGCAATGCTGCCTGCTGACCTGGAATTCGCTTCAGCCATCTTGGAGCGGAATCTCGCCACTAAAGCCCTCCAACTGACTGGGACATCAAGCATTGTGATCGCCTGTTTAATCTTGTTTAAGGAGACGGAGGGCGCGTCTTCGACTGCAATTAGGCCATTCCTGACACCGCCTTGACTCGCCATACTTGGAGATTCTACCCCTAACTGCCACTTCGGTGGTGACCCTGGTGCTGGTGTTCCCGGGTTCGCCTCTGGCTCTTCAGTTGTCTCGGACTCTGTGGCCGCCTCTCTGGCTCTTTTGAAACTGGACACATTCCGGGTGACCACGTGCCTTCCTCTCTGGACCGTCACCATGATACCTTGAATCCTGTCTATGACACATACCTCGTGCTCGTACGGTGTCCGGAACTTCCATCCGGGGTGTCGATCTTTGATCACCACCAAGTCTCCTACTTGAAAGGTCGTCTCCTTCGCTCCACGGGCCTCACTCGCCTTTCGGTTCGTGTTCTCTCTTCGGGCCTGGACTGCGTCATCATCCCTCGCCACAGGCGCCCAAGTTTGATCTGACGGGATGCTGTCACGGGGAGCTCTTTTGAACAGCACATGCACGGGGGCACATTTTGTGATGCTGTGGGGTGTTTGCCGATATGCCCCAAGGAACTGATCAAGGGCCGCCTCCGGATCTTCTCCACTGTCTACTGCAATTTGTAGCACCCGATTGATGGTCCACATTAGCCTCTCGACTTCCCCGTTCGCTTGGGGCCACAGCGGGGTGATTTTCCGGTGTTTTATGTTAAGGTTCTCAAGGTACTCTTAAAACTCCCTGCCTTGGAAGGGTGGCCCATTATCTGACTTCACTTCCTCCGGGAGCCCCATTGTGGCGAAGACACGGTTGAGGACCTTTTTCACTTACGGGAAAGCTGTCGACGAGATGACTTCCACGACTGGGAACTTTGAGAAGGCATCGACTAGGACCAACATGTGGCGGTAGTTTGGGAAGCTTCCAAAGTCGATGCTCAGGTGTGTCCACGGGGTGGTGAGAGGTTCTTCCGTTATCACCGGCGCTGGCGCCGGATCCCCTCCTGTGATTGTGCAGGCGTGGCAGGATCGCACCATCTCATCGACCTTGCTGTCCATGGCCGAAAACCAGACTTTGTTCCTCAGCCTGGCCTTCGTCTTGGCCATCCCCTGATTTCCCATGTGAGCTAGCGCCAGGATTCGCTGTTGAAGACTCTCCGGGACTACGATCAGGTGTCCCCTCAAGATGACCCCTTCATCGCCCACACTCAGCTCGCTCCGGACTTGCCACAATTGTTGACACGCGTGGCTGACCTCCAGCCGGAGGGCCCCGGCTCCGTCCATGAAGTGCGCCCATTGATTGTCCTCCATGGCTTTCCGGACCCAAGATAAGGTCGCATCTTCCAAGGTAGCTTCACCGATTTCCTTCAGCGTCATTGCCTTGGGGCACGCCACCTGCGAGATCATGTGGACGAACGCTTCTTCACGGCAACCATCCTCTGACGGGCAAACAGGTCCGGTGACGTCAGGATGTCGGGATAGATAATCGGCCGGATTGTGGGCCCCTGGTCTAAAGATGACCTTGAAATTGTTTCCTTGCAGCTTTACCGCCCACCGTTCAATCCGTGGGGGGGCTAGTCGAGACGATCCTGCGAACAAAGGCAGCAACGGCTTATGATCGGTCACCACGCTAAATTCCTGGCCGCATAGATAAAGATGGAAATGTTGGCATGCCCATTTGATCGCCAGTGCCTCTCGCTCAATCTGGGCGTAGCGGGTATCGGTGTCGGTTAAAGCCTTGCTGGCGTAAGCGACCGGTTTCCACCCCTCCGATCCGTGTTCCTGCATGAGCACCGCCCCTAGGCCCACGGGGCTGGCTTCCACTATGAGCTCTGTCTTGCGCCGTGGGTGGAAATACGCCATGACCGTCTTGTCCAGCAGACTCACCTTGATGTCCTGAAACGCCTTGTTGGCTGCCACCGACCAGTCTCACTTCTGATCATGGCGCGTGAGCGCCCTCAGGGGTTCCGACATTGCCGCCAGGTTGTGTATGAAACGCCCGCAGTAGGTGGCCTTGCCCCTCAGTGGGATTTCGTGGGGTGCTTCCCGCTCTGATGGCCTCTGCTTTCTTCGGGTCTACCCGTAACCCCTCTCTCGTGAAGGTGTATCCGAAGATGTCGATGGCCTCTTGGTAGAAGGAACACTTCGACCGATGGAGCGTCAGTCGGCAGTCCACCAGCCGTTGCTGTGTCGCTCTCAGGTGCGCATGATGGTCTTCGAGGGTGTCGGAGTACACCAGGATATCGTCGCTGAGATTGATCACTCCCCTCAGCCCCGACAGCTCCTCGCATATGGCGTTTTAGAACACTTCGGCGGCTGAGGACACATCAAAACTCAGCCTCCGGTATCTTCTTAGTCCCACGTGTGTCGAAAAAGTGGTGATATACCGACTTTCCGGCTCCAGCTCAAGTTGATGATATCCCGAATTAAGGTCAAGCTTCGAGAACCATTTGGCGCCATTCAGGTCGGCCACAATGTCATCCATGGTAGGGGTGATGTGACGTTCCCTTTTCACTGCCATGTTGTGTAGCCTCATATCGACGCAGAGTCGAATCGTGCCAGGTTGTTTGGGCTTGGGCGCCACGACTAGTGGGGACACCCAGGGAGTGGGCCCGACACTTTCTCGATCACGCCGAGGTCTTCAAGTTTCTTGAGCTCCTCCTCCACCTGCGGTCGTAAGTTGAACGACACTCGCCGATGTCGGAAGGCCACTGGGCACACGGATGTATCGATATGTAGTCGGAATTTCTTCCCTTTCAGCTTGCCAAGACCTCGGAACAACGCTGGCAACTCCTCCAACAGAGCATCCGCGTGTGATTGATGCACTTGATTCGCGAAAAACACAAGTCCGAGGTCTTCCGCCGTGTGGCAACTTAGCAGGGTGCCTTTCTTTCCTTCTGTCACGTGGAACTTCGCCTCAGTGGAGTATACTCCGCTTACCACGGTGGTCTGAATAACGCCCCGCAGTGGCACAGTGTCCGTCCCTCCATAGGTGTAGATCCTTGCGCTAGATGGTGCCAGGGGAGGCTTGGGCGACATTCTCTCATACTGGTCAGAGTCCATTACGTTGACCGATGCTCCTGTGTCGATGAGGGCCTTCACCTCCTTGCCTTTGATGGAGACGGAGCACATGGGATGCGGTCTTCGCTTGGTCACCGACCGGCGGACGAAGGATATGATGAACACCTCGTCGTCGTCATCGTCTTCATACCTTGGCTGCCTCTCCTGGGCTTGGGTGTCTAGCGGGGGTGCCTTGCTGTCTCAAGACGCTTGTCGAATGCGCTGCCGTATGCTTCTGGGTCTGGACATCGCAGGCCGATACCTTCCTCCACGGCACACTTTAGCGAAATGGTTTAGTCTGCCACAGCGGGAGCACGTCCTCCCTTTTGCTCGGCACGTCGCCGCAGCCAGGTGTTCTTCCCCACAGTACCCACACTGGTTCCCTGGCACGGGTCTTGATCGTTGGCGGTTTGGCGGGGGCCTCCTCTGGATGGCTTCCACCTTCTCCTCCTTGATCTGCGTAGATCTCGCCAACGCTTGCACGGCTACCGGGGTGTGTAGGGTGGCTTCCATTTCTTCCGCTTGGACGTCCGACAGTTCATGTGAACGAGCTAGGACCAAGATTTCGTCTAGCAAGATACCCGGTTGCCTGAGGATGAGCTTGCGTAGTAGCTTGGAGCGACACCCAAGAATCTGATCTCTAATCTCTCTCGGGTCGGTGAAGGGGCAGATGCTGGCCAGCCGGCGCAGCCGTGCGTAAAACATGTCTACTGACTCAGACTCCGTCTGCCAGGCTCTCTTGAATTTAAACTTTTCAAAGTCATTGTTGTGTTGGGGATCAAAGTGCGTGTTGAGCGCAGCGAGTGCTGCCTCGTAGTCGTCGTCTTTGCCTGTATTGGGGAGTGTCTCAAACAAATCGTAGATTTCTGCCCCTCCGTAGCAGATGAGGAGTAATCTCTTGACCGTCCCATCTGTTTATCGGGTGCCTTTGAAGTAGTGGTTGAGTCTCCCAACCCAGGCCTTCCATCGGGGCACCGCTGTCGCCGGATCCGCCGCCTCGCTGAATGGCGGGAGTGGCGCCACGGCCGTCTGCGCATGAATCGACGGCTGTGGTGCTGTCCGATTCCGGTCACCGCCCGACTGTTGTCCAGCCGCCGCTCCAGCCGCCGCTCCAGATGCGGGGTCAGTCATGGTCCTTCACCCCCGGACAGGGACTTCGCTGAGGTCTGCTTGGCCGCTGTAAGGGCCACGTCTGGCCTACCTCCCAGCACGAGGGGACTGCTCCGCGCCTCTTGACTGCTTCGCCCGCTTTCCACCTGGCTCTTGGGTGGCTGATACCAATGATCTTCGCCAGCTGCTGCACTTGGTTTGATCCCTGGGGTGGCTTTTGCCAGTGCTTGTTTGCTCACAGCTGCTGTCTCCTTCTTCTCCTCTGCCTGTTGTACTTGCACTTGCCAGTGCTGGTATGCTGCTAGGGTGTAGCGAACCCTTGCCCTCTTTCTGCGTGCTTGTCTCTGTAGAAAACGCTTGGGTTGGCCAATGCTTGTTGCCTCCCCTCAGTCCAGTGCTGCCTTAACAAAACTGTCTGCTGGGCCTCACTCTCCCGCTGCGCAGCTCCTCCCTAGCACATGGGGGAAGGGGGGGGGGAGAACAGGCACGTTGCTGGACGCCCCTTCACCTCGGGTCCTCGTGTTCCTAGGCAGCCCTTGGTGGCTCCGGGCCTTCCAGAGTCACACGACCGGCCCACGGAGCAGACACGCTGAAAGAGGGGCAGCTGGATGAGGCACTCGGGGGCCAGGTAGGCCACAGGATGTCGCGCAGGCAGGGGAGGGGGGTCGCACCATTCACCCCAGATGCAGCCGCGCTCGGCGAGTCCCGCCAGCCGAAGGCGCTCCCGGAGTGGGAGACGCGTGGGCGGGCCTCTAGCCGCAGCACGGAAAAGCCGGCAGATGCAGACAGCCACCGGAGTGACGCGGGTGGGCACCGCAGCTCCTCCACAACACTTGGGCACCAGTTCAAAGGCTCTGCAGCCACGGGTGGTCACAGCGCACACCAGGCAGGGGGTGCAGGCACACGTAGGCCACGACCGGCCTCGTCGCCAGTATAGTGCGGCTGGGCTTGGCCCGACACATGGTATGGCACCAGGAATTAAGTGACACAGACACGAAGTATACTTGTGCTGGCCGGAAGACCCCGAGCGATCTTCCGCCCGGTTTATTTATACCCCCGGAGCGAGCCCGCCCCGAGGGGTATGGGAATGCGTGTGTAGTGGATACATAGTAGAGGAGAGCCCGAGTGGCTCTCTACAAACTGTTAACATGGTGGGAGTGAGCTAAGAAAATGTTTGTTCTCCCTGAAAATATTTCAATTCTTAGAGCATGCACTATCTTTTCCGGGCACAGTGGCGTCACTTTGGGAGTGCGGGGGGTGCGGACCGCACCGGGTGTCACCCCATCTGGGGTGACACCAATCTAGTTAGTTTGCTGGGCACTAGTCATAGTGCTGCTTTAGTTTAGTGCAAGCGCACAGCGCGGCGCGCACGCCACCACCACGGTGTGCTGTGCGCAGTTGCGCTCCTTCAGACCTTCTTACAAAAAAATTTAAATACTGTCTGCTACACAGTGCGCACTGCGCAGTGTGTGTGTACTCACACTGCAGCAGCACATCTGTCGCCACACACGCACACGACTGTGCTGGTCACTGGTGCGATGAGGATCATGCGCGGCGTACCCAGCAGTTTGTGGGGCCCAGGGCCGTCAATCTTTAGCGCTACCTATGACGGCCCTGGGACAGCCCCCGTGCGCATGTGCACTCCTGCTCTGACGCGTCAAGGCGGTCACGCACCCGCCGGGAATAAAGAATTATTACCGACGACATCAGATCGAGCGCCGTCGTTGTCTCCTCTCCTCTTCAAATTCTTCTTGCTGGTGGGTCCGGACTCTGAGCGAGGCCGCTGTCCGACCGGACGGTGAGAGAGAATGAAATAATATAATTTATTTATAAATGAATATATATGAATCATGATGAACTAAGTTAAAAATGTGGCAGTGCAAACGAAATTAATCAGATTCAGTACAATGCTTTTTCACTGCATTCGCACAAACGAAAACATGGCGCTCTTCGACGGGCAGGTCTAGACTCTAGTGCAGAGTGCACCCGACGCCCAACCCTATCTTACAGCTTTGGAGCCCTGGATAGACTGAAGGGTCACACTTGCAGGGGCATGATGGTGAGTGTTTGCATAGGGACTGTCATTGGCAGCATGGCAGGGGCAATGTGTGTGTCTTTTTTAAAACAAATTAAGCACTGGTTTGGGAGCAATATAAAGTGTCTCTCTGGGTAAAAGCCAAAACAACATTTTGGCATACAAAAATAGAGTTCACAAAAGGGTTCGAGGTTTACTCCTGGGATGATACTGCCAGCCTAATAAGGACAAGTGTTGTGAATTACAGAATGAAATAAATGTACTTCATGCCAGGTGACCACCCCAGAGCCGGGCACTGGCTAACAACACCCCCCTGTGAGGAAATTCCTTCCTAGCACCAATTGTGTGTGGCATCCCCTTTCCTTTCCACCCTAAAAAGGGTTTATTACAATTTTTAGGGTCGGAAAGGGCGGGAAAATAACTTGTGTATATCCACAAATGAGTAGGTTTGTGAGTGTGTCCAGGAGTCCAGGGCAATTCCACCCGGGACCGCCCACTTCCCACCCACAGGAGAGGAGTAACTCGCACAGACACCTGTGTGTGTGTAAAGCACTTTTCGACTGTGTAATCTACTTTCATGAGTTTGTAATACGAGAAAAGCAGGCTATTGGCTTGTGGGAATCTGACCTGAACTAGAAGGTAGGTTTAGGAACGAGGCACCTGGACGCATACATTCAACCCCAATGCCTGCATATGCCCCTTCGATCCTCTTCCAGAGACAAATGTCCCTCCCCCATCAAGCACATCTGCAAACTGGGAGGTCACACCGTGTGACCCTCAGCGCTCCTCGGACTCATGGGAAACTTAGACCAAAAGTCTTATTTTACTAGGAGTAAAGTTAGACTTGGGGTCTAAACATAGGGCCCCATTAGGAAGGCGGGCAATCCGCCCGCCATCCTAATGGGGCCCTTAGACTTTTGGTCTAAATTTACATTTGTGAATAAGGCCCCTGGTCTTGCACTGACCCCCTCCCCCGCCCCCTCTGCCCCTGGTCTTACACTGATGACCCCCGCCCTCCTGCCCCCCCTACTCCCCCAGTACAGATATCACTTCCCACATCCTCACAGGAAAGCTTGAGTAAGAGGTAGAAATGCCTCGGTCTTGAGGAAATGCTTCTGTCCGCAGCATCTGATACACCGCTGCATCAGGTGCACGGGGCAAGAGACTGAGCTATCTCACGGTCTGGACTGAGGGGGTGACACCATGAGTTACCCGCACCGGGTGACACCAACCCTAGTAACGCCACCCCGGACGCTCGGGTGAAAATTACGTACAAAACAGATTATTTATTGAAATGGACTATGTATTGAAAGAGTCAGAGTATGTAATAGAACCGACTGAATATATAATAAAAGGCTGATTATGCATTGAAATAAAGAAGGAAATATTTGAAGAGCAAGACAAAACATTAAAATCGCCGTAAAGGTATATGCAAGCAGTTCTCTCCATTGCCCGTGCTGACTGATGTCCAGAACTTTTTCTGAGGCCTGAGCATTTTATAATGTGGTGGCTAGTAAGCATTAAATCTGGCGGGCATGGAAACAAATATGTGAACAGGGCCTTCTCTAGGGTGGTGTGACCGCACTCGATCCTCACTTTCGGTGGGGGCCTCATGTTTGCAAGTATATCATGGTTTGAAAAGCACCTGCTGCCTCCATCAATTTTCAGGCAACAATAAAAGGCCAAGATAACTCAGGTGATTAACATTCTTGCTAGAGAGAGTCTAAAGGTTTGTCTAGTAGAAGTTTTGACTCATGGTAAGGTAGGCAGTGGGTAATATGCCTGCTGCAAAGAAGATGGACCATGCAGATAACAAAGTCGTTATAATGTAAATAGGTCAGTAGGTTACTGCTGATCCTTTTGTTACTTGCAGTTAAAATCCTAACCTAGAACAGTGAGATATTAACCATCATCAAAGAGCATTGGATAGAAATTAACTCTGATCATTAAAGAGAACCCCCAACCATGGTGTTACGTTTTAAATGCAGAGTTTGTGCTTCTCCAAACTAAGCACTATTAAACTATACTGTCTACCAGTATGGATGACATGTGACTCCTACACCCTGCAGTCCTCTGTAACCTTTCCTATACACTGAATTATACACCTATGATTGACTGTCTATCTACATATCCATAACATCTCTAAACTAATGTGCACATCGCAAGACCGCTTTTGTTATAAATAAATAGGCATCCCGATAGATTGGTAGAGGAAGTACTTCCACTGACACCGAGGGTCCGTTCATGCTGAGAATTCACCACGCTCTGGTCTGACATTCCGCGAGGGGTGTCTAACTCGAGACCAAGATGGGGTGCGCCACTCTTTCCCATCAGGTAATGGGGTTGGATCATCCCTTTTGCGGATTCTTGGCTCTACACCCACACACACTCTAGGTCCCCTTAGAGTAGGGTTTGCATGGTAGGAGTACACTAGATTACTGCCTTGTTTATATGCCTACACTTATACAATTGTTCAGCACCATGGTAGAACTATATCTACTCTACGCTTTTGGTGCTTGTAATCACGTTTATCTGCTTCTGTCTACTAATCATTGCAGCACACCTTTTTATGCAAGAATAATGTTGGTCCGATCAATACGCAGGTCCTACGGATTGGTAGGAACTATATGACATGGTGTTGCCAACATTGGTTAAGCACTTATTTAATGGTCGAATCTGAGTAGTTCAGTCATACTTTCTCAGAGACCCCTACTCATATTTTAACTGGAGACATTCGTAGTGAGAAGGGAAACAAATCCAACTCAGCTGAGTAGGCATACCCTATGTATCGGCTGTAGGTTAACTCAAGCTTGGAGGACTAGAAGGTTCCCACAATGTGCAAACCATATCTTTATAACAAATAGGCTAAAATACTACTGCTTTAACAATGAGCGAACAACCAGGGGACAACTTTGAAGAATGGATAATAGGGCTAAATATTTCAGAAAATTGCAGACAGGCAGTTACCATGAAAATATTACAACATGGCTTCCTGGCAACGGGCAGATATGTTACTTTCATGGTTGAGGCACACAAATAATTCAGAACCGAGATATTCTATTCTTGTGTTAAATTCCCACCTGCAGATGCACACATAAGATTATCTCACACATACATTGGAGTTGAACCACCTGATGACTATTTTCCATACCTGGACTTAGGAGTCCCGTAAACATCGCAATAGCACATTAATTGGTCCACCCAGTAGAGAAGGAGCGACTTGGCCAGTCTTAGAATTATGAACACTGAATCCAGAAGTTGCTGCCTTAACATCTGCAGGAATGCACAAACTTTACAGAGATTTAGTAAATATTTACAGGATTCGAACACAATATGTAATGAGAACATATACAGTCCAACCTGTGAGGGGCTGCTCAGGCTACATAACCACACATGGCTACCTCAGGTATTAACCAGCAAACACTAAATGCGATTATGGGGAAGGTTCCCACTAGCCGGGAACAAATCCCGTTCTGGATAGCACAGTAAATAGCACAGCTTGAAGCAGTCTTTCCCCATACGGGTCCACAGGAAAAACACAGAATACTGACAATTTCCTTACCGATGGGGATGACTCCCCAGTTAGAAGATTTTGCCACTTGGGATACAGTCTTAGCTACCGTATACACCAGAACACATGGTACCCCTTCAATATCAGTTATACCAGATATACTGAAACTGATTCAGAATGAGTACAGGGCAGAGCCTGCCTTTTTTTTTTTTTGCAGAGTTTTATATAGCGCGAACTAGACCCGAACTGAATCAGGTATAAGAGCTCTTTACATAAGACCAGTTACGTTACATGAGGACACACATTCATTTTAGGCACGGGGAGATTAAGTGATTTGCCCAGAATCACAGGAGGTTTTTGGCGTCGTTACCAAGACTCAAACTCAGATCCCCAGGTCCGAGGTCAAGCGCCCTAGCCGTTAGGCCAACCCCTCTCCCCTTAGATCTGGGAATTAAACTGATGGGCAATTTTGCCCATGTATCTACCATTATGTTGAGTAACATAAAAGGGGAGGCAGCAGCGGTGGCTATACGCCAACGCCTGAGGGATTTCACTCCGACACAGCAGGAGCATGAAATACCTTAGATTAGTGAAGAAACATATGCCTCTTTAGACAGAGATAATATGGTAGCCAACCCTGGGAAACAAACAGGTATGTGTGGTTCTGAAAAGGATATCTCTAAGCTAGCACCTGATTCTTCAAAGAAGAAATGGGATAATAAAGAAAACAAAACACAGTCACGGGGTGAGTCTCCTCAACAGGAACACATCGACCTGAGATATAATTTGCGAAACCATCACAATATTAAAAAACCTGACAGGTATAAGAATGCTGATTCACGCTCCTCTCATTCCTTTCAGGAGACATCTGAAAACTGTTCAGAGAGAGACGAAAGGTCAGAATACAGATCGGGCAAGTGAATCAAGCCAAAAAGGGAGACACATCGCACTTCGGAATACATTGTTAAACAAGAAGACATATAAAAGATTTTAAAACCTCATTTTAAAAAGAAGAAGGTTGCTGGAATTAAAATTAGACATGCCAAGATTACTGAGGACTCTGCTTCTGAACGGGGAATAGGCAATAAAGATGCTGGACAGCGCCGCAGAAGTCACCATAGCTTGCCATGAACGGATGGACTTTCTGGGGATGGTAACGCTGAGTGAGCCTTTCATGGTGGAAATACCAGATACAAGGGTAAGTGTCCCTCATCGATTATATGACATAACGCTCCAAATGGAGGGGGACATAACCAAGAAAGTGTAGAGTCTCTTTTGGGAGAACCTGACCTATAGTTACGACATTCTTTCGACCAAAAAGGATTGTCCCCCTGAGTTCGTAATTGATTGCCCAGTGGGAGAAAAAGTTATTTTACCTGCTTTTTCTGACCTTGTACCAGAATCAGTTAAAAATGCACATGTGTAGGAGTGGGCTTTAGAGTTATCTCCTGCGCTTTACCGCAATATTGTTGGGTGGTATGATGAGTCACCTCTTCACGAAATCCCATTAAAATCAATTCCTCTACCACAGAGACAATACCTGATTAAAAATGATGCAAATAAACAAGCCAGGGAGATCCTAGATCTACTTGAATACCAGGGTGTGATTGAGAATTGCACCTCACCTTTGAATAATCCCTTGTTTCCCGGAATTAAACCCGATAATTCATATTATCTAGTCTTACATTATGGACATTTAAATGCATGCACATGTACATTTGCAGTACAGAATACACACAGTGCCGCACTAATGAATACCATTGTGAGGAAGAAAGAGAAAACACCTCAATTGGCCATCTCAAATTGATTTTTTTGCCAAAACATAGCACCTGGAAGCATATATTTGACCGCATTGTCAACGCTAGGCTTACATTGCCAATTTTGTCTATTACCCCAGGGGTATAAGAACAGCCCATGGTTGTTTTTAGCCAGGGTAACCGAGTTACTTCAAAACTTTGACAAGGACGACTTGTCCTATGTAGATGATCGCTATCTGATGGACGATGAATTATGTGAACACTTGGCTAGAGTAAACCACATAATTCCTGGGTTTGCTCATCTGGGTTACAAATTCAATTAAAAAAATCAAACGTTGCCCACCTCAGTGTCCTATTTTTAGGGTACGAGCTGTCAAGTGAAGGCAAAAGCCTGGTGACACATTTTTTAGACGAATGTGCGGGATTCCAGCCTCAAACAGCTCTGAAAAGACTACAATCCATTTTTGGATATTCTACATTTTGGCAGGACATACATTTTGGATTATGCAGAAAGGGTAAAACCTTTCTACGACTTAATTAGACCTGATTTTTAAACGCACCATTGGACACAGGAACATACTGACATTTTACATTCCGTACAAGCTGACATGCTAGCTTCAAGGCATTTACACACTTGTGTTAACACAAAGAACCTGATGATCCGCATGGTCGCTGGACCAACCGGGTACACCTACATTACTTTTTATGAAGGCGATACAGTACCTATTTCCTATAAATCACATTTGTACACAAACACTGAAATGCGTTTTGCACCAACAGGAAAAAATACTCACAGCAGTACAGAGTGTTGTAGTGAGAGAGAGGACCAGCACAGGGGAAACGCATAATTGTCGTAACCCAAGTACCAACTTTGGAGGCCATTACAACAGCTAGCATTCCAAATGCTAAAGCACTGCATCCATGGTGGATTCAATGGGCTAACTCTCTCACTGCAACAGATGTAGATTATAGATTTGATTCTACATTGCAAATACAAGCATTCCTGCAGTATGAACAAGAATATCCTCTATCGAATGAAATAATGCCCCTAGATCGATATGAATGTATCATGTATACTGATAGATCTACCCAGCCGGCTGAAGGAACAAAACAGCAATATTCTGCAGCATGCACAACTGTAAAAGGGCCCTTGCAAGATCGAAGGTTTCTTCCTGGAAAAACACACATGCTAGGAGATTGGATGGCACAGTTGGCGGAACTAAAAGCCCTGATACTGGCACTGCAAAATACGGATCACAAATTCTCCACAGTCCATCCTTTCATGTGTGAACAACTTGGCCTTTGTTTAAACAAAATGTACCAAAAAAGCCTCTTCTTTTTCCAGGCAGCATGGCTTTCGGAGTGCTTAGGATTTCAAACAATATAATCACTTTTCAGACTTTATTATGAATATTTTAAAGGGAAGCTTGGTTTTAGTCGATTTTTAAAGTAATGTTTTAACAGTTTATTCCATTTGTGGTATACTGGCTATTTAGATAGCTTTTATATATCAACACTTATTATGAGGAGTGGGTGTTATATTCCCAAATTAGGCCCATGCTGCAAAGCAGCTTATCTCTTACATTGCCCAAGAAAATAACATTTCAGCTGTGAACTTTTGCACACCTTTGCAAGCATGACAATGTTGGATTAGTTTCTCTGAAACTACTTCGTTTACACATCCAGCTTTGCACAACATTATCACGAATACGCAGTGGGACGTTTTTAATAATATTTATTGAACCAACGTTATTCTTGCATAATGTGATTAGTAAATGGAAGCAAATAAACATAATTATCATGTACTAGGCCTCTCTACGCACTGGGTACAAAAGTCGTCCTATCTTCATCCAAAAGGCGACCACGCTATGTACGTATCCATAACATAACCAATCTAATGTACACAATGCCAGGCTGCCTTTTATTATGAATATTAGGCATCCCAATAGATTGGTAGAGAAGGTATTTCCGCTGACACTGAGGGCCCGTACATGCTGAGAATTCACCACGCATCAGTCTGACATTCCGTAAGGGTAGTCCAACTCGAGACCAAGATGGGGTCCTTCACACTCTCCCATCAGGTAATGGGGTTGAACCGTCCTTTGGGCGGATTCTTGGTTCTAGACCTACACACACTCTAGGTACCCTTAGAGTAGGGTTCACAAAGGAGTACGCTAGATTACTGCCTTGTTTAAATGCCTGCATATAAACAATTGTTCAGCACCATGGTAGAACTATATCCACCCTTTACGCTTTTGTGCTTGTAATCTGGTTTATTTGCTTCCGTTTACTAATCGTTGAAGCACACTTAATTTCTGCAAAATAACGTTGGTTCAATAAATATTATTAAAAACGTCCCACTGCGTATTCTCTGTATATTTCTCTGAGAATAAGTGAGCATGAGTGACCGATCGTAAGGTTCTGTACTGTTTCGACAATTCCTGAGGAATTAGGGTTGTCATGTTCAGTGGTTGCCAGACACTGTTCACTCCCTGGTAGTTTAGGGGGTCTTACAGTGGCACTGTGAACTAGCTGGTCTATAGGCCAACATATCCTGCGGGGTTCTGGAATCAGTCTTGACACCAAACCCTTAGTTTATGTTGTCCGAACAATGTGCAGGTCCTACGTATTGGTAGGAACTACACAACACCTCACTATCTTAGGTAAAAGGGTGGAAGGAAAATAAAACAGCTATATCAAAGATTAGTTATAAAATTGGACTAATCACTGTTGAGATGGGTCCACCTCGCTGAGGAAGCAAGCTTACAGAGAAGATGTGAGGCAAAATAAACCCTGCAATAAAATAGCCAGTTTGCTTACTTCTTCCTCACCTAACAAGCCCGGATTACTCTCCCAGGGGTGGGTTGAGTCACCTGGGTGTGTTGGCTGGGACGGGAGGGGGGGTGTAGCATACTGTGCTTCTTTGCAATTGCCCCCCATTTTAGACTCTTAGATGCTGATTTTTGACTCTGATCATGCACTGGGATCCCGATAACCAGGCCTGTGTGCCTGTGCTCTTTCCCCTAAAAGTGATGTGAATTAGTACACCCCATCAGCAAAGTAGTTTGTGTTCTTACAAGCCCCTTGTATACGGAACCAGTGGTAACCAATGCAAGGGTGGTAAAGGGGTCACCAGGGCTGCAGCACTGGTTGTACCACTCTGTTTGATCCAAGTAAAAGTATTTGTGCAGGTCTTCCATTGCAACCCTGCACTAGCAGCCTGTCTGCTTGAGAGTGATTCTGCACACACCATGTGCTGCAGAGCCACATCACTGCCTTAATATAAGTAAGTCACTCTTAAGATTGTTCTCCTAAGCCCAGGAGGTAGAGTGCATCATATTAAAGGTGTCGATTTATATATTTATACACATATATCCATACAGTATCCCTGTAAAACAAGGTTTTAAAGAAAGTTATCGATAATCCGTAGAGTAACAAGGGCTGGCTACCAAGAAAACTTTGAGATAGCCAGTGCCAGTATGGAACAACCGAATTGTGTCATGCTTGGTGTCAAACACTGCGCATTTTCACCCCCATCACAATTCTTGTGTTGAAGGTGAGCTGGCATGCAAGTAGGTGCCACCTAGAGTGGGTGTTCACCTAAGGGTTAGTGCTCCAGTGCCTTAGTGGGCTTCCCCAAGTTGCCAAGACAAGAGTTTTCCCTCCTGGTGGTATGTGCTAGCACTTCTCCAGGATGGAGGCAAAGGCCTAGGCAGGAAGGAGGTCACACCTCCTCCCTCCCAGGATGGCTTGTGTTTGCAGTCAAAGCAGTGAGCCTCAAAGGGTTTCACCACCCTTGATGTGTATTTACTTGCTCCCCACTCAAGGACAAAGCCATTCCCATCCCGACAAGCTGGAAAATTAGTGAATCTGAATGCATACACCTCCAAAAGGCTAGCCACACCTTACAGTGGGCTAGGAGGTCTTTAAGGGGCTCCCACAACAACAGAAACTTAGTTCTGACTCTGAATCAGAGAAGAGGCACAAAGAATACTCCATCATCAACAAAAGGACTTTGGAGTCTGCCCTGAAGAGACCATATACAACAAAAACGTGTGTTCGACGTGTGTCTTTGGCAAAAGCTCATTGCTGCCAGCAAAAGGGGAACCAGTGGATACCAGAAACCGAAGCAGACTCCCTTGGATTGATGGGACCAGTCTCCTGCAAGCTACAGGAAAATTGACAAGTTGCATGACAAGAATTGCGACCCGCTGGGCCTGTCGAGAGAGAGCCCGAAAAGAAGTGGTGTCCTGCAAGGCTGGAGTGGTAGACACGCTTTCACCAAGTTTCAAGCTTCTACTTCACTCCTGTCAACCTCCAGCTGCCGAAGTAACAGTGGACTACATTTGCCGCAGGCAAGGCTTGGTGAACGCCAGTCGGATGATTGATCCCTTGAACAACATCTCCAGCCCGAGAGCACCTCAAAGCAACTGACGTGGGCAATGACACTGCAGCTGTGTTCCTGCATCCTGAAGTTGGAGTTGTCAGTGTCCGTAGGCCTGCCCCGGTGATTGACAGCTGCAAGCTACCTCTGCACCCAGAGCTGACGAGCAAGGTAGAAGAAATCCAGCTGTTGAAACCAGGAACTAGGACCCCAAAGGCCTCTATTCTTCACGGGTAGAGTGGAGCTCCATCTCCAAGTGTAGTTTTGTCACGTGCTGCAAATTTGACAGCTTCCACGGATCCCGTTCAGTACCAAGGACAGCCAAGTCAACTCTGCACCCAACTCCCTAGGCAAGATAACAAAGTAACAACAGTTGTAGTTTATCCACAAGAGGGTTGATTTGAACTCAACCTGCAAGAGACTGAGTGTCATTTGTATTTTCCCCCACTGACTTCAATGGAACCAGTTTGTCAACTTAACCCCTTGGGCTCGGCCGCAATTCTGCGCCTGTGCGGCTGTTTTAATGAGTGGGCGGGATCATGACGGCCCCCACCCGTCATCAGCACATGCCCACCGTGATGCATGACGGACGGGGGCTGTCATCAGCATGGAAGGAGTTAAAGTGCATTTACTTTTAAACTCTTTAAAAATCCACAACTCTGGTTGTATGTATTATACAAAGTTTTTTTGGTGTCTATAAAAATAAGCTCTATTTTCATAAATTGGTGTTGGATTTCTTTCAAGTCCACTCAATTACTCATGCACCATAATGGTACTGTAAAATGCTTAACATTTGTTCCTCCAGTAATGCCTGACTGCTCTTTGCAACAATACCAGGAGGCTGAGCTAAGGATTGTTGTTATTGAATCCAAGGATCATCTCTGTGTATTGCGAGAATATTGCATGGTAAGGCCTCCCAGCCATACCACATAATTTTCCACCTTGCAACAGGTAGTCTCGGGAGCCATAGACATTACGAGGAGCACTTGGCTGTCCTCTGTCGCCACTGCTGATGCCCTAAAGACTGAGCTGCTGGCTTGCGCACTACACGAATATCATACACGCCAGGGGATTCGCTTACTGTACTACAATCTGATCATTTCTGCTTCTGCAGACGATACACTCCTATATGTGAAGAATCCAGAACATGAGTCATCTCATGTTCTTTGGGAGGGAGTGCTGTTTGTGGGCATTCCAGCTTGCACATTAACTGGGATAAGTACCTTATATGCCCGCCTATTGCACCCACAAGGCCGGTACAAATGTAGTACCCACTGTAGTGGATGACAGATTCAGTGCAGTACCTGGGTATTCAGGTCTACATGGACCAGTCAGTGGTGTTGCTTGATAATTATGTCAGAGCGGTGCAGCAGCTCACGGAGGCAGTCGACCCCTGGATCAGGTTACCCCTGTTGATTAGTGGCTGCATCACCATAGAGCAGATGGTGGTGCTACTCAGATTCTTTTTTGTATTCACAAACATCCCGATCCTTCTGTCCAGTGCGGTATTTCGTAATTTGCAAACTTTGTTAGGCTGCTTAGCCTGGGCTGTGAAGCAACCACGCTTGAACTGGGACACGCTAACTATCCCGTATGGAATGGGTGGGTTAAATGGCCCGGACCTGAAGGCCTAATATAGAGCTGCGCAGTGTATGTTTACCCACTATTGCTTGCATGGCCTGGGTAACTTACCGCACTAGTGGTTTGAACACGACACAGCCTCACCTCTTACATTACCTAAGATACTGTTTGACAAGCCAACGAGCCACTATAATACCTTTGATTTGTTGAATATTGAGGCATACTCTTGGAAGTGGAACGCCGAGCTGCAGGCTGGATCACTACTTTACTCCCCATGGGTGCCGCTGCAGTGGTGCATGTGGTTCTCCGCGGAACAGGACAGGTGGTGACAGGTGAATTGTAGGGGCTGGGACTGAGATGCATTGGTGATTTCTTCCTCTCTACTATTGGAGGAGACCTTGTCGGAAAATCCTGAGTTGCCAGCATTGACTTACCAGTTGCAGGTTGCTACACCTCAGCGCATTATAGTGAAATTGAATGCACGCTCTCAAGAAGTGCACTGGCCGGGAGTCACAAAAGTCCGGCTTCACCGGTAGGAGGACCTAGCACTGCTAATTAGCGACAATCAATGTTGTTCACTTGTCAAGTCTATTTCCCTGAGTTGTCGGCACCGGTTAATCTATTTGAAATACCTCAATAAGGTGTATCACAAGCCGGCCCTACTATGCGGTTATGAACTGAGGAACAATTCTTGCTGTTCCCACTGCGGGGAGGAGGGATCAGGGTTTGCCATGTAGCATGGTCCTGTCAGGGTAGCAGCGCTATTTGGGCGTAGCCCTGGGGAAGTTGTGGCACTGGTAAGCGTATTGAGTCGTCCCCCCTGTTGGTGCTGCTAGGCTATGATAAGGATGGCCCAAAGCCCGAAGGCTATTACTAACAAGGCGTAGAATAGAGATGCCCTGGGCAAAAGCACCATTCCCAGCACTAACGGAATGGCATGTGGATGTGGCGTATAGTAATACTCAGTCTGACGCTTATAACCGCCTGATGCCAGTCAAAATCCATCTGATATTTGTGGGCCAAAGTTTAGATTATTCAGTTTTTGTTAAATGCGAAGGAAATACTTCTTATATGGATGTCAAAAGAAGCAAATTTCTCCAGCAAACCATAAAACAATATTTTTTACGGATGTTCAAGCAAAAGTAGAAACGTGACTGTTCTAGTTTAAGTACAGCGGATAGTTTTTCGAGAAGCAGACAAAATAGAAGGTACAGGGCATTGAACCATGTGAATCTTTTGGAACTTCACTGGACAGTGAAACTCCCAATATTGTTCAATGCGAAATAAGTGGAGAGATAGATAGATGTCTGAAGAGTGCCCTTGGGTATCGGAGAACTAGCTAACAACCTGCTGGAGGATATTTAAGGGCAACACAAATAAATCTGAGAAGGCCCACAAGACGAGAGAATATACAAAAGACAAAACCAGTTATGCAAACATGCAGAGTTGGCTTTTGCTTAGTAAATATAGGTTGGAGTTTAAAAAGAAACAAGGAATTTAGGGGAATCCTCTAGGCAAGGAAGAAGTGGAGATCATCCACTGATGGAGAAACTATTTGGCTTTGAGAAACTATTTGCCTTCGTCTAACATCTGAAAATAGCTTTCACATAGCTCATACTTCTGTATTTTTATCTTGGATGGTCAGTCAATCAGGAGCATGCATGGTGTCCATCTCTACAAAGGTGTTCTGCATGTATAATACTCTAACTTTGAAATTCAGCCCGTGGAAAGCTATTTCCTGAAGCTCTCTGACCCAAGCTATACCCAGATGATGAGCTCATACCTAGGGTGAAAAAGTCCTGGGTTGTTTGGTGTTCAGCTTAACGGAGGACATGATTTGGCAGTTCAGACTGGACTGTTCCCATTGGAGTCCAAACTGATGTGGCATGGTATGCAAAGTAACGATGCAGCCTAAAATAATTACCAGTGGCTGAGATTAATTCAAGCAATCAATCATATTTTTTTTGTATACTTTAGTGATGTCCCCTGAAATCACCAACAAGAGGCACAATCTTGCAAGAATTCAGGGATGTCTCATTGGTTTGTGGCCATCTACTCATTGTGCATGGCAGATTATTGTCATCCTGCCACTGCTGTTATGTAGCCCATCCCTGGGCATGGTGAAAAGTTTCATCCTCTTGTGATAAAAGCATGAAAGAGTGGATAGAACGTGCTTTTGCTGAGGTACTGCATTATATTTTCCAGGAGAAAAATGGCTACTATCAAGCTTCAGACTTATTTATCTCAATCCCACCTTTCACATACCCTATGAAGGGGTGAGGAAGGAGAGATGGGGTTCTCGGTCGTCACATTTCTGTCTGCACCATTTCACAGTGTGGATCATCCTCTGCTGCCTGACTACCCTGCCCCTGCTGCATGAGTCAGACAAGCTCCTTCTTGCAGGCCCTTTGAATAATGGGTCCTCAAGGTTAATGAGGGTTATCCATTGTCGCCTTGAATTTTGTAATATTTATATACAGCCTCTTATGACCTTCATAAGCTTATACTATTTATAATAGCAGACCTAAGCAGACAACACTCAACTCTTCGTACATGTACCACATTTTAAGAAACTTGTTTGTTTCCTAAGAGAAAATAAATCACTGGTGGCTCGTTGGATGCAACTCTTTGGCAGACCCAACAGCAGGGTGATAAGCAGCCAGCCTCTAATGGTAAAAGCAAAGTTGAGTCAGTAGAACATCTTGCTGAGTTGCTCAATGAAATGTTCCGTGTGAAAGAATAGTTGAAAGTAAACTTCAGTCTCATCGTTCTCACTGTCACCTTCTAGATACAAAAAAAAATCAGTATTTCAGCCAATGATTCCAGTGCACTGAAACTACTACCCAACATGGTAAATAAGACATGCTAAATTGCTGTATAAACTAAAGATGGGATTCTTGTTCCTCTTAGGTCTCTCCATGGCATTTTGAACTGAGAAACAACATTTGCTTATTAATTAACTTGTCCCTGTTGTGCGGGTTAGACGAGTTCCCCAGCCCTTATTCTCTGCGTAACTGAGCCACAGAAACCAATGTGCTAAACCGAGGAAGTTTTGCTTTCTCATTATAGCTGTGCCCTTCAATGTTACTCAGAGGTTTCCATTACCACCCACCGTTTTAATATTTATATGTAGACTCTTATGACCTTCATATAATTATACTGCAGCATTTACAAGATCCGAACTTCACAAACGCCCAGAAAAGATAAACAAGGTAAGGTATATTAAAGAACACCTCATTCATCCACTGCTAGGGAGCAATTACCGAGAACTCTCATACACATTCTATGCATACAGTTCCGAGGTGGAACATACATGTTGTAGACATCACACTCTTCCCTTCCTTAATATCTAAAGTGATAACTTAATTCACATTTAAGTACTACCACTAAACTAGCCTAATATACATGGATAATTCCTGAAACCTAAAAAAAGTCAAATACATTTCCCCAAACATTAGTTAGTAACATAGTCCTTGATATATTTGGGTCAATTACTCTTTCTCTGACTCACTCCAGTAAAAATCATTTTATAATTTTGAGAGACCTTTTTTTTTTCAAGGCAAATGTTATTCTGAGAGCTTTTAGCTTCTTTCGGAACGCACGTTTTATCTTCCTCCTTCATTTCATACTACTGAGAGTCAAGAAGGACAACCCGACTTTTGTTCCAGATCTGCTGTTTTCACAGCACTATGAAACGTCTTGATAACTTACTGTACCTTTGTGAGCTTCGACCACTTTGCACACCCAAATGGTGCTCTAATTTTAATACAGTCACCGGCCCCGGCTTTAAGTTCTTTTACATTTTTCCTCACATCAAAGTCTCTCTTTCGCTGCCTTAAAAAAGTCTTCTCCCGAACTCTCCACTCACCAACTCCTTTACATTTTACACCTTCATCTCAATCCAGTCATACAAAACATAACATAGTGTTAGGAGCTCTTCCTTGAAACAGTTCGAATGGAGTTTTGCCTGTTGAAGTGTGAGGAGACAAATCAATATGCTGTTATATATTTTTTTACTCCTAGCATGTACTCAAGCTTAAAATCTTCTGATCCTTGAAGAGATTACATTTTTTTTAAACCTCTACTAACGGCTTATGATGGTCAGTATAGACCCAAACACTGTGCCCCAAACAGAGTTGCAAAACATTTTTTGACACCCAAAAAACGGCAAGTTTCCCTTTCTATAACTGGATAATTTGCTCAGATTCACCCAATGACCTAAGGCACACAGAATCAACATTTTTTACCATTGCTCCTTTGAATCATAACTACCCCACACCTTTAGAGCTGGCAGCCATTACAATGCATGTCTTCTCAACTGGAATGTAGGCTTGTAAATGAGGCACATCTGAGCTCTTCCGTTACAGAGTCAAACTCCGATTGACATAACTCATTTCACTCATCTTCCTTGCCTTTCATTAAGAATATTCTCAGGTTTAATGATTTTTCTGCCAAATTCTTTATACATAATATTCTACTGTCCGCAAAAACAAACTTATTTACTCCTTAGATTCTGGTTCCTTCAATTCAATAATGGTGTAAATTAATTCTTGTTTAGGTTTAACTCCATCACTGGATAATAAATGGCCAAAATAACCAACTTCTAGCATACTGATTTTACATTTTTCCTTTTTCAAAGTTAAGCTTGCAACCATTAACCTTCACACCCTGGAATCATGTTATTCTACAGTGCTACCAAAAACTAACATCATCTTGGTAACACTTCACACCCTTTATGTCTGTCATTACTTTTTTCATTATACGTTGAAAAACATAGGCCAGCCAACATAAGTCCAAATGGCATTCTTTTAACTTAAAATCTCGCATAGGCATTATCAATGCCGTAGGTTCTTGTGACATGCTATCTAATTCAACCTGGTGGTATGGTGAGATTTAGTGTTGTGAAAAATTTCGATCCTCCCAATGTCGAAATTATTTTTTCTATATTAGGGAGAGGGCTTTGATCAACTGATACTTCTCAATTAAGTGCTCTGAGGTCCACACATAATCTTATAGCCATTGAGCCATTGGGCTTCTTAGCCAGCACAATCAGAGCCAGTAACTCGGTGGCTTCAACTGCCTCTATGAAACCTGAATATACCAACCTTTCCAATTTACAGTCCACCTGTTCTTGCGAGCCCAAAGGAATTCCCCTTACATTTGCAGTTACTGGAATCACACTCTCCCTAGTTTGATGTGATATTCATACCTATTCAAGCAACCTAAAGTTTCACAGAATAAATCAGGAAATTCGAACATAAAATCAATGTTTCTTGGTTCTACCTCCTGAATTTGAACCTGTGGTTTTGTATTAGGATTCAGAACCACTCCAAACAATCTTTGATGTCGGCAACTTATTAAGGCATCCCCTTTAGTGGATACATAAATCTTTCTAATTAAATATATCCCCTCAAACTCAAGACGTCTCAAAATACCCCAACATTTAAATGGGTTGGCCGCCAAAATTTCCTGGAACAACATTGAAGAAACTTAAATTGTTGTTTTTTACAAAAAAAAATCATACATTCTCTTTGAAAAAACTGTTAGATGTGAACATGAGTCAAATCTCATTAATACATTTACTTCATCCAGTTCACTGGGGTGTTCCTCATGTTCACTTAGATCACCCACTTGAAATACAATTTCTTGTAAAACGTATTGTTTCTACTTGTTTACATGCTTCCTTGATCTGTTTCTGAAACATTTGAAAAAAATACTTTTTTAACCACAGCCATTACAATATATATTTAATGCCAGGCATTCATTATTAGCATTCACCTTGGCGCCAATTCTTCCACCCTTAAAACATTCACAAGTGAATTTCATGCCTATATCTTTATCAAATTCCTTTCATTTATACTCGCATACAACTTCTTCTACTTTCCCAGGTAGAGTATCACATTTCGCCTTGGCAGAGCTTAACTCTGATACGCATTTGAGCATATGTTCCACCCTCTTAGCCACCAAGATGACTTCCACCAAAGGTGGCTTTTTTTTTTAACCACAACTCCTTCCTGATTTTATCACTCCCACATCTCAGAATAAATTGGTCATGGATTCCTTCTTCAAGTACCGTGTCAAACTTACAACTTGCTGCCAACTTTCTGAGAATAGTGATGTATTTGTCTACAGCTTCCTTTTTTCCTTGTTCCCTTTTCCAAATTGACACTTTTCCATTATTGTGCTCACCATTGGAAGAAAATGGCGATCAATTTACAACAAATATGTCTGAATCATTCAAATCTTTTCTTTCTTCTCGACTTAACCCAAGCAAATTTTGAAGACTTTATGCCCTTCACCTCCCAGACAATGCATTAGCAATTAATAATTTCTTTCCACACTCAAACTAGTGCCACAAACCCTGGCGTAATAGGCAAACATTTTTTTTCCATTTACTACACCTCACTGGTGGTTCCCCCAGGCTACTCAAAAAGAATGGTGGTGCATTTTCTTCATAGTAAATACTCGCAACACACAGCTGTTACACTATCTAAACTAAATTCTATACACTCGTCTGACTTATATCACCCTGTACTCTAACTAAAAACCATCTCACACATTAAATATATTACAAAATGTAGTATGCATATTTCAATATAGCAATACCACGCTAAATAGTCTCCCAGAACTTGCTCCACATATACTTGTAAAATATAGTGTGCCTGTCACTGTTATCAGGTTGACTGTAAAATGATTATATAGAAATGACAGTGTGATTATCACCGATGACAGACTGATTACCAGGATGATTGTTTGTAACTCTGAAATACCAAATATAGGCAAATCATGAATTGAGGTGTGCCTATCACTTTGTGTAGGCTTGAAAGGGGCGTCTTTCCAAGTTTAATAATATGCCATGCTCACAACACGAACTTATGCAGGGCTTCCCAATGACACAACATGGCCGCTGAAGTTTCATGAACACAGACTGCTACTTCCACTGCATTCAAAATGGCCACCAAAACACCCATGACACATAATTCTATGGCAGATAGCTCTTGTTTTGTCACTTTGCGCTGAAGCTTGTTTCTTCCCTGCACCCTCTTGTTTCTACAGTGGACCAAGTGTGTTTTTTTTGCTTCCATGAAACGCAGATGCATTTTAGCCAAATCTGAAGGCCCCACCTCCTGTGCCATCTCACGCAGTCACACCTTGTATTTAGGAAGTGGCTTCAGCTCAGTAAAATCAACTTTTCCCCCATGTTAGGGAAAACGACATATGACTCCCCAGTGCCCCGTTGAACTCCGCTTGGGGACTGAACTAAGAGAGGCATCATAACTGCACTGCTGCCTCGCTGATCTCCATATTGAGGTATTCCTCATATCTTAGTAGGCTCCTCCGCGCCAGTTTGGCGTTTACAAGGTGCGGACTTCACAAAGGACCAGATAAGAAAAACGAGATATGGTTTATTAAAGGACACCTCATCCATCAACTGCTCTGGGGAACCTGACTGAGAACTCTCATCCACAACATTCTATGTTTTATATCCTATGCATAGAGTTCCAAAGTGGAACATACATGTTGAAGACCTTGCATATACCATTTGTAAAACAACTCCTATGCAGTCAACACTCAAAGTCCTGTCAAGCCAAAGGGTACCTGACAAATTGGAAGATCCTTTCTGGTTACCTTGCAGAAAATAAGTTAAGGACAGCTTGCTGGTTGGAGCTCTACAGGGGAAGGGCAACTGTTATTCTCTTCTGCACATTGCCCAAATATTTATTTCCTTTAGTTGCCAGATTACCCCTGGCGACTCTTGTCTATAAAACGGAGGTTAAAAATGTTGGTCAGTAAAATTTCCAAGGAAACCCAAGTTAAGCATGTAGAGAAAACATCAATGTTCCACCTGTTGTGTCTTGGACTATTGCATTGGCCTCTACACAAGTATATCTGCCCAAAGCCAGAGGGCACAAAGTGCAAGGTCCTTTTGGCCTGAGGCTTTACGAAAAGTGGCCATGTCACTTCCACAGATGATCCTTGCATTGTTTGCATTTAAATGTTGGGTCTTTGTCGCCCACCATGGAACTATTTTTCTTATACTGTATGACATGATTGTAAACTAAAATGCCTTCTCTTTTGAACTAAAGGAAATATTCATATCTCATGTCAGAACCTAAGAGCAGCCTGTATGTAATAGTGTGTTGCATAAGTGTAATTGCATTTGATTAGATGAGATTACATTTACCTCTGGAGATGGGTACCCCGGTTGGATGTTGGCCTGTGAGCATGGAAAGCAAATTGTGTGAAAAGGGACTGATCCCTTTAAAAACAAAAAGGTACAAGTCCTGCAGAATCGAGCTAACTGCCTAACGGCTGCCTGAGCATGCACGTCTTCCGTTTTTTCCTAAATTAGAATGAAATGAGTTGAATGCAAGAGCAAAATGTTTCCCGAATCTTGATCCCAGTTCACTTAAGGACTATCCTGATTGCTTCTTTCTTAAAGCTCTTATGAGCAGATCAGGCAGACGCAGTTTAAGCGAAGGACCTTGGAAATAGCTGGCATATTCAACCTTCTCCACCCATTAAACAGTGAAGAGTTTTTAGTTTACGTAGTAGATACATTTTTGTTTTTTTTCATGTTTTGACAAATCAGTGGCTTTCTTGCATTTTCTTGGTCTGAGATTTCAGTAAATACAATATGCCTTCACACACAAAATGTTTAAAACCATTGTGCTTAGAAAATAAAGGTACAAAAACACTCACGGACGTTGAAAGATGTTTGAATTCTCATAACTTAATCTGAAAAGACAGTAAAGAAAGAGGGATAACATTTTGATATAAAAAAAAGAGTAAAGTACCTTTATTGCCATACTTTCGTATAACTCAATAGCATGTAACTATAATATATGACTACAGAACACTTAAATGTTTTAAATGGCTTCGGAGAACCACAATTTTAGTTTCATTAAAGCGTTGTCATGTCATCGGTTTAAAAAAATGCAGGATTAAAATTGGCACCTTTTATTTGTTCAACATCATTTTTTACACTGGCGGTAGCTTGAGGGAGGACAGGATGTTTAAAGCGCTAATCCTTCTGCCAGAAGCATATGAGAGCAACCTACTCTTCTACAAAATGACTAGATCTAGAGTGAATTACAGTCGTTGGGTTATACATGGAGGGATGATCGTAGGCAAATGTGTGAAGAAACCTTCCTACCTCTTGTAGTGAGTGGACTTAACATGCACCACAAATACGCAGTCACCTTTGTGGTGAGACTTGAGCAACTCACAGATAGACCATACGAAGAATAAGGCATTTAGTAACACTTAAAATTGTGGCTTCCTAAAAGATAAACATATTGTCCAGACACCATCAGGCACATTAAACTACACACGCCCTACCTCTCTGAAAATGCCAGAACCAACAAAACGAAATTTAGAAGATATATACAATACACAACAATTACATTTTGGAACCCCTACTACTTTCATTGTTTTCCTTTATTAGAGGGCATTACACCATAGATCAATTGAGCACACATTTTACCATAGTAGAGCTAATAGACAAAAAATTAGTTATCAGCAGTATCATATCATTACGAAACCTGAAGGCTTAAAACACATAGTAGTGGCAACAAAATCCATATATGTTCAAACTGTGCAAATGGAACAAGGGTTACTGTCATTTGTTTGCAAGATATGTCCTTAATAAGCCCTAAATATCTCTGGAGTAGGCCGTGGAAGGAAGCAAATACAAATGGACTGCTAAATGTACATTGAGAAGTCTGCCATCCAGTATTCCAAATTGTGAGGACTGTTTGGTGAGAGCCATTCAGCGTTTTGCCAACGATAAGGCTAGTGCAGGCTTCTCTAATGAGTAGCTCAAGAGCTACCTGGAAGTAGCTCTCCTGTGTACCGCCCAGCCTACTAACTTCGACGTTTTTGCTTGGTTGAATTAATATATGTATACCAAATTTAAAAGCAAGATGAAAATGTGTGTCTTTTCAGAACTCATAAGCTGATGCTTTGAGAAACATTCTTGGAGTTCAAAATGTATTTACAACGAGCCATGTTATGTATTGGGGTGCACTTTCCCTGTTTGTGCCTGGTGCACCTTAAAACAGGTGCGCCTCACACAAACAGAGAAAGTTCACCCTACTACATAGAATGCGCTGCCCCCAGGGCAGCCGCAAACTTGTGCTGCTCTGGGGGCAGTGCACTCAAGTGAAATAAGGAGCAGCTTTGATGCTGCTGGTCCGTGTTTCACTGTGCAGTTCTGTGTTTCACTGTGCAGACGACAACCCGTCTGCACTTTTAAGGGGGATTACAGATCCCCTTGCAGGTGGGTGCAGTCAATGACTTCACCCACCTGCAAGTGGATGTCTGGGGAGGGTCCATGGGACCCCCAATTCCCCTCCAAAGGGCTGCTCTCAAATGATCAGAGGAATGTTTGTGTTGGATCTTTGACTAATATTAAAACATACATTCATAGCAAGGGTATTCAGGTACCCGATTTTATACCTTTATAATGATGACATTACCTCAATATGTTCGTAAGCAGTTCCATTGCCAGAGCACATTGAATGGGTAACAAGCGGCAACCCCGTTGTGTTCCTCTACTAATTGTGATTGGAGTTGGTAATTGACCATTTACCTTAATCCTAACAGTGGGCTGAGTATAAAAGTAAGAACCATTTCGTCATAACTTTGCCCATACACCCAATCTTTCTATAATTGTCGTCGGCAATGGCCATTCAATAGAATTGTGTGACTTCGCAGTTCCAACAGCTCTGAGTCAATCTGAGGAGTCACTGCCAAAAGCGTATGCAGGTTGTTGGCTGAGAACCTGTTCAGTATAAATTCAGTCGGGTCAGGCCTAATCTACCCAGGTAGCTGTGGGAGCAGTGTATTCGTCAAAAATGTATCCAGGATTTTTTTGTCCGCATTTCTCAGGGGCTACAGTAAATATAATTCACTGTAATTAGGGTGTTTGCCCAGTTTGAGCAGGATTATCACAATCGCCTCTCTAAGGGATCAGGGCAATACTCCCAGCTCAAAAGTCTCATTATAACAGCTAGTATGAATGGAGTGATTTATTTTGCATACGTCTTACAAAACTGAGTAGGGAGTTCTCTGGTCCTTTCGGAGTGGTGCACACGTTCCCAGAACACTATAAAGTTAGATCACACATGAAGTCAGGTGAGCCTGCCAGGAGAGATTGATTCTTTGAGCCTGACTGCAGCCGAAGGAAAAGGACCCCGTTTGAATGAATTAAGATCTGTGTGGTATGGAAGGTGAACAGACACCACAATTGATTGAAAGGTCTGCTGAATCTGTGGGGTGGATCCTTAGTCCCAGCATTTGCCAAATGGCATACTAGGAAGAAGCGCAAAAACTGTACCTGGGCACGTTGCCACTAACAGAAATTTGATATTTTGTACACTTCATATGTCCAAACTGAATAGCCGCAAGGCAGCCTCGGTGGCAATCCCACTGAGGTTACCTTTCTTCGATAGCCAACAAGCCAGGATAGATGAAGGTTATTTAGTCACTTGGACGACTGGGCGTGACACAGATGGCACGCTTGCTCCCAGAGTATGATAAAGGGGCGAGGCCACACCGCTTGGCGAAACACAGCAGGTACACATGGGCCCTGGGTGTGATATATTGCCAACACCTCAATCTTATTTTTTAGTCTAAAGGGTTTTCTCAGTGTGTTCGTTTTCTTAACACTGGTAGTATCAGAAAGAAGTGAGAGATGTTATTCGCTTGGACCACTGGCCAAGACACAGCAAGTACACATGACCGCTGGGTGTGACGTAGGGTGTAATTTGGACATTAGGGAACATTTGGTTCTTCTTCTATGCGTAAGCTTTTGCTATCTTGGTCCCAGAGCCAATATTGATAGACTATCAGGCTCACTTTGTCCCATTTACCATAAAGACTCTCCACTCGTCATCAGCAACATGTGCTAGGAGTAGGCTAAGTCCTTTGTTTTGAAAAAGTCACTATTTATTTCAGTCAGTTTTTCATTGCTATTCCTCTCTATCTCTCTAATCAATTCAGTGTTTAGGTGTTGCATTCACAATGTTTTGGATATTTTTTATGTGGTAATGCTGGTAAATTATTGCAACTGTGTTTTATGTTGAACATCGTATCTTGTTAGTGTCTTCATGAATGTATGAATAAGTTGGCATTCCTGCAAACATTTGTTCCATTTCTGCTATTCCACTGCTAGAAATTCAGTGTTTTGGATTTAACCATTGCACTTTATTTTTTCTTTCAGGCTTTGACCCTTCATATGCATTGCTGTTTTGTTATTTTTGTCTGGGATTTGTAGCTTGCCTGATATGAAATGAAAACATTGGGAGTTTCCTCTTTTTTTTACTTTTGGAATTCCCAGTTTTAGTGATTCAGTTAATAGTTGAAAGCAGATCATCATGTCTTGCAGTTCTAGCCCTTATAGGTCTGCCGTCATTACCAAGTGTTTTGATTTTTTTCCTTATTGCTGCTGTCTTTGAAGATCGCATGCTTCCTGGTGTGGGAGGTACTCATTTATGCCATGTTGGATGAGTTACTATGAATTTGATTGCTACTTTTCAACAACTTTGGGGTTTCATGTTTTGTTCTGGATTCGTATGGGTTATTTGCTTTGTGTTATAGTTCTTGATCCCTTATGCAGTTTCTTTGTCTTTCTTTACATTCTCGGAGGAGATGAGCTCACACTTACCTCCCGCCATGCTTTTAGATACTAATTGGCTTTTGACCCGTTGTCCCTCAAATGCCCTTCGGGGCCCAAGCGTTCCTTCTCCATGCTTCCTGCTGTAGGCTACACCAGGGTCACCAGCTGACCAGTCCCTGCGCTGGAGTGTGCCCTCGCATAGCGTGCTGCAAACCTAGCCGACTGCTTGTCCAACCACATAGGGCCTCAACCCCCCCTCCCAGGATTCATCAGCAACTTCCACCGCTGGTAAGGTCTTCTGATTGGATTCACAAGGATTTGGCAACAGGCATGGTGGGGCAGATGAAGGTCAAGGGCCACCAACAGCACAGATGACACGCAAGGCTGGATTATGGCATGTGCATCCCATCCACTTTCACACCCTCACAGTACTCCAACACTGTGGGTATCGTTGCAAAGTCATCCTGTGTGCTCTGTGCAAACCCATTTTTGTTGCCGACTGGTACTGGTGGTAACTGACTCTGACTGTCCATGTGTTCTGTCTAACCAGGTCCATCGCCAGTGCTATGTTGACAACAGAGTGAAAACACACACATACATTAGGGTAGAGTATGTGTTAGGGTACAACTATGATTGGCATGACCTACCTTATAAGTCCCCAGTACATAATAGGGCAGGGGGTGTAGTATGACCTAGGATCTGCTTTGCGTGCATGTTATGTTAGCATGGCTTATTAGAAGTTTAAACGCCATTTTACCTTTTGCTGCTTTTGCACACAACACTGCATAGCTGTTTTCTTAAGTTAGCCTTCACGAAGGTCTACACATGAGAAAAGTTTTTTTTCGATATCTCTAGACTTACATCGTGCCACTAGTCTGCACAGTGAGTGCTAAAGCCGTCAAGGTTATCAAAACATGTTAGTTGTTTTTTGACATGTTCGGGTAACGTTTTCTAGACACAACATTTTGGCAGCTGTGAGCCAAATAAGATTCTGGCGTCCTTATTATCACACACTAGCCATTATTTGACACACTTGGAAGATTTCCGTTTCCAGGGATGCAGAGAGCCTATGCTGATCCAGATGTAATTTACTCTTACTGAGCGGAAAGGTAATGGGGTTCCCCACACAAGCCTAAGAGACCTTCTTTAGTTTATAATACCTAGTTCCTATATAGGGAGGGTGTTAAAACTAGGTGCTATAGGACCTGTATTCACCATCATTGTAATATTATTTCTCCTTTTGTATTTTATGGAATTGTAACCATGCTGACCACATTATTTTTAATCATATGTCTGCTTATGTTGGCTATGATACTGCACATGAGATCACATTGGTAAAATAAATATTTTAACCTTACTGTGTCTCTTATTTACTCCTGTTGTGGACTGGTATGAGAGTATAACAAAAGAGTGTTCTCACTTCCCACCAGTCCTGAGATGGTCCTAAGTCGCATGTTCTAGGTTGTCTAATCATTAGTTACTTTGCTAAAGGACGAAGAGCTAATGTGACACTGATGCTAGCTGGTTGGGGTTTTTCTAGGTACTGAGGTGAGTTTCTGGTACACCACTGACGTCCTAGGTCGCTGTGCACAGTTCTGTGTATGTGCAGGATCCTTGCAACAGGGGATTAAAACTATCTATAAATCCTTACTATATAATAGGGGATGGCAGTTTAGTGGCCAGCTGCCCTTTTTGCACTTGCAGGTGTGCACTGCTGACAGACGGAAGTCATTTTAAAAGCAGCTCTATATTGCAGCACTGCTTTTAAATGTAAATTGTACCCAAACTTGACTTGGGGGTAGGGGCACTTAGAGGTGATAATCTACAATAATCTGGCATATTAGGTAACCCTGGGGTCTCCCTTAGGTGTCCCATGGGTGGGGGTTCATGTAATTATAAGGAGGGACCTTATAAACGATGTTTTATGTGCTCTGGGAATAGAGAAAATGCACATTTCACTTTCCGCATGGTGGTTAAGTGCCTCTCAAAATCGGTTTTGGTGCTTGGAGCACTGGGGAATGAGGATCTACACTATTTATACATATTCAGGACCCCTAAAGTCTCCACACGTGTCCCAAGGGTGGGACACGTGTAACTATAAGCAGGAGCCTTATAAAAGAAACTATATATGCGCTGATGATGGAGAAATTGCACATTGCAGTTTCTCCATTGTAGATGCATGGCCCCATGGGATAACATTTCACTAGAAATTAAATAAAAATACCATTCAAGGACTTAGGAGAATGGTATTGATAAACCCAACAATATGCAATTGTTGAATTTATCCTAAAATATACAGTTATAAGACTTTGCCTGTAAGCCAAAATTCAGCCTTCCTATGGTCTCCCCTGATTGAGCAGCATTAACAAGATTAGCCTGGCTGCTTTGATGAAGTGAAAAGTGGCTCACCCATAGAAACGCTATCTGTTAGAGAGAGCTCTGTTACACAGGAATGCCAGAGCTTGAGGGAGGGGGTCATAAAGCAGGAGCTTCAAAAGAGGAAGTCAGATGGCAGGCTTAAGGCAGGAAAATGCAGATGGTAGGGTAGGGGAACAATGGAAATAGGCCATAATGGAGGTTGGTTTAACTATTTCTTGCTCTTCTTCTGGGATGTCAGCCATACTGAATTTTGGAGGAATAGTGCTTTCTGGGAGAAGATTATGCCACACTTTGGAGGAAGTGGTCATGCTCTGGGGTGTTGCCCAGCACCTCACTGGATAGGAGTTCACTCCTGCCTTACCTCAGAGAACACTGAATAAATATGTGAGAGGTGCAGTGCCTCTCAGATCTGCTGTTTGAAACTAAGAGAAGAAGGCTTGCATGCTGGAAACTTGATTTGAACCATCAGGACCTGCATTCTGACTGATTTCTCCTGCTGCATTATCTGGAGCTACAGCCCTGAGGATGTACCTTGCTTCAAGAGAAAACAGAGGTGGAATTCCTGCAAGATACAGGTTAACAAAGCTCACCTGGACCATCACCACCACCAAAAATCCTCTGCCTGGAGTGCATCCAGTGGATTTGTGGGGGCTTTGTTCAGGTGCATTGTGGGAATTGTGGTACCAACCTTTCAAGGACATTCTTGGAGATTCCAGACCCTTGCATTGTGTTTTGGACATGTTGGACCCTCAAGAAGAGCTTCATGAAGAAGTTTCAGAAGTTTGGAGCAACTTTGGAAAAAAGCTCCAGAAGGGGACCAACTCAACGGCAAGAGCCAAGCCCTCCACCTACAACCGCAAGCTGGCCGGACTGCTGGTTCCTCCCCTGAAAAGTTCCAGAGGTTGAACTTCTAGAGTTTGACTGGGAGCTCCCTGGAAAGCAAGCTGGCGAACCCTCACTGAATCAAGTCTGGTGAAAAGCATTTACGGTCCTCGGAAGAAAAAGTTTCTTATTCTGAAGATAAAATCTCGACTGAGGCCTACCATGAGGGGTGTCCGAGCAGGGCTCCATCATGGTCGGTTAAAACTTTCACTTTGGCTCACTCAAGCTATGTCCCAAGGTGGCCCTGTAGGCTAATACTGCTAAATCTTTAAAAAATAATATCTCCGGTTCCCAGCATTGGATGTTTTGTCATTTTTAAAGATTAAAATATTTCCTATTTTTATCATTTGGTGTGGGATTTTTATTGTGTGTTGTGTCTTAATAATTTACTGAATTGGTGTCTATAAATGCTTTACATACCTGTCTCTTAAGTTTAGCCTGCCTGCTCGCAGCCAAGCTACTAAAGGTTGAGCATGGGAATAATGTATTGGAGACCTATTCTGAGCCCTAAATGTGTTAATGGCCTTGTTGCCAGAAGTAAACACATATTTACTCACTTTCCAACTGTCTAGCCACCATTTCAGGAGCTGGTGCTACAGCATGCATGGTCGTAGCACTTGGAGCACCTGACTGTCCAGATAGCGTGGGTTCCATATTCTTAGAATGGCATATTGCTATTCTTCAGTTCTCCTGCAGCTGTCACCTTGGCTCTCTTCCAGCATCTAAAGCACCACCAGTGCTCGTTTCATCACATATCACACTGCTGTAAGCAATGGGAAGGCGCTGCAAACAATTATCAGGAAAAGTGGATTTTGAAGGGGTTGCTGCACATTGCAGACAGTGTACAGCTCAGGTGGTCACTAGTACGTGGGACCCCAGAACATTAGGGTGAACTAATAGCTTTTAAGGATTGTAAAATGACTTTTTTAATTCACCGAAGTCAATTTCACACTTGTATACAATTAATTTACATAGACATTTTTGTGTGAGTGAAATTCCCTTCTTGGTAGGGAGTTGGTATTGCAATTATTGAAATACCCTGCAGTCTTTGGTACACCATAAATGTATATTATATATCGATAATCACAAACTCCTTTCAGACATATTTCACCCGGAAAATGAATATGGATATGAAGTGAATTCCTTCCCATTATGGCAACGAGAAAGAAGTACACTTGCTTTATAACTGGTGGAGATGTAGGGGAAGACATTTTTCCAAGATGAAAATATTTTCATGTGAAGTAAACAAAAATTAGTGTGTTTTCACTTGCGCTGTTCTAGTTTCCCAACAGAAACTATACACATATATGCATGCCTTCATAAACAAAAAAAGTAACTTATAAAACGTTTTCAAGTTTAGGCCTGTGTAGCTGTGGTAAGTGAAAGTTTCCATGTGCACCTTTAAAAAGTGTTGTGAATTTTAAATACTCCGAAATCTGAACTAATGCCGAGAGCGAAACCTGTGGGCTCAGACTGCAGACTTAGGGCCCTATTCAATTATCTTTGGGGGGTGTTTCTAATGTCACCATGTTGGATTCCAGACAGATTGTGCACAGTGATGCTTGAAATCTAGCCTGTGGGTCGACTTAGGGATTTAACTTTGCAAAGTGAGCAGAAATATCGCTTCTACCCAGTCCTCTTTTGCCCTTTAGTGTCTTGTCCACATCCATAATCCAGATACTAGAGCAGGAGTCTACAACAAGTAGCTCAGGAGTTACCATTAGCTCTCCAGTTACCTATCAATCAATCAGGAGTTTGTTAAAGCGCGACTACTCACCCGTAAGGGTCTCAAGGCGCTAGGGGTGGGGGGGGGTTGGGGGGTGCAGGTTCCATTCCATCAAGGAGGGGGTCTGTCGAAAAGCCAGGTTTTGAGGTTTCTTGCGAAGATGGGGAGCGATGTTGTCTGTCTGAGGTGGAGCGGAAGGGCGTTCCATGCTTTGGCCGCGAGGAAGGAGAAGGAGCGGCCTCCCGATCTGGTCTTTCTGGTGCGGGGGACCACAGCGTAGGAAAGCTGGGCTGATCGTAGGGTCCTTTGGGGTGCGTGGAATTTGAGTCGGCTGTTCAGGTATGCTGGTCCGGTGCCGTGGAGGGCCTTGTGTGCGTGGGTGAGCATCTTAAAGGTGATTCTCGCCTCGACGGGGAGCCAGTGGAGTGTGCGCAGGTGCTGGGAGATGTGGCAGTGTTTTGGCAGGTTGAGGACCAGTCTTGCGGCGGCGTTCTGGATGTTCTGTAGCTTGCGGATGAGGTTTTTGTTTATTCCGGCGTAGAGTGCGTTGCCGTAGTCGAGTCTGCTGGTGACCAGGGCGTGAGTGACTGTCTTTCGGTGTTCGAGGGGGATCCATTTGAAGGTCTTACGAAGGAGGCGGAGGGTGTGGAAGCGATTTTTCTGCCAAATTCTTTATACATAATATTCTACTGTCCGCAAATTTGTCGCCCACCATGGAACTATTTTTCTTATACTGTATGACATGATTGTAAACTAAAATGCCTTCTCTTTTGAACTAAAGGAAATATTCATATCTCATGTCAGAACCTAAGAGCAGCCTGTATGTAATAGTGTGTTGCATAAGTGTAATTGCATTTGATTAGATGAGATTACATTTACCTCTGGAGATGGGTACCCCGGTTGGATGTTGGTCTGTGAGCATGGAAAGCAAATTGTGTGAAAAGGGACTGATCCCTTTAAAAACAAAAAGGTACAAGTCCTGCAGAATCGAGCTAACTGCCTAACGGCTGCCTGAGCATGCACGTCTTCCGTTTTTTTCCTAAATTAGAATGAAATGAGTTCAATGCAAGAGCAAAATGTTTCCCGAATCTTGATCCCAGTTCACTTAAGGACTATCCTGATTGCTTCTTTCTTAAAGCTCTTATGAGCAGATCAGGCAGACGCAGTTTAAGCGAAGGACCTTGGAAATAGCTGGCATATTCAACCTTCTCCACCCATTAAACAGTGAAGAGTTTTTAAGTTTACGTAGTAGATACATTTTTTTTTTTTCATGTTTAGACAAATCAGTGGCTTTCTTGCATTTTCTTGGTCTGAGATTTCAGTAAATACAATATGCCTTCACACACAAAATGTTTAAAACCATTGTGCTTAGAAAATAAAGGTACAAAAACACTCACGGACGTTGAAAGATGTTTGAATTCTCATAACTTAATCTGAAAAGACAGTAAAGAAAGAGGGATAACATTTTGATATAAAAAAAGAGTAAAGTACCTTTATTGCCATACTTTCGTATAACTCAATAGCATGTATCTATAATATATGACTACAGAACACTTAAATGTTTTAAATGGCTTCGGAGAACCACAATTTTAGTTTCATTAAAGCGTTGTCATGTCATCGGTTTAAAAAAATGCAGGATTAAAATTGGCACCTTTTATTTGTTCAACATCATTTTTTACACTGGCGGTAGCTTGAGGGAGGACAGGATGTTTAAAGCGCTAATCCTTCTGCCAGAAGCATATGAGAGCAACCTACTCTTCTACAAAATGACTAGATCTAGAGTGAATTACAGTCGTTGGGTTATACATGGAGGGATGATCGTAGGCAAATGTGTGAAGAAACCTTCCTACCTCTTGTAGTGAGTGGACTTAACATGCACCACAAATACGCAGTCACCTTTGTGGTGAGACTTGAGCAACTCACAGATAGACCATACGAAGAATAAGGCATTTAGTAACACTTAAAATTGTGGCTTCCTAAAAGATAAACATATTGTCCAGACACCATCAGGCACATTAAACTACACACGCCCTACCTCTCTGAAAATGCCAGAACCAACAAAACGAAATTTAGAAGATATATACAATACACAACAATTACATTTTGGAACCCCTACTACTTTCATTATTTTCCTTTATTAGAGGGCATTACACCATAGATCAATTGAGCACACATTTTACCATAGTAGAGCTAATAGACAAAAAATTAGTTATCAGCAGTATCATATCATTACGAAACCTGAAGGCTTAAAACACATAGTAGTGGCAACAAAATCCATATATGTTCAAACTGTGCAAATGGAACAAGGGTTACTGTCATTTGTTTGCAAGATATGTCCTTAATAAGCCCTAAATATCTCTGGAGTAGGCCGTGGAAGGAAGCAAATACAAATGGACTGCTAAATGTACATTGAGAAGTCTGCCATCCAGTATTCCAAATTGTGAGGACTGTTTGGTGAGAGCCATTCAGCGTTTTGCCAACGATAAGGCTAGTGCAGGCTTCTCTAATGAGTAGCTCCAGAGCTACCTGGAAGTAGCTCTCCTGTGTACCGCCCAGCCCACTAACTTCGAAGTTTTTGCTTGGTTGAATTAATATATGTATACCAAATTTAAAAGCAAGATGAAAATGTGTGTCTTTTCAGAACTCATAAGCTGATGCTTTGAGAAACATTCTTGGAGTTCAAAATGTATTTACAACGAGCCATGTTATGTATTGGGGTGCACTTTCCCTGTTTGTGCCTGGTGCACCTTAAAACAGGTGCGCCTCACACAAACAGAGAAAGTTCACCCTACTACATAGAATGCGCTGCCCCCAGGGCAGCCGCAAACTTGTGCTGCTCTGGGGGCAGTGCACTCAAGTGAAATAAGGAGCAGCTTTGATGCTGCTGGTCCGTGTTTCACTGTGCAGTTCTGTGTTTCACTGTGCAGACGACAACCCGTCTGCACTTTTAAGGGGGATTACAGATCCCCTTGCAGGTGGGTGCAGTAAATGACTTCACCCACCTGCAAGTGGATGTCTGGGGAGGGTCCATGGGACCCCCAATTCCCCTCCAAAGGGCTGCTCTCAAATGATCAGAGGAATGTTTGTGTTGGATCTTTGACTAATATTAAAACATACATTCATAGCAAGGGTATTCAGGTACCCGATTTTATACCTTTATAATGATGACATTACCTCAATATGTTCGTAAGCAGTTCCATTGCCGGAGCACATTGAATGGGTAACAAGCGGCAACCCCGTTGTGTTCCTCTACTAATTGTGATTGGAGTTGGTAATTGACCATTTACCTTAATCCTAACAGTGGGCTGAGTATAAAAGTAAGAACCATTTCGTCATAACTTTGCCCATACACCCAATCTTTCTATAATTGTCGTCGGCAATGGCCATTCAATAGAATTGTGTGACTTCGCAGTTCCAACAGCTCTGAGTCAATCTGAGGAGTCACTGCCAAAAGCGTATGCAGGTTGTTGGCTGAGAACCTGTTCAGTATAAATTCAGTCGGGTCAGGCCTAATCTACCCAGGTAGCTGTGGGAGCAGTGTATTCGTCAAAAATGTATCCAGGATTTTTTTGTCCGCATTTCTCAGGGGCTACAGTAAATATAATTCACTGTAATTAGGGTGTTTGCCCAGTTTGAGCAGGATTATCACAATCGCCTCTCTAAGGGATCAGGGCAATACTCCCAGCTCAAAAGTCTCATTATAACAGCTAGTAGGAATGGAGTGATTTATTTTGCATATGTCTTACAAAACTGAGTAGGGAGTTCTCTGGTCCTTTCAGAGTGGTGCACACGTTCCCAGAACACTATAAAGTTAGATCACACATGAAGTCAGGTGAGCCTGCCAGGAGAGATTGATTCTTTGAGCCTGACTGCAGCCGAAGGAAAAGGACCCCGTTTGAATGAATTAAGATCTGTGTGGTATGGAAGGTGAACAGACACCACAATTGATTGAAAGGTCTGCTGAATCTGTGGGGTGGATCCTTAGTCCCAGCATTTGCCAAATGGCATACTAGGAAGAAGCGCAAAAACTGTACCTGGGCACGTTGCCACTAACAGAAATTTGATATTTTGTACACTTCATATGTCCAAACTGAATAGCCGCAAGGCAGCCTTGGTGGCAATCCCACTGAGGTTACCTTTCTTCGATAGCCAACAAGCCAGGATAGATGAAGGTTATTTAGTCACTTGGACGACTGGGCGTGACACAGATGGCACGCTTGCTCCCAGAGTATGATAAAGGGGCGAGGCCACACCGCTTGGCGAAACACAGCAGGTACACATGGGCCCTGGGTGTGATATATTGCCAACACCTCAATCTTATTTTTTAGTCTAAAGGGTTTTCTCAGTGTGTTCGTTTTCTTAACACTGGTAGTATCAGAAAGAAGTGAGAGATGTTATTCGCTTGGACCACTGGCCAAGACACAGCAAGTACACATGACCGCTGGGTGTGACGTAGGGTGTAATTTGGACATTAGGGAACATTTGGTTCTTCTTCTATGCGTAAGCTTTTGCTATCTTGGTCCCAGAGCCAATATTGATAGACTATCAGGCTCACTTTGTCCCATTTACCATAAAGACTCTCCACTCGTCATCAGCAACATGTGCTAGGAGTAGGCTAAGTCCTTTGTTTTGAAAAAGTCACTATTTATTTCAGTCAGTTTTTCATTGCTATTCCTCTCTATCTCTCTAATCAATTCAGTGTTTAGGTGTTGCATTCACAATGTTTTGGATATTTTTTATGTGGTAATGCTGGTAAATTATTGCAACTGTGTTTTATGTTGAACATCGTATCTTGTTAGTGTCTTCATGAATGTATGAATAAGTTGGCATTCCTGCAAACATTTGTTCCATTTCTGCTATTCCACTGCTAGAAATTCAGTGTTTTGGATTTAACCATTGCACTTTATTTTTTCTTTCAGGCTTTGACCCTTCATATGCATTGCTGTTTTGTTATTTTTGTCTGGGATTTGTAGCTTGCCTGATATGAAATGAAAACATTGGGAGTTTCCTCTTTTTTTTACTTTTGGAATTCCCAGTTTTAGTGATTCAGTTAATAGTTGAAAGCAGATCATCATGTCTTGCAGTTCTAGCCCTTATAGGTCTGCCGTCATTACCAAGTGTTTTGATTTTTTTCCTTATTGCTGCTGTCTTCGAAGATCGCATGCTTCCTGGTGTGGGAGGTACTCATTTATGCCATGTTGGATGAGTTACTATGAATTTGATTGCTACTTTTCAACAACTTTGGGGTTTCATGTTTTGTTCTGGATTCGTATGGGTTATTTGCTTTGTGTTATAGTTCTTGATCCCTTATGCAGTTTCTTTGTCTTTCTTTACATTCTCGGAGGAGATGAGCTCACACTTACCTCCCGCCATGCTTTTAGATACTAATTGGCTTTTGACCCGTTGTCCCTCAAATGCCCTTCGGGGCCCAAGCGTTCCTTCTCCATGCTTCCTGCTGTAGGCTACACCAGGGTCACCAGCTGACCAGTCCCTGCGCTGGAGTGTGCCCTCGCATAGCGTGCTGCAAACCTAGCCGACTGCTTGTCCAACCACATAGGGCCTCAACCCCCCCTCCCAGGATTCATCAGCAACTTCCACCGCTGGTAAGGTCTTCTGATAGGATTCACAAGGATTTGGCAACAGGCATGGTGGGGCAGATGAAGGTCAAGGGCCACCAACAGCACAGATGACACGCAAGGCTGGATTAAGGCATGTGCATCCCATCCACTTTCACACCCTCACAGTACTCCAACACTGTGGGTATCGTTGCAAAGTCATCCTGTGTGCTCTGTGCAAACCCATTTTTGTTGCCGACTGGTACTGGTGGTAACTGACTCTGACTGTCCATGTGTTCTGTCTAACCAGGTCCATCGCCAGTGCTATGTTGACAACAGAGTGAAAACACACACATACATTAGGGTAGAGTATGTGTTAGGGTACAACTATGATTGGCATGACCTACCTTATAAGTCCCCAGTACATAATAGGGCAGGGGGTGTAGTATGACCTAGGATCTGCTTTGCGTGCATGTTATGTTAGCATGGCTTATTAGAAGTTTAAACGCCATTTTACCTTTTGCTGCTTTTGCACACAACACTGCATAGCTGTTTTCTTAAGTTAGCCTTCACGAAGGTCTACACATGAGAAAAGTTTTTTTTCGATATCTCTAGACTTACATCGTGCCACTAGTCTGCACAGTGAGTGCTAAAGCCGTCAAGGTTATCAAAACATGTTAGTTGTTTTTTGACATGTTCGGGTAACGTTTTCTAGACACAACATTTTGGCAGCTGTGAGCCAAATAAGATTCTGGCGTCCTTATTATCACACACTAGCCATTATTTGACACACTTGGAAGATATCCGTTTCCAGGGATGCAGAGAGCCTATGCTGATCCAGATGTAATTTACTCTTACTGAGCGGAAAGGTAATGGGGTCCCCCACACAAGCCTAAGAGACCTTCTTTAGTTTATAATACCTAGTTCCTATATAGGGAGGGTGTTAAAACTAAGTGCTATAGGACCTGTATTCACCATCATTGTAATATGATTTCTCCTTTTGTATTTTATGGAATTGTAACCATGCTGACCATATTATTTTTAATCATATGTCTGCTTATGTTGGCTATGATACTGCACATGAGATCACATTGGTAAAATAAATATTTTAACCTTACTGTGTCTCTTATTTACTCCTGTTGTAGACTGGTATGAGAGTATAACAAAAGAGTGTTCTCACTTCCCACCAGTCCTGAGATGGTCCTAAGTCGCATGTTCTAGGTTGTCTAATCATTAGTTACTTTGCTAAAGGACGAAGAGCTAATGTGACACTGATGCTAGCTGGTTGGGGTTTTTCTAGGTACTGAGGTGAGTTTCTGGTACACCACTGACGTCCTAGGTCGCTGTGCACAGTTCTGTGTATGTGCAGGATCCTTGCAACAGGGGATTAAAACTATCTATAAATCCTTACTATATAATAGGGGATGGCAGTTTAGTGTCCAGCTGCCCTTTTTGCACTTGCAGGTGTGCACTGCTGACAGACGGAAGTCATTTTAAAAGCAGCTCTATATTGCAGCACTGCTTTTAAATGTAAATTGTACCCAAACTTGACTTGGGGGTAGGGGCACTTAGAGGTGATAATCTACAATAATCTGGCATATTAGGTAACCCTGGGGTCTCCCTTAGGTGTCCCATGGGTGGGGGTTCATGTAATTATAAGGAGGGACCTTATAAACGATGTTTTATGTGCTCTGGGAATAGAGAAAATGCACATTTCACTTTCCGCATGGTGGTTAAGTGCCTCTCAAAATCGGTTTTGGTGCTTGGAGCACTGGGGAATGAGGATCTACACTATTTATACATATTCAGGACCCCTAAAGTCTCCACACGTGTCCCAAGGGTGGGACACGTGTAACTATAAGCAGGAGCCTTATAAAAGAAACTATATATGCGCTGATGATGGAGAAATTGCACATTGCAGTTTCTCCATTGTAGATGCATAGCCCCATGGGATAACATTTCACTAGAAATTAAATAAAAATACCATTCAAGGACTTAGGAGAATGGTATTGATAAACCCAACAATATGCAATTGTTGAATTTATCCTAAAATATACAGTTATAAGACTTTGCCTGTAAGCCAAAATTCAGCCTTCCTATGGTCTCCCCTGATTGAGCAGCATTAACAAGATTAGCCTGGCTGCTTTGATGAAGTGAAAAGTGGCTCACCCATAGAAACGCTATCTGTTAGAGAGAGCTCTGTTACACAGGAATGCCAGAGCTTGAGGGAGGGGGTCATAAAGCAGGAGCTTCAAATGAGGAAGTCAGATGGCAGGCTTAAGGCAGGAAAATGCAGATGGTAGGGTAGGGGAACAATGGAAATAGGCCATAATGGAGGTTGGTTTAACTATTTCTTGCTCTTCTTCTGGGATGTCAGCCATACTGAATTTTGGAGGAATAGTGCTTTCTGGGAGAAGATTATGCCACACTTTGGAGGAAGTGGTCATGCTCTGGGGTGTTGCCCAGCACCTCACTGGATAGGAGTTCACTCCTGCCTTACCTCAGAGAACACTGAATAAATATGTGAGAGGTGCAGTGCCTCTCAGATCTGCTGTTTGAAACTAAGAGAAGAAGGCTTGCATGCTGGAAACTTGATTTGAACCATCAGGACCTGCATTCTGACTGATTTCTCCTGCTGCATTATCTGGAGCTACAGCCCTGAGGATGTACCTTGCTTCAAGAGAAAACAGAGGTGGAATTCCTGCAAGATACAGGTTAACAAAGCTCACCTGGACCATCACCACCACCAAAAATCCTCTGCCTGGAGTGCATCCAGTGGATTTGTGGGGGCTTTGTTCAGGTGCATTGTGGGAATTGTGGTACCAACCTTTCAAGGACATTCTTGGAGATTCCAGACCCTTGCATTGTGTTTTGGACATGTTGGACCCTCAAGAGGAGCTTCATGAAGAAGTTTCAGAAGTTTGGAGCAACTTTGGAAAAAAGCTCCAGAAGGGGACCAACTCAACGGCAAGAGCCAAGCCCTCCACCTACAACCGCAAGCTGGCCGGACTGCTGGTTCCTCCCCTGAAAAGTTCCAGAGGTTGAACTTCTAGAGTTTGACTGGGAGCTCCCTGGAAAGCAAGCTGGCGAACCCTCACTGAATCAAGTCTGGTGAAAAGCATTTACGGTCCTCGGAAGAAAAAGTTTCTTAGTCTGAAGATAAAATCTCGACTGAGGCCTACCATGAGGGGTGTCCGAGCAGGGCTCCATCATGGTCGGTTAAAACTTTCACTTTGGCTCACTCAAGCTATGTCCCAAGGTGGCCCTGTAGGCTAATACTGCTAAATCTTTAAAAAATAATATCTCCGGTTCCCAGCATTGGATGTTTTGTCATTTTTAAAGATTAAAATATTTCCTATTTTTATCATTTGGTGTGGGATTTTTATTGTGTGTTGTGTCTTAATAATTTACTGAATTGGTGTCTATAAATGCTTTACATACCTGTCTCTTAAGTTAAGCCTGCCTGCTCGCAGCCAAGCTACTAAAGGTTGAGCATGGGAATAATGTATTGGAGACCTATTCTGAGCCCTAAATGTGTTAATGGCCTTGTTGCCAGAAGTAAACACATATTTACTCACTTTCCAACTGTCTAGCCACCATTTCAGGAGCTGGTGCTACAGCATGCATGGTCGTAGCACTTGGAGCACCTGACTGTCCAGATAGCGTGGGTTCCATATTCTTAGAATGGCATATTGCTATTCTTCAGTTCTCCTGCAGCTGTCACCTTGGCTCTCTTCCAGCATCTAAAGCACCACCAGTGCTCGTTTCATCACATATCACACTGCTGTAAGCAATGGGAAGGCGCTGCAAACAATTATCAGGAAAAGTGGATTTTGAAGGGGTTGCTGCACATTGCAGACAGTGTACAGCTCAGGTGGTCACTAGTACGTGGGACCCCAGAACATTAGGGTGAACTAATAGCTTTTAAGGATTGTAAAATGACTTTTTTAATTCACCGAAGTCAATTTCACACTTGTATACAATTAATTTACATAGACATTTTTGTGTGAGTGAAATTCCCTTCTTGGTAGGGAGTTGGTATTGCAATTATTGAAATACCCTGCAGTCTTTGGTACACCATAAATGTATATTATATATCGATAATCACAAACTCCTTTCAGACATATTTCACCCGGAAAATGAATATGGATATGAAGTGAATTCCTTCCCATTATGGCAACGAGAAAGAAGTACACTTGCTTTATAACTGGTGGAGATGTAGGGGAAGACATTTTTCCAAGATGAAAATATTTTCATGTGAAGTAAACAAAAATTAGTGTGTTTTCACTTGCGCTGTTCTAGTTTCCCAACAGAAACTATACACATATATGCATGCCTTCATAAACAAAAAAAGTAACTTATAAAACGTTTTCAAGTTTAGGCCTGTGTAGCTGTGGTAAGTGAAAGTTTCCATGTGCACCTTTGAAAAGTGTTGTGAATTTTAAATACTCCGAAATCTGAACTAATGCCGAGAGCGAAACCTGTGGGCTCAGACTGCAGACTTAGGGCCCTATTCAATTATCTTTGGGGGGTGTTTCTAATGTCACCATGTTGGATTCCAGACAGATTGTGCACAGTGATGCTTGAAATCTAGCCTGTGGGTCGACTTAGGGATTTAACTTTGCAAAGTGAGCAGAAATATCGCTTCTACCCAGTCCTCTTTTGCCCTTTAGTGTCTTGTCCACATCCATAATCCAGATACTAGAGCAGGAGTCTACAACAAGTAGCTCAGGAGTTACCATTAGCTCTCCAGTTACCTATCAATCAATCAGGAGTTTGTTAAAGCGCGACTACTCACCCGTAAGGGTCTCAAGGCGCTAGGGGTGGGGGGGGGTTGGGGGGTGCAGGTTCCATTCCATCAAGGAGGGGGTCTGTCGAAAAGCCAGGTTTTGAGGTTTCTTGCGAAGATGGGGAGCGATGTTGTCTGTCTGAGGTGGAGCGGAAGGGCGTTCCATGCTTTGGCCGCGAGGAAGGAGAAGGAGCGGCCTCCCGATCTGGTCTTTCTGGTGCGGGGGACCACAGCGTAGGAAAGCTGGGCTGATCGTAGGGTCCTTTGGGGTGCGTGGAATTTGAGTCGGCTGTTCAGGTATGCTGGTCCGGTGCCGTGGAGGGCCTTGTGTGCGTGGGTGAGCATCTTAAAGGTGATTCTCGCCTCGACGGGGAGCCAGTGGAGTGTGCGCAGGTGCTGGGAGATGTGGCAGTGTTTTGGCAGGTTGAGGATCAGTCTTGCGGCGGCGTTCTGGATGTTCTGTAGCTTGCGGATGAGGTTTTTGTTTATTCCGGCGTAGAGTGCGTTGCCGTAGTCGAGTCTGCTGGTGACCAGGGCGTGAGTGACTGTCTTTCGGTGTTCGAGGGGGATCCATTTGAAGGTCTTACGAAGGAGGCGGAGGGTGTGGAAGCAGGAAGATGAGACAGAGTTGATCTGGCGGTCCATTTTGAGCTCGGAGTCCAAGATGATTCCCAGGTTGCGTGCGTGGTCTGTGGGGGTTGGCGGGTTTCCGAGGGTGGTGGGCCACCAGGTGTCCCTCCAGGCGTCGGGGTTTGGGCCCATGATGAGTACTTCTGTTTTGTTGGTGTTTAGTTGTAGGCAGCTGTTTTTCATCCATTTGGCGACGGCTTCCATGCCTTCTCGAAAGTTGCGTCTGGCGGTGTTGGGCTCGTTGGATAGGGAGAGGTTGAGCTGGGTGTCGTCTGCATATGACACGATGTTGAGTCCGTAGGTTCTGACGATGGGGGCAAGTGGAGCCATGTAGACTTTGAAGAGCGTCGGGCTGAGGGAGGAGCCCTGGGGGTCTCCGCAGGTGATAGGTGTGGGGTCCGAGAGGAAAGGGGGGAGTCTGACCCGCTGCGTCCTGCTGGAGAGGAAGGAGCAGATCCAGTCGAGGGCCTTGTCCTGGATTCCTGCATCGTAGAGTCTGCGTATTAGGGTGCGGTGGGAGACTGTGTCGAACGCCGCTGATAGGTCGAGGAGGATGAGGGCTACTGTTTCTCCTTTGTCCAGTAAGGTGCGGATGTCGTCTGTTGCGGCGAGGAGGGCGGTTTCCGTACTGTGGTTTTTTCTGAAGCCGGATTGGGAGGAGTCGAGGATGTTGTGTTCTTCAATGAATGTGGCGAGTTGGCTGTTGATGGCTTTCTCGATGACTTTCGCTGGGAACGGGAGCAGGGAGATGGGTCTGTAGTTTTTGAGGTCGGTGGGGTCCGCTGAGGGTTTCTTTAGGAGGGGGTTGACCTCGGCGTGTTTCCAGTCGTCGGGGAATGAGGCGGTCGCCAGGGAGCGGTTGATGGTTTGGCGGAGCATGGGTGCGATGGTGTTGGCGGCTCTGTTGAAGATGTGGTAGGGGCAGGGGTCCGTGGGGGCCCCTGAGTGGATTGACTTCATTGTCTTCAGTGTGTCTTCGGTGGTGAGGGCTGTCCAGTCATCAATCGCTGGTTTCCGGGTGTCGGGGGTGGTTGGTGAGGGTTCAGTGTGTTGGTTGTCTTCGTCGAAGTTGTCGTAGATGCTCTTGATTTTGTGGTGGAAAAAGATGCTGAGTTTGTCACAGAGGTCTTGTGAGGGAGGGATGTCGGTAGACTCGCTGGTGGGTTGGGCGAACTCCTTGATGATGCTGAAGAGTTCCTTGCTGTTGTGTGCGTGGGTGGAGATTCTGTCTTCAATCGCTTTTTTCCTCGTTTCTCTGATGAGTTGATGATGGGCGTTGGTGGCGGCTCTGAAGTTGTTGTGGGCTTCTGTGGATTTGGTGTTTCTCCAGGCCTTTTCGAGGCGGCGGCATGTGCGCCTGGACTCTCGAAGTTCGGTGGTAAACCATCTGACTTTCTTGGCACGGGTATTGTTGTTTTTCTTGAGGGGGGCTATGGTGTTGGTGCTGTCCGAGATCCATCTATGCAGGGTTCGGGCTGCGGTGTTGGGGTCGTCATTTTCCGCGATGGTTGGGGTGGAGTTGCTGAGTGAGGAGGTGAGCTGGTCATCGGTGATTTTGGTCCAGTTTCTTTGTGGAAGCAGGTGCTGGTGTCTGTGGATGGTGGGTGTTCTGAAGGTGAAGTGGATGCAACGATGGTCGGTCCATGGGAGTTCGGTGGTGTGGCTGAAGGTGATGGAGTTTCCTGTAGTGAAGAGGGGGTCGAGGATGTGTCCTGCTGAGTGCGTGGGCTCGGTCACGATCTGGCGGAGTCCAATGTTGTGGAGGTTGTCCAGGAGGGATGTGGTGTTGGGGTCCAGTTGATTGTCGAGCAGGAAGTTGAGGTCTCCCAGCAGGGTGTAGTTGGTGGATGCAATGGCCTGCGGGGAGATAATGTCCGTGATGGAGTTGGCGAAGGGTCCGCGGGGTCCAGGGGGTCGGTAGATGAGGGTTCCTCGAAGGGCGGCGGTGGGGCTGGCCAGTATCTTGAAGTGAAGGTGTTCCATCAGTTCTGTGGACTCGTCAGGGAGTGTGCTCAGGCGGAGGCTGGATTTGTGGACGATGGCGATTCCTCCTCCTGGGCGGATGGCGCGGTCCTTCCTGGAGATCTTGTATCCTTGGGGGATGGCGATGGCGATGTCCGGTCCCGAGGCGGTGTTGGTCCAGGTTTCGGTGAAGAATGCTACGTCTGGGGTTGTGCTGTCGAGGAGGTCCCAGATTTCTGTGGCGTGTTTGTGGAGAGATCGGACGTTGAGGAGGATGCATTGCAGGTCTTCAGTTCGGTTGTGTTCTTGTGGGCGGGTTGTGCTGGATCCGTGTTCTTGGCGGTGCTGCAGGTGTGCCGGCAGCGGTGACAGCTGAAGGGTCCATGGGTGTCGGCTGGTGATGCTAGCTTGCAGTTGTTGTTGCAGCCTGGGTTGAGTGCGTGGAGTGCTGCTGGGTCGTAGCGTTGGCGGGGCGGAGGTCCAGGGTTCCTGGTGCTGGTCGCGGACGGGTCGCAGACGGGCACAGACGTGCTTGCCTTTGATGCGCCTTCGGTGCACCAGCGGCGCGCCCGCAGCCCGCGGCCGCTGTGCGGCCGCATAGTGGCCGCCATTAAGTAGGGGTCGGGGAGGGCTGGACAGCTGGGAGGCGGGAGCGGGGAGGGGAGCTGGATTGGGCCGGTCGTGCTGGGGGGGGGAGGGGCCGCGGGGGCAGCAGCGTCGGGGAAAGGTAAAGGGAGGAAAGAAGGGATAAAGAAAAAAGGGAAAATAGGCAGAAATAAGGCACAAAAGAGCAGAGATGCAGAAAAGAGCAGAAAGGTGAAAGATAGAAAGGGTAAAAAAACGAGTGAAAACGAGAGAAGGAGCAGAGGGAAAGAAAGGGAAAATGGGCAAAAATAAGGCACAAAAGAGCAGAGGTGCAGAAAGGTGAAAGATAGAAAGGGGAAAAAACGAGGGAAAACGAGTGAAGGAGCAGAGGGAGAGAAAGGGAAATGGGCAGAAATAAGGCGCAAAAGAACAGAGGTGCAGAAAGGTGAAAGATAGAAAGGGGAGAAAAACGAGTGAAGGAGCAGAAAGAAAGAAAGGAGACAGAGGTCCACTGGACCACCAGGGATGAGGCGCAGGGAAATCTGCGGGTGGAGGAGGGCCTCGATCACCAACACTCAAGAGTGCAGGGGCAGGGGCACCTCACTTAATGGTGGAGCTGCGTGGGTGGGAGAGCAATTTCACTGACAATGAGTCAGTGGTCTTGCTCCTGTGAGTTGCTCTCCTGTGTGCAGGCAGCCTTCTAATATAGAAGTTTTTGCTTTGTTGAATAATTATTTAGATATTAAAATATATGCATTCAAGTTGAAAAGATGGGCTATCTATGGTCAAGCTACCAAACCAAACCAAACCATAGAGCCCTAAAAGTCCCTAGCATTAGGAGCTTGGCCCATCTTGAAGCCTCACTCTTGGAAGTTTTGGGAGGGGGCGGTTTGCAGGGATGTAGTAGACTAAACAACAATGCACAGACCAAAAGATGTGAGGTGAAAGTGACTTAGCTTTTAACATTCATAAAGTCTCAAAATAAAGCTAAAATGGAGAGCTAGCTAAGTTTAAACATTCCATTAAAATCTACTTGATTTCTGCTCAAGCTATTCGTCTATGAATCTTTCTGGATGGTTGTGGTCACATATTTGAGTGCAAGCACGTGCTATGATAATGTATATAAATCTGTTTCTCATTCAACCAGAGAACTGTTTAAGTAAGTATTAGACCCCCACACTTATGATGGAACGTAATTCATAGGTCTATTTTGGGTCTGTAGATCTTCTGCATGGCCATTGGATCGATCATAAACTTTAGAACTGCAAGTATTCAAATATGATTTGAATTTATTTCCAGAAAATAAAATGTAAAATTTTAAGAAAAATTAAGACGATCACTAAAATTGATAACTAGATCACAGAAACGATTTTTATTATCGATGTCTGAAAAATAAATGTTTTCATGTTTTAATCATGCGGGAAGTGGTGATGTACGGGACAGCTTTAATATATATTATTTCATCACCATCTGTTTTATTTATGAGTTGTTCTTCATTCTTGCCATCAGTGCGATTGTATATTTTGTTTACTTTTCATGCCTTTAATTACACCAATAGCCTTCATAATGAAAACTGTATAACATGAACATTTGTGCTTTTATTTGAGAAGTTTGAAAATAATTTGTACCGGTAAAACAATGGGTTCAGCCGTGAACAGGGAGCTCTTTAAAAGCTACTGTAGGTGAACTGGAAATAACAATGGTGCATAAATTACTAAGTAAAAAATGTAGGGGTTCATTCATGGGAGACCTCCCACTGCTGATCTCTGTATCTCTAAAGCCTGGTCCACCAGGGTGAGGTGCTAACTCAGCCAAAAACGCTCTTCTCTATCTACAGCGACATCTGTCACCATGGATAAAATTAGCATTGTGAAATTGTGCTACAGATAGGTGTGTGGAGGGAGGGGGATTGCATTTGAAGAGAAGACAGTCTTTAAATTGCTGCTGACACCCCTTATCCTCATAGGGCAGGCAAGACATGTGGTCACTTACAATATGTGACCACCTTCACACCTCATTTAAAGCGGATTTTAACCTTTTGACTTATATAGACCCCCACTCAACCACTGCTTTAAAGTGTCCATACTGGAGATGAAAATGCCTCCATCTAGCTTGGCCATTATTAGATCTTCTACCAGGATAACGACCATCCCTAGTAGCTTATTGAGCCATATTGGAAAAGAAACGCAAGACACCATGGTTGAGAAATTCTACATTTTCATTGGATGGCTTTATGAGGGATGAAAACTTTTCAACTCTGGGATGTGGGGTGTCAAAAAGATGACGTCATATCTCTCTGGAATTCATGAGGTCTCTTCATCTCTGTTCTCCAATGGATGTTTTGTAATGGAAACATGTTATACGTTTTTTAAGTTTACATTTCACTGCCCACCATTTTTTGGCTACAGGCTCTAATTTACACAAAATAGGCAGGAGTATTTCAGGAAAAATTCCAATACCTCTTGTCCACAATCAGGGAACAGTAGTATGCAAAGCATGCTTAGGCTTCAAACGTTTAAAAGGTTCTGGGTCCTCCGGAGTTTCACAGACAATAATTTTTCCAAGATCACCATGCACCAAAATCTCCCATAACAAGCAAATAGAGCAAAGCAGCACTAGGTCCAACTATGTCCATGGTTCTGATAGAGCGTACATTGTTATTCTGAAATTTGTAGGGGTGCATCATAATCACCAATAGTCAGCACCCGCATATCAAAAGGAATGTATTAATGTGTAGTCAGTAGAAATGCAGTACTAAAACAGCAAATATTAGTGTGAATAGAAATGTAATTATATCATTCATGCAGATCAATGTTGTGTTTAATCAAAAATGTGTTTTAGATGATGCCTAATTAATTAGTTCACATATAAATGTATTAGATTTAAGCGTGCACCATATTAAAGTCTGCACATGTAGTTGTGCTTATTATGTATGCAGAGTAATGAAATCAGTGCTTATAAAGTGATTTTAGAAATGTGTAAAAGTGTAAAGGCCTAGTTGATTTTCTATGCTTGCAATGAGAAGGCCTGTCTGCATTTTCTTACACTAGCTGAATATTGCAGGCCTGAAATGTATTTTCCTTCGGTAAGGGTTCTTAGTTCGAAGGTAGCCAGCAGATTTTGTGTGCGTGCAAGGTTGCTTCGTTCACATGCTTCTTGTTGCAGGTGCAAGGACATACATCTGGTTAGGCAGAATAACACTTTGTTAAGGAATTAGGATGGTAGGGAAAATCGACATGGGAGTGCACAGGAATGCAGATATGACACTTTCGGCGGAAAAGGTGCATGGGACTCAAGGACATCCAAACGGTTGCTGGACGAAGTCAGAGCTTCGATGGAAAAGTTTGAGAAGGAGACCCCTCCGAAGGGGAGTACAAAGGGCGTGTTCAACTGTTTTGTGATTTTGTATTAGGGATAGTGTCCCAAGGGAGGAGAGGCAGAACAGAGGAGAGGGTGACAGGGAAGAGGCAGAACAGGGCTAGGAGCATCTTAGAACGAGCTCTGTAGCTTTGGCTACTTGCTTATGCAAGTGAGTGAACTTCTAAGGAATTCCTCACTACTGACACCTTTTTCTCTCTTGCCTGAGAATAATATTAAGTGGGGATGTCACTTTAGCAATAGTGTAGGGATAGTTTAATCACTTTCTTTCTATTATCAGATTGGAACTGTAATAGTATGCTTGATGCTTTTAGAGCTAACGATTCTTCTGACTTAACCTCGTGCTGAGGTGCTTGTATGTTAAGTTATTTTTGGCTTTGTAAGAAATTCCCAAAAATGTATTTCGTAGTCAGTGGTCCTTTGAGTCTGATTTCAATTAGTCATATGGAAATTAAAAGTGCAATGGTTTTTCTCCCCTTTATACTTCTTAGCAGATAAAAAGATCCAGTTGGTCGAGGCTTCTTAAAGTTGGTAAGATCAAGTCAAAGATAAGATAAGAATCTGGTGTTATCAGTTGGCAGCAGAGAGGATGGTTTTCTCTAGAGTAAGGGGAGATCTAGATTAGGATAAGAGGTTCCTGAGCCCATTGAAGTCAAGCGATGGTTGTCCGGAGGATCGTCAGCGGAGGACGGCGACGTTTGATGGAAACTGACGGTGCGGCGAAAGCAGCAGTTCGTGAGAGAGTGAGTATGAACAGGGTTACGTGTCATTAGATTGCGGGGTTGATTTGATTGTGTGATGTCTTGCGGAGTTGGAGTGAGTGTTTGTGGGATCAGGCTGTGAGCGTGCGCAGCCTGGGAAATTCTTCGGCTCAACAAGTAGCCTAAGTGATTGTGGTGTAAAAGACACCCAGAAAGCAATTGTCGACCATTGATTTGGGAGTCGTGAGACGTCATCTATTACCCAGACCGAGATAGGGGGAGTGAATGTGTGAGTACATGAGTAACCAATGCTGGACATAGGTTGCTGTATGTGGAACATTGAGCGTTTGAAACCAATCAGTTGAGGCAATTATTCGGTCTTCTGTTGGTTGCCAGATTGAGGTGACAATTACACGAGACTGTGGACGGACAGTCAGAGAAGTAACTTGTTTGGTCGTTTTGTGGACAAACGGTTATTTCAGAGTATGAAAGGGACGTGTGAGTGAGTACGAGAAAATTGTGAAGGAGGGGAACAGCTGCGAGCAGAGGAAGGGTGACGATAGGTTGGTTGGTGTGGATGTGCGCTGGTATTGGTGGACTGTCATCAGGAATTAAAGTGTGTGGCGAAAGGAGGAAAGTGATTTTATCATGAAGTGTTTTAAAGTTTTACAAGATATGTAGAGAGGAGATAAAAGGGTGGTTACTCGAGGAGGAGAAGAAGCTCCGACTGAGTATATCCCAACTCATTAAATGATTACAAATGTAGGGTTGCATACCATACTTTGGCTTGAGGATTGGTGCAAAATGACAGAAGGAAATGAGGAATTGACTTTTCCCCGTTATGGTACCTTTAGATTGGAGGTGTTGCATCGATTAGAAACAATTATGGCTTTGTTGCGACCTTTGCCTAGATCAACACAGTTTGAAGCGTTACATGCATGGATTAGGGCAGCCCATGAGAGAAAGAGAGAGCGTAGTCAGGAAAGAGTGAAGAGGTCAGTCAGGGTATTTCAAGATGCGAGATGGGATGCATTGACAAAAAGGTGGAGGGTACAGAATATCGAGGGGGCTAAGTTGTTCCCATTGTGGGAAGAGACAGGAGATGCACAAAAGAAAAGTGAGGAGGAAAGTGATAGCGATAGCAATACCTATGACAGCTTGATAGAAAGGTTGCTATCAGAGAGACCGCCTCCGTATAACCCGGCATCAGAAGAGGGAAAAGCAGATGTGACAGAGGGAATAGGCGAACCACAGGCTCTATCTAGCGCAGGAGTAATCAGGAAAATATCAACTGGAGGGATGGGAATACCGACCCCAGTAAGCACGGAAGTTAAGGGAGCTACAGATATTAGGAGGTTGCTGGATGCTCTTACGGTACCGGTCACCATTGGTCCCATAGTGCCAGTGTACGCCCCAGATCAGGCAATGGATGGGAGTTCAAAACAGTCAGTAGGAGGAGGGAGGACTAGCTCCGAAGCGAATGACACCATGAGTGGCATAGCTCAATTGCCGAGGCCCATAGAATCGAGTAAGCCATTGCCAGCCACTGAAGACTCCTCAAGGGGACAGATGGAAATAAGGATGGCGAGGCCATCAGATCTAAGAATGTGGGAGCCACCTGTGAGGAACAAGAATGACAGGATGACAGGAAATTGGGATTGCGAAAATGAAGTTAGCAGACCAGTCCTTGGGAATGCTGTCTAAGGGAATAGATGTAGAGAACGGAGTAGTGGAAGCGAAGAATTGAATGGTGCATCTAGTCAAGGGACTCTGAAAGCGGCTGTAAGGGCAAAGATGTTGGATGTAGTGAGACTGAAGGCAGAGGTAGATGAGATAATAGAGGTAAATTTGCCTCTTGATAGAGTGTAGCATTATGAACCAGATGAGTTACTGTTCGTATCAAAGGATGTGACTCGTAAGGCAGGGTTGGCACATGAGAAACTGTCCGACTTAGCGAAGAGGTATGAGGTGGATTTGTCCAAAGCAAAGATGTTACAAGGTGGTCACACGGTGCAGTACAGTGATCAGGAACTGGATGAGAAGAGGGTCATTGGATTAAGAACTCACATTCGGGAGCTGATCATAGGAATACACGCATGGAAAATGCTCGGTAAGTGGGAAGAAAGATGGTCCAAAACGAAGACTGCTAAAAAGACCATAAGAGAGACACCACCTCCAGGAGGGGGAATGCTGGGAGTAGAGAATTGTCCATTGCGAGAGGCAGATAGTACAGGATATGTGCATGTGCCTTGGAGTAGAGGTGATTTATCAGCGTTCACAAATGATTTCCCTAAGTTGAGGGAGAAGCCCGTTGAATGGTACAAACAGGTTGATCGCTTTGTGACAATGAGCTAATGACCTCTGTGCTCTTTGAGTTGTTACAATGACCCGGTTATATTGCTGTTGGAACTGCTCTTCCCCATCAGCCTTTGGGTGCTGCTGACAGTCCCCTGCCTGCAGCTAGCAAGCCCCCTAACTAACTTGTGAGTCTATACCACTCATGGTGTATGTCTCACGGGGGAGAGTATTGTGCTCTGCAATCACCTGCCCTAGCCGCTAAACCAACGGTGAAGTGTTTGTCTCCCTCCATTTAATCCTTCTTACAAGCATACTTATTTCAACACCCATGAGAGAGCCCACTGTCTGGCATTTGGCTACCTTGGGAGCCATTACTTCAAGAGTTAGAGTCAGGGGATTGTGATCACTTTCAGGTCTGTTGAGAATCTCAAGATGAATTAGAGACTCACAAAATATTCTGACAAAGATATAATCATTAGTTAGGATTCCTTTACAGGTGATGGAAATCTGGAAATGAGGGTCTTGAGCATCATATAATCATTGGTTGAGGTTAAGTGAAAGTTGCCTAAAGGTTGTTAATTTTTTCCCGTTCTTTAGCTTTGGGGGCAGAGTTGCTTGTGCTCCCCTAGCCCATGATGTTAAAATGCCACACCAACAAGATGTCATGATGGCAAACTCCAGAAAGATCTACTCCTAGCTGTTACAGAGGTCATCAAATGCAAATGATTTTGTTGGTGTAGGTGTGTTGTAGTAACAGTTTATCAACAGTGATGTTATTTTATGGCACATTGTTTCCCCTGAGATTGTGGTTGCAACTTGCAGGAGTGAAAAAGTTGGATTGAGTGGCACGACTTCAATCTTGCATTTCTGCTTAGTGAAGATTGAAAGGCCTCCCAATGGATGACCAAAAAGATTGGAGCACGTTGCAGGTTTAAAGGCTACATATAATCCATGCAGAACTAAAGGTGTTAATGCCCAGGTCTTGTACAGGCAGAGTTTGCTACTTCTGTCCTGGTAGTCTAGCAAATACTTACTTGTTAAAGTTGCCTTGAGGCCCACCATGTTCCAGGATGTGATTGTAAGATTGGGTTCTGTCTTTGGCTTCTGGGATTGAAATTGGCCCACAGAGAAGTGGCTAGGAGTAATACTCCAGGCTGCTGCTGTGGTGGTTACCCAACTGTCCCCAGTCATCGTAATTCTTACTTCTTCCTATGCACCTTACACTTCTTTGATTTTGAGTTTATAATACTTCTAAGGCGTTTTTTTGTTTTTGACACACTTGGGAGGCAATCAGGGTGGCATCCACACACCCCTCAAAATGCTCCTGTATGGCCTTACTGCAGTAGCATGTAGGGGTATTTTGGCGGGGTGCAACTATGATAGCTCGTTTCCCTATTCCTCAATGATCCTTGCTTCACCCAAGAGGATGTCTCTGTCGGCTTTTCTCAACCATGTGGTTATGATGGCTTCCGACATTCCTCTTTCTGATATTTGTGGGAAACTTTATAGATGTTAAGTCATCAGAGGTCAAGTCTTTCAATTTTGGAATAGACGTAAAAGGTTACCTCTTGAGTATCTTGTGGGAGCCATTGGGAGTATAGTGTGGGATGAATGCCAGTTCAAACTGTTCATGGTGATCGCATCTGTGACTCCCCCTGACCTAGGAAGTGAGGACTCCAGAACTCTTAAAGATTGAGGAGGTGGAGGCCTAAACTCAGCTGGGAGGCTGCTCGTATAGTCTGGTGAAGGCTTGGTTATAGAGCCATTCTGTCCCAGGCCACTGGGCGATAGGTCATGGTGATATCTGTTGTTAATTGTCAAGATCACTGCTGACGCCATGTTTGAAGCAGGCCTTTTTGTTATTTGTTCCCATTGCATGTTACCTATTGGGTTGTACCGGGTGGCCCCCTGGCTCAGGTCATTGGACAGAGAAACGTTGGACCAAAAAAAGTATTGACCGCTGCTGGCAAAACTGAGAGGCCCTTTTGTGAGTGAGTTTAGAGCAATTACTTTGGAGCCCTGAATGAGTGACGGCCTATTGGTTGAGTGGGTATAAAAAAGGACTGTGTAGGTACTCATCTTCGCTGTTTGTTTCTCAGAGACAATTGTAGCGAGTAGAACATCCCCAAATCCCAGTACATTGACTTTTGTTGGCTGAGTGAAGGTTGTTCCCTTGAGGATCCATTGTTGATTTATTTTGAGCGTTAGTTAAAGAACTTCTGGCTACGTCCTCTGTGAACAGTCCTGTGATGTATTCCTATAGGTTCTGAATCGATCCCCCTATTCCTGACCCTATTCTGGTTAAACAAACCAACAAGTTAACTAGCAGTCAGCCCATGAGGCAGAAAACCCCCATGATGCAGATACCGTTATCTGACGCAGTCACACTACGGCACAGGAACGTGTTATCTGATTAGGTCATAACGCTTGCGATCTAATTAGACAAGCGATATTCCTCCAGCCCCTGATAAGGCATACGGAGTTCTCATAACAAATCAAACCTATGACAACCTGGGCAAAACCCTGCGGCCATTGTTTTGATTTCACCGAGAACTTCAGCAAAAGAATGTGCTAACGAGCAAGTCGTATGACATCCTTATTGACGTATCTATGTCCATCCTTACGTCAATCTCGGCACCTTAAAGGTATAAATATTACCGATATTGCCCTATGCCAACACACGCGGTGGTGACGAGACGGAGCAGCCATACTTGCCGAAGCCCAGAGCAGAGCAGATCCCGCTGGCGCAGCCCCGCCTTCCTGACGCGCTGAGAACGAGACGCGCTGCTTTCTCCTGCCGAGAAATCCAGCACCGGCGCTTCCGGGTAGCCCTCGCAGGCAGCCTGGAATATCGAGACCAGAGAGAGAGATACCATCCCTCATTCATCCTTAATTCCAGGTACAGAACTGAATAACCCCTCGCAGAGAATTCTTTAGTTATTCACTTGGCAAAAACAAACTTAACTTAAACTGTAACTTTCTATTCCCGCCCACGTATTAGGCTTAGGTCAGGTACACGGGGTAGGCGTATTTTGAAACACCAGTTGAGTACGTTTAGTCAAATGTATATGTGTATGTAATATATTTTATTCATTTTAAAACATCTTATGGCTTAGAAACCATATCAATGTTTTTACAGTATTATTTTATACTTCTGCTTTTAATGTATGCACTTTACTTAACTATAAGTATTGCAATAATATCGATCCATTTCTCTTGTATGAGAAAAGAGACTGATCAATAAATAACACCTTTTAATTGAACACGCCCGTCTCTTCCTTTTCTCTACATTCTGATGAGACTAAGAATGCACGTACTGACTGAGTAAAATAAATTGCCTTTTGTTCACACGACTCTCGAGATACACTCTTGATTAGGGGAGAGCAAAGTTGTCATGTTCTATGGTTGTCAGAAACTAAATCCCTTCTTGTCTAATCAGGGAAGTTAATTCCTTCCTGAACATTCGAGAAAGTTTCTAGTGGACTCTGAGCTAGCTGGCAAACCCAAAACTTTAAGTCTAATATCGTCAGTAGTAGACCTAGTTAACGTCTGGTCTAGGCCTTTACTATTGAAGGTATTATTCCAATGCGCAGAGCCTATTGGGATAATAGGAACTACACTATATGGCGCCCAACGCGTTTGGAAAGGGCGATAAAACTAACGTAAGACATTTAAAGTAACTCAGTCGTGCTTTCTCACTCAGACCCCTTTCTCCCATAATACTCCAAAGACGTCTGCAGTGGGTGAAAGGTAAATATCCGCCAAACCTCGCAGGAGGAAACTCCTATGTATGGTACTTGGTTTAGTCAACGTTGAAGGATACACTGTTCCAAAATATTGTGCATCTAATCTTTGTTTCCATAAGAAACCTGATCTGCAAACAAAAGAAATAACCATCCTGTCGGTAAAATGGTAGACAGTGATGAAGAAAGAGAGGCAGTTAGATTAGCAACTGAACTCGCAGCAGCTGATGCTACCATGCAGGAAGCAGACCAGGATATAATACTCATCCCGGTCATTAAAAGGAAATCTATAACCATAAAACTTATAGAAAATGGACTGACACCTAGAGGTGGTACAGTCATATTCGTAATTGAGGCACACGAATATCGGCAGACAGAGGTATACTATTCATGGATAAATTTTCCAGCAGCGAATCCTGTAACAAAGTACTTCCACTATTACAAAATAGAGGAACCTCCTGAAACGTACACTCCTTTCGAGGAGGTGGAAGTACCACTCAAATTTCAAGAGCACCTGCTCTTATTTGATGGCGCCCTAAAACATAATAATCACATCACCAGGCTCGGTCCGTTAGGTAGACCAGTAGCAACGTGGCCGGTCCTAGCCGGATACACACCACATCCAGACATCGACGGGATGTCTGCAGCTAACCTGTTAACACAGCTAAAACAATTAATAAAAATACATAGACAATTAGTCCAGTATGTGATGCGGACTTCAACAATTCAGCCAGCGATTAAACTCCCACAGCTGACCCCTCACCAGGGGAACACAAATAAAATTACACCACAGAACATCCAGTCCTGCCTAGGTAAAGTACCGGCTAAACGGGAACAAATACCATTCTGGCTAGCGCAGAAAATCACCCAAATAGAGGCGGTGTTTCCAGACACCACCCCGCTAGAAAAGCACAGGATTCTGACTATCTGTCTTCCAATGGGAATCGCACCACACATTGAGGACTGTGACACTTGGGGTAAAGTCTTTGCTTCCATCTACACAAAAACGCACGGTGTTCCATCCATTTCGGTAATACCAGATGTGCTAAAACAAATTCAAGACGAATACGGTCCAGAACCCGCTTTAACTCTTGGTATGAAATTACTAAAAGACTTCAAGCAGGTCTCGGCTATATTATTAGCCAACATAAAGGGAGAAGCAGCAAACGTGGCGATCCGCCAGAGGTTAAAGAAAACAGATATAGCAGACCAACCAGCTGAAATTGCCAGAATCATAGAAAAATCCTATGAGGAACTAGGTAGAGATAGTTTAGGTGGAATACCAGTAAAACCACAACTGATTGAAAGTCCTGAAAAAATATTTTTTAATAATAATTCAACATCACAGAAAAAGAGCTGGGATGGAAACAAACAATCCAATCCCAAAGAAAAGAAATTCCAGTCCAGAGGAAGGTCTCCTAGGCGAAGAGAGAAATCTCCGAACCAAAGACACAGGTCACCCCAGAGTGACCCCTCTGGGAAAAGATATAACCTTAGAAATAGGGATAATATAAAAAAGCCTGATAGATATCAAGACATTGATACACGTCCCTCTCAATCTTTTCAGACTTCCTCGCAGAAATCGGAAAGAAGAGGACGATCAGAACAAAGAGAAGAGCACGCCAAGTCCAAAGACAAGGAACCTGCTCAGCTAAAAAAGAAATTACAATTTCCAAAGAAGAAGGTAGCCAGCATTAAAATAGTTAACAATGCCGAGAATTCTGAGGACACAACTGAAAAACGGGGAATGGGCTCAGACAATGCTAGACAGCGCAGCAGAAGTGAGCATAGCTCGCAAAGTCCTTATGAATCATCTGGAGACAGTGGACACGAATGAATATCTTCAAGTGGAAACTGCGGACACCAGAGTTAGCAAACCTCACAAAATATACGAAATAACATTGCGTATAGAGGGGGATAAGACTAGAAAAATATGGGGACTATTTTGGGATAATCTCTCCAAGGGCTATGATATCCTTCTAGCTGAAAAAGACTGGCCACCAGAGTTTGTCAGAGATTGCCCTCATGGCGAAGAAGTAATTATGCCTGCCTTCTCGAATCATATCCCAATTCACAAAAAATACACACTTGCTAGAAAGTGGGCAGTGGCTCTAGCTCCTGCTTTATATAAAAATCACGTGGGATGGGATGAGGACTCTCCTCCTCACAAAATCCAGTTAAAATCACAACCTACTGCACAAAGGCAGTACCCAATTAAGCAAGAAGCTAAAAAACAGGTAAAAGAAATACTAGATCAGCTAGAATACCAGGGGGTGATTGAAACTTGCACCTCACAAATGAACAACCCTTTGTTTCCGGTCTCCAAACCAGACAATTCATATCGTCTAGTTTTGGATTACCGACACCTTAACACATGTTGCAAAACTTTTGCAGTGCAAAATTCGCATAGTGCTGCACTAATGAATAACATAGTGCGCAAAAAATACAAAACAACATTAGACATCTCTAATGGATTCTTTTGTCAAAACATAGCACCAGAGAGCAGATATTTGTCTGCGTTCTCAATAAATGGCACTCAAAAACAATTCTGTCGGTTAGCCCAGGGGTACAAGAACAGCCCGGGAGTATTCTCAGCGAGAGTAACAGAATTACTACAAATATATGATGATGAAGCATTATCTTATGTCGACGACATTTACTTAACAGATGATGACTTGGAGACTCACTTGAAGAGAGTGAACACCATAATACTTGGGTTCGCAGCAGAGGGTTACAAATTCAACTTTAAAAAATCCAGAATTGCCCATCTGACAGTCCTGTTCTTAGGATATGAATTATCAAGTGAAGGCAAAAGCCTGGCTGACAATTTCCTAGAGAAATGTGCCGTAATCCAAGCACCTAGAACACTAAAAAAACCTACAGTCGATTCTAGGCTTCCTAAATTTCGGAAGAACATACATTGCAAATTACGCAGAAAGGGTCAAACCCCTTTATGATCTGATAAAACCAGATTTTAAAAGATCCAATTGGACTCAAATACACACAGAAATTCTGAGATCCTTACAAACAGACATGCTAATTAAAACAAAATTAGAAACACGTGATAACACACGCAATCTTGTGATTCGAGTCATCCCAGGGAGATGCGGATTCACATACCTGACCTCTAATGAGGGAGAAAAGGTACCAATTGCATTCAAATCACACTTGTACACAGAAGCTGAACAGAAATTCAGCAACAAAGAAAAAATTGTTCATGCAGTTCAAACCGCAATAGCTAGAGAAAAAGATCCAGCTGACGGTAGACATGTCACACTCAGAACAGCAGAATCAGCCTTTGAGGCACTAACAACACCGTGTAATTTACCAACAACAACATTGAATCCGGAATGGATACAATGGGTGAATTCAATTACAACGGACAAAGTATACTACTACTTTGATCCAGAACTAGAAGAATTGAAAAATCTAGAATATGAAAAAACATACCCTCTGCCAATCGACATTCTGCCTTTACGACATTACGCCTGTGTAATTTATACAGACGGACATGCTCAACCCCCCGTTTGGGGAGAACAGGCATACAACCCCACATGTGGGATTACAAAAGAATTGTGGCGCGGAGGTAAACTAAAACCTCTATTAACAAAAACACACTCAGTAGAAACTAATTCAGAACAACAAACTGAAATACTAGCATTGAAAATGGCGCTAGATAATGCGGATCGCGAATTCCCGACACTTATAGTGTCAGATTCATATTACTGCGTCAAATCATATAATAAGGATTTGCAGACATGGATTCAGAACGGTTACAAAGATGACACAGATGCACCAATAAAGCAGAAACTGCTCTGGGAACAAATAGCTCTTTTACAAAAAGAGCTACCAAAGACTCACGTGACACACTCACTGAGTCATCAGCGTGATGGCGTTCACGTTGCAGGGAATTCATTGGCTGAGACAGCCGCAGCGGCAGCCACTAAATCGGCTCCCGTAGTTCGAAAAAAGCGTACATTAAAATACATTGACGGTGAAACAGTGCTGGCGGTGAAAACGTCATCAAAAGGCGACTGCTCAGCGCTACCGATCAACTATCCACTCAATTATACATACATAATCGATGCAAACTCCGTCCCTTTTGCTCGAATCCCTGGAGTGGGGGATAGAGTGATTCCAAACATGGACAGGAGAAACTTGTTAATCGCAGACGCACATATGGGCGAGGGTCTCAGACACCTCAAACTAAAAGATTCTCTGGAAGAATTACAATCACGGTACTGGTGGCCAGGCATGAGCCTGCGTCACACCATGTTTGTAAAAAACTGCCCAAACTGCAACAGAGATCGCAGTGGGGAGAGAAACAGTTTAATACCATGTCGTTTTACTCCAGAAAAAATCAAGAGTAAAAAGGAAGGCTTGCGATTAACATATACAGGCTAGTTTCCACTTATAATGTAGATCACCAGCACTCGGCTGACGTCTGGACTGTTATACAAAGATTTGCGAGTCTAAATGGCATATACGCTAAGAGCATGGTACGTTTGACCATTGTTTTCACTCTAGCCCTCCAGCCTGATGGGAAACATGGCCAAATGAGCATAGCACAGCGGGAATCTTCTCACTTCCTTCCTGAGGGATACGGGATGGTGTAAAGAAAAAACCAAGGCATAAAGCAATCTATAACGGAAAGGATATTAGGTTCGGGAGCTGGGTGGGTCAAACATCTAATAAGTGTCCAACGTAGTCTAAATAACTTGCCAAGAAATTCTCTGAAGGGATTCAGTGCGTACGAATTATTATTTGGAACTAGGATGTTGATCTCTGACATTGATAGTCAGACTTCAGTGGTGAAAGAAAAAAGCTTTGATATCAAAGACCGTTTGGCTATTTTGCAGGACTTAAACAAAACAAGAAAAGACCTTAGCAACATAAAGTTGAAACAACAGCCAACAACCACTGAAGAACCACCACCTGTCCCAGCAAGACCTGTCTGGATTCCAAAAGTCGGGGATCTAGTCAGGGAAAAGATCGCGGTAAAGAAGGAATTTGGGCCTTCTTACAGAAAAGCAGTTCCTGTCTTGTCTATCAACGGGACAAGATCAGTTGTACTACCGCCACTTGCTGGTAAAAAGGAGAACCGAGTTGTATCAATCGACCTGGTAAAACCACAATCATGTGGCCGATAACAAACAGTAGGCCAAGTGGACTCCCAATAAGTAGCCGAACACCAAGGTTTGCTACCAGTACAGAGGTCCTAACGAAGAGGCTCATCACATTCGAAACGCCTACAGAAGAACAACAAGGTCTATGCAACAATGCAATAGAACTTAGACCTCTGAAAACCCAAATAAAAACTTTTAGCAGAGACACACCAATCTACAATGAAGTACCAAGCGAAAATGCAGGAAACAGTAATCCTGAAGCAATTGGAACAATTGACAGAACTGCATCCGGCTACTTCATAAACTTCGATGATTCCTCTGAAGGCTTCAGTGAATCAAAGACACAGCCATCATCAAAAACTTTTAAAGGTAAAGCTAAAGAACTTTTGAAACAACTAAAAGAAACATATCTGATTTCTCCATGGATCGAATTTTGGGTGGGTTTTGGTGCATTTATCCTCATACTCTGGCTCATCATGGTACTTACTTTGGGACGCTTCATTGAGGGAAAATATGCTAAAATGGACACAGCAAGTCAGAAAATCAACTTGATCCTCAAACCACACACATCTTCACACGTCGAGAAAAGAGAACTTTCTACAGTCAACTTCACAGCCAATCCGATACCGGGTGGGGTAGCCTGGGACAACACTGACTATGAAATTTATGGTCCGGTCGAAATCCTGAAATATCCACACCAAATTAAGATCTCATTGAGTGACTTTGCGAAACAAAGCTCATTTGCTGATGATTGGGACTTCGAAAGCATTAATAATATGATGTCTGACTTAGTAATGTCTGCTAAATTTACCAAACATGATTATTTGCAGGGTTCTACAAATTATGATAGTATGTACTGTTATAACCACTATGGTAACCATTTTCTACATAGATTTGCACAACCTAGAAATGTTTTAAATTATAATCAATGGGAACATTGTGCAACCCCTCCAAAAGGAAGCTCAAGAACCTTCTATGACAAATATTCATACTTTTCAGGTTTTAACACAAGTAATGCTGAAACATTTTATTTCAAATTGTCAAATAAGACAGGAACTAAGACCATGATAACAAACACAAAATTGATATATTCGGACTCATTCTTTGAACAAATGAATACTTTTGGTTTTGATTATTGGGACAAAAATGTTGAATTGAAAAGTGTTTGGGGCACAAAAGAATGGCAAGTACAGGGTATAGAATCTTTGTTTAGAGCCTGCATGATCCCAGAACAAATGATATTTTTAAATGACACTGTTCAACAAACTACCTGTCTTGGCCTAGCCAAAATTAAAGACTTAAATAAACCGTCTATTCCAAAGCCAACAATGTACAGCAATACCTCTACAGATGAAGAGATAGACGTAAATTATGTATTAAACCAAAACAGAACACATCCAGATTGGAAACAGTGGTTGATCTGGCCCACAGATACTAATAACTGTCAAGACAGATTCCTGAACAAAACACAGGGGTTCAAAATGACCAGGCCAGACCCTAGATATCCTCAAAGACATCACCCAGGGATAATAACCACCTACAGTGTGGGCAAATTATGCCTTCAGTGGCTACAAACTTCCACACTGACAGAAATTAAGCAACACCTAACTTTACTTACTGATGGTGCTGACTTGCGTGATTTCATGATGGGACCGCGCAAACAGCGTCAAAAACGTTTCATAGCAGCCTCTGTATATGCAGCATACAATGAGGCCTGGAAGGTTACTCAAATTGAAAGAGCAGAGAGAATACGGGAAATTGACCGTATTAATTTGGAAAAATCACTTTCTGTAGTGGACAATGGGTTAATGACTCTGTCCTCCAGAATTTTTTCTTTGGACAGCATTGTGTCTTCAGCAATCGACATATTATCACAAGACTTACTGTTATTACAACACGGTCAGTCTCAATTGCGTTCTATTGTACAGCTTGGCTGGACGTTACAAAATCTACATTCAGGCTATGTGCCTTGGCGTTTAATCAACACAACGTCACTATTCCAAATCTTTAACCTTACTGATAGACAAATCAGTATGGCACAAAAGGGTGCTGATTATACAATCTTGAGCATTGAAAAACTCGAAAGATTACCAGTGACAATGTCAGAACGACCTGTCAGTGAATGGATAATACATGGGATAATAAATATTCCAATCTCAACCTTCAGGTTTCAATTCTGCCAAAAATATATACAGGCTGGCATGTACGAGAAATTGGGAAAGGGGTACATCAAAACAACATGGAACCTGCCCTATTCACATGCATGTGTCAGTAATAAAGGACAGAAAGTGTTTCTTAGTGGCAATAATTGTGCGATGTCACTAAGCGGCACGCTTCTGTGTAACGGAATTAGTTTGCATGGAGCCTGTGAAGGGAATTCATACAACCTTTCATGTCACCAGCAAGGCGCACCTGCAACAGAGATAGAACCATTCTTTCAAAGACTCTATAATGGGAGTTACATTCTAATTGTAGATCGCAGATGTTGTAGTCTTATGCCCGGGACACCTTATCTCGTAACTACGACTGCGAAGGTCAAGTGCTGTGGACGCTCATTGTTCCCCAGCTCCTTTCCAGACAAGGAGGCAAGGGCATGGCCCAATTTGAAAATTACTTCTATTCGAATAGATACTTTAAGCAGAATGAAAACAGTGCTTCTTCAGACGCCTACAAGGCTCACGTCATCAAAAGAAACGTATGATCTACAAGTCGCAAGGACGACTGCAGAGATACATTCATTGTTATCAACTAATTCCCCCATACATTTCGCAGAAATCCTGAATGAAATCTTAAATATTTCTGATACCAATGGGGTCTCAAAGGTATTTAAGACAGTATTTTCGATGGCATTAACACCATTCAAAGCCATACTGGGTATTTTTCCAGATTTCGTCCATTCGATTTTTGGCGGACTTCCCCTGATCTTGGGACTAATTGCAGGAATCCTATTCTTAGTCCTTATTTTTCGTTATGGCAACCCATGTCACAGACCAAACTCTTGCGACAAGGGAAGAAACAATCCTAGCCATTGGATACCGGGACCGGATATCAAAAATCCTGGGACTCTCCCGGCTTAGAGACCTGAACATGACTTGGTTTCTATCGTTTCGACCAATGTGGCAAAGATGTGTTTTACCTGTATTAAGGTGTCTGCTATGCGGAGAAGAATGCGTGTTAGACACCTGTCTGACGCTACAATCGGATGCGCCGATGGATGCAGAAACATTGTTGAGCCCGATCAAGGTTCACGCTTTGTGCTGCCCTCAAAGGCTACCAATCCTGATGACGGCATTCGTGGAAGCTTCACCACTACGATTAAGGGGTAGTGAAGTTCAAGATGAAAGCAGCATCGATCAGGTACGACCTTCTGTCAGCAATCCAATTCAGAATGTCAATGGAGACAATCATGCGCACGGATGCATGGTTACACCTTTTTCCGAGTTAGTGGAACTTTCCCAGGAAGCTGTTGACAGTTTTTTCGAAAGCCTAAATGATATGATGTTCTCACCAGAGCAGAAATAGAGACTTTTGAGCAAGCTCGTACACGGCGTTCCCTGAATTCGGCCTTCAACTTTAAAAATAAAGTCACATGAACAATTTTACCTCCAGTTCACGGACAGCAATTTTTCAGCAGCCCCAAAATATTTTTGCATATTTTTCGGGACACTATCTTCTGCTTAAAGTAAGAACTATTCTTAGAGAACTAAGGTTTCTAAATTTTAGATAGCTTATAGACATTAGCTGCCCGATGGTACGTTCATAAATATTTTATTGTGTGATGGAATGGTCTCGAACTTTTTTTCTGTATTAAGAGCCATTTCATGTGTAAATTCTCATATACCAAATAGCAATAATGTATACAAATGCGTGATTACTTTGGCATTATTCTACAGCTTGAGTGCATACAATACATATGATTGCAATTTTTTCCGTATATTTGAAAAATTTCAAGATGCATTTATGTATTTTGGGGTGGTAAGGTATACACTATACTCTATAGTATGTTTTACTATGCATAGATTAGTAAATATGTCCATAGTTAGCGTGGAGTGGGTGTGATGTATTCCTATAGGTTCTGAATCGATCCCCCTATTCCTGACCCTATTCTGGTTAAACAAACCAACAAGTTAACTAGCAGTCAGCCCATGAGGCAGAAAACCCCCATGATGCAGATACCGTTATCTGACGCAGTCACACTACGGCACAGGAACGTGTTATCTGATTAGGTCATAACGCTTGCGATCTAATTAGACAAGCGATATTCCTCCAGCCCCTGATAAGGCATACGGAGTTCTCATAACAAATCAAACCTATGACAACCTGGGCAAAACCCTGCGGCCATTGTTTTGATTTCACCGAGAACTTCAGCAAAAGAATGTGCTAACGAGCAAGTCGTATGACATCCTTATTGACGTATCTATGTCCATCCTTACGTCAATCTCGGCACCTTAAAGGTATAAATATTACCGATATTGCCCTATGCAAACACACGCGGTGGTGACGAGACGGAGCAGCCATACTTGCCGAAGCCCAGAGCAGAGCAGACCCCGCTGGCGCAGCCCCGCCTTCCTGACGCGCTGAGAACGAGACGCGCTGCTTTCTCCTGCCGAGAAATCCAGCACCGGCGCTTCCGGGTAGCCCTCGCAGGCAGCCTGGAATATCGAGACCAGAGAGAGAGATACCATCCCTCATTCATCCTTAATTCCAGGTACAGAACTGAATAACCCCTCGCAGAGAATTCTTTAGTTATTCACTTGGCAAAAACAAACTTAACTTAAACTGTAACTTTCTATTCCCGCCCACGTATTAGGCTTAGGTCAGGTACACGGGGTAGGCGTATTTAGAAACACCAGTTGAGTACGTTTAGTCAAATGTATATGTGTATGTAATATATTTTATTCATTTTAAAACATCTTATGGCTTAGAAACCATATCAATGTTTTTACAGTATTATTTTATACTTCTGCTTTTAATGTATTCACTTTACTTAACTATAAGTATTGCAATAATATCGATCCATTTCTCTTGTATGAGAAAAGAGACTGATCAATAAATAACACCTTTTTATTGAACACGCCCGTCTCTTCCTTTTCTCTACATTCTGATGAGACTAAGAATGCACGTACTGACTGAGTAAAATAAATTGCCTTTTGTTCACACGACTCTCGAGATACACTCTTGATTAGGGGAGAGCAAAGTTGTCATGTTCTATGGTTGTCAGAAACTAAATCCCTTCTTGTCTAATCAGGGAAGTTAATTCCTTCCTGAACATTCGAGAAAGTTTCTAGTGAACTCTGAGCTAGCTGGCAAACCCAAAACTTTAAGTCTAATATCGTCAGTAGTAGACCTAGTTAACGTCTGGTCTAGGCCTTTACTATTGAAGGTATTATTCCAATGCGCAGAGCCTATTGGGATAATAGGAACTACACTACAGCCCCACTGGTCTTTTGTCCAGAGTGGTGTGGTTTCTCGTTGTTTCTTGCGAACAGTTCAATGTTTGTACCTTCTGGGATCTCTGTGCTTGATTTAGGCTGCAACTCGAATATGGGAAAGCGCTTCATGGGCCCCAGTCCTTGGTGCACCTATAGAGAGTTGGCTGCCCCTGAGGTCAAAGGTCTCCTTTTTGTGAGATGCTGTTTTTTTTCACAGTTTTGTCAATTTCTATTTTCACCCTTCTTTAGAACATGGTGTTTTTTGAGGAGTATGGTGGTACTGGGGATCCCGATGGTTGGGATACTTCACTTTCCTCAGTAAGACTCAGAGTGGATATGTCTTCTACGATGCAAGGGGAGTGGGTGGGCAGTATAATGCTAGAGTAGGGCCCTCTTTCGGTTTAGTGGGGGACCGCTGTTACCATGACTGCGGAAGGACAGCAGCAATTGTCAATTGATTTGACTGGGACGGATCTATTTGAGAACAATTCATTTGTATTTGTTCCAGGACAATAAGCCTTGCTGTTAGGGATTTCCCACAAGGGGCTGTAGCATTTCAGGCAAAATGCTTAGTTTGTCAATCATAAGGAAGCATAGGCAGGATTTTTCCACCCCTCCGCCTCCAGAAAGGTCATCCAAGGAGCTTATTCTATGCCCCAGGTCCACTAAGCTTGGGGCAATGGATTAAATTAGATCTAGCTGGAGTTCCATCTTTTGATATTGCCATAGGAGTGCGTTGGTTAACGTAACTTGTGTGGCCAAAGAGGGGCTGGAGGAGCCAGCATGGGAAGATGCTTGTGCCCGCGTCTGTGAGGCTGGTGGGCCTACATGAGTGATTTCTCCAAAATATTGGTGCATGCACTAGTGAATCTTCAATTTGGGCTTCAAGTGTAGTGAGAAAGTGGTCTGATAGGTTGCCCAGTTCCTGGTCTGACATACCTTATTTGGGGGAGATGGAGTGGGTAGAACCACTGATGCGTTTTTGCCCCCGACTCCTGTCTCATTGGTGTTACCCAACATGGAGACGGAGCGGCGGTCACCCTTGCATGCGTTTGAGGGGTTACAGTCCGTTTGTGCTTTGTGCTATGTTGATCTTTCATTTCCCATGTCTTTACACAGCGAGCTGGTGAGGGGGTTGTCTCCCCCTGTTAATGATCTCTCAGTAGCAATTCCATGAGCAGCCATCTCTTTATAACCTGATGGAGAATAAGGTTGAAGTGTCTTCTCGATGCTCTGATCCTCCCAGCTTAACCCTGGGCAGGAGTGCGACCTGTGAGATTTTAGCCCATCAGCAGGCGACACCTCTCTGCCTTCACTGTCTAGGGTCATAGAAGGCTTGTTGGACCCCCGTGGGCCGAATGGGGGCAGGATGAATTCCCTTGAGAAGGATTTTATAAATGTAATCACTGATCAACCCTTTGATAGCCTTCAGACCAGGTATTGTGGCCAAAGATGGGCCTTCTTGGCAGAGCTCCTTCCCTCCTCAGTTTCCCAACATATTGACGGGAGAGGCAAACTTCTGGAGGGTGAAAATAGGTGTAATAGGGGTGTATAAGTGGTATTTGGAATTTGTCCAAGACAAGACTTTCCTTTTGGGCATTTTTCCGATCCTTGCTTGAAGCTTTAGGATGTGATCTAGAGCCAGGTGAATCTGTGCATTTTCCCAGTAAAAGCTACTTGCCTGCCCTTTGCTTTAGGTCTAGGCTTTTCCACTATGAACGGTGTACTGTAATGATGAGTGCCATAGGATTATGCTGCAGAGCTGACAGGGGCAATACATATGGTCCTTAGTTCATCCTTGGGAGCATGCCTAGTGTACAAGCGGCATCCAAACCTGGTTGGGCAGTTTCCGCAGAGCGGGGCTTTACTCGTGCAGCAGAATCTAAACCCACTGCTACCTCGCCTCCCTCCATGTGCACCCCTACCGTTGACCTGCGTTGAGTTTTCCACGCATGCTGGTTCTGGGCTCCATGCTCTGTGTCCGCCATGATGTCTTGTTGGTTGCAGTTAGTGCAAAAGGGGGCAATGGAAGGAGCAGAGAGAGAACCTTGTGGGCATTTAGGTGGGTGCTCTAGTACCAATAGGCTGAGTGTCAGGCACAGCCGCCAAACACTGCGAAGTACAAATCGCACGCTGTGTTTTTCCCTATTCCGTCTGGGCCGTCATATGTTCTGTCAATTCGAGTCCTCCTGAAAGAGTTCTTAAAAATTATTTAAGGGATTGACTGCTCGAATTGATAAAATATCCGAGGGTGTTGAATCCAATTGGAACGTGGACATTTGCACTCCTATTTACACGTTGTGATCAGGGTAAGTGCAGTTTGTGGGTGCCTATTGGTGAACCCTCCTGAGATTGAAGGTAAAATCATGTAAAGAACAAGCGCTATCTCCGGTAAGAGTAGCGTCCCCAACGGCCACACCTTTCAATACATTTGAAATTTATTGAAAGGTGTGGCCGTTGGGGACGCTACTCTTACGGGAGACAGTGTTTCTTCTTTACAAAATATCTGAGGGCCCAGACAGAATGGGGAAACCACTTATAGTTGGAGAGTCACTCACGTCCTATGTCTTTAGATGGCATGGGCACGTTTCCAAACAAAATCCAGTTTAGCTACCATCAGGGTTGGTCAGGGCAACAGTTAAGTGCTTTCCTACTAAGAACTCTGCAGACAGTTTATAAAGATGGGGGGCAGTAACGCTGCTTGCCTATATGCACATTATAGAGGAGATATGGATTGGAGCCTGACCACCATCATTTCCCCTAATATTTGGAGACCATGTAAAGTAGTGAGGTCATAGTCACTAATGATTATAGTTGTTGTTGTCTAAGCTTTATTTTGACAACAGGTGTCATAAAAGCTATAAAAACATTTTATGAATACAATACAGAATAGATTTAACATATAGCAACATAAAAAGTTATATACACAAGTAATACATCAAAATAGACTATTAGACCCTCGATGCGCAGCACAATAATCAGGTTCAATTAGTTAAAAGTTAATAAACATCATATCAATAAAAATATACATCATATACAATAAAAATAGGGGGAAAACTGCGTAATGTTTCATCTTAATAAGAAACTTTCATAATGGGCTTGGCCACGAGACCCCACTGCTCTTGCATTAGGGTTCTAGCCTTCCTTAAAATAGCAGCGGAAATTATTAACGGACAAAGTGCATGTGCATGAGGTCTGGTTTTGTAACTTGGCCAAGCAACCTAAGAGCCCTGCGGCGGTTTCATCCCAACATCGTTCGAATTAGTGCTATGCCGCTCTTGAGAGGGCTTTGCATCTAATAGGCCATGCTTGGCCAAGGAACTTTGCCATGCAGCAAGCTAAAAAAGGTCTGGGGTCAGACCTAAATATGCATAGGGCTGCCTGATAGTCCTGTGTGCCTAGTTATCGACAGAACGAATGTAGCCACTTGGCCCTTGAGAGGTTGTATGCCGGGCAGGTGAACATAACATGGGCAACACCTTATTGTGGGGCTCTGCAACATGGGCAATCTTTAAATGTCACATGGCGTGGGCGCCATTTCGCGGTCATCTCATGGACAGGAAGAGTTCCAAACCTAAAATGTATGTACAACATCATGGCCCTGGGGACCTGGATTGTATCTAAAAAGGGCTCTAAATATCTAGTCTGTTTATGTAGATAAAACTCTGCTGATAATCTGCCCACATTGGGTTTGCAGCTTTCCAATTGTTCCACCCATTCCCAGTACAAACGCTTGCGCTCTTCTTTCCTTTGGGGTTCCTGCCTTTCCCAGTGCGCTTAGAGCCCCATACCTGTCAACATTTTCCTGACATTTGAAATCCAGCCTATTTTGCGACCAGTGTCTAACCGCAAGAACTCAGTGAGGGCTTCAGCATAGGGGAGAAGCTCTGAGGTCCACCTAATGCCAGCCCAAAAGAGCAGTGGGCGCAACCTGGCTATATAGCCAATCGACCGCCTGCCCATATCGAGCAATAAGGTGGTGAGGGGGACATTCTGGGGTAGCATCTCCAGGTCTCTAAGGAACTTATACTCGGATTTGCAGAAATAGTCGACCTTATGGAATCCCCATACCTCTGCTCCGTAAAGAGCTGAGCTGACTGCTTTAGCGTTGTAGACTTGAATGGCAGGGGCTACCGGCCAAGAATGTGAGGAGCGATGTTCCTTTCCAAATGCTCCAGCTGCTCCTTTGCGCCCCATCAGCATCTTTGCTAGGTGGGGCCTCCATGACATTTTGTCAGAGAGTCTGACACCTAGCTAGTCAAAGGTGTCTACCCTTTCCAGGGATGTCCCACCCAGCAAGGCGCTGCTCTTGTACGGCTTGTGGCAGTTAAAGGCCATGAGTTTAGTTTTTGAGGTATGTAGGACCAATCCTCGATTATCACAAAAATAGTTGGACTGCAACCCAGCTGGGGTCTTAGACACCAGCAGAGTGTCCTCTGCAAACAGGAGGGTTGCACCTTATTGCCTTGGTGCATCTGCTGGATCTTCTTGCAGACAGCTGACCACCCCATTCATATAAAGAGACAATCGGGTGGGAGCCAGAACACAACCCTTTCGGACTCCTCTGTTGACCGGGAGGCGTTCTGTTAGTTGTCCTTACCCTCCCCATCTGACCTGGGCAAAGTTGCCCTCGTGTAGCCGGACCAGCAGTTTAAGGATAAAGGAGGGAGTGTCGATCTCTCTAAGCATCAACCACAGCTTGTTTCTAGGGACGAGGTCAAGACAGCCTTTAAATTGATAAATGCAAGATGAAGACTGCCCTTGCCAATCAACACTACCTTCCAATAGATAAGTAGCAGTCTAAACACCTGGTCCATGGTTCCACTCCTTGTCCTAAAGCCGGCCTGGTACTAAAGATAATAGATATTTAGACCAATGGACTTTTATTAGCAACAAGCAGCATTTCAACATTAGGTACATGCTGAAATAAGATTAAGTCATCTAGATCTCTGTATCCTGAGGGTTAAACTAAAAAATATATGAACACCATTGATGGAACAGAATGGTCTTCAATATGTTAGGCGCACTTTAGTATATGCTCCATGATGAGATAGATGGTGTCCTTAAATATGTTAAATATGCCATCTAACATAGGAGCATGAGTTGATATTTATAATAATGAAGATGAAAATATATTTGCATTAGGATTTTAGGAGATGAGCCACATTTCAATGCTTTACTTTTAAACTGACTGGCAACTTCTAAAACCGTAAGGCAAATCAATTTCTCCAGGGAAATGTTCTTAGCCTTGAAAGAGTTACTTCAACTGGACATAGATTGTAGCAATACTACTGAATCAACGGCAAGGAAGGGAGTAAACTTTATGCCATAAAGAAATATAGAAGCTAAATAAAGAGTAGAGAGAGATCTATATATTTCTGTTTTATGATTTAAATTTTGTGTGTGCTAGCAAAAAAAAACATCTGTATAGTCTTCCTCAAGCAGATCCCCAGTAGCCAGCCTGATTGTCACATAAATCGTCTCACTTTAAAGTAAGAGAAAGAAAAAGAAACACCAAGCTCTCTGGAAGACATAGTCTGATATTTGACCTCTGTCTTTGAAGGCACAGCAAATGGACAAGATAAGAACAAGATTTAAACACCTGTTTAAAGAAAGCAAGTTTGTGGAAGAATACAGTAACCATGGTTTGGGCAACGAGATGGACAAAGTCAAACTGAACAGGCTAAAGCAAACAGAGCTAGCAAATAGAAAGCCAGAAAATGTGAGTTACAAATCACAAAGTCAATGGTAAGCAATTGGTGGACTGCATTCCTAGGTCAACTTTCTGACTGTCCTCAAGATGTCTTTAGGAAACCAGACAGTTGCGCTGTCTGGTAGGCTTAGACCTAAAAAAGAGCCTGAAATTACATACCCTCCCTTCAAAGGATATGCAAAACATCAAAAGAATTCCTTTAAAGTAGGCAGAAATTACACAAAATATATTTTGGGATGTCTCAAGTAAAAATTGAAAGTAGGGCATAGCTCATGATTAAAAAAGTCACTTGAGATACAGGCAACATGACTGATTGGTGGAGAAAATGCAACACATTTTTGCTCAACCCTGTATTCTATAAGGAAGTTTCTACTCCCAAAAAATATGTGAAACTGCTTAATGGTTGAATTTTAAACAGTTTGCATGATTTGTGAAATGCAAAATTCCACTGAATATGCAATGTACACCACATTTAGAGAAACTTTCACGCATAGCTATACTGCTCTTCCCAGTAAAGGAAACACACTAGTCAATACTGTGGACTTACTATTTCTCTTACTCCCACGAAAACCAACAGACTCATCCTGTAGTGCTGGATGATGGGGATAGGATACAAATTGACACACAATTGAGTTTGCATCAGAGCTACACAATACAATGTTACTTTATTCTGCCTGTCCCTTCAAAGTATTAGCCCTGAGAGAAAAAATCATCCAACTGTTTCAGCACAGTGCGATTACTCCGGTCCTGTAGCTGAGCTGTGCTTATATCCATTGGTTATTTCATACAATAGCTATTTGAAGACTTCCAATCATTTGTGGGAAAGACTCACTTAATATCACTCCAGGACACAATGTTCATGTTCTGGTAGGTCATCTCATGTATTGTTGCTGACATTCTATGCCTGCTGTGTATTACATACAGCTGTTTCAGATTCCTCTATTTGACCTAAAACCTTCCCTTAAACCGTTGCATCGAAGTCCTCTTACAATTAATAGCGGTACCAAATGACCTCAGTCGCAACCACCCTAAATGATTACTTGATCAATGCCTACACCAACACCAAGTTGACAAGGGACTCAGAGCCGGTATGCTAAATATTTAAAGTCTATAATTTCCTGCACCGATTACAAATACTCTGCCTTCAATACTTTCAAAAACTTGAGTTTATCAGTGCGCCGTTTAGGACTTATCAGAGATCATTCTTTCTTCCTGAGGGAAAGACTTCCAGCCTTTATGATTGGGTGTCCACATTGCTGTAGAAAAATGCATCAGGTAAGCAGTGCTTCAGTTGAAAAGGGTCAGGGCTTTGTGTGTCTTCATGTCGCTGTGAACGTATCTGTGGGCCCGATTCACAGAACTAACTTAAGACAAAATCCTAAACTTACGACCATTTTGGTATTCACAGAAGGCACTTACTCATTTTGGTATTCACAGAAGGCACTTTCTCATTTTGATATTCACAGAAGGCACTTACTCTTTTCGGTATTCACAGAAGTTAGGAGCAGTAACTTTAGGACTCCTAAATACCTTCGGTGAATATCTTAAAATTAGAATTTTTCTCAGTTTAGGAGTAGTAAAGTTAAGACTCCTAACTTTAGGACTCCTAAATGCCTGTGGTGACTAACGAAAGTCTTAAAATTAGGATTTTTCTCAGTTTAGGAGTCGTAAATTAGGACTCCTAAAGACTTTCTGAGTGAAGGAGTGTCGCATTCGTGTATTTTTGAGTGCACCTCAGTAAGTACTCACTCAAGTAAGAGTCAGAGCAAGATTACCAGCACATACCCCAGAACTATAGGTTTACCACTGAACTAAGTTGCAGACCAACTGATGTATTCATTGATTTATTCATTCAGTCAGTCACACCAATGATTTTATCACAAACTGCTCAGCATCAAAATAATTAGGGCAAAGGTAGGGTAATAAAAAACAAAAAAGGTACAATTTAAAACTCTACTATTGCTTACCTGCAAAAGTATATGTCAACAAATATAACTATAAGTGCCACAGAGAAGAAAAGAAGTGATAGATAATATCGTGTGCAGTTTTCTGTATACCTGTAGAAAGAAAAGAAACACCAGTGAGCCTCGAGTCAACTGGAGATGAGCTACAAACACGTTTCTCATAATGGTATAACTAGTGCCACCAAGGCTTTCCTCAATACGAATAAATCACAGGTTATCCATATTTAGTGCCATCCGTCTTCAACTGATAAAATAGAAAAACACACAAATACACAGACACATTACTTATAAATCTTTAATGCTAAAAGTGTCTCTAAACAGATCTCGACAATCAATTATAAAGCACAAACTGTTGCTATGCATCTTGTATTATGCTTCTCTGGATAAATTGATATCTCCTGGTGTACAAAATAACGCATATTAAATTTGACCTCCTGCTACATTTGCAGAGATTGCTGGCACTGGGAGTTGGCTTGGGGGCTTGATTCTGTGAAGGGAACAAGAGAATCAGAATCACCTATTGCAGTGGACAATTCACTCAGATATTTGTACCTCTCTAGGACGCTATGTGTGCAAATAATTTCATTCCCAGAAGCAAAGCTGCAGATAGGTGGTGCACAAATGGATTGTTTAACAAGTATATCATATTCCCCCCTATGGTGTAAAATTATGTATTAACATAATCGCTTTTGGGATAGAGTGGGCATTCGGGAAGGAGATGCCTTAGAAAGCTGGTGGACACTCTAAAACTTGTGTGTTGCTTGCAATTTACCAACCTTCACAAGCCACATTTGCACCCTGGATATGACACGAGCTTTACCCGTGTCAAGATCAGGAGGCATCCTCTCCTAAGGCCTCACATTGCCCAAAAATCAGATAAATCATGGCAGTTTGGGAGCCTTTCCAGTAGCAAGATGAGTTCTCTTTTGACGCAGTACACTTCTTTGCACACTAAAGACCCACTTAAAGCCTTCCCGTAGTCTTTGCCACTTAGAAAACTTCAGTGTCTTTATTTCTGCACCTATATCCTATCGCCCAGGTTTCTTGTATAAACCCTTCACCCAACGCTTCGTGTCTGCCCGCTTGGATGTATCTAAGGCAGTATTGGAACAGACATGTTGTGATTGGCAGTGTGATATAGCCATGAATTAACCATTCTGTAGACGGTGACTCTGTTACCGTGAAAGGTAAATCCTCCAATTTCTCAATGAGCAGCATGGTGTACTTTGCATCTCTGCGTGCCATAGTCAACTGTCAGTCGGTCAGATTGTAAACCGAAAACAAACTTCTGCTGTTAACGTATTTCCATGGCACGTGGCCTGAAAGCAATGATTGCAGTATCCAGCTTAAAAGCATAGTTGAGCGCTATTGAGATTGCCCATGTAGTAAAATAGACAAATCTTGTTCCATTATGTTGATTGCGGAGGACACAATGTTGCCCAATGAATAAAGACATGAGGAAAGTGTGGTCAAACCATTGTCTACCACAGCCAATGCCTTTTCAAAGTTAGTCCTATCAATTTCACTTAATCTCTCAGCAGCATCCTGTTGGGAGACTTTCCATAATTCATTGTAGTTGGCATACTAGAAGCGTTTCTTACGCAAGTTCTTGGGACCTAAAAAGAAATCCCTAAGATCAATGGGGTATATTATCAACAACTAGCGATAATTTTTGTCTCTAACTTGTTTAGAGACAAAAATTATCGCCGCACATCGGCGATTTTTATCGCAGATAAACCTTGCTATTAGCAAGGTTTATCGCAAATGCGATAAAAAACGCCCGCAATGCATGAATATCGCTGAAAAGTCAGCGATATTCATGCATTATCGAGCAAATGCTCTTAGCCATGTTATCCACCTCCCATTGGATAACATGGCTAAGAACTGGTCAGGGCAGGTGTTAGCTTTTGGAGATAGCGATGTTAGCGACTGTTTCCAGTCGCTAACATCTTGGCACGCCCACTTTGCATATCATTAGTGATAAATATCACTGACATGCAAAGTGGGGCCCATGATGGTCGCTATCTCCTATTAGCTGTCGCTAACTGGTGTTAGCGACAGCTTGGTAATAGGGAGATAATTTTATCTCCGCTTTCTTGGCTTTTAAAGCCAAAAAAGCGGAGATAAAACCCCTTGATAATATACCCCAATGTTATCTGCTAGAAGGGACAAGTGTTGTTTCACCAGATGTAGTGTTGAGGTTTTTAGCCAGTCTAGGCACAACTTCCCAACGCTATCAGAAGTCACTACCCCTGAGTCGTCTGTGTGTACAAAGCGTGTGCCAGGTCCATTGTTATTAAACCCTGTGGTGCTACTCTTGAATCTCGCTTGACACCTATTTGTGTTGATAGGCCAAACCAACCATCCATTCCAATTGGGAGTTGAAGAATTGTATGTACCATTATGTAGCATTGCAACCAGTGTCTCCGCACTAATCAGTGTGTCATTCATTCAATAAACCTGCTATAGCTATGGGTAAGGGGATGCATGGTGTTTTCAGGTCTTTAAGTTTTTCAAACACGTAGCAGGTAGTTTGTTGCAATGTTCTATTCAGGAATATCATCTGTAATGGTATGAGGCAAGCTGTAAATAAATAATCTGTTCCCTGAACCTGCCAATCTTTCATCCCCCAGATTGGATTTGTGTCTATCGTGTCCCTCCAATAGCCAAAACCTTGTCTTGTATAGACAGTTGGGAGATGAAAGGTGCGGAATATATGAGCTTGGTATTTGTCAGCATAATTTTCTGCGCAGTTGCATTAATCTGTACTAACTTATAGTAGTAGGACATTGAGTCTGATGTATTAAACCCTGAAAAGTATGCACATTTCTGTGCAAATGTGGCAGAACTACCTTTCGTTGGTGTTGGGCAATGTTCCCAATAGTGGTAAGTGTTTACAGTGCGTGGTCACTAGCTCTGTGCAAAAAGTGATGACCATAATGCTGGTAACAAAACATGCTATCGTAGACAGGTGTATCTTCATACAATTCCCTGTAAGAAAATTCAGCAGATTGTTCTAAATCTGAAAGCATAGTATTAACAGTCTCAATGTTCCAATCATCAGAGATTGTACTCGAGGTAATGAAAGCATTCATTGAAATTTTAATCGTGTGGAATTTTGAAAAGTTCGGTGGGACCAAATACATCATTTGAAACCCTATCCCAAACTATACCATGTAAATGTTTAAATAGTGTGCGCAGGATTGTAAAAAATGTCCAGGAATTTGCTCTGTGAATATCCAAAGTCTCTTTATTGTTCAAATGTAAAAGATTCACACAAAAAAACACAGCGAATTTCAGCCAATGCGTTTCGTTCTCATGGAGAACTTCATCAGGGCTGAAAAGTAGAAAAAGTACACATATAAATATATATAGACAGGGAAGAATCACAACAGGACATATTTGATTAACAAATAATTAAAGAAATTATATTAACACGAGACAAAAACATATATATATATATATTACAATGAATAACATTCACATACAATATCACAAATAGTTAAAGAAACAATATTAACACAAGACAACAACATCTATATATTACAATGAATGACATTCACATGCGATATCTCAATCACAACATTGTAAACCACTATGAATAAAATCTATGTACACATTAACCTTGTCGGTCCAGCATAAACATATTAATATATCTTAACCAAACAAGTAACAGAACCATTTTATTAATAACTTAAAGAGAATAGTGTTGTAAAGAAAGATATTTTCCACTTAATTCTTCACAAGTCATTATCAATAAACCAAGGAAAAAAAGGAAAAAAAGGAGTATTGGGGAGGGGTGGGGAGGGGGAAGCAAAACAGAACACCAAAGGCAAGCCAATTCAAAGCAAAACCAGAGTAGAATAAACAATGCAAGATAAACAATCCAATCCATTACCAGAGAAACAGAGTTGATGTCCCAAATGACCAAGCAAGCCTAATCTAGCAAGCATGTCTAATCAACATTGTTCCAGACATCCATGACTCCACATTTCTAAGAGTCCAAGGGTGATTCTGAACTATACCATCCGGTATTGGAATTGCTGACATGTTCACTAGGGGCAGGTCTCTCTGTTCACAGTGTGACGACATATGTGGTTTCAAAACCAAGTTCACAAGTTGTACTGCAGAGCATTGTGGGAGATAATGTCCATTTATAGTATGAAAAAGACAGTTACTATGCAAATCCAAATTTATAGGAACTGGATCCCTAATGAAAACCAAAGATGCAGCCAAGGGGACACCAAGTAAGTCTTTTTCAGGCAGTGATAGAATTGTCAAAATTGTTCTTTCTTGGAAATGGGTGGCGTTTGCTCAGGTTCACTTGGATCTGATGAAAAGTAATTGAAGTTAATGAAGTAGCCAGACGCACGTCGATCTATCTTTGGGATCTCAGCAGTGTTTGTAGAACTGGCAGTTGTTTTTTGTGAAGGCACGTTGATGTAAAGTTCATTTGTGGGCCTAATTGCAATTTGTGTTTCAGTTTCATTTGTATGTTGTTCATTTTCAATATATGGAATTCATACTCTGTTATTAGCTACTTTGGCATCTGGCACAGAGGAGTCTTGAAACGTCATTAGGCTTTACATCTGACCTACCTGTATAGTAGCGAGAGGAGATCTGTGGCTTCTCAGGACTCCATGCAGGCTACTGTTGAGAATCGGCCACATAGTGTGGTTTGATCAGAAAAATTGAGACAAATCTTTTTTCTTTTCATCCAGCAAGAGGCAGAAGAAGAACTGTTCTGTTCCTTGAACTACCAGGACAGGTACATGTGTTCTGCAAGAGGGCCCAAACCCCTCCTTGCCCACAATGTTTTCTCTGACATGGTCCCCAACCTTTAGGACCCAGACAGGTCTTGCGAAAACAGTTTCACTTTCCAGTGGCGGTGCATTTTACCTGGACGTTGCTTTGTAATGCTTGGAATTCATTGAGTTCCTGTAAAACAGCCAAACGATCCTTCAATTCAAATGTCTTTACATCCACCACTGTGCTGGCACAATGGAGGTCAGGTACCCACATTCTTGTCCCAACCAGGATTTGATAGGGTGTACGCCCTCCCAAGGAATTTCTTGGCATATTATTCAGTGCCTTCTGGACCCCGTATAGGTGATTGACCGAACTACCGCCCGCACCCAATACCCTTGCTGTAAAGGAATGCTTTAGGTCCAAGTTTTTCCTCTCCACCATCGAGTTTCCCTCGGGATGGTAGGGGAAGGAGTATCACAGGGCCCCACCCATACTTTCCACGGCTTACCTGTAAGCCCAAGAGCTAAATGCAGGACCATGGTCAGAATGTAACATGCCAATTGTGAATGTCCCGATGAAGACTCGCAAATTCTTTATAACAGTTCGAGCATTAGCCGAGTGCTGAGGCCAAACCCACAGAAATCTAGAGCATGAATCCACTGCCACCAGAATGTACTTGTAAACCCCATCAGAATTTAAGGGGCCACAGTGATCCAAATAAACACATGCAAGTGGTCTGTCTGAAATAAGTAGTGGTGGTTTTGGTGGCCGTGCTATCATCGAACCTTTCACCTTCTGACAGATGTCACACTTTAAGACACAAGCCTTTGTTTGTTTACACAAACTTGGCCACCAGAATCACCACTTTAGTAACAAAACTGTAGCAGTGACTCCTGTGTGTGTAGAGCCCAGGCCCTCGTGTGCAGCTAGAATGAAACCTAATCTGCGATCTGTATTTGGTATAACTCTATCCCCCACTCCTGGAATTTGAGCATACGGTGTGTTTTACGCATCTAATTTATAGGAATATTTCAGTGGAAAGCCCTTTGAATGGGGGAGCCGTTCTTTGAGGCGTTGACAGCTATCAGTATGTCTCAGTCTATTCTCCTGCTTGAACAAGTGATTGAAGCAACTGCAGCAGTTTGTACTGTTGCCTTGGTGGCTTCATCAGGCAGTAAATTCCCTTCAACCTGTATGCCAACATGCTGGGGACTTAAGGTGAAAATAACTTGAGCCCATGTCAGACATAATTTCAGCTTTGCCACTTGTTCCCATAACAATTTATGTTTAATTATGCCACCCTTGGAATCTCTAAACCCATTCTGACCCAGTAATGAAGATATTAATTGCAAGCCTGCACACAGCAAAATGAATAGCACACGATCAGTGTGGGGAATTCCAGAGCTATGTACTGTAGTGCTAATATCAGGGCTTTGAGCTCTGCCAACTGCGCTGTACAATCTCTTAGAGAGTGTGTAGTCGTATTGCTGGGATGGAACCTACTTACGTCCTTTTACTATAGCACACTCAGCGCTATACTATTGTTTACTTCCTATGGCAGGCTGAGCAGATCCATCAGTGTAAATGATGTATTCATAAATCTCAAGAAGCAAGATTTCATTCGGGAGAGGATATTCTTGTTTGTACTGCACGAATGCTTGTGTTTGTAATGTAGAATCAAATCTGTAATCTACATATGTTACAGTGAGAGAATTAGCCCATTGTATCCATCGTGAATGTAATGCTTTTGCATGTGGACAATCGCTTTGGTAACAGCTTCTAAGGCTGGTACTGGTGTTAAAACAATTCTGTGTTTCCCCTGTGCTAGTGCTCTTTCTCTCACTGCAGCAGTCTGTACTTCTGTCAGTATCTTTTCTGTTGCCACAAATTGCATTTCAGCATTTATATAAATGAGATTTGTGTGCAATTGGAACTGTCTCATCTTCATTGAAAGTGAGATAAGTATATCCTGATTAACGGGGACAAACCGGATCACCAAGTTTGTAGAATTTACATGTGTGTGCAAGTGTATAGATGCTATCATGTCAGCCTGAACCAAACCTAGAGTATCTGTGTGTTGCTGTGTCCACTGATGTGTTGTGAAATCAGGTCTGATTAAGTTATAGAAAGGTTTTACACTTTCTGCATAATCTAGAATGTATGTTCTACCAAAACTTCTAAATCCTAAAATGGACTGCAGACCTTTTAGATTCTTCGGATGCTGGAGCAGCGCACATTTTTCAAAAAAGTTGGTAGCCAGGCTCTAGCCTTCACTTTATATCTCAAAAACAGGACATTGAGATGGGCAATTTTAGATTTCTTGAAATTAAATTTGTAGCCGAAATTGGCGAATCCAACAACTATGTTGTTCATCTTGCTCAAGTGTCCAAGTAATTCATCATCAGTTAGGTAGATGTCATCTACATAGGACACAGCCTCCTCATTCCAAGTTAGAAATATTTTTGACACTCTTGCTGTGGAAAAGTAAATTTTGCCATGTTCTGTGTCCCTACGCCTCATCCATCATATGTTATGTGTGCATGACCAATATGCATATGTTATTCCCCATGTCCGATTAATGACGCAATTCCAGTTGTGTCCACCTCTAGTATGCCAGTTTCCAGTCCTCGTGAATACTACGAATATTAGGCCTATGTAAAGTTATGTTGCCACGTTTCTCAGTGTGCACGATATTCCATTATAAAGTCCCCGTTTCCAGGCCTCAAAAGGGCTCGGACATCAGATTCAGCTCCTGTCTCCTGAAAGCCTCGCTGAGGAGCGATATAGCCCCCACCTGTATCCTCGACCCTTCACTTACTTCCTGCCTCGCAGTGCCCGGTGCAGCTTGGCTCTGCCTCTGAGTCTGCCAAGAGTGTGTTATGATTCCAGCTATCAGTTCAGTCCTTCTTCTCTGCATTCCTAAGTTACTGAACTGCATCAATAGTTTCCGTCATTGTCTAGCCTTCTCGTCTCCACGTTAGAGAAATACTGTATTAATGGTCATTTAATATTCTTCATCACGCACTACATGTAAAATAATGCATGGTCCAGTCTTAGAATCAAGTTAGCTCTTTCCCTCATGACTCCTAGTTTATATCAACATGTTCCCTAAACATTAGATACCAGATAGGGTTTAGGTACATGTCGCTCCGACCCTCCAGACTCTAGTCTCTGCTCCTAGCACAGAGTTCGTAGCCCCCAGCTTCTCCTAGTAATACGTCATTGCCAGTTTTCGCGCACCATTAGATTAGAGGTCCCGGCTCCTTAGGTAGCCCCCTCCAATGTTTCCGCCCATTCATGACATATTCTGTTACGTTTGCATCACATGTCTATGTATACTCCCAGTTACACCTACTTTTACTGTTATCTTTCGCGACTGCTACGCGTCACGCCTTCTGCTCCACCCACTGTTACGCCTACTGCAATGTAATGCTATGTGTTTGCGCTATGTATATAAGTCAATGTATTGTTATTAAAAGTTAGCGCGCTCATCCCAGACCCGGCCCCAGCAGCTGCTGGGTCATCCTATGCAGGTTGTCCTGATCCTGTCCTTATGCTGTAATAAACCTGCAGAAACTCCTACTACCTCGAATCTTGACTCTTATTTTATTGAGCTATCTGTTATTCATTCATTCATCCAAAAATAGATCCGGTATTATTTATTTATATACCACATAATGGCGCCCGAATAGGGACTTGCCCTTTCCCCACGCGTCGGTGAAGCCACGCCGACCCCCTGACCCTCTGCAGTCGTGACGGAACTCTTCTGCGCAGTGGCAGATATTTCTGCTCAAGTATCCCTCAGGCCCACGGAGGAGACGGAGGAGGCGGTCCAGCATCCAAACGAGACGGTGGAGGAACGCGGCGAGTCCCGACCAGAGCCCAAGCCGAGAGTCCAAGGTCCGAGGTATCCGGAGGCCCACCTGTAACTGAAGTCCGAAGTCCGTCGTCGTAGCAGTCCAGTCCCGTTCGAGGCCTTCCGTTCCGTGCTGCCCGGTGAGTACCATTGCTGGGGTAGTATCTAGACAGGACCAATCTAAATTGACTCCTGGTCCGTGGGTTGGTGGTGCCCAGACTCACAAACGAAGTGTTCACCTAGGTGGATACGGGTCTTGATGCGTCCCTTTATGGGACCGGTATGTTCCGTACTGTTACAGCAGTGCATCCAGTAACTCTAGTCTGTTCTGTTCTCGAGAAAATCTGTTCTGTTTCTGTTTTCAGTATTTTCAGGTAGTATTCTGTCCGAACTGTTATGTTATGATGTTGTTCAATGTATTTCCAATATCGTGGTATGCCTGAATTGTTTTCCCAATTGTTATTGTTTTTCGTGTAGTGTATTGTGGTCCGATTCAAGTTTACAATGCCGCTCTTTTCCAAGTTACGACAGTTAAAAACTAGAAAGGGTTTATTAGAGGAAGCAGTTCCTGTTCCGTCTAGGGACAGTCCAGGTCACTTTATGTATCAGAAACATGGCATAAGTGCCATATTGTATCTAGATTTATGGGTAGAGTATACCAAACAGTTAGAAGAAAAGTATAGATGGCCCGTATCGGGTACATGGGATGCCGAATGTATCATGCGAGTAGAAGAAGCATTATGGAAAAAGAAAGCCAGACAGTCACAGAAAGATGCCATCGAGTTATGGCGTAAAGAAGCGCATAGAAGAACTGAAAAGGAAGTCAGAAAGTCAGAGTTAAGTAGAGAATCCCAAGAACGAGCCCAAGAAAGAGAACTAATCGAGATAGGTGAACAAGTCAAAGCCGAACAGTCAGACAGACAGAGGCATGCCCTCATCAAGGGTATGTATCCTCTTCTTGCCGAAGGTGTGCCAAAAGCGACCCCAGAGGCATCCAGTAATTTCCCGCCACCATTAGTTCCGACCAAGCTACGTCACAAACCGACCGCAGCTGATATTTTTATTTCGTCCTACTTGGACGACACAGTCCCAGAATATGCAAATCCTGTTCGCGCTCCGCCAGTCCCTGTAAATCAGGCACTTCCCGCTCCTCCAGACACCGGAGTACCTATTACGGTACCCCCGGTCCAGCCCGCCATACAAGTCCAGCCCACGTTACAATTACCGACCCTGCCAGGACGAAGAATGTCAATAGACGACTCCAGTCTAGGGGCCGCGGGAGGAGGTCCTCCTCAAACCCCGCCGCCACACAAGCGTTTAACGTTAGCCGAATTACATGCACAAGCGTCACAGCGTACGCCTAGATATCAGTCTGTTGCAGAAATAAGAAAATCCCTTGCCGAATGTGTCTATGATCCAGTCCCAGGCGAGGATAATATGGTTTTATATTCATTCCGTGTAAGAAAAGTGACCGAGTATCTAGTCACCTTGCCGAATATGAAAGAAGATCTAGACAGAATATATCGTTTCATCCGTACAGGGGATGATCCAGAAAGTATTGGCGAGATTATGTCTCAAAGGAAAGCCGAGATTCAGCTCATGATATTAAAGTTCCTGATAAATTGTCTAATAAGAGAACAAGATTACCCGTCTAAAGATTCCGCCGAAATGAGAATCCTGACAAGGTGGAGTGATAATATAGCCGAGGGTAAGCACAAGACCGTCGGTGCTATGGAGAGTATGTACAAGAAAATTCGTAAAGAAATAATAAGGTTACACGAACAACGTAAAGCAGCACCAGTAAGCGAGAAAGAAAGTATCTCTGATCCTGAAGAGGAAGAGAACGAGAATCCCGCCAGAATAGCGTATGTAGGAAAATCCAGATTTCCAGATCGCCATTTACGCTTAGAACACAAGTCTATTTTTCATCATCCAGCTCCAGAACAAGGTTCTCTAGAACAAGTATTTCAAGCTACCGATCACATTCTGAAATCACGAATCGGTTATAGTGAATTAAGTACCATGCATGAACAAGAACTAGCCCGATCAGCAGTCCGATGGATTACTGATTCTACCACTTTTCCAGACGAAATAGTGGCACAAATGTTTCTGAAACTGCCCCCAGCCGAGCAACGACTGGTGGGTATGTATATGATCCAGCACCTCATTACTCTGTATGAGGGTCAACATTCTGATCCAGGCCCGTTGCATGATATCCTGAACGAGTTACTCCAGTATAGATGGAGAGGTCTAGGTACCGATTTAATTAGTGTCATTCTAGAACAGCGCCACAAATATAGAACGTTTCTGAATCCGCATTTTGTTCATGTCTCACCCCCAGAAAGTAAACCATTCTACATAGACAGACAGAATCCGTTACGAGAAGTCCACCCAGTCCAAGGGGCGGGTGGCGTAATGCAACGAGTGTTTGTATACACTCCGATTTCAAAGATGGAACTTCTTGAAATGAAGAAATTAATTCCTTGTCATGACAAAGATCCAGCGGGGTTCCATAGAGAATTAAAAGACATGCTCCGTATGGGAGAATACACTTACCCAGATATCATTAAAATGTTAAAGGTCCTGTTACCCGCAGGGGTGTATGAAAAATTAAAAGAAAAAGAATGGGAGGTGGGAGAGAAAAAGATCGATTGGACAGCTCTAGAAGCTGAAGACAAGGCACGAGTACCAGGTACCGGTCTTGGAGATAAATGTAAAGAATTACCAGAATTACTGATTCAAGTTTTACCCAGATTATTGACAACTAGGAAGGAAGACTGGGATGCAATCTCAGCCTGTAAACAGAAACAAGATGAAGATATTAGTGATTTTTATTCTAGATTTGAGAAATGTTTCAGTATCAACAGTGGTCTCAAGACAAGTAGTGAGTCATACCCTCATCTTTTCGTTACTAAATTAGTCGAGAATTCAAGTCCACAAATTAAAAATCGAGTTTTGAAAGTCGAAAGCACCTGGCAAGCAAATACTCCGTCCCAGATGCTCCAGATGCTCCAGTATCACCAGAATAGAATCAGAGAAGAGCAAGAACACGAGAGAAAACGTATGAAAGACACGAAAATGAAAGTGCTAGTTGCACAATCTGTTCCTCAAGACAGTCAGAAGAGGGGTCCGAATCAAGCCAGTCATCCTGCAGCTCCCGTTAAAGGGAACTGCAATTATTGTAAACAGCCAGGTCATTTTATAAACGAGTGTGCAGTTCTGAAACATAACATAGCTACTGGTAAGACTAAAGAAAGACCACGTCCGCCTAGACAAGAACAAGTTTCACAGATTCCTCAGCCACAGAATGCACAACAGACAGTTACAGCACCGCAGCCTATTGCTGCAACACAGCATGTCACATCACAGATGTACCAGTATGCACAGTCCGAGTATCCAGAGTACCAGCCATATTCATGAAACAGCCTAGAGAGGGAGGTAGGCTTGCCTCTCATCGAGATACCTGTAGATCAAGAAGGTCCCTATGTTCACAGTCAAGTATTAGGGAAAGACAGAAAGTTTTTGATCGATACAGGGGCAAGTAGGACCACAATTAGTCACGCCGAAGTTCCAGGGGCTCCGCTCTCAGGCTCAAGAAATGTTTCCCTTGGATTTTCAGGAAAACCAATAGTTAATGAGATATCAAAGCCAGTCACTCTAGAAGTAGGTCCATTGTCCCGCACTACTGATCTGTTACTTACTAAGTCATGTCCAGAAAACCTGTTAGGCATTAAGACACTGAAAGAATTAGGTGCAGTTATTTGCTGTTCCCCAGAGGGAATACGTCTGTTCCTACGTGACTTTAAGGGTCACTATGTATTACGAGATTTTGATTCAAGATTGTCTAATGTTCCACAGCATTTATGGGCGCAAGGTCCAACTGATGTAGGTTACATGCAAATCACACCCCATCGTGTGACTCTCAAACCAGGTGTAGTGTTACCCCGAATCAGACAGTACAGATTGCCACCTGAGGCTGTAGCAGCCTTATCCAAAATTATTGACGAGCTCATGGCTCAAGGAGTAGTTGTAGAAACTGACTCCAATGTATGCAATTCTCCGATCATTCCAGTCATGAAACGTACTGATCCAACTGCACCCCCAGTATATCGACTAGTGATTGATTTACGAGAGCTTAATAAATGTATTATTCCTCAGTACCCAGTTGTCCCAGATATCTCTTCCCTGTTAACAGCCATTGATTCCGAAGCCACGTTCTTCACTGTCATTGACCTCAAGAATGCATTTTTTAGTGTTCCAATTCATCCAGACAGCCAGTTTCTTTTCGGATTTTGTTTAAATGGAAGGAGCTATATGTTCACACGCGCTCCTCAAGGTTTCACAGAAAGTCCTAGTATTTACAGTCAGGCACTCAAGAGACAACTAGACAACATTCACATGCCAACTGACACTGCCCTGCTCCAGTATGTCGATGATCTACTGATCACAGCCCGTTCTGAACGCGCCTGTGAGCGAGCATCCCTTACAGTCCTGTATTTTCTAGCCGAGATGGGGCACAAGGTGTCACCTTCGAAGCTTCAATTCTGTGTCCAGCAAGTGGTATACTTAGGACACTTGCTGTCCAAGAGGGGTAGGCAGTTGACACCCGACCGTATCCAGTTAATAGCGAATCTTCCCCAGCCCAGAACCCAGAAGGAGGTACGTGCCTTTATCGGCCTTACTTCTTATTGTAGACAATGGATTCCCCAGTATGCATTTCTAGCCAAGCCACTGATACAGTTAACGACGCAGGAGGCAGCCGTATCGACTGTCCTCCCTTGGACATCTGACCATACACTTAGTTTCAATGAGTTAAAGAAAGCCCTATGTCAAGCTCCAGTTCTAGCTACACCGAACTACAGTAAGCCTTTTACACTTTTCGTTACTGAACGCGAAGGTACAGCATTGTCTGTTCTCACACAAGATCAAGCAGGACAATACAAGCCCTGTGCTTATTTTTCGAGCACATTAGATCCAGTCGCCCAGGCGTTGCCTGCGTGCCTCAAGTCAGTTGCAGCCACAGCACTAGCTATCAGACAAAGTGATTCCATAGTTTTAGGACATTCACTGACAGTACAAGTTCCACATTCAGTAGAAGTTCTTTTAAACCGAACACAAACTCAACACTTGACAATTGCACGTTTAACAGGTTATGAATTGACACTGTTCCAGCCACACATAGAAATTAGACGCTGCAACGTTCTGAATCCTGCTACACTGTTACCATCAGTTAATTCAAATCCAGACCCACATGATTGTGTGGAAGTAGTTAACATTATGACAAAGCCAAGACAAGACCTGACAGACATTCCATTACCAGATTCCGACCTGACACTTTATGTGGATGGTTCATGTATGAGAACTAGTACAGGAGAACTAGTCGCCGCATATGCAGTGACTACTGACACTGAAGTTATTGAGACACACCGTATTGATACCCTGTCCGCTCAAGCAGCAGAGCTAGTCGCTCTGACACAAGCCTGTATACATGCCAAGAACCTGAAAGTTAATGTTTACACAGATTCACGTTACGCATTCGGAGTTGTACACGACTTCGGAGTGCTCTGGCAGGAGAGAGGTTTTATGACTTCTCATGGAACCAAGATTCAGCATGGTCTCCTTATTCAAGCCCTGTTAGACGCCATACATTTACCGACATCTATTGCTATCATGAAGTGCAAAGCACATACGAAAGTTACAGACATTATTTCCCAAGGTAATGATCTAGCAGACCGCACAGCTAAGCTTACAGCACAGACTCCAGACATTCCAGTTAATCAGACACATACTCCAGATCCGACTACATGTATGACAGTTAAGGACCCTACTCAAGATGTCATAGATATCCAGTTACATGCTACTCCCGATGAAATCAAGAAATGGTCTGAACAAGGAGGGGTTCAGACAGATCAAGGATGGTTAACGAAGGGTAGAGCCACATGGTTTCTCCCCGATTCTATGGTTCAAGTCATTATCAATACCGCACATAGTCCAGCACATTTAGGAGAAAAAGCTATGTTAGACAGTATCCAGAACATTTGGTTCAACAAGCATTTACGAGCTGCAGCCAAGCAGAAAGTCCGTACCTGTATGATATGTTGTCAGTTTAATCCAGGTAAAAGTGTCCCGGTGGAACAAGGTGGTTTCCAGCCCCCTGACCACCCTTTTGAGGTCCTCCAGATGGATTATATTCAAATGGAGCGATGTCGAGGTTTCAAGTATGTCCTTGTAGTTGTATGCGCTTTGTCCAGGTGGACAGAAGCATATCCAGTCCCAGATTACACAGCCGCGACCACTGCCAAACAGTTGGTTCGTGAGTTTTTCCCTAGATATGGACTCCCTAGAGTCGTATATTCTGATAACGGTCAGCCATTCTCCTCAGAGTTAATGAAGCACGTTTCCCTGTTGTTAGGGTACCAGTGGAAGTTCCATTGTGTACGCCATCCTGAAGCAGCTGGTCTCGTAGAGAGACATAATCAGACCCTGAAAATCCGCATTGCTAAAGTTTGTAAAGAAAAAGGTGTGGACTGGCTAGTAGCTCTGCCAGTCGCTTTGTTTTATATGCGCATGGTCGCACATTCCAGATCAGGTCTGTCCCCGTATGAGGTCGTATTCGGCCGCCCCCCTAACATGTGGGGTACTCCTAGACCCCGAAGTATTACCGATGTTTCATGTAATATGCTGACAGATTACCTAGCTTCCTTGATGTCTGCCCTCAACTCATGTCGTTCACAGGTTGCTGCCGCCTTTCCAGACAACACCGAGGTGGCACCGCACGAGATCGTTCCAGGCTCCTTGGTGATGATCAGAAATTTTGACAGATCAAGTCCGCTGGAACCACGTTGGAAAGAGCCACGTCAGGTCCTCTTGACCACCCGTACTGCCGTCAAGTTGGAAGGCAGAAAAGGATGGGTCCATCTTTCTCATATTAAACTTTTCAATGGACTGAAATCCGTTTCTAAAAACATTTCCCAGGATTCGAAAGACTGCCAGAATATTGCTCTTAAGGACTGTCCCGCACAAGACATTATTACAACCCCTCCCTTGGTAGAGAGAACTCCGCAACAGGAGTATAAGTTAAAGCTCAGGTCTAGTAAAATAAGTCAGTCAGTTTGATTGTATAAGTCCTCCCCTAGGTGAAACGGTTAGACTGTTTCTGACATGTATAAAATAGACCCCCATAGTGAGAGAGTCAGTCAAAGTTCAATCAGATGTATCGTTTTTCTGAGTTTCATATTATTCATCAGCATAATGATTTCCTGCACCAGCTATGCGTTCTATCTGTATTTTCCAGTTCCTCATGTAAATATGTCTGCTAATGCTACAGTAGAGCACACGTTTAGTGATCTGCCTCCTCACGAATATTCTTACCGCCTCGCTATGCGTAACAACACATTTATCCGTATGTTACATTACTCACACCAGACCAGCAATGCTACTAATTGTTGGGTGTGTGGTCGACTCCCCCCTTTCCAGACACCGAAGGGAGTTCTGCCACTCTTTCCTTATCCATTCTCACATAATGGTTCGTGTGGAGCATGGTCCACGTTAACGTCATCCTCAACAGATATGTCTTTTCTTAACAGTACATGTTTTCCAGACAAGCAAGGTCTCCCCCACAGAACAGGTTTAGATCTAGAAAATGAAGTATATAATTTAGGTAATTATTCGTCGAATTTCATGGTCCTGAATGTTCAGTCTGATACTACTCCAGACTTACCTGCTATTTCAGTACTACCAGTCAAAGGCGAATTATGTGTCCGTAATTATGGTTCTGTACATATAGGTCATAGTGAATGTACTACTGTTATCCAGTATAGTGACAGTGGGAAATCTGTTTTCAAAGCTTCACGTCATTCTTATTTTATTTGTGGTCAAACTGCATATGTCCGTCTGCCCCTCGATTGGGAGGGAACCTGTTACATTGCTTTCCTACTGCCACCTGTTTTCCTAGCCCCATCTGATTATCACAGAAACACACATCTAGTACACATTAGACATAGAAGGGAGTCCCCAATTGTCGATTATACTGAAACTACTCTAGAACAGTATACAGATTTCAATAAAGGTTTCTTCTTCTTTGTAGGACCTGTCCAGAATAGTAAACTGATCCGTAGGTTAACAAGAACCCTTGAAGCTGTAGTAAATGAGACTGCCTCTGCTCTAGGTAACTTAACCGAAGAACAATCTGCTATGAGATTTGTCGTTTTGCAAAATCGTCTCGTCCTTGACGTCATACTGGCCGATAGGGGCGGGGCCTGTAGAGTCATCGGATCTAGTTGCTGCATTTTCATTCCAAATAACGCGCCGTCTGTTTATTCAGCTATAACCAGACTCCATAAAATTGCCCATCTGTTACACCAAGATCCAGGCACCTGGACATGGTCCGGTTGGTTCTGGAATATAATTTCCGCATGGGGATGGAAAGTCCTGTCTTTTTTAGGTATTGCAGTAGCGATCATATTTAGCTGCTGCCTCTGTATACAATGTGGCCCTGCGATTTGCAGCATGTGTGCTACCTCTTGTATTCCTAGTCCCAAGCCCCGTTCTAAATCCCGTTCCAAGACAATTCGAGACGAGCAAATGATACTGTATGAAATGATAGATGGTATCATGAAAATTGATGTTTCCTGATGGAAACGTAGTGACAAGGAGGGAATGTGGAAAAGTAAATTTTGCCATGTTCTGTGTCCCTACGCCTCATCCATCATATGTTATGTGTGCATGACCAATATGCATATGTTATTCCCCATGTCCGATTAATGACGCAATTCCAGTTGTGTCCACCTCTAGTATGCCAGTTTCCAGTCCTCGTGAATACTACGAATATTAGGCCTATGTAAAGTTATGTTGCCACGTTTCTCAGTGTGCACGATATTCCATTATAAAGTCCCCGTTTCCAGGCCTCAAAAGGGCCCGGACATCAGATTCAGCTCCTGTCTCCTGAAAGCCTCGCTGAGGAGCGATATAGCCCCCACCTGTATCCTCGACCCTTCACTTACTTCCTGCCTCGCAGTGCCCGGTGCAGCTTGGCTCTGCCTCTGAGTCTGCCAAGAGTGTGTTATGATTCCAGCTATCAGTTCAGTCCTTCTTCTCTGCATTCCTAAGTTACTGAACTGCATCAATAGTTTCCGTCATTGTCTAGCCTTCTCGTCTCCACGTTAGAGAAATACTGTATTAATGGTCATTTAATATTCTTCATCACGCACTACATGTAAAATAATGCATGGTCCAGTCTTAGAATCAAGTTAGCTCTTTCCCTCATGACTCCTAGTTTATATCAACATGTTCCCTAAACATTAGATACCAGATAGGGTTTAGGTACATGTCGCTCCGACCCTCCAGACTCTAGTCTCTGCTCCTAGCACAGAGTTCGTAGCCCCCAGCTTCTCCTAGTAATACGTCATTGCCAGTTTTCGCGCACCATTAGATTAGAGGTCCCGGCTCCTTAGGTAGCCCCCTCCAATGTTTCCGCCCATTCATGACATATTCTGTTACGTTTGCATCACATGTCTATGTATACTCCCAGTTACACCTACTTTTACTGTTATCTTTCGCGACTGCTACGCGTCACGCCTTCTGCTCCACCCACTGTTACGCCTACTGCAATGTAATGCTATGTGTTTGCGCTATGTATATAAGTCAATGTATTGTTATTAAAAGTTAGCGCGCTCATCCCAGACCCGGCCCCAGCAGCTGCTGGGTCATCCTATGCAGGTTGTCCTGATCCTGTCCTTATGCTGTAATAAACCTGCAGAAACTCCTACTACCTCGAATCTTGACTCTTATTTTATTGAGCTATCTGTTATTCATTCATTCATCCAAAAATAGATCCGGTATTATTTATTTATATACCACATTGCGAGGAAAAGCCCTGGGCTGTTCTTATACCCTTGAGGCAAATGTCAAAAAGTTTGCTGAGTGCCGAGAGTGGAAAATGCTGTTAAAGATTAGCTTTTTGGAGTTATATTCTGGCAGAAGAATCCATTTGAGATACCTAATGATGTTTTGTATTTCTTCCGCACAATGTTATTCATTAATGCAGCTCTATGTGCATATTGAACTGCAAATGTTCATGTGCATGTGTTCAAATATTCGTGATCTAAAACTAGACTATATGTGTCGTCAGGTTTCATTACTGGAAACAAAGGATTATTCATCGGGGAGGTGCACATCTTAATCACACCTTGATATTTGAGTTGGTCTAAGACTTCTTTGAACTGTCTTTTTGCATAATTTTTAATAGGGTATTGTCTCTGTGGATTTGGAGTAGATTTTAATGGGATTTTGATGTGAGTGGACCCCACGTCACACACTACATGGTTGTGGTATAATGCCGAAGCTAGCTCTAGCGCCCACTCCTGCATGTATGAATGGTTTAAAGATTCTGGAACGAGGTCGGAGAAGCCAGGCAAAATGACGCTTTCCCCCTTTGGGCAATCCATCACAAACTCAGACGGCCAATCACTTTCTGCTAGCAGTATGTCATATCCATATGTTAAGTTCTCCCAAAAGAGACCTATAACCTTTTTTGAGATATCCCCCTCTATTTGAAGTGTAATTTTATACAGTCTATGTGGGACTCTATCTCAGGTATCAGGTGTTTCCACCGTTTTATGTTTATTCAATACTGCTGTCACCTGAAAATCCTGCATGTTCTGGTGAGCTATTGTTACTTCTGCCTCGCTGTCTAGCATCGTCAGAGCCCATTCCCTGCTCATAGGCTGAGTCCTCAGTAACCTGGGCATTTCTAATCTTTAAGTCAGCTTCTTTCTTGTTTTTGAATTGGGGCTTTGGTTTAGGTTGCTTTTCCTGTTTGATAATACAATCTGAAGTGCAATGTGTTTCCCTTTTTGTCTCTGGTCGATCTTCAGTCTTTTGTTCTGATCGGCTGTCCCTCTTCGAGTTTTTGAATGAACCCTGGAAGGAACAAAAAGAACGTGTATCGGTGTCCTGATACCTATCAGGTTTTCTAATGTTTTCATGATTCCTACAGTTGTACCTCTTTTCAGAGGACTCCTGTTTGGGAGACCACCCCTAGATCATTAATTCCTTTCCAAATTATTATTTTTAGAATTTTTGTTTTCCCATTTCTTTTTAGAAGAAGTGGGTGCTTGCTTCAAGTTGTCCTTGACGGGACTACCTGCCATTTGTGGCTTCCCGGCTTTAGTTCTCAAATTATCTCTACCTAATTCAGCATAAGTTTATTTGATAATTTTTGGTTAGTCTTGCTCCCTATTTCTAGATGCAAATTCTCATAGGTTGGTGTGTATGGCCACTGCTGCCTCCCCCTTTATGTTGCTCAGCATCATTGCAGAGACTTGGGCAAAATCACCCCCAAGTTCAGGGCAGGTCCTGCCACATGCTCATTCTGTATTTGTTTCAATACTGCTGGGACTACTGCTAAGGAAGGAGTACCCTGTATTCGGACTTAAAGGGTAGCAAAGATTGTTTCCCAAGTTTTACAATCTTCAATCAAGGGAATCATCCCCATTGGCAAGCAAATCGTTAGCATTCTATGTTTTTCCTGTGGACCTGTATGGGGGAAATACAGCTTCCAGCTGTGCAATTTTTTGTGCTCTCCAGAATGGAATTTGCTCCAGTTTGGAAGCAATTGTCCCTATTACTGATTTCAGTGTCTGTGGGTTCATTGCAGATGTGGTTTTACGTGGAACAGCTGGAGCATCTCTCGCAGGTTGGATTGTTAATGTTCGCATTTCAAACTGCACAATGTGTCTGTATAGCCTGACTATGTCTTTTCTTGTATATTTTACGTACTTCATTCACTGGTAGTGTATCTGTCTTGGAATGGGGAGTGTATATAGCTAAGACCGTCCAGGTCGTTCTTTCTATGCTGAGCAGATGAGTCTCATGACAGATGTGTGTGGGAGGGCACCTTTAAACCAGCTTTTATGCTGCTGGCAAGTTAACGGGACTTCAACGTCTTTGTATGGAATGCATTCTTCCGGTGGTTCTGCTGCAATGTATGTATGCAAAAATTTAGTCACCAGATCTGCAGGTGGGAACTGAACCCAGGAATAGAATACCTCTTATCCGAACACCTTGTATGCCTTGATCACGAAGGTAACACAGCCACCGGTTACTGGTACTCCGTGTTTTAACAATTTCAAAGTAACCGCATGTCTGCAGTTTTTTGTGATATTAAGAGCGTTTGCAGCTTGGTCTTCCCCCGAGCCCAAACCAGTCATTCACAAAAGTAGAAAAATAACTAAGGGTTTTGCACAATTTTTGGGAACTGTTTATCCTTACAAGCTTGATAAACCTTCAGCCAAAACACAGACTATATCTGCTCTGCTGAGGCAGATTTTTCTTCCCACTTCAGACATTTCCGATAAGGTGTGAGTAGAGCTTTCTGAGAAAGCACAACTGAACTACTCAAATTTTAACTGTTTATATAAGAGCCAAACCAATGTTGGCGGCGCCATGTCGTGTAGTTCCTAGGAGTCCCTGAGGATCTGTGCGTTTTGGATGACCTACACTGAGGGCTTGGTGTCCCAACCGCTTCCGGACACCCCAACAGGATATGAAAGCCATATGTACCTAGCCAATCCTGGATGTGTAGGTGTTTGTATGGGTAGCCATAAAAGCCCCAGGGAAGAAACCTGATGGCTTAGAACAAAGGACCCCGTCTCTGCATTGAGGATGACAACCCACAAGGGATGTCAGACTGGTGTTCATTTGGAGATCCGGCATGCAGGACCTCAGCCTCAGCTTGATAGGAATTCTCCTCTAATTTGTAGGGGGGAGTGAGGGTCTTTTATACTAAAGTGGTCACCCCAGGGTTCTTTCTAGAATCTTTATGTTTTAAAACAACCATGGATGGTTTGAAAACAATCAAATAAAAAAAAAAATACAATCGCCACTGCTTTTCTAAACAAGTGTCATCATGTACAGCTGGGTGTTGGCCAAAGAGGAAAAAAAAGTGATGACTCTTATACAGAATAAATCTGCTGTGCCTGGGGACATGTTTATGTACGTCTGGTACAGGGATTATGGTGGAATACTTAGAGCCTGGTGGTGTCTGGGAGACAGGAGAAAGCTACTAGTTAAAAGATCACCTGTTTAGAATCGTTGTTGTCATGTGGATGGGACAATGTATGTAAAATTGGGTATACATGATGGGACTATCCTAAAAGACCTGAGCTGAAAAAAGAAAACCCAAATACTTAATGAGGTATTGAACATCCATCCGGTTATACCCCAGTGAAAAAATTAAAGGTTTAAAGTGCAGCTGCATTTTTTTTATTAATGTAATTAGTAACATGGAATTCATACAATCTTGGGAAATTTATTGATGCAAGAGTTGTGAAAACCTTTGTGGATTGCAAGAACTTTTTGTGTTTTGAGCCAGCGAAATATGAGTGAAATATAGATGATTACACCAATATGGGGTCAGTTTACATGTGAGCAAATGTGTTCAAAGAGACAAGATGTGAGTGTCCCAAAGCAGGGGTGCCTGCATAAGTAGGAGAACATCCACAGCCTTGCAAGATGCTTTATTGCAAGGCTCAGTAACTGACTTAATATCTGCATTTCCTCCTTAGTAACAAATGGCGTACATTCAGCTCTAATTGGTGAGAAATAAATGTTCCACTAGTTTAAAATGCCCTAGGCTCTCACTAGGAGCATCCTTGGAATAATTCCTTCATCATTTTTAGCAGCTGGGATTTTTGGGAGCGGCCTCACTCGGTGCTTTGTGAGTCAAGCAGGATATCTTTAGTTGTATTCTAGCTTCATAAGATAGCCAGTTTAGGGATTTTAAGGCTAGGGATATGTGATCATTTCTTTTTGTACCAGTAATCAATCTGACTGCGGCATTAATGGAAGCTGAAAGTGGAACCAAGCTTTGTTTGGGGAGACCTTAAAGTGTGAAACTACCGTAGTCTAGTCTAGGCAATACTAAAGCTAGAACCGCCCATTTAAAGTCTTCCTGTGTGAGGAATGGTTTGAGATTCCTTAGTAGTCTCATCTGGTTTTCGCACCCATGGTTGCATTGCTAATATGTTTCTGCATGTTCAGGAGCTAGTCAAGGGTGATTTCTAGATATTTAGCAGACACGATAATGTGAGGGGAGCAGTTGAAGGCTGAAAGCTGATGTATCCAAAGGTCAATCTTTGAGGTCTGGTTAGGGGGAGCAATGAGAAGGAATTCAGTTTTGGAGGTGTTGAACATGAGGTAGTTGTCAGTGAGCCAGTTTTGGGTGTTCATCAAGATGGGGGTGAGTGAAATGAAGTCTTCTGGAGAGGAGACTTTCAAATAATGTTGAGTGTCATTTGCATACATGTGAAAGAGAATGTTCGCTGAATTCAGAGCATTAGCTAAAGGTTCCAGGAATAGATTGAAGAGTATGGGTGAAAGGGCAGACCATTGTGGAACACCCATCAAGACTGTAGATGGTGGAGATAGGGATTGAATCAATTTGACTCTTTGACGTCTGTTGTGGAGAAAGGAAGAGAACCATTGCAAAACCATACCTGATAGACCCATCCGGTGTTCTAGCGTGGAAAGTCATTTGCTGTGGTTAACAGTGTCGAAGACGGATGATAGGTCAAGGAGAATAAGGAGGCAGGAATCATTTTGGTTTTAGCAACTTTAAAATGTCATCCAGTATGTGAATGAGAGCAGATTCTGTGCTGTGGCCTCTCCCAAAGCCTGATTGATGTTAATCCAGCAGTTGGAATTTCTCAATGTGAGCACAGAGTTGAGATTGCACACACTTTCCAAAAGTTTCACCAGCATGGGGATGTTGGAGATAGGACAGAAGTTATTCAGATTAGAACTGTCTGCGTTTTCTTTTTAGAATGGCAGATACTTGCGCTGCTTTTAGGCAGTCAGGTATTATGCCTTGCAGTAATGAAGCATTAACAATCTTTGCCCAAATGGGTAGGATGGCTGCTTTAATTTTTTTGAATATGGGTGGAGGGAGAGGGTCATTGAAGTGGTTGGAAGGTTTGATCGCATGAAGAGTGTCATAGATGTCATTTTCACTGAGGGGTTTAAAAGTGTGCCAAGAGGCATTATTCTTGGGTCTAGTACTAGGAAGGACGTGCAGCTCCTAGTCGTTAGGTGGAGCAGTGCGTCCAGAATTTGGAAGAAGAGCCCTTTGTAATTCTAGGTCTATATTGATGCTTGAAGTTTGTTTGCCAAAGGAGGTGGCCAATTCATCGCAAGTAGGTGTCCCTTCACCAGGGCCAGGGCAGATGAACGCTTTGATCGATTGATGATTAACAATTTTGAAAACTTTCTTGGGGCGATTAATGGCTTGATTAAGTTGAGACCTAGAAAAGTCCGCTTTATAGCTCTTGAATTTCTTGTTGTATGAGCTCCTGATAGCTCTGAGGAGGATTAGGTGTTCAGTTGATGGTGTAGATCTCCAAGATCTTTCCGCTGACCTAAGGTTACGGCGATTCAAGTTTAGGTTGTCGTTGAACCACGTTTTTTGTGACTTTGTAGGAGGCTTTTTTTGGTTGTAAAGGGGCTATATCGTCCATGATACCGAAATAGAGGCATTATAGAAATCGTGAGGACATGAACATCTTTTATTTCTGAATGAGGAGACCAGGTCTTTGAACAGCAGATTGCTAACTCTTCAGTGTTAATATTTCTAAGGTTCCTTTTCCATTGCTTCGCTTTCTTAGGTTGAACGCCCTACGGTGACACCTCCCTGTTAACAAAGAAGAAGATGCAATAGTGGTCGGACCAGTAGCACGGGATAATGGAGTCCAGTGTGATGGTGTTACCTTTGGGTCTGATGAGAACCAGATTTCTCCCTTTTTGTGAGTTGGGCTAGCACACATTGGTGCTAGCTCATGATCCAATAGGAAGGATTTAAGACAGATCACTGCGTGATCATTTGGGTTAGACGGCACATGTTATGTGGCTGTTGTTTTTCCCAAGCTATACCAAATTGAAGATTTGTGATCCATGGATGGGGAGTCACAACATAGAGAGAAGCGAGGTGCAAGTGCAGGAGAGATAGTTGGAGATGTATTTAAAGCAACCGAGTTTGGCAGTGGTTTTGAATGATAAAGATTAGAACGTTGTCAACTATTGTGGATAAATTGTAGGCAAATACAGCACAGTCTTTGTTACTTGTGGTTGAGGAGATGGTGTTGATAAGAACTATGGTGATGCAGAACCATCCTTTTTTAAATGCGTTGTTAGCAAAAGAGGGCAGAGTCTGTAAAATGTTGGGGGTTTAACAGTGTTGCACTTATATCCTAGACCATAGCAAGAATCTGAGGAAGTACATAAGTAGCATTACTGTGATACACCATTTCTAACACCTTCTGTTGCCACATGACGTGGCAACAGAAGGTGTTAGGGACAAAGATAGAAAAGGATTTAGAAAGATTGCAGATTGGTTTGCAAATCTTGGGAAGGGATTTCTTGGTTACATCTTGAAGCCAATTATAATTGTGATTACTGTGATTCTTTTCCTCGGAATGATGAGAGCATATAAGTAGCATAAGGCAAGACAGGTTGAGAATTCTCTTCAGCAACGTGAGAGGAGAATGGAGAGACTGCAGGACATTGGGGAGTGATTTTACTTCCCTTTAAACAGCACTTTCTTTCACTCACGATTGAGCTTTACCGTGGAATCAGTGAGTATGTTATGAGTGCACAGACACACAGCATTGAGTGGGTTGTAATATACATTCACAGGCTCTTTTTTTGAAGCCCTATGGTAATTATTCTACTTCAATGGCACCCCGGCATGACCACCTGTGAGCCATGCATTAACATCCACTTTTATTACATCATTTCTTTGGATGTTGAACATGAGGAGCACTTTAAACACGCTCTGTGTCTAATGTATTATACTTTGCGATTGTTTTTTTTTCTTTGCAGGCTTTCTTTTCTATGAATCCGGGAAAAGAACAATTTACCATCACTGTGAGTACCAAGTGTTTCTTTTTCACGTAGTCAAGGGCAGGGTACACCTTAGCGAGTGTATACTAGGCCTGGGCGATAAATTCCGTTCCGCTTGTGGAATTTGGGTAATCTTGCGTTCCGCGGAGAACGCGGAATTGCAGAAAATTCAACAATCCGCAAAGCTTGCTTGTTCGTGCTTTCAAAATGCGTGTTCGCGAGATATTTCTCCCCGAGCACGCAAACAGCGTTTGCGAACAGGCAAAAAGCAACGCGTGTTCGTTGAATTTTTGCGTGTTCGTGGAGATTTTTTACCGCTTCGCAGAGCTTTGCGTAGCAGGACTACGCAAATTCCGCACTCCCCTAGTGTATACCACCCGGGCTACCATCACTGGTCCTGACGAAAACCTTACAGTTATATAAGTGGTTGAAACATGTAGACCAATTTTATCTCATAAAGTAATTTGTGACACAACAGGCTAACCTAATTTGGCATGGTGTCCAACTAATAATTCTTATCATTGCCCAGTTACTCCAGAATAAAGTTTTTTACAGTGAGTAGTCAACTGGACAACTTTTAATCACCCTTTTTTTCACCTACACGAGAAATCCAAAAACTAACCCGCTCCACTATAGTCAGGTGTCGCAGCACACCCTGATGGCACTCGACTATCAGGGTGGGACCCCGATGATGAAGCATGTCACCAACTAGGTTGGTGAGTGAGGGGTCTTCTAACAAAGGATGAATTTGTCCTTTTAAGCCTTTTTGTGCACCTCTATCTCTTTGGCGGAGGCATTGAGGTGCCTCCCGGTGGTACTCCTCCATTTGTTTTTTGATACCAGTCAAGGGGACAAGGAGTATTCTCTATAAAAGAAAAAAAAACTTTCTCTCTCACTGTTTTCCTGAGACCGCAGCACAGTCACTACGAAAATCTCAAGAACCTAGAAAGGTTTTGACAGTGAAGATCGGCTACGACATCTGTTTAGGTCAGTTCTTAATACAGGGAGATTTAATTGATTGTGACAACACTTGTCATCAGAAGGGGAGACTGATAGAGCACTATTGTGCTTTTCAATTTGTAGGGGTGCATTATAATCATGAGTAGTTTGCACCTGCATATATTCCTTTGTTGTGTTAACAATTGGTTATTAGAATGGGTAATGTAATAGCGTGAAAAGTAAAGTGATAAAGAGATTTTGTATAACGTGGAGAAATTAACTTTGTAATTGTGTTATACATGATGCGATTTTACATATGACTGATGGAAATCTAATTTGCTAATGTGTAAGCCCTGATTTGCACATGCACAGTAATAATGTTCATTTATATGTGTGCTTAGTGAAGTTCATATTGATTCTTACGTTAACCGATTTTGTAGGCCTCATATCTTTCCCTGGCTCTAACAATTGTTGTTTGTAATATTCATGTGTATGCAGGATCTTTTCTTTCTCACGTTTCTGTTGCATGTGGAGAAATTTCTCTTTGTTAGTTAGAATAACGCTTTTTGTTTAGGAGTTAGGCTTAAGGAGGTGTTGGGGTTAGGGACAGTGCCCCAGGAATTTGAGTTAGGAGAGGTTATCTGATTGGAGGAAAAGTATGAGTGTCTTAGAACGATCTCCGTAGCTTTATGCTACTTGACCAACTCAACGGGAGTACACTTCCTAGGAAGTCTTCATGCGCTGACATTTCTTCCTGAACTTGGGAAAATGCTAAGTAGGGATGTCACATTAGTGGTAGTGTAGGGACAGACTAATGATCAACAGATCTGGGATCAATGAATCAACACACAAAGGCAAGTAGAAATGCACACAGAGTATTTGTGCTTTGACGCTGTGTAACCTGATGCAGTGCACCACACACATGTGGGATACACACAGTGTATAAAAACAGAAAGCACTGAAAAATACTTTTTTTTACCATTAATGAGGCATTAATAGTCTTTATATTTCTGCATGTCTGTGTTCAAATGCATTAGGAACATTAAAGTCAAACTTATGGGGGCGGAGCTGCACGAGCACCAAGATGTTGTCAATCCTGTGGCATTCTCAGCCAGACTCCGATCTCCAGGTTCAATTTAGTTTAGTTTAGTTTAGGGCATTTGTAAAGCGCCTGGTGACGCCTAATGGCGTGTCCCCGCGCTATGATTAGGAAATTAGGAAAATTAGAGCCTTGGGGAGTCTTTACAGCCAACTAATGGCTTGCACATACTTGGGTAGTTAAAGTGGTGCTCAGCTTTGGAGGAACAGATGGCTTTGTGCTGATTATGCTCTCCATGGTAGGCTGCATGTAGTTGTAGAACACCTGCATGGCTGCAGCATGAGCTGAGGATGGCACTCTCATAAGGGACCCAGAAGTCCGACCTCGAAGGCCTTGACAGGGCACAAAGCAATGTGACACCTAGTTAGCCTTAGTGTAAATGAAGCAGAGGTGAAAGCAAGGCTCAGACTCATGGTATGAGCAGGTGGATCCATAGACCAGTCAGAGAAAAGCGATCTCTTGCTGGCAATTGAATACCTATCTTTCATCTGGGCTACTAACTCAGCTGTTTAAAACACACATAATGAGTTCCCAATATCGTGGATATAACCCTACACAGCTATGTATCTCTGATAATCTGTAACAAAGGTAACTTGCAAACTGCTTAATCAGGACAGCTCCACCTAGAGCTGTTTAGATTAATGTTGCTATCCCCTGGCGTTGTTGTGTAATAGTGAACAGGTCAAGAAGGCAAAGGATGAAGAGGGCATTTTCTGTCCACAGGTGACACCATTGAATGCTGAGAGAGAAGACGTTCCTTCCACACAATTGAATAAACTGCCAGAACACAGAATGAGAGGACCCTGTTGAGCTCTATTACTGCCTTGCATAGTGATTTTAAAGTAGACAGGCACCATAAAGGTGGTCTAGAAAACTTTGGAAGCAAAATTGGGAGGTCTATCTGGCGAAATCTTAATGGTGTAACAAAAAAAGTTGGGGGTGAAAAATTATGCAGGCCCTAGAACATCAGGTAAAACGGCATAGAGGCCAGACAGCAGTAGACAAAGCCCTTTATACCCAGTGTATTGTTCGAGCCTTGGCAAACCTTGAGGAAAGAGCTGATATGCTAGATAACCATTACCAACACGTTTGGCAGTGGAGGCTGGTGACGTTTGAAAGTGGTGAGGCGTAAAACGTTGGGCATGACTTTTATACAGCAGGCAATGTAAACAAGTTCAACTGACAAAGCTGTGGTCCACGGTGAGTTCCTCTCCCAAGAAAGGAATGAAAAAAAAGATTGGCAAATGGTGCATTTTAAAGCAAATTAATGTAGTGATAAAGCAAGGCTTATAAAGCAGTGGAACCGTATAGTCTTGAAATATTAAACACATTAGAAACTGCCCTATAACTTCCTGCATTAATATGTTCAACAGTTACTGCAATGTGCAAATTGTACAGTATGTCTTGCACTGCACGCAGTATTAACTTTGGAAAAATATGCTTTAACCACACTTCGAGAAGCACCCACACCCTCTGGCTGCAGCCAGTGATATAGAAATATATGCAGACAGGTCTTTAAGGGGGATGCAAATTGTGGCGCCTATCTATAAAGAAACATGTAAATACATTTTTGTGATTCTCATAGTGTGCCACCTGACCGGTATTTTGGTTTCTCTCTGAGAAGTAAATGTATCCAGATAAATGACACAACAACTGACATACACCTAAAGCCTGTCAGTACAATTGGCTTTGTGAATGGGTGTAGGCTGTTTAAGATAAATGAGTAACAACAATTTGTTATAAATAATTAACATTGGAAATGTTTCAATTCTGAAACTGTGAGTCTGTGAATTAAATAGCATTGAGGCCTGTAGAAGGAGTTTTGGCCTTAAGTTATGTGTGCTTTATTTTAGATATGTGTCCTCCTTTTTTCTGCATATGTTGTCCATCTGCACATCTCAAACCACCTCTTTCCTCTTCAGCATCCTCTTTTCACTCTTCCCCAAATTAACTTCCTTGCATCTGTCACTTCACAACTTCCAAACATGCACTGCACTCCATCAAATTTAAGCACTTTCATTTCTCTTACTTTTGCCTTGCAAATATTTTAACATCTGTGTACCCCCTTCAAACACATTCACAGAATTTCAGTTGCAAATGGAATACATAAACATAGTTCTGTGTGTTATGCAGAGAGGCCAACCCACTGACACACACTTTTTTTAGCTTCAGCCTTAGTGCCTGAGCACTGAATCGAAGCCCCTCATAAACGCCTGGCATGGCTCAAGCCTCAAAATAGGCACAGAAGAAAATACAGATAAATACATTCCCTTAAAGTTTTTAACATACATTGTTTGCAAATCAATCCATGTTTTTGCCATTAGGGTTAACTTAGGGGCATGAAGACATGGGCAGTTTTAATGTCATACATCGGAGAACTGCTCATGGTAAGGACATATTTCTTGCTTTGCCTGACTCAGATATTTGGACCAACTTCGCAAGGGAACAAGAATGATCCCTGCTCGTTATTTAGATCCATTTCATGGGGGAAAAATTAATAAACACAGCAGCTCCACTTTTAAGGGAGCCAGCAATCTGCAGCAAGGGCCTGGAGGGGTCACAGCGTGGAGGTTGGCGTGCTGAAGGGTCTAAGCACAATATACATAACACATCATTAGCTTGCAAACACTTACCATTACCGAAAGCAAGGCACCAGATCTGACGTGCTAGCATCCACTCTCATGTATGATGAAAAGGTGGGATTCTATGCCTTTGAATAACGGCTGTCTAAAGTCACGCAGCCATGAAGTCTCAGATGCCCGAACCCCCAGACGCCAATTGCGTCACTGGCCTATAGATGGCATGCAACCCCAGACCACAATGGCAATGAAGGGCTTTACAACAGAAAGCCCTGCGTCAAAGTTCCAAAAGTTGAATTACTGCCTGGCTTCCTTCTCTTACTTCAGAGCGAAGCGGAGCACGCAGCCTGGAACAAACAGCCCAGATCAGACTTAAATACATCAATTAATTTAGAGATACGATTGTATCTCTAAATAAATCGATCTATTTAATATGGTTTTATGTGTAGGAATTTCAGAGCGGCGCAGCCCCTCAGCCCTAATGGAGAAACTGCCCCTGGCATTTGGGTCCTTAAAGTTCCTGTTGAGAAGGCCGTGAAGGGTATAATAGCTGGTATCAAAAGAACAGTGGTTGTGTTGCTAAATTTGAACGACGGGTTTTGCTGGGCACACTACTAGGTTCTTTCTAATTGTTCAAAGTTGTATGGTGCTTCCGGGGTATCGGTCTCTGACAGGGAGCGTGTAACGAAAATGATGAAGGGCAGCACTTCCCCCACAAGTGGGAAGTGTCCCCCGTGCTCCAATGAAAGTTCTTCAAATAAAGGTTTCTTCAAATTGAATAAAAAGATTACATCCAATCTTATAGATATAAATCCTTGTATTGTTTTAATTCATCCTGTTCATATCACAAGAATGTAGTTTTCACAATTATCATTTCTTTTTGATTAAGCATACACTTCAACAATCCCAATGCATTTCGGCATAGCCTTCATCAGGGGAAATGTTCTGTAACGAAGAAAATGCACTCAGTAATCAATTAACTGTATAACGCTAGTCTAAACAAACTATTGAGTACGTGCACTGCTATAAACAAAGGTAATCCGGGTGGTAATGATGGCTGAATATATGAAAAAGTTTGTGCTCGTGATAGTCACGTAGTGATACGTGTTACCCTTGTTAAAAATAAATAAATGCATGCATTCAGTCCTGTCGGGTGAGTTAATGTCTCGACAGGGTCCGTGAATTCAGAAAATAATCTAAATATAAGTGAGCTAGGATAATGAGTGTCAAGAGAAATCGTTAAAATATCCCCGCTGAAGCATTCAGGACGCAGGCTTACCGCTGTGTGTATCCGTGCTTGTGCAGCCGATCCGGATGTGGGTGTGTCTAAACTCGGAAGTATTTTGTAAGCTGAGTTGGGCGGTGGAGTTGCTAAGCAACATGGTAGTTCGTGTGTTAATCGCAAGAATTAATATACGAAACACTAGTGAAAGTATATAAAACGTATTAATAACTGTGACGAAAATAATGTGAACTAATAAAAAGTAGAAAAATAAAAATGAGTCGTGAAGCTCATGGTGAGACCTACTCAATAAAGTAAAAAAGTGCAAAAGTCCAATGAACAGCGACGATGGGATGTATGAAAAGCATCCCTCTCCGTGTTCAAAACAAAAGGTGGATGAAAATCCATGTCGATGGTTTATGTACAGTGCATACTAGTGCTGGTAGCATTAAACTAATACATGTAAACAACGATACCACATTTCGGACAAAGGAATAGATGCAGATTATAAGTAACAAATAAACTCCATACGGTCATTGAGGCCATACGGTCTCATGCTGGCCAAGGTAGAAATCCAATAATTCTCTCTCTGTAAGAGTACATTATGATTGTCTTTACCCTCAATTCTGGGTACTGTCTCAAGTATGCAGAACCATATTTGGCTCACGTTATGTCCTGCTTCAATGAAATGTTGGGCAACTGTGGATTTGGTTTGCTTTGTTCTAATGTTAGACTTGTGCTCATTAAGTCTGATTTTGATCCTCCTCTCAGTTTGTCCTACGTAAGTTTTTCCGCAAGGGCATTTTAACATATATACCACATTAGATGTGTCACAGGTGGCTGTTGCCCTGATGTTGATTTTATATCCTTTCATTGGATGATTGATGGTTGTGCCCTTAATGATGCTGTTGCAATGGTTGCAATTCCAGCATGGTAATGTACCTTTGTGTTGAACTGGTTTTTGGTTGGTGTGTTTAATCAGTTCTCCTAAATTTCTTGCTCTTGTGTAAGAAAAAATTGGATCCCTGTCAAAAATATGATTAAAGTCTTGTTCGATTCGAAGAATCTCCCAATGGTTTTTGATGATGTTCCTGAATTTTTTGCTCATAGTTGAATGTTTGGAAACTATTGTGATGGAATCTCTACTTGTGTCTTCTCTACTCCGTAGTAGTTCCGTTCTTGTTAAACCTGCACTAAGTTGTTTAGCCTGCTCGAGGATATGACATGGGTACCCGCGTGCTTCAAATCTTGTTGTCATTTTTTGTAGTTGTTCCTGTAATTTTGTTGGCTCAGATACTATTCTTTTTGCTCTTATAAGTTGACTGTAAGGTAGGTGGTCTTTGAGAGGTTGAGGGTGAAAACTAGAATAGTGTAATGTATTATTTCTGTCTGTTTTTTTTCTGAATAGATCCGTTTCAAATCCTCTCTCTGTTTTGGTTACTTTGACATCTAGAAAAGCTATGGATTCATCCTGAATATCTTGTGTAAACTGTATACGGGAATCTATGTCGTTGAGTAGCTTGAGTTGAGTTTCTAAGATTCCTCAGGGACCTTGCCAGATTAGAAAGATATAATCTATAAACCTTACAAACATTTTAAGATGAACACGGAGAGGGATGCTTTTCATACATCCCATCGTCGCTGTTCATTGCACTTTTGCACTTTTTTACTTTATTGAGTAGGTCTCACCATGAGCTTCATGACTCATTTTTATTTTTCTGCTTTTTATTAGTTCACATTATTTTCGTCACAGTTATTAATACGTTTTATATACTTTCACTAGTGTTTTGTATATTAATTATTGCGATTAACACATGAACTACCATGTTGCTTAGCAACTCCACCGCCCAACTCAGCTTACAAAATACTTCCGAGTTTAGACACACCCACATCCGGATCGGCTGCACAAGCACGGATACACACAGCGGTAAGCCCGCATCCTGAATACTTCAGCGGGGATATTTTAACGATTTCTCTTGACACTCATCATCCTAGCTCACTTATATTTAGATTATTTTCTGAATTCACGGACCCTGTCGAGACATTAACTCACCCGGCAGGACTGAATGCATGCATTTATTTATTTTTAACAAGGGTAACACTTATCACTACGTGACTATCACGAGCACAAACTTTTTCATATATTCAGCCATCATTACCACCCGGATTACCTTTGTTTATAGCAGTGCACGTACTCGATAGTTTGTTTAGACTAGCGTTATATAGTTAATTGATTACTGAGTGCATTTTCTTCGTTACAGAACATTTCCCCTGATGAAGGCTATGCCGAAATGCATTGGGATTGTTGAAGTGTATGCTTAATCAAAAAGAAATGACAATTGTGAAAACTACATTCTTGTGATATGAACAGGATGAATTAAAACAATACAAGGATTTATATCTATAAGATTGGATGTAATCTTTTTATTCAACTTGAAGAAACCTTTATTTGAAGGACTTTCATTAGAGCCCGGGGGACACTTCCCACTTGTGGGGGAAGTGCTGCCCTTCATCATTGTGTTGCTAAATTTACCACTAGAAGAGAATCCGGATATTGTGACGAAAGCATTGTGGCTTTCTTTCTTTCTTTCTTTAATCTTTATTTCGTTGTTTAACAACATAAAAGATAATCAATAAAATACAAATAACACATCAAAAAAATCAGTCATCAGTACTACATTTCATCATAATAGGTCACCTTATTAGCAATTCTACATTTCATCATGTTTAGGGCACACTGTTATGGATATGAGTTATCACAGAAATTTCAATAAATATTTTTTTAAAATTTAGATTCAAGTTAAAAAAGCATTAAATTAAATTTATAACAGCCAAGGCAAAAAAGAACTTGAAATCACTCAACTTGACTAAACATAATTCATGGTTTAAACAAGTCCGTGTGATAGACGATATTTTAAAAAGAAAGAGATACTTTCTGTCTAATAAAATTTACAGCCAATAAAAATGTGCTAATTCGGAACACAATTACTTGACTAGTGTCTGTACTTAGGATTCTGCCAGCTTCCTTATGGGAAGTGCAGCCAATGTTGTAACACAAGGGAGCTATCCATTTTTTCCTTGCGTTACCATAACTGGGACAAAAGAACAATATATGAAAAACATCCTCCCTTTGGTTATTGGTACACAAGGTACAGAAGTCATTACCTATATTCCCCCAGCTTTTCTCAGTAGTCTTTGTCCTCAGAGTCCCATATCTAAATTTTAAATACAATGTTTTGGCCAAGGATGGCTGGATCTCATCGAGAAATGGTTAAAAAAGAGCCTCACTTTTTGCCATTAGAAATTTTTCAGAAAGAGGACCATGTGTTCTTATATACACCGAATCATGGCTCACATAGGACCAGAAGGACAATTTAACTATTTTCTTAGAGGCAGAAGTTAAGGTTTCCGGCTCATTCCAAAAATGGATTAATCCAAGCTTAGTTAGCCAAGCTTTAACATGTTTAAACCAGAAGATTTTGCTGCCACTATCTAGGTCCAGGACTTCTTTCAGGCCATGTTTATAATCAATCAGTTCAGGGGTTGTCCATAGTCTGACCCATAGCAATAATGGTCTCAGCATTGCATGATGGTCAGTATGTTTGATATTTAGGTCAAGAAACAAAGGTATTAGTGGAGTATTATTAGGAATTTTTAATAGTCCCCTGATAAACTTATTCTCCTGTACTTCAAAGGACTTTCTACATACTGGACCCCATATTTCTGCCCCGTACAGGGCAGCTGATTGAACCTTGTATCTAAAAATCTCTAGTGCTGGAGTAACTGCCTTGTTCACACTTTTATTGTATCTTTGTAGTATTGGAAAACAATTTTGTTTAAACACCAGTTTTGATTTTTCCAACTGTGGGCTCCATCCCATTGACGAGTCTAGCAGGACCCCCAGATAAGTAAAACTATGTGCGTAATCTAATTTATGGCCGTTTGACATTATGTTTTTTTTAAAACTTTTATGCGGGTTTAGTGCCATGTATTTAGTTTTTTTATGTTAATTTCTAATCCCTTTAAGGTGCAATATTGCTGAAACCTATCTAGTAAGGTCTGGAGACCCCTAGGTGTTTGTGAAATGAGAATCGTGTCGTCCGTGAAGAGGAGGGACGCTACTCGTTCCCCCCCCAATCGGGGCGAATCGTTGTCACAATTCTCCATATAGGCTGCAATATCGTTAACATAAAGGGAGAAAAGTGTGGGAGCCAGTACGCATCCCTGGCGTACTCCCCTTTTTATGGGGTTCGGGTCTGTAAGTTCCCCATTTGGAACCCACCTAACTTTGGCATAGTTCTCCTGGTGCAGCCCCATCACAAGTTTTAACAATTCACCTGGGAGCCCCTGCCTTTCCAGAGTTTTCCAGAGTAGATCTCGTGGGATTAGATCAAATGCTGCTTGCAGGTCTACAAAGGTCACATACAAGTGACCTTTGCGAATGATGACATATTTCCAATACAAGCAGCATAACCTTAATACCTGGTCAATAGTTCCAGCTTTTTCTCTAAACCCCGCCTGAAATTTGGATAAAATTGATTCGTCCTCCATCCACATATTTATTCGATTTAAAATATGCCTGGCATATATTTTTTGTGTTATATCTAAAAGGCTAAGGGGGCGATAGTTGGCTGGATCGCCACGATCCCCCTTTTTAAAAATGGTAATAATTTCTGCGCCATTCCATGTGTCCGGAATTTGGTCACCGGCCGCAATAATGTTAAATAAACAATTAAGGTACGGTGCCCAAACATCAACATTATACAGGTAAAGATCACCTGGGATTTTATCAAGCCCAGGCGCCTTCCCTTGCTTTACCGTAGCAATTGCTGTCTCTGTTTCCTTTAAGTCAAAAACTACCAACGGGTAGGTCTTCTCTGACAATGCAACCATAGATTCTTCTATCAAAACTTCAGTAGAAGTTTTGGCTGCATACAACGTTGTGAAATGTTTGACCCACGTATCCTCATCCAGGAAAACCACTCTGGAACCTTTTTCACGGTTGTTTCCCTTGGCCACTAGTTCCCAGAAGTGTCTTTGGTCCTTGTTTTTGGCTGCTGCTAACATACTAAGCCATAATGCCTCATCCCAAGAAGATTTTGCTTTTATTATTGTTTTATTATATGTCTTCCTTTTATCTCTAATTTTTATTGGACCTTTCCGTTTAACGGCATCGATCAATGCAGTTTTGGCAAGACGACATTCCTTGTTATACCAGGGCTTTCCCACCGGTTTTGCATTTACCATGCCCGTCCCTTTTTTGGTTTTTTTTGTAAGAAGTTCTAGTAGTTTACTAAAAAGGGATTTATGTAGTTTGATGAATTCTTTGGAATCACATCTGTATAAGCAATATGCTTCAAATGTATTTACAAAGGTACAGTAAATGTCAGCCAGTAGATCCTCTCTTTCCAATATGTATGCCCATTTTACAGCCCTACGATTGTTGCTGAGGACAATATTATCTGTAGTAGGTAGCGGTGCTAAACTATGACTACCCTCAATGTCTCCCGGCCCCTTTATCAAACTTTGGAGAAAACCAGTTTCTAGTGGATAATGATCACTGTCATATCTCTCCTTAACCTTTAGGTCAGTTGTAAATGGCCAAAGATCGAGAGAGACAATGACATAATCTAATTTGCTTTCGTACTCTCGCCTCTTAAAAGTGGGTGCTCTCGGACTGTCAGATGGCATGCGCCCATTGCATGCCCTCAAACCATGGGCTGTAAACAACCTTGTGATCTGGAGAGCTAATGTAGTACCAGCAACCGTTCTATCTTCAATCAGGGTAGGTATCCCATTAGCAACATCCTCATCTTCAAACAGTTGTGCTATACCTACAATTGGTTCAAAATTGCAGTTCATGTCACCACATAGGATTACACTTGCGTCTGGTTTTAATGTCTCCATAAAGGTCTCCAACTTCCCAATGCATGGTGACTCCTTATTAGATGGATGAGGACTATTATACACATTGAGAAGATAGATCACCCTATTATCCACTGTGGTTATTTCCAGACCGAGGATATCTGGTGAATCAATATTAAGGGTCTTTATACCAATATTAATGGATACACTGATCCATATTAAAAGACCTCCAGAAGCACGGCCTCTAGGTGAAGGCACAGCCTCTACTTGGTATGATTTATAACCAGCCCTGTGCATCTGAACCGTGGCCCAAGTTTCTTGCAAAACACAGATATCAAAAGTATTCATATAAATATTCCAGTCTGGGTCATATAGTTTAGCACGCACCCCTGCTATGCTGAGGCGGAAAGCCGGGACTTTGTTAAAATTGCTGTGCTGTTTTTATTTTCGCCGCATTTTAAAAATTGTTAGCACATTCAGATCGAGTCACTGACTCTTTGCCCCTGACCTGCTTTCACACCGCCGCAGCTTCAGCGGTTTTCTCGCTCCCCAAAATCGGAATTTTTTTAGCTAATCCAGGACTGATAGAGTTGTTATCTCTTGCCTGACTTTACCTCCAGCAGCCGATTGGACGCTGTCTGGGGGATCGCCATCTTGCGTGAGGAGCTGGGACAGGGACACCAGTTGAGCGCTAGGCCCCTCCCACCCTCCCGCCCCCGGCCACTACAAAAAGCTCTCCCTCCCTCACTTCACAGTGGAGAAGCGTGGCTCAGTGGTTAGAGGCGGCAGACCCGGAAGCTGAGATTGGCCGTGGACCAGGGTTCGATTCCCCGCCTCGGCGGGTCTCGGGCTCAAAAATTCCACGTACTCGACAATTCTCGCTCCGGTGCCTACTCGACTCACGGGGTCACACTCTGCGACTCTGGGCAATAGCTTGCTTAATCTCCACTACGGCCCCTCGCAGCGGGATGCCTGGCTTTCACCTTGTGGATACCCTGCCGGGGTATCTCACAGGGGAATACCAGGACGGGTTCCCTAAGCAAGCGCCTTGATACCTTCGGGTGATACGTGCGCTATATAAGTCGCAATACATACACTTCAATTGATTGGAATTGTTGTGTAGGTGTATGTTAAATTCGTCCTGAGGCGGAAAGCCGGGACTTTGTTAAAATTGCTGTGCTGTTTTTATCTTCGCCGCATTTTAAAAATTGTTAGCACATTCAGATCGAGTCACTGACTCTTTGCCCCTGACCTGCTTTCACACCGCCGCAGCTTCAGCGGTTTTCTCGCTCCCCAAAATCGGAATTTTTTTAGCTAATCCAGGACTGATAGAGTTGTTATCTCTTGCCTGACTTTACATCCAGCAGCCGATTGGACGCTGTCTGGGGGATCGCCATCTTGCGTGAGGAGCTGGGACAGGGACACCAGTTGAGCGCTAGGCCCCTCCCACCCTCCCGCCCCCGGCCACTGCAAAATGGAGCTCATATCCCGGAGGCGCAGCGGACGGGCGCAGCGGGCGCGCCGGCGGCGCGCCAAAGGCGCGCCAAAGGCGAGCCCGTCTTCGCCCGTCCGCGCCCGCCCGGGCCCAGGGGCCAGGAACCCTGGCCAACTTATCACCTACTCAGCAACTGCACTTAGGGAACTACAGCTTCCTACCCCTCCGGTCCCACCAGGAGTGTCTGAACGCGCTGCGCTCCTCGACATGTCTAAACATACATCGGGCCCTCATACCCGAACTGACCATAGTACCAGGTACTCCCACGCTACAGTGCCCCCACTGGTATCAAGTACTGATACTCACCTCCGAGTATTCTATCTCAATACTCGCTCCATGGTGAAACATCAGCTCGACCTATTCCTTTTGCTCACCACGGATAGACCTGATGTATTGCTACTCACCGAAACATGGCTCACTCTGGACTCTCATCCTGATATCTTAGCTGCCCTCCCTCCAGACTATTACATCCTCAATGTCAACCGCCCTTTGAACCACCCTGGAGGCGGAGTAGCGGCTATCATTCTTAAAAAGTTCAGATTTCTAACCTCTGCCTCACTCACTCTGCCTGGGACCGATAACATAGTCATCACTCTGGAAACCACAGGTGGCGCCCTTGCACTGGTACTTCTCTATCGTCCCCCCATGTCGATGCCATCTTTTCCTTTATCCTTGAGTGAACAGGTAGCTGACCTGCTCACGCACAACTCAAGAATCGCCATATTTGGCGATTTCAATTATTGGTACGACAGCGATTTTGCAGGGCATCATGCTATGGAGCTCTTTGAAACCCTGACCAGTCTGAACCTTACTCAACATATTACCTCACCTACCCACTCCAAAGGCCATATTCTTGATCATGTCTGGACCCATAACCTTGCCCTGTCCCGCCCCAACATTTCCCCCTGTCTCTGGTCAGATCATCACCTGATAGATGTTACCATCACCATTAAAGGGAGCATCAAGGCCCCTACCCTTCCTGGTGGACAATGTCGCAAATGGAACTCCTATGACGCCCAGGGGTTTCTCGACTTTGCAGCCAAAACCTGCCCCATCATTAACCTAGAATCTGGTACCGACTCTATGGAAGGTGTAATTACCACCTGGCTGCAAGCGGCCAGCGACAAATTCGCCCCTCTTACTAGTTTCGCTCACACGAGGTGTGGCAATTCCCAATGCTGGTTTTCTGAGGAACTTAAAGCTCTAAAATTGAAGTTACGCCTCCTTGAACGCAAATGGAGACGGGGTTACTCCACGGAGGACCGCGCGGAGTACGTGAAAGCCCGCAATGAATACAAAAGTGCTATCATAAAAGCTAAGGCTTCACATATCTCCGAAAGAATCAATTCAGCCTCTAACAAATCCAAAGAAATCTTTAAAATCATGAATGATTTCTCTTCTGATCAAAGAATCCTCCCCTCCCAGGCTCCAACTCAAGACACTTGCATTGCGCTCAATACTTATTTTGTCCAGAAAATCGTTGACATCAAGAACGCCATCTCTCCGTCTATCCCCTCTAGTTCCCCAGACTCCTCCCCTCTCAACCCATTCACTTTCACTCAGTTCCCAGCTATTACTCCCAGTACCCTTACCGAGCATACAACCCGTATTAAATCAGGTTCTCCCAAGGACTGTTGTCCCCCCCCGGTCCTCAGGGCAGTTTTCTCAGCTTTACCCGACAGTATTCTCCCCCTCCTGAACACCTCCCTAAGTACTGGTACGGTCCCCTCTGTGTTCAAACAGGCTATACTGGTTCCCCTCCTAAAAAAAGCCGGAGCCGACCCTGCCAACCCCGCCAATTACAGGCCCATCTCCCTCTTACCTTATTCTTCTAAACTGTTGGAGGCCCATGTGACACCTTGTCTGTCGGCGTTCATAGAGAGCTCTGGCTTTCTAGTATCTAATCAAGCAGGCTTCAGGCCAGCCCACTCGACCGAGGCTGTTATTCTAAAAGTCATCGATACTCTTCGGGAGAATGCCGATAGAGGGTCCCCTCAGGCACTTATCCTTCTGGATCTTTCGGCCGCGTTCGACACGGTGGACCATGACATCCTCCTCCACCGTGTCGGACAAGCAGGCATCCAGGGCCCTGCACAGGATTGGATTAAGTCCTTCCTTTCTGGCAGAGCGCAAACAGTCCATCTAGGCCCCTTCACTGCAACCCAGGTACCCACCACCTGTGGAGTCCCCCAGGGATCCTCCCTCTCACCTCTACTTTTTAATTTATACCTTCGCCCATTAATTCACTCACTCAGCAACTGGAACTGCACTGTCCTCAACTACGCAGATGACATGCAGATCATCTTTCCTTTAGACACCCCGGATGCGGCATCTAATTTCCAGGCAGTAATGCTGCACATCCAACAATGGATGATTTCTAATCAGCTCAAATTAAATCCGGAAAAAACGGAACTCATCCTGCCTTGCACTAGCTCTGCACACTGGGGACCCCAATTTTGGCCAGCCGTGCTGGGCACTGCCCCTATTCCGTCGAGTGCAGTAAAAAGTCTGGGTGTCACCATTGACAAGGACCTCTCCCTGAAATCCCATGTCGGAGCCATCATCTCCGCTAGCATGTTCCAGCTTCGCAAAATTCGAAAAATTTCTCACCTGCTTTCCCATGAGGCCTTGGTGCAAATTGTTATTTCCCTTGTCCTCTCCCGCCTCGACTTCTCCAACTCCCTTTACTGGGGCCTACCCAGGTCCCTGCTCCACCGCCTCCAGATGGTGCAGAACCAGGCAGCAAGACTCATTTGTAAAGTCCCCAAATGGCAATCTGCTAGACCCCTCCTGGCCAAGCTGCACTGGCTGCCCATTGAACAAAGGGCTGCCTTCAAAATTGGATGCCTAATCTACAAAGCACGGCATACCAAATGCCCGGCCTTCCTGAAATCCCTCATTAACCCACACTGCCCGACCCGCAACCTCCGCTCTGCCCATCTCCACCTGCTCACCTCCCCAGCGATCAAGTTAAAAAAACTGGGTGGCCGGAGATTCAGCTTCCTGGCACCCAAGCTGTGGAACTCCATCCCTCTACACATCAAAACCTCTGACACCCTGCTGAGTTTCAGAAAGAGCCTAAAGACCTGGCTCTTCTCGAACTCCCACTAGCTCTCTTTCCTACCCTAATTCCAATCTCAGCGCCAGGAAACTTCCGGTGTCAGTGCGCTTTATAAATGCAGCCTAACATTAACATTAACATATTCCATGAAACAAGTGAAAATGAGGGAAGTCCCTCAATTGTCCCGGAGGGCACTGGAGGTATAGATAAGGACGGGCTGCTATTAGCCTTATTTCCAGTTACAGTAGTATGATCGTCTACTTTTGCAAGTCTCGACCCTTCTTCCTCCTTAGGCCCTTCAGTACACATAGTGTTTACATCCCCCTTAACATCCTCCCTGATATTGTGGCTTTCACAAAGTGCGCATCAGCACTGCGGCAATTCTGGCATCGTAGTAATAGGAATGGTGAAAAGATTAGAACTAGGAAACGTGAGTGCAAAAGTACCAAACAAAAGCGATGAAAAGAGGAGAATCAAGACTTACTATTCTCAGAAATGAGCGCACAAACATTGGGCAGGAAGAAGAAACTGATAAGTATTTAAGGAGACCTAACAAGTCTTCCTGTAAAATGTAGCTTCTGCTGTGAACTGATTGTTTACGGGGCTATTTCGGAGAAAACTAGGGTGTGTGACACTGAGCAGCAAAAAGAAAGGGGTCATTGATGTTCCCCTCTATTGTGCAGGCTGCAGGGAGACTCTTCCAGAAGGAATGGTAAATCCACCCGAGCAAGCATTTTGTACCATATTTATTTTTCCAGTCTTTGCAAACATTACAATAATATGAGGACTTTACAGAATAACAATGAGTAGGAGCTGAATCTACATTACTGCACAATCTTCTCTGCAAACAATGCTCTTGCCAACACAGTGTTTTCCAGAGATTACACCAAGCTACTTTTCATGAGGATTGTGCTCAACCTGGATTTCTTTATATTGAATTTTAAAGACCCTGAGAATGTGCAGACTGCTTATTTGTAAGTAAATGTAAATGTAAATGTAATGGTAATGGTACTTATAGAGCGCACTGTCACCAGACGGTCACCTTGCGGTGTCACCTATTCGGCTTCCTGGCGCTGATACTCATACCGCTGTGGAACCCCTCCTGGCTTTCCCTCTGAAGTGTCCACTCCTGGGCACCCCCAGGGTGAAGCCAGGCATCCTTAGCGCTGGTGGGGCCGGTGTGGAGGCTAAGCAAGCTATTGCCCAGAGTTGCAGCGTGGGGCCCATGATTAGAATAGGCACCGAGGCGAGAATTAACAGGTCCGAGGAAATTGAGCCCGACACCCCACCGAGGCAGGAATTGAACCCTGGTCCCGGGCCATAACTCTGCATCAGGGTCTGCCGCTCTAACCATTGAGCCACACTCCTCCATAAGTAAACACACTCACCGCCTCCACACAGTGTTCCAGTGTCCCTACTTCTTAGTGTTGTGCTGCTGAATTCTAAGCACTGTGCTGTGACCCTAACGAACCACCATTTTGAAAGACTCAATATTATATTGAAATTGCACCTTTTCCTCTGAATTGCATTGGAACTGTACATATTTACTCAGTGCATTTATGGAACACTGCATCTTATTAGCGGTGCACTGACTGCAATGGCACAAAACAAAGTGTGTATTCTTCTATTTAATGGTGAGTGCATTTTAAGGGACTTATGGAATTGTATTTGTCCCCATCCTAAATATGTGTGCCTAAACCTTCACATTAACTCCTGCTCAGGCCTTCCAAGCAGCTCCAGGTGAAGTGGTTATGAAGTGGCCACAATGCAAAGCCTAGGGGGCCTATTATAATTTCGTCTTTTCCGCATCCTCCGGGCCGGCGGAAGCCACCGCCGGCCCGGCGGATGCGGAAAAACCACAGCGGACCCACCAAAGACCCACCGCCACATTAGGATGGCTGGTGGGTCCTGGTTTCCGTCCGCAGCTTTTCCGCCGCGGTTGGCTTACAACCGTGGCAGAAAAGCTCTAATATGGTGGCGGTGTCTCTCAGACACCGCCAGACATATTAGGATGGGTTTAAAAAAATGCTTTTCCGCAGCGGGTTTTCCGCCGTGGAAAAGCATGTGGAACTTCACTGCGGGGGCCCGTTGCGGGCCCCCTGGGTGAAGGGGGGTGCACATGGGGGGTACCTATTGTACCCCCCTTCATTTGTATGCAGAAATCGGCAGGCACCGCACGGTGCCTGCTGCTTTCTGCATACAAAGGCAATGTATACATTTTTACCATTGCGGCGGGTGCAGCTTGAAGCCGCACCCGCCGCAATGGTAAAAATAGAGGATGTGACCGCCAGGGTGGCGGTCACATCCTAATTGGACAGGAGGGTACTCCGCAGGCCATGCGGAGGTTCCCTCCTCCTCTATGGTCGCGGACGGACTCAAGTCCGTCTGCGATCATAATGGGCCCCTATATTCGGAATTACATTTCCACAATTGAGGAAGACTTGGGGGAGGGCTTTGCCTCCCACCGAGAAAAAAAAGATTATTTTTCATACACTGCGTCCAGAGGGTTTAAGAGTGTATTAATAGAAGGAAAGAAAAGCTATAAAAAACGAGTCCAGCTACTGAAAAATATGTGATTTCAAATGCCATGGATGACCTCGATAATTTATTTATTTATTTAATGAGTTTTATATAGCACTCATGTCACACCTTCTGCTTGCATTTCCAAAGACCATTTACATTTTTTCCAAAGCAGGTAATCAACTGAGGATTATGTGGCAGAGCTATTTCGTGTAAATTTGGTAGACTCTATGATGTACAGAAAATTAGATTGTCCAAAGACAACTCTCAAGGATTCTCCCAAAACAACCGAACGGGGCACAGTTTGCAAATGATAAATGCTGCCCAGCTCTTTCGTTGCATCATTGGTCATACTGCCCATGTATGTAGGAGGCGTAAACCCAATTATACTGTTAAATTAATTGCTAACTCTACTGATTCCTCATGAGATCAAGAAGATTATCAGGAGGAACATTATGTTTTAAGCAAGGAATTTGATGTACAACATAGTTGTAAAAAGCCCTATTGTGTGGGTACAGAACTTTATAGAGTCCTTAGGAGATGATTTCCTTCCCACAGATGTGCATCCTAAAGGTTTTATAGGTGAACCTATACCAATGATGGGGTATCATGTTAAATTCGAATTCAAAGGCAGGGAATAAGGGAAACTTAGGGCCAGATGTAGGTCGGTCGGTAATGGCCGAAAATTGGTATTTTCGGCCGTTACCGACCCGTATTTCAGAAATGGTATGTAGGGCCCTTAATTTTACAGAATCGGTAAATTTACCGATCGGTAAATTTATCGATTCTGTAAAATACCGAATCTGTATTTTTACTGATTCGGTAAATTTGAGATGTAAGTGGGACTCTTCTGAGTCCCACAAGCCTTACCGAATCGGTATTTTACCATCAAATCCAATTTGATGGTAAAATACCGATTCCGGTGTGCATGCACATGTGTGCATGCACACCTCTGCCATATGACAGGCAGACCTGCCCTTGGGGCATGTATGCCTGCCAGATGGCACCCGAGCCTATTTTTGGGGTGCCAGAGGGTGTCAAAGTGACACCCCCTGCACCCTTGCTAAAATCGGTAATTACCGATTCTGTAATTACAGAATCGGTATTGCCCATTGATTCCTATGGGCTTCACAGCCCATAGGAATCAATAGGAAATACCGATTCGGTATTTCCAGATTCGGTAAATACCGAATCTTAAAGATTCGGTATTTACACATCTGGAAATACCTACATCTCTCCCCTTCATATTTACCACTTCTTAAATACCGAATCGGTAAAATTCGGTATTTAGGAAGTGGTAAATAAGAATTACCTACATCGGGCCCTATATGTTGCTGAGAAAGGACTGGGGGCCCGATGTAGGTAATTCTTATTTACCACTTCTTAAATACCGAATTTTACCGATTCGGTATTTAAGAAGTGGTAAATATGAAGGGGGGAGATGTAGGTATTTCCAGATGTGTAAATACCGAATCTTTAAGATTCGGTATTTACCGAATCTGGAAATACCGAATCGGTATTTCCTATTGATTCCTATGGGCTGTGAAGCCCATAGGAATCAATGGGCAATACCGATTCTGTAATTACAGAATCGGTAAATACCGATTTGCACAAGGGTGCAGGGGGTGTCACTTTGACACCCTCTGGCACCCCCAAAACAGGCTCGGGTGCCATGTGGCAGGCATACATGCCCTAAGGGCAGGTCTGCCTGTCACATGGCATAGGTGTGCATGCACACATGTGCATGCACACCGGAATCGGTATTTTACCATCAAATTGGATTTGATGGTAAAATACCGATTCTGTAAGGCCTCTGGGACTCTGAAGAGTCCCACCTACATCTCGGTGCCTCAGAATCGGTAAATTTACCGATTTTTTATTTTACCGAATCGGTAATTTTACCGATTCGTTAAAATAATGCCCCCTACATACCTGTCACCCATATACCGGTCGATAATGGCCGAAAATACCGATTTTCGTCCGTTACCGACCGACCTACATCTGGCCCTAACTGTATTGGAGTAGTTGGATCAGAGGAATTTGGCCATCATCCTGAACCGTAATTGTCCTGAATAGTTGATTTTGTTACATTATGAGGACTACTTCTCCTAACAGATGTGTAAGAAGTTCCACAGGGTATTTTCGGGCAAGGTTGTAGAGCTACAAGGATTTCAGTGTTTTAAAAGATGACCATATCAGCAAAAAGTGGGAAACATACTATTTTTTTTATAAGGGATGAAGTTAAACATTAATTAGACATGCTGGCCAAGGAAGGTATTACTGAAGGTAATGAAACGAGGGTGTTGTTAGCCCTTTTGGTGATGACGCAAAGTGCCAAAGGCATTATTAGAGTTTGAATTGACTTCCGTGAGAATTGTTAACAAGTTTCTGCTTCTGAAATTTAGTGAAATGTTGGCCTTAACAAGGGGTGTTAAGTGGTTTTCGTCCCTTGACGTGACTTTGTCGTACCACCAGGTGTTGCTGCATCCAAACAGCTGACACCTTACTGCCTTTATCACACCATTTAGAGGAGACCAGTGTAGGTGCATGCCATTTGGGTTAGCATAAACTGCCACTGTATTTCAGCATTTGATGTATCAGTTTTTTAAAGACCATGAAGATGCCATTTTTTCCCCAGGCAATATCTTTAATGGGGGGTAAGGACTGTGCTGGACATAACCAGAGGGTAAGGAATGTGGTATTAGTCTTGAGTGACAATGGTATTACTGTAGAGATTAATAAATGTACATTTTCACTTAAATGTGTTCTGAATGTGCCTTTTCAATCAAGCGTTAGAACCCTCCAGATCATGTAGTGTTGTGTTGAAATACCTGTATACACAGAAGGTCTTGTATGAAAGACATTTGCCTCTATTCCTCAGCCCTATACAGGATACTTCATCCTTAAACCTTCGACTCCAACCACCTGTTCTAATTCAAACTCCACCAACCTTCTAACTCACTTTTGGCATCATACCCAGTGCGATATCACAGAATATTGACCTACCAGCACCACACATATTTTAAGCAAATTTTAATAATATATAAATATTGAATTAACTTTAAAACTATTCTCCCACCTTTAAATTAGGTTCTACAACACCATATCTTTCATCAGAGAACATCCAAAATAGAACAATCAAAAGATTGCTGGAAAGAAGGAATTGGGTCCCAAAATAAACCATTCAGTGTTCTCAAGCCTATTTCAGGATAAAACCATAAGACTGCAGCCCGGGCAGCCGTTTATTAACTGGTGGGCCATGACTTGTGTGTAAACAGTATGTCCCTTCAAGCAGTGCCGTACTGGAATCAGAGATGTTATTTTGAATGAGGAGACCACATGCCAGTTCCAGAAGGGCAACAGTGTCATTCACATAAAAACATTTAATCTCCCACTATCCTCTCAGCCAGAGTTGACCACAGCTTTAAATCATGGCAATTAAACAGTCCTAAATGATTTCCCAAAACACCTTGCTGTACCCTTCCCTAAATTCATTTTGTTTTTAAAGAAATGGCACTCTCGCTGGTAGGTAGGTTTTTTCACCAGACCTAGAATTCATTGCATAGTTATACTTGCAAGTGCTGCTTGACAACTACTTCGTAGCTCTTTGCTAGGAGCTTAGCACGATCCTGAGCTCACGACACAAGTCAGGGGGAACAAGTGGGTGGACAGTTTCCACCCACTATTTTCCAGGGTGGGCGCCATCCCCCTGCCAAGAAGTTGAGCTCCAGTGAAAGAGGCTGAAGTTGTCCCAGTGTAATTTTCCGACACCAGTACACATTCAGCAGTGCATGCACGCTGACTGCTTTTGAGTCCAAGCAGCAGCATTCAAACAGCAAGGAGGATTTCTGATTTTAGATTCCAGCTGGGCACAAATTAAAGTTGGAATTTAAGAGGCCATCAACCCTCCTTTTGTTTGAGTAAGTTTTTCAAGGGAGCTATCTGGATCCCAACACCTTGATGTCAATGAATGGAGGGTAAACAAATTCACACAGCTTATTATCATTTCATAATCGTAGCTAGAGCTTGTGGCGCCCGGGGCTATCCCTCAGATTGCCGCCCCTTGGGGGGAGGGGGAGGTGCTGGAGAAAAAGGACGGTGAGCACACTGGATACCACGCCCTCCTAGCTGTCCTGCCTGCAGATGCCTAGGACTCAACAAGCAATGGGGGACAAAGACTGGCCTGCCTTGTGAATTGTAAAATGATGGGTACTCCTATTCTCATCACATGCAAGTGAAAGGCCCTTTTTAGTATTTCGGGCTATTTGGTCACATTGTGTTAAATGTTCCTGTAGTACTAAAGCAGCAACTTTTTACTGTAACTTATACCCTGACTTAAAGAAACCTTATAAGTTTAAAGTAAACATATCCAAAATGTCAGTAATAGTGTTTTAAACTTCATTCACACAACCCACTCTCCTGCGGTACGTCGTCTATCCTCTTTCCTTTACATGTTTTGCAGGCTATATAATCGATAACAGCCATCGGGGCACCACCACATTCATCCCACCTAAAGGCCCAAGATAAACTGTAAGGTGCGCCATAATACGCATGCAGTTTTTTTATTTATTTATTTATTTATGCGTTTTTATATAGCGCAAACTTTACCCGAAGGCGTCAGGGCGCTTCACAATAGGAACAGAAAATTACAAGTGAACAAATTACAAAAGCAGACGATAAGTTACATGAGCTAAAAGTGACAATTGTGAGCAAACAAAATATATGAGGTAGCAAACAGTGCATTTCAGGAGGAAAGAGTGACAAGTGTGCAGGTTACAAGAGAAAACAAAGTACAATTAGAGGTAATATACTGCAATATATGCTAGACACAGAGGCACAAGAACAAACGTTACGTAAGCAATGGTTGCACTTGTGCAAGTATCAAAAGCAAACAAAATGTGAGAGGTAGAAAACAGTGTGTAACAAGAGAAATATACATTTGCGGTTTCCATAGAAAGTATAACGTTCTAAAATGTATTTCCATCCTCATATAAATACACATGTTAGCTGCCTTACATAAAAATAGGAAATTTCATTTGATCATTGGTGGCATGATTAGGATTTAGATATTTTAGTGAATTACATTTTAACAGTGCCGTGGGAAAAAACAGAAGCGCCTGGTGAAAGAGCCGAATGAAATGATGAGGAGAGGCAATCCGGTGCATTATATCTGGTGAAGAGAGCCTCTGAAGTTTAATGAAATAAAACATATGCACGCACTTACCCGCCCGACATTGCAGGTGATTGCTGTGTTTTTCCTACCTTCATCTGGTCATCAGGTCCCACTTCACAGATTGGAGGCTCGTTGCGGCCGCGGCCTCCTTAATAAGAGCTCAAGGCTGGTGGACTGCGGCCCATGCAGCACACGTTCCCTCATGCTGAAGACTTCCTAGCGCTGGCGCGCTCCCTGCCTGGGCCCCTTGTTGCAGTGCGTCCGGATCCCCTAGACTCCGTGCCCAGAAGTTTAGCACAGCATTAGACAATGGCGAGTGGAGACCCGGGTGCTCCGTCAGGACTGCGCTGTACGGTGAGAGGAGGCTGCTGCGGCTGGTGCAGTGCTGGTAGCCGGTGGCTCCTGACTCCTGTGCCCTGTGCCCTCGGGGGCTGGCTCTGGGAACAAGGGCCCCTCTGAAGACATTTGCCGCCGCCGGCTGTGTGGGCAGATCCAGAGCCTCGCAACCCTGTGGAGAAAACTCTCCCTGGATTGAGCCGAGAGCGATCCAGCCTTCGCATGATTGGTGCCTAAACCCCACACCCCGTAGGGCTGTACGGGTAAGACTTCCGGGGTCTTCCGCGCCTAGTATCTAATCTTCTACCTTCCAATTGGTTACTGGCAAAAGGCTGTGGCCTACACTTGAAACGGGGCATCGGACCAAATAAATTATAAAGGCCGCCGCGGCCGCCTCAAAAATGGTGCCGCCTGGGACGGACCGCCCCCCCCCCCCCTGCACCCCCTAGCTACGCGGGTGCCTAAAAGATACTACGATTTGGTGGCACCTTTTGACTTTGTTCAATCCCATTATGTTAGAAATTTGGTCTCTAGTTGGCAGAGGAATGCACCCCATCCAAGTAGGTACCACAATCCTTGTCAGGGTAAGCTAGATACACACTAAAAGATAACCTAGGCTCACGCTCTGGTAGCTTGGCATAGAGCAGGCAGGCTTATTTAAAGAGGCAGTGTTTAAAGTATTTGTGCAACACACACACACACACACACACAATAAAACAATAAAAACGCAACAAAACTACTCCACACAGGTTTAGAAAAATCAAGAACAAAATGACAAAAATGAAAAAAATCCCATAAGTAGAAACGAAGTTATAAATTTAAAAGAATTAACCAAAAATCGTGCTTCAAAGTCAACAGCTCCAAGAAGGTCACTTGAGGTCGTGGTAAATCCAAGTTCAGGCCAATCGCGATGGAGCGCATGCTGGCTACTGGACTCATTTTTCTGCAAAGAAGGGGTTTGGCCCAACAGGATGAAGGAGAGAAGGTAGGGCCTATTAACGAGGAAAAACAACTTGTGTACCTTCTCAACCAATTTTCAGGAAATGTTATTTATATGAGGAAATAAACGAAAATGAATGCGTTTATCCCAGCCATCGAATTCGGCTGATTAGTTTTAATTATTTTCTGATACTATATCAAATTCCAAAAAAGAACACATAATCTGCTAAACAGACAATCTCATTATGTACAATCTCAAAAAACAATACCTCAAACATTTAAAAAAAAAAACACACAACTATTTACAATAATCACAAAAAACAAGTGAAATAACAATAATTCACAAAGATGACTACAAATAAACAGTTGTAACATGTGACTGAAAATCACATTCTCGCATTTAAACAACACATCATGTTCCCAATGTAAACTGATGAATAATTGCAAAAGACTTCTTTTATGCAAAAACGATGTTAAATATAGTTGCCAAACTATGTTTAGTATAGTTGCCGACGCATTTCGAGACCCGGTTTTTTTGTATTGCCGGACTCTCCTCAGGGCTGGGTGAGTCTTTTGATACAAGCCAACTGGCCAAAACCAGCGCAATTTAGGGGCTTGTGGTGTATTTTCATGCAGTGCTCGTCACTCTTGAAAGTGCTCTTGTGGGGCGTAACGTTTTAAAGACTTCACATTCTGTGTCCAAGGTCACAGCGCTTGGGGTCATAAAATACTAGGGTCGATTTCAGTTCGGGCAAACCGCCACGACTTTTTAGTGTCCAAATCTGTTCCAATTCTAGTTCTTTTGTGCAAGCCTCATGGTCGTTTAAAGTAAATCACTCATAATCAGTAAGAGTTTTTCCTGGCTACTGGACTCAGACAGGTCCCACTGACAAAGTACCTTGGATGGAGCAAGCATCAATGCTAAAGACTAGTTGCGAGCATTAAAGGAGGCACTGCATCGTCAATCCCATGGATGGAAGTGAAGTGCCGGTGTTGATCCGCACATTCAATGAAGGCTTCGATGATTATTTATTTGAAGTTTTATAGAGCGCGAACATGACCCGATAGGATATCAGAGTGTTTTTCAGGGAAAGAAACATTACGTATAGGATGGCAAAGGTAAAATACAAGGATGGGGTCAGGGACATGACAATGGTGGGGCAAAGCCATGGAAATATAAAAGAGTCAATACAGTTCCAAAATCAGTGAGCGACTTGATTACAATAGGACAAAAGAAAGAGATACATACAATAAATGGTACAGTTCCGTACTCGATGAATGCATGTCAGCTCAAAAGTAGAAGACAAGCAGTTCTATACAATGGGACAGAGTAGGCGAACAGCGGGGAGAGCTGGCAGAGCATTGGAGGGAGTGAGAGGTAGATACACAGAGAAGGCCAAACAGTAAAGGAGATTAGACACAGAAATAAATCAAAAAAGGCGGTATGCGCACAAAGGGAGCGTTATTGGAGGAATTTGCTCATTAGGAAGGTTTCAGCTTCTTTTTTGAAGAGCACCAGAGAAGGTGTTCTTCTGATGGAGGAAGGAAGCGAGTTCCAGATTCTTGGTGCAGCCTTGGAGAATGCTCAATTATATGGTTTTGCCTTGCGGAAGCGGGGTGGCTGGAGCACACGGTCTCTGGCGCACCGGGAGTTTCTGGAACTCCCAGAAATCAAAATTTTCAGGGCGAGATATGCTGGGGAGTTAGGGTACAAAGCTTTGTGAGTGATGCAGGCCAGCTTGAGTTGGATTCTGCCTTCGAGGGGCAGCCAGTTCAAGGCCTTCAGATGCGGTGAGATGTGGTCAAATTTCCTTGAGCCAGATAAGAGTCTAGCTGCTGCACTGAGGCAAGCTTTCAGATGGGCTGTCGAAGACGTAGGTAGGCCAAATGGTGTGGAGCAGCTGTATTCGATTCTGAAGATAACTAACGCCTGCACTGCGGTTTTTAGGTCGGCAGTTTCAAGAAGGGTTTTTGTTTTTTCAAGTAACTCAGATGGAATCTGGCAGTTTTCGCCATCGCGTGTTCAATCATATTCTGGTTACGGTCCAAAGTAATACCGAGATATTTGACAAATCCACTATGATAGGGGTGCAGTTGAGTGCTGTGATCGAGTTAGTCTATTCCGGTATGTCATTGGATTTGTTTGGGGGAAGATGAGAAGAAACTCAGTTTTTTGGGTATTCAATTTGAGCTAGTTGTTGGCAAGCCGATGAACAGTTTCAGGGCATCATTTAGATGGATGATCTCCTTAAGAGAGAAAATGTTAATGTATATCTGAGTATCCTCGGCATACATGTGGAAGGAGATGTTGACGGAGACGAGAATTTCAGCTAAGGGCTCGAGGAAGAGATTGAAGAGGGTAGGGGACAGAGTAGAGCCATGTGGGACACCGATGGAGATCGGGCGGGAGCAGATATGTTGTTGTTGCCAAGGAATCTCTGGGTGCGGTTCTGGAGGAAGGAACCAAACCATTTGGTACCTCCTAGACCCATCCTATGTTCGAGGCGTTCAAGAAGTTTCTCGTGGTTGACAGTGTTGAATGCCGATGAGAGATCCAGAAGGATAAAAAGACAGGTTTTGCTTGGTCAAGGGCTAGGAGCGCATCATCAACGGTGTGAAGAATAGTAGTTTCAGTGCTGTGCCTAGGCCTGACCCAGATTAAAATTTGTCAAGTAGATTAAAATTGGTGATGTGTTGACTTAGTTGTATCTGCACACATTTATCCAGAACTTTCGCGAGAAGAGGGATATTCGAGATAGGTCTGAAGCTATCTGGAATTTCTGGATTCAGAGTGGGTTTTTTTTAGGATGGGGATGACTTGCCCAGTTTTCAGGGAGTCAGGTATGGACCCTTGGAGAAGGAAAGCATTGCTGATGGTAGTCCAGATGGGAACAATGAGTGAGGTGGTAGCTGCCAAGCAGTTGGCGGGGAGGGGGTCATTAAAGTGGGTGTTAAGTTTTAACGAGGATAGAATTTTCGAGATGGAATGGTCATCATAAAGTTCGAAGTTGGACCAGTGAGCCTTGTTTTTGGGTGTTGTTTGGTGGGGACGAGAGGAGAGATGGGTCCCAGAAGAAGAAGGAGGGAAGCTTGAGGAGGCATTGAGTTCACTACCAAGCGAGTTGATGTGAAGGAGGAGGAGAACTTATCGCAGGTTATTGGGGATTTTGTTTTGATGATTTCGCTAGTTTGTTTGATTGAAGTTTGACTATTTTGAAAAGTTTGTGTTGTCTGTTCTTGGCATTTTCCAGCTCTAATTTGAAGAACTCTTTTTTTAAGACCAAAGGATTTCTTGTTGTACATATTTTTGGCCTGATGGAGGAGTTTAAGTTGGGAGGCTGAGGGGTGCTGTCTCCAGTTCCTTTCTTTCAGAGCTCTCCTTTCGTAATTGAGGGGTCTGCTGAACCAAGGTGTTTTTGTCTTTAATTTGGGACAGTTTGAGCTTACACGGGGCCAGATCACCCAAAATGTTAGTCATAGTTGAGTTGCAGTGATCTGTGAGGTCCTTGACCTTGGACAGATTTGGGGGGAGGAAGCCCAATCTCGCAGCAGGCTGTCAGCTTCTCACGGTCCGGGCTCTTAGAGTCTCTGAGCCAGCATTTAGGTTTCACAGGTTGCCCAAGAATTTTCTTGGAGGAAGAGATTGGTTATAATGAAGGTGATGATGTGGTGGTCTGACCAGTCAAATGGCTCTATTGAAGTCAACCTGACTGGTGAGGCCTTAGCGATAATCCAATCCAAAGCAGCGCCTTTTGTGTGGGTAGGCAGGGTGCAAGCCTGGGTGAGTGATTGATCGTCGAGGAGGACTTTGACAGTGTTGACCTGGGAGTCATTCGGGTAATTCCAGTGCAGATTAAAGTCACCAAGAAAAATGTCATTGGAGTCGCCCCACTCCAATGACATTTTCCTTAGCAGTGATGATTTCCATGAGGAGGACCGAGGAAGTGTCATTCCTGCCTGGGGGGCTGGTTGAAGATGTGCTATTTGCATAGCTGAGATGTTGAAGCCCTTTACGATGCAGGTACTATTTCATTGTCAAGCTGCGCTGTCCATTGTTGTTGAGCTGTGCAGTCCATCGAGGGGATGTCGTTGATCGACTTCTGCGTCGCCATTTAAGGACAATACATCAGTAACGATCCGCGCAAAGTCGTCACTGTGCCAATTTTTAAGCAAAAACAGCTGCTGAACCCACTTCTGAGGCCCAGGACTGGATTGGCTCCTCCGGGAAGGGAGGACTTAAAGATGGGAGTTCAGCAGGGGCTGGGTTGTAGGAAGTCTTTGATGGCCCTGAGACTTTAGAACAGAGGTTAAGGCAGCAAGCCCTTGGGGTCACACTGTGTTCAAGTGAGATGAGTCTAGTCGTTGTCCTTAGCATGCAGAGATTAGAAGGCAGCAGGGCAGCTCAGCAAAGCACAAAAGCAGTTCCTTCAGAACAGTCAATCAAGCAGAGTGGCAATCCTTGTAGCACATCAGTCTTTACTCAAGGCAGAGTTCTTCACAGATCCAGTAGTGTGTTGTCTTGGTTGGATCAGAGCCCCAGAACTTATACCAAATGTGCCTTTGAAGTGGGGGTAATGTCAAAGCAAGCCCTTGAAGTGCAAAGGTTCTCTTTCATCCCAGCCCCGTCTGCCAGGCTGTCTTTGGGGGCTAATCAGGCCGTTGTCTGGAATGAAGTAAACTGCCTATTCAGGTGTGTCAGCTCCCTCTTCCTGCCCAGGAAGAGCTATCAAAATGTAGATTAACGTAGAGGAGTTCTCTGTCACACACACCCTTCTTGTGTTTGTGGTTGCCTAGAGGGGATACAAAAAGTGTAGCATCACCCTTCCCAGACGTGTATTGGAGCCAGGCTGCAGGAAAACTGCTGTAAGGGCAGAGAAATACCAACTTTCTAAAAGTTGGATTTCTTAAAATAGTAATATTAAATCTAACTTTACCAGTAAAGAGATATATTGAGCACACATAGCGGCTTCGTGTGTCCAGACTACTTGCTGTGGGTGCATGGACAAGCTACCAGGCTGAACTGAGTGAGGCGGCAAAATGGCAACGACATCTGACCCGGCCGCACCCCCACCCACCAAGGAATGAGTAGCAGATACAGCACTGATATGGTTTATTGCTGTCTTATGTTTCAATCTGTCCTTTTGAATTGCATTCTAGTGTGACTGGCCTATTGCCCGTTGGCAAGCCGGCCTGGGGTGGGATGTTGGGGTTGGGAATTATCTTTGTCTGATTGCAAACAATGGGGATCGTGGATTTAACATTCTTGGTCACACCTTGTGAGGGTAGTGGAACGCAGGAGGGGCGGAGACTAGTGGCTAGTAGACCGTTCCACGCCACACTTTACTTCAAGACTAGGCAGATGGCGATTGGGGACTATTCTTTATTGACCTGGAATGTAAGGGGGTTGGCGGGATGTGCTAAGCAACATAAAGTGTATCAGTATTTACGCAGTAATGGGATCATGTTTGCACTCTTGCAAGAGACACATCTCACCACACAAACACTTGCATCGCTCCATAAATGATGGAGGGGTACAGTAGTTGGTACTATATGTTCGGGATACATTCGAACCCCACTGCAGATCACACATTATTATGTTATGTTAGTGGCATTTTTAAAGCACAATCTGTTACCCGAAGGTGTCCTGGCGCTATCTACAGTCCTCCCACTGAAGCATACTTAAGAAACCGGAAACTATAAGCCAAAAACCCAAGTTTTTAAAGCTTTCCTAAATGCCTGTAAATCGGTACTATTTCTAAGATGGAATGGGAGGGCTTTCCATGCTTTGGCTGCACCAGCCAAAAAACTCCTACCTCCCCAGCTGGCTTTTTTTGAAGAAGGTACTGTTACTAACTTTGCTCCCAGGGAATGAAGTGGTCATTTAGGGACATACCACTGAAACTGAAGCTCCAGGTGGTCAGGACCTAAACCCTCAAGGGCCTTGTAGACAGTACAAAGTGATCTGAACTGCACCCATTTCTTGACGGGTAGCCAGTGTATTCTTCTAATAGCTCCGAAGACAGAGGCACATTTAGCAGTCCCGGTGAGCAGTCTAGCGGCCGCATTCTGAAGAAGTTGGAGTCTATGCAGAAACCGCTCCTGCATAATAAGGTAAAGACTGTTACAATAGTCCAGCCTTGACATTGTTAGAGCAGTGACTATTGTGCTTTGACTAACCTTAGGTAGCAACGGTAACATTTTCTTACATGTTCTAAGAACAAATGACGTGGGTGAAACTACTGCATTGACTTGGTCACCAAAATTGAGTTTACCACCAATCAAGACTTCCAACTTTCCTAGTGCAGATAGGAAGCAAGCCCAGAAAATCCGGCCACCAACTTGGGGTCCAAAACCTGGGGTCATTGCCAAACAGGATGACCTCCGTTTTGCAAGATTTGAGTTTTAGACAATTTTGGGTCATCCATTTATCCACTGTTTCCTGCAGTCATGGAGCCATTTTGCCGTCCCCATATCCTGCCCTGGTAGCAGTGACACCACAATTTTAAGTGTCATCTGCATACGATGTCAGAGCAAACCCAAAGGATTCGATCAGAGTGGCAAAGGAGGACACATAAACATTAAAAAGCATGGAGCTAAGGGAGGAGCCCTGAAGAACTCTACAAGGCAAAGAGAAAGGTTTGGAACAGAGTTCACCAAGTGAGACTGTTTGCACTCTGTCCGAGATGAAGGACTTCAGGAGTTCCCATGCTTTACCCCTGACTCCACACCCCCACAACCGGTCCATCAGCAAATCATGATGGACTGTGTTGAAGGCTCTGGGCAAATCCAACATAATCATGGCGGCTTTACCTCCCTGGTTAAGTACAGCCTTGATCACTTCTGTTAATTTTAAGAGGGCTGACTCCGTACTGTGCCCCTCTTTTAACCAATATTGCGTAGGATCCAGTATTTGTGCTCCTTGTAGATTTGTACTTAATTGTGCATTCATACTTTTCTCTACCAGCTTAGCTGGGAGAGGAAGACGCGAGATGGGCCAGAAATTATTAGGATCCTTAGGGTCCAAACTGGGCTTTTTAAGCAGTGGTAGTATTGATGCGATTTTCCAGGATTTAGGGAAATAACCTTCCGCAAACATCGCATTCATCATAGAAGTGTCAGAACAATGGGTTCTAGGGCCAGTTTTAATACTGCAACTGGACATGGATCGTAAGGGGAGCCTGATTTAGTTGACATCAAGGACTTATGAATATCCATGGTGGATAGGGGTGCGAACTCTTCAAAAGCAGGATGGGGACGAGACCCAGGTTTATATCTCTCCATGACGTCCAGCGTCCCATCCGTTATTGGACCATTGAATGTGATGAAAATGGCCTCCACTTCATTGAAGAACACAGCTATTTCATCACAGAGACCCTAATTCGAGGAAATACTAGGTGCACCAGGGTGCACCAAGCTAGTAACTGTTTTAAAGAGTTCTTTGGCCGAGTTTATCGCAAAGTCAACAATACATTCCCGAGTGGACACAGAGGGCCGCTTCGTCACTATGGAAGTTCTTCTGAATGGGTCCCCAATGGCGATGGTATCTCTTTACGCCCCAAATTCGGGCCAGTCCATCTTCTTGCAAACACTTACACCATCCCTGCTCATGAACCCCACGGTCCCGATGTATTGGGGTGGAGACTTTAATGGGGTGTAAGATTTCGAACTGGACCGCTCTCGGGCCCCCTCTCCCGGGGGCGCAATCTATTAATCGGGCACAACATATATCGGAGTGGATGTCTAACATGCAGATGCATGATGTATGGCGTCGGTAACATCCCCAGATGCACACTTACTAGCACTATTCGACATTACATGATTTATATACACAAATAGGCTCCGTGTTCTGCTCGGACAATGCCCTTCACAATATACCACACGCTGACTATTTGGCATGAACACTCTCCAATCACGCCCTGCTTCAACTGAGTTTGTCCTGGGGCATGCTACGCCCCGAGATTTCAACTTGGAGCTTACACAGTGCCGGGCTGGCCGACTCATCCTACCGGGCCACCCTCCTAAACTCCATAGAATCCTATTTCTCAGTAAACAAGGGAACTGCCTCGTCAGCTGGAGTGGAGCTTTAAGGCTGTTCTCCATGGACACGCCATCAAGGCAACATATGGTTCCCAGGAAAAAAGACCACTGCGCTCCACACTCATGAGTCAACAATACAGAGCTGTGAGCAGCGCATTTCCACCAGCCCCCAGATTGGTCCTGCTCTGGCCCAGGCCAGCTTGGCGTATAAAAGTGCAATGGATGACCCCTGCATGTTACGCTATAAAATATATCTGGCATGCAGACACAGGGAGGGTGACAAGGCAGGCAGGCTGCTCATGTGGCTATTGTGTTCCGACACTGCACAACCCCCTATCACCGCCACATCCACTGGGACCCTAGTCAATATACAGGAAGCCATCAATCAATCTTTCCATGAGTGCTATACAGCATTGTACGCGGCCCCAGCCATGCATGACTCCACTTACAGGACTTCCTTACGGAGATACAGCTCCCACAGATCATACCAGCCCATTATGATGCCCTAGAAGATCCCATTGTGCTTGATAAAATCACAGATGCAATTGGGCAGCTGGCAACTGGCAAAACACTGGGGATGGACGGTTGGCCATCAGAGTTTTATTCCACCTTCTCCGCTCAACTAGCACCTAGGCTAGACAAAGTGTATGACAAAGCCTTCGAGACAGGCACACTGCACCCACTCTGAGGGAAGCAACGCTAGTGATTCTCCCAAAGCCAGGCCGCGATCCTCTCCAAATGGCCTCCTATCGCCCTCTATCGATGCTGAACGTTGACTATAAAATCCTCGGGAAATTACTAGCAAACAGGTTAATCAATGCAGGTCCTCTGTTGGTCCACGAAGACCAAAATGGCTTTATACCAGGACGTAACACTAGTCTGAATCTGCTTTGCATGTTTGCACTGCTGGATTGGGCACGGGGTGAGGCAGAGAGACACTGGGTTTCATCCTTAGATATCGAGAATGCATTCAACACTTTGTGCTGGAATTATCTCATAGCGGTGCTGGCGGGGTTCAGCATTGGTCCCAACTTCATAAGGTGGATACGTTTGCTGTTTATTAGACTGCAAGCTAGAGTAAAGATGGGTTGCAACTTCTCCTCGCCTATTTCGATAGCGCAGGGAACATGCCAGGGTTGCCCCTTGTCGCTGGTTCTCTTCACCCTGGCCGTGGAGCCATTGGTGTGCAGACTGCGGTTGCTTGTCACTAACTGGGGCTTGCAGGTCGATCGACGGTGGCACATAATATCTCTTTACGCGGATGACGCATTAATATATTTGCGCGGCCGGACAGAGATACTACACTCCATCATGGACCTCTTGAATACACATCCAAGAGTCCCTGGGCTCCAAGTTAACTGGGCTAAATCGGTGGTGTTCCCTTTTACGCCAATGTCGCTGGTCCAGAGATGACACTCGCTAGACACACCGTTGACATGGGTGTTTGAGTACCTGGGGGTTCAGGTTTATCATTCATGGGCTGATTCTGTGGATAGAAATCTCGGAAAGGCCATAACTAGAGCCCACTCGACTCTCCCATTATAGTTGAGCCTCGCCTTGTCTCCCATGGGTCGGGTAGCCATTTCTAAGATGCTGGTCCTTCCCCACCTCCTATACTTCTTTTACACGCTCCCTTACCATCTGCCTCAGAGACTTTTCCAGGAGCTGAATCCTTCTTGGTCTCCCTGATATTCGGAAACTCAAGTGCCAGGGTGGCACTCCTTCATTTAGACTTGCCACTATCGGATGGTGGCTTGGGTGCCCCACACTATGAGCGATACTATGCTGCGGCACAACTGCAGTGGCCAATGCGGTGGCTCGCTAAGAGCAATCTCACGGAGATGACCACGGGTGCCTTGACATGGGATCCCCCAACATTAATGGAATGAATATCAGGAACAACTACTCTTACTCAGAAAAAATTAGGCAACATATTAATGACAGCGGCCAGACAGCAGATATGTGATACCTAATGACCGCACAGCACCATATGCCCCTGGCCTGCCGCTGGAACTTCTCCCTGGTACATTCTCCTGTCATGGGCGTCGGAATTGCGGTTATGGAAGGAGAGAGGACTAGACCCCTGGGGAGATGCAATGCCTGAGCTCAGCCAAGCATAAGATAGCCATGGCATGGAAGGCACTTTGGGCCCCAGTGTACATGCGTGGATGCTCGATGTCCACGGGGCACTTGTATCGGATACACAAACCAATTAGAGGCCACAGCGCGAGCAACAGTGCCCCGGCACCAGACTCCTGCACAATGGCAGGATTACTTGTCCGTGATTATGGCTAGGCTGCCCTTAGCAACCTCTCCCTCTTGGATCCGATAACTAGCATAGAACCCTGGGTCTCCTTAGACTCCCAGGATCTATATCAATACATAAGGTCACATGCAGGCGACCACAGGCCCTCCACACCTTTCTTCCCGCTTCCTGCCCACCCCATTCCGCCGCAGTAACATCTTCTTCCCCTCTCCTTTTCTCCCCACCCCCGGCACATTTTCTAATAGCGACTCACCACACCCCTGCAGTTCAATGTATGTCACCCACTGATATATCAGATCGTCACAAACAATTACACTGGCAGTTACACAAAGAGATCATATCTTTCGCCTATAGTTCCTCTTGTTCAGGTTAAGATTATTTTCCATATGTTTACGACTTGATGGAGATATGGCCTGGGGAATAATGGCGGATTACCCCCTGTTTTACCATAACTTTTTATACTTGATCTATACCGCAGAGTGAAGCAGCAAACCAACCAACAAGGTGGACTTCAAGGTACCCTAGCTGAGTCTCTTTCCCTGCACCCCACCCACGCCACTCCGATTATTGTTATTTGGCAATGTCAGCGTTGGACTGAATCATCATGCAAATGTTAATGAGGCTTTTTTTTCTCTCTGTCAAAATCAATACAAATCATTTACGAAAAAAACTTTACCAGTAAAGAGGATTTATCATTACCATTCCAATGACATATCTACTCTTTCTTAATCGGAAATTGTGGCTTAAAAGTATAATAAGGAATTTCCAAAGTTAACCTATGTGAGGAGGAGGCCTCACAGTGGTGAAAAAAGAATGTGGTTGTTTTTCACTACTAGGACATGTAAAACTAAAAAGTTAAAATTTTTATTTTGTATTTATTTAATGATTTATAGCGCTGGCTAGATCCATAGATATCAGAGCGCTTACATTAGGTTACACCATGTTACAGAAAGTGATAACAATTTCACATTACATCAAAAATAAGCAACACATTGAGAGAGGAAAGAATGGTGAGACAAATAGAGCGGAGACAAATGGAGCAGAGGGGAGTAGTACATGTCCTACCTTTTACTTACACAGTGCCCTGCCCTATGGGCTACCTAAAGCCTACCTTAGGGATGACTTATGTATAATAAAAGAGGAGTTTAAGGTTTGGCAAGGGGGTTTCAAATGCCAAGTTGACATGAAAGTAAAACTGCACACACAGTCTCTGCAGTGGCAGGCCTGAGACATGTTTCAAGTGTTACTTGTGTGGGTGGCACAATCAGTGTTGAATGCCCACTTGTAGCATTTAATTTACAGGCCCTGGACACTCTACTAGTGACCTACTGTTGGACTTGGCCCTTTTGGCAGGTTCACCCCTAAACTTTTTGCTTTTAAATGGGAATTGACTGTCTGGCTTGTGACTGGCTGGAGCTGGCTGGTGTGCCTGGCTCCAGGAGTCAGGATGGGTCTGCCCCGGTGATGAATGGAGAGATCTGCATGTTGATGGGAGGGAGGAGTGCACATGGGACCTGAATAGGGCTGTGCCTTCCCTCCACAATGCTGGCCCCGCACCCTGTGGTGTGTCTGAGCACTTAGCCCCCATCTGACAAGGGAGAGAGGGGCTGAGCAAAACAAAGTGCTCCAGGGCTGTGCTTTCTTTCCACAGTGCTGGCTCCACCTCCTGTGGTGTGTCTGATGTCCCTGCCTTACACCTTGAGACAAAGGATTTGTTGTATAAATGTAGGGGCTGTGACCCCAGTGTTCTGGTGTGCTTGGGCTGACTTTGGGGGGACACGCTGCCAGGAGGAACCGCCGCGGGACCCAGCTGCTACTTCCTGAGGGTCCCTGCATGCTGGCCTGCCTGGCTGCCCTTTGCTGGGGTCCCCCCCAGCACCAAAGACCCTTTAATTCTGCCTTTCTCAGGGGCTTTGTGGACATCTAGTACCTGGGAGCGCTTGCAGGCAGACTTGACAACGAGGAGAGCGCGTGGGCTCTGCAGCACCGAGCTGCAACATACCTTGAGGGAATCCAGTGCCTTAGCGAAGCCCATCCCGCATTGAGGTGGCGAGCGGGAGCCTACCCCGCTTTAATGCAATTTAAAACTTTGGTGTGTGCCTACTCCGCGTATTTACCCTTTTTAACCCAGGCGGGTGCCCACCCCACCAGGGACGTTTTGCTGGTCTTTAATCCCTAGCGGGCGCCCAACCCGCCAGGGACTTTTACATTTAAAGATGTGCCTACCACGTATGGTCCCGAACACATCACCGCCGGCCAGGGATAGCCCTGCGAAGTCATCATCATCATCATCGCCGTGCTGGGATTGGTCCCAGCGCGCGCTGCGATTGGAGGAGCCAAGAAAGACAGGAAGCGGACGGGAGCCCGCCCCGTGCTCCTGTGACCGAGAGGAGGCTCGCCCCATGAGCACAAGGGCGGCGTTTGCACCCGAGGTCCCCGAGAGCAAGGGAGGGCCCGTCGCGCCCAGTGTGAGGAGGAAGAGCGAAACAAGGAGAAACTGTGGCCCGCCTCCCTTAGAAGCTCCAATGTGAGGAAGGGGAGTCCCGCCCAGGCAAGACCGTTGGGAGCCTCAAGGGCTCCACCGAGAAGTAACCCAGAGCTCGGGGTGCAGCCCAACAGCCGCCCCCACCACGAGACAGGAGGAGATCCCAGGGAGGAGCAGAGTGCTCCCCAAGAAGGTCCTGGTGAGTGGGGCGGTGTGGTGTGTCCAGGGGAGGGTGAGTTCGGGGAACATTGTCGGTGCTCGCAGCTGTCCCGCTGGTCAGAGGGCAGCTGCTGCAGCTTGAGGCATTGTTTTTGGCACCCTCAGTTTAGTTGTGCCAGTGAGGGCCCAGTGCCTGAGTGGCCCCGCAGAAGGAGTGGGCCACTCCAACGGGGGGCATATTTGATTGTAGAGCCTGTGCGTGGCTCCAACGTTGGGGGCATTTCTGTTTCAGAGCCCATGTGGCTTCCACACCCACGGGGGCATTTATTAGCGATTCAGAGCCCACGAGGCTCCGGCGTGGTTTGGGGCATATTTGTTTTAGAGCCCACATGGCTCCCACGAGTGCTTGGGGGCATTGTAACCATGTTTAGGGACGATGCACATGCACATTAGCACTGGTCAGCATTGGTAAGTGCTCACAGTCCTAAAGGCCAACAAAAAGAATCAGTAGAAAAAGGAGGAAGTCAGGCAAAGCGTTTGGGGGGACGACCACCTTAAGGCTGACAGTTCTAACATCATTTATCCAGACCCTTACAGTGGATGACCTTGAGCAATGCCACACCACAATTTAATACATTCTCAAAGTTGTGAATGGATTTCAGGCATTTTGAGTGTTTTAGAACATTATAATTTCTTAACACACTGGCAATTGGAATATGTAACTGCCTACTTTCTGGGCATGCTGCTTTTGTGGATGTGATCTTCTAGTTTTTGACACTGCTTTATTGTACCATTTGACAGTCAAAGCAGATGTCACTGTTTTAAGTGTGTGTTTAAGATTTCTAATTGAACTACTCAAAAGAAACCTTGTGCATCTATTGTAACTCAAATGTTGTGGTTGATGTCTATATCGTTTCATCTTTAAATGCCAGACCAGTTGCATGTTGCTACAAAAGTACTTAAATTGCAACTTCAAGTAAACGTTTTTTTTTAAAAAAAATTAAACGCTAACGTTAGTACCCAACAGTAACCAATAACTCTGGACTAGCCACTTACCATAGGTTCCGGAGCAGCATGCTTCCCGACATGAAGTACTTTAATGCCTCATCAGGGGTAGTAAACGCTATATAAACACAATTATAATTTACATATACACACTGTGCAGTACATGTATGCATACTGTAGGTGCCTGTGGGTCAGTACAAGTTGTTTGTGCATGTATTGACAATATGTATTCCCTCTGTGCCACTATGTCTCTAATTAGTTTGTCAGTCCGTGATGGTAAATGAGTTACATGTGCATAACTTGAATAGCCAGGCAATTGAGATAACGGGCTGGAAAATACAAGCCATGGATGTGGTAGGCCTGTGATGCTCAGCAAGTAGAGAGAGGATAGTAGAGTCAAACGCTTAGGGGTCCGTCTGGATCAAGATCTGACACTCAAGCAACATGTTAATTATATCTCAGGTATATGCTTTCATACCATCAGCCTACTGCGCAAGGTTTTTCCTCTTTTGCCTGATTCGGTGAGGAGAACTCTAGTCCAGGCACTTGTTTTAAGCAGGATTGATTACTGTAATGGTCTACTGCTTGCTGCCAATGTAGGGGTATTGGATAAACTACAAGTCATCCAGAATACTGCGGCCCGCTTGGTTCTTAATGCCCCTCCCAGAACTGCCTCCAAACCCCTTCTTGACCAACTACACTGGCTTTCTGTCCGGCAGATAACGAAATTTAAAACATGCTGCCTGATTCACAAGTGCCTAAATGGCCAAGGACCTGCTTATTTGAAAAAGAAATTTGTCCCTTACACCCCCACTCGATCTCTTAGGTCCAGTAATGACCTTCTTTTGCAGGTACCACGGGCTAAGAAAGCCAGACACGGGAACAAGGCACTTTCCATAGCAGGACCTACTCTCTGGAATAAACTCCCTCTGTCACTCAAACAATGCACAGACCATCTAAAATTTCGAAAACAATTGAAAACAATACTGTTTAAAAATGAAATTTAGCTTCCACCCCCATTTATTTCTTGGTGTTCTACAGGTGTCAAAGCGCAGAGATACTCTATTGAGAGTTGATTCCAGTGCTATACAAACCAATAAATAAATAAATAAATAAACGCTGTAGACAGTTCAGATTATGAGGGTAGGAGAACGTTGACTGTGGTAAACAGTGGCTACTAGGAGTACATAAACTAAAGTTTCTCATAACCGAACATAAATTGAATATGCACCACTGGGCTGTCCCTGCAGCAACTTGACATTTTTGGGAGATGTAATTGTAATTTATTTTGAGCCCTCTGGAAACACATTTTTAAGTTCAATTGAAGAACTTTATTCTATCACCTAACTCTCCTGAATGTAATGTGCAGCCCTCCCAGCCATTTCACTCCAGGATTCCCAACAAGTGTTTCCAGTGTAACAAAGTTTAACCAGTGATGGTCAACAATCTCTCTGATCCCATCATATAACTACTCAACAAGTACAGCCAGTGTATTAAGGTATGCAACTTGTAACCTACATGGTATGGTGCTAATACAGCCAGTGAGTTCACCCACACAGTTCTGCCCAGGGACTTTTGCTGATCGTTCTAATGAAAAACAATGGCAAAAGATAGCATGCCTCCTAACGAATGAGGCCCATGATTTGAGTTGATTATTTCCACAATGAACAGTACAGTACCGGCTCAGACGTGGATACAATCTTTTGTTTCAACATATTGGGTCACAAACAACTTTAGAGATAACTATGACATACTTGTAGATGAAGATGATGGCGGCAACAGCAACAATGGAGCGGAAAATGAAGATATCCATCACATATTTGTCTGTGTCCCAGAACATGGTGGACCTAGCAGGGAGAGAAGACCAGAATAGATCAAACCTTGAACTGTAAAAAAGGTACAATTAATCCAGTGTATCTTTTAAAGTTAAATCCATTAATAAAATAAGCAGATGACACAGCGTGGAGGTTCAGAAGCTCATTCTCCCGATCTGCTCAAGCACAAATAGGCAAAAGGTTGAGTTTTGCTCGCAGGGAACTTCGGACATTTGCTTATGTGAAAAATATGCTGTGGGTGTTAATTTTGTTTCAACCAATTGTATGTTCACCAAAGGATGCAAAGAGATTTCAGCACTACACACATACCATTTTACTACCACATTTGTGACTACACTGTAAGAGAACTGAAATATCCTCTGAAGCGTTGCAGTCCCTTAACTCTAAAAATACTCAGTTATCCTTCACTATACCTCAAATTAAGAGTGCAAAGAAATTTGACAGTAATAGCCTACATTGGCCCTTGAAACACATACATGTCGACAGCTGTGCCCCCTCCCCCTCCATTAGGGCGTTGTATTCCCTGCTGCACGCGCCCCAAAAGTGAAAAATAAAAACCGGTAATAAAAAGAATTACTGTTTTATTTTTCATTGCTCCAAGCAGTGTTTGGGGTGGGGCACTGCTGCTGACTGGCAGCAGGGGAGTGGTGCTCACTCCACCAGTTTACACTGTGCTAGTCACTTTGGACAGAGGTCTTGCGATGGCCAACCTGACATATGCAGTATAAACCTCTCCACCTAGCTGTTCCAGACAGCTGGATGGACAACAGGTACAGGCCTCCAGGAGCATCGAGATAGACCTCTCCAGCCAATCCTGCCACTGCTCTCATGCTGCTCATCTGCAGCATGAGAGCAGCGTTGGGTTTTACAGGAGGGACATGCCTGATGACCCACGAGGTGCCGTCACACTGATGACAGAAGAAAGACTACACGAAGGAGAGGAAACACAGGTAAATACATTTTGTTATTTTTTTAATTACCTTTTTGGCTCCCCCACCGGGTTTGTCTTTTGCCCCCTCTACACCCCTCCAGTGTGGAGGGTCACTGCCTGCCACTGCATAGAAGTGCTCTCTTTGACCACATGGGAGAAGTGAAGTGAGACGTACTGACAAAACCAAGCCCCCCCCACCCAACCCTCTTTTCTCAGGTGACTCACGGAGACCAATGCATATTAGATCAGTGGAAAGGAATATAGGGGTAATCCATATTATTATCGGCCCATCTTCCTTATTGACTCGACAGTGAAGGTTCTGGGGAGGGTGTTATTAAATAGGCTTGCTTAGTGGGCCGATAATAATCACATTTTATAGGATGTGCAATACAGTTTTCGTATAGGTAAATATACAGTGGACCAGTGTCTGAACCTTTATGTTTTAATCTCTAAATATGCGATTACCAAGAAGGGATCACTTTTTGTGGGTTTTGTGGACCTGACCGCAGCATTTGATCAAATGAACAGGGCCAAACAATGGATGATATTGGAGGAGCTGGGAGTTGAGCCTGTAATTATAAATGTTCTAATGACCCTCTATACTGACACCACTGCTAAAGTTAGGTACACTAAAGAAGGACGGCTCATCAACAATTTTACTAGCAAAAGAGGGATGGGCCAAAGGTGTATCCTTGCTCCTTTTCTTTTCACGCTATACATAAATGGATTATAATCTGGCCTGTCAATTTTACATACAGCTATACCAAGAATAGGTAGGAGATCAGTGCCCATTTTCTTGTACATGGATGACGCCGTTCTCTTAGCTCGTACACCGCGGGAATTGCAAGTCCTTATAGACGGATTTGTCATCTTTATGAATGGGTAGGACTTGTCCCCTAATTTTACTAAATAATTTGTGATGGAGATAGGCAATGGATGGTTCAGATCAAAAACGTACACGGCAGGCTCAGATAGTCTAGCTAAGGTCCCATCATTTTCTTACCTGGGCATTGTGTTTGAAGATAAATTAAATTGGAAAATTCTGAAAGAGGGGAAGGTAAGGGATATGAAAACATTTCTGGGGGCAATTGCTAATTACGCACACAGATTAGGTACATGGTCCCCAGGGGTCATTTTATAATTGTATCAGTCCTTTTGTACCTCTAGGGTTTTGTATGGAGGAGAGTTCTAGGGTACATGGCGGTTGAAAAAATTCAGATGGTGCAAAACAAATTTTTAAGGCAGATGCTGAGAGTCCCTCAGGGCACTCCGTCCTACAGTGTACACGATGAACTAAGCATTAAGTATATATCTGACCTAGTTGCTGTTATGTGAATGTATGGTCTAACGAAGAGGCATTCTTTAACCAGGCTGTAATCCGGGATTGCCTTTCACTCGACAATGCACTTAAAATTCCATGGTTATAAAGGAAACTTTATCGGCAATGGGAAGAGCTGATATAATTATAAAATATGATCAATTTAGGAAACAGGACAAAAATCTGGTAAAGACCTATTTCTTAAAAAAGCCATGGTAGATCATGACAGCATGGAATTAAGAAAACCTATGGTGAGAGGATTCGCCGTAGTTAAGTAAGTACCGGGTATGAAGACTTCTCTCCATTTTACCCCGTACACATGATAGATTTCTAATCACCCGTTTTAGACTAAATGTGTTACATCTATTGGCATCCCCCTCAGGTTTATGTTCTGCGTATAGAAGTTAGAGGTCCCTGTCGCTACGACAATATGTCTCCACACAATACCCTACATTTTGTATTTTTATGCAAATATTATACCTATCCTAGGTGTCTATCTTAAATCCTAACTAAAAGATACAGGTTTTAAGCAGACACGTGTTGCACTTTTACACTTGCAATTAATGTCAAATGGTCAAACTCTTTTTACTATCACAAATTTTTTAAGAGCAGTATTTAAATCGAGAAATTCAAGAAATGATTGATTTTTAGAGGGACCTTTTCATCTTTTTGATTTTAATGAATTGTAATAGTTTTTACTTTTTACACGTGTAATTTTATGGACTCATTTTAATAGAATTGTACTGAGGCCAAAGACAATTTAAGAATTCTTACACCTGGATGACTAATGTACTTGATGCAGTTTTTAGGTCGAGTAATTTATTACTTGAACCTATTACATCTGAACCAGTCTCTTGAACCAGCCGGATTTCCTACAATGCATGTTAGTTTTTCAACCGTGACGCTTCTCCAGCGCGCGCTTGGCCCGTTCCCTCCCACTCGCTCGCATCCCGCCCCCCCACCAGATTCTTGCAGCGCGACACTTCGCCAGCGCTTCTCTCCCACACGCTCACTCCCCCGCCCTCTGCCAAGGAGAAAGCTGACTCTGAAGATGGAATACTGACCTGCTGTTGCTTTGCTGCCAAGGAGAGGGGAAGGACTTTGCTGGTGTGCTGTGTCCCCTGTCTTGAAGGAATCTCCAAGGGCCTGAGAAGATCTGGCTCCCTGTTCTGAAGTCCCGGGAACAAAAGGACTTCACCCCCAGCTTCCCTGAACTCTGCTGAGAGAGTTCTGCCCTTCCTAGAGTGCTTGATCCAGTTGTGGGGCCTCTGGAAGTTGTACCTGTGCTGGGAAGCTTGAAACTAAGCTTGAGAGACTTTTGCATTTGAAAAGTGTCGCATCGGTCGCTTGCGGAGCGCATCCCCGACAGTGCGAGAAGATTCCCGCCGCTATGAAGGTCTAGATCGTCGCAGCATCTGTTGCCGCTGCCAGAGCGTTGCATCCTTTGTTTGCGAGATGCACCAGACCGGTGCGGGAAAGTTGAACATCGCAGCGAGTGTCGTCGCAGAGCCTGTCGCCGCTGGGTGAGATCGCCGCACCGCTCGCTTGCGGACCGCATCATGTCGCTGCGAGCATCATCGCAGAGCCATCGCATCGAGGAGCTGCGAGAGTGGGGATCACCGCTGGTTCGCGCATCGTCGCCCCGGAGATCGTGGCAGCCCCTTCGAGATCGTCGCATCGTGCCTTTGTGAGAACAAACTTCCTACGGAGCCTACGTCCTGGAATCCATACAAGTGGCCTACCTCCCCATTCAGACCGGATTCGTCGCAACACACCCCCTGCTGCAGCGGGGTTGTCGCATCGCCTCCCCAGGGTCTCAGGAGCAACGCATCGCTTGTTTTCCACTGCACCAGCTTCTGCTTTTGGAACTTTGTCGCAACTAAAAGGTACTGTGAGTAAACGTGACGCAACTGTGAACTTTTCACGCATCTGTGGATTATTCTATCGCAACCTAAAGAACTCTTTGGAAACCATATTCTTGAACTGTATATGTTGGATTTTTGTCGTTTTGGTCTTGTGTAGTTTAGATTAAATACCTTTATTTTTCTAAACTGTTGTGGAGTCAGTTTGTGGTGTTTTCACTGTGTTAATGTGAGTGTTGGTACAAATACTTTAAATATTGCCTCTGGTTAGCCTAGACTGCTTGTGCCAAGCTACCTAGAGGGTGAGCAGGGGTTATCTCAGAGGGTTTCCTCCTTACCCTGACTAGAAGCAAGGGTCCCTATTTGGACAGTGGTACCTACCCCTGCCAACTAGAGACCCCCAGTTCTAACATTGTTGGTCAGCGGTGGGATTTGAACTTGAATTTGTACTAGACCCACAGTGAGTGGTGTACATCACTGGTGAGTGCAGACCACTACGCCACCGCATACCACGGTTATGTTTTTTATTTTTGGTTCTATTTTGATCATAACCCTGAAAGAATCCAAGCATCATGTCTCAGAATGGTAAACCAGCAAGTGATGTTGCAGAACTGGAGTTTCACATTGAAATGTTAAGTGATTACAAAATAGGTCAACTCAGGCAGTTCTGCAGGAGCTTTGGATGTCCCATGAAGCGCAGCTCCAAGAAGGAGGACCTACAGGAGGCCGTAAGGGCCTGGTGGGAGACCAAAGAGACTGGGGAGACAGATGATGAAGAAGTGGATGTGGATGCACAAAGGGATGGTTTCAGGCCACAGGATCTGCATGTGTCGAGAGCGGCCTCAAGGGCTAGCAGCAGTCATTCAGCTGACAGTTTTTCCCCAGAGGAGTTGGAGGAAAACCAAAGGGATAGAGATCATAAGTTAGAAATGTTGAGGCTTGAATTGAAGATAAAGCAAATGGAGGAAGAGAGAGAAAGGGCGGCGGAGGAGAGCAAAAATGCCCGTGCCCTGGAGGAATTGAAATTGACATTGGCCCATGAATTAAGAATGAGGAAGCTTGAGTTGGAGCTCAAGAGGCCTGAGGCCATGAGGGTCTCAGCTGAAGGAGAAACATGGGTAGCTCAAGAGGTGAGCTTTGCTGAGTTGGAGGTGGAGTCCAGCTCAGATGGTGGCAGCATGATTTTGATATCTAGTGCGGAAAGAAAGGTACAAACACCCAGAGATGCGGCGCCTGACTTGAGGGAGGGGGTCGACATACACCAGGGGGTTCAGGTTTATGATGTAGTTGCATTGAAGTGCAGTGTCCCTGAAGTAGATTGGGGGATTGGCACAGGGGACCATATTCCTATTGGTGGGAGGGACACTCTACTGACTCTAGATGAGAGATACAGGGAGAGGGGTTCCCCCATGGTAGAAACCTTGGTGTGTGTGTGTGAAGACCAGCCAGAAGAGTGTGGGTTGTGTGACAGAGGCAGTCGGATACTGTCTTGCCAGTCTCAGGAGAGCGGTGTGGGGTACTTGTGTGAGGCACTGTAGGGTGAAGCAAAGGATAGCTTGGTTAACAACTGTGGGGGGCTGTGTGATTCATTCGTTGGAGAGCATATTTTAAGTCCCTGTTTTCCAGAGCTATGCCAACACCCGGTGGAGTGTGAGTTTTCTGACCCCAGAGAGCTTGCGTTTGAGGCAGACCTCTTGGTGGATTCCAGAGAGTCTGAGGAGGCATTGGGGAGTGATCCCAAAAGGAGTGGCTCAGATATCTTGCAGAACTGTGAGGTGGAAGAGGTTCAGTGTAGCCCAGTTAGGTCCCAGTGTAGTGGGAGGGGTGTAGGGTCTCATGTCCGGTCTCAGTGGAGAAGGAATGAGTGTGGGACAGTGTGTCTCACGGTGTCCGAACCCCAGTCTCAGGTCCTGGAGGGTTCCTTAAGAGAACACCAGGTTGGGGACCTAGACTGTACTTGTAGGCCATTTGAGGAGGATCTCCTAGTGTATGTTGAACGGGGAGTGCCTGTAACCAGGCCTCCATCAGTTCTGGTGTCTGGCAGTGCCACTCCAGTTGGGAGGGTGCAGGCGTCCAGACTGAGGGGTGAGAGGGGAAAGGAGTCCCCAGTGGGAGAACCAGTGGGTCAGGGACCAGTCAGAAGGGACTGAGTCCCCAGTGAGTGACTATGGTGACACCACTCCTGTCCTGGGAGATCTTCGCGCACTGTCAGGTGGACAGGGGTCGGGAGATCTGCGCCAGGCAGACTATCACAGGACACTTGAGTTGTGTGTCACCCTAAAAGGGGGTACTATGTGAGTCCCCAGAAGTCCTGGGGTGCCAGGCAAATGCACAACCACAGGTTTTTGTCCGTGGGTTGGGAGACCAGGTTCAGGATATGCCTGACCTGGAAGGAAGGACATCTGTAACCAGTGTCCTGACCCATATGGTTCCCAGGGGTACCCCTCCAGTAGGGAGGGTGCAGCGCTCTGGAAGGGGGTGCAGAGGGATGGAGTCCTCGCCTCTGACCTCGGTACAACCTGAGGGGTTAAACTCTAGGTTGGGAGACCAGTTGCTGGAGGGAGGTCCTGAACTGGTAGGAGAGTTGTGTTCTTGGTTGTCCTGGTGGACAGGGTTGCCCCTGGAAGGGGGGCAGGAGTCTCACCCAGGGGGTGGACTGGGCCACACTGTTGTGTTGGCCAGGTGGGTACTGTCTACCAGTATGGGCACCTCAGTGAGTGAAGTCCTGGTGCGCCAGGCAAGTGTTCCACTGCAGGGGTTAGTCCCTGGGTGGGGAAGCTAGGTTCAGGTGTTGTCTGACCTGGAGGCTTGGGAGCCTAGGTTTGAGGGCCAGTCCGGGGTATCCCCCCTGACCTGGTACACCAGTTCCAGGATAGCACCCCTGAACTGGTGGATGAATGGTGCGGGACACCTGCCACAGGTGCCCTGGCTATTCTAGAAGGGGGTACCGCTCCAGGTGGGAGGGTACAGAGCCCCAAGGAAGAGGAGGACCGGGTGTGGGGAAGCCCACCCCAGCCTCCTGTCCAGCCGCTGGATACAGGTCCGGGACTGGTGGGTCAGTTCCAGAGTGTCAGACCTGACCTGACAAGAGAGGGAGTGGACAAAGGGTGCCAAGCACCTGGGGCTACTGCCCCCCACCCTCGGACGCCACAGAGGTTTGAGGGCCCTGAGAGGCGTAAGGCCTGGGTCTCATACCTGATCACTGGCGGTGGTCACTGTGGCTTGCTGTCTGTCTGTTGGGACACACCTGTGAGCAAGTTTAGTTTAGGTACTGCACAGGTGGTGTCCACAGGTGAGGAGAAGGGTTCCACATGGATTGGCATGGTGGACCCTGAAAGTATGGATAGAGTGATTGATCTGGGTTTAGGACAGCGTACAACAGGACTGCCCTGCTGTGTGGGCCAGTTTCCATGTTCTATCGCCTTAAGCAGGGAATCCCATCGAGGTATCATTTGGCCTACCCTGGCTTTAGGCTGGAAGAGGGTTGTGTTAGAACTGGCCCTTCTTGCAGGGTCATCCCCAAACTTTTTGCTTCTTCCTCCCTTATTTTTCCTGACCCGTGGCTGTTGGCAATAGGACTCTGCGCACTTTACCACTGCTGATCAGTGCTAAAGTGCATATGCTCTCTGTGTAAATTTTTATTGTGATTGGATATACATGATTGGCATATTTGTATCACCATGAAGTCCCTAGTAAAGTGCACTGGGTGTGCCAGGGCTGGTGATGACAAATGCTACTAGTGGGCCTGCAGCACTGATTGTGCCACCCACAGGAGTAGCTCTAAAATGGTGTCTCAGGCCTGCCACTGCAGTGCCTGTGTGCAGTTTAGAAATTGCCATGTCCTCCTGGTTAGTGTCCCCACTGACCAGGCCTAACCCTTCCCTTTTCATGCACATTAGTCACCCCTATGGAAGGCCCAAGGTACCCCCCTGGGCAGGGTGCAGTGTATGTGAAAGGTAGAGCATGTACTGGTGCGGGTGACATGGTCTGGTAGTGAATGGCAGCCATTTTCGTTTTTCACTATTGTAAGGCTATCTTGCTCCATAGATTAACATGGGGGGTGCTGGCTACAGTGGCTACCAGCATTTCTTCTCATAGGAACAAGATAGGACATAAGTATCTAGTATCCCTGAACTCAGAATTTAATAACACATCTTTTAGGAAAGGTTTTTTTTTAATCCTGTGTTTGAGAACAGCACTTTTAGAAAGTTGCTGTTCTCTTGTCTGACCCTTCTGTGTGCCTTGGCCTGTTTGTGTATTGACTGTCTGGTTTGAGAGTGACAGGGGCTGGGGATTCCCCAGGAGGCTGGCTGAGTCAGCCCTAGGCTGAATGACTGCATTTGCAACTGGAGTGGTGGGAGGAGTTAGCACCTGGGCCTGAATAGGGCTGTGCCTGCCTTCCACAATGCTGGCTCCACCTCCTGCTGGGCGGCTGACGACCCTGCCCCTCACTCTGAAAGGAAAGGAGAAGCCAGGTAAACAAAGTGCTCAAGCAACACCCAGAACTGGTTCAGACCGGGCTCAGGGCCCACTTGCACAAAGAGAACAAAGACTTTTAGGGGTATAAGTACAGGACCCGTGACAACAGAAAATTAGATCATCCTGGAATCAAGAAGGAACCTCTGCCAAGGAGAAAGCTGACTCTGAAGAAGGAAGACTGTCCTGCTGTTGCTCTGCTGGACTGACCTGCTGTTGCTTTGCTGCCAAGGTGAGGGGAAGGACTTTGCTGGTATGCTGTGTCCCCTGTCTTGAAGGAATCTCCAAGGGCCTGAGAAGAGCTGGCTCCCTGTTCTGAAGTCCCAGGAACAAAAGGACTTCACCCCCAGCTTCCCTGAACTCTGCTGAGAGAGTTCTGTCCTTCCTAGAGTGCGTGATCCAGTTGTGGGGCCTCTGGAAGTTGTACCTGTGCTGGGAAGCTTGAAACTAAGCTTGAGAGACTTTTGCATTTGAAAAGCGTCGCATCGCTCGCTTGCAGAGCGCATCCCCGACAGTGCGAGAAGATTCCCACTGCTACGAAGGTCGAGATCGTCGCAGCGTCTGTTGCCGCTGCCAGAGCGTCGCATCCTTTGTTTGCGGCATGCGCCAGACCGGTGCGGGAAAGTCGAACATCGCTGCGAGTGTCGTCGCAGAGCCTGTCGCCGCTGGGTGAGATCGCTGCACCGCTTGCTTGTGGACCGCATCACATCGCTGCGAGCATCGTCGCAGAGCCATCGCATCGAGGAGCTATGAGAGAGAGGATCACCGCTGGATTGCGCATCGTCAACCCGTAGATCGTTGCAGCCCCTACGAGATCGTCGCATCGTGCCTTTGCGAGAACAAACTTCCTACGGAACCTACGCACCGGAATCCATACAAGTGGTCTTCCTCCCCATACAGACCGGATTCGTTGCAACACGCCCGCTGCTGCAGCGGGGTTGTCGCATCGCCTCCCCAGGGTCTCAGGAGCAACGCATCGCTTGTTTTCCACCGCACCAGCTTCTGCTTTTGGAACTTTGTCGCAACTAAAAGGTACTGTGAGTAAACGTGACGCAACTGTGAACTTTTTACGCATCTGTGGATTATTCTATCGCAACCTAAAGAATTTTATCGCAAACCTTAAGAACTCTTTGGAAACCATATTCTTGAACTGTATATGTTGGATTTTTGTTGTTTTGGTCTTGTGTAGTTTAGATTAAATACCTTTATTTTTCTAAACTGTTGTGGAGTCAGTTCGTGGTAATTTCACTGTGTTACTGTGAGTGTTGGTACAAATACTTTACACATTGCCTCTGGTTAGCCTAGACTGCTCGTGCCAAGCTACCTAGAGGGTGAGCTGGGGTTATCCCAGAGGGTTTCCTCCTTACCCTGACTAGAAGCAAGGGTCCCTATTTGGACAGTGGTACCTACCCCTGCCCCAGTTCTAACACATCCCTACTGTAAATCTGGCTTCACATTCTCACTCTTCTTTTAAATTTTATGTCCAGCTGTTGGTGAGCTGGAAGCAGGGTGATATGTTTTGAGCGGGCAGTGCTTTAAGACTGTCTTATCAGGGCTACAATCCAAGATGTTTGCTTGTTTCTGAAAGCTTGTGGTTGCGAACAGTCTTAATAGAACTCTGAAAGATTGTATAAACGGCCAGTGGTAATGGAGAGAAGGCGTAATTAATTATAGCCCAGCCCAAACAGATGAGTGTTTAACAGTGTACACATAAAATGTAGAAGACCGTGCAGTCCAGCCTCTAACAAAGACAGCTTTATTAAACCGTGGGAGATGCAATGCTATCCAAATCTTTTCACAAAGCCGATGAATACATGCCCCACAACACATACAGGGGCACACCGCTGAGTTGTCAGTGTAAAATGTGGGATCTCAAAGTATTTTACATTGGTTGCTCCACTGTTTATTTGTGTCTGTTTTGATACCACTTAGTACAACAGTTGAAGTGCAGACAGAAGGCTACCGAAAATACATATGGTGTATTTTATTTATAGCGAAGACACTAAGATTGCTCATTGATTTTGTTGAAGGAACCAGAGCAGTGCATTCATACTTAAATTGCAGATGGCCCATGACTCAATGTACAATAAGAATTGATTTATAAGTTGTCGTACATCCCTCATACAGGGCTCAAAAGCCATATTCTGTACAGGTGTGAGGCTGCACGGGGTCGCCCCTAGGGCAGCACAGAGACATTTCTCTCATCTATAACACACAGTTCCCTCGCTTCTAATTCATGTTTTCCCACCTCTGCTTCATGCTGTGAATACTTGCTGGGCTTCTCTTCTGTACTCTCAGTCTTGTCCAGTTTCAATATGGCACCATTCTGTGCTTCAACTCCTCATTATGCCGAGTGCATGTGCCCGTGCACGCGCTCCCCAAGCCGCCTCCATTATCGCATCAGACCCGCCACAGCAATGCCGAGAGCTTCACACTTCAAAGGAATGCTCTACCCCGCCCCCCTCTGCGCAATGCCTCTTCTCTCACCCTTTCGCTATCTTCCCCGCCCTCCCACCTTCAGCCTCTTCCTCTGCAACACACTCTCTCCCCCTCCCTCCTCCTCACCCCAACATTTGTCTCTCACACCACAGGCTGCTGCTCCCCCGCCCACCCAGCAATGCCGAGAGCTATTCCCTCCCACTTACTGGCTCCCCTGCTTCCCCACCCGACTTGAAAGGAAGCCTTGCACACCATGACCAGGAAAACACACACACACATTCACAGCAAGATTTTTCTGTGTTTTAAACGCTCGCTGCTGACATCTTCAGTTATGTAATAAAGGTCATCAGTTCACATCCTGGCAGGACCAACTCACACACGTGCTATTTAGTGCTGATTCTTTCACACACATGCACGCACTCACACACACACTCACAACAAGATTTTTCTGTGTTTTAAATGCTCGCTGCGGACATCTTCAGTGATGTAATAAAGGTCATCAGTTCACATCCTGGCAGGACCAACTCACACACTTGCTATTTAGTGCTAATTCTTTCACACACATGCACGCATGCACACACACACATTCACAGCAAGATTTTTCTGTGTTTTAAACGCTCGCTGCTGACATCTTCAGTTATGTAATAAAGGTCATCAGTCCACATCCTGGCAGGACCAACTCACACACGTGCTATTTGGTGCTAATTCTTTCACACACATGCTCGCACGCACACACACAGCAAGATTTTTCTGTGTTTTAAACGCTCGCTGCTGACATCTTCAGTTATGTAATAAAGGTATTAAGTTCACATCCTGGCAGGACCAACTCACACATGTGCTATTTAGTGCTAATTCTTTCACACACATGCACGCACCCACACACACACTCACAGCAAGATTTTTCTGTGTTTTAAACGCTCGCTGCTGACATCTTCAGTTATGTAATAAAGGTCTTCAGTTCAGATCCTGGCAGGACCAACTCACACACGTGCTATTTAGTGCTAATTCTTTCACACACATGCTCGCACGCACACACACAGCAAGATTTTTCTGTGTTTTAAACGCTCGCTGCTGACATCTTCAGTTATGTAATAAAGGTCTTCAGTTCACATCCTTGCAGGACCAACTCACACATGTGCTATTTAGTGCTAATTCTTTCACACACATGCACGCACCCACACACACACTCACAGCAAGATTTTTCTGTGTTTTAAACGCTCGCTGCTGACATCTTCAGTTATGTAATAAAGGTCATCAGTCCACATCCTGGCAGGACCAACTCACACACGTGCTATTTAATGCTTATTCTTTCACACACATGCTCGCACGCACACACACAGCAAGATTTTTCTGTGTTTTAAACGCTCGCTGCTGACATCTTCAGTTATGTAATAAAGGTCTTCAGTTCACATCCTGGCAGGACCAACTCACACACGTGCTATTTAGTGCTAATTCTTTCACACACATTCTCGCAAGCACACACACAGCAAGATTTTTCTGTGTTTTAAACGCTCGCTGCTGACATCTTCAGTTATGTAATAAAGGTCTTCAGTTCAAATCCTGGCAGGACCAACTCACACATGTGCTAGTTAGTGCTAATTCTTTCACACACATGCACGCATGCACGCACATACACTCTCACAGCAAGATTTTACTGTGTTTTAAATGCTCGCTGCTGACATCTTCAGTTATGTAATAAAGGTCATCAGTTCACATCCTGGCAGGACCAACTCACACACATGCTATTTAGTGCTAATTCTTTCACACACATGCACGCACGCACACACACACTCACGCACACACACACACACACACATTCACAGCAAGATTTTTCTGTGTTTTAAACGCTCACTGCTGACATCTTCAGTTATGTAATAAAGGTATTCAGTTCACATCCTGGCAGGACCTACTCACACACCTGCTATTTAGTGCTAATTCTTTCACACACATGCACCCACGCACACACACATTCACAGCAAGATTTTTCTGTGTTTTAAACGCTTGCTGCTGACATCTTCAGTTATGTAATAAAGGTATTCAGTTCACATCCTGGCAGGACCTACTCACACACCTGCTATTTAGTGCTAATTCTTTCACACACATGAACGCACGCACACACACATTCACAGCAAGATTTTTCTGTGTTTTAAACGCTCGCTGCTGACATCTTCAGTTATGTAATAAAGGTCATCAGTTCACACACATGCACGCACGCACACACACACACTCACAGCAAGATTTTTCTGTGTTTTAAACGCTCGCTGCTGACATCTTCAGTTATGTAATAAAGGTCATCAGTTCCCATCCTGGCAGGACCAACTCACACACGTGCTATTTAGTGCTAATTCTTTCACACACATGCACGCACGCACACGCACACACATTCACAGCAAGATTTTTCTGTGTTTTAAACACTCGCTGCTGACATCTTCAGTTATGTAATAAAGGTCATCAGTTCACACACATGCACGCACGCACACACACACTCACAGCAAGATTTTTCTGTGTTTTAAAAGCTCGCTGCTGACATCTTCAGTTATGTAATAAAGGTCATCAGTTCCCATCCTGGCAGGACCAACTCACACACGTGCTATTTAGTGCTAATTCTTTCACACACATGCACGCACACACACACACATTCACAGCAAGATTTTTCTGTTTTAAACGCTTGCTGCTGACATCTTCACGTATGTAAGAAAGGTCTTCAGTTCACATCCTGGTAGGACCAACTCACACACGTGCTATTTAGTGCTAATTCTTTCACACACATGCACGCACGCACACACACATACGCACACACACACACATTCACAGCAAGATTTTTCTGTGTTTTAAATGCTCGCTGCATACATCTGCAGTTATGTAATGAAGGTCATTAATTCACATCCTGGCAGGACCAACTCACACTTCCAGCTTCTAAGGTGGATGAATTGAGTACAGTTACATTGGGTAATAGTAGTTCATTTTCATTGTGTTGTGAGTGCGCCTGCTGGCCAAAATAGACTGCCACACTAACGCATGCATGCAACACATAGAGCCAGTGGTTCAACGGCTACGGCTAACGGGGATACATTTATCACTTTGTGTGCAGACTAATTACTGAGATTCATGCGCATCAGCAAAAATGGTGGCCTGCGGGTCGGAAATTATCATCACATTCTCTGCCTCTCTCGTCATACCGTCACTGTAAATTGCCTGGAATGCGGCTCACACAAAGCCTGCCTTTACCTGGGGAATGCTTCTGAGGAGCACGCTCGCTGCCCACAGCAGAAAATTATTAACTCACTCTATCTGTCTATCCATCGCACTCACTCTATCGCCAACACTCTATCTATCTATCTATCTATCTATCTATCTATCTATCTATCTATCTATCTATCTATCTATCTATCTATCTATCTATCTATCTATCTATCTATCTATCTATCTATCTATCTATCTATCTATCTATCTATCTATCTATCTATCGCCCTCCCTCAATCTATCTATTGCACTCACTCTATCGCATCCCCACAGCATCACTCAGCACCACCACAGCATCACTCAGCACCACCACAGCATCACTCAGGGGCACCACATCACTACTATGCGCTACCACAGCAACACTGAAAGCCACAGCATCACTCGTCGCAACCACAACATCACTCAGAGTCACCACAGCATCAATCTGTGCAACCATTCAACAACAACTGCTTCAAATATGTTCTCTCAATGTTTCAAGCTTTATTACAAATGTCAAAAAAAGATGTTAATATTTCACTTCTGTTCTTGGATTTTAGTCACAATAAAATACACTGAACATAATCTTCACAAACGTTATTTACCAAAGTTTAAGCTATTGCCATTATAAATTACAATACCTTTTATTTAAGTATTAATTATTAAAAATAAATTAAAGCCATTGTTATTTGTAATATCAATACCTCTAAGTCACGTTAATACAATACATATTGCATTACAAATGCTATAGGTGTCACATTTGCGAAAGTTAAAACTATTGGCATTGTAAATGACAAAGCTATTAATTTCGCTATTTTCAAAACCAACACATAAATAACAAATTTGTCATTTACAATACCGATAGCTCCAACTTTCCTAATGCGAGACCTATTGCATTGCAAATGTGAGAATATAGGCTACGCTCGTAATGTATCCCAAACGCTTCCATAGTTTACCCATGTGAATCAGGACTGCAAACTCTGAACAAAGTAGCAGTACATTTGCTAGTTTTATATTGTCTCTTTTTCGAGAGCAGGTAAACACCATGGGCATCATTTATGAGGTTTTGCCGTAGGGAAGCACAGCAGGCCTTCCTGCTGCGCTTCCCTATGGCAAAATAAAAGGGCAGGAGTGTGCTGTATCTATAAGATATGGCCCATTCCTGTCCTTTTCCCATGCTTCGGCGCACAATGGGCTGCCAGCGCTAGTGCAGGCACCTTTGCACAATGGTGTAAGGGTGCCAGCCTTGCATGGATGATTATTTTTGTACAGGAAGGGAAACCTCTCTGTACAAAAATAATCACAAGATTCTTTTCCTCTTTCTATGTGTGCTAATGCAGCACACATAGAAAAAGGAAAAACAAGGAGAAATAAAGACATTTCTCCCAGTTGTGCCTCCCTTACGCCTCCCCTGGGGAGGCGTAAGATTTTGGCACTGCCTTAGATTTACGATTTCTCGTAAATCTGGGGCAGTGTCAAAAGGCCAAGGATGTTGCTGGAAACGCCCCAGAAACACCCATTCCACGCCCCTTTAACGCAGGACACTGCGTTAAAGGGACTGATATTTATCAGGCATTAGTACGCCAAAAAAAGTGGTGTAGTGCTGCCTGATAAATATCACGCAGGCTTCTACGCCACGGAACTTCACAAAAAGTTAAGTTCCGATGGCGCAAGGGGCCTCATAAATAAGGCCCCATGATTATAACCTATATTCAGGGTTTTCTGTTAAAGATCCACATAGGCTGGATATATAGCAGGTTTACAGGGTAACTACTGATTATTTAAATATGTTTCATATTGCTTCGTTGTATATAAAAAATATTTTACGTTGCTATCTGGCATGAATCTGAAACTCCTCTATCTGGCTTGTACACCAAAGTTTTGTAAGCCATATCACAAAACATTTTTGAATAGCCTTATTACGTGCACCGGGCGGGTGGCAATAGCACCAATAGAGCGCAAAATTATAACACAACCATGAAACAATAACAAAGCAACAAGTAGAGAAAAAAACAAAATAAAACATGCCACCAAAAGACATGAATGACAAGACAAAAAGAACAAAATGCAACAGTGATACAAAGCTGCTAGCCAATACAATAACACCAATACGAAATAGTACCATAGCACACATTTACGGTTCTAATGTATTAGGTTGTGTTCTTCTTATCTATTGTTGTTCTGCTAATATGTTGTATTGCTTTGTGGACTGTTTTGCTGTTGTAAAAATGTACAACTGTGGCATTGTGGTGTATTGTGTTGGTGTATTTGTTGTGTCGTTATTTATGTGCTTTCATTGTTACTGTGCTACTTTGTATCATTCCATTATGTTGTTGTGATGTATTTTTGCCCTGTGTTTTTAAGTTGTTTTACTGTGTAGTGGTTGTGTATTTTATTGTGTAACAATATGCTGCACTGGTGATGTGCTATGTTCTTGTTTGTGCGGTGTATTTTACGTCAGATTATTGCATTGTGTTGTGTTTCCATTGAAGTTGTTTAGAACCTGGGTATGCTTTTTGCTGTGTTATTTTGTTCGGTGTTTGATTAGTGTGGTGTGTTATGCTTTTGTGGAGTGTTCTATTCTGTAGTTACGTTATAAATGTAAACAAATGTTGCTACATTTAAAAGCCAAAAGCAGCACGTTCCTTTAAAGTTCAATTGATGAAAATGTTTTGCCACGGTCTAAAGTGATATCCTTTGAAGCTCTTCATCTGTTTAAGACACTGGTCAGCAAAGTCCACACTTTAAATTAGCACTTCTGATGTTCTGTTTATGACATCTGGTCCCAAAGTGTTGTGAAATCCCTGCTGGAATAATCCTTGAACGATTTTGTACATTTGATTATGGACATTGATTGATTTCTTTTTCAATTAAAAATATATAATGGCGGCCGCGTAGCTGAGGCCGTTGCGGTGGAGCAGTGAGGATGAGAAGGAGAAGCCCAACGGAGATCTAGGTTCGACAGCCAAGAGCTATCCGATCCCATAATCAGTGAGGAAAGAATATCGGGAAATACGGATGGGATGCTGTCGGCGCTTACCTGTCGCGGATCCGCCAAACAGCTTCTGCGGGCGTTGGTGCTAGCAGTGGCTGCTCTCACCCCTAGCCGCGGGCGCCTCAGGAGCACAGGTGGGCGGAGCCGGGCTCGAAGTCGACGGAGCGGAGCGGAGCTCACAGGTGGAAGTAATCATCATGAAGCCCGGAGCCTGCTTTGTCAGAGGAGCGGGTCACAGAAGGAACTGATGGCTCCCAAAGTGAATCAGGTTTCCAAATCGGCCCTACAGAAGAAAAAAAATGTGCGTGAAGGAGTTGAGGCGGAGGGCAATGAGGACCCATGGAGAGACCAAACGCCCCCGGTGGAGCAACCTAAAAAGAGGCAACAGGTTGTTGCAAGGACCCGTCTGGCCACAGAATCAATCGCCGATTTGTTCTCCAAAGCCGGTAAGGAGAAGGAGAAGGGGGCCAAGGGATTGGGGGCCGCATTCCTATTGAGGTGGATGTCAGAGAAGAGGTCCTAGAAGAGGTCCCAATAAAGGAACACCCCCAATCCGGTACCACCTTTGGCTAAGGATACCCCGTTGTCGGGAGGGGATTCGCAGGGCTCAGTTGAAGGCTCAGTCAAGGTGTTGACCTTAGGAGAAGCAGCCCTAACTACAGGAAAGAAGGATGAAAACTCTTCAGTGCCTCTGGAAATCGAACTAATGGTGGGTGTTGCCCAAACGCCTTCACAAGTTCCTCTTGCTGTTAACACGGTGGAGTCATCTGAGTTGGGTGCTATGGCTGATGCTGATTCCCAGAACTTAGAGACTGGTTTGGAGGCTGCTGGAGGCTGTATTGAAAAGGAGAAAGCTCCAAGTGAAGCATTCTTCTCGGTTTCGGATGGGGTTGGGTGGTCTGAGGAGGACGAGAAACGTAGCTCCTATATGGACTCTGAGAGCAACCCCGAGCTCGATCAGCCAGCAACTGCGCTAAGGCCTTTGGCGGCAGCAAAGGGCCAGGTTCATCCCCAATGTGAACTGAGCTGGGACCATTCCTCCTCCATGCCGTTGCAAGGAAGCCCTTCAGTGGAACTCACCCAAATGTCGCTTCTTGAGATAATCCATCAAGAGATAATCGCGCATAGGGAGGAAACTGTAGTGTAGTTCCTATTATCCCAATAGGCTCTGCGCATTGGAATAATATCTTCAATAGTATAGATCTAGGGCAGAGGTTAACTAGGTCTTCTACTGACGATATTAGACTTAAAGTTTTTGGTTTTGCCAGCTAGCTCAGAGTTCACTAGAAACTTTCTCGAATAGACAAGGAGGAGTTTAACTTCCCTGGATAGACAAGAAGGGATGTAGTTTCTGACAACCATAGAACATGACAACTTTGCTCTCCCCCAATCAAGAGTGTATCTCTAGAGTCGTGTGAAAACAGAAGACAACTTATTTTACTCAGTCAGTACGTGCATTCTTAGTTTCACCAGTTTGTAGAGAAAAGGAAGAGACGGGCGTGTTCAATAAAAGATGTTATTTATTGATCAGTCTCTTTTCTCGTACAAGAGAAATGAATCGATATTATTGCGATACTTATGGTTAAGTAAAGTGCATACAATAAAAGCAGAAGTATAAAATAATACTGCAGAAGCATTGATATGGTTTCTAAGCCATATGATAGTTAAAATTGATAAAATAGATACATACATATATACATTTGACTAACCGTACTCAACTGGTGCTTCTAACCACGCCTACCCCAGTGTACCTGACCTAAGCCTAATACGTGGGCGGGAGTAGATAAGTAGCAGTTTAAGTTAAGTTTGTTTTGCCAAGTGACTGACTCAAGAATTCTCTGCAAGGGGTTGTTCAGTTCTGTACCTGAGATCTAGAATGGTTGAGGGCTGGTATCTCTCGTCTCTGGTCTTGATATTCCAGCTGCCTGCGAGGGCTGCTTGGAAGCGCCGGAGCTGGATTTCTCGGCAGGAGAAAAGCAGCGTCTCGTTCTCAGCGCGTCAGGAAGGCGGGGCAGCGCGTGTGGGCTTCGCTCTCTGCTGGGCTCCTCAGCGCGTCTCGCTGCTCTGATCTCGTCACCACCGCGTGTGTTTGCTTAAGGCAATGTCGGTAATATTTATACCTGTAAGGTGCCGAGATTGACGTAAGGATGGACATGGATACGTCAATAAGGATGTCATACGAACAGGCTTGTTCGCACATTCTTTTGCTGAAGTTCTCGGTGAAATCAAAACAATGGCCGCAGGGATTTTCCCAGGTTGTCATAGGTTTGATTTGTTTTGAGAACTCCGTATGCCTTATCAGGGGCTGGAGGAATAGTGCTTGTCTAATTAGATGGCATGCGTTATTACCTAATCAGATAACACGTTTCTGTGCCGTGGTGTGGCTTAATCAGATAACGGTTTTGCACCGTGGGTCGGCTGCTAGTTAAGTATTAACCAGAACAGGGCCGGGAATAGGGGAATCGATACAGAACCTATAGGAATACATCACACCCACTCCACACTGGCTGTTGTATGGCTAAATTGTTCAAACCTTGAAGGCACTAAGACCTAAGCTACCGCCTCCGGTTGATATCCCCTTGATTGAAACATTAGCCAAAGGTTGCAAGAAGATAACATTAGTTTATAATCTTCTTTTAATGGGAATTCAAGATGATATGGAGAAAACCGAATGTGCTCTGGCAACTAAATTGTGTAACTCCGATGTTGACCTGGATCTCGCATTATGCTTGAATAAAAAGATCTTTCGGTCTTCAAATCTACGGGCCCAGCACTACAAAACGGTGTTCAATCTTTACCATACGCCGGCAAAGCTATTTGCTTGGGGGGTTAGGGAGGACGATAGCTGCCCTAGATGCAATGCTGGACAAGCAGATCTATTGCATATGTTTTGTCATTGTAGTCTGCTCACTCCAATTAGGGGGGAAATATAAAAATTCTGGGAGGGGCTGCTAGGTCATAAGATCGATCTATCCCCTACCCTGATGCTACTGGATATAGACGATAAGCTGAAATTGGGAAAAGAAGAGGAAGCTTTGGTCTTTATCTCAGTAGCGGTATTACGGATCTTAATCTCGGCAGGGTGGAAAGATGTTACTCCTCCCTCATTCCAAATGTGGCTCTCCAGATTACTCGGTATACATAATATAGAGTCCTGTCTATATGAACAGAAGGGCTTGAAAAAACGGGATTTCGGAAGACGCATTTGGGCTCCTGTCACAAAATGGAGGGAGGCAAGATTGTGATCCGAGGTTACAGGATGTTGTGTCTAATTGCCACATTCCTAGCCGGGGGGGGTGGGTTAAAATGCTTTTATCATCAATTTTGTATTTATTCTATATTTAAGAGTGTAATCGCCCTGAATCTGCATGTATTTTGTATGTTTTAAATGCTGGGCCTAAGCCCTGTCTATTTTGTTCTGGTTTAATGAACTGTTATGACTTTTTATATTGCACCTGAAATTCCCAATAAATATATAAATATATATATATATATATATATATATATATATATATATATATATATATATATATATATATATATATATATATATATATATATAATCAAAAAAGAACAGGCATAAAAACATGCTGAAAAATAATGCATATTTGTCATAAAACATTAAAACCATTGAACGAACAGGTTAGGAGCTGTGATGCAATGTGTGTCATCTACGGAAAAATAGGCAAGATGCCTTAGAAAAGATGTAAAAAAAATCAAAGAAATTACACCTGGGAAGAACACTTTTTAAGAAAACTCTGAGAGAATAGCAATTTGTGTCAGGGAATTTGATAAAAACTAAAAAAGAATAAAATTGGTTTGCTGCCGACTTTTGCGAATACATCAAACAGGTCCCCAAACAGCCACAAACTCAGGAAGGGTAGGTGTGACAGAGAATTCATCTGCATTCTGATATCCCTTCCTGGTCAGGAAGAGAGGGGAGAGCGGACACTTACACCTGAATAGGCGGTGCTCTATTTCCCACACAAAGCGCTGATTACCCCCGCCTGGAGCCAGGGCTGGGAAGAAACGGCCTGTGTGCACTTCAAAGACCCTTCTCTAAGGTCACTCCCTCTTCAAAGACACAACTGGGTATAAGTATAGAGCAGACGCATTGCTCGCAACAAGATCAACGATGACGCCTCACCTCTGCACCTTGCATTGAGTCTTCGACGCTTCCCTCACCCAAGGCACTTTTTTGAGCAGCACCTGCCTGAGCCCTGTAACCAGCCTGCCCTCTATTGTGGTCAGCCTGAACTTTGTATTTACCCCGGTCTAGTGCAACCAGATGCCTCAGGTTGGAGCTTTATGACTCTAAGCACTATCATTTTATTTCACCTTTAAAAATGCAGAACTCCGGTTTTACTAATTCGATTTTTACTGTCATAGTCTGGCTTTACTCATTAAAATAGAATCTCTTTTTCTAACTATGTGTGGAGTATTTTTTTGGTGTTTTCATTGTGTTACTGTGTGTGTTGCACAAATACTTTACACATTGCCTCTTTAGATAAGCCTGACTGCTCTGTGCCAAGCTACCAGAGGGTGAGCACAGGTTATCTTTTCATGTGTATCTAGCTTACCCCGACTATAATGGTGGTGCCTGCTTGTAAATTTTTAACAGATAACAAATGTTACTCCTTGATAAGGGAATTCTTTAACCTAGGTAATCTTGCTGCTCTTGATTAAAATTAGTGTAACTTTACTGCTCCGCGTATCGCAAGTCATATAATGAGTATTAGTGATACTGGTGCCTAAGTCCAGGTAATCCATAATTGATACAAAATTCTCATATATGGCCCATAGATGGGTGGGGTGTAGGGGAGAGTAGGACTGCATCATCGGCATAAAAACACACTGGCAAAGAGTTGGAATTTACTGTGGGTAGATCTTTATGTTAGGGGAGGAAAAATGTATTTAAATGATTTATATCCAAGAGAAACAGGATCAGGGCAAGGGCACACCCAGGACATGGGAAAAGAAGATGTACATTCCTATTATGTGCCATACCTAACCATTGCTGAGATCCCATGATGCAGTGCTCGTAAGAATTCCGCCAGATCTTGGGGCATGCCCATCCAGTGAAGGATGAGCCATAGTTTGGATTGGTTCACTTTATCAAATGCGCTACTCAGGAACATGAAGGTGAGATAAAGAGAACGTTTCTTGGCAATGGAATATTTCCCGATCAATAGATTCCTGTGCCCCCAAGTCCTCTCTAAACCCATATTGAACCCTACTTTTTTTTTTCTGTGGTTTTAATTTTTTTAAAAAGTGTTCTTAAATTACGGAAACAAATGGTAACGGAAATGGTTTAAATCTTTTCCTACTGAATAAGTGTCTATTGATCCCCCTCATTGAACTCACATTAAGAGCTGTAATCATGGTAATCTGTTTTTATGTCTGTTACTTTTATGGTTACTTGTTTTTAACCGAATAAAGTTCTTTGAATGAATGAATGAATGAATGAACCCTACTTAGGGTCCTAATCTGTTTAACCAAGGTCTAAACTCTTTGCAGGACAGCCCGTCCCACCACTTTAACCAAAGAGTCCAAGAGTGAAATCGGCCTGTAGCATGAGGGACCTGCCTTTTTAAAAATTGCAGCAATGATAGCCTGCTGTCAGGAGAGAGGAATCCTGCAGGACACCTCAGCATTCAGTATAATGCCAATTATTGAGGCTCACAGAGCAATATTCTCTTTGTAAAGGTCCATAAGGACGCCATCTGGCCCAGGTGCTTTTTTAGAGGGGCTGTAAGAGATAACCGTAATTACCTCAATGACGTTAAACCTAATAAGTAAGGTAAAAAGAGGGAGAGCTTCGTCCAAATATGAGGACAGTCAAATATCAAATTAATAGATGCCTTTGAAGTGACTGGGTCAGCTATAAGCGTTGATGTTAGTACCCAGACCATTGCTCCTATTTTCGGTTTGCCTTTTACCATTTACTATGGCACAAAAGCCTCTAGTGTCTTTTTCCTTGTATGACCTGGTAAGACAGATCCAGGCTACCTCCTTATGCTTTTTGAGGGTCGATTTCTAGAGCTGCCTCACTTTGGTTATAAGAAGACTATGTAAATGTAAATGTATTGCGACTTATATAGCGCACGTATCACCCGAAGGTATCAAGGCGCTTGCTTAGGGAACCCGTCCTGGTATTCCCCTGTGAGATATCCCGGCAGGGTATCCACAAGGTGAAAGCCAGGCATCCCACCGCGAGGGGCCGTAGTGGAGATTAAGCAAGCCCAGAGTCGCAGAGTGTGACCCCGTGAGTCGAGTGGGCACCAGAGCGAGAATTGTCGAGTCCATGGAATTTTGAGCCCGAGACCCGCCGAGGCAGGGAATCGAACCCTGGTCCACGGCCGATCTCAGCTTCCGGGTCTGCCGCCTCTAACCACTGAGCCACGCTTCTCCACTATCTCTGGGGAAAGTGTTTGGGGTGACCAGCAGCATATAATTAGCAGCCCTACAGTCCCTATTGAACCAGCCTGGATGGATAGTATTGGCATGTATAGTGTGGGTTATAGGAAGAGACTTAATAAAATTATTTAGGCTCTCATAGGTCATAATTAATTTCAATGGGGGGTGGGGGTGATCTACAGTGCCATGATGGTGGTGGCCAACACTGAGGAAAGATCTATCTCATTCCATTGAAATCTAAGGCCCTTGTCCCAGGGAGCCAGGTTAGTGACTCATTTACATAAGGATAATTGTTAGGCTATTGGCAAAAGACGTTTCATTTCAATTGGGTGCTGATCACTACCCACTGGTAATGGTGCCCCAGGCAACTACAGAGGCAGCCAAATCCCTAGAAAGAAAAACATAATCAATGATAGAGCCTTGCTCCCTACCAATAAACCAGGGACTTGAGAGGCCAATTTAGGCCAGATTACAGTGGTTAAATGTTAACAGCTATTTCAAGAGAAATAACCCTCTCTGGTCGACTTTAGAGCTAGGCACAGCCAGGGCCCTCACAGCAAAAGTAAGTTTCATATGAGCCAAGCTTAGCAATGACGTAACCCCCAACAACCACAGAAAACCCACTGGAGATACAATAAGCCCAAATTCTCAGAATCTCAACAACGGTGACTGGTACCTTAATTTGACAACCCACTTAAGACGCTGGGTTATACAAACGAATTGGTAAATAATGAACACTGCTGGAATGAACAATATACAGGACCTGAATCCATTGTGGCCAGCCCTCCCCAACAGAATGAGTAGATGGTACAGTGAACGTTTCATGCCCAACCCAGGTAATAATCCCCAATAACCAAGATTCCTGCAGCATCACACTATCACAGTTTATAAATAAACGAAACCAGTATGGGTCATACTTCTTAGAGGTCAGGCCAGCAATGTTCCAGAGAATCAGATTCGTAAGGGGGGGAGGGGGCAGAATCTGGTTGCAGCTCAGGAGGCGAGTCACTGGAGACAGACACATCTCTGTTGTCCAACCCCCCACCTTAGTCTCGATGGGAGCAGCATAGACAGTTGAATCAGTTCAGGGCCTCCAGGGCAGATATGGAAGCTCGGGAGGGTAGAGATAAAGGCTTCAATGAGATATTCAGGAGGTCTAGATAGTGGACCTCTTCTGGCAGGCTGTGTGCCGGCAAATGAACGACAGAAATAGCCCAAGGCAAAACAGTTATACGATTGTTCTCAAGATTGCAGTAGACATGTTGAGAACAATAACAAATTATAAGGCCAGCTAGAGCCAGAATACTACAATTTCTAACCAAACAGTCCCCGGCATATTGCATACTAGATGGCACAATCCAGCCCACCCGTGTGACTAATGGAATATTGTTGTACTCCGAGATGCTACAGTCTGAGTTTTTAATTAGTCAGTGTCAAATTTAGTTTTTGAGATTCGGTTGGGTTTCTACCATGGATTTAGATAGACAAGAAACATTGACCAGAACTACAATGTATAACTGGTTGGGGCCAGGTTTCTCGTTTAGCACAGTGATTATTGGAAGGCAGAACAGCGATCAAAACAGGTCAAGGTTCCCCCACAATGATGAGCAGTAGGGTAACTGTATTAGTATCTACAGGTCCTGATGACTGCATCCTGTCTTGACCCCACTACAGCATTTGTTGGATCGACAGATGCGGTGTGGTCAGGTTTTTTGGGGGGGACTTAAAGCCAGAGAGCTTTAGGACTTCTAGGCTCTCCATTTTTTTCTGACTAGGGGAGCAATACTCGAGTGGATCAGTCCCAATTAGTATCCCCATTTTTCACAGGTGCAGCTGCAGGGAACTAGTCCTGATTGATCACTGGTACACGTTCTATCAGCAAGTCTAACTTTATCCTTAGCCTTCTTATTGGTTACCCCAGGCCTATAGCAGCCAATGCTCTCTTCTGGCGCTTCCTCTACGCAGATGGGACACCGTCCTGGGTAGACATGGTTTTATGATTGTGGTCAATTATATCTGGCATTAGGGGCTCTACTCATTTGCATTTTCTTCTAGCAGTTTGATAGAAGACGCAATACAATTTCTTGGGCCCCTAGGATATTGAGAAGAAGGAATTATCTGAAAAACAGCAAATAAATCAACTTGCTCCAGAGACTTGACATCAAGGGACATTAGATCATTTATTTTGAGGAGAAATTACACTGTTAAACAACGTTCTAAAGGCTAAAGTCAGTTGACCACAACAGAAAAGGATGTTCTTTCATACATTATCTTTCAAACCCTACCTGAAAATACACATAATCCTAAATCAAAAACACACCTTGGAACTTTACTGAAACCTACTCTCTAAATGTGGGCCGTGAGCTTTGCTGACATAATTAGTGAACCAGTATTCCCCTTCTTCTGTATTTGTATTTAAATTTATAAAGCCCATTGTGCTCATGGACGTCAAAGTGCTACAATGGAGAAAAGAATGCCAAGAGAGATCAGAATGCTACAGTTAAGGAAGGTAGAAAAGCCATTTTTGCTTGTGGAAGGCCAATTGTGAGTTTAAGCTAGCATTATTTAAAAGCAGTGTGTTCCACAGTTCATCTGCTGCTACAGAAAAGAAGCGACCACCCCATCTGCCCTTCTGAAATCTCAGAATGTTCACCTTCCTAAAAGATGAGGATCTAAGCTGTCTCTCAAGGGAGTATTCTGACCTCAGTGGTAACAATCCCTGGAGGTGTAAAGCCTAAAGTACCATACTGTGGACTTTAACTCCTTCGCTGCGGCGGCTATTCTGCCGCAGCGCTAAGGGGGCGGGGGGCCGCGCGGCGCTCACACGCTGGTGACGGAACCGCTCCATCACCAGTCACGGGTGAGCTGTGCTGATGACGGAGCGGTTCCGTCATGGCCCCGCCGGCTCAATAGAACGCGCCGTGTAGGCGCGAAATCAGCGCCGTGCAGGCGCGTCGGGCGGGCCATGACGGAACCGCTCCGTCATCAGCACAGCGCCACTGCGGCTGATGAAGGAGCGGTTCGGTCATCAGCATCAATGTGGTTAAAACTCACACGCTTCCTAACAGGCAGCCAATGCAGGGAACGCATGCCTTCCCTGACTGAAAGGCATTTTGGTAAATCGAATAAAAGACGGGCTTCCGCATTTTGGATGATTTCTTGTTTGTTCAACAATGCCATATAAATGTTTAAATATAGTGCATTACAATAGTCAAAGCGTGATGTAATAAGCTCCATAACCACTGCTACCCTGAGTTCAACTGGTACAAGAGGGAAAATCTTTCTCAGCATTTTAATAATGAATGAAAAAGTGAGAACTCATGGTCCTATTGACCTGGGTGTCAAAGGTAGGAGTATAATCAAAGAGGACTCCTATGTTTTTCACAGAGACAGCTGGTGTTGCTTGTTGTTGACAAACACCACAAGGATTATGATACTTACCCTGTAAGCATCTGTTTGTGGCATGTAGTGTTGTAGATTTACATGCTCTGTATGCTTCTGCCATCTAGTGTTGGGTTTGGAGTTTTACCGCTTGTTTTTCTCCGAAGAAGTCTTTCGAGTTACGAGGTAGAGTTACTCCTCCTCACAGTGAAATAGCACATGGGCATCAACTCCTTTGTTAGATTGTTTTCCCGCAGGCGGATGAGAAAGGAGTGTAAGGAAAATGTCAAACTAGAGATGTCAATGCTAAATGTTGATGTATTAGAGAATTGTGTATGAACATAACTGCAACAGCCACTAGCATCCAGGGAGGAGGGAGGGCACATGTGAATTTACAGCACTACATGCCAGGAACAGGCGCTTACAGGGTAAGTAACAATCTGTTCATTGGCATGTGTGGCTGTAGATACACATGTTCTACACAGACTAAAACAATCCATTCTTAGAAGTGGTGGCCAGTGTACGTGAGTTGCAGTAGTTTAAAAAAGGGTACGTAACGTTGCCTGACCTACAATGGCTGATGGCATGCTAACACATCTACATAGTAATGTTTAGTAAATGTATTGTGAGGTAGACCATGTAGCTGTTTTAAAAATGTCAGGTATGGTGATATTTAATGAAAAAACATAGTTGCTCTATTTTTATGAGTACAGTGTGCTCTGGGAATTACAGTCTAAATGCATTTTATCTATCCATCTGGCTATGCTTGACTTGGATATAGGGTTGCCGTTATGGGGTGGGGAAAGGCTATAAAGAGTTGCTTTGTTTTTCCGATGGTTTTGGTTCTATCCATATAGAACATGAGTGCTCTTTTCATGTCTAAGGTATGAAAGCTCTTTCTGCTACAGAATCAGGGTTAGGGAAATTGAAGGGAACCTGGCAGTGGGATGCATTCTTGTCTGTCTTGTCCAGCCAATGATGTGTTTAAGAATGTAAATCCATGTACTGATCAGGTGCATCTCCTTCACAAGCAGCAAGGCGATAATGTTAATAGTTTATTTGCAGAGTATAATCTGGTCAATACAACAGATCCAAGACCAGAGGGGTCAGCGTAGAGAATACCAACATTCAAGGGAAGCCCAACAATATATTATATTTTTGTATCTTTTTGTTTATCCTTAGCCCTTGTAGATTTTCAGGCTAAGTGGGATATCCTTAGCGACCACAACCCTTTGCCAGTCACCTTTTTGTGGGACAAAAAGCCCACTGATGTGGTCTATTCCTATAAGGAGCCATTACTCTCTGTTGTTCAGGGACGGCAATGGCGGTGGGCTTCAGTTGCAGTTTTGGATTTTATCTCTAATCTGGTTACCTCCTGTAGTGCAATTTTCTTTCATATCTTACTGAGGACGCCTGGACTCAAAGTATCATGCTGTCCTTTTCATATATTTGCAGGTTTATCAAATCGACCCTTAGTAAATCTGGTATCCCTCTTATGCCTCAACCAGTTAGATGGTTTAATTAAAAAAAGTGCTTGAAAGCACACAAGGATATGTTGAAATCCCTGCATTAAACACCTTGGTGTCGGAAAAAGGTCAAGAGAGACAGGGCGGTTTATCGTATGACTTGCAAGAAAAGTAAGATTCAGTTAATGGAGGAGACCTGGGACAATTTACTTACCACTAGAATGTTGCGGACAGTGCTGCCTTTTGCCGAGTTGTCAGTCTCCCCCTGTTTAATAGTGACCAACTTTCTATCCAAGCATCAACTATTACTTCACATGCTTAGGTTAAGCACTTAAAGGCCATTTACAGTCAAGAGGAAGAGGCCATCTTCTCAGATGGCAGCAAGGAGATCATATTATTATATTTCAATTGGCCGATGTAACCTCAGCGATGTCCAATCTTCCTTTTAACAAGGCCCCATTGCCTGATGGAGTCCCTAGGGACCTTTTTAAATTCTTGCCAATCTCTGGGCTTCCTTACTAACTCAGCACTTGAATGTAGCCACCAGAGGCCCCCTTCCACCGTTTTGGCTCAATCAGCTATTGTCCCAATTTTAAAAAAGGGAAATAGGTCAGACCTGGCCTGCTCCAGGCCCATTTCCCTCATCGATTCGGAGGTGAAAATCATTGGCCAGGTCCTGTTGTAGCGACTCTCAAATTGGGCAGAGGAGCACAATATTTTGTCTGACCTGCAATATGGGTTCAAGTTGGAACAGGGTACAGTTGAGCACAATTTGAACCTCTATTTGCTGATTTGTAAGTATACCAGGACCAAGAGGGGGGCAATCCCCCTGGCCTTTATGGACCTCAGTTCAGCTTTCAATAGAGTTAACCGCTCCAAGCTGTGGTCCATGACGGCTCAAATGGCCATAGAGCCCACCCTAGTTTACTTTTTGCGTGATATGCACAGGGACCTTTTGGCATCTATTATATATGGCTCCAATGAAGAATGCACACCACACTTTTTTTCTCCTTTTTATTAACGAAAGTGACAAAAAATAAATAAAAAAATATAACATTCTACAGAGACTGAATTTTCTACAAACAGTCATGAAATTATGAATGTTCAATTACACAAAAAGGAAAGGAATATTGGGGGGTTTCCAGTGGATTGTATTCCCGTAGCTTATAATGACTGCCAGTGTATGAAAGCGATGTTGATAGTTGCCTAGAAGTTTGACATGTATGAGGGAGGGCGTGCAGAGGATGCGATATCACTAAGCCCGGGCCCCAATCCGGACCACAGGGGGGCAATCACAACCCCCGCAGAAGATCCCTGGAGGGTCGAAGAGGATGCTCTGGAGGGGTCTTGAGTCTGCTGTATGTAAGTATGGTAGACGTGCCATATGTCCCTAGGTCGTGAGGTTGGGGGCCGAAGCGTGGCGTATATATCCGTCTGTAGACTGCAGTATGACATGCTGTATACCCATCCTGCCTTAGTAGGAACATGTTTGGTACCCCAGTGTATTGCTATTTCCCTTTTGGCCAGCATCAATGCTATGGCTACAAACCTACGGTAACATGACTTGATATGGTTGACCAATCCTAACAGACCTAGCCTCGGGAAGGGGGTGAGAGGTGCGTTGATTATTTTAGCTATCGTTTGAAATATCTCTTTCCAGAACTTCGTGACTTGGGGGAATAACCAGGCCATGTGAGCAAAGTCAGCGTCCTGCGCCTTACATTTGGGGCAGGCAGGCGATTTGGAGGGATCAAATTTGGCTAGTTGACGTGGGGTGATGTAAATCCTGTGAACACATTTAAATTGGAGTTTATGTCTGTGATTGGGGGAAACTTTCTGTATTTGATCAAGACAGAAAGCCCAGTCCTTGTCAGTCAATGCGTGTCCCAACTGTTCGTCACAGTATTGTCTAACCCCCTGGTCAAGAACCTGTTGGAGCACCAAACAGGCCTTATATGGCTTAGTAACCAGGTGAGTGCCTTCCTTATCAGAAATAAGTAGAGTGAGTGGGGTGAAGTCTGAAGGCGGGGACGAGAAGGAGGTGACCACTGTGCGGAGTGTACCTAGCAGTCTAGCAGCCATAAAGTTGTCCATATACGTAATTTCCGGGTGTGAGGACATTGCCGTCAATGTGTGTGCCCGGCCCTCAGGGTAGAGGGAGCCAAGGGTACCCAGGCCCAATTCGGTGAGAGTGTGTTGTACTACCTTTTCAGAGGACATTAGCAAAAATGGGTAGTTGGGTAGATAAACAAGTCTATGTGAGGAAACCTCCACTTTTGAAAGTAGGGAAAGAGGACTTGTGGGCTGAGTTGCCATTCGTGAGTCTGTTGGTGCATTTTGCTAAGATCGTTGTCTGTAAGCTCGTTGTCCGTCAGCGGCAGATATTCCACCAACAAATGAATGTGATGGTGAAGAGCCCAGTTCCGTATGGTCTGAGAGCGGTGCGACAACAGAGAAGACCATGACCCCTCCCCCACCCAATATTGTAAATGGTACATGGCTGTCTTTCGTCTGTCCGGACTAGGAGAAACTTGTGAGATAGATGAGGTAGGAATGTTTTCAGTTACAGGTATACTGCCTGAAGTTCCAAGTAGTTGATGTGTAGCGATTGATGTTTGGCATATCACAGTCCTTATATTGTCAAGTTCTATAGGTGTGTGCCCTAACGTGCCTTTGAAGCATTTGTGAGAGTGATTTAAGGCACAGGGTCAAAAAAAGTCCACCCTTTCAACAAACTGTTGGGGTTCCACCACTGTAGAGAAAGGTGAGTTTGGCAGTGCATCAACACTAGATCCACCAGGTGACCTTGTGACTGAGACCCTGGAGAGAGAGAAATATTGCTGAAGTTGGCACATTTGTAGTGTTGCGTAGGTAACTATGGCAATGCAAGATGTCATCAGACCCAGTAAAAGCATGACAGACCATACTGTGAGTGTTTTGTTTGACTGAAATTGAGGTAAAAGTGTATGGAAGTTTTAAATTCAAGCAGGGTTGGGGTAAGCAATCCCCAAATATGTGTTGAGGATTGCTCCTGAGTATGGTTGAAGTTAAAGAGTTTAAAGGAGAGATTTTGGGGACATTGATGGTGAACCCTAACTTGTGGAGCAGAACTTCTGTCAGCTGTATGTGGTGCTGACACTGGTGATGGTTGCTGGCTTTAATGAGCCAATCATCAGAGTATGGGGATACATAAATGTTTTGTCAACGTAGATGTACTACAATTACTGCTAAGCAATTGTAAAGACCCTTGGTGTGGTAGTGACCCTGAAGGGGAGAACTTTGAATTGATAGTGTGTTCCTGCTATGACAAAGCTGAGGTATTTGCGGTGAACAGGATCAATGGGTGTATGGAAGTAGAAGTCCTTGAGGTCCAGAGTGGCCATAGAGTCTCCCTTTTGTAGAAGTGGAATGATATCCTGTAGAGTGACCATGTAAAGGTGTTCTGATAGAATGTAGTAGTTGAGAGGACTGAAGTCTAAGATTGGTCTAAGAGACCTGTCTGTTTTTGGAATTAAGAAGCACAGATAATATACTTCTGTGCCTTACTGTTCAAGGAGGGACTGGTTCTATAGCTCCTTTGAGGAGAAGGGCTTGGACCTCTTGATTTAGCAGTGTTAGTAGATCCTGTTATAACCTGTGAGTGTAAGGTGGGGTATTGGGTGGTGTTGTATGAGCTCCAGACAGAGGCCTTATTGGATAATGGCTAGGACCCACTGGTTGTTGGATTTGTATCCTCCTTTGTATACAGAGCTACTAAAGGAGCCTTTAAGCATAAGGGTCTATAAAGCTCCCATACCCTTAGCAGTATCTGTGTCTTTCTTCATCTTATCTAATGTGGTGAACACTTGAGGGCCAAATTGTTGTTCCATGTCAAAGGCTTGATTAAAACTGCCTCTTGAACCTCTGGTTTAAAGCGAGCACATCTGAGCCAAGCATTTCTCTTGAGAAGTATGCTAGTATTGACTCCCTTAGCAACTGTATCTACTGCATCGAAGGGAGTGGTTAGTGAAGGCCTGACCCGCAAAAAAAATGGTGATCCTTTTTCTATGTTCCTTTGAGAGATGCAGTAGCAATTCCTACACTCTTCACCCCTACTGACTATTGAGAATGCATTCCTTACTCCAGGAATCTTTCCCGAAGCTCTCAAGACATGCCTTATCTTCCCATTCCTAATAAAACCTATACAGGACCCTGATGTCGTGGGTGATAACCAGCCCATCACTCATCTACCCTTTATCGGCAAGATTATGCAAAAGCAGTCTATTCACAAATTTAAGGTCCCATCAGCACTAATCATCTCTTGCACAACTATCAATTCGGCTTCAGATAAAACTAAATTACAGACCATAGGAGCCCCTCTGATCCTAGATAAAGAGGACCACCCCATTCTCAGCCATCGAGGTGAACTGCCTCTTCCTGCTGCTGCATGGCCTCTAAAAACCCCAGAGGATCATCAGTCTTCGCCAATTGCCACGAACGCCCTTGGAGTAGAGGAGCTAATGCCGGTCCACTGATTTGCAGCTCACTGGCCCATACAACGCAGAACCCAACCATGAACAGGTATTCATGCTCTGGAAGGTCAGATCTGTCTCTCTCCCTCCCGCGCCACCGGGTGTGGAGTCACCAGGACAGAATGGAGCTGTGCACCGCCAATCCGTTGGGTACCAGACTCCCTGCATCAAGACCAACTAAAAAGAGTCCATTAGGGACCCCAATTGCCCAGAAAGCAAGCACCCGTCGAGGGACATCAGCACCCCTGAGACTCACTCCAGGAATGGCCCAGCAGTCTGGAAAACGTACCTGTCAGCTGTTTGCTCCTGACTACGAAGAGCGGCTTTGCAAACAGGGTCCTGCCGACCTACCTACTCTGCACTCAGCCCACCAGGCCTGGGCTGTTCTCACATGCTGCTGAGGCCCTTGAGACCTGAGCCCCTGCTTGGGAGTTCTCAGACTTGCCTACGAGTTCGCCTCTGCAGCTTGCTTCTGTGTGGCCTCCCTTCTTTCTAGTGCACGAGCTAACAATGCCTTCAGAACACTGCTTTCGGCTGAATCCTGGACTCTCCAGATGAACCACATGTAGAACATTGGACCTTGGTTTGCTACCCCTCCGAATCCATAAAGTGAACCCCTATAACCATCTTCTTGATATTCTGTGCATTTCTTTTTTTTCTTCCATAGGAATCCATTGTGCGTAATTGCGAACAACTATGAACTATTTTCCAAACTGTGATCATTTATAAGAAAAACTATACTTACATTTGAACAAAGTTCTTGGTTTGAAAATGTATATAAAAATAATTGTTATTTTTCTAAATAAATTAATAAATACAATTGGTCTTGGATTTGTTCTTTGAGCGTGTCACTCATTTATTGCCTCTGTGAGTACAACAAATTCTTACTACTACCCTCTAATAAGCCTAGCTGCTTGTCCACACTATCACAAGTAGAGTGTTGTGTTAGTATTATCTGATGTTGACTTTGTAAACCAATTGGGACTCAGTAGACTATCTGCACAGTGTACTTTTTAGTGCACTATATAGAGAGCCAGCTTCCTACAGAGGTTTTTGATGAAGTTTGAGGGTAAAACATAATTTTCATAGGAGGAGTTTTGATGCAGTTGTGGATGACGACAGTGTGGTGGAGTAGGTATTTTTTCATTGAAGAAGTGGTTGACAAATGTTTCTCATACTTTTTTTCGATATTTCTCCCTTTTATATTTTGCTTTCTGCTGTGTCCTTTTCATCTGTCTCCAGCTATCACCTCATCTCTCCACTGCTCCTGTTTGGTCTTAAAATCATCCTCATCACCTCCATGTGCCTATTAGGTTCATCTTTGTTTATATTTCTTCATTCCTGTTTTCTTTTGGTCCTCCTATTAGTTTTATATTTTTTTCCGCTTGCCTTCACTTCTTGCTGTGTTTTTTCTTTTCTTTCTACCTGCATACCCGTTCCCCTTGCTTTGTTCTTTCTTTGGCTTTCTTTTGACTTGTTTTTAATTTCTTTCTCTGCCATCTTGCTTGTTCTTTATTTATTTTTCTGTTATTTTTCTATTTCGATTCTCAATTTAACTCGCTATTCCTTCAGTCTGTCTTTCTTACCATGCCCCATTTTTAGGTCTCGTCTGGAGTTAACAGCACACATGCACTGCCCTCGCCATGCAAGGGCCTTTTAGAATCAAAGTTTCGGAAGGGACTTTAAGCCCTGCCCTTGTTTTCCATTGGCACGCGTGCTCATTTATGTTAAACGATGGCGCATGACTAGAAATCTGGATTTCTGGTTACCACCCTGTCCACTTTTAGGAAGGCCCATCTGGACAGGCAGTACAAAAAGAATGGGTCCGAGTTTTGGTATTTCTGATACCGAGATTCACACGAATTTGTTATTAGTCATTTAGACAGACATACACCACAAACTCTTAAATGAATTGCGATTGAATTTAAAGAAAAACATGGTGATATTTGAAACCTTCAATAGCATTTATTTCTGCAAGGTTATTCTTTCATTATTTAGCAGTAATATCAATCATGTGAGACAGAATTATTCAATGTAATTGTATAATCATTACATACATGGTGCTCTCTGTGAGGAGGGGAAAGGGTGTGTGGAGATTGTGAGGGACAGGGTAAAGGTGCTGTGACTTTTCAAAGAGTCGCGTTTAAAATCAAAAACGCCTTTATAGTCAAATAAATGAAAAGAGTTCCCAAACTGCATCACACATAGGCACAAATTAATTCCTCATTTTAATCCTATGGTGTGTTAGATTGGCGTAGTTCTACGTTTCGACCTGTCACCACTGCAAATTAACCTTAGCCCTGGCAATATCATTATTTTTCAGGCTCTCTACTTCACCTTCCTGATGAAGACCCCAACATGAGGCGTGAATAACCCTTTTAGCGTACAGACGGGGGTCGAAACGTAGAACTACGCCAATCTAACACACCATAGGATTAAAATGAGGAATTAATTTGTGCCTATGTGTGATGCAGTTTGGGAACTTTTTTCATTTATTTGACTGTAAAGGCGTTTTTGATTTTAAACGCGACTCTTTGAAAAGTCACAGCACCTTTACCCTGTCCCTCACAATCTCCACACACCCTTTCCCCTCCTCACAGAGAGCACCATGTATGTAATGATTATACAATTACATTGAATAATTCTGTCTCTCATGATTGATATTACTGCTAAATAATGAAAGAATAACCTTGCAGAAATAAATGCTATTGAAGGTTTCAAATATCACCATGTTTTTCTTTAAATTCAATCGCAATTCATTTAAGAGTTTGTGGTGTATGTCTGTCTAAATGACTAATAACAAATTCGTGTGAATCTCGGTATCAGAAATACCAAAACTCGGACCCATTCTTTTTGTACTGTTTCATAGACCCAGGTCTCCGAGTATTTAAGGGCCCACCCCTTTACTACTCACACATCTGGACAGGCAGACGCCATCTTTGTTTGGCGTGACGTAAGGGGGTGTGCTCCTAGCTTGTTATAATGGGACTCACGTAGACTTGTGAATGAGTTGCAGATTTACACTCTCCGGTTTCTTTTAATGCGCCTCGTTTCTCTCCAGTAAAAGTGCGCCAGATCTATTGAACCCACTTTTGCACCTCGGGTCAGGGTTTTCAGCTCACATTGTGTCCTCTTCACAGTGAAAGCGCCCCCCGGGGTACGCTATTGTGCAGGAACCGCTTGTAAAGCGCTCCTTCATCTGTCAGCTTTACCTCTGGAGACGATGGCTTCTAACAAGTAAATGATTCAGAAAAGGGGGTGGTGATGAACAGAGTGTCTGAATTAAGCAGACCACTCTTACCCAGTCCAAAGATCAGGGCTTGATCCATCACCGTTATTTAGCTCACTGCCCCATCCCAGCTCAGAACCTGGCTATATGCAAATTAGTCTGTCCCTGGCCCAGTGCATCATGGGAACAGGGCAGACCAAACTACCAAGCCAATTCTTCACCAGAAAGGAGACAAGCTTCCGGGGACCGGTTTCTGCCATTTCAGGCGTCGTCGGCCCGGCTTGCTTGAATCCTGATGGAGCAGTGAGCAAGGGACTCATGTCTGAGTATACCCTTCCACGCTTATGGTGAACAAAATGATTCAGAAAAGGGGGTGGTGATGAACAGAGTGTCTCAATTAAGCAGACCACTCTTACCCAGTCCAAAGATCAGGGCTTGATCCATCACCATTATTTAGCTCACTGCCCCATCCCAGCTCAGAACCTGGCTATATGCAAATTAGTCTGTCCCTGGCCCAGTGCATCATGGGAACAGGGCAGACCAAACTACCAAGCCAATTCTTCACCAGAAAGGAGACAAGCTTCCGGGGACCGGTTTCTGCCATTTCAGGCGTCGTCGGCCCGGCTTGCTTGAATCCTGATGGAGCAGTGAGCAAGTGACTCATGTCTGAGTATACCTTTCCACGCTTGTGGTGGACAAAATGATTCAGAAAAGGGGGTGGTGATGAACAGAGTGTCTGAATTAAGCAGACCACTCTTACCCAGTCCAAAGATCAGGGCTTGATCCATCACCGTTATTTAGCTCACTGCCCCATCCCAGCTCAGAACCTGGCTATATGCAAATTAGTCTGTCCCTGGCCCAGTGCATCATGGGAACAGGGCAGACCAAACTACCAAGCCAATTCTTCACCAGAAAGGAGACAAGCTTCCGGGGACCGGTTTCTGCCATTTCAGGCGTCGTCGGCCCGGCTTGCTTGAATCCTGATGGAGCAGTGAGCAAGGGACTCATGTCTGAGTATACCCTTCCACGCTTATGGTGGACAAAATGATTCAGAAAAGGGGGCACAAAAGCTCGACAGGGGGGCTACCATCTTTAGAAAAGCGGGGGGCTGAGGACCACCCTCCCGCCACCCCGTGCTTGCTAGCGCCCTTCTACCGTCTGTTCCGGTTCTTGGCCCGCACAATACATAAGTGCGGCCAATTGTAGCACCTCGCTGTGAGGAAGAAGAGACGGGGAGGCCCTCATTGTTACATTAAACTGTCAGAGAAAGCGAGGGGCAGTAATGGCAGAGATTGTTTGTCGGAGCACCCATTCTCGGGAATGGTTTTCAAGCACGCTGTTCTTCCTCGGCGAGGTCACTTACCTCCCTCACCTCGCTACCTCTCTGCAATTACCAGCCTCACCGCCGCGAAGCATCAATGCCAGACAAACACCGGCAGCATGCGCCTTACACCTCCTGAGACAGAAGAGGGGGGTATAGGAACCAGGAGCCAAATGGGGCTCGACCACGACTGCGGCCAAGAACAAAAATCAAGCCCACTATTCCAAAGGTGCTCTACTGCGAAAAGTCTAGATTATTTAATGTTAATTTTCATTCATACGATTTCACCTTCCTCGGCCCGAAGGAGAATTGCCTCACACCTGCTCCATGGTCTAGCCGTATTCTCACTATTAACAAACTGCTATACCCAGCATCAGTGCTTAATTTGTAAAATATTAAGGGCCAGTGCCCACAACTCTGCTCTAAAGCCCGCTGCCAAGCTATTAAATATCTCTGTGCCGAATACCAAGGCAGCGCAGACTTCAATCCACCTCTGGCCTCTTTAAGCCACTGTCAGACACCACTTTCCCATTCATAGCGCTCCTATAGGAGCCTGCGTTCTCCTTCTGTGACGGTCTCTCCGTCTTCCTCATCCTCCTCATCTGTGTGTTTCCCTCTCTTGCTCTCTGGAAATGTCTGTGAGAAAAAAAATAAGTGTCGGTCTAATCAAATGACTGCTGATGACCCCTCCAGCAACCACTGGCTCAAATTAAGCACTGATCTTGACCATACACCTTCGAACTATATAGTGTACCCAAGGCTGACATATATTGTTCTATAAAAGACAGCACTTGACTCTACTCTGTGTTCACTTTTGATAAAGGAAACTACATACAATGTAAGTATTATTGTTAACCTATATTCACACCATCTAAGATGCTTTTGAATTAGGCATGTACATCAAAAACTGTGCTGGACTATACAAATTACTCCTTGTTGACATAGTATGTAACAATACAATTCTGAAGCTGTTTGCATAAGATGTCCTTCTGCACAATTGTATGCTTTGTTTCAAGAAAGTCACCTTAATTTATCGCTTTCCGGTAACATCAAGGTTCCACATATATCCAAGGAGTCACCCCCAGCATCAGATAAAGCGCTTTCCAGGACATCCATTGAGTTATTTGCAGCCGCGGGAGACACCAAAATGGCTGCCTACCATTTGATGTTCAGTTGTTACAACCTTAGTGTCAGGGTCTATCCGGTGATAGGGATTGTAGTTTTGGGGGTGCAGCTTGGTCAAATAATAATTCTTTAAGAGAAAACCAAGTAATAAAATGTCCTTCATGGGGCAAAAACCCAGCGCAATTGTACGTCTCTTTATATTGCAGGTGCTTTCTTATAGGCCCTGCTTGAATGAAGCTTGGCAGCACAAGGCGCTATACTAGAGCCAGGTCTCGTCACCTTATGATGAATTTATGTTGGCATAGAGACATCGTGGATTGGTGATGCAGGGGGCCGGGTTGCAGCCAGAATAACAAAGATATTTAATGCTCCTAAAGGTTTTTACTGGTAGCTTTGTAAAGCATCCAAATTGTTAGACGGAATTACTGTTAGTACTGTTAAAACGTTGAGATCTGCTTGGCGCCAAACTCCCTCTTTGAGCACCTCTCGTGCCCACTGTAATCAAAGGGCGAAATAAGCAGACCCAAAATATAAGGTCATGATGACAGGAACCAACTAGTCCGAAGGAGGGGAAGCCAGCGGCAGTGGGGCAGTTAGCGCCTAGGGGCGATCAGGGCTGTGAGGAGTAGAGCGTCTGACTGGGGACCAGGGGTGAGAAGAGCGGGGCGTCCTGCAGCCTGGCGGCAACCAGGTTAATAAGCGGTAACCCCAAGCTGCAAGTTGGCCAGTGACGAGAGCTGGAGTCATGTTGTGGGACATGTCGTCTTACCTCCATCTCACCTTGTACAGGACTAAGCCAAGCACCTTTCGTAAAAATTCTGAGATCATGTGACTTTGTGACACAGCCACTATCGGCTGACATCATCCCCTCCCTCCCAAGGGCTGTGCAATGGGTCACGTGGTGTTGGTTACTTCACTATCGTTATGTGGTCCACCCTCCATTACAATTTGTAAATGAAAGTATGCCGGTGCCTGAAACTCCTGGTCAGACCTACGCGGCTTGTGCAATCAAACATCGGCCTCTTTAATTCACTTCTAGACTACGCCTTTTCCTGACCATTGCACGTTCGTGTTTTCTCCCTTTGTTATGCATCACTCCCACTCTTGATATCTTCCATGGAGGTTTCTCCTATTTACCCATCAACTCCTCACCCCATTACTGCAAGTGGACCCCATAAAGAACCCAGGACCCGCAGGGGGCCATTCCAACGGGCGGCCCCTTGAGTGCCACTTGGGCACAAACACCACCCTATGGACCAAGGGTTGGACTCAGGTAGGAGTCCTTTGCCTTGGGGCGCTAGGCGAGTCACTACCAGCGGACAGAGGTCGGGGGAGGGTACTTATATCCCCCCTCTCTGCCATTCTCTTTGCGCTGGACACGCCGTCTCAACTGCCTTGCTTCGTTGGCCTGTCCCTGGGACTGGGTTTGGAGGTTGTGTTGTCTTTCCTTGCCTTGCGTCCTGGTCGGGTCTGTTCATTGCCGAAAGAGAGGTTTGTGTTAGTTCCCACAGTTGGCCACGGCCTGTGGGTTGCTGAGTAACACTTCCCGAGCTCCTCCTTCCACTCTTGTCCGAGAGGGGGGCTCTGGACTGGCTGGGGGTATTTCAGAATGTGTAACGCATTGCTGTGCCTTGGTCGTGCTAGTCCAATGTGTTGTGTGAGGTCGCTCGGGTCTACCTAAACGGAGAGAAGGTTAGGGGCTTGCATAGCCCCCACCACCCTAGAGGGCCTTGCTAGGGGGTTGCACTCTCTAGCACCCTGTAATTCTCCGCAGCACAGCCTCCCTGAAGCCCTCAGGACTGTAGGGCAACAGTGGTGTTTGCCGTTGTTGGGTGGCATGCAGTTTGGTCGGGGACTAGGCACCAACTTGGTTTTTAAAGAGGCGACATGGGCCCAGCATATCAGCCAGGCCGGGCGAACGAGCGGGCAGGAGCACTCATCTCCGACCCCTGTAAGAGGTTCATTGGCATAAGTCTTGTTTGTTGTCCATTGTTCTCCAGGGTAGCTTTTGTTACGTTTTTCCAAGGATATGTTGGATGTCTGGTACAACTGTGCAGCTTCCAGGCCGACTACACTCTCCATGCTCATTAAAGGGAAGATAAACAGGCCCCACGAACCTCTCGTGAACAGTGAAGGGGTCAACTTGCCATGACTTAAGGTATTGGGTGTGTGTCTAAGTAATTACTCCGGGCATCTTCAGGGCATGCGGGTCTGCGGGACCGGTGAGCAGAGGTATCCCAATGTGGGTGTGCTTTGTATTCGGCCGGCGCGGCCAGGGACACAACCCCTCGTATGTAGTCAAAAGTTGCCAAAACAGTGTGAGGGAAGCTCAGGCATTCCAAGCGCATTTACAGCCGAGAGAGAGTTGTGTTCGGCACTCTCGGCCGGGTGCAAGAGGCACTTGGCGTCGGGCAGGCTGATTATTGGGTGTTATTTTCGTAGAAAACCGGAAGAGCTCTCCTGTGATTGTACAGTGCGAAGGTAAATCTGAATTGCTAAACACAGATTATCACGTTGATACAACACTGGGTGTGCGACGGGTCTGCTGGAGGCTAGGGTGGCCTGCAAATGGTCAGATGGTGCCTGGGGAGGAACATAGCGCCGTTTTGCTTGCCTTGGCGTTGCAGCTGAAGGGAGGGGGTATGGGATTTGGTCTCAGTAACTATCTCCTAAAAACGTTTAGCCCCCTCCCCTTTAACTGGAAATACAGCGAATGATTCCAAAGGGAAGTGGTCGAGTAAATGTGTGTGGTGCTCAACCACATCTATCCATTTTGAGGCTAATGGCTGTCTCCCGCCCACGTAGCATTCATCGAATCGGCAGTGTTGATCGTGTGCACCGGTGAGTCTGGGCCCTCGGGCAGTTTGTGTGGTCCCTTGGAGACCCTATCTTTGGGCTGGATGCCCACAGATAGTCAGTTTACCGCTGCCCTCTGCCTCCTCTGTTGGAAGTGGGGTTGCTAGGGGCGTGGGAGAGGGGAGTAATGGCTGTTACAGAGAGATGCTGCATTGCGGTCTTCATGAGTAGTTGGCCCGCCATCAGAATACATGTTTGGGAGTGAGGCCCACTCTGGGCAGTGTCAGACATGGCCCTCCGAGTTGTTTCGGACACTCAGTCAGGTTCCGGTTGCCTTCGTGGCCCATGGGTTCATCTGCGGAGCCGGGATTCGAGCACAACCTTATTGTGAGCACTTGGGGGTTATCTGATTCACTGTTTCTGCTTGCTGTAATGGATGAGCTTGTGCATAGGGCGTCTGACCCGGAAGTGGCAGGCTCTCGCTGAGGGTGGGCCGGGTCCAGTTTATTGCAGCACAGATGGTTCATGCAGACAGTAGGCCCCTCTACCAGAAACTCGGATGCCAGCATGAAGCTGAGGTCTCGAGCACTCTTGGCGGTGTCAGTGGGTGTGCTACTGTAGGAGGAGCGATGTCCTCTGCCGCATTTCACCCCTTGAGATTGCACACAATGGCTGTTGCATGTGTTGGTAAGCGAGTCGTGCATCGTCTTCACCTTTCCTTTGATTTCCGTGGCAGCAACTGAGGAGATCGGGCCAAGGTTTGGAGCATTTTGAAGGGTCTGAGGGTGCTGTTGAGGGCAGCGGCAATCCCTGAGTGAGGCCGTTGATCAACGGCACGGTTTGGGTTGTGGGGGGATAAACAGATTGGCCCCCACGTGGAGTAGCAGACGGGGAAGTAGCGTGTCAATGAGTACCTAGATCGCTGCCCACAGTCGCAAAGAGGTTTGCTCTAAAACTTCAACTCTACCCCTCCTAGGTGTATATGTTTCAACCTACACGTTTCAATCCAATGACAAAAATAAAGCAAGTGCTCGGGTCAAAATCATTAGGTCACAAGGTAGCACAACTAAAAAAAAATTAAATCCTTGTAAGGGAGTTGCAATACTTTCATGAGGTAGAACATATATGGTTCTTGCGCTCAGCTTGCCAGTGCAGGTAATCATTTGGTAGGAGTGAGTGCTGCACAGGGAGCCTTTCTTGCTTATCTTTAAACAAACTTATGGAAACTGACTCAAGGAGGATATTGCAGTGGATCTACACATCTACATAACTGTACAATTCAGATAGCAGGTCTTTGGGTCACTCTGCTGGTGTTGCGGGGCGTCTGCGTTGGCAGCAACCAGACAGGGTGCCCTGGGTGGGGCAAAACAGTATATCAGTTTGGGGTTGATTATTGGTGCGTTAAACCAATTTGTTTGGCCACAGTACCATAAAGTGGGAAGTCCACTTGGGGGCAGTGTTTCTCACTTGGCTGCCCATTAATGAATAATGCCTTCATTCACTGATACCAATAATGGGCATCCTGCTCAGTAAGGTAGGCGAAAGCGGTTAGATATGTCCTTTGACTTAGCTGAGCGATTCATTCAGTTCTTTTCTTTCAAAGAACTATTCTCGCCAAATTTTAATTCAGTAGTTTGGATGGCACCATGTCTCGAATCCATCAATATTTCTTTCATTATGAGGTTTGGTAGCACAGGGTAATAGGGGCAGATGGTATTAAGTCACTCTTGTATAGACGAAACGGAGGGTAATTAAAATAAACTGGTATGGAGTCTCCTGTAGTGTGCCACTGTGGGAGTGCGGTTGGCACATTAAATTTACACTGCCTCTGGGATAAGCCAAAGTCTCTGCCTAACCACCTGGGGGGGCATGTGTCCGCCTAAGTGTGTGCTCCCTTCTCCCGACTAGAGAGGTTGTTTTGGCCAGGCTTAGGTGCATACCCTAGCCAATCAGAAACTCCATTTACAAAATGGGTAGAGAATGCCTAGGAGTGGTTTACAGTCCATTCGCAAAGGCCCCACTCGGTGAATGTTTTAGGCCACCACAAGGTTTGTGGAGGGTTCTTGCGTAGGAGCCTAGTGAAGAGCTAAGGTCAGGCTAGGATGTCTCGTACTTTCACTGCACTGTTGACTCCCAGTCACAAGCGGATTCTATCAGGGTGAGCTGGTTGTGAGTCAGGAAGTGCCAAGGCATCAGTAGCACTGAGCGGCTTACAGCTAGAGGCGGTATTCGATGCAAGGGGCATCTGTTAGAGTAGAGCCCTACCCAGAGGTACCGCCGTAAGTGCTTGGAGGCCTGTTGGTACTGATGGAGCGAGATAGAAAACAAAATTTTGTTTAAACTCGTGAAGTCACATTTCCATAACATGAATAATAATATTAATGATTTGTGATATGTCGTGCTAATACAACTTAGATTAAACTTTACACATGGGGGGACTAATATGTGTGCTCATAAACGTGCATAAGTGTTGCATCTTTTTGTTCGTGCAAAATAATAAAATAATTTATTGTTTTCATTTTAGTCACTACTAACTGCTGCAAACTTAAAAGAAGCATGTGCTTGTTTTTGCTTTTCCTTGTCTGTGTAATGTCATTTCTACTATTCTAGGTGCACATAAGTCTCATGGATCAATGAAGACTGGTAGATATAAACGCTGCTTTATTTGTTTGCATTTGCTAGGTAACATTTGATTAATCGGGTGGGTTAATTAATTAGTAAATCCTGGGGTGGATACAGAATCTATATTATTTCTTACATTAATACTTTTCTTGTGTTTGTTTTATACTAGAAAGCATAAGTTGCCTGCTTTTAGGCCTAGTTTGCTCGAGTTGCTAAGAGCTGAATTTTACTTCTGCAAAAGTCACGAGACGCCCATTCTGAAATAAAGTGTTCGTCAAAAGCTGCATTCACAAAGCAAAAAACTGACGTGCTATCATCATTCTGTCGGACGTGGCCAAGGTCGAAAAAGAACATTTTGTCAGCCCTTAACTTGGCATCCGCGGAAGTCAATTGGAAGCAGTGAGAACATTATTGTACATTTGTTGCAAACCTAGGAAGCTCCTGGTTGAATTCAGAAAGGACAATGGTCTTTAAGAAAAGTGACCTAATGGAAGATTTGAAATGTGGGTGACATGTCACTTGTCACTCTCAGCCAATGGGACGTCGAAGATTTCTGAAAACTTTCCTTTGCGTAGTTTAGTTAGTGTAGAAAGGTATAAAAAGTCATGCCCCTAGGGATGGGCTGGCTGCTGCTTTCTGACTTTCCGATGAGGGTGAAGTGCTGTCGGACATTGCGTGGAGCACGTAAGAATCCTCAAAGAACTTTACTTTAATTTCTATCTATTTAGCTCAGTTAGGGACTTAGGTTTTAGAAATGCTAAACTTTAAATAACTCATTTTAATTTTGATTCACTTGCTTAAATTGTATTTTTCTCATGTTTCTTTACAATCATGCTTGCTAAATTGCTAATAAATAACATTTATAAAACTATTAATTGAAATACCATAATTTAGTAAATAAAATCTTACTTTTGACAAACAAGCTGGTCTTGATTATTCAGAAGTGTAGGTTACTATTAGCTAGATCACGTCGCCAATGGTGGTCGTTTAAATAGTTAGGATTTGTTATAATGACAATATTCTTTCCGCTAATGTTTAATATTGTATATAGTTTGTAAATTAGGTGTATATAGATTTAATCCGACCACCTGATTCAGTAGGCCCAAAATATGTCAGGTTTATAAATGGGTCCATAGTTTAGTATAGAATTTTGTTTATAGGTTATGAAGTTGGGTAGCGTTGTTTATGATATATTTTCTATAGGCCGCTGGATCAATTCTCTGGTAGCAGAGGATGGTTGCTAAGGGTAACCAAGGTAATATGTTGGTTGCTAAGGGTTACTAAAGTGTTATGGTATGAAAATAGGATCGATGTTTTAACACATGTTGAGTTCGTTTTTCGTGCTATCTGTAAGATATACCGGTATAGATTGTGTGGCGAGAAATTAGTCACGCAAGCCATCTGTTCTGTTTGTAGTGATATCGCCGAGTATCACAAGAGGTATCGCCGTGTACCATAGTGTTGTCGCCGAGCAGCACAGTTTTAGGGCTAGGTGTGAATCTTGTATAGTGAGGGTTTTCTAAGAAATTAGAGCAGCATGAGAATAGGGACAAAGCGCCTTCCATAAAACTCACTGTGATAAAAGTATTAGTTATATCCGAGCTTGAGTGAAGGGTAAAGTAGCGTCGGTGCATGATTATCTATAAACAGGTTAGAGTCCTGTACGGGTACATGTTTCATATCTATAAACAGGTGAGAGCCCTGTACGGATAACGTCGTTATTTTGCTAACGGTGCATGATCTCTATAAACAGGTGAGAGTCCTGTACGGATTTCATGTGTGTTCGAAATTAGGGAATTTTCAGTGTGAAAGTGCGAGTTTGATTTGTATTTCATGTTCAAGTGGAACTCTTAGAACTGTCACTTCGCGGTGCGTTCAGAGGAAATCGAGTTCATAATTATACGTGTTAGAAGGGTGGGGTAAGGGTTACTCTACTGACAATTGAATATTATCCTTAGTGTGAATAGCGCCGTCTATTCCGAAGTGTGGATACTTGAATGTATGTAAACTATCCTAAATAGTGAAACGAACAGATGATGTCCTTATAGTCATTGTTAAGAATTAATTTACACTGAAAAGTGTTCTTAAAATGGCGCTGTGAAAAGATTTTGTGAAGGAGGGGTAAGCGCCAGGAGTGAGAAACGAGAAACCGCAGCTGCTGTGTACGTCACAGAGCCGCGCTGGGATTGGGTGACCTACGTCACAAACTATACTCTGATTGGCTCTTGAGTCTCTGACGATCTGTAAGCTAATTGGTTCCTTAGGAAAACTCCATTTTTATTGGTTGAGCAGAAAAGTGACGTAGCTCAACTGTCATTGGCTTGTCGGTGTGTTTCGCGCACGGATTGGTTGTTTTGCGGAACATCCCGGAAATATTTTACGAACGATTTTGTGAATTAAATTTAACTCTTAAAAATGAGTTATCATTTTAAACATGTCGAGAAAAAGCCAACATTATTTCAGAAATTAAAAAATTTATTTTCACCTGACAAGAAAATTGAAACGCGAGGTGGTAAACTACTGCAGCGTACATGGAAGGTGAATATGGATATCATACTGTCTTATGGTTTGATAGTTGGAAACGCTATACTAAGAATGACGGTGTTTTAACTTGGCCTGATGATGGTTCATTTAACGTAAAAGTTTTGAGAAATTTACGAGAGAAAATGAATGCTCTTACTCCAAAACCGAGACCAACTCAATTTGAAGCTTTAGTTGAGTGGGAAGATGAGATGTATCAGTTACAAAGAGAAGCTAGTGGAATTAAAAGACCTTCTAAAAATCCACCTTGGAGAAGAGAAACTCATGAAGATAGATTGCGAATGTGGAGACAGGGAAACATGAGTGAAGGATTGTATTTAATTCAAGAAATGGTAATGGGTACTACTACAGGGAAATCTATGGAAAGTGAATCTGAGGATGCAGTTATGGAAGAAATATATACTACAGCTAGAAAGAATCAACCTTTGAGACCTCCTAGATCATGGTCTACTCCGGTGGTTTCTACTGAAACTTCACCGAGTGCACCTCCAATTAATGAAGCTCCTAGACTTTATCCAAATAATTGTGAAATCATTGAAACTCCTAGAAGACCAGAATTTGATAATGCTCGAAATGAAGGTAGACATTTCACAATGGCTCCAAGGGCAAGAGAAGCTCCAAAGGATTATACAAGAGAGACAAGAAATGTAGAAGATGTCGATTTTAATGAATATTTAAGATCTAAAGAAGAATTAATAAAAAGAATGACAAAAGGCATGGAAGCTGTGACAGTTCCAGTAACGATTGGTCCTGTTCAGCCTGTATTTGACCAAAAAGAAACAAACAAGACAGGATTAACTATTCCTTTAAATGCAGAAATTCAAAAGGTTGCTGAAAAATTTTATTCAGACTTATCTGAAATTAACTCTTCTAGATCGAAAATGCCTGATTTAACATTTAATGAGGATTTATCTCCAAAAACACCAATGGGTGCTATATCAGATGTAGGGAGTCCTGAAGTCAGGGTAACAACACCAAAACTTGATGTGGCCAAATTAAAAGCGAATATCGAAGAATTAATAATCGGAACAATCGGTCCAGATAGTTTAAATTACTATCGAGATGATGAACTACTGTTCATTTGTAAAAGCATTCAGTGGAAAACAAAAAATAAATATGATCAACTAGAGGATCTAGCAGCTGAACTTGAAATCGATGTGAGCAAACAAAAGAATTTTGCGAAACATTACAGATTAGACTTTTCAGAAAGTGACATCGAGAGTTTGAACTCAATGGGAAGAATAGTACATATAAAAGATTTGATTGTTTATATCAAAAAGCTAGGAGAACTGAATAAGTGGAGAGTAAAATGGACGAAAAAGAAGGAAGATGAAAGATTGGAAAAATTGTCAAAACAATTTCCAATGAGAGAAATTGCAGGTGGAGGATATGTTCATGTCCCTTGGTCGAGACAGGACATTCTGTTGTTTACTAATGACTTTCCAAAATTGAGGGAAAAACCAGTGGAATGGTACAGACAAGTAGATAGATTTATCAAAGTGTCAAAAGTTCTGTGGATTGATTTAGATGGATTTTTTGACATTGTCGTTCCATCAGATCTTTGGACAGAATGCAAAATATCGATTAGTTGGCCAAAAACAGAACCTGAGCGAATCAAAGAAACAGGTGCTCCAAATCCACTAGTAATGGATTTTTATGAAAAGGTGATTGTTTGGATGAAAAACAAAATTCCACCCAAAGAAGTCGATTGGGTTAAAATAGAAAGGACAGAACAGGAAACAAAAGAATCAGTTCATTCTTTTTATGAAAGACTACTGTTAATCTTTAAACAATACAGTGGTTATGAAAAACTAGATGAAAAGGATATGAGTCATTTTGTCTATAGATTTGTTTATGGACTAAAACCTGAAATTGGAGAAATGATCAGAAATAGCATTGTAGGATGGCAATCACTTTCTGTAGATGATATTCTAAGAAAGGCTAAGTACTGTAGTGATGAAATAGAAGTAAAACAGAAGAAGCTCAAGGAGAAAGCCATGTGGGCTCAGGTAAAAGTGGCTGAGCAACAGATTGCCAGCATGGGTAATAAAAACACTAATTTCGTTCAAAATGGAAATACAAACCAAATACAAGGAAAGTTTAAAAATAATAATTTCCCAAAGAAATTTAGCCCAAAGATTGAGGAGTTGAAACAAAGATTACCTTGTTTTAATTGTGGCGAAATTGGACATTGGAGAGACGAGTGTCCTCATCCTCCTAAAAACTTAAAGAATCCCTTATTAAATCCACAGATGCAGAATGGTGTTGACCTGCAGCGACAGCTACAGATGCAACAGGGGTTAAACGAATTAAACATTCAGCGACAGTTGCAACAACAGCAACAGCAACAGGTGAATAATCATCAGGATCAATTGCCGCAACCACCTTTTCCGAATTGTGGGGGAGTTCAAAAATATAATCCAAACGTGGGATTTCAGGGAAGTGAACAGGTAATAAAACCGCAAAAACAGCAAAAGCAGCAAAGAGTTCAAATGCAAAATGCTTCACAACAGTTTTTATTAGCAGAAAGTCAAGACAGCGATTCCGATGATTATTGCTGACGGTGCCCGAGAGAGGAGGAAGAGTGTGTTGTTGGAGCCACTCTTGAGGTTGACCAGTCTGGTCCTTTTGTAAACGGGAATGTTAATGATGTAGACATCACTTTTCTAGTGGACACTGGTGCTACCCGTTCTACTGTTAGATCAGTGGAAATTGAAAACCTACCTCTCTCTGGGGATACCATCCAAGTTGTTGGAGTAAGTAATCAACAAATTAAAACTGACTTAACTGATCCAGTTCCAGTTGAAATTGGAAATTACAGAGACAAACACAGATTTGTGGTTTGTAATAGTAGTCCAGTGAATTTATTAGGCAGAGACATCCTATGTAAAATGAATTGCAGAATATATTGTTCTCCTGATGGAGTTGAGTTACAAACAATGGAGGAAGATGGTTTATACAGAATGACAATGATGATGATGGAAGCAGAAGAAACAAAATTGTTTCCTGCATTTGAAGAAAAGGATTTACCTGAAGAGCTCAAAGAAACAGTGAAATCTGATATATGGGATTTTACTGGGAACGAGATGGGTCTAATGAAAAACGTAGATCCAGTAAAAATTACATTGAAACAGGGAATAGAATTTCCAAACATTCCACAGTATAAAATGAAAGCAGAAACAATTGAAGGTATTACACCTATAATTGAAAAATTAATCAAACAAGGTGTATTAAAAGAAATGGAGAGTAGTCCTTGTAATTCACCAATTATGGGAGTTAAAAAGTCAAATGGAACGTTTAGAATCGTACAAGATTTGAGAAAGGTTAATCAAATTGTCGTTCCATGTTGTCCTGTGGTTCCAAATCCAGCAGTAATTCTATATCAGATTCCACATGATGCTGAATGGTATACAGTCATTGATCTTTGCAATGCATTTTTTACTGTTCCCTTACATCCAGACAGTTATGAAATCTTTGCTTTCAGATTCCAAGGTAAGACCCTCGGATGGTCAAGAATCCCACAGGGCTATACAGAAAGTCCTTCAATCTTTAATGAACTATTAAAGAGATCATTAGAAGAACTAGACTTACCTGGTAGGTCTACGTTAGTGCAGTATATTGATGATCTGTTGATAGCTGCAAAGACAAGAGAAAATTGTGTGACAGACACAATAATTCTGTTAAATCGCCTTGCAGAAGAAGGACATAAAGTGTCCCCAGCAAAAATACAGTTTTGCAAACAAGAAGTAAAATATCTAGGTCACAGAATTGCAAAGGGAAAAAGACAAGTAACAATTGAGAGAATAAAAATGATTCAAGCAATGTTACCACCAAGAACACAAAGACAGGTCAGAATGTTCTTGGGAATGGTTGGTTACTGTCGACAATGGATAAGTGGATTTTCAGTAATTGCAAAACCACTACAAAGATTGACAAAGTCAGATGTAAAAGATCCAATTATTCTCAATGATGCTGAGATGGATTCTTTTGAAAACCTGAAAAAGAGCTTATGCCAAGCTCCTGCTTTAGGTATGCCAAATTATGAGAAAGATTTTGAACTGTATTGCAGTGAGAGAGAAGGATGTGCATTATCTGTGTTGACTCAGAGACACGGAAATTTAAAGAAACCTATTGCATACTTCTCTGCAGTTCTTGATCCAATTGCAAAGGCATTACCAGGTTGCTTAAAAGCAGTTGCAGCTACAAGTATCAGTCTTGAGCAGAGTGAAGGAATCATTATGGGATTTCCTGTGAAAGTTTTTGTGCCTCATTCAGTGGAAATATTACTGACAAGAGGTAAGACTCAGCATTTAACAAGTAGCAGATTGACAAAGTATGAGAAAATCATACTAGGAGCAGATAATGTTTCGATTTCAAGATGTTTGAATCTGAATCCTTCTACATTACTGCCTGATTCTGAAATTGTTGATGACATTGAAACAGAACATGAATGTTTAGATGTCATGGAATTCTGCACTAAACCAAGAAAAGACATCAAAGACAGACCTTTGTCAGAATCGGATTTTGTCTACTTTGTAGATGGCTCATGCTTAAGATCCGAAGGAGGTGTCTTGAAAGCTTCATATTCAGTTTGTACAGTTAAAGATGTCGAAGAAGCATCATGTCTTGAAGGAGTTCGTTCAGCACAAGTGGCTGAATTGATTGCTTTGATTCGTGCATGTGAAATATCAAAGGATATAAGAGTTACCATCATTACTGATAGTCAGTATGGGTATGGAGTTGTGCATGATTATGGACAACTCTGGTCACAGAGAGGATACATGACATCAGCAGGATCACCAATTAAAAATGCAGTTTTCATTAGGAGATTAATTGAAGCAATACAATTGCCGAAAGAAATCGCCATTGTTAAGTGTGCAGCGCACACTAGAGGAATTGATTATATTTCCAAGGGCAATGCCTTCGCAGATGAAACGGCTAAATACTGCGCAAGGAAAAATTATTCTTACAATCGGGAGAGGAGTAAAGAAACTGATTCAAATTCATTAATGCTAACAACAGTTGTAGAAACATGGCATGAGATTAGAGATTTACAAAATGAAGCAGATGATGAAGAAAAAGACTTGTGGTTAAGATCAGATTGTAGACCACGTGAAGAAGATGGAGTGTGGGTTTACAAAGATGGCAGAGTAGTCTTACCAAATTGCTTGATTGCTGACATGGCCAGATTATATCATGGTCCAGCACATCTGGGAAGAGATTCTATGGTTAGACTTTTCAGAGAAACATGGTTCAATACTAAGTTCAGAACTATTGCAGAATCTTTTTGTCAAAGGTGTTTGTCATGCCAACAAATGAATCCAAACAGAAAATCAGTGGTGGGGACAGGAATAATTGGTCGAGAGGGTGGTCCCTTTACCAGGTTACAAATGGATTTCATCGAAATGCCCTTACACAATTGTTTGAAATATGTGCTTGTAATTGTTTGCTTGTTTTCAAGATGGGTAGAGGCTTTCCCTACACGACATTGTGATTCAATTACAGTAGCAAAACTAATGCTCAGAGAAATCATCCCAAGGTACGGTTTTCCAGTCACTATTGAGAGTGATGGAGGAAGCCATTTTGATAACAAACTGATGAAGTTAATTTGCGAAGCTTTGAGCATTGAGCAGAAAATACACTGTGCATACAGACCAGAGGCATCTGGGGTGGTTGAACAAATTAATGGAACAATTAAAAACAGAATTGGAAAAATGTGTCTTGAAACAGGTGTAAAGTGGACTGATGCTCTTCCACTTGTTTTGATGTCATTAAGAAGTACACCAGATAAAAAGACAGGTTTGAGTCCTCATGAAATTTTAATGGGAAGAGTTATGAGACAAGCTTTTGTACCTGTAGGTAAACTGTTGAGCATAAATGACAGTGCTATTTTGGATTACTGTAAAAGGTTATCTGATATGGTAACTTCTGTGTCTAATCAGGTGGGAACTGAAGCACAATCAAATGAAAAGGTTTTGACACATGATCTGAGACCCGGCGATTGGGTCAGAACAAAAGTACATCGGAGAAGGAATTGTCTAGCTCCTAGATGGCAGAAGCCTAGGCAAATAATTTTGATCACTACTAATGCTGTAAAGTGCAGAGGATTGAAACGCTGGATTCATCCTAGTCATACTATTCCAGTACCAACTCCTGAGAGTTCTGATGTTGAAAGTGATACTACAGATGATTCTGATTCTGAAGCAGAAGGCGAAACAGAAGGTGAAATAAATCCAGATTCTGAAGATCGACAAGAAAGTCGACATCTGGAAACTGTACCAGTGAATGGAAAATTGACAAGAAAAGACTTGGAAATCATTGAAATAGATTCTGAAGGTGAAGAGAATCTGTTAAAAGGAAAGATAACTGAAGATTCGGTTGTCTCTATCGAAGACAAAGAAGCGGAACAAAAAGAAGTTTCAGACCAGGAGAGTATCGAAAGGCAGAGAACAAGCTCTGGAGTAAGGAACAGAAATCCAAATTCTGGGAAGTTGGGGGTAATTGAAGAAGAGGAGGAAGACGAGTACCAGTAAAGGAAAACAAAGTGAAGTTCCTGAAGGAGTGAAATTACCGAATAGAGAAGTTCCTGAGTCAATTGAAATTTCAGACTACGAAACTGAAGAAAGTGACGTGGATGGTGAAAGTGAAAACAGAAAGAAAAGGACTTGGAAGTCAGAATCAAATAATTCTGAACCAAAGAAGAAGTACGTGAGAAAAGCAGACTACTGGCCTGGTGGAAGATTGAGAGTCAGATTGATCAAGAAACCAAAAGAACAAGTTGAAGAAATCAGTAGTCAAAAGAGTCCTGGAAAAGAAGTTGGAGTTGGAAGGAAAATTGAAGTGGTGTCAAGAAAAGGAAAAAGAATAGTAAGACCAAACCAAAAATACAAGTCTCCTGAGTGGACTTATTTAGTAATTCCACCTGTTATTGACATATATGGTGGTAGTGAAGAAGAAGACGAAATCCAAGAAATTAGTGACAATGATTGAAGTACAGAAATATTAAATTGGCAAAAGGCTGAAGAAAATGTGTTAGTTGACACAAGGTCGAAGAAAAACTGTTTAGTTGAAGAAAACTTATGTATGACATAAAGTCGAAGAAATCTTGTTTAAGGTTTAAAAAAAAAAAAAAAAAAAAATATGTTAAATAGGGGGGTGTAAATATAAATTTAGATTTTAAAAATTTTGTTTTATTTTATTTTATTTTGAGGCTAAACTAACCAAAAATGCCTTATGTTAAGGAGAGCACTTCAAAGTGTTCTGTTTTTAAGAGATGCTGTAAGATGACTCTGGTGTGTCTGCTCATTTTAATTCTGCTCTGGTTGGTTTTAGCTGTGATTATCCCTTTGGAGATGAACAGAGAATTTCACAAAGTTAACATAACAAGCAAAGCTTTGGTTAGCCAAACTAAACATAGTGCGTCTGCAAAAGTTATTGATCATCAGCCTAACATTCATCAAGATAAATCAATTAGTGATTTTTCAAGTAATACATTCACAAAGCTATTGAGTGAATATGTTAAAGTAATGGATGCAAAAGACTGCTACGTCTGCGTTAAGTTACCTGCTTCTGTTTCTGAGGGAGTAACATATAATATGCTTCCTCTCACTTATGGTGTAACATGTAGTGTGTTAACTAGCTTATTTTACCAAACTGGACGCTTAGAATATTACTATTCAGATTTTGACGAGATTTTTGCAAATATTAAGATTGAAAATGCTTTAAATAAGCATAAGAAAGCAAAGCAAATGAGAGAATTTTTCCTAGTTACTAACGAACTCACTTATGAGTATGCTTACAAGAATAATCTAACCTGCAAATTAAGTGCTGAAGGAAAGAAATTTTTGAATATGGTTGAGGAGAGAAGAGCAATTTATAAGAGGAATGAATTAGTTAAGCAGACTAAGTCTAGATTCTGGCAGAAAGAGGATGAAAAGTTAAATGGCAAAATGCTTGAAAATATTGCAATTCACATAGACAAACCAGTTAGTGGAAAGCTTTGCATTAGAAGAGATAACACACTTTTTGATAATTACTTTGTAGGTGCAAGTAACTGTGAAGATACTTATCAGATTTTGGGAGGTTGGGGATTCAAAGGTGGAAAGGATCCAATCTTTCCTGGAATTTATTTTGTTTGCGGTGACAAAGCCTACTACAACCTTCCAGACCACTGGTATGGAACTTGTTATGTGGGAATTGTTTTTCCTAAAGTGTTTCATGTTGACAGAGATTCAGAAGGATTGTTTAAAATTCATAATTATATAAATAGAGTTAAAAGAGAAACTTTTACTGAAGTTCTGGGAGATATTTTTCAAGCAGTAATACCTTTTGTTGGTATAACCTTAAATGCAGGGAGAATCAGAAAATTGTCCACTATAGTTGATAGATTATCAACTGACACAGCTGATGGGTTCCAATTAGTGAATGTTGAAGTTATTGCAATTAGATCCATGGTAATTCAAGATCGCCTTGCTTTAGACATACTCCTAGCAAAAGAGGGAGGAGTCTGTGGCATTTTACATGTACAACATTGTTGCACATATATACCCGACGAAAGTAAGAATATTGAAATGTACATCAAGAATATTACACAAATGCATTCAGAGATAATTCCTTTAGAAGAAGAAGATTTTACAGGGAAACTTTCAAAAAGGTTTCAAGCAATTAAAAACTGGTTTCATGATATTGGAAGTTCAATTCTTGGCAAGATTTTGGCACCTTTGATTATAATAGTATTCATTTTTATTTTGACCAAAATAGGTTGTTTGTTACATAAAAGAAAGAAGCAGTTGAAAGAGAAGAAAAGAATCTATAAACTTAGAAAAGAAGAAGAAAGGGAGATCGAATTACAGGAGTTACATAGAGAGCGTTATGTTAATTCCAAAGATTATGCAGAAACAGACTTTTAGGATTACTGATACAAATGAATTTGAATCGATTTCTCGGAAGTTTAAATTATCAAAATTTTGGGTGCTGGTGTGGTGATTTGTTAATCACCAGATGAGGGAGTTGATGGAGCGAGATAGAAAACAAAATTTTGTTTAAACTCGTGAAGTCACATTTCCATAACATGAATAATAATATTAATGATTTGTGATATGTCGTGCTAATACAACTTAGATTAAACTTTACACATGGGGGGACTAATATGTGTGCTCATAAACGTGCATAAGTGTTGCATCTTTTTGTTCGTGCAAAATAATAAAATAATTTATTGTTTTCGTTTTAGTCACTACTAACTGCTGCAAACTTAAAAGAAGCATGTGCTTGTTTTTGCTTTTCCTTGTCTGTGTAATGTCATTTCTACTATTCTAGGTGCACATAAGTCTCATGGATCAATGAAGACTGGTAGATATAAACGCTGCTTTATTTGTTTGCATTTGCTAGGTAACATTTGATTAATCGGGTGGGTTAATTAATTAGTAAATCCTGGGGTGGATACAGAATCTATATTATTTCTTACATTAATACTTTTCTTGTGTTTGTTTTATACTAGAAAGCATAAGTTGCCTGCTTTTGGGCCTAGTTTGCTCGAGTTGCTAAGAGCTGAATTTTACTTCTGCAAAAGTCACGAGACGCCCATTCTGAAATAAAGTGTTCGTCAAAAGCTGCATTCACAAAGCAAAAAACTGACGTGCTATCATCATTCTGTCGGACGTGGCCAAGGTCGAAAAAGAACATTTTGTCAGCCCTTAACTTGGCATCCGCGGAAGTCAATTGGAAGCAGTGAGAACATTTTTGTACATTTGTTGCAAACCTAGGAAGCTCCTGGTTGAATTCAGAAAGGACAATGGTCTTTAAGAAAAGTGACCTAATGGAAGATTTGAAATGTGGGTGACATGTCACTTGTCACTCTCAGCCAATGGGACGTCGAAGATTTCTGAAAACTTTCCTTTGCGTAGTTTAGTTAGTGTAGAAAGGTATAAAAAGTCATGCCCCTAGGGATGGGCTGGCTGCTGCTTTCTGACTTTCCGATGAGGGTGAAGTGCTGTCGGACATTGCGTCAGCACGTAAGAATCCTCAAAGAACTTTACTTTAATTTCTATCTATTTAGCTCAGTTAGGGACTTAGGTTTTAGGAATGCTAAACTTTAAATAACTCATTTTAATTTTGATTCACTTGCTTAAATTGTATTTTTCTCATGTTTCTTTACAATCATGCTTGCTAAATTGCTAATAAATAACATTTATAAAACTATTAATTGAAATACCATAATTTAGTAAATAAAATCTTACTTTTGACAAACAAGCTGGTCTTGATTATTCAGAAGTGTAGGTTACTATTAGCTAGATCACGTCGCCAATGGTGGTCGTTTAAATAGTTAGGATTTGTTATAATGACAATATTCTTTCCGCTAATGTTTAATATTGTATATAGTTTGTAAATTAGGTGTATATAGATTTAATCCGACCACCTGATTCAGTAGGCCCAAAATATGTCAGGTTTATAAATGGGTCCATAGTTTAGTATAGAATTTTGTTTATAGGTTATGAAGTTGGGTAGCGTTGTTTATGATATATTTTCTATAGGCCGCTGGATCAGTACCACCTTTCAATGGAAGCCATTGTCTAGCGGGCTGCTCTGAGCAGAGCATTGGTAGGCAAAGTAACAGTATCAGCTGCCAGTTCAAATGTGCATCTTTCACTAATTTACTCAGATAAATGGGACAGGAAGTAAGGCGGGCTGGATAACTCTTGCTTCTATCTGCATTGGCACATCTTGTTAGGAGTGATTGTCAACAGGATTTCACTTTAGCCAGGTAATATTAGCACCCATCCACACCAAGCCGATTGTTTAAGGTAACCCTGGGCCGCATTTACACAGCCCAGCAGTAGGCCCTTGTGGTTGTCAGTTCCATGAATTACTATATTGAAATGAACAGGAGGCGTGTCAGTGGGTTACACCAGCATAAGTTTGGGGAGAGCTAGACTCCACCCATGGTCAAGGTGTAGGTTCAAGTAGTTGTAGTGGCACTCTTATTTGACATGGGGTTCAATGATACACGAGGGCATCGCCGCGTTGCGGCATGAGCACGGGCATTGGGGGTTACCTAGGGGGCAGCCAGTGGAGCCAAAGCTCTTTCCAAATCTGACACAAGACCACTAGGTAGTCAGGGCCAACTTGTTTGTTGGGTGACTTGTGTAGGCACCTGTGTAGTTGTCACTCCACGAAGGGGTGAGTTGTCTCCAATAGTGGGTACAATACATATATGTGTGTCTCTGGCCTTACAGCTGTGTGGAAACTATCTCATTTAGAGGTACTCCCAGGTGAAAATGGTGTATTTATGGTTTGCATGACCTATGAGGTTTGTGGTATCTCCTAGCGGACCCACTGAAGGTGTATTGAAGCAAAACAGGGAACTGGGAATCTTGGTTTCCATCACTTTGGCAGGTTTAAAGTATCCAGGGTCGGAGATGGACAGTAGGTACTGTGCATCTGTGATCCGACGACAGTTAGGCAAATGGGGTGCGCTGAGTAAGTTGTAATTTCACGAAAGGGTGAGGTGTCTCTAATAGTGGGCACAAGACATAGATTGCTTCAAATCAGCTTTGATACCATTAAGGTGTTCACCAGGGTTAAGCAATCAAAGGGGTTTGTGCAACCGTCTGGTCAACGGGGGAAGTAAGTGCACCCCAGAAGCAAGGGTAAGTGACATGATCCTGCAGTTAAGCTCAAATGCCCACCCGGTTAGCTATGGTAGCCTCGCTGGGTGGTGACACTATGTAAAAGAACATTTGGCATATCCTGTGATCAACAATGATTAAAACTTAACGGAGCAGGTAATTTTCCACCTATTGGGCTGCCCATGGGTGGGCTGTGTGAACACCCCTGCCCCCCTTTTTGGGAATATTCTAGGATGAGGGTTAAGCAGGACTTAGTCAATCCTTAATGTTAGGCACCATATCGCTCAGTGTGCACTGCATTAAACCAGACAGATTCTCTTTAGCTGGTATGCCTAAAGGGTTTCACCACAGACGGAGCTGAGCTGACGGAATTCCAAAAAGGAATAGAGGATGCATGGCGAGGACAGGAGGGCACCCTTGCTCATTGTCACATTCTTCTAGTTATGAACATTCATGTGCATCATGATTTAGAAAGCAAAGGTACCGCAAAGGTTAAGCATAATCCTCCTTGCACGAATAGCCACAGTAGGCAGGTGGGGGTGGGCGTGGTTACCTGACAAGTGGGCTGCTGTCCCATAGATGGGGGACACAGGGGTTGAGGCACACACAGTGCTAGAAGGACGGCAGCTAGGTGAGATCAGCAAATAGATGGGGCAATGTGAGCCTTGGTGTCTGAATTTGTCCCACCCAGAGTTGGCACAGGGCTAGGTCATGTGAGGCAGTGAAGCTTTCCCGCAGGTGAATAGTTCTTGGCACAGGTTCACAGGCCAGAAGGTTCTTTGGTTTCATCGGACACTAGCTGATCCAGGCTACATCAAGAGCTATTGTAATATAGATGGGGTTCATCTGTCACCAGTAGGGAGGGATCTCTTTCCTTAGATTTGCAGAAGGCCTGGAAATGAGTAGTCCCATGTGTGAAATGTGCTGATTGGTGAGGTCAGCAACTACATGGGTCAATGTGAGCTCTGGTGGTCTGAGATAATCCCACGCAGAGGTGGCACGGAGCTAAGTCAGAGGAGGCCGTTGAACATCACTGTAAGAGGGAACTGTCATGGCGTACGTTCACAGACCAGAGGGGTCTGGGTTTCATCAGATACGAGCTGATCCAGGCTAATGTTAAAGGCTACTTTGCTAAATATGGGGTCCATTGTCACCATTGCCATCCAAGTGTACGCCTACGTTAGGTTGACAAACATGGGGTGCATTTGTCACAGGTGGGTATGGACACTTTCCACTTGACAGGCATGAGGCTCTAGAAAGCAGGTTGCAGGTCAGAAATCAGCTGTTTTGGGTGGGGGGTTCTGGCCGCATCCAGAGCTGTGGCGGAGTTACAGGGCGATCTGGAGGCAGACGGGTACAGTAAGGGTACCTCTGTGGCAGACGGGACAGTAAGGGTACCTCTGCGCGGCACAGTAGGGGTGCCAGAGCCAAAGACCAAAGACCAGGAGCTCAGGGCAGGTTCCTGGAAAACCGTGACGGCGCCCTGTTAGTCCTTCGGGCGGTTGGGGGCCTGACCAACTGGGGGTTTGCCCTGCTACGCTCCGCCCTAAAAAGGGCGTGAGTAATAAGAGACCAACGTGTCATGTGATCCAGAGGAGGATCACAAAAAGGTGTAGCACTGATTGGGTATCCCACAGTGCTGTCTCATCAGGCGGGCGGGGCAGCATAGGTTGGTACAGCTGCCAGCCCTTGGATCGCCTGTAAGATAACACAGCATATTCAATTTTTTTGTATGGAATAAACCCGCAGCAATATTTCCCATAACAAAAGTGGTCTTGTGCATTTATTTATTCATGCATGCTCAGACTGTGGGGAGGGGGTAAGTTGCCGATAATGGCACTAATGTCATAGACAAACGCAGCCCGCACTCGCGCCCTACATCCCAGGCGCTGGAGTATTGTTCATACTGTGGGCTGAGATGTCATGATTTTTTACACTTCCAATAGTAACTCGGTTGTTGCAGCGCTCAGAAAACATAAACACAAGGGTTCCTGGGCACCCTTAGCTCTTCCTATTACCCAAGATTAAAGGAGAGTCCTGCAGTGTTTGATGTCTGTGGTTTGGAGGTGTGCGGCCTGTGTGTTGTGAGGCATGGGGGGAGGGGTCTTGCAGTGGGCTTAACGGAACAGGAGCAGCGGGACCTGTGAGTTTGAGCTATTGGCATTGTAAATGACAAGGCCTTTTATTTATGTTTTGGGTTTGTAAATGAAATGCTATCAATGGGCCTGAAGTACTTATTGTGCCATCCACTTAACCCCTTCCGTGCTCCCGTCGGCCAACAGCCGACAGGAGCACTCCCTCCCCAGTGCTGCCGTCGGCCAATGGCCGACGAATCTCCACCCACCCTTTAGAACGCCCGCACCGCGGCAGAAAATCCGCTGCGGTTAAGGCGTTAAAACATAATAAAATGCATTGTCATTTACAATACTAATAGCTTAAACTCTCGAAAATGCGAGACCTATTGCATTGCAAATGATTGTTTCTTTCCATATTTCTCCTTTGCCTTTCTTCCAATCAGTATCTTTCCCTTTCTTTCGTTATTTGCTCACTTTGTTTTTCTTTTATTATCTCTCATTTCATATTCTCCGTTCTATTCTTCTCTGCTTTTCAACTTCATGCTTCTTCTCTTTATTTTGTTCTGTATTTTCCTTTGTCCTTTTTTCCTTCCCTAATTATTTTCTCCCATTTCGTTTCATATTTCTGTATCTCCCTTTCTTTAAATATGCAAATTTTTGTTTGAGTGGGGGACTTGATCCATTTTCCTTAAAATGAAATTATGGCACTAGGGAAATAATCAAAATAATTGTTTTTACAGGGTATATTAAAAGCAGCTATTTAAATAATTTGGGGGCACATGATGCCGATTTGATTTACTGGTTGTTATTTCTTGGCATATGTGAATGCATTTCACCATCTACATATGTAAAGCTTTTTAAAACATAATCATAAGTACTACAGTCTGAAGCATGAACCTACATGATCTGGTGTAACCTTAAGGCTACGTCTGCATCCTGAGTCTTTAACCGGAATACTATCTTCAGTACCTGAGTCTACTGACTGATTGAAGGAAGGAAAAATGCAAGTGGGGGGACATTAGATGTGGGTAGATGTGAAGAAAGATGCCACATCCATATTTAAAATGATAGGTTACGTCAATTTGCCTACCCAAAAATAATTGCACTGCCCATACAACCTAATCTTTTAAGCGACATTTTAGGGAATTTGGATTGAAAAATGCTTGATGTTACCACCATGTCTTAGAAGGTTTTCTTAAACATGGTTGGACGTATTTTAACCCCCTCGCCTCTTTGTCAGTCTCCCTATCCAAGATTAGATTTGTCCGATAGACTATGAACACTGCAATACTTCGAGTGCTTCTTGAAACTGCATGCAAAACTTTAATGTTTCAAACATTGTTTTAAATTGTGTGATAACATTCACAGTTTGGCCACATATCTCAAAATGATTTTGGCAAGGGTAAGTTTCTGTAACAGGGAAGGATTAGCCTCAGCAAGCAATCCTTTAAATGTTCCAGTTTATCCGTGAGTTCCTCTTAAGATCTGCCTGGAAATGTACTGTCTTGGGCGGTACAGCCTTAGTGCCATTACATACTTCACGATTCAGAAAAGGGGGTGGTGATGAACAGAGTGTCTGAATTAAGCAAACCACTCTTACCCAGTCCAAAGATCAGGGCTTGATCCATCACCGTTATTTAGCTCACTGCCCCATCCCTGCTCAGAACCTGGCTATATGCAAATTGATCTGTCCCTGGCCCAGTGCATCATGGGAACAGGGCAGACCAAACTACCAAGCCAATTCTTCACCAGAAAGGAGACAAGCTACCGGGGACCGGTTTCTGGCATTTCAGCCTCGTCGGCCCGGCTTGCTTGAATCCTGATGGAGCAGTGAGCAAGGGACTCATGTCTGAGTATACCCTGCCACACCTATAGTGGCCAAAAACGATTCAGAAAAGGGGGTGGTGATGAACAGAGTGTCTGAATTAAGCAGACCACTCTTACCCAGTCCAAAGATCAGGGCTTGATCCATCACCGTTATTTAGCTCACTGCCCCATCCCAGCTCAGAACCTGGCTATATGCAAATTGGTCTGTCCCAGGCCCAGTGCATCATGGGAACAGGGCAGACCAAACTACCAAGCCAATTCTTCACCAGAAAGGAGACAAGCTACCGGGGACCGGTTTCTGGCATTTCAGCCTCGTCGGCCCGGCTTGCTTGAATCCTGATGGAGCAGTGAGCAAGGGACTCATGTCTGAGTATACCCTGACACACCTATAGTGGCCAAAAACGATTCAGAAAAGGGGGTGGTGATGAACAGAGTGTCTGAATTAAGCAGACCACTCTTACCCAGTCCAAAGATCAGGGCTTGATCCATCACCGTTATTTAGCTCACTGCCCCATCCCAGCTCAGAACCTGGCTATATGCAAATTGGTCTGTCCCTGGCCCAGTGCATCATGGGAACAGGGCAGACCAAACTACCAAGCCAATTCTTCACCAGAAAGGAGACAAGCTACCGGGGACCGGTTTCTGGCATTTCAGCCTCGTCGGCCCGGCTTGCTTGAATCCTGATGGAGCAGTGAGCAAGGGACTCATGTCTGAGTATACCCTGCCACACCTATAGTGGCCAAAAACGATTCAGAAAAGGGGGTGGTGATGACCAGAGTGTCTGAATTAAGCAGACCACTCTTACCCAGTCCAAAGATCAGGGCTTGATCCATCACCGTTATTTAGCTCACTGCCCCATCCCAGCTCAGAACCTGGCTATATGCAAATTGGTCTGTCCCTGGCCCAGTGCATCATGGGAACAGGGCAGACCAAACTACCAAGCCAATTCTTCACCAGAAAGGAGACAAGCTACCGGGGACCGGTTTCTGGCATTTCAGTCTCGTCGGCCCGGCTTGCTTGAATCCTGATGGAGCAGTGAGCAAGGGACTCATGTCTGAGTATACCCTGCCACACCTATAGTGGCCAAAAACGATTCAGAAAAGGGGGTGGTGATGAACAGAGTGTCTGAATTAAGCAGACCACTCTTACCCAGTCCAAAGATCAGGGCTTGATCCATCACCGTTATTTAGCTCACTGCCCCATCCCAGCTCAGAACCTGGCTATATGCAAATTGGTCTGTCCCTGGCCCAGTGCATCATGGGAACAGGGCAGACCAAACTACCAAGCCAATTCTTCACCAGAAAGGAGACAAGCTACCGGGGACCGGTTTCTGGCATTTCAGCCTCGTCGGCCCGGCTTGCTTGAATCCTGATGGAGCAGTGAGCAAGGGACTCATGTCTGAGTATACCCTGCCACACCTATAGTGGCCAAAAACGATTCAGAAAAAAGGGGGTGGTGATGAACAGAGTGTCTGAATTAAGCAGACCACTCTTACCCAGTCCAAAGATCAGGGCTTGATCCATCACCGTTATTTAGCTCACTGCCCCATCCCAGCTCAGAACCTGGCTATATGCAAATTGGTCTGTCCCTGGCCCAGTGCATCATGGGAACAGGGCAGACCAAACTACCAAGCCAATTCTTCACCAGAAAGGAGACAAGCTACCGGGGACCGGTTTCTGGCATTTCAGCCTCGTCGGCCCGGCTTGCTTGAATCCTGATGGAGCAGTGAGCAAGGGACTCATGTCTGAGTATACCCTGCCACACCTATAGTGGCCAAAAACGATTCAGAAAAGGGGGTGGTGATGAACAGAGTGTCTGAATTAAGCAGACCACTCTTACCCAGTCCAAAGATCAGGGCTTGATCCATCACCGTTGTTTAGCTCACTGCCCCATCCCAGCTCAGAACCTGGCTATATGCAAATTGGTCTGTCCCTGGCCCAGTGCATCATGGGAAAAGGGCAGACCAAACTACCAAGCCAATTCTTCACCAGAAAGGAGACAAGCTACCGGGGACCGGTTTCTGCCATTTCAGCCTCGTCGGCCCGGCTTGCTTGAATCCTGATGGAGCAGTGAGCAAGGGACTCATGTCTGAGTATACCCTGCCACACCTATAGTGGCCAAAAACGATTCAGAAAAGGGGGTGGTGATGAACAGAGTGTCTGAATTAAGCAGACCACTCTTACCCAGTCCAAAGATCAGGGCTTGATCCATCACCGTTATTTAGCTCACTGCCCCATCCCAGCTCAGAACCTGGCTATATGCAAATTGGTCTGTCCCTGGCCCAGTGCATCATGGGAACAGGGCAGACCAAACTACCAAGCCAATTCTTCACCAGAAAGGAGACAAGCTACCGGGGACCGGTTTCTGGCATTTCAGCCTCGTCGGCCCGGCTTGCTTGAATCCTGATGGAGCAGTGAGCAAGGGACTCATGTCTGAGTATACCCTGCCACACCTATAGTGGCCAAAAACGATTCAGAAAAGGGGGTGGTGATGAACAGAGTGTCTGAATTAAGCAGACCACTCTTACCCAGTCCAAAGATCAGGGCTTGATCCATCACCGTTATTTAGCTCACTGCCCCATCCCAGCTCAGAACCTGGCTATATTCAAATTTTCTGAATCATTTTGTCCACCATAAGCGTGGAAGGGTATACTCAGATGTGAGTCCCTTGCTCATTGCACCATCAGGATTCAAGCAAGCCGGGCCGACGACGCCTGAAATGGCAGAAACCGGTCCCCGGAAGCTTGTTTCCTTCCCAGTATAAGAATTGGCTTGGTAGTTTGGTTTGCCCTGTTCCCATCATGCACTGGGACAGGAACAGACTAATTTGCATATAGCCAAGTTCTGAGCTGGGATGGTGCAGTGAGCTAAAAAACGGTGATGGATCAAGCCCTGATCTTTGGACTGGGTAAGAGTGGTCTGCTTAATTCAGGCACTCTGTTCATCACCACCCCCTTTTCTGAATCATTTTGTCCACCATAAGCGTGGAAGGGTATACTCAGATGTGAGTCCCTTGCTCATTGCACCATCAGGATTCAAGCAAGCCGGGCCGACGACGCCTGAAATGGCAGAAACCGGTCCCAGGAAGCTTGTTTCCTTCCCAGTATAAGAATTGGCTTGGTAGTTTGGTTTGCCCTGTTCCTATCATGCACTGGGACAGGAACAGACTAATTTGCATATAGCCAAGTTCTGAGCTGGGATGGTGCAGTGAGCTAAAAAACGGTGATGGATCAAGCCCTGATCTTTGGACTGGGTAAGAGTGGTCTGCTTAATTCAGGCACTCTGTTCATCACCACCCCCTTTTCTGAATCATTTTGTCCACCATAAGCGTGGAAGGGTATACTCAGATGTGAGTCCCTTGCTCATTGCACCATCAGGATTCAAGCAAGCTGGGCCGACGACGCCTGAAATGGCAGAAACCGGTCCCCGGAAGCTTGTTTCCTTCCCAGTATAAGAATTGGCTTGGTAGTTTGGTTTGCCCTGTTCCCATCATGCACTGGGACAGGAACAGACTAATTTGCATATAGCCAAGTTCTGAGCTGGGATGGTGCAGTGAGCTAAAAAACGGTGATGGATCAAGCCCTGATCTTTGGACTGGGTAAGAGTGGTCTGCTTAATTCAGGCACTCTGTTCATCACCACCCCCTTTTCTGAATCATTTTGTCCACCATAAGCGTGGAAGGGTATACTCAGATGTGAGTCCCTTGCTCATTGCACCATAAGGATTCAAGCAAGCCGGGCCGACGACGCCTGAAATGGCAGAAACCGGTCCCCGGAAGCTTGTTTCCTTCCCAGTATAAGAATTGGCTTGGTAGTTTGGTTTGCCCTGTTCCCATCATGCACTGGGACAGGAACAGACTAATTTGCATATAGCCAAGTTCTGAGCTGGGATGGTGCAGTGAGCTAAAAAACGGTGATGGATCAAGCCCTGATCTTTGGACTGGGTAAGAGTGGTCTGCTTAATTCAGGCACTCTGTTCATCACCACCCCCTTTTCTGAATCATTACATACTTCACATCCGGGGAGGGGAGTATTTTGATTTTGTGGCTAACTCTTTTTACGCTAGGGTCTCTGAGAGGCATGGAAGGCTACGCTGAGGTTGTTAGATTAAAAGCTAGGGCTTCTGAGGGTGGAATGATGGTCTCTGGTAGTCATCTAAGTTGGTCCAAGGCCTGCTAGGGGTCTCTAAACCTCTCAGATAGCACACTGGAAGGTAGGGAGTGACACCTCTCAATGAAACTTGATACTGCGGCCATCTCTGCAGACCGCTTGGTATTCATGAGGCAAATACCCCAAAATCATAATCCTGACCAATTCAAAGACTTTCTTCTCTATCTCTCCACACAGAAACACTGCTTACACATCAGTTAGTACTTTGATGGAGGCGCTTCTCCTTGGGCAGATCTTTTGAAGACTAGGATCTCTAAATGTGTAGATAAAACAATAAATAAGCCCCAGTGAAAGCTGATTTCTTCATTTTCAAGACTGCAGCTTCTTCCAATTCTCCCACAAAACGCCCTAATCACAAACGAGCTGACAATTTTAAATGTTGACATTTTGCAATTTTTGTGAGAAAAGATTCCTTATTCTCAAATCCTTATTACTACGATTTATGAGAACATTTTTTTTTTTTTTAACAGGTCTGTGCTCATTCCATAGCTAAGGCTGCAGAGTTTACCCATCATCAAATCATGGGGGGTTTGTCTACTCTCTTAATAAATCTGGTACTCCTCATGATCCCTTCCTCATTTCCTCATTTCTGATTACCCAGTCCCTTTCTTCTTGAATACTCTCAATCTTCAGGAACGGGTCATAAGCCATGGAAAAGAGCGAGAGTATCATCCTTGCAAAACCATCCTTTTGAATGCATCTGTTGTTCTATACATCAAGCATATATCGTTGCTCCACCATGGACAAACTGAGTAAAAATGTCATGTGCAACCTTTTGGAATCCACAGACCTTATGGATCCACATCAGGCTGGCTTCAAGATTGTGCGGTACCCTGCCATAACTGGCTACCGTGCTGTCCAGTCCATGTTTATTCACAGACTTCAGTAGCACTGGTTCTGGAACATCAGCTACCATCTGCTGAGTTTGATATGGTCAACATGTTCACAGCCATCTTGGCAGAGGTCTAGGTTGATAGATATTAGATATCCTGGGAGCAGCTGTAAGAATTTTAGTTTGTTTTCCCCAACTGATTAAAACAAACATTTTTCCCTATTTACTTTATTTTTCTTTAGTTTAAATGTGTTTATTGGTTTTCATTTTATGATGTGCATCAGGTCGTACAGTTACATTACAATACAATCATTTGAATTCAATCATTCTCCTGAGTGGTTTTACATTGTAGTGTGGTTCCAATAAAATAATAAACTGTGTACAACATAACATTGATTAAACAGGGTGAATGACACACTTATCTCCTCACTCAGAGTTGAAACAATAATGATAGAGCTTTGTTCAGAATATCATATAACACATTACCATACAGCCTAACTGATCACTTGTGGGTCACACACAGTTATGTGTATTCCTGGATGTATATCTCTGCCGGGATCCCCACTGTGGAACTGATATCTGTCATAGGTTGCATTGTCTGGCCCAGGCGAATGCCAACGGTGGGGGCACACTTTCAGCTGTGCAGCATATAGTATAAGTTTTAATGCATACATTGACTCGCCTCATGCACTTTGTGCCAATCACTAGGTATTTGCTAGCCGCTTATTCTGGTGTGCTGATTCCTCAGGGTGATTCTGCCATATTGTACAAAGTCCACCAGGTTCGCATCCCATTCAGTTGCTAGTGGTTGCTTCCAGATACCTATCGCATCTTCCCGACAGAGCGCTATGCTCTCCGTTTGCGACCAGCAAGGTACAGACTGAAACCAGGATTTCTGTGGTGGGGATTCGGGGGATTTCCATCACCACGTAAGTAAGCACGTGGCTACTATAAGCCCTAAGTCTATGTAGCAAGATGTCACTTTGTATTTACTAGACCTCTGGAATAATCCTAAAATGCATAACTCCCACAACCAGTTAAGTGTGCGCTCTGTGCACTGCACTAGACTTCTGGTGACTACATTCCAGTAAGATTGTATGGATGCACAGACCCTTAGCATATGTAGTAAATCCACTCCTGTTTCACCACATCTTGGGCAGCTGGCGTCTGTTCGATTCAAGTATTTATTTATTTTCGCTGGGGTCAAATAGGCTCTATGTAGAATATAGTACTATATGAGCCAAAACCTAGTGTTGCGTGGGATATGGACAGGACTCTTGAGGATTTCTTTCCTCTCACGTTCAGTGCTGGGACGTTGCAGATCCGTGAACTAGTGGGCATGAAGGGACTCCAGTTGCGGTGTTGTGTGTACCCTCAGCAATTCCCCAAATCATCTGACTAGATGGCGACCCATGCCCAGCTCATGAAGGTATTGCGCAGTCAGATGTGTGGTCAGGTCCTGCATGATATTACCCCATGCTGATTGTAGCATGTGAGCCACCTCCGCATGTAACAAGAACTGACCCTGGGGTAGACCTGAGTCTTCAGCAAGTGCATCGTACAGTAAGAGCTGTCAATCACTATATAAATCCCCTGTTAGGATTCCCTATTCCTACCACTGGGGCAGCTCCGCACCTGTGACAGACCGGTATCTTCTGGGCATACCTAGAATAGGGAGAGACAGCGCTTATGGGGTCATACAGCTCGTGACTCACAGGTCACGGCGAAAGCAGTAGTGGGCCACCTTCACCAGCAACTGGGCAGGGCAGGCGATCTGCCCTTCCTATTGGGATGGAACAGCACTACAATTTGAGACTGGGTGAGTCCCAGGACGTGTGTCTCTGAGTCTTCTAAGTGACAAGCACTTAGCCACCTCCCCACCCACTGAAGCTGCACCGCCAGATAGTATTGCTCCATATTAGGTAGTGAGAGCATTCCGTCGGTCGGCAATGGGTACATTTTGACTAGTGCCACCCTACTGCCCAACCTGCCCCAAATGAACCTCTGCATATCCAGCTCTAAACTTTTAAACAGCACTGGTTTAAGGCATGGGGTACATTTACAAAGTGGTACAGAAGTTGCCGGAGGACTACCATCTTTAAGTAATGCCATCCGCCCCATGACCGTCAGGGGTAGAGTGCCCCAGAAAGACATCTGCACTCTTATCGCAGTAATTGCTCGCACCAGGTTACCCTCAAGAATGTCGGTGGGGTTATAAATAAGTATCCCAAAGTATCGTAATGTCAATGTTTGCCAGTGTACTGACTTGCTGCTAAGGAACAACTGCGGGTCTAAAGTGGATTTCGAGAAGGGGTATAGGCATGATTTGTCCCAGTTTACTTGAAGCCCTGAGACACTAGCAAATTCAAGTAGTATTCTTTCTATCGTGGCATACGATGACCTAACGTCTCTGAGGTATATGAGCAGGTCATCTACGTATAATGAGATGCCATGCATGCCATCTCCTAGAGGAATTCCCCACTCATCCTGTGTTTTGGCCAGCGCAAACAGGAGGGGTGAGAGTAGGCATCCCTGCCTCATTCCTTTCTGAATTGGAATCTGATCCGATAGGTATGGGCTGGTCTTAACACCGGTTGGGTGTAGATAAGCTGAACAAGGTTTAGGAACTCCTCCCCCAGTTCGTTTTGCGCAGCGCAGCAAACAAGAAACCCCACTCCAGGGTGTCGAATGCCTTTCCCAGATCTAATAGTAGGCATCAAGATTGATCCCAGATTTCCCTGGAGTAATGAGCTACCCTAAAGAACCGAGGCAAATTTACGGACATGCTGCGAGCCGGAACGAAACTGTTTTGGTCCGTATGAACCAACTGCGGTACCAGAGAGGCCAATCTACTCACCAGAAGTTTAGTTAGAACTTTATAATCCGTATTTAGAAGTGCTAGTGGCTCCATGTTACTACGCAGATTTGGTAATGACACCAGCAACGATTCACGCAATGTGTTTGGCAGTGTCCCTATTTCTAGAGCGTTATTATACATGGAAAGAAGCTGCGGTGCAAGTGTTTGTTGATAGGCTTTGTAGTAATCAGCCGGGAAGCCATCGGGTCTAGGAGGCTTGCCGGTAGCCAGCGAGCGAATCGTTTCTTGTATTTCCGGCAGTGTGTTACCTATCTACTTTATATCTTACCAGAGGGTTCCTTGGAACTCTGCCCTGTCACATATACTGTTCAATGTGTATGCCCAACCTTATGGGTTTCTGAATATGTTCTTATGCAGGCCACTTCTACTACAAATGTGCCAGAGAATAGTTAGAGAAGTGTCAGCAGGCAAGTGTTAACTTTCAGCTGTTGCAGTTGAAAGATGTGATAGAAATTACATTTCTATAATTTATTTTCAATTTACATTACATTACATTTACTGGATGATTCTGTTAGTTTGTATGGTGGACCATTCAAGGCTAAAAGCATGATTTGAATGGAACTTCCTCGTTAACAAATTGCACTTGGACCCATTATCCCTCGGGTTGCATATACGTGTCTCTTTGAGGTTGTAATTCTTTGATGAGATACTCAATGTTCTTAAAGCTACATATGAGATTTGCTCCTGCAGACAGATGCTAGTGTTGAGTGCTAAAGAACATCCAGGAGTTCACGAATATTCTGTGATTTTTCTTTCTGAGATGGCGGTAAAAGCTAGGAATTTCTAGACATGCTCACTGGGAAAATGTGCAGTATAATTACAGTTTGGCAACATTTTTCTTCCATTTTCTTAACAGGAATTTCTTTTCCAAACACAGTTTTTAGAAAGTTGAGCTCATTTGCTTCTCTGATCATAATATACCAGTGTCCTAGAATTCACCATTCACATGTGGATGCTCTTCGTGAATTGCCTCTAATTTAATCAGATAAAAGTATTCAAGATAAAGCTAGTCACAGACACTCATCTATGTTCAGCAACGCGAATGCTTCTCTTGGTTGTAAAATTTGTAAATTAGTTACTAGGCTACATCTCATAGCAGTCAAACTATATTTATTAGATATATATATCCAAAACTTGCAGGGTAGCACTAATTGGAGGAAGCCACTCGAGGAAGGAATCTTTTCACAAATTTATTCAGCAGTCTGCAAACACAAACAATTCAAGTGCTGTCATCAAACTGTTCTCGCTGGACCGGTTTCGGGAGCCAAACTCCCTTCTTCTGCAGCGTGTAGGGCAGAAAGTGAGCACAGTTCACACGCGCACACCACATTATGTGTACCCGCCCCTGGGCGTGGTTACACACACGGCATCCTGGTTCTTGTAGTGTTGCGTGAATGTCTATCCCAAGTGGGCTTGCCTCACTGTTGCAACTTAGCCCAATGTTCATCCCATGTGGGTAGATGCAGGCAGCTTGAACTTTCATGCCCCGCTCTGTGGCTGCCAAACGAAAAAGGGCGAGCGTTTCCTGCACACACCAGCCCGCTCCTCGATCCTTTTCAAACACTGTTGTGTCCGAAAGGCTCCACTCATAGAAAGGGCGGTGGGCGTCACTCCACGACCGTGGCCGGCCGTTAACATCCAAACCTTGCAGGGTAGCACTAATTGGAGGAAGCCACTCGAGGAAGGAATCTTTTCACAAATTTATTCAGCAGTCTGCAAACACGAACAATTCAAGTGCTGTCATCAAACTGTTCTCGCTGGACCGGTTTCGGGAGCCAAACTCCCTTCTTCTGCAGCGTGTAGGGCAGAAAGTGAGCACAGTTCACACGCGCACACCACATTATGTGTACCCGCCCCTGGGCATGGTTACACACACAGCATCCTGGTTCTTGTAGTGTTGCGTGAATGTCTATCCCAAGTGGGCTTGCCTCACTGTTCCAACTTAGCCCAATGTTCATCCTATGTGGGTAGATGCAGGCAGCTTGAACTTTCATGCCCCACTCTGTGGCTGCCAAACGAAAAAGGGCGAGCGTTTCCTGCACACGCCAGCCCGCTCCTCAATCCTTTTCAAACACTGTTGTGTCCGAAAGGCTCCGCTCATAGAAAGGGCGGTGGGCGTCACTCCACGACCGTGGCCGGCCATTAACATCCGTTAACGTATATATCCGTTAACATATATATATATATATACACACACACACAGATCAAAGCAAGTGTACTTGAAAAAGAAGTTGAGCCATTTTTAAAGTAGGAGAGTGTAGCAATTGATGAAAAACATGTAGTGCATCACTGGGTTGGACTGGGACGGACAGTAGACCTGGGATTAAAATGGAAGTGCCCTCCGGTAGCGAATCACAAGCTTAAAAGGTGGCCACAATTGCAAATACGGGCAGTTTTGAACTTGTAAAGACATGGGGGCAGATTTACAAGACCCTTGCGCCACCTTTGCGCCGCGGTTGTATGACTTCTGTGACCCAACCGCAGCGTAAACCATGCACCACGTTGCGCTATATTTACAACGTGACGCATCAAGGGAGATGCATCACGTTGTAATGCCCAGTGCCACATGAAAACTGCATCAAGTTTCATGTGGGTGTTCCAGTGCAGGGGGCGTGGGGGGGAGGGGCCGTCGCAGGAACGCCTAGGAAAAGTGCCTGAGTGAAATCTACAAGATTTCACTCAGTCACTTTTCCGACGCCACTGCGTCAAAACCGTGTGCCTACTTGAAGCAGGCATAAGGTGTGACGCACCATGTTGAGGATAGGCCAGGTTGGAACAGTGCTGGAGCTGCGTCGCGCCTGCGACACAACTCCAGCACTGCGCCAACCTTACGCCGGCAGATGTGACATGCATATGTGTATCCTTGCGCCATGATGCGCTGCATTGTAAATGCGACACATCTATGGTGGCACAAGGGTAAGCTTGCGTCACGCATCTTTCCTGGCGCATCCCTGCTGATTTGCAGGGATACGCCAGGAAACGTAAATCTGCCCCACGCTGTCCAGGTGGTCAGCAAGGTTTGGGAGACTACATGCGTTTGCTGCCACTGCGAGATTACCCTGTAGTCAGTCCAGCCCTGGTGCATCACGTAGGCTTTGGAAAGTACACCTTATTGCAGGTTGGCGGTGGCACTGACTCACCTGCCTCAGTGATGCTGAACTTGGACTTCACTGCCCAGCTGGTAAACGTTTTCCTTTAAAGCGGCACCTATCTCCATGGTGAAACAGAACATAGGGCCAGATATAGGTGGCTAAATACCGGTCGGTAACGCCGAAATTCAGTAAAGATCAGCGTTAACGACCGGTATTTAGCCATTCCTAATGTAGGTAAGGAATCGGTAAATAAGGAATTGGTAAAAAGGAATCAGTAAATACCGATTCCTTATTGCTCTTGCATTTAAGTAATCAGTAATACCGATTCCTTAAATGCAATGTAGGAAGCACATTAAAGAGTGCTTTTGAGCCTTTAAAAAATCACTTTTTTGTTTTTTGTTAAGTGCCATGTGGCACACATTCATGCCCTTAGGGCATGTATGTGCGCCACATGTGTACACATGCACATTTCAGGGGTGCATCAGGGTGTCCTTTTGACACCCTGGCACCCTTGAAAGTGCTCCCGCTATTAGCGATTCGGTAATACCAAATCGCTATTAGTGAATGTCTTCACATTCATTCCTATGGGCCTCCAAGCCCACAGAAATTAATGGGTAGGTATTCCTTATTACCGAATCTCAATTACCGATTTGGTAATAAGGAATATTAAGGATTTGGTATTTTTTACCGAATCTTTACCTACATAGGAAATACCGATTTCTTAATAGCGAATCGGTAAAATTTGCTATTATGAAATCTGACCCTAAGTGACAACAGGCCCACCATACCATTCTGGACATACCGTTGCATACATGTTCTCCTTAGACATACACCCAAGGTGCTGGGGGGAGGTTTAAAATATATTACCTACTGGCGGTCGCCAGTAGGTATATATAGTTAGGACCTAGTTACCATAGGAAATTCCGAACATTCTATTTGGAATACCTTTGGCGCCGATTGAGGGATCTGCCTGTAATTTTCCTTAAATTTGCCTCGCTCCGCTCCTCTCCTTCCCTGAAAGTTTCGGGGGGATTCGTCAAGCGGGGCCAAGAAAAAAGGGGGGTCCCAAAACGTGTTTTCCCCATGTTAATTTCCATAGGGACCTTTAGACACGGCTACAGCCCGAACGGCTGAATGGAATTACACCAAACTTGGCAAAATGGTAGGGCCTGGTATGCAGATGTGCCTTTGCTATGCTTGGTGAAAATCCCTCCAGTAGTTCTTGAGAAAATTGAATTTTAAATTTTTCAAATGGCATTTTCTATGGGACCTTTAGACACGGCTACAGCCCGAATGGCTGAACGGATTTACACCAAACTTGGCAAAATGGTACGGACAGGTATGCAGTAGTGCCTTTTCTATATTTGGTGAAAATCCCTACAGTAGTTGTTGAGAAAATTGAATTTGAGCAAATTATATATCTATATGCGCTCACCGTACGCGCACCGTACGCGTACGGTACGCGTACCGTACGCGTACGTGCGCGTACCCTTACATGCGCGAGCGAGTTTCTGATTGGCAGGCAGTCGACTGTCAACATTCCAAACTGTCCAAACCAGGAAGTGTTGGCCACCATCTTGTTTTTCAGGAGAACTGAGGCACAAGAGAGCCCAAAACAAGAGTGGAAAACACGAAAAGGGGGCAGGGTAGAGACCCCCCAACCCTCTAGCCCTTCTCAGGGGGTCCCAAAAGGACCCCCAAGGGCAAACAAAAAAAAAATTGCGCACCGTGCGCGTACCCCACGATTTAAAAAAAAGAAAAAAAACATTTTGCACTTGGTGGTCCTTCTGGGACCCCCTGAGAAGGGCTAGGGGGTCAGGGGGTCTCAACCCTGCCCCCTTTTTGCATTTTCCACTCCTGTTTTGTGCTCTCTTGTGCCTCACTTCTCCTGAGAAACAAGATGGCTGCTCAGGTGGTCCCAGAAGGCTAATAACATATATAAACGTTATCCGCTAATAGAATTAGCATTTACAAAACCTTTGAAATTTATTGAAAGTTTCACGCCTGATATAGTTAGGAATTAGCATTTAAAAAACCATGCAAATTCACTGAAAAAAACATAGGTTTCAAGCCTTATATAGTTAGGAATTAGCATTTAAAAAACCTTGCAAATTCACTTAAAATACCATAGGTTTCAGGCCTTATATAGTTAGGAATTAGCATTTAAAAAACCTTGCAAATTCACTTAAAAAACCATAGGTTTCAGGCCTTATAAAGTTATGAATTAGCATTTTAAAAACCTTGCAAATTCACTTAAAAAACCATAGGTTTCAGGCCTTATATAGTTAGGAATTATCATTTAAAAAACCATTGAAATTGCTCCTCTATAGTTAGTTGTACTAACTATATTTCGCGCACCCGCAATCCACTGCTGATGATGTCACGTATTACATCATTCATGACATGGTCAGTGACATCACTGATGACATCACTGATGACATCACTGATGACATCTCAAATGACATCACTGATGACATCACAAATGACATCTCATTTGACATCACTGATCACATCGCTGATGATATCATTCATGTGATAATACGATGCACCTCCTCACACTCTAATATAACCTTTGATACACCCAGTGTTAGATACAGACTACCATTCTTGAAACCATTGACACACCAATACCAGTTACTACATACGTACTCACTGATTCCTAGGTCTACACACACATTTACTCATTCACCCATAGAATCACTCATACATAGTCACTCATCAATACAACACTATCATATGCACTCATACACCTATACAGACACTCACACACTGCCACTCATCCATGGAGTTACTCACACACCTAGTCAGTCATGCAAATAATCAATCACACTTCCATTTCCTCAACTATACAGTTATACACACAACACCTTACTTATTCAAACATATACTAACACATACTTACTCTCTTATACAATCACTGATTCAAGTACACAATGATCCATACAGCCACTCGCACATTCACTGGCTCTCATGTATAGTCATTTATATACACCAACTCTCACATGCACTGTGTTTTACATATGAACTTACTTGGACATGTAGCACTGAGATATCCATTCACTCACCAACACACCCATGCACACAGTCAACCGCCCATATAGCTGTTTCCACATGCACTCTTGAACTCATACAGCTAGTGAATCAACTGCTCACACATCTATGCACAGAGTCACACACCTCCCAGCCACCCACACACACACTCAGTCTCCCATTCAAATACTTGGGCAACCAATCAAGAACCCATATAGCCACTCATATAGCTACTGATCAACACATGCAGCAGCTTACACAACAACAGACATACTGATGCACACATTCAGACAGTTTAGTCACTAACCCATGCATTTAGTGAGACACATTTAATCACTCACTCATACAGTCAGTCACGCACCTACTAAATCCTTCATCCAGACACTTATACATCCACTCATTCTTCAATATGTAAAACATATTTAAACTTTACAGAAACACACAGTCACTGGATGATGTCAAATGAGATGTCATCAGTGATGTCATTTGAGATGTCATCAGTGATGTCATCAGTGATGTCACTGACCATGTCATGAATGATGTAATATGTGACATAATCAGCAGTGGATTGCCGGTGCGCGAAATATAGTTAGTACAACTAACTATATAGGAGCAATTTCAATGGTTTTTTAAATGCTAATTTCTAACTATATAAGGCCTGAAACCTATGGTTTTTTAAGTGAATATATATATATATATATATATATATATAAAACCAAGGTCCATGATGCTCTGGGAGATTTTGCTATATATGTGGGCCATTTCTGGGTTATTTCTGTCCAGGACTGCCATGGTTTTGATGTCAAATGGAAACAGAACCACTGTTGCTGGACGGTACCAGACACGGCCTCACGGCCTCTCAAAGTAGGGTGGTCTGTTTGATACTGTTCGCCAGCTGCAATTCCTCCAGAAGTATTTTCCTTTTGGTGAGCCAGAGGCAGCTCTGCCATCAGGACAACGGTGCTCCCCTGAATTCTAAATTAATCAAGGAGCAGAGAGAGGGGCTGACCATACATGGGGAGGTCAGTGAGGAGAGGGTCCCATAAAGCGAGCTCAAACTCCTATTCGGTACATCAACCCTACCAGGTCTTGACTGCACACCATATTGAGACAACATGGCTATCTGTGTTCTCTTTGGCGCTAACTGTATCGCTAAAGTTTAATTTTATTATGTGGGTGAGCTTGTATTCAGCACGGGGGGTCCCTCACTATTCCTTGCAAATGACCCCTAAGCCACTGCTTGTGTTTTCTCCTAAAATGCTGTCGTCAGTGGATTGCGTGTATGTTGTGTCATATGAGCAGCTTGTGAGTTAGCTTACGAAACTGAGCAGGAAACCAATATACTGTCATCTAAAACCCCAAACAAAACATAATTGCAGCTGCTAATTAAACAACACTCCCTCTACTCAGACACCTGCTCATTCAACGCGGTTCTTTCACTGAACGTTATTATTAAGTTATCTACACCTCCACTTCATCGGACAGCAGCAGCATCAGGTTTTGCCTGCAGCAAGTGAGTTTTGTTTTTGTGATGTTTTTATGAAACAGGCATATCTTTTGAAAGGTCATGGGAGCATGCACCCTTTTAAGACATGCCCGACAGTCATCCCAAGATTAAAACATTCTGGCTAAGAGGAAAACATCCTTTCTCTCTATCCTCTCCATACTGCTTCAATCCCACGATTTCCATCAAGATACCCTTTTGCAACTCAGAAGTTTGATGCATTTTCTTACTTTTACCAAAATACTTTTGGATTTCAGCTGCTCGCTGGAGATTAGAAATTATCGACAGAGGAGACCACTGAGAGCAAAGGTGCCTGACATGTGAGGAAGAAGCAGACAAGTAACTGCACCAGGACCCAAACCAACACAACACAAAGCACCCATTTCCATCCTTGCACAAGCAAAGAAGCAATTAAGGGGCATATTCTCAAGGATTTATCGCCGAGCAGCGGCACTTTATCGCAGCCAAAGTTGCGATTAAGTTATCGCCCTATTCACAAGCTGGTGCTAACAGCCGATATCACCAGTTTTCCTGCGATAGCAGCCGCAAAAAACATTGTCACATATGACACCGGCAACTAACGCTAATGATATGCAGAGCAGGCGTTCCCGTGCAAAAAGCTGCAACAACACCACTTTGCAACATTCTCAACCACCAGCCAGATCGGCGATAAGATCCCATAACAGGCGATAAAGCGCGTTAGCAGCAGGGATTTAACACCTGCTCTTACCTGGTGTTAAGTCGGACGACAACCTGCACCATAAAACGGAGTCCAGCCCAGAGCCACACGTGAAGAACCGATGCCATGGAGCTACTGATCATGCAACTCAGAGCCCCAAGAGGGCCACAACACCAACCACCACCACCCCCAGGCCCGCCACCCCAGACTCTTTCCGCCCCCCCCCCCGGACTACCACAGAGGCAGCGCAGACAGACAGCGAACCTTCAGAAAATGCACAAGCCTCACAGACTTAACCCCAGGGGATGTCATTGCCCACTACAGGTTCAAAAGGACAACCATCATCCACATCCTGACCATCATTGCCCACAGGCCGACGGTACCCACACAGCGGACAACCAACATCCCTCCGCAGACAAAGCTGCTGGCTGTGCTGCACCTGTTGGCCTTTGGTACCTTCCAACCAACAACTGCCAGAGTCGGAGGAGAATCACAGCCAGCCCTATCAAAGTACCTCACACCTGTCTTGGATGGCATTATCGGCTTGGTACCCCAGCACCTTAATTTCCCCCACACAGCGCAGGAACAGCTGGAGACCAAGCAAGGCTTCGGTGCCACGGCTGGCTTCCCGTACGTGTTGGGGGCAATTGACTGCACACATGTCCTACTTGTGCACCCTGCCGACACTGCACACAATTACCGCAACCGAAAGCACACGCATTCCATTATTGTGCAGGCAATAGTGGAACACCAGGGACTCATCACCAATGTTGTTGCCAACTACCCAGGCAGTGTGCATGATTCCTTCATCTTCCGACATTCCATCATCAACCAGCGTTTTGAGGCTGGCACCTACGGAAATGCATTGCTTGGTGGTAAGTACCAAATGAACACACCACACACCTCAACTTCACAATCATGCTAGACACACAGCTCTGGGAATGCACATGTTACAAACTCACATACAACATGTCAAACAACATGCCCACCTACCAGACACGACAGCACAACTTACTGTGGTAATCTGGGCTAGCATGTTACATGGCAAGTGACCCATAAATGAGAATGTACACAATGGAAAGTGTGGCGTGGATGTGCAGAAGGCAGACCACTGACATGTCCATGTCGACATATTCTGCAGGTGTTTGGAGTGCAGTGGACAGTGGACAGAACCAAGTTATCCCAGGCAGTGGGGAAGATCGCGGAAATGTAGCTTGTTACATCCCCGCTGTAAGTGTGAGCGGAGTGGGCTGGCCCGGTGTACGCCAGGCCAGTGTAGGGGTGTGAATAAAAAGCACGTAGCTCTGGGTGTGGTTCTCTTCCAGAATGACCAACGTGTCTGCCAGGGTGGTGCCTCTCACCCCTCCACGAGGCCGATGCCGTGAGCGGTGTTGCCTGTGACCCTGTGCGCCTGCTGCACCCCAGGCCGCTGGTCCCCAGACCCGTCTTGCCTGCCCCTGTGCCCCCAAGCCTCACTGCTCACCTGCAGACACCGGCGTGTGTCAAAGAGGGCCAACCACATGCCGGTGCAAGCTCCAAGCCCGAGGCCCGCGACCCTGGCAGCCTCCGCAGACCATCGCCAGTGTCCGCGACACAGGTCTCCAGCACTCCTTTCTAGTTGACGTACTCCACTGCTGCCTCCGGCCCACACTGCGGTCCAGTAGGTCACACATTTGGAACTAAGTTTTGATATCATGATGACCGAGTTCATATGTTAATGGGACGTTTGATATCACTGTACTCCCTTCAATGTGGTGTCACCAACTCTGTGCATAGCATTCCAACGACACATGTCTGTGGTCCCTTGCTGACTCCTGCCTTTGGCCTACACTGCAGTCAAATAGGTCACATATTTGGAACTGAGTCTTGATTTCTTTATGGCAGAGTTCATATCATTGTACGCAAGGAGAGTATTAAGATGAAGACGCAATTCAGTCCCGAGTAAAAAAGAATCATCGTTATGGAGGTGATCGAACACTATCAACAACTGCTCTGGTGCCACTAACTGTGCATCGCAAGCCAACAACATGTGGCTGTGGGCCCCCGCTGACCGCTGCCTTGGGCCTACACTGCAGTCAAGGAGGTCACACATTTGAAACTGAGCCTCGATTTATTTATAGCAGAGTTTATATCATTTGTACAGGCCTCATCGCAGACTGCATCCCCTTTCAGCTCGGGTGCCACTAACTCTGTGCCCCGAAATTCATGGACACTCTCTGGTTGAACATTTTTGGCATCTGAATATATGGCCTGGGGGTTGTGTTCATGATCATGTAGCTGATACCGACTTGGTGTTAAGAATGAGTCTGTAGCATTCATCCCTTCCAAATTGCCTGTTTCTGCTTGGTTCTGCCCTCTGTATCATGCCTTGGAATAACACCTTCCACTGCCCCCCGAAACACTCTGCAACATTCACCTTGGACATCGATGAGGACCCGCTCAGCTCTCATGGCCCTTCCTCAGTGCACTGTAAGACAACGGTCCCGTGGCGGTGTGCCTGTGCCGAACGCAGTGCATCCGAGGCCAGCTAAAGTCTCAGGCACTCTCAGAGTTGCACTGGCTTCTAGTATCGCAAAGGATACAATTCAAGTTACTCTGTATAGTGTTTAAAGCCTTGCATGGTGCTGGACCCAAATCATTGCAGGACAAATTTGCATGGTATGCCCCTTCTCGAACTCTTAGCTCCTCCTCGGCAAAACTGGTGAAGGTACCCAGAGTCAGAAGAACTAAATCAGGCGGCAGGGCCTTCAGCACCGGAGCTTCGTGACTCTTGAACAAACTTCCATCCGGGATCGGACAGGTGGTTGACCTCTTCCAGTTTAGGCTTAGGATAAAGACATGTCCTCTGCCACCTTCCAAATCTTTTTCTCCTGGTAACTGCGCTCTACCGGCATGTGTGCTAAGCTGGACACAGGTATCACAGCGCCAGGGTACCCGTAGGGTGATAGCACGCTTTACAAGTGTTGATAATAATAATAATAATAATGGACCCTTGCTGTTTGAACTTTGAACTTCTGATTGTCTGATCACTGTTGTAGTTGTTGCCAGGACCAACCACTCCCTGAGGGCTGGCTTACACTCACCCCACACCCATCCAGCACAGGCGCCACTGGACATGTGACCCTGGCAATAAAAAGAGCCGGGCGCACATGCTCGTAGCCAGTTCAACAAACTATCTAAGTGTGTCTGTGTGGTCATTATGTATGCATGACTGCCCTGGGCCCTACCACATAACATTGTGCTGTGTACAGCGGATGCAACCATGTCACCTCAGGCAATAGAGTAGACCTGGGACATGTAGCTGTGTCATACCCTCCTATAAGCATAAGCGGAGTGGACTGGTGTACGACCGTCCAGCGAAGGGGTGTGGCTCCTCAACCCAGGGCTCTGGGTGTGGTTAAGTTTTGGCCTTGCCAAGGAAGTAACTAATCCGTGTGTCTCTGTTGTAGTGTCGGCACCACCCGTCCCGCAATGGACAATGTTGCAATGTAGCATGCCCCCAGAGTGCGGGCTCGGCCGATGGGGTAAATGAGGGAGCGCAAGCCCGTTCGGGGTCCGGGATCATATATGCTAACTATTGTGTGTGTCACTATCACCGCAGCATAAGCCAAAAGTCTACCCTCAACCGTATCGCGAGTTCAGCCAGCCATGAACTCTACATCTGTGTCCGCCCTATCATTACCGTAGGCCTACACACACGTGGCCACCCACCTTCAATGCACAACATCACAGTGTCATTGTCAGGCTTGTGGACATGCGCAGACAGGCATGACAATGGTGTGCCTTAGGAGTGCAATTGATGCAACCGCGCTGCGCACAATAGTAAATAGGCCCGGGGAGGGAGGAGCAGCAGCGAAGCTACATAATCCACTTTGATGCCGCTCATTTGCTACAAGCAGTACATGTCAAACAGGAATCACTAAGTCACACATATCACACACCAATGAACCAGTGAGCCTGTCAACACATCAGGCAGAACCAACTATTGACTCATGTCTCTCTGCACTGTCACAGGTGACCAAGGATATGCACTCTGCCCTTGGATGACGACACTCTCTGAGCTCTGAACACACAGGCCCAGAGGCAGTACAATGCTGCCCACAAACACACCAGGGGCATCATGAAATGCACATTTGACGTGTTGAAGTCACGTTTCAGGTGCCTGGACATCACAGGTGGAAGGCTCCTGTACAGCCCAGACATTGTGTGCAAGATGATCATTGCATGTTGTGTGTTGCACAACATATGTGTATGCACCATTACCTTATGGCTACAAGTGCCAGATGCACCGGACGATGATTAGGAAGATGAGGTAGGTAGACCACACCCCACTGCAAGTGCAGCAGGAATAGCCCATAGGAACACCATCATTGACAATTTCTTCACATGAACACATCACATTGTCAGAGTCCTTAGCAATCATGGGACAGTACAAAATGACCACAGGCACATCGTGTGCAAATAAATTCATTCCAACACACATTCCCTGAGTGCATGTCACTCCTCTGTACAAGCACATCACTCTGACAAGTGTAAGTGCAACATGTAGTGCTAACAATCTCAAAAATTTAACATAGAAGGTGGGTGTGTCACCTCTGTACAGAGAGGCTGTTTGAGGTGTCACATATTCGAAATGTAATTTCTGTGTGTCAAAGATAGAACAGAATCCCACTCATTAGCGTTTCACATGTGTCCCAAATCATTACATATAGGATGTCATTTGTGACCTACAATTGACAACAGGGCTTATATTGGGGTCAGATATGTACCACCATGATGCTGAGATGCACCCTGTGACTCAAGTCCCACAACATTAGCAACATAGACGTAAGAGGGAATCCCTGCCCCTACATTCGTCCATGCTTTCATACTTGATTAATCATAGACATGACACATCTGTATGTATTAGAATGTATTATTCACGTTCAGTGAAGTGTTGAAGCTGTCTTAGTACTGGGCCATGCAGACAACACTTTACAATGTTGCCCATGGAGGGCCAGCCAGAGACCTTTAGGGATTGAAAAGTTACTCGGAAGGGGAAGAGTCCAGTCCGCAGGCTGATTGCTGTGTCATTGTTTTGCAAACAATATAAAGCAGTCCATGTTGAGGTGCAAGGTTAGTGTCGCAGAGTGTATCGGGGGACAGTGGAAGGTGTTATTCCAGGGCATGATGCAGAGTGCAGAACCAAGCAGAAAGAAGCCATATGGCGGAGATGAATGCTACTGCTTCCTACTTACCACTAAGGCAGATTCATCCTCATCTTCGTCCTCTGACCTTTCATGTGCCTCACATGCGGTTGGTGGTGTTTGGTCTGAAGCCGGAGATATGGATGTAGAAGTAGCAGCAGCATTCATCTGCGCAATGTGTTGTTGCATTACTCCCATGATGAGGATCTGCAGGGCATGGAAGATCCCATCTACAGCTTACTCGTGTGCAGCTGTGGTAGACATTCTCTGCGCCTGCATCTGCTCCATGTTCTCCATGACCCTCCTTCTGTTTCCCAAATCACAGATGAAATCGCTGTAGCCACTCTGACTAGACAGTTGTTGTTGTCTCTGAGTCATGACTCCAGCCACGCCAGCCATGGATTGTTGGAGGGCATGGGGAGGACTGTGGGTGTCCATTAGGGAGTGTAAGTGGTCCCTGATTGGACTTAGACACCCACGTATGGCATCTAGTTTGGCTGTCATGAGTTTGAACCCCACCGCACCTGTTCAGCCCGCTCCTTCTGGCAGTCTAACACACAGCATTGGAACGCCATGTGTTCTTCGGTGAGGTGCTGGGAGCTAGATGTGGTGGTAGGTGCTTCCTGCTGTGTGGTCTGTGCAGAGGGTGGGCTCACCTCGATGGTGCTGGGCTGACCTGCTACTGGACGTTGGGTGCGGAGGTTGTCCATGAACCGTTGGAGTTTGTCTAGGTCGATGTCCTGGGGGTCGTCTCCATCATCACTGACGTGATGTAGGGTCTGCTCTGCAGGAGGTGTTGATTGTCCCTCTGCAATATAAAGGGGAGACACAGTGTGTTCTATGTATGTTTACGCATTAGCGAAGTTTACATCCAGACTGCATGACAATGTGCATTGTGTATGTTTGTGAGGAGATGCCTATTTGATGCGTGACAGTGGACATTTGTCCTACATCACGGATGTGAGGTTGTACTCGTACATTGTCATCTCACAGTTTTTTTTCTCTGCTTTTATGGTGCATTTTTCCGCATGACTAGTGGGAATTGCAGGCCTGTCGCTGGTTAGGGCTGATTTTTGTATCGCGGTTTGGAACATCACCGTTTTTTTAACATTCGTGTTTCTCATTTTTTACATATACAGTAGCCATGTGTGACGCTTCCGGCAACCCACCAGAGCACAGATTAGAAACATTTCCTGACCCCAGCATATACTTCGCTCAGGGTATGGGTGTTACCCAGGCCTTTAAGTGGGATGAAAAAACTGGAGGGTCTCTCAAAGGGGCGTGGACAGTGTAATTAAGGGCATGGCTTAAAAACACGCTAGCTACAATTCTGTGCTTAGCATAGTGTGCCGCCCCACTGGTATTTTGCTGTTTCGGTCATTGCATCCATATATATGATACAAGTAACATCATACCTACAACAAGTCAGGACTTTTGGCGTTGTCAATGGTTGTTAGTTGCATATGGCTTGTACATAATATTAAAAAAGTTTCTACTTAAAGCTCTGGTGACAACCTGACAATGTTGCTGCTCCTGAGTTTCACAAAAGAGAAGGGAAATTCAGAGAGAAAATGACCCACTTTAAAGGATTTTCCTTCCCCTATAACACTCTCCTGGCATGACGTCATGCCGTAACTTCTCCACTAGTGAGAAGTAAGCAGTGTGAGCATGCGCACATCGATTTGCCTGCTGTCACTGCCGCTATGGAAAAAATAGACCGCCTGTGCCCTGATCTGTTGACTGGGTAGGAGTGTTCTGATTAACTCAGATACTCTGTCCATCACCACCCCCCTTTTTGAAATATTTTGGCCACCACAAGTGTGGAAGGGTATGCTCAGACATGAGTCCCTTGCTCACTGCATCATCAGGATTCAAGCAAGCCGGGCCGAAGACGGCTGTAATGCCAGAAACCGGTCCCCGGAAGCTTTTTTCCTTTCCAGTGAAGAATTGGCTTGGTAGTTTGGTCTGCCCTGTTCCCATGATGCACTGGGCCAGGGACAGACTAATTTGCATATAGCCAGGTTCTGAACTGGGATGGTGCAGTGAGCTAAAAAACGGTGATGGATCAAGCCCTGATCTGTTGACTGGGTAGGAGTGTTCTGATTAACTCAGATACTCTGTCCATCACCACCCCCCTTTTTGAAGTAGAAGTAGCAGCAGCATTCATCTGCGCAATGTGTTGTTGCATTACTCCCATGATGAGGATCTGCAGGGCATTGAAGATCCCATCTACAGCTTACTCGTGTGCAGCTGTGGTAGACATTCTTTGCGCCTGCATCTGCTCCATGTTCTCCATGACCCTCCTTCTGTTTCCCAAATCACAGATGAAATCGCTTTAGTCACTCTGACTAGACAGTTGTTGTTGTCTCTGAGTCATGACTCCAGCCACGCCAGCCATGGATTGTTGGAGGGCATGGGGAGGACTGTTGGTGTCCATTAGGGAGTCTAAGTGGTCCCTGATTGGACTTAGACACCCACGTATGGCATCTAGTTTGGCTGTCATGAGTTTGAACCCCACCGCACCTGTTCAGCCCGCTCCTTCTGGCAGTCTAACACACGGCATTGGAACGCCATGTGTTCTTCGGTGAGGTGCTGGGAGCTAGATGTGGTGGTAGGTGCTTCCTGCTGTGTGGTCTGTGCAGAGGGTGGGCTCACCTCGATGGTGCTGGGCTGACCTGCTACTGGACGTTGGGTGCGGAGGTTGTCCATGAACCGTTGGAGTTTGTCTAGGTCGATGTCCTGGGGGTCGTCTCCATCATCACTGACGTGATGTAGGGTCTGCTCTGCAGGAGGTGTTGATTGTCCCTCTGCAATATAAAGGGGAGACACAGTGTGTTCTATGTATGTTTACGCATTAGCGAAGTTTACATCCAGACTGCATGACAATGTACATTGTGTATGTTTGTGAGGAGATGCCTATTTGTTGCGGGACAGTGGACATTTGTACTACATCACGGATGTGAGGTTGTACTCGTACATTGTCATCTCACAGTTTTTTTTCTCTGCTTTTATGGTGCATTGTTCCGCATGACTAGTGGGAATTGCAGGCCTGTCGCTGGTTAGCGCTGATTTTTGTATCGCGGTTTGGAACATCACCGTTTTTTTAACATTCGTGTTTCTCATTTTTTACATATACAGTAGCCATGTGTGACGCTTCCGGCAACCCACCAGAGCACAGAATAGAAACATTTCCTGACCCCAGCATATACTTCGCTCAGGGTATGGGTGTTACCCAGGCCTTTAAGTGGGATGAAAAAACTGGAGGGTCTCTCAAAGGGGCGTGGACAGTGTAATTAAGGGCATGGCTTAAAAACACGCTAGCTACAATTCTGTGCTTAGCATAGTGTGCCGCCCCACTGGTATTTTGCTGTTTCGGTCATTGCATCCATATATATGATACAAGTAACATCATACCTACAACAAGTCAGGACTTTTGGCGTTGTCAATGGTTGTTAGTTGCATATGGCTTGTACATAATATTAAAAAAGTTTCTACTTAAAGCTCTGGTGACAACCTGACAATGTTGCTGCTCCTGAGTTTCACAAAAGAGAAGGGAAATTCAGAGAGAAAATGACCCACTTTAAAGGATTTTCCTTCCCCTATAACACTCTCCTGGCATGACGTCATGCCGTAACTTCTCCACTAGTGAGAAGTAAGCAGTGTGAGCATGCGCACATCGATGTGCCTGCTGTCACTGCCGCTATGGAAAAAATAGACCGCCTGTGCCAGGGCACAAAACAGAGCCTGATAGAGACATGTTTAGAGGTCTCCTTTAAAAAACTGCTGGTGCTCAGCACCGGCGAGACCCGGACCACTTAAAGCCCTGGTGTTACCCACCCCAAGAGTGTCTCGATATTTAGCAGAGGCATGGTCAGAAGGATTCATCTCACCCAGTGTACCGGATAATTACTGCAACTCCGATGCAATTACACAGCGTCTGCAATTTTCCACAAGCACAGAAATGTGCCTGGGGAAACAGTTGCCAAAAGATGTCTCCAAATAGACCAATTACTGACGTGTCTTTACCAGCCACAGTTTAAAAGCAGCAGCAGAGTTGACGGATTGTGAATGGGTTTGTGTGTAAGAATATTTGCCTGTGAGTGTGGGAAGGGAGGGTGGGTGGGAGGTTCCATGAAGTCTGACAAAGCAAGAGATGCATATTCATATTAAGACCTCAAAGCCAAAGTTACTAAAACTGGCCCATGACCTCTGATTACTCCAATCAGAGCCACCATTGGGTGCAATTCAAGAAGGCCATGGAGGCTAAGGCACGATTGCGACAAGCAACATTTCACCTCCCAACACCTCAATAAAGTAATTAGCAAAGTCGTGTGAACATGCTCATAAAGGAGTCAACTACCCTGGTCAGAGAGATGGCCCAAAGGGGGATGGCTTGCATGCCAAACATCAGGACCAGCTAAGAATGTGAGTGATGGCACTCTCAGCCCAATCCTGTCAAGTGGCGGACTACCAAGACAGGCAGAAAACTTCACCTGGTCACAGAAGATAGATTATTGCTAAGTTAAGTAATAATTGTCTAGCGAGAATGCACAAAGTGTAGCAGTCACCCACCGTACCCATCCATTTATTGGAGGCAGGCTGCAGGTGCATAGAGTTAAGAGCAGAGAAATGTCCCCATTCTAAAGGTAAAAAGAACAAATGTTGGACGTAATGCTAAACAATGCAAACATTCACCCCCATTCAAAAAGATATGGGTTCAATCCATCATTTTTTTGCTCACCACGCCACCCCAGATTGGAAACAGCAATAAGCAAATCAATCCTCACCCTTCTCCACATGGGAATAGTCCAGCCCGAACTGCCAAGTCAGGTCCTCCACTTTCTAAAGGTGGCATTTCTAAATTAGTAATGTTAAATCAAACTTTACTAGATACAAAGATTTACCATACCATTCTAAAGATATAAAACATGTTACAATTTCTCCTTCAACTTCTTTCTAATCAGGAATTACAGGTTAAAAGTGTAATAAGGAATTCCCAATGTTAACCTATGAGAGAAGTAGGGCTCACATTAAAGGCAAAGAAATGTAGGGGGTTTTCACTACCAAGACATGCAAAAAAAGTATATGCTCTACCTTTTACGTGCACAGCACCCTGCCCTATGGGTTACTTAGGCCCAAAATTGAATGATTTTATGCTTTAGAGAGATTTGCTCGTGGTACATAGGTTACTCATGGGTAGTCCAAATGACTCTGATATATTGGAATATTTTATGTGAATTCTTTCGGAAGTGCCTGGCATAATGCAGTAAATCATTCCTGCATTTGGTTGGGTGGCTAATTTATAGTATTCAGAAGATGGATAAAACTAAAGAACATTCAGGGGAATGGAGGAAGAAAATTATATTGAACCTAAAGAATCTGAATTTATGCAAGAGATCTCAGTAAGATAAACCTAATTATCAACACAGGACAAATGGGTAGAAAATAAGAAGCAAAAGGGGATCATTAGAAATTAGGTTTATACTTTCTGCGTCTGATTTGAATCTTTAATAACAGTGATTATAATATGAGAATGTGACTGAAGTGAAGAAAGCTTTAGAATACAAGATTATAAATAACTATCTCCTCCACTCTCAATTAAGGGTTTAACAAGAGTGTTACATGCACGGACAATCTCTAGGGGGTTCACTGGCTTAGTATACAAGGAGCCCTAGCAAATTATGGCTCTGGGACTACATAGCATTTTTTTTGATGGGTAGGTGACAGTTAAAACCATTCCTAGGTTAGTCACTTAGTGGCAGGAAAATAATAATAAGCGTAAGCAAAGCCAATAGGTTACACCTATGCGAGATCTATTGGTTTTATCAATGTTTTTAGCCAGCCATGTTGTACAGCAGCATGGCTGAAAGTGTGTTAAAAAAATATATATATATATATGATGCACTCAGTTCTAGGCTCATCATAGTACTTTTTAGGTTTCAGCTAGACTGTGCATGCACTGTCACAAAGGGACATGCTGTGTACTATATGTTGGCTTACCATTGGTAAACTTCTCTGTTGCTCTCATTTTCTTTGATGACACTTGTCCTGGCATGCAGGTGTCAAGCCCCCTTCTTGTGTTTGGCCCTCCCATGGCGTATGAACCAAGGACATTTTTCCTTACACTGCTCCTGGTTTTCGGAGAAACCTTTTAAAATTGTTTTCAAGCACTCTATAGGAGTACTTGTGTTATGTTTATTGCGTGGCTCATTGTCGTTTTCCCTAGGTTATTCTAATTATGCGCGTTGTGGATCACTTTTGTTTTGCACACTGTACTACATGGCACGCGTGCCTTTGTGACACACTGTATTTTCACACAGAAACAACACATTTCCATGTTTTGTTCTTTTCTTGGGATTTGGTCTTAACACCCTGGACAAGGCCAAACAACACTGCTTCTTTTTCTTCTTTCTGGTCAGACATAACAAGAGAATGCAGCTGCGTTGTGTAAACCCCATATGTTGTCATATAACTGACAGGGGTTCTGAAAAACACGCACTGACTGAAGGTCCTGAAGCAACAGTGCTGCATCAACTGAGATGGAGAACATCCACCTATGTATGCAAAGGTACGGGGTCCGCCACTAATCCCAGAGTGCTATAATATATAATCCTTTAGCTTTAGTAGAAAAGGGGGGTTTAGACTAATCTGTCTTAGAGCATGACAGGGTTTTTATGGTATATGGTTTGTTACTCATGCTAATGATATTTTTGATAGGCATTTGTTGTCTAATTGGGGGGCAATTACTGCATCTTAGAGCATGATAGTTTAAATAAACATTGTAAACTTCCATTGTGTCTCTTTTTTGTCTTATTGTGGACATATCACTTGTTTCTCTGGAAATGTTAGGAGGTAAGTGAAGCACTATAGCTAGTCAGACTCTGGCTCAGATACTGAGGTGGTATGGTGACTTAGTACCTACTTGCTGATGTTCTATGATCCCAAGCATAGTTCTATTCCTGAGCAGAATCCATGCAACACTCCCTTATCTGTGGTGCTGCTTTTCTCATTAACACCTCTGCCCCACCTGTTTCTTCTCTACCTTTGCCCCGCTTTTCCCACCCTATGTAGAAAATACCTGAAAACATGTGTACACCCAGCTGATGAGTGTAACCTATGCATAAAAGAAAAAAAGATTGACCATGTCAAACATCTTTTGTATGCTATAAAAATGTTTAGGGCATTGCAGGACAGGGCAGGGTGAGAGAGGACGAGATAAGCAACAAAATAACGGACAACAGTAGAAGGGCAGTACAGAAACACAAACTTGGCCCTTACAGTAGCTTTGGGAAAGGCTGTCCAAATTTTGAGATTCTAATAAAGTGTAATAGAGACTGGAAAGTTGACCTAGTGGAACTGTTTAAGCAGAGTGTAACTTTGTTGGATTTCCTTCAATTGCCGACTATGAGGATTTTTCAAAGTATGTATACAGGTAGTGATTTTTATTAAAGACTGTTTTTTTTGTGTAGTGTGATTTTTCAGATAGATCTTTAACAAAGGATAGACGCAACATTGCAGAAATGCAACTTACAGTGACCTCATTGTAAAAACAGTTCAAATGCTCAGATGCTTAAGATTTTGACAGATTTAAAGTGTCACTTCTGTTGAATACGTTTGGTTGTGCTTATTTGCTTACTCAAACAGATGGTGTAAATTTCAGGTAAATACGCTCACAGACAGGAAACCTTAAACGTTCAACAATCATTAGAAGTAGCACTTTGGCTTTTGTATGTACAGTGAAATGATGGAAATGTAAACAGAAGAGTAACACACTAGCAGAGCAGTTGCCTATTTACCAAACACAGGTTCTTCCACTGCTAATACATTTCTGTGTGCCCATGTGAGCGCATCTGTGCCACTTGCCCTGGTTGCCACCCATGTGGACCCCCTCCCCTAGCCTTATTAGGCTCTTTGAACCCCAGGGACTTATGTGATTTAAAGGAGAGGGGGGCCACGTGACCCCTCCTCCTTAGATGTTTCCGGCCCCAGAGACCCCACGCCCCCAGGGCCCAAACTATTTAATTGAGGGGGGGTGCTCTCCCCTTCTTTAAGCCATTTTCGACTCCATGGACCCCATCCCCGTAGAGCCAAATGTGTTAATTAAATAAGAAGAGGACCGCATTTGGTCCCTCTCTCTCAGCCTCAATAGTCCCTGAAGACCTCATCGTCCAGGGCTATATTTTTTTTTAAAAACAGAGCCTCATTAGACCGCAGGGCCTCCATCCCCAGGGTCATAATATTTGGGGTTGGTGGAGCTCATCCCCGAGCCTCATAAGGTCCTGGAGACCCCATCCACCAGACCTTGTGTAGGTTCAAGGTGAGCAATTTCCGGTCTGGGGATTCCATCCCATCGGGGCAAAATCAAATTAATAAAGGTAGGGGGAAGGCCCTGGGGACCCTTTCCCCCAGGGCTATGTATTATATTTAATTTTACAGGGGAGATCCCCCGGGACCTCTATTTTATGTAGCTGGGTGCCCTGGTGCCCACCTGGGGCATCCATCAAACACCATATTGGGGGCTGTAGGAAGGGAACCATCAGTGGATGAGCCTCACCCCCCTCACAACCCCAGCGGCCTTCCTGCATGATGCGGGAGCCGACATTGTTCCCGCCCGCAGGGTGCAACTAGTTATGCTGCTTCCTCTGGGTGGAAACAATCTGTTGATCTTTATCCCTTTTCAGCGTGGGCAGGGAAATAGTAACAAGTCTGCTTCCAGCTGGTGGAAGCATTTTTAAACCTTTGCCCACTGAGAGCAAACTTTGTGTTTGTTCCTGTTTGGGGGGAGTTTTAAAAATTCTGGCCCCACCTCCCTCTGCGGTCATTCCCATTTTCTTGACATTATCCTGATGTTGTTCACCAGTGATAAATGCAAAAAGAACAATTGATGGACAGGAGTACAGAACAATGTCATACATTCACCTCAGTACAGAGATCTGGGCCTAAATCCATTGTTTTTTTTTGCTCACCATCCCATTCCAGTTTGAACCCAGCCATATGCAAATCAATCAATCAATCAAGCTGAGCTGAGCCTTCTCCAAGGCGAGGTCGCCCCCACCCCGCTGCTCCTGCCTGCCACCGGGCTGAGTCTTGCTGCTGTCTGCTGCCTGCCTGAGCCTTGCTCCGCCGCCTCGCTGCTGCCTTCTGCATTGTCCCCCCTCCTGCTGCCCCGCTGCTGCCTACTTCGTTCTTCCCCTCTGCTGCCACCTCGTTTTCTTTTCTCCCTTTCTGCTTCCCCCCTGCTGCCACTTCGTTTTCTTTTCTCCCTTCCTGCTTGCCCTGTGTACCCCTTACCCCCCTCTGCTGCCCTCCCCCTTCCTTGGGTCTCCTCCACCGGATGACCCAGCCGCCGCAGAGCCGCCCAGTGAGCCCCTTTCCGCCAGAGACCTCCGCCGACCCCGCCCCCCCCCTGCCCATTGGCCGCCCCGCTCCCGCCACCCAGCTGACCCGCCCTCCCGGCTCCTCTCTTAAGGGGTCCGTGTGCAGGGTCAGGGAGCGACCGCTGAGCCTTCTCCAAGGCGAGGTCGCCCCCACCCCACTGCTCCTGCCTGCCACCGGCCTGAGCCTTGCTGCTGTCTGCTGCCTGCCTGAGCCTTGCTCCGCCGCCTCGCTGCTGCCTTCTGCATTTTCCCCCCTCCTGCTGCCCCGCTGCTGCCTACTTTGTTCTTCCCCTCTGCTGCCACCTCGTTTTCTTTTCTCCCTTCCTGCTTCCCCCCTGCTGCCACTTCGTTTTCTTTTCTCCCTTCCTGCTTGCCCTGTGTATCCCTTACCCCCCTCTGCTGCCCTCCCCTTCCTTGGGTCTCCTCCGCCGGACGACCCAGCCGCCGCAGAGCCGCCCTGTGAGCCCCTTCCCGCCACAGACCTCTGCCGACCCCGCCCCCCTGCCCATTGGCCGCCCCGCTCCCGCCACCCAGCTGAACCGCCCTCCCGCTCCTCTCTTATGACGCCCCCAGAGCGACCGCGCAGCGGACGCGCGCAGCGGGAGCACCGATTGAGCGCCGAAGGTGCACCAAAGGTAAGCCCGTCTGCGCCCGTCCGCGCCTGGACCGCGCCCAGCGCCAGGATCCCTGGCCCCCGCAGACACCAGCCCACCCGCCGGACCTACGATGTCACTGAGCTCAACGCACTCAACGCCGGCCGGATCCCTGGATGCTACCGAGCCACCCCGAGGCGCACCCACGGGCCTTTCTGCTGCCACTCCTGCAAGTTCACCTGCATCCGGACCTGCACTACACCAGCACCGACCAAGACGAGCACCAGCAGCAGCCTCCTGAAGTGCATCCTGCTCAACACCCGCTCCGTCCACAGACACGCCGTCGAACCTGCTTGATACCACAGCCCCAGACGTCGCCTTCCTCACGGAAACCTGGATGATAGCCTCCTCAGCGCTCGACATCGCCATCGCCATCCCGGACGGCTACAAATCATCCGGAGGGACCGCGTCAACCAGACAGGAGGAAGCATCGCCATCATCCACAGGAACACCATCCGCATCACAACCAACACCGACGATACCCTCGCACCCGCCGAACACCTGCACTTCCAGATCCACATCAACCCCAAGACCACCCTCAGAGGCACCCTCATCTACAGACCCCCGGGACCACGCACACAATTCAGCGAAGACATCGCCGACTCCATCAGCCCGCACGCCCTCCCCTCCGCTGACTACATCCTCCTCGGGGACCTCAACTTCCACCTGGAGAACAACAACGACCGTAACACCACCACCCTGCTGGACAACCTCGCAAACCTCAGACTCAAGCAACTGGTGACCACCCCCACCCACTACGCCGGACACACACTCGACCCCGTGTTCTCATCCAGCAAGGACATCACCTTCAGCCACGCGACCGGACCCACTGGACGGACCACAGCTGCGTCCACTTCAGCTTCAGAAGGACCACGATCCACCACCACCAGCAACAGGTTGCACGCAGAAGCTGAAACAAGATCACAGCCGGCCAGCACGCGACTTCCCTGAGCAAAAACCCTCCCGCCGGCGCAACGAACCCCAGCCAGGCGGCCACCAACCTAACAAAGTGGATCAGCAACTGCGCAGACGACCTCGCCCCTCTGAGGACCCCGCCTAGCAGACCCAGCAGCAAGAAAGCCCCATGGTTCATCGACGAACTCAAGAGCTCCAAGAGGAACTGCCGAGCTCTCGAGAAAGCCTGGCGCAGAGACCCAACACCGGACAACATGACTGCCCTCAAGCTCGCCACCCGAAAACACCACCAACTGATTCACGCCACCAAGAAAACTGCTTTCAAGGAACGACTGGACAACAACGCACACAACAGCAAGGAACTCTTCAACATCGTTAAAGAGCTCTCCAACCCCAACGCCGGAAACAACGACATCACCCCTTCACAAGACCTCTGCAACTCCCTCGCCTCCTACTTCTACAACAAGATCGCGGACATACACAACAGCTTCAGCACTCAACCGATGCACGCCACGACCGAACCACCGCCCCCCACCACCACCCTCCGCGCCTGGACCCCGATCAGCACCGAAGACACCATCCGCACGATGAACTCCATCCACTCCGGTTCTCCGACCGACCCCTGCCCTCACCACGTCTTCAACAAGGCCAACGCTGTCATCGCACCCCACCTGCGGGACATCATCAACACCTCCTTCGACACCGCTACCTTCCCGGAGAGCTGGAAGCACGCCGAACTCAGCGCTCTACTTAAGAAGCCATCAGCCGACCCCACCGACCTCAAGAACTACCGCCCCATCTCGCTGCTCCCGTTTCCTGCAAAAGTCATCGAGAAGACCGTCAACAAGCAGCTGGCCGCCCTCCTTGAGACGAACGGATCCCTCGACCTCTCGCAGTCTGGATTCCGAGCCAACAACAGCACCGAGACTGCCCTGATCGCAGCCACCGATGACATCCGAGCCCTGCTCGACAACGGAGAAACAGCGGCCCTCATCCTCCTAGACCTCTCCGCGGCCTTCGACACTGTCTGCCACCGCACCCTAGTGCAGCGCCTCAGCAACGTCGGAATCCAGGAGAAGGCACTGGAGTGGATCATCTCCTTCCTCGCCGGAAGGGCACAGAGAGTCCGCCTCCCCCCGTTCAGGTCAGAAGCCACCGAAGTCATCTGCGGCGTTCCTCAGGGCTCCTCGCTCAGCCCAACCCTCTTCAACGTCTACATGAGCCCCCTCGCAGCCATCGCACGCCAACACAACCTCAACATCATCTCCTACGCCGACGACACCCAGCTGATCCTCTCCCTCACCAACGACCCCACCGCCGCCAGAGCCAACCTACACGAAGGGATGACAGACGTAGCCAAGTGGATGAGGAACAGCCGCCTGAAACTGAACTCGGACAAGACGGAAGTCCTCATCCTGGGATCCTCACCCTCCGCCTGGGACGACTCCTGGTGGCCCCCCGCCCTGGGCAGCGCACCCAAACCACCAGACCACGCACGCAACTTGGGCTTCATCCTGGATTCCTCCCTCTCCATGACCAGACAAATCAACGCCGTCTCCTCGTCGTGCTTCAACATCCTGCGCATGCTACATAAGATCTTCCGGTGGATCCCCACCGAGACCAGGAAGACGGTCACCCAGGCCCTCGTCACCAGCCGTCTGGACTACGGCAACTCCCTCTACGCCGGTACCACCGCCAAACTCCAGAAGAGACTCCAGCGGATCCAGAACGCCTCAGCACGACTCATCCTGGACATCTCCCGTCGCAGCCACATCTCCGGACACCTGAGAGACCTGCACTGGCTCCCGGTCAACAAGAGAATCACCTTCCGTCTCCTCACCCACGCACACAAAGCCCTGCACAACCAAGGCCCAGGATACCTCAACAGCCGCCTCAACTTCTACGCTCCCACATGCCAGCTTCGATCGACCGGCCACGCCCTCGCCACCGCCCCCCGCATCCGAAGAGCCACAACAGGAGGAAGGTCCTTCTCCTACCTGGCCGCCAAGACTTGGAACTCCCTCCCGACCCACCTCCGCCTGACCCAGGACCACCTCGCCTTCAGGAAGCAGCTCTAGACCTGGCTGTTCAAGCAGTAGCGGACCCCCTCTCCCCTAGCGCCTTGAGACCCTCCGGGTGAGTAGTGCGCTATATAAATGCCTTGATTGATTGATTGATTAGAAGTATATGAAATGACCCCATAGGGGGCGTGTCAGCCTTAGAAGTCTTAGAGGGAGGAGAGGAGAAGAAACAGATCTGACACAGACATCATATGGGTTAGGTACGTGAACGTCGCGGGCGCAGCCTGGGAGGAGATTGCGTCCAAGGAGAGACAGTGGGAGATGGGGGTTCTTGCTCATATTTTTATTCAGAGTCCTTGAACGTCATATTTTTGGCAAGACAGACCACATTCCTCTGTGTTCTTGTGAAGGGCGGGCAGCCTCTCTGTGTGAGACACAGAGAGACAGATTGAACAGACCAGCAGCTGATAGAACAGGTTTAGATTTAGATGCTAAAACTCTAAGTTTATGCTATGACTAACTAGTTTTGAAAAGATTTGTCTTTTGCATTTATTTCTCTTGATGGGAGACTTTTGCCAAATATTAATTATTGATTAGCCTAGCAAAACTCACTCTTGAATTATATTTTCCTGAACTCTTTAAAGAATTCTGACTGACACTTTTTGCCTTATTCCCTTCCTTTAGGGAATGCCTTGTATTAAGTTTTAATATGTTCTGTATTAATTCTATTTTTCCTATTTTTAATTTTGTAACCTGATTGATATTTGACTAATGAATAAAGGGTCAGAGAACCTTAACTTTTAACTAGAAAATAAAACCCTATAATATACTCACAATTCTCTTTATTGGCTTAAATATTATTTACATTTTGATTTTTATATAAAGTCTCCTGGAAGCGGTACATGGTGGCAAAGGTCCATCACCTTTAATTTTATTGTAAATTAGAAATAAAAAGCTATAGCTCAGACAATGCTGCCCGCATCATAGAGTTTTGCTATTATTTTTTAAAGCCATTATGCACAGCAGCTCATTTGCTGTGCAACATGCAAAAATCACATTGACAAAGTCTGTAGTTCTTGCATGGGCACTCCAGGACATAAAAAATGATCTGGGTCTGGTATTGGGTCCCCAAGGCCAATAAAGGCTAATAGGGGTGGGGTGTAGGTGAGGTTCTGGCGTCCTTCCCTTTTTCAAAAAGTGATGACCCAGGAGATGGGGTCCTTAGGGCCTTTTAAAGGCTATGGGGGAGGGGGGGCATTATTTTAAATATGTTGGTCCCATAGGCGGGCCCTCTGTGCCCCCCCAATGGTGTTCATTGCCCTTATATCACTGTTTTCTTAAAATTTAGGACAGGGGACTAAGTTCCTGAGTCCTGTATTGGATGCCATCAGCAGTTTTCCGACGTTGCTGATGGCCAATCAGAGGGCTTGTTACCACAGGAGTCTGGTTCCCAAAAGAGTGAAATGGCCCAAGGGAAAAAAAGCTCCATGGGCCTGTCAGAATACTCTATTTTTTTAAACTGGGTTTGAGGGACTCTCTCGAACCCAACCCTCCTTCTATACAAATATTTTGTAACCTTAAATTCTCAAGAACTGCTCAACTGATTTACACAAAATCACAAAAAGCATAATCTGTGTACCAAGATCTAGCTCCCTGCCAAATTTGGGGTAATTCCGCTCAGCAGTTGTTGCTGTAGCCCTGCCTAAAGAAGTATATGGAATATACAAGGGGATTTTGTGCTTTGGGACCCCTTTTTTTTCAGCCCCCACCCTGAACAATCCATGCACAAACTAGTCAGAAAATAGCATCTTCTCTGAAAGTTTTGTGGAGAGTCGTCAATCGATGCCAAAGTTAGTAGCAAGACAACACGTTTCCTATGGGGATATATATATATATATATTTTTTATATATATATATATATATATATATATATATATATATATATATATATATATATATATATTACCTACTGGCGGTCGCCAGTAGGTATATATAGTTAGGACCTAGTTTCCATAGGAAATCCACAACATTCTATTGGGAATAACTGTGGCGCCAGTTAATGAATCTACGTGAATTTCTCAAAGAAGATGGCCCGTTACGCTCCGCTCCTTCACTGAAAGTTTGAGGGGGGTTCATCAAGTGGGGGCTGAGATAAAAGGGGGGTCCCAAAACGTGTTTTCCCCATGCAAATGTCCATAGGACCTTTAGACACGGCTACAGCCCGGACGACTGAACGGAATTATTTGAAATTTGGCAAAGTTGAAGAGACCGGTTCGCAGATTACGCTTTTCTTTAATTGGTGTAAATCCGTCCAGTATTTGCTGTGAAATTTGCATTCAAATTCACTTATATATCTATCGGCGCGCACCCGTGCGCGCACTGTCCCCGCCTGCCTGCCTGAAATCGGGCCACCGCGCTGCCTGCGGCGACCCGGAAGTGCTGGGGCCGGCCGGCCAATCCCAGCGCGGCCGGCCGGAAATGCCCGCCCCCGCCGCGAGGGGGAAGAAGGAAGATGGCGGCTGACTCTGCAGGGCTCCCGTGATGGGAGGGAGCCCTGCCACCTGGAACAGAAGCGTCGTCTGCGGCTGGGGCTCCCGTGTGCTGAGGGAGCCCCGAGATGGTGCGCGAGGGCAGATGTACGGAGTAAGCGTGCGTCTGATGCTGCGTGTACAGAGCCTGCATGTCTTGGGGTACATGCACACAGACCCCCTTCGCGCCTAATTGTATATGCTAAGAGCCAGTAAGTCTTTAAGGACGCACATGCAGTACCCTGCTTGTCTGCTGACGCAGACTCCCTTACATGTACTGAGAGCCCCTTACGTTCCAGGGCACGTACACAGAATTATCGAGAGTCCTTTTTGTCCGAGAGCACATTCTGAGCACAACCAGTGAGTCCGACCCACGATGCCTCTTGTGCACCTGAACAATGCCACTCGTGCTATAAGGGCTGCTGCCTGGCGCAGAGACTTGAGTGGGTGTGTTTTAAATGTACCCATATGTTGCCCTTGAGAGAGAGGCGGGCAGAAGACGCATGGAAGCAGAGCTAGGCACAGGCAGCACGGGTCTGTAGAGGCGCAGCACGGAAGCCATGGGGTCGAGGAGGAGCCGGGTCTGTTTTCTGGTGTCTGTAAATGAAAATGAGGCGGAGGTGGGCGGGTGGGTGACGGCCTGGTGAGGTGTATCATCATTCAGAGATAGTGATGGTAGAAAAAGGGAGGGAGGGGGGGGGGCATTTTTAAATTCTCGCCTAGGGCGGCACAACACCTAGAAACGGCCCTGGTTACATAGATAGATAATTTATAGTGTTTTTCTCTTGCAGCAGTGCAGATGTGAGGAAGGCTGTCATTATACATAGATTTTTAGATCTGGCTTATTAGTACAACTCTCTCCTGACCTTTTAACCCACGCCAATATTATTATACAGTCCTTTGCTTCTACACAAATTCATACCTATCCCCTTGTTATTTACTTGTAATGCTTCACATTACAATACAACATTCCTTTAAAGCCAGACCAGTTGGTATGGTCAATGCTTGTTTATATTGCAAGGCCCGAGTACCTCTCCCTATAATAAAGAAATGATAAAAAAAGTATTGGCTAAGCAAAAAGGCAGGCTCCGAATGCAGACATATTGGCTTTGCTAATGCTTGGTGTCATTTGCTCCGAAAAATGTGTCTTTAGAGCGGTTTTGGTAAATTATAGAAGTACATGTGTTAGTGCTCTAGTGAAAGCATACTGTATATTCTATCAGACAATGTTGATGGTACAAAAAGTGCGTCATGAAAACCATAACCTTACGCACAATTTTTAATCTGTTTTTCAGCTTTGTACGGAGTTAAACCAGCCGACCCTCCCAAACATCCGGAAGTGGAAAGGCCCCAAGGGAGCTTGGAAGGCAGTTGTTTCCGAGAAGTCCTCAGGTCAGCCGCACAAGGTACGTCCTCCTTGACCCCTCGACCTTTCACCCACTTCTGTGTGCAAGAATGCAGGCTTGCACCAAGAATGCCTCTGTAACTGATCTGTCACACCGCCCTCTCTTGTGTTGTGTGTTGGCCACACTTGTAGTCCAAGACAAGATGTTGTAGGCCGAATGCCTGTGGTTTGATCATCCCGAACTTGAGAACATGTGCTGCCTTCTATTGCTTTAATGGGCACCAGTCGGGGGTTTCTCTCAACAAGATCTGAATAAAAGGGTGGGGGGGGGGGGGGTGAGGGGGGGCGGGGTTAGTCCAGGAACTCGCAAACCACCGCCTGATTCTAGAAACAGGCATTTGCCAATTTTATAGTCTCGTAAAAGCAAGTGCCCTGCTCTGTTTATTTTGTAACACGATTAGCCTTTGTCTGGCCTTTGATAGCAGACAAGTGCATAAATATTGCAAGGCTATTACATGATACCGGTTCATGTTAGCCTGTTCCACAGAGATAGCAGCCGCTTTTTATTTTGTCTAATGAAAATGCTGATGTTTCATTGTGTTTTGCTAACGGGGTCAGACCGCAGTTCAACGGAAAGCTTAACAGAGTCGCACGAAGCCATATGAAATGAGATGCCACAGGTAGAGCCACGTTAACAACCTTCATGTGGGTCACGCTGACTAATGCTCACCAAAATGGCAAGGCGTGACAAATGCTGAAAGTAATCATCGAGCCTTAGCTTAATTTTTAGGTATAGCTTTGATTGTTTTGCCAGGCTCAATCAATCAAAAATTCATGAATAAATATACAATCCTATAAAGATGAGTTTTTAATCAGTTCTTTTCATCAACTGCTGTGTTTAACTGTCAGCTCACTTCAACCACTGGCTCTGTTGCACTGTGAGTAACTGATTTGACTTAAGCACATGTGCACATTCACCTAAAAAGAAGTGCACTTCAGTGTCAGTGGTAGCTGCAATTCTGTAATGTGGCTTTTTTCCCCTAGCCTTTATCCCTTCTTATTGTTTTTAATCATTCTTCTGTTTTTAAACTATGTTTTTAGGTTACAGTTAGTGAAAGTCCGTAGCACCCTTGCTTTACACCATTTAAAATCAATTGTTCTGTGATGTGTTTTAAAACTAAGAAGGGTTTCCAGAGCTGTTTTAAATGCAGCAGTGCTCTAAGAAGCAACAGTACTCTGATATTAAAATGATATGATATATATATATATATATATATATATATATATATATATATATATATTACCTACTGGCGGTCGCCAGTAGGTATATATAGTTAGGACCTAGTTTCCATAGGAAATCCACAACATTCTATTGGGAATAACTTTGGCGCCAGTTAATGGATCTACGTGAATTTCTCAAAGAAGATGGCCCGTTACACTCCGCTTCTTCCCTGAAAGTTTGAGGGGGGTTCGTCAAGTGGGGGCTGAGATAAAAGGGGGTCCCAAAACGTGTTTTCCCCATGCAAATTTCCAAAGGACCTTTAGACACGGCTACAGCCCGAACGGCTGAACGGAATTATTTGAAATTTGGCAAAGTTGAAGAGACCGGTTCGCAGATTACGCTTTTCTTTAATTGGTGTAAATCCGTCCAGTATTTGCTGTGAAATTTGCATTGAAATTCACTTATATATCTATCGGCGCGCACCCGTGCGCGCACTGTCCCCGCCTGCCTGCCTGAAATCGGGCCACCGCGCAGCCTGCGGCGACCCGGAAGTGCTGGGGCCGGCCGGCGAATCCCAGCGCGGCCGGCCGGAAATGCCCGCCCCCGCCGCGAGGGGGAAGAAGGAAGATGGCGGCTGACTCTGCAGGGCTCCCGTGATGGGAGGGAGCCCTGCCACCTGGAACAGAAGCGTCGTATTGCAGTTCTCACCACAGTAAGAACGCCCAGTTCTTCAGGTACCGTACTAACGTCCACCTGACTGTCTGTACGCCTGTCTATCATTCCTTGTTCCATTTGTGTCTGTTGCTAGGTGGCCTTGCTGTTTTACTTTGGTGAAGGGATCTTTTCTGCTTTATGTGCTAGAGATGCCACATTTTGGCAAAGAGTAAGGCAAGGAAAGGGGTAAATCATTCTTTATACAGGAAGCTGGGTTTGGGGTATAATACAGAACAATGGATTCGGGTAATTCATTCTCTATATTCTGCTCCTATACACATTCTGATATAGGTATGCAGCTATAAAAATAGAATTCTTTACTGTATTTATTATTCGAAATTAATTATTGGGAAAACCATGCAGTAACCCAGAACTTTTACATTGCAGTACAACTTCTGGTAAACTTTTAAATTCCAATACCCAATAAATAACCATAGGTTTCAGGCCTTATATAGTTAGGAATTAGCATTTAAAAAACCTTGCAAATTCACTGAAAAAACCATAGGTTTCAGGCCTTATATAGTTAGGAATTAGCATTTAAAAAACCTTGCAAATTCACTGAAAAAAACATAGGTTTCAGGCCATATATAGTTAGGAATTAGGCACAAGAAAGCAGAAAAACAAACGTGTAGAACACAAAAAGGGGGCAGGGTAGAAACACCCTTACTCCTTAGGGCTGCTCACGTGGTCCCACTAGGATATTAATATATTTAAACGTTATCCGCTAATAGAATTAGCATTTAAAAAACCTTTGAAATTCACTGAAAAAACCATAGGTTTCAGGCCATATATAGTTAGGAATTAGCATTTAAAAAACCTTGGAAATTCACTGAAAAAACCATAGGTTTCAGGTCATATATAGTTAGGTATTAGCATTAAAAAAAACATTGAAATTCACTCAAAAAACTATAAGTTTTAGTGGTGTTATAGTTAGCTGGACATTTTATTCATACAAAACCATTGAAATTGCTCCTATATAGTTAGTTGGACTAACTATATTTCGCTCACCCGCAATCCACTGCTGATGATGTCACATATTACATCATTCATGACATGGTCAGTGACATCACTGATGACATCACTGATGACATCTCAAATGACATCACTGATGACATCACTGATGACATCTCAATTGACATCACTGATCATAACACTGATGATATCATTCATGTGATAATACGATGCACCTCCTCACACTCTAATATAACCTTAATATAACCTAGGTCTACACACACATCCACTCATTCACCCATACAATCACTCATACATACAGTCACTCATTAATACAATACAATCATATGCACTTATACACCTATAGAGACACTCACACACTTTCACTCATCCATGGAGTTTCTCACACACCTAGTCAGTCATGCAAAGAATCAATCACACTCCCATTTCCTCATCGATACAGTTATACACACAACACCTTACTTATTCAAACATATACAAACACATACTTACTCTCTTAAACAATCACTGATACAAGTACACATTGATCCATACAGCCACTTGCATAATCACTGGCTCTCATGTATAGGCATTTATATATACCAACTCTCACATGCACTGTGTTTTACATATGTACTTACTTGGACATGTAGCACTGAGATATACATTCACTCACCAACACACCAATGCACACAGTAAACCGCCCATACAGCTGTTTCCACACCTCCCAGTCACCCACACACAGTCTCATATACAAATACTTGGGCAACCAATCAATGACCCATATAGCCACTCATATAGCTACTGATCAACACATACAGCATCTTACACAACAGCAGACATACTGATGCACACATTCAGACAGTTTAGTCACTAACCCATGCATTCAGTAAGACACATTTAATCACTCACTCACTCATACAGTCAGTCACGCACCTACTAAATCCTTCATCCAGACACTTATACATCTACTCATTCTTCAATAGGTAAAACATATTTAAACTTTACAGAAACACACAGTCACTGGATGATGTCATCAGTGATGTCATCAGTGATGTCATTTGAGATGTCATCAGTGATGTCATCAGTGATGTCACTGACCATGTCATGAATGATGTAATATGTGACATCATCAGCAGTGGATTGCGGGTGCGCGAAATATAGTTAGTCCAACTAACTATATAGGAGCAATTTCAATGGTTTTGTATGAATAAAATGTCCAGCTAACTATAACACCACTAAAACTTATAGTTTTTTGAGTGAATTTCAATGTTTTTTTTAATGCTAATACCTAACTATATATGACCTGAAACCTATGGTTTTTTCAGTGAATATATATATATATATATATATATATATATATATATATATATATATATATATATATATATACCTATAAAACACAAAGACGTGGGTTTGCCCAATTCAATCCGCACATCTACTTACTTTTATAATTCGAGGAGAGCTCCTTAGTTCTAAGTATAATAAGTGCGGGGTGCTTTTTAAGGTGTCAAACACCTACTTACTAGAGTGTTGGTCAGTCCACAGATTCAAAGAACACTGGTCAAATAATTTAAACTCTACACCTGTGCACACCCAATCATTAAATCTATAATCCAGTTTTCATGTCACGCACAAAGAAATCAACATCAAAATAAGTCCTTCCAAAATGAAATCCAATTTCCCACAGTTGCCAGTCAGGGGAAGTAATCCAGTCACACTCTTCAATCAGATCAGTGTGTTTTTTTATTTTCCAATCAAATATCTGTTGATACAGCAGCAGCCGACGCGCGTTTCGCCCACAGGGCTTTTTCGAGGCTTAGGGTGATGAGCTGAATCAAAGAATTTTTTTCGAGGTTATCCAGAAGGTAATCGATCCTTAAGTAATCTCTGCCCGATGATGGATTCAGATAAACTTTGGTAATTGGGGTATATTCGTTAGTTGCAGACGCTAATCACCAATCGGGTAAGTAAGCTTACTTTGCGAAAGAACTAGACGGACACACACCGTGACGGAAATCGACTTATTTAAAGATGCTGTCCTAAGTTTGTTGGATGTATCAGGATCCGGCACAGGGACGAAACTAAGAAAGAGGCATAAAATAGATGTTTCAAACTGCGCACACCTGCACCTTTCACATATAAGAATTTACAAAAAAACAGAGGAATGGGATTAATTTTTTGTTTTCTTTTAAAGGGCCCCAGTTTAGCAAAAACTACAGAGACACTTTTTCTATTTTAATACTATTTCGGCGCGAGACCCACTCTAAAGAGCGCTCTTTCTCAATAAAGAGCAGGGCATGTGAAAAGTCACTGCACACCGTAGCACAAAACAATATACCACTGTGTTAGGTGGAAAACTCTACAGAACAATTATGTGCCTGTACCGGATTGGCAGACACCTATTATACCCAGGTATCTGTACACAAATACATTCACACATTTAATCTTGTGTGCGTTCACTTGCATAGAATTACAACTCTCTGCTAGTGCTACTCCCCCGCCTCTGCATCTCTCTCACCTCATTAATGTAAAGCGCTGTGCTGTATGAGTGGCTCCTGGGACAGGAGAGACGCAAGCTGCAAGGTGCGTAGGCAGGCAAAAAAAATGTGAAAAATACCTTCTGTAAACCATGCAGAGACCCATGCTGCAGCTGCACATCTCTCCTTATCTCTTGAGCGATCTCTGCTGCCCATCAGCCCTGAGCGGTGCTCTTTGCTTCCTCGATCTTTATGGCTAAGGTTTAGCTAGGAAGCTAACCAGGGAAGGGGCACGCCAGGGAACAGATGACTGCTCGTGAAGAGTGTATTGTCTGTGCCCGGGCAGTTTACAAGCTGAGTGATGGAAGAGGTGAAGAAGAGGGAGGTGGTAGGGGGTGGCATGTGAAAAGGAGGAGGTGATTTACGACAAACATCAAGTGTGGCGGCCGTAGCCATGGTAAAGATAAACATGCGCGTCTGGGTGGCCGCGAAAGTGAAAGCGACATCAAAGTAACTTCATCCACAACAGATGGCACCCTGCGTGCCACTGCTCGCTCCCAGAATGCAGCTGGCGCTCTGCTCGCTCCCGCAAGGCATAGGCTCTGGGAGTGAACATTTGTCTAAAAGGTGCGACATTTGCCCACGTTTAGTCATTGGCATGCTACAAAAACACAATGACACAGGCAACAGCCAACCAAATGTGTGGGGGGGAGTCTGAGCTACACTGAAAAGTTTATACTGATTACATTAAGCCTCCCATAGATCAGCGCATGTATACTGCGCTAGGCTCGACCTAATAAAGGAGGGTCAAGTGGTTGGCGCTCTTGCCTCTTGTCCCTCTTTTACTCCTCAAAAGCTTCCTATTTGCTATTCATACACAAGGCCCTAGGGAATTGGAACATGGGGTATTTTGCTTCGTCTGTCACAGCACTAGGATTTGGCAGATCTAACATATTTGAAAGAGCAGCCTAAGGCTACCCTCAAGCTACTAGCACTGCTCTGGGGCGCAACTAGTCTAAGCACAGACAGTGAACTCCACTCGCTGAGTTTTCTGCACTCTGCGGAGATAAGGAGTTCCGAAAACCTCTACTCCACTGAGTTTTTTTCCTCCCTCATGCTCCCCAACGTCAAGTTGTTGAGCAAGAAAAATTCACCTCCTGGCGGGATTTCTCAATGTGGGCAGTCAGATTTCTCAATGCGGGCAGTTGCGGGTGGTCACAACCGTTCGCGTTGAGAAACTTTCCATTCGCATTGGGAATGTTGCTGCTCCAGTAGAAAATCTACTCAAGCGGCAGACAGGTAGCAGTGCCCTCTAGCACTGCGCATTGTGTTGCTTGTGTTGATTTTCCAGCGCAAGACAAACACCCGGTGCTAAAAATCTAAACGAACAGGCGTGACACAGCACACTCCACCACTTGTGGCTGAGATTTTTGGTCTGGAACTCCACCCCGGCTTAAACTACACCCAAACTTCAGAAGGCGGAAAGGGTTTGACTCCCAGCCAGGGCCGCTTGAGTGCTGGTGGCTGCATCTATGATAGTCTTTTTGGGTGCTATCATCCCCTTAACCTCCTAATACAGTAGCAGACGCCACATACAAAAGGTGGTGGTGCAGGGGGAGGGTGGGCACTAGATGTGGAGCACGAGGGTTCCCAATACATTGTTTTTAAAAAAGGGAAACTTACCTTAAGTTGCTGGCCACGTCCCCTATCAGTCCTGGTCTTCCTCTTCCTTGTTCCAGAAGGCAGTGGAGCTGCATCAGACGTCTTGTCTAATCCCTGCACTGCTCTCATGCTACGAGAGCAGCATGGGGATGGGCCTGAGAAGGCTAAAAAGACTTTCGCTCAGGCACACAGAGTCTTCACTGTTCAATACAGCTGAATTAGCGAAACCTAAGTGTGCATATGTGTTTGGCTGGCACTTAGAGAGTGCACATAGCACTCCTACTCCCCACCCCCATGACCCTCCCTGCAGACGCTAGATGAGCCAGCTGCTTAAAAAAAAAAAAAATGAAATATTGTTTTATTTTTTAGCTGCTGGCTCTGAACAGTGGGGCAACGCTCCTCCACCATTGCAGAGGAGCCACCCCATCCTACTACATGAATCCCCTCACTACCAATCTCCAACAGTGCACCTCATCTCTCCATAGCCTCTCTCCTACATAAATTTCTTTTTTTATTTTGCTACTCATAGTTCACTCACACTTAGTTGTGTGATCTGCATGGTACATGTTCGTCACAGCAGGCACATTAACCCTCCGCTCTACTTCACGGTGAGTCAAAATTGCCACTAGACAAAGCGACATCAAAGTAACTTCATCCACAACAGATGGCACCCTGCATGCCACTGCTCGCTCCCGGAATGCAGCTGGCTCCCGGGATGCATACTGGGGAGAGTTCAGAACTCTCCCCAGTAGGAATATTAATCACCAGAGTTATCTTGACATTTTATTGTTGCTGATGCACAAGGAAGTTCATGTGCTTTTAAACCAAAAATTATTTTCAAACACAGCACCCCCCCAACAAAGCTAACGCTAGGTGCAGCGGCACTGGTCGCACCGCCCTAAAGCTTGTCAAGCAATGGGGAAGGAGAAGCATTTCCAGAAATAGGGTCAGAGACAATCTCATAACCATTATAGAAAGAAAAAGATCTAAGTAAGTGGTGGGTGTGATACTTCCCCCAAATTCCAGCAAGAACAAACAGATTTCTTGGAGATAATTTAAGGGAGAGTAGACTTCTTTCAAACCTTTGGGATTACATTTGCTAAAATGCCACAGACCCTTATAGTTACAAGAAAAGGGTAAACTCCGAATCACTGGGACCTGGGTGCTAGACAGTATATAATAGAGTGGCCCAGTGTATTGGTGGCTTTCACATAAAGGGAAGGAATGAACAGATCAAAAACTAGCATTCAAGGTGTTGAATGAGAGAAAACACAATAATGTTCAAACCAATGTTATTTAATCATATTGGAGACATGCATCTTATGCAGAGAATAAATCGTAGGGAAACCTAACAATGCAACAAAATTCACATGAATAGTGCCCAAAGAGGGGGGAGGGAGTGCAAGATGGTAGGTGGTGAGAGAGAAAGTTTGTGGTGGTGACAAAATATCACAAGCAATTCTGGTATATATTGTTCACGCTAACTCCGCTTGGGGGCAGAGGAAGAACAGAATGTACAGTTTGTAAATCACGACAGCTGAATTGGTGACGTGGAACCACGTTTACAAAGGTCAGTGTTAATTGTGGTGCACTTTGCGGCTATTATGAAGCAGCCATTTGCTTCCCTGTAAAATTGCATGTTTCACAATTTAATTTTTTCTCGATTCCCTGCATATGATGTTGCTGTTCGTGGGCATGCATTTAAAAAAAGCTTCATGTTTCTAAGCCATTCTGCTCAACGGGTCAAACACAGTGTTGAACAAATCACAATGAAATAAGTGGTAGAACTTTAAAATATGTTGAATTTGGTTGAATTAATGAATATATTGCAAACTTTGGTTGTACACACTACTCACAGATAAACAGACCTAATACCATGCTGTTGAACTTGAAAGGCACTCTGGGCCATCGCAAAAGTTCATTATAGCTTATGTATAGCACAGGAGATAGGCCCCCCTCAGCCTGAGCACCATCCCGGGCTACCAGTAACTATTGCTGTCACCTGGCAACACTAGAACTCCTCATTAACACATGCTCTGAGTCCAGGAGAGGCTGAGCAGTGAGTGTTTAGGGCAGACACGCCTCTCACATTAGCCGTGCAGTGCCAATGTGACCAGTTATGCATGGAGAGCTCTTGGGGGCTCCTCACCATGGTCGTGACTGCAGCTGACAGTGTATGCAGCAGGCTGAGCCAGTGAGTGTGACATACCGACTCACAGGGAGATTTCTCAAGTACGTCAGTGGTGGTTTCGGTCTTGGACACCCTCAGGAAGGGTATGGACAATAATAATCATCAGGCGCTGGTACTTCTCGATCTCTCTGCCGCCTTTGACACGGTTGACCATACCATCTTATTGTCCCGTGTCAAGGCGGCTGGAATTGAGGGTTCAGCTCTGATCTGGCTGTCCTCCTTCCTGAGGGACCGGACCCAGGCGGTCCGTTTAGGAGACTTTATGACCACTCCACTTCCTGTCACTTGTGGTGTACCCCAGGGATCTTCTCTTTCTCCTTTATTATTTAACCTTTATATCTCTCCCCTCATCTTTGCTCTCCAGCAGCTGGAGGTTACCGTGTACAATTATGCCGACGACCTCCAGCTCATCTTTGATCTGTCCCCTTCTCCTTCTTCTGTCTCTAACTTTCAGTCTACCATGTCTTTCATCAGGGACTGGATGAACCACAACCATCTTAAATTGAACCCGGACAAAACCGAGTTGGTTCTCACTGGTGGTTCGTCCAGTCCCTGGAATTCCCGATTCTGGCCCTCTTCCCTCGGCCCCTCCCCCACCCCCTCAACCACAGTGAAAACACTGGGGGTTAAAATTAACAATCAGCTCACTCTCCACTCACAAATTAGCACTGTTGTCTCCTCCTGTTTCTTCACCCTCCGAACTATCCGCACTGTTTCCCGCTTCTTCACCCCACAGGCACTTAAGCTGATTATGGCTGCACTGGTGATCTCGAGGCTAGATTATGCCAATGCCATATACAACGGCATTCCAGCATATAGCCTGCGGAGACTCCAGATGGTTCAGAACCAGGCGGCCCGGCTGGTCTATGGTCTCCCACGTTATCACCACTCCACACCCCTCCTCAGAGAGCTTCATTGGCTCCCTGTTAAGGAGCGTTCCCTGTTCAAGACCGGTTGTATGGTCTTTCAGGCTCGTCAAGGCACTGCCCCTGCTTTCATTTCCTCGTTAATAAATGATTACGTCCCCACCAGAGAGCTTCGCTCCTCCTCTAAATCCTTCCTTCAAATCCCACGTTTCAAACGTAAAAAGTGGGGTGGAACTAATTTCGCTACCCTTGCCCCCACTTTTTGGAACTCCCTCCCCGATCACCTCCGCTCTGCAACTCACTACCTTTCTTTCCGTAAAGACCTAAAAACGCTTCTCTTCAAACAAGCCTTCCCTGTTTAATTCCCCCTCCTACCCACGACAGGTTTTATTTTTCTTCAGGTGACGAACTATCCACTAGCGCCAAGAAACCGCACGGTGCACGCTGCGCTTTATAAATGTTTTAAATTAGAAATTAGAAATTACGTCAGCAGCAGCATTTTTTTTTCCCCACCTGGTTTCAGCAGTGTAGGGTTGTGACTTTATTAGAGACAATGAATTATTAAATTCCCACTACCACAGTAATTTTGCACTGAGGTGAGGTCTGTTGAAAGCACTTGACTGAGCGAATGATGCACTGCATATGCCCTAAACTACAATCAGTTTACAAGGGCACTAGGTCATTGCCCTTCCATTTCTGGTGATTTGCAGCAGTTTTAAGATTTTCTTAAGAGTTTCTTGTTGCTCAAATGGGTGTAATTTCTGATATTTATATGGTTCCTTTGTCTTTGCTGCTTGATTTTGCTCATCAGAAAGTGTCAATCCTAGTGGTTGTTAGACCAGGCTTGTCCACCGGTTTATCCCTAGACTTTTTGCTTTTTGGCCTTCTGTTTCTGGCCTGTTTTTGATGGTTGTATGACTCTGGGTGCTTTACCACTGCTGATCAGTGCTAAAGTACGTATGCTCTCCCTGTAAATTGTGTTTATGGATTGGTGATTCCATGATTGGCATATTTGATTTACTGCTAAGTCCCTAGTATGGTGCACTGTGTATGCCCAGGGCCTGTAAATCAAATGCTGCTAGTCGGCTTGCAGCACTGATTGTGCCACCCACATAAGCAGCCTGCAAATGAAACTTAGACCTGCCACTGCGGTGTCTGTGCTCAGTTTGGTACTGCCATGTCCACTTGGCAAGCACACCCACTTACCAGGCCCTAACCTTCCCTTTTCTTACATGTTAGTCACCCCTAAGGTAAGCCCAAGGTACCCCTGTGGCAGGGTGCAGTGTATGTGAAAGGTAGGACATGCCCTGATGAGTGTGGCATGTCCTGATGGTCAAATATTGCCGATTTCGTTTTTCACTATTGAAAGGCTCTCTGTCCCCATAGGATAGAATGGGAGTTTATTTATAACATCTTATAAATATAATTTCCCATTAGGACAAGATAGGAAGATACAGTTTAGTATGCCTGAACTCAGAATATAAAGATGCATCTTTTAGTAAAGATGATTGTTATATTGTGTACTGGAAAATGCCACTTTTAGAAACTGGGTATTGTCTTGCTTAGCCATCCTGTGTGCCTCTGCTAGGATGTGTATTGACTGTCTGGCTGTAGAGTGACAGGGGCTGGGGATGTGCAGTGGCTCCAGAGAGTCTGGATAAGTCAGCGCAAGGCTGAAAAGGCCTGGCCTGCATTTGGAGTGGTGGGAGGAGTAGCACCTGAATAAGTCTGTGCCGGCCTTCCACAATGATGGCTCCACTCCCCCTGTGGTTTGTCTGGAACCAGGACTCACACTAACAATGGAGTTTGTTGTGCACTTGCAAAGTGCTCCCAGAACTGTTTTGGACTGAACTCGGAGCCCTGGGCCAGGAGATAACAAAGATTTACTGTATAAAAAGAGGGGCCCAGACATCAGACTTTTAGATCACTCTTGAACTAAGGAACCTGCCAGGAAGAAGGGCCAGGAAAGCTGGAGGAGGAGTACTGCCCCTGTGCTGTGTGCTGTTGGGGTTGGCCAGCAGTGGTTGCTTCTGTCTTGGGTAAGGAAAGGACTGGACTGTGCTTTCATCATCTTGCTGTTAGAGTTTTCTCCAAGGGCTTGAAGTAGAGCTTGCCTCCTGTTGGAAATCTCAGGGGTAGAAAATACTTTAAAGATCACTTCTGGGAATCAAGAGGAACTTTTGCCAAGGAGAAGAGTCAGAGAAGCTGAGAAGGAATACTGCCCCTGTGCTGTGTGCTGTCTGGGGTTGGCCTGAAGTGGCTACTTGCTACCAAGGAAAGGAGAAAGGACTTTGATGTGTCCCTTGCTTGAGGAAGATCTCCAATGGCTTCAAACTGAGCTTGCATCCTGTTCTGAAGTCTCAGGGGCACAAAGACTTTACCACCAGCTCCCCTGAACTTCCTTGCTGGGAGATCTGACTTGCTAAGAGGTGCATGCTGTTGTTTTGAACCTCTGGAGGTTATTGCCGCTGGAAAATTAACACAACTTCCAGAAGCGTGACGCATCCGCACCTGTTTCCGACACATAGCCAAAGAAATCTTTGCAGCACCTACCCGCTGCTCGAGAAGTTGCTGCATGCCGAATCGAGTGCACTGATCTCCAAAGTCCAGGATCACTGCACCAATTCCGACCCAAGGCCTGCGCTGCAGCTACAAGAACCCACGCATCGTCATGGATCGTCGCATTGCATTGCCAAGTCTGTCGCATCATTGGGGATGCAGTAAGAAACCGACGCATCACCTCCCCAAGATGTAAGAAACTGACGCTTCATCTCCTCTCTGGTAAGAAACCGACGCATCACCTCCCCTGCACAGCAGTAAGGAACTGATGCATCACCTCCCCCGGAGCAAGGAACCGACGCATCACCTTCCCTGCGGTCCTTTTTAGGTCTCGGCCTGATCCAGCGCATGCGCTGATCTGGCCGACACATTTAGTAAGCTGCTTGGGAAAGTGCTACTTTCCCGGCGACCAGCTTATCATCATGCGCGCAAGCACGCGCGCGACGTGCACAGCACCTTTTTCGCCGCGCGCGTGCGCAAAACTCCCGTCTTTTTTTGGGGGGGGTGTATATCTTTGCGGCCCGGCTGTGCGGCCAATGCTTGTTAGGTATTGGCTCAGAGGGTTGTCGGTCAGTATTTGTATCGTCCCACAGTATTTCGCGGGATATAGGCTACTTAAAAGTAGTCTGCAACACCACTGCATGAGCGACCTGTCTTTTTAAAAAAAAAAATAATATGAGAGCTCTAGCGCTCTGTTTATGCCTTCATCATCTTTGCACAACACCTCTAAATTTAGGTAGCTATCATAGACTTTTGAAATGGATGTTCTTAACATGGCCACTAAATGTCCCCAACGCTCTATTCCTAACCCCCGAGAAGTCGGTATGTGGTATCCATGTTAATGAAAAAGAAGGCATCTAACTACAAGTCGCACAAACAGTTCTGGGAAACATCGATCTCCCAAAGGACAGATCTTTCAACCAAATCCTCCATGTTGGACAGTTTCTCGGTCTATTGATAGTATAACATGTGTTTTTATTTTTCCTTTAATTTCCCGTCCCCCCAACCTACTGCCCCATGCCCCATCCTCAATAATTCTTCTGCTCGTATCCGTTACCAGACTGTTTTAAGCCCTCACGCTTCATATGCTACTGCATGCCTCCTCCCTCAGAGAGTCCTTTAAGTCATAGCTGCAGCGCCGAACTCTCTGGACACCAGTGGGATAGGGTCTTTCCACGTAGTAGTGAGGACTTTGGTCACCACATGTTAAAGGATGTATGACATTACAACGCATTCTTTTACCACGCATGCCTTTACAACGCGGTTTTTACAACGCATGCCTTTACAACGCATAGCGCTTTGGGGTGCTGGATAGTGAATAGTTTAATTTACTATTCCAACTCCAGTCCCCGTGGATAGTAGGGAAGGTGTTGGATAGTAAATTAAATCTATTCCCTATCCTAGAGCGCCCCCCAGCGCAATGCGTTGTAATGGTTTGCGTTGTAAAAGTTGCGTCGGTAAAGGCACTGCGTGGTAAAAGTTGCGTTATAAAGGATGTTTCCCCATGTTAAATGATTCTTTTTCCTTTATTAATACAAAGTTTGCAGGGCCATTTTTACGATGGGTTTCCCATACCAGGCGTGAGCATCGAGACCTTTTTGCTCCAGTGATGGCTTTTGATTTAAAACATTTTTTTAACACAATATTTGTGAGGCTATAAATATTAGATTACGCAGAACCGGGAGAGAGTTCTTGCTATTATTAACATTCGTGTTTGAGAACATGGTAAAAAGGTACAGAGGCCCAGAAATATCTTTGATGTTTTCATAGAAGCAGTTAATCTACGAGTTACTGGTGAATCCCATAGTAGAGCGTTATATGTTTAGCCATCCAACTTAGATCTTCTCCAGGCCCTCAAAACACGTATGCAGCAATCCGGTTTAAAATAAGAGGGAAGTAAACTGTAGAATAGATGAAAGAATGTTGAACACGTTTGTTGCAGTCCACTTAATAACAGCTCTAATTTTCTCCATAATTTTTTTGCTGCATTATCGACTGTATTTATGAATAAAACGTGGGGCATCTTATTCTAGAACCCATTGTTCATTTGACAAAAAATGCTGCAGTGCTTGCATTGCAAAGCAGACCCTGTTGTCTACTGAACACTTCTATGATCTTCCAATGTATCTGGGATTTGGGTGAAAGATTTTTAGTGCGTGTTTTAGGAGAATAAATCTCACCTCCTATCTGAGTGTGACTAAATGGTGAAAAAGCACACTTAAAAACAAGAGTTAAGCTGCTGCATTGTATATTGTATGTTTCAGTGCATGAGTTTTTGTATGTTGTATCTTCTGGGCAGCTCAAACTATGTTTACAGTAAGTATGACGATGTTGTTCTCCCTGGGAAAGCAGATTTTGCAGGACCACTTTGTGGGACTGTAATACTAGTATCCATACGATGCCGACGGTCAGATTAAAAGCAGTCTTTGAATTGAAGCTGGGGTAAACCGAAATTTTACTAAGGCCTTCCTTGAGGCTCAGATGAGTGACGTGTGTGCTAAATTGAAGGATTAAGGATTATCCAATCAATTCACGGGCAGTCATTTATCTATAGTGTGTCTATGAGTTCTAACGTAGGACGTTCATTGACTCAAATGGCGCTCAGTCAGTTGCACATTTGTGGGATGCTGCTGCCTGTGAACGGAAGGGCATTGTAAGACCGTGGAGAAGGTTGGTCTGTCAAAGAAACAGTGCATTCTGGCAGTACCGGAAAGGTACTCTGTATACCACTTCTAAATAAAAGATCACTTTTAGCTCTGAGTGCATTTTTATAAAGAGTTAAGAATGTTGTGGGATTTAATGAGATATAATTGTCTTTGAGTTTTGAAAATAAAGTGGGAGTTAAAAACAAAGGTGCACCATGTGTTCTGTTAAATAATGGCACATTTAAAATGGGCCTGCCTTACACGTCCAAAAAGTAGTGATTGGTGAGAGTCAATTTATGTCTCTTTATATGAACTTATTGCTTCTTTTCTTTGTCAAAGACCTTTTGTGGACAATGCCATTATTTACAGTGGACATTGGGTAGCCTATTGCATACTGTTGATCGGCTTTCTTGTTATTCTCATTTGCTTACCTCTTATTTAACGGCTTGTTTCACCTTCTTGTACTTGTCGCTCCACGGAGCATTGATTGTTTACCATCCTTTTGATTGGATGCATAATAGCCTTCCAATGATTATATTAAGGGAGCATTTTTTTCCTTCAGCACTTCTAGAAAGTGCAAGTGTTTTTTCTTGCTCTCTCACTCTACTTCCCACCCACTGTGCCTTCTGTGTTGCTCCTCCCTCGCAGCATGCCCCCACCTCTCATGGGTTTATTATAAATAACCACCTTGAATAGAATTTATTCTCTCCTACTTGTGTATTTCAATATTGTTTTACAGTTTCTCTTTATTGTTATGTTTTGCATATATTATACAATAATTTTTTTTGATTATTGCTTGTACTATTTCTTCTTTTGCCGTTATTTTTTATAGTATTGTTTTGTTGTAGCATATTCCTCTTATTCCCTTCCCCTTTCCCTATCCTTCTCCCCTTAAAATCTCAAAAAATGCTTTTAGTTCTCTAATTTGGTATTAGCAATGTTATATGCTGTTTTGTATGCAATAAAGCGTCCCCTTTGTCTAGGGAACGACCCTCTGGGCTCAACTTAAAGGATCGGCTGATCTCCTAAATTCTTATACGTGCCTGTTATGGGCACGAAATGCATTGGGAACATGCTACTACAAGTGTCTCTATGGATGTAAAATATTTGTGAATGCTGAAATATCTTGGATGGGATATTCAACATCAAGATTAAAGTCAATGATATAATAAAATTCAAACCTGATGAACTTCACAAATGCAGTTTGAAAAATTTATGATCAAAAGAACCGTATAAGAATTTAGGAGATCAGCCGATCCTTTAAGTTGAGCCCAGAGGGTCGTTCCCTAGACAAAAGGGACGCTTTATTGCATACTTATGAGTCACACCTACTGTTTGACCAGGTGATACCTCCGAGGCACACAACAACTTTTATTTATGATACAATTGAGCCTGTGCCCAGTCTATCCTGATTGTGAATTAATTTACTAGTGTCGTTCAATATTGACCGGAGCACGGCCTTGAAGAATATTGGATCAAAATGGCAAATTATGATGATATCACGAAACTAACTGACGCGAGAGCGGACACGTTTGCTTACATAGCAGATGATGCATCGAAAATATATGCTCTGATTAATGAGGAATCCATTACTACCCCTAACAAAAAAAGTAAAGAGAACAATATTAAACAGTTACTTTATCTCACGAAACGTGAGATAAACCAGAGACTGCATACAAGCATCTTGATTCGATATCACCGGGCACAGAGGATTCCGAGAGGTCTAAGAGTACCATTGAAACCTCTTCTCTGCAAGAACAATCAAAAATTCGTCGAACGCTGGTACGCCATACTCAACAAGTGTTCGCTAGACCTTATCTTGCTCAAAATTGAGGAGTTATCCAAAGTCATAGAAGATCTTAACAAAGAAATTTTACAAACTAAGAGTGAGCTACAAGAAATGCTAGATAATGAAGATTGGGAAAAGGTTATCACAGACATTAAGCAACAACTTGATAAGTACACAGATGAAATAAATGAACGCAAGGTCAGCAAATATAAGAGAGACACCATAGACTACAATTTAGGAGAGGTGTACTCCTGGGCCGAGGTCTACGCGAGAAGACGCCAAAAATAAACCTCAAACAAATACCACCAAGACAGAAACGTCATCTTCTGAAGGAGATAATAGACCACCACAACAGAGAGAGAGAGGAGTTCAACCTCGCAATAATACACAACCTCCCCCTAATGTTTCTTTTTTAGAAGAGAGCCCAACAGATCACGGAGACCCCCGGAGGGGTAAAAGAAAGCGGACCTTCAACATCAGCTCCGAAAGCTCCGACACAGCGCAGCAGAACCAACAGGAGGAAGAAATAAATAAACAACTGGTGATTAACATTTCTACTTATCAGCTCAACAAAAGTGAAATTAATGTGTTACAAAGAGGAACATCATATGTTCCGACGCATCACACAGACAAGTTGGAACTGAATATCAGTTTTTATAAATTTATGCGTAATCTAAGGCTACGTCATTTTTTGGAGAATGTGATCGTCTCTGATACCAACAAGGAACCTGATCCTCAATTGAAACATTTAAGATCAAAAAGTACATTCCAAGCACCAATCAGCCACAAATCCTTAGATACGTTTGAATCGCTGGTTTTACACGACATCAACAAAATGAATTTCAGACAACGTTCCAAATTACAGAATCTATCCAGAAAAGAATTCAATATATTGAACAAATTATCAACAAATCCAGAAATCACAATTCAGAGAGCAGACAAAGGGGGAGCCCTAGTGGTGATGGACACTAATTTCTACATTGCACAAGTGAACGCTCATGTGAATGATACTGAAACTTATGCCCTTTTGACCAACGATCTAACCAAAGAGTTTCCAACTAACCTCGCTGAGATCGTACAAAGAGCATTGGACGAGGGTACAATTACACTCAAAACCAAGAACTTTTTAATTAAGCAATTTCCATCCATCCCGTCCATACAAATGCTTCCCAAAATTCACAAAGATTTACATCGACCACCAATGTGTCCAATTGTCAACACAAGAGGCAGTATACACGAACCAGTGGGTCAATTTCTTGATTTACACCTAAAAGATTTTGTGATCAACTCTCAAACATATATTAAGGATACAACAGACTTTTTGATTAAGTTGAAAGGAACTACCATTCAAGAGGATCATGAAACATGGCTATGTACCATTGACGTCCAGGCGTTATACACGTCTATTCCCCACAATCTTGGCATTGAAGCAACAGAAACAATACTACTCCAATCGTCACTTGATCAAAAATTCCAAGTCTTTATAATGGAATTACTCAATTTCACATTGTATCAAAGTTACTTTAAATGGCAGGAACAGCATTATTTACAACTAACAGGAACAAGCATGGGAAATTGCACAGCACCGTGCTACGCGAACATCTTTATGATCAACTTTGAAACTAACCACATTCTAAACAATGAACAATGGAATAAACATGCAAAAGCATTTTACAGATACATTGATGACATTTTTGTTCTGTGGCAGGGTCCCAAACAAACATTATTACAAGAACTTGAGGATTTGAATAAAATCAATGACCGGATTCAATTTACATATCACATAGATCAAAAGACAATTGCATATCTTGATGTCTTAATTCAAATTGACCACAACGAAATTAGGACAACCATATACAAGAAACCAACAGATCGGAATAATCTGCTACATTATGGTAGCTTTCACCAGAACTCTCTCAAGAATAATCTACCAACATCACAACTGTACAGAGTCAAAAGGATTGTATCAGAACCAGAAGAATCACGATTACAAATACTAAACATGATTGACCAATTCAAAGAAAGAGGATACCCTCCCAAGGTCCTGGAGATTGCAGAAAACAATGTAAGGCAAAATCACGTTCAGAGTTACTCACAACTTCGACGAAATCTACAGAGAGACGTTCAGTCGTAGTGTCAATATATTCTACCAAAAGCCATGCATATAAACAATCGATTCTGAGACATTGGTTAATCTTATCAAATGAACCGGATTTCAAGAACATCTTTCAGAGCAAACCGAGATTTGCATATACTCGTAGTAAAAACATCCAAGACCTAATAAAAAAACGAACAATGATAATCAATCAAGAAATCTTTAAGGGTACAATACCTTGCCACAATTGTAACAATTGCCATGCCATCATTAAAGGCACTACGATCAACCACCCTAGACGTGGAACTCCCATTCAACTGAAAGTATCTGCTACGTGCGATTCCATGAATCTAATCTATCTACTTAAATGCCCATGTGGACTGGTCTATGTGGGTAAGACCACGAGAAAGATCAAAACAAGAATAACTGTGCACAAGAGTAATATAAGGACAAAGAACGAAAAATCAACCATTGCAGTACATTTTAATGACCAGAGACATAACATCTCACAACTGAAATTTATGGTGCTTGAAACCATACATAACATAGCCAACCAAGACGTGAACAGAAGACTATTGCAAAAAGAGACTCAATGGATATACAGACTTGATTCTTTGAAGCCCCATGGGCTGAATGACCGTTTGGAGCTCTCATGTTACCTGTGAACCCCACAACTAATAATAACGCATTGTGATAATCTTGATATATTATCTATCAATTAGATCTGTTTTATTTATGCCAATTTCAATTAGTGACAACTGTATATATCTGCAAATTGAGTTTTGAAATTCTTATTCACCATAGTAAATCGATCACATGTTTTATTTTGATCATTTCTTCACTTTTATAAGTCCATTCCTTTAGTTCTGACAATCACATAAATATCCTTCACAATAGTTGACACTTTACAGATCAGAACTATCCCGTTACAAAATGGCGACCCTATATTCAGGATTGTATTTCGACAGTCCGTCAACACTTTCAATTATTCGCGATCACCCGCTTTACATCCGGGATGTTTGGAGTTCAAACACGATACACACGCTAACCCGTTTGGGAGACACTCGAGAGACTGAACAACCGTCTGTGCGGTAAGAAACGTACTAGATCTCTAGGAGATTAAGATTTAAACCTTTACTTAAACTTCTTTTAGTTGGAAAAGAAGATTAACAGACGAGCACTCTTTATATGCTCTAGAAACGCTATAACTCGTAATATGGGCTAATGTCCGTTTACAGATAACAGCGGGTCACCTGTCATAGTGGTTACGTTGTTTCCTCACAATTAACGGTAACTATGAACTTTACTAATCACGACACACCCCACTGCAGTATACTTTTTAAGTATTTTCGACACGAAGCATTATATATGGTCAAACTTGCTATGCTTCACCCTACTTGAACACGAAGCGCTACACGTGGTGTTTTTCATTTAATGGATTTTACTATCATGGTTTGCATCACACTTTTACGAAATAGCGGTTGTTTACGATGATAATGATATGGCACCTTTCCTTAAAGACTGTTTTTTTCTGAATAATTATTAGGAGATATAATGGACCCTCATTATGATTTATTGTATATTAACAGATTCCCCTGATGAAGTGCCTGTTATGGCCACGAAATGCATTGGGAACATGCTACTACAAGTGTCTCTATGGATGTACAATATTTTTGAATGCTGAAATATCTTGGATGGGATATTCAACATCAAGATTAAAGTCAATGATATAATAAAATTCAAACCTGATGAACTTCACAAATGCAGTTTGAAAAATTTATGATCAAAAGAACTGTATAAGAATTTAGGAGATCAGCCGATCCTTTAAGTTGAGCCCAGAGGGTCGTTCCCTAGACAAAGGGGACGCTTTATTGCATACTTATGAGTCACACCTACTGTTCGACCAGGTGATACCTCCGAGGCACACAACAACTTTTATTTATGATACAATTGAGCCTGTGCCCAGTCTACCCTGATTGTGAATATGCTGTTTTGTAACACGCTCAATTACTACCAGAGTATCCTGGCGCAGTATACCGCTGGGGAACCCGTCCTAGCTTTCCCTGTGGGATGGTCCCTACTGGAAGTCCCCAAGGTGAAGCCAGGCATCCCCGGCGTTGATGGGGCCGTTGTGGAGATTAGGCAAGCTAATGCCCAGAGTTGCCGAGTGGGACTCCTGGTTAGAGTAGGCACCGAGGCGAGAATTATCGAGTCCGCTGACCCTGGTCCATGACCCTGCCGCGTCAGGAATTGAACCCTGGTCCCGGGCCGACTCCTGCTTGCGGGTCTGCCGCCTCTAACCAGTGAGCCACACCACTCCACTCCACAGGGCTTTCATTCGACTTGTTGTGTCAATTGTTATCTTTATTATTCTAAATAAAGCTTTTCAAACAGATAAATTTCAATCCCCGCTCCTCTGCTCACCTGACCCCCCCCCGTCCCCACCCCATGTTAAACACCAGGGTACATCGACCCAAGCCCTAGTGTTGATTTCTTAACAAACACAACCCCCAGATTATCCTGTGTTGTCCCCCTGCAACTCACTGTTGCTTTTTATTTATTCATTATTATTATTTTTTTTTTACATGGCCCAGCATCTCCAGTTTGCTACCCGGCCACTCCTTTTTCTTAAATGTGCTTCTGCACATATTTAATCAATCTAGTGCTCAAGAATTGTAGCAGTGGATTAAAAAATAAAACAAGCATTGGCATGGCCAATAGGTCTCACATTTGGGACCTTATAAGTATTTAGTTATGTAGCACAAAATCGTTGGTGCAACAACATCAACTGTTGCGTAACTAAACACATAAGGTCCCAAAGGCGAGACCTATTGGCTATGCCAATGCTTGTTGTTTGTGTGTGTGTGTGATGTATCCCAAGTACTTTGTAAGAAAAGTGTTGCATCTGCAATTTGCTAGACCTAAACTATTTCTACCATTTGAGTCATATTTGTATTACTGTATTGTGCATTTTTCTCATTTGGTCTTGTTTGGTTTAGATAAAGATTACTTATTTTTCTAAACTGGTGTGGTGTCCATTTGTAGTGTTTTCACTGTATTACCGTATGTGTTCACAAATGCTTTACACACTGCCTCTGAGATAAGCCTGTCTGCTCGTACCAAGCTACCAAGGTGGTGAGCAGGGGTTATTTTAGGAATGTATCCCCCTTACACTGACTAGAAACAAGGGTCCCCACTCCCTACTTGGACAAAGGTATCTACCCCAGCCAACTAGAGACCCTCATTTCTAACAGTGGTTGAAATGTCACTCATAATTACACTGAAATTATGAATACCTCACACACAGCACTCTGAAACCTTGGCAGCTATAGGTGAGTGATGTGCTTGTTTGAGTGGGATTGCAGAGTGAGCTGTGAGAGTGACAGGTGAGTGAAGTGTCACAAGAGTGGAGGCAGGGTGAGTATTGTCCTTGTGTAAGTGCAGGGTGAAAACGCGAGTGCATGGAGTGGTGTGAGTGCAGTGTGATTGCAGTGAGCAGTGTGCTCATGTGACCGCAATGTAAGTAGGGGAAGAACGGCATGAGTACATGGCAAGGGGCATGAATGCAGAGTGGTGGCAGTGAGTACAGGGTGAGCGGAGTGCTCGTGAGAACGCAGGGTAAGAGAAGGATGAACGTGTGCAGGGCCGGACTGGGAACCACAACCAGCCCTGGCAAAGTGCTCGGCAGGCCCCCCCTCCCCACTCGGGGAGGGGCAAGGTAGGGGGGGGTGTTGGAGGTGCCGCCGAGCTCTATGCCGGGGCCGTTTTTCAGCCGATCTTGGTGCAGGGTGGATTTTGCAGCTATGCTGTAAAAACGGCCCTTTAACAAAAACGGCCCCCATGGGCCCAAAACCGGCCCCCACCTGAGTGGCGCACCGGGGGATTGCCCGGTGCCCGCTATGGCCAGTCTGGCCCTGAACGTGTGAGTGCAGGTTAACAGCAGGATTGCAGTGTGATCGCTGGGAGTGTAGGGGGAGTGATGAAAGTGACAAATGAGTGGAGTGTCATGTGCGTGCAGGGTGAGTGGTGTGCTCGTAGGAGAAGGATGAATGGCGCTAGTGCATTGTGAGCAGTGTGATCGTTGTGAGTGAAGGGTGAGCGTGAAAATGAAGGGCGAGCAGTGAGAATGAGGAGTGAGTTGTGGTATGGTTTCAGATACAAGCTAACCTATTGTTATAATGGCAAAAAGGGATGGAGAGTGGAGAAAAAAAATGTGTTGATCCTGCAACAAACTTTCAGTCTTCTGATCGGGGTTGCCAGCTGATCTGATTTCTACCAGCACCACTGGTATTTTGATGTCCCAGTAAGTACAAAAATAAGCAAAATCACCTGAAGCTGTGCTTTTTTTTAGCACTTAACTGGCATACCTCAATCAACACATATAAATAGAGAGCACTTTTAAATGTGTTCTAGGGATGCATTCATGATCCATGACTAATAATTAAAGGAAACAAAGACAGAAAGCCCTATGGGCCTTGCGTGCCTGTCACTGCTTGTTACTGGCTAATGTTAACTTAGAGACCAGCTTTATCTGGCCAGGTACGAACTCTATATGTGCAGGCAAGGCGTGCCGCCGTAGGCGACCAGACCTCATGACCTGTCTCCTGAAAGAGTAAACATGTGGCGGGATATACTTTGCGCAGCATGAGTAGGCTCCTTTTGCCTTCCCTCCCTCCCTTTCTTTGCTTCCATTCTCTAGTCCTCTTTTCTCTTTCATTCTTCTCCACTGCATCCACACTCTACCACCTTATGTCCTTCCTTCTATCCAATAGTCCTTCTTTCCAGTAACTTTGTTCCGCTTTCCTTCCCTTTCTTCCCTTTCTCTTTTCTTTAGCTCCTTCCCTTCTCTTCATTACCTCCATAAACTCTTCCCCATCTCTTCCTCTCTTGCTTCCTCTTTCTCGTTCACTATTTCCTTCTCCTTCTCTCCTCTCAGAGTCCTTTATTTTCTTACTTCTACGTCTTCTCTCCTTCCTTTTAGTCTCTTCCACACTACCTCCTTCCCTCACACACCCTATAATCCTATCTTCTTTTACTCTCTCTTCCACCATCTCTTCCACCCTTCCTCCCTAAATCCTTTCTTCAGGCCCACCCTTTCTCTCTCTTTCTCCTCTTTATTCCCTAATTCCTGCCTTCCTTATTGCCCTCCTCAATCCCTCCTTTCCTTACTTTTCCTTGCTCCCTTCCTTCCTCTGTTTAACCCTCCATTCATTAATAACCCTCCCTCCTTTCCCACTTTTCATCACTTCATCCATCTTTCACTCTTCCTCGACTCCTCCATCCCTCAAACCCTTTCTTCCTTCCCTACTATTAACTTACAGTGTCCCTTCCGCCTATTTTCAACTTTGCCTCCCTATCTTTCTTCATTCCCTCCTTTCCTCAATCCTTCTTGCCCTTCTTAATCTCTCTTCACTCCTTGATACCTATACCTGATCTTATGTCTCCCCACTACTGTCATCCATTATTTCGCCTTCACTTACTCCAGTCACTCATGCCTTCCCATTCTGCCTTTCTTTCTTTTCCTTCTTCCTTTCTCTGCCCCCTCTGCTTTCTTACCTATCCTCATTTTCTTTTTCACCATACGCCCTTCCCTTCTTCCCTTTCTCACATCCTCGCTTTTCATTCCTTCCTTCTCTCAATTCCTTACTGATTTCCTCTTTTTTTCCTTAACCATCTCATCACATCACCCCTTCCTACCTCACTGACCTAATCCCTTCCTTTCTCCATCCATTGCTTCTCCCGTCCACTCCTCTATTCCTTCAACACTCACTTCCTTCCTCCCCTTTACCTTCATATTTTATTGTAAATTAGAAATAAAAAGCTATAGCTCAGACAATGCTGCCCGCATCATAGAGTTTTGCTATTATTTTTTAAAGCCATTATGCACAGCAGCTCATTTGCTGTGCAACATGCAAAAAACACATTGACAAAGTCTGTAGTTCTTGCATGGGCACTCCAGGACATAAAAAATGATCTGGGCCAGGGATTGGGTCCCCAAGGCCAATAAAGGCTAATAGGGGTGGGGGGTAGGTGAGGTTCTGGCGTCCTTCCCTTTTTCAAAAAGTGATGACCCAGGAGAGGGGGTCCTTAGGGCCTTTTATAGGCTATGGGGGAGGGGGGCATTATTTTAAATATGTTGGTCCCATAGGCGAGCCCTCTGTGCCCCCCCAATGGTGCTCATTGCCCTTATATCACTGTTTTCTTAAAATTTAAGACAGGGGACTAAGTTCCTGAGTCCTGTATTGGCTGCCATCAGCAGTTTTCCGACGTTGCTGATGGCCAATCAGAGGGCTTGCTACCACAGGAGTCTGGTTCCCAAAAGAGTGAAATGGCCCAAGGGAAAAAAAGCTCCATGGGCCTATCAGAATACTCTATTTTTTTTTAACTGGGTTTGAGGGACTCCCTCGAACCCAACCCTCCTTCTATACAAATATTTTGTAACTTTAAATTCTCAAGAACTGCTCAACTGATTTACACAAAATCACAAAAAGCATAATCTGTGTACCAAGATCTAGCTCCCTGCCAAATTTGGGGTAATTCCGCTCAGCAGTTGTTGCTGTAGCCCTGCCTAAAGAAGTATATGGAATATACAAGGGGATTTTGTGCTTTGGGACCCCTTTTTTTTCAGCCCCCACCCTGAACAATCCATGCACAAACTAGTCAGAAAATAGCATCTTCTTTGAAAGTTTTGTGGAGAGTCGTCAATCGATGCCAAAGTTAGTAGCAAGACAACACGTTTCCTATGGGGAAATATATATATATATATTTTTTATATATATATAGAAGCTGAAATAAAAGATCTTCTAAAACGTTTGGAAAAATGTATGCGTAGTGAGTGCACCAAATGGTGGGAGCACAAATCTCTATCAATGTATATAGCCGAGGGTAGGGTCCCTCGAGGCCTACGAATTCTACTGGCGCCCAGCAATGAGAAACCACACCCCGAAATGCTGAAAAGATGGGGCCAACATAATCTGGATGCGTCAGCGAATCTAGTGGAACTGCTGATAGAGTATGCTGAAATTGATCGTTTGGACCTATTGAAGGAATTAGAAGAGATCAATATGAAACTGCAAAAATTTGAACCCAATGAAATGATTGCAACATCAAGAAAAGCAATACAGGAGAGACTAACACAGCATGAGGAAAAAATTAAAGCGCGCAAGGCTTACAAATTTGCGCGCGACAAAAATGACTATGAACAAGGCAAAATTTATACTTTTTTTGTGCGCAAATTTGATAATGCAAAACAAATAAGAATGAATCAAAATCAAAAACAGGCCTCCGCGACCACACCCTCTACCTCAGCAGGTTCCATGCAAGAAAATCAAGCAGAATCTGCTCCTGGAATCAGCGATATGGATTCAGTGACCAGCAGTATATACTCTGATGACAGCAGTGCAAGTAATTCAGCAACAGGAGGACCCCAATTGGTACTTGACCTCGGCGAGGAAGTTGATTTTTTAGTAAGTGCGTGCCTCCAAACTCTACGCCCTTCGAATCGGCGTCAACAACTACAGCAAAAAGGGCCAGAATCAACAGAAGACGTAAAGAACGCCGCAAGAAACACAAACGCAAACAACAACAAAAAACCCAAAAAGAAGAATCAATATTGGCGCAAAAAGAATTAAATGAGAAAACAATAATAAATCTATCATCAGCTACACTTACTACGGCTGAAAATCAACTCTTAAGCCTAGGATTATCGCATTGCCCTCTTACTGACTTCAATTATACATCAACTAGAATAGACATTTTTCGTTTTATACGGAAATTAAAACTACGCAAATTTTTCAACATCAAAGAAGGTCTGAACAATATCACGGAGACAAACGTAAGATCTAATACAAATGTACTTCAGGCCCGGGATGCTAAGGCATTGCTTACCCTGCATCAAATGGACACTGATAATGACCAGGTGGGTTGTAATCTGTCGACACAACAGGAACTTGTGAATGCCAACATTGAGCAATCTGGCGCGGGCATGAGCCCGTTCAAACCCACTTCCTGCTTTATGCCTATCATGCCAAAAGATTCCATTGACTCATTCCATGAGGTGGTTACATCAGATTTAAAAAAACTTCACCACCAAGTGAAACATCGCAAAAGAATCAAAAGCCACAAAGAGATGCAATATTGGGCCCTCATTTCAAAATTGAAAAAAGATCATAAAAATATTGTCTGTAGCTCTGACAAAGGGGGCAACATAGTGATCTGGCCTCAAGATCAATACAATGCGGAAGCCAAGAGACAACTTTCAGACATTAATTGTTACCAGATCACTAATATGAAAGAATATGATCGTGCGAGAGACTCCCTAACCAAGATGCTACACAGACATAGAAGAGAGGGTCTAATTTCAATGCAGGAATTCAAATTCCTAAATGTCGAACATCCAGTCATGCCCAGGTTCTACCTAATACCGAAGATACACAAAGGTATATTACCAACTCCGGGTAGACCCATCATCTCTGCCATTGGCAGTATGGCAGAGCATTTGGCACAGTTTATTGATTATTTTTTGCAAGAGTTGGTGACCAATCTACCTACCTTTATCAAAGATACGGGGGACTTTTTGAAAAAAATCAAAGATATCCCATGGACACCAAATTCTTTACTTATAACATTGGACATAGAAGCTCTATATACGAGCATTGAACACCAAACTGGTCTTAAGGCACTAGAATACTTCTTGGGAACAAGACCACTCCAATGTTATAAACACAATAAGATGATTTTAGAATTTGTAACTTGGTGTCTCTATAACAACTATTTTATCTTTGGTAAAGATGTGTACCTGCAGAAGAGGGGTGTTGCCATGGGGGCCTGCTTTTCCCCCAGCTATGCGTGCTTGCACGTCGGCTGGTGGGAGAGGTGGGTCCTCATGGGGGAGCACTTCCAAACATTTTTGAAGCATGTTACCCTATGGGTTCGTTATATCGATGACGTGTTTTTAATTTGGAAGGGCGATGAAGAGAGTGCTAGAATGTTTATTTCAGATCTGAATATGAATTCAGTTAACCTAAAATTTACCTCGAACATCAGTAGGGATCATGTAGACTTTCTAGACGTTAAAGTTTTCTCTAAGAATAACAAACTTTCTATGACCCTTCATATAAAAGCAACAGCAGGGAACTCTACCCTGCATATGAGTAGCGCCCATCCACGTCATGTCATCGACAATATACCTTATGGCGAACTACTTCGCCTCAAACGAATCTGCAGCAGCGAGGAGGAATTCAGCAAATGCTCTTCTGAAGCAGTTGCTAGATTCAAAGCCAGAGGCTACAATGATAAAATACTAAAGAGGGCAATCAATAAAACTGAACAAAGAACGAGAGAATCACTGTTCTTACCTAAATCTCCTATAAATACGACAGAAACTGAGACCTCTAGTTGTAACATCAAGTTCATCACGGCGTTCAGTTGCCAAGAAAGAAAAATTAGAACAATACTGACTAAAAGCTGGCCCATACTTATGACAGATAATGTTTTGTCATCTCATCTCCCCAACAATCCCATTGTTACATTTCGAAGAGGTCCCTCCATGAGAACTCTAGTGTCCAAACCTTTCCCTGAATTGCCTGCTAGCACTTCTTGGTTCAAACCCCGGATGGGGTTCTTTAAGGGTTCAAGCTGCAGAGCTTGCAAGTTTGGGATAAACACCACCCATTACAATACTCCATTCAGTACGGTTCCGTTGTCTATCAAAGGCAATTATAACTGTAAAACGGAGTATGCTGTATACGTTCTGGGGTGCACCTGTGGTCTGAGATATGTTGGCAGCACCAGGCTACAGGTGCACGCCAGAATATTGCAGCATATTCGTGCAATTGTCAACAATGACAATTCCTACCCTGTCGCGAGACACTTTAAAAGTACACATAATAATAACTTACAGTGTCTCACATATTTTGTACTTACCTCTGTACCAAATCCTAGAAGGGGAGGTGACAGGGACAAATTGCTTAGACAACTTGAATCCAGGATGATACTGGAGTTGGACAGTAAGGTCCCCAATGGACTTAATACCACAGAGGACCTTTACCATTTTCTATAGGGCTCTATGGAAGATGTGGGGATGGCGTTATTTGAGAAATAATCTAGAGCAGATTCATTGTACATATTATTCCCTGTTTTTTGAGCCTCTCTCACCCACAGTATCTGTATTCTGTGACATTATGTATTTTCATGGATTATCACAATTATCTTGTTCTTTTAGAAAAACCATAAAATTTTTTCTTTTTCACAAAGGGGTAATATAGTTTTGGTTTATTAAATACAGCTATATAGGTATTTTTGACTTTCCTATGGTATACCTTGTGTGTTTCCCATATTTGTTAGGATTGCCACTATTTCTATTTAATTATTATATCATAGGGTTGTTCAGGCTTTATAGTAACATGGGGCTGCCATCGAATATAGATGTCCCCAAGAGTCATAATCAATTGATTATCAATTTTCAATTTGTCCAACACTTGATTACATAAGATTTACATTGTGTGAATTAACCTGTTTACATTGCGATATTTGGCACATTCTACTCATGGAAGCAATAGTTCACAGGAATTATTGTATTTATACTGCTATGCGATAGTTTGCACATCTATTTTTGCTGCTATACATTTTTTGACTTATCAAGTGTGGTCTACATGAAGTCTGTTTTTACCCGGAGTTATTTAAGGCATTTATGCAGTTATATACATTACTTGTTGAAAAGTATATAATAAGAAACAAATGTGTTTGAATAGTGGTACTAAATTATATATGTATTTATATGATTTTCTATAGGTATATGGGATTACTCTTTCCATACGGCATTATGTTCTCTTTCAAAGTGTGTCTTTTATGTTTATTAGTCACATGGTGTACCTCACAGCATATAAGAATAAGGCATTTGTATTTGAATTTATTGTGATCAAGGGCATCCGCCCGAAACGCGTCATACTGCCGTTTGCCGTTCTGAAACTGGTGCAATAAAACATCTTGCCTTACTTTTGGATTCGCTGGTCTTTGTTCGCCACTGGTTGGAGGTTCAAGATCGTGTGTTTGGATCTATATATATATATATATATATATATATATATATATATGTATATATATTACCTATAAAACACAAAGACGTGGGTTTGCCCAATTCAATCCGCACATCTACTTACTTTTATAATTCGAAGAGAGCTCCTTAGTTCTAAGTATTATAAGTGCGGGGTGCTTTTTAAGGTGTCAAACACCTACCCACTAGAGTGTTGATCAGTCCACAGATTCAAAGAACACTGGTCAAATAATTTAATCTCTACACCTGTGCACACCCAATCATTAAATCTATAATCCAGTTTTCATATCACGCACAAAGAAATCAACATCAAAATAAGTCCTTCCAAAATGAAATCCAATTTCCCACAGTTGCCAGTCAGGGGAAGTAATCCAGTCACACTCTTCAATCATATCAGTGTGTTTTTTATTTTCCAATCAAATATCTGTTGATACAGCAGCAGCCGACGCGCGTTTCGCCCACAGGGCTTTTTCAAGGCTTTGGGTGTTGAGCTGAATCAAAGAATTTTTTTCGAGGTTATCCAGGAGGTAATCGATCCTTAAGTAATCTCTGCCCGATGATGGATTCAGATAAACTTTGGTAATTGGGGTATATTCGTTAGTTGCAGACACTAATCACCAATCGGGTAAGTAAGCTTACTTTGAGAATGAACTAGACGGACACACACCGTGACGGAAATCGACTTATTTAAAGATGCTGTCCTAAGTTTGTTGGATGTATCAGGATCCGGCACAGGGACGAAACTAAGAAAGACGCATAAAATAGATGTTTCAAACTGCGCACACCTGCACCTTTCACATATAAGAATTTACAAAAAAACATAGGAATGGGATTAATTTTTTGTTTTCTTTTAAAGGGCCCCAGTTTAGCAAAAACTACAGAGCCACTTTTTCTATTTTAATACTATTTCGGCGCGAGACCCACTCTAAAGAGCGCTCTTTCTCAATAAAGAGCAGGGCATGTGAAAAGTCACTGCACACCGTACCACAAAACAATATACCACTGTGTTAGGTGGAAAACTCTACAGAACAATTATGTGCCTGTACCGGATTGGCAGACACCTATTATACCCAGGTATCTGTACACAAATACATTCACACATTTAATCTTGTGTGCGTTCCCTTGCATAGAATTACAACTCTCTGCTAGTGCTACTCCCCCGCCTCTGCATCTCTCTCACCTCATTAATGTAAAGTGCTGTGCTGTATGAGTGGCTCCTGGGACAGGAGAGACGCAAGCTGCAAGGTGCGTAGGCAAGCAAAAAAAAAATGTGAAAAATACCTTCTGTAAACCATGCAGAGACCCATGCTGCAGCTGCACATCTCTCCTTATCTCTTGAGCGATCTCTGCTGCCCATCAGCCCTGAGCGGTGCTCTTTGCTTCCTCGATCTTTATGGCTAAGGTTTAGCTAGGAAGCTAACCAGGGAAGGGGCACGCCAGGGAACAGATGACTGCTCGTGAAGAGTGTATTGTCTGTGCCCGGGCAGTTTACAAGCTGAGTGATGGAAGAGGTGAAGAAGAGGGAGGTGGTAGGGGGTGGCATGTGAAAAGGAGGAGGTGATTTACGACAAACATCAAGTGTGGCGGCCGGAGCCATGGTAAAGATAAACATGCACGTCTGGGTGGCCGCGAAAGTGAAAGCGACATCAAAGTAACTTCATCCACAACAGATGGCACCCTGCGTGCCACTTCTCGCTCCCAGAATGCAGCTGGCGCTCTGTTCGCTCCCGCAAGGCATAGGCTCTGGGAGTGAACATTTGTCTAAAAGGTGCGACATGTGCCCACGTTTAGTCATTGGCATGCTACAAAAACACAATGACACAGGCAACAGCCAACCAAATGTGTGGGGGGGAGTCTGAGCCACACTGAAAAGTTTATTCTGATTACATTAAGCCTCCCATAGATCAGCGCATGTATACTGCGCTAGGCTCAACCTAATAAAGGAGGGTCAAGTGGTTGGCGCTCTTGCCTCTTGTCCCTCTTTTACTCCTCAAAAGCTTCCTATTTGCAATTCATACACAAGGCCCTAGGGAATTGGAACATGGGGTATTTTGCTACGTCTGTCACAGCACTAGGATTTGGCAGATCTAACATATGTGAAAGAGCAGCCTAAGGCTACCCTCAAGCTACTAGCACTGCTCTGGGGCGCAACTAGACTAAGTACAGACAGTGAACTCCACTCGCTGAGTTTTCTGCACTTTGCGGAGATAAGGAGTTCCGAAAAACTCTACTCCACTGAGTTTTTTTCCTCCCTCATGCTCCCCAACGTCAAGTTGTTGAGCAAGAAAAATTCACCTCCTGGCGGGATTTCTCAACGTGGGCAGTCAGATTTCTCAATGCGGGCAGTTGCGGGTGGTCACAACCGTTCGCGTTGAGAAACCTTCCATTCGCATTGGGAATGTTGCTGCTCCAGTAGAAAATCTACTCAAGCGGCAGACAGGCAGCAGTGCCCTCTAGCACTGCGCATTGTGTTGCTTGTGTTGATTTTCCAGCGCAAGACAAACACCCGGTGCTAAAAATCTAAACGTACAGGCGTGACACAGCACACTCCACCACTTGTGGCTGAGATTTTTGGTCTGGAACTCCACCCCGGCTTAAACTACACCCAAACTTCAGAAGGCGGAAAGGGTTTGACTCCCAGCCAGGGCCGCTTGAGTGCTGGTGATAGTCTTTTTGGGTGCTATCATCCCGTTAACCTCCTAATACAGTAGCAGACGCCACATACAAAAGGTGGTGGTGCAGGGGGAGGGTGGGCACTAGATGTGGAGCACGAGAGTTCCCAATACATTGTTTTTAAAAAAGGGAAACTTACCTTAAGTTGCTGGCCACGTCCCCCATCAGTCCTGGTCTTCCTCTTCCTTGTTCCAGAAGCAGTGGAGCTGCATCAGACGTCCTGTCTAATCCCTGCACTGCTCTCATGCTACGAGAGCAGCATGGGGATGGGCCTGAGAAGGCTAAAAAGACTTTCGCTCAGGCACACAGAGTCTTCACTGTTCAATACAGCTGAATTAGCGAAACCTAAGTGTGCATATGTGTTTGGCTGGCACTTAGAGAGTGCACATAGCACTCCTACTCCCCACCCCCATGACCCTCCCTGCAGACGCTAGATGAGCCAGCTGCTTAAAAATAAAACAAAAATGAAATATTGTTTTATTTTTTAGCTGCTGGCTCTGAACAGTGGGGCAACGCTCCTCCACCATTGCAGAGGAGCCACCCCATCCTACTACATGAATCCCCTCACTACCAATCTCCAACAGTGCACCTCATCTCTCCATAGCCTCTCTCCGACATAATTTTTTTTTTTATTTTGCTACTCATAGTTCACTCACACTTAGTTGTGTGATCTGCATGGTACATGTTCGTCACAGCAGGCACATTAACCCTCCGCTCTACTTCACGGTGAGTCAAAATTGCCACTAGACAAAGCGACATCAAAGTAACTTCATCCACAACAGATGGCACCCTGCATGCCACTGCTCGCTCCCGGAATGCAGCTGGCTCCCGGGATGCATACTGGGGAGAGTTCAGAACTCTCCCCAGTAGGAATATTAATCACCAGAGTTATCTCGACATTTTATTGTTGCTGATGCACAAGGAAATTCATGTGCTTTTAAACCCAAAATTATTTTTAAACACAGCACCCCCCCAACAAAGCTAACGCTAGGTGCAGCGGCACTGGTCGCACCGCCCTAAAGCTTGTCAAGCAATGGGGAAGGAGAAGCATTTCCAGAAATAGGGTCAGAGACAATCTCATAACCATTATAGAAAGAAAAAGATCTAAGTAAGTGGTGGGTGTGCTACTTCCCCCAAATTCCAGCAAGAACAAACAGATTTCTTGGAGATAATTTAAGGGAGAGTAGACTTTTTTCAAACCTTTGGGATTACATTTGCTAAAATGCCACAGACCCTTATAGTTTCAAGAAAAGGGTAAACTCCGAATCACTCGGACCTGGGTGCTAGACAGTATATAATAGAGTGGCCCAGTGTATTGGTGGCTTTCACATAAAGGGAAGGAATGAACAGATCAAAAACTAGCATTCAAGGTGTTGAATGAGAGAAAACACAATAATGTTCAAACCAATGTTATTTAATCATATTGGAGACATGCATCTTATGCAGAGAATAAATCGTAGGGAAACCTAACAATGCAACAAAATTCACATGATTAGTGCCCAAAGAGGGGGGAGGGAGTGCAAGATGGTAGGTGGTGAGAGAGAAAGTTTGTGGTGGTGACAAAATATCACAAGCAATTCTGGTATATATTGTTCACGCTAACTCAGCTTGGGGCAGAGGAAGAACAGAATGTACAGTTTGTAAATCACGACAGCTGAATTGGTGACGTGGAACCACATTTACAAAGGTCAGTGTTAATTGTGGTGCACTTTGCGGCTATTATGAAGCAGCCATTTGCTTCCCTGTAAAATTGCATGTTTCACAATTTAATTTTTTCTTGATTCCCTGCATATGATGTTGCTGTTCGTGGGCATGCATTTAAAAAAAGCTTCATGTTTCTAAGCCATTCTGCTCAACGGGTCAAACACAGTGTTGAACAAATCACAATGAAATAAGTGGTAGAACTTTAAAATATGTTGAATTTGGTTGAATTAATGAATATATTGCAAACTTTGGTTGTACACACTACTCACAGATAAACAGACCTAATACCATGCTGTTGAACTTGAAAGGCACTCTGGGCCATCGCAAAAGTGCATTATAGCTTATGTATAGCACAGGAGATAGGCCCCCCTCAGCCTGAGCACCATCCCGGGCTACCAGTAACTATTGCTGTCACCTGGCAACACTAGAACTCCTCATGAACACATGCTCTGAGTCCAGGAGAGGCTGAGCAGTGAGTGTTTAGGGCAGACACGCCTCTCACATTAGCCGTGCAGTGCCAATGTGACCAGTTATGCATGGAGAGCTCTTGGGGGCTCCTCACCATGGTCGTGACTGCAGCTGACAGTGTATGCAGCAGGCTGAGCCAGTGAGTGTGACATACCGACTCACAGGGAGATTTCTCAAGTACGTCAGCAGCAGCAATTTTTTTTCCCCACCTGGTTTCAGCAGTGTAGGGTTGTGACTTTATTAGAGACAATGAATTATTAAATTCCCACTACCACAGTAATTTTGCACTGAGGTGAGGTCTGTTGAAAGCACTTGACTGTGCCAATGATGCACTGCATATGCCCTAAACTACAATCAGTTTACAAGGGCACTAGGTCATTGCCCTTCCATTTCTGGTGATTTGCAGCAGTTTTAAGATTTTCTTAAGAGTTTCTTGTTGCTCAAATGGGTGTAATTTCTGATATTTATATGGTTCCCTTGTCTTTGCTGCTTGATTTTGCTCATCAGAAAGTGTCAATCCTAGTGGTTGTTAGACCAGGCTTGTCCACCGGTTTATCCCTAGACTTTTTGCTTTTTGGCCTTCTGTTTCTGGCCTGTTTTTGATGGTTGTATGACTCTGGGTGCTTTACCACTGCTGATCAGTGCTAAAGTACGTATGCTCTCCCTGTAAATTGTGTTTATGGATTGGTGATTCCATGATTGGCATATTTGATTTACTGCTAAGTCCCTAGTATGGTGCACTGTGTATGCCCAGGGCCTGTAAATCAAATGCTGCTAGTCGGCTTGCAGCACTGATTGTGCCACCCACATAAGCAGCCTGCAAATGAAACTTAGACCTGCCACTGCGGTGTCTGTGCTCAGTTTGGTACTGCCATGTCCACTTGGCAAGCACACCCACTTACCAGGCCCTAACCTTCCCTTTTCTTACATGTTAGTCACCCCTAAGGTAAGCCCAAGGTACCCCTGTGGGCAGAGTGCAGTGTATGTGAAAGGTAGGACATGCCCTGATGAGTGTGGCATGTCCTGATGGTCAAATATTGCCGATTTCGTTTTTCACTATTGAAAGGCTCTCTGTCCCCATAGGATAGAATGGGAGTTTATTTATAACATCTTATAAATATAATTTACCATTGGGACAAGATAGGAAGATAAAGTTTAGTATGCCTGAACTCAGAATATAAAGATGCATCTTTTAGTAAAGATGATTGTTATATTGTGTACTGGAAAATGCCACTTTTAGAAACTGGGTATTGTCTTGCTTAGCCATCCTGTGTGCCTCTGCTAGGATGTGTATTGACTGTCTGGCTGTGGAGTGACAGGGGCTGGGGATGTGCAGTGGCTCCAGAGAGTCTGGATAAGTCAGCGCAAGGCTGAAAAGGCCTGGCCTGCATTTGGAGTGGTGGGAGGAGTAGCACCTGAATAAGTCTGTGCCGGCCTTCCACAATGATGGCTCCACTCCCCCTGTGGTTTGTCTGGAACCAGGACTCACACTTACAATGGAGGTTGTTGTGCACTTGCAAAGTGCCCCCAGAACTGTTTTGGACTGAACTCGGAGCCCTGGGCCAGGAGATAACAAAGATTTACTGTATAAAAAGAGGGGCCCAGACATCAGACTTTTAGATCACTGCTGAACTAAGGAACCTGCCAGGAAGAAGGGCCAGGAAAGCTGGAGGAGGAGTACTGCCCCTGTGCTGTGTGCTGTTGGGGTTGGCCAGCAGTGGTTGCTTCTGTCTTGGGTAAGGAAAGGACTGGACTGTGCTTTCATCATCTTGCTGTTAGAGTTTTCTCCAAGGGCTTGAAGTAGAGCTTGCCTCCTGTTGGAAATCTCAGGGGTAGAAAATACTTTAAAGATCACTTCTGGGAATCAAGAGGAACCTTTGCCAAGGAGAAGAGTCAGAGAAGCTGAGAAGGAATACTGCCCCTGTGCTGTGTGCTGTCTGGGATTGGCCTGCAGTGGCTACTTGCTACCAAGGAAAGGAGAAAGGACTTTGATGTGTCCCTTGCTTGAGGAAGATCTCCAATGGCTTCAAACTGAGCTTGCATCCTGTTCTGAAGTCTCAGGGGCTTAAAGACTTTACCACCAGCTCCCCTGAACTTCCTTGCTGGGAGATCTGACTTGCTAAGAGGTGCATGCTGTTGTTTTGAACCTCTGGAGGCTATATGCCGCTGGAAAATTAACACAACTTCCAGAAGCGTGACGCATCCGCACCTGTTTCCGACACATAGCCAAAGAAATCTTTGCAGCGCCTGCCCGCTGCTCAAGAAGTTGCTGCATGCCGAATCGAGTGCACTGATCTCCAAAGTCCAGGATCACTGCACCAATTCCGACCCAAGGCCTGCGCTGCAGCTACAAGAACCCACGCATCGTCATGGATCGTCGCATTGCATTGCCAAGTCTGTCGCATCATTGGGGATGCAGTAAGAAACCGACGCATCACCTCCTCAAGATGTAAGAAACTGACGCTTCATCTCCTCTCTGGTAAGGAACCGACGCATCACCTCCCCTGCACAGCAGTAAGGTACTGATGCATCACCTCCCCCGGAGCAAGGAACCGACGCATCACCTTCCCTGCGGTCCTTTTTAGGTCTCGGCCTGATCAATCGCATGCGCTGATCTGGCCGACACATTTAGTAAGCTTGGGAAAGTGCTACTTTCCCGGCGACCAGCTTATCATCACACGCGCAAGCACGCGCGCGACGTGCACAGCACCTTTTTCGTCGCGCGCGTGCGCAAAACTCCCGTCTTTTTTTGGGGGGGTGTATTTCTTTGCGGCCCGGCTGTGCGGCCAATGCTTGTTAGGTATTGGCTCAGAGGGTTGTTCGTCAGTATTTGTATCGTCCCACAGTATTTCGCGGGATATAGGCTACTTAAAAGTAGTCTGCAACACCACTGCATGAGCGACCTGTCTTTTTTTTTTTTTTTTTTAATTAATATGAGAGCACTAGCGCTCTGTTTATGCCTTCATCATATTTGCACAACACCTCTAAATTTAGGTAGCTATCATAGACTTTTGAAATGGATGTTCTTAACATGGCCACTAAATGTCCCCAACGCTCTATTCCTAACCCCCGAGAAGTCGGTATGTGGTATCCATGTTAATGAAAAAGAAGGCATCTAACTACAAGTCGCACAAACAGTTCTGGGAAACATCGATCTCCCAAAGGACAGATCTTTCAACCAAATCCTCCATGTTGGACAGTTTCTCGGTCTATTGATAGTATAACATGTGTTTTTATTTTTCCTTTAATTTCCCGTCCCCCCAACCTACTGCCCCATGCCCCATCCTCAATAATTCTTCTGCTCGTATCCGTTACCAGACTGTTTTAAGCCCTCACGCTTCATATGCTACTGCATGCCTCCTCCCTCAGAGAGTCCTTTAAGTCATAGCTGCAGCGCCGAACTCTCTGGACACCAGTGGGATAGGGTCTTTCCACGTAGTAGTGAGGACTTTGGTCACCACATGTTAAAGGATGTATGACATTACAACGCATTCTTTTACCACGCATGCCTTTACAACGCGATTTTTACAACGCATGCCTTTACAACGCATAGCGCTTTGGGGTGCTGGATAGTGAATAGTTTAATTTACTATTCCAACTCCAGTCCCCGTGGATAGTAGGGAAGGTGTTGGATAGTATAAATCTATTCCCTATCCTAGAGCGCCCCCCAGCGCAATGCGTTGTAATGGTTTGCGTTGTAAAAGTTGCGTCGGTAAAGGCACTGCGTGGTAAAAGTTGCGTTATAAAGGATGTTTCCCCATGTTAAATGATTCTTTTTCCTTTATTAATACAAAGTTTGCAGGGCCATTTTTACGATGGGTTTCCCATACCAGGCGTGAGCATCGAGACCTTTTTGCTCCAGTGATGGCTTTTGATTTAAAACATTTTTTAACACAATATTTGTGAGGCTATAAATATTAGATTACACAGAACCGGGAGAGAGTTCTTGCTATTATTAACATTCGTGTTTGTGAACATGGTGAAAGGTACAGAGGCCCAGAAATATCTTTGATGTTTTCATAGAAGCAGTTAATCTACGAGTTACTGGTGAATCCCATAGTAGAGCGTTATATGTTTAGCCATCCAACTTAGAATCTTCTCCAGGCCCTCAAAACACGTATACAGCAATTCGGTTTAAGATAAGAGGGAAGTAAACTGTAGAATAGATGAAAGAATGTTGAACACGTTTGTTGCAGTCCACTTAATAACAGCTCTAATTTTCTCCATAATTTTTTTGCTGCATTATCGACTGTATTTATGAATAAAACGTGGGGCATCTTATTCTAGAACCCATTGTTCATTTGACAAAAAATGCTGCAGTGCTTGCATTGCAAAGCAGACCCTGTTGTCTACTGAACACTTCTATGATCTTCCAATGTATCTGGGATTTGGGTGAAAGATTTTTAGTGCGTGTTTTAGGAGAATAAATCTCACCTCCTATCTGAGTGTGACTAAATGGTGAAAAAGCACACTTAAAAACAAGAGTTAAGCTGCTGCATTGTATATTGTATGTTTCAGTGCATGAGTTTTTGTATGTTGTATCTTCTGGGCAGCTCAAACTATGTTTACAGTAAGTATGACGATGTTGTTCTCCCTGGGAAAGCAGATTTTGCAGGACCACTTTGTGGGACTGTAATACTAGTATCCATACGATGCCGACGGTCAGATTAAAAGCAGTCTTTGAATTGAAGCTGGGGTAAACCGAAATTTTACTAAGGCCTTCCTTGAGGCTCAGATGAGTGACGTGTGTGCTAAATTGAAGGATTAAGGATTATCCAATCAATTCACGGGCAGTCATTTATCTATAGTGTGTCTATGAGTTCTAACGTAGGACGTTCATTGACTCAAATGGCGCTCAGTCAGTTGCACATTTGTGGGATGCTGCTGCCTGTGAACGGAAGGGCATTGTAAGACCGTGGAGAAGGTTGGTCTGTCAAAGAAACAGTGCATTCTGGCAGTACCGGAAAGGTACTCTGTATACCACTTCTAAATAAAAGATCACTTTTAGCTCTGAGTGCATTTTTATAAAGAGTTAAGAATGTTGTGGGATTTAATGAGATATAATTGTCTTTGAGTTTTGAAAATAAAGTGGGAGTTAAAAACAAAGGTGCACCATGTGTTCTGTTAAATAATGGCACATTTAAAATGGGCCTGCCTTACACGTCCAAAAAGTAGTGATTGGTGAGAGTCAATTTATGTCTCTTTATATGAACTTATTGCTTCTTTTTTTTGTCGAAGACCTTCTGTGGACAATACCATTATTTACAGTGGACATTGGGTAGCCTATTGCATACTGTTGATCGGCTTTCTTGTTATTCTCATTTGCTTACCTCTTATTTAACGGCTTGTTTCACCTTCTTGTGCTTGTCGCTCCACGGAGCATTGATTGTTTACCATCCTTTTGATTGGATGCATAATAGCCTTCCAATGATTATATTAAGGGAGCATTTTTTTCCTTCAGCACTTCTAGAAAGTGCAAGTGTTTTTTCTTGCTCTCTCACTCTACTTGCCACCCGCTGGGCCTTCTGTGTGTCTCCTCCCCCGCAGCATGCCCCCACCTCTCATGGGTTTATTATAAATAACCACCTTGAATAGAATTTATTCTCTCCTTCTTGTGTATTTCAATATTGTTTTACAGTTTTACAGTTTCTCTTTATTGTTATGTTTTGCATATATTATACAATAATTTTTTTTTGATTATTGCTTGTACTATTTCTTCTTTTGCCGTTATTTTTTATAGTGTTGTTTTGTTGTAGCATATTCCTCTTATTCCCTTCCCCTTTCCCTATCCTTCTACCCTTAAAATCTCAAAAAATGCTTTTAGTTCTCTAATTTGGCATTAGCAATGTTATATTCTGTTTTGTAACACGCTCAATTACTACCAGAGTATCCTGGCGCGGGGCTGGAGACTGCTGGGGAACCCGTCCTGGCTTTCCCTGTGGGATGGTCCCTACTGGGAGTCCCCAAGGTGAAGCCAGGCATCCCCGGCGTTGATGGGGCCGTTGTGGAGATTAGGCAAGCTAATGCCCAGAGTTGCCGAGTGGGACCCCTGGTTAGAGTAAGCACCGAGGCGAGAATTATCGAGTCCGCTGACCCTGGTCCACGACCCTGCCGCGTTAGGAATTGAACCCTGGTCCCGGGCCGACTCCTGCTTCCGGGTTTGCCACCTCTAACCAGTGAGCCACACCACTCCACTCCACAGGGCTTTCATTCGACTTGTTGTGTCAATTGTTATCTTTATTATTCTAAATAAAGCTTTTCAAACAGATACATTTCAATCCCCGCTCCTCTGCTCACCTGACCCCCCCCTCCCCATGTTAAACACCAGGGTACATCGACCCAAGCCCTGGTGTTGATTTCTTAACAAACCCAACCCCCCCCCCCAGATTATCGTGTGTTGCTCCCCTGCAACTCACTGTTGCTTTTTATTTATTCATTATTATTATTATTTTTTTTCATGGCCCAGCATCTCCAGTTTGCTACCCGGCCACTCCTTTTTCTTAAATGTGCTTCTGCACATATTTAATCAATCTAGTGCTCAAGGATTGCAGCAGTGGATTAAAAAATAAAACAAGCATTGGCATTGCCAATAGGTCTCGCATTTGGGACCTTATAAGTATTTAGTTATGCAGCACAATATCGTTGGTGCAACAACATCAACTGTTGAGTGACTAAACACATAAGGTCCCAAAGGCGAGACCTATTGGCTATGCCAATGCTTGTTGTTTGTGTGTGTGTAATGTATCCCAAGTACTTTGTAAGAAAACTGTTGCATCTGCAATTTGCTAGACCTTAACTATTTCTACCATTTGAGTCATATTTGTATTACTGTATTGTGCATTTTTCTCATTTGGTCTTGTTTGGTTTAGATAAAGGTTACTTATTAGTGGAGTGGTGTGGCTCACTGGTTAGAGGCGGCAGACCCGGAAGCAGAGAAAGGCCTGGGACCAGGGTTCAATTCCCGACGCGGCAGGATCGTGGACCAGGGTCAGCGGACTTGACAATTCTTGTCTCGTGCCTGCTCTAACCAGGGATCACACTCGGCAACTCTGGGCATTAAGCTTGCCTCATCTCTACAACGGCCCCCCACAGATGACGGGGATGCCTGGTTTCACCTTGGAGATACCCAGAAAGGACCATCTCACAGGGAAAGCCAGAACGGGTTCCCCAGTGGTCTCCAGCACCGGGACGCTTACGGGCAGCCGTGCGCTTTACAAGTCCAATACATTTACATTTACTGTATGTGTTGACAAATGCTTTACACACTGCCTCTGAGATAAGCCTGTCTGCTCGTACCAAGCTACCAAGGTGGTGAGCCGGGGTTATTTTAGGAATGTATCCCCCTTACACTGACTAGAAACAAGGGTCCCTACTTGGACAAAGGTATCTACCCCAGCCAACTAGAGACCCTCATTTCTAACAGTGGTTGAAATGTCACTCATAATTACACTGAAATTATGAATACCTCACACACAGCACTATGAAACCTTGGCAGCTATAGGTGAGTGATGTGCTTGTTTGAGTGGGATTGCAGAGCGAGCTGTGAGAGTGACAGGTGAGTGAAGTGTCACAAGAGTGTAGGCAGGGTGAGTTTTGTGCTTGTGTAAGTGCAGGGTGAAAACGTGAGTGCATGGAGTGGTGTGAGTGCAGTGTAATTGCGGTGAGCAGTGTGCTCATGTGACCGCAATGTAAGTAGGGGAAGAACGGCATGAGTACATGGCAAGGGGCATGAATGCAGAGTGGTGGCAGTGAGTACAGGGTGGGCGGAGTGCTCGTGAGAACGCATGGTAAGAGTAGGATGAACGTGTGCAGGGCCAGACTGGGAACCCCAACCAGCCCTGGCAAAGTGCTCGGCAGGCCCCCCCTCCCCACTCGGGGGGGGGGGGAGGTGCCGCCGAGCTCTATGCCGGGGCCGTTTTTCAGCCGATCTTGGTGCAGGGCGGATTTTGCAGCTATGCTGTAAAAACAGCCCTGTAACAAAAACAGCCCCCACGGGCCCAAAACCGGCCCCCACCTGTGCGGCGCACCGGGGGATTGCCCGGTGCCCGCTATGGCCAGTCTGGCCCTGAACCTGTGCGTGCAGGTTAACAGCATGAATGCAGTGTGATCGCTGGGAGTGTAGGGTGAGTGATGAAAGTGACAAATGAGTGGAGTGTCATGTGCGTGCAGGGTTAGTGGTGTGCTCGTAGGAGAAGGATGAATGGCGCTAGTGCATTGTGAGCAGTGTGATCGTTGTGAGTGAAGGGTGAGCGTGAAAATGAAGGGCGAGCAGTGAGAATGAGGAGTGAGTTGTGGTATGGTTTCAGATACAAGCTAACCAATTGTTATAATGGCAAAAAGGGATGGAGAGTGGAGAAAAAAAAATGTGTTGATCCTGCAACAAACTTTCAGTCTTCTGATTGGGGTTGCCAGCTGATCTGATTTCTACCAGCACTACTGGTATTTTGATGTCCCAGTAAGTACAAACATAAGCAAAATCAGCTGAAGCTGTGCTTTTTTTTAGCACTTAACTGGCATACCTCAAACAACACATATAAATAGAGAGCACTTTTAAATGTGTTCTTGGGATGCATTCATGATCCATAACTAATAATTAAAGGAAACAAAGACAGAAAGCCCTATGGGCGTTGCGTGCCTGTCACTGCTTGTTACTGGCTAATTTTAACTTAGAGACCAGCTTTATCTGGCCAGGTACGAACCCTATATGTGCAGGCAAGGCGTGCCGCCGTAGGCTACCAGACCTCGTGACCTGTCTCCTGAAAGAGTAAACATGTGACGGGAAGAAGAACTGCTCACCCTCCCCCACACACACACTATCAGTAAGCACTGAATCGCCTCATATATCTGTGGGCCTTAAACAGTCCCCATGGTAAAACGAGCATTCACTGTTAAAACGCTAAAGCGGGTGGCAATTCCTAAATACGGGTCTGTTATTGATTTAGTTGACTCTCAGTTTACACATTCCTTTAGCGGATTCTTTTTTCTTTTATATTGTGAAGTTTCGATTTGCCAGATAATTCTGAATTTAAAAAAGTAAATTATCTGAGAAATAATATTAAACTCCATAGTCAGTTTCACTTTTGATCTAGCAAACGGTATAAGACAGAACCTTAAAACTGCGGCAGGACCCACTTTGCCATTGCCAGCCTTTCACTTTTCAAAGCATATATGCATGAATTAGGATTATTTTGCAGCAAAACAACTACGTTAACATATTTACAGGATGGCGGACAGACAGTAAAATCTCCATATCCAACTAATTTTCGAAGAATGTTAAGAAACGTGTGGCTAGCAGGATTTTTTGTTGTTGCGGTTTCATATTTACAGGATGGTAGACAGACATTAAAATCTCAATAGCCGACTAAATTTCTCATAATGTTAAGAAACGTTGTATAGGTAGCAGGATTTTTTTTTAATTTTTGAACGTTCATATAGTGCGCACTCGCCCCAAGGGCAGGCAGGTAGGTTTCCTGGAGAAGTAGGTAAAATGTAGAGCACGAAAAACAAGCATCCCTACACCGTAGGTACAGAACAGGTGTTTCAAGCTTCTCTACTCTGGTAGGTGCAAGAAAGACAAAGCATGGTTCTATTAACCCTAGGTTATGGGTACACAGACCAGGTATCCCTAGACCACAGTTCCATGCTGGGTGTGGCAAGACTCCTTATCCCATAGGCGCAGGACAGCTAGATAAGGCATTCCTACACTGCAGGTGCAGAACAAGTAATGAATGTTTGTCTATGCCTCAGTTGTAGGACAGGCAGTAAAAATGCTGCTAAACCACAGGTGCAGGACAGGGAAATATCACTCACTTAAACTACAAGTGCTGTGCATGTCGAGCTACTGCAAGCTACGTGTGCAGCATATGAGAACAAGTGTCTCTAAACTAGAGATGTGCACAAAGTAGATCATGGTTCTCTAAGTTACAAGTGCCTTACCGGCAGGGCAAACTCACCGGAACACAAGAGCAGGAAGAACAGAAGTAGCATTTCTCAACTACAGGTGAATGGCAGGAACACAATCGTCGTTGAACAGTAGGTGCAGGAAAATTAAAGTAAGCTTCAGTTATTCATATATACAGGACGACAAGCAGAGCAAAGTCTTCTAAAGTAAAAATGCATGACAAGTAGAGCAAGCGCTAGTAAACTGTAGACGCAGGACAGGCCAGGCAGCTTTATTTAGCCACAGGCGCAAGACATGTATAGAAAGATCATTTACCTATAACTTCAGGACAGATGGTGCATGACTGAACAAGTAGAGCCCCCTTCTGTAAACTACAGGTGCACAACAGGCAGAGCTAGGATTGCTAAATTATAAAGTGTTCTCTAAATCTCACATCCAGAATAGGAATCAAATGTGTTAGAAGAAGCGCAAGTGGTACTGGGCAAAACTTTAGGAGTGGAAGGCAGAAGACAGCACTGGCTAGCTTCTTTAAATCAGTTACAGGTCTGCAGAGCAGCTGTCCAAAATTACACATGGAGGACAGACAGAGCGAGCTTCTCTAAATAACTGGGAGGCATTTTACTCCTGATTTTGTGGTTAGTAAGAAGCCCATAAGGTAAAATTGCATGTTCTTGCTGGTCGCCCACGTGTCAGGATATTCAAGCCTGCATTCCTTAGCCATAACATGCTAGCTCACTTGACTAGCCAGTGGGAAAGCAAGCGCTGCAAAGCCAATAGATCTTGCCTATGGGCAAGCTATCGGCTTTTGGGAATCGGGTGAGGGTGGCTAACAGGATAACTTCAACAGGCATTTGCAATGCAATAGGTCTCGCGTTAGTGACTGAGCTATTGGCATTGCAAATGAAACAAGCATTTGCAATACAATCGGTCTCGCCTTTGGGACCTCATAAGTATTTAACTATGCAGCATATTATTGTGGTACAGCAACATTTACTGCTGTACTGTGCACGGAGCAGTGAAAAGGTGCAGTACCACAAGCCACAAGTACCATTAAACGCCACCGAAAGAGATTAACTAGAGCAGTTGGTATGAAATGACTAACACAATCTTTCCAAACAACTACCAGAGGACAGCTGCATACGTGCCAGGACCTGTGCCACTGACAAGAAGAGGCAAAGAATAAAGTACAACAACGAGTCCAAAAATGATACAACAGGAGGGAGAAATACATTAATGCACAACTTAGAGGGAGAGAAGGGGCAGAGGCATATCCCACCGAAGAGTCAAATCAAATCAAAAGAAACGTGTCCAGCCAAAGCCTTATAAAGTAAGGGAAGTTGAGAGCCGGTACAGCCAGGCAAAAAACAGAAACAGTGTGTGGGGCTGTCTGTCACAACTCACACGCTGCCTAGTGGGTTAGAGCAAGCTAGTAGCAGATCGGCAAAGGAACTGCTCTGAAATATTGAGCTGTAGATGGTCTAGGGTCGGGGGTAGTTTGTAAGAAGCTAGACCAAGGAGAGAACAAGCATTAAAAATGCAATAGGTCTCGCCTTTGATTAAGTTAAAGCCATATGCTTTGCTAATGTTATTGTATAACAAAGCAAATGGCTTTAACTTAATAAAAGGTGAGACCTATTTGCTGCCACAGTCAGGGGCCCCAGGGCCAGACCCTGCCACAGTCAGGATTCCAGGGCCAGACCCTGCCACAGCCAGGGGCAGAGGGCCAGATGCTGCCACAGCCATGGGCCGATTTTCAGACCCTGCCACAGCCAGGGGCCGATGGCCATTTGGTCCTGAAGCCAGGAGTTCAGAGCCCGGTCCAGAGATGCAGCATTTGCCTGCTTTACTCCATCCTCAATATTTTTTATGAATATGTAATTGGTACATTTAACATAGGAAGCTCTCACCCTGAGTAAGCTTTACGGACTTTCCCTGCTAACCTGTGACTCTGAATTTCTCATGTTACGCTCTCCGCTTTATGGTAAAGCGCTCTGAAACCACTCTGGGTGGTGTTGGCGCTATAAATAGATTCTTGGGCTCCCCTGCTGCACTCCCTCCCCCCAAAGAGTCCCCCCTCCGGCCCTCCGTCCCCGTCACTACCCCCACTTGTGGTCTACAAGAGAGCGGTTTTATCCTTTGCAAGCAAACAGAACAGACAGAGCCGGCTGTGCAAGCAAAGGGGCGGGGGGGGGGGAGGGTGAGTAGAGGAGCCAGGGGTGAGGAGGGGAGGGAAGGGACAACAAGGAGAGGTGGGGGGTCACTCAGTGCGACAGAATTGAGAGGACAGCAGGACACATCTCTACCCCGGGGCAGCACCAGCCTTTCTAGGAATACCTTGGGCTTACTTGGGAGAGGGGGCTGAATGTGTGTGTGCATAGGGGGTTCCCCAGTGCACTCCCCGCAAACAAAATATAGAAGAAAACGATGCCGTTGAGTAGTCATTGAGTCCTGTATTATCACTCAGGCTTCCAAGCAGGGCTTTAAGTGGGATTAAAAAACCGGAGGAGTCTCTTAAGGGGCGTGGCCAATGTAATTAAGGGAGTGGTTTAAAACACATAGGGGCAGATTTATGATAATCCCCGGGGATGCGCCAGTTATTTTGCGCCGCTGCTCCGCCACCCATGGTGCGCCGCATTTACAATGCGGCGCACCATGGGGCAAAGGCGGCACAGATGCGTGACGCATCTGTGCCGTAAAGGTGGCGCATTGCTGGAGTTGCGTCGCAATCCCGATGCAGCTCCAGCAAGCTCGGGGGTGCCCCATCTATACAATGCTGCGTCAAGACCTACGCCTGCTTCAAGCAGGCACAGGGTTTTGACGCAGCATTGGCCTGAAAGTGACTGCGAGAAATCTTATAGAATTCACTCAGCCACTTTTGCGAGGCGCACCTGCCCCGGAACGCCCACGGTGCGCCGGAACGCCCACAAGTGGCGCAGGGCTTTACAACGTGACGCATCTGCCTAGATGCATCACGTTGTAAATGGGTCGTAGGGATGCGCCACGTTTACGCCGCAGTTGCGTGACGCAAACGTGGCGCATTCCCATCATAAATCTGCCCCATAGTCTAGAAACCTGTGCTTCGCCATAGTGTGCTGGCCCACTAGTATTTTGCTGCTTCTGTCATTGCTCCAGATAAATAATACAAGTAACAACAGTACACCCACAAAACCGGACTATTGGCTTTGTCAATGGTACTTGCTCTGCTACAGTGTAGCAACCACACCGTCCCGTGTTAGAAACATTAGCAAATATAGACTGAGAAATCCAATGAACAAAGGCCTTTTGCAGTGGATGTAGGTGAAAGGTCACGTGGGTTGCTACGTCGGTCTTGAACCTCGTCTTCTCCTAATCGGTGGTTTAAGAGGGAGGGGACGCATTTTCAGATGCACTCGAAATGAACCTGTTTCTAAAACAGTTTTACGTGTCCTTTGTTACAGTTAGGTTGCGTAATCTTAGGCGAAGCAGTGTGTGACATAAGTGGCTTGGCAAGACAGAGGTTGTCATAACTCCTCTAGTATCAGATAAGCCCTCCTTTAACATTCACTTTTCCTCTGGAACTTCTGCATTGCAACAGCTTTATACTTGGGGAGTTTGTATTGATAGTGCCTCTTTTCAAAGTTTTTAATTGCGTAAACCTCGCCCAAGGGCATTATAGCGCATTGAGACAGAACCATACACCACATCACATTTATTTGACACGGGGGAGCAAAGCGATGTTTCTCGGAATCACACGATGTTGTGGAGTCGAGCCTGGTGCCTTCCCCTCGTTCTAAGGTCTCAAGCCTTGGTCTTTAAGCCACATCTCCTCCTTTGAATGTCAGGCTACCTATAGCACCGAGAAACAAGTCACAGTAAATAAGCTAGCGCGACTGTTGCGGACCGCGCATGTGCATGACCCCATGAAAATAAACAAGCGTGGTGAAAGTGAAATAAACAAGTCACAATGTTACATGCGCGGCTGAAACGACCACGCTTGTGCAATTACGAAAATAACAATGAAAAACAAAAAGAGTGCTTCCAGGCTTTTAAAGAAGACCGTGTAACTCCGCAAGTACACGATCCAATCCCGGTCGGCGGGGCCAAAAGGAGACAAGGCGGCAACAAGGAGGGACTAAGAAGCCTCCTTTACAATGAGAACACTGCTTTTATGGGTTTTTTATGTACTTTAAAAACCGGATAAAGAAAGAAAGAGTACAATGAGGAGCCTGTGTTTAGCCTAAGCTATGACATGAGCCAATGGGAAGAGGGGCGGGGCTTCAAGTCCCCTTCCTCGACTGTATTGATTTCAAGAAGCTCTTGGATGCCCAGAGCAGCGCATGAAAAAGGAGACTCACCTAGTAAAGCATATACTGCATATCTCAATGAGACAGCGCATGTGCTGCCTAGGCGAGACCTTAAAAGTAAGTAAGAAAAGAAATTCCATGAAGCTAGCAGAGTGTAGTGCCACAGGCTGTTACTAGGTGTCCCTGTGGAGTGGGAAAGCAGACCCTCCAGGATATCGCGATTTCGCGATGTGCGAAAAAATCACGAAATCGGCAGTTTTGAAAAAAGTCAGCGATTTTTACTAAACTGCCCGCGAAATTTGGAAAACTGAAATCTCTTTTTTTACAAGGCACTCCAGCTCATTATTTCTGTGCCCTCTATAAAAACATCTGTAATCCTTTCATCAAAACAAGGTTCAAGTATTGTTAGAACTCGCGCCGACCTCTGAACTTAACTAACAAAAAGTTGGAAAGTTGTATTATTTCCATCTGACAAAAGTTAATTAAACACAGCCGTCGCGCGCTGGCCACGGGTTCAGACTTATACCAGTGCGTGTTGCTGATGTTGTGACCATTCAGCCTGGATGTGTTTGCATTGTGACCTTTCTGACCTCCTTGCATTACTTTGAATCAGTGGTCAGTTTTTGAGGGATGGTCCATGGTGACTGTCTAAGCCCCCCGAAACAGACGCGTATAGAAAGAGTTTTCCAGTAGGAACTCCCGTTCTTTGCTTCGGGGCAAATCCCCATTCGGGCGCAAAGTGTTCAGATTCTGAGTCCAGCAGTTGAGGTAATCATCCCCACTGGGGGAAGTTGCACTTGTGGTTTGTGCCAGATAAAACTAACCCTGAGCGAAGCACTACGCTATGCTCGCGTAGTTTGCGAAGTTTGCGCAACTTCTCACTAAGCGAGCTGCATGTAGCACAGTGCGAACACGCGTAGCGCAGCGTAGCGTAGTGCAGCGGTCATTTTTTGCTTGTTCGCGGTCCACAACATCATGTTCGCGACCGCGAGCAAGCAAAATGACATCCCGGAGAGACTCTCAACGCGGGTAGGTCAGGTTTCTCATTGCGAGTGGTCGTGCATGCTCGCGACCGCTCGCAATGAGAAACTACCAGTTCGCGTTGAGAAAGCTGCCGCTCGAGTAAAAATCTACTCGAGCGGCAGAAAACTACAGCTCGCACCGTGCAAGATGCCGTTTTCAATGATTGCACAGTGCCGGATGCTTGTTCGCACTGTGCGATCATTGAAAATGCATCTTGCACAGTGCGAACATGCTACTATGCAGCTTGCATAGTGCTACGTGAAGTTCGTGTAGTGCAAAGTGCACTTCGCGTAGCGCTACTTCGCGAACTACGCCCACCCTTAGATAAAACCCGATGCGCCCTCTCCGAGATTCTGCACCTGGGAGCAGGGGCAGCGAGAGGCATTACCGCCTTATCTCTATTCTAATTCGAATTTTGGAATAGTGTTTAATTGCGCACCTGATACTTTTGGCTCTCCGAGGTATCCATAGTTACTGGTGCCAGTTACCATGGGGATTGCACACACCCTGGAACGAAGATCAATGCGCTCTGACTTTTAGAAATAAAGGCTTGCACGTTGCCTATCGATATGTGCTCAAACTTCTGTTTTAGTTTATTGACGGTATGCCAAGCCCTGGGACAGTTAAGGGGGTTCACTGGGCAGTGCCAGGGGTTGCAGATTATTTCAGGGCGTCTGCTAAACCAGTCGAGCTCGAAAGCATGCAGTTGCTACCCTCAATAAAAAGTCCATGTCTTCACAAGGACAAACTGCAGAGAGCTGGGCCACAATATTAATTTGCTCTTCACATGCTAATAACCAGTGTTGTTACTCAGCCCTCGTGCAGTTTCTGCTGCCAGCTTCTGAAACGAATCAGTTTTCCTCGATGAGCTAGGAACCCACTGAGCTGGCTCGGTAGAAATCACCTGGGGATTTTTTTACCTGAATTTAATCTTGAAGAATCCACAGCAGCTGTCTATAGGCGGATCAAACGTTACTCAACGAGGCAGCTGCCCACTTCTGTGAAAGCCTAAGCTGGTAGATATGCACATACACTGTAAGGGTTTATTAAACTTACACTTGTGTGAGACTCATAAACGTCAAATACTTTGAGATGACTCAAATTACATTCAAAACCTGAAAGGGGGAAGGCTCAGACCCTTGATTACACTGACTGTAATCAAGAGAAACCATTGCTTGCGTACTTCGCAGCTCGTGGTGAGTGGGACAAGGTGACAGGATGTGACATTACAGTCAAAACTGCTGACTCTGGAACCGGAGAACTCGGTTTGAGTCTCGGCGTTGGTTCTTCATCCTGTGATTCTGGGAAAATCACTTAAATACTAAAAACATGAATATGTCCTTGTGTAAAGTAACTGGCGCTCAGGTAAAGCTCCAATCAATACCTTCGGGTTGAGTTTGCGCTATAGATATAAATATGAAAAAGTGCAGAGTCCAAAAAGATCACTACTAATCTACCCCTGCTACTCTGTGGAAACTTTGAAGAGCTTAATGATGTGAGAGGGTAAGTCTGAGGTGACTAGCAGGGTGAGAGGCGTAGGTTTAGCCCACAAGAAAGAAGATTTCTAGTTTGAAATAGTAACACATGTTCGATGAATAGTCAATTTCTACATTTTGCATAGAATTGTAGTTGAACTTACATGCCTGAAACAGATAAAATACAGAAGGTAGGCTGAAGACAAATTCACATATGATGGACCCCTTTTCCCCGGCCAACGTGTCACTCTTGGGGAACACCCTATGCATGGCAGAATTCCTTACATTTTTTACTCCCATCACAACACTGCTCCTGATGAGCTAATGATTACGTCTTCACCTTCAAAGGGGGAACTGAAACCAGCTTGCTTTGCAGCTCACGTTTCTACATATCTTTCAATTCGCTCCTCTAGTCAGACCCCCCCAGGATATTGCGGCATGGATTAGCAAGTTTAGCGGCACAAGGAATAGTACCAGGGTGTTAGGTGCATGCTCAAGTCGACTTATGAGGACTGAACCAGGTAAGCAGGTGGTGACCACCCTATGCAGTCTGTCTAACTTATTTGGATCAGCCACTACGATTCTGTGCCCTTGGGTGCCTGAGGAAGAGGTGTCCTGCCTCACAGATCCAGGAGGCAGCGATTTCCCGGCAGAGGTGCACACATGGGCACTAGAACATCCCAGGGAGAAATACAGCTCCTTCCCATGAGGTTAGGACTTGAGCTGTGCTTCTGTAGAGCTGCAGACACTTTAAACATGCCTATTGCAGAGTGGAATACGCTGCTAAAACAGTTTCTATAGATTTCAGGCTAAACAGGAATGATTATGAGTAAAAAAATGTGCCGCGTGCCGCTAAATTTCCATATTGGTGCTGCTAAATTTCCATATTTGTGCCGCTAAATTTGCTAATCCATGCCGCAATATCCTGAGGGGTCTGGTAAAGGGACCTTTATGAGCCACATAAGGTACTGCACCCTTAATGCAATTCTCAGCTGCAATCTTTCTGTTTATAATTGCATTAAGGGTGTAGTACCTTATGTGGCTAATAGAAGTCCCGGTACAACACCACAGAGACACCTAGTAATAGTCTTAGGTACTGCACCCTTTACTAGCTAAGTATACTTGCAGCCACCGTTAATAAACACTTATTTTTTGCCAAAAATGTAGTTGGGTGAGCCGCGCAAAATAAAAGCAAGGCGCATGGATGCCATTATTAATGATTTTTTTTTAAACTTTTTATTTGCGACTGCAAACAGATATTGCATTGTACATACATGTATCTCACATCTCATACAGTCTTTTCTAATTTCCTCCCTCTGAAACTGTAGGCAACTGACTCATTGTCTCTCGTGGTGGGGCCATACGATTCGGTTATGACAGCTTGGACTACTCCATGTAATATTATCATTGCTTTACAAATGGGTGCAAACTGCCAGTACCCGATCATTCCTCAGCGTGTATACATCCGTATCCCCATAGTTTAAGACAGCGCCAATCCCCATCCCTCCCAACATCCCACCCCGGTTCGTAGGTCTGCTGACATCCCAGCATAGTCTGTGTTGCACTCCTGGGCCTAGTAATCGCGAAGGACTGACACATCTAAATAAATGTGATCATCATCCACTGGCAAACCTGTACACATCCTGGACAAGGCTCCACTCCCGGTCACACCCTCTCCCACCCGGCCATCTCCGCTACGCGTTCTCCGTCTGGGAGGGCGTCAACTCCATGCCCTCCAACTCCAACAGCATCCGCTCCCAATCCTGTGCAATCGGGTGTTTCCGTAGCCCCCTTTCCTCCTCCCTCCGGAGAACTACACCCTCAGCCCTACCCCACTTCAGTACTTCGGATCGCCAGGTCTCTACAGTTGGGGGTCGTGCAGATTTCCACCTCATAGTCAGTGCCCTGACTGCCAGTAACAATGCTAAGTCCAGGAGCTTCAGTGGGGCCTTATGTCCTCTGGGTCTTTTCCTGTGTCCGAGCAGGCAAGGCAGCGCCCCCTCTGGTATCTGCATGCCCGTGGCAATGTAGAGTGTGTGTCGGACCTGTTCCCAATAGCCTTCTATGCGTGGGCAGGACCACAGCATGTGGAGAAGGCCGGCCTCATCCGCCTGACACCGGGGACAGCAATGGGAAGAGGCAGGAAACATCCTGTGCAGTCTTTGGGGGGTAAGGTATGCCCGATGTAGTAACATAGCTTGTATAAATTTAAACTTCACGTTTCTGGACACTCTTCTAGGGTGTTCTAGAACAACCTTCCAAGCCCCATCTGTCACAGCCTCCCCTGTGTCCAACGTCCAGGTGTTCCTGAGTGAAGTGAGAGGCGTAGCAGCATGTGCCCTAAAGCCAGTGTATAACCACCGTACTAGGTGTCCCTCAGTCCGTATGTAGTGAAGTAGTGTGGAAAATTAGTACGGTTTGGTAAACATTATCTGCGCCATCTTGCCTTTTCCCCTGATGCCACACTTTTGTCGTGCTCGCCCGCCATTTTAGGTGCCTCGATCAGAACCATCCCTTTTGCATGCCACTGGCCCCCCAGCATAGCCCTTCGCCCTCACCAAGCCTACACGCTGACCAACCCCCTGCTCGCACCTGCTTTGAGTCATAAACCCCTCTTCAGCGCAGCTCTGCCTCAGAACCCCATCCTGTTCCCAGCGCGACACCTCCCTTCATTCCTTTTCATGGTCCCAGGCCCTTTGATGCCAACCCCCTTTTTCCTGTGTGTGCCCGTTTGTCTTCCTCGTTCCCAGGCCGACACCCAGCTCTGCCGGTACTATTCCTCGCCCCTCCCCGTACAGTAGAAAGCTTCCCTCATCAAAGGACCCCCGAGTTGATCAAAGCCCCCACCCCATGAGATCCGATCGAACCCCCCACATTCCATGAATCGGCGGAATATCCAGCTGCGCGATAATCATCACCTGTTGTGACCGGGGTGGGGACTTCTACTGTAAATGTGTGTGGGAACGGACCCGAAGGGGAGATTCCGGGAATGTCTTTCCGTACATCAAAGCATTGCCATGAACATGTAATCTATAATAAAGCAATAAAACCTGTATATAAGAGGTCAGGCCTCAGAGATGCAGTTAGAGCACCTCAGAACGATACCTGCTGTCTAACTGTTGTGTTCTCCTCCGGAGAGAATAAACCTTGTTTCCTGCCTTCCCGCCTCCAGCGCCTGCCTCTTCATTGATTAATAATTCGTGGGTTACAGAGGCAATACCGCCGGGCAAATATCGATTGTCCCCGACCCTAGATTCTACAATTGGCGTCCCAAGCGTGGGGCCCATCAGCGACTCGTGGATCCAGTGGGAGAGGTCCTGACGACAGAGTGAACAACTGCAACGATCGGGAGAGCTCGTGCCCAATAGACCCTCGTCTGGCAGCCGATCATCCGAACTTCACTAGTTCCGAACAGACCTCTCTCGAGTGATCCACGGTCCTGACTGGGAACCATTAGGAGTGCCGTGAGAAATACGAGAAAAAGAGGACGAACGGGCGCTGGATTCGGAAGACAAGAAACTGTCCATACGGTCCGGGTAAGGTCGTGTAAACACGACAAACTGCAAAATAATTGTATTGGTTGTTCAGAAAATACTAGTATTACTCTTTATTTGACTTATTTGGAGATTCACTGTCTGCACACGGAGAAACAGTAGGCTCTTTCCCTTTTGCAAACAGTGAAGGATAGGTAACGCAGCTGTCGTGCCTATTTTTCTCCCCCACTGATTCTATTATTTATTAACGGTTTTTGGGAGATTCCCTCTCCCACACTGATTAACTGGGTTCTTTGACCCCGAACTACTGTTCACGGATTGTTTTCTGGAGATTCTCTGTCTGCAAACAAGAAATAACAGATTCCTCTTTACGGATAGTGAAAGGGTAGAGGACGCAGACTTTTGCGCCCCTACTTATTCTCCCCACTGATTTTTATTTTATTTTTATTGGTTGTTTTTATTGGTTGTTTTTATTGGTTCATGAGGTATTCACTGCCTGCAAACAACGTAGAATAGAAATATTCTGTCTAGTCTTTGCACACAGTGATAAGATAGGCAGTGCTGACTTTTGTCCCTCGTTGCGAGCCGTCATGTCTGTCTTCTCCCCACTGATTGATAACTGGTTCAGCCCGGACCGTTTATTAGAGGTGGATCATCTAGCTCCACTGGAAGGCACCCCTAATAAGGACATGTTCATAAACTATGGATTAGTTACCATAGCCTATAATAAATTGTGGCACAGGTATACCAAAGAAAGTCAAGACAAACAGTAGCCACTGGTAGGATCCTTCGATCTTGATAAAATAGAAACGTTAGAAATAGCCCTTCGTAATAATAAGACAATGCCTATTATGCTCGACAGTCTCGGTATGTGGCGCAAAGAGGCAGTGCAACGAAAGAAAAGAGACGAGGACAGAGCAGGTAGAGGAATATATCAACAGGACAACCCCTGGACACCACGACCCGAAAGTTATCCCCCGACACTACGCACAGGACGGCCAGACTTAGGGCAAGACCAATGTGCTTTTTGTAAATGTATCGGACACTGGAAAGCCCAATGTCCGACTTTACTGAGCGAGAGTAGGAACAGAGGACCGACAGGAACAGCAGCCCGGAAGAAAGGGAAAAAGCGCGAGACAAAGAAGAATCAGACTGACATGGTCAGGCCAGATAGAACCACCACGTTCGATTATGCCCGATGGCACAGATTTCGCCAGACTGATTTCAGCGACATGTTCGAGTTTTCATAGATCGAACAACGTTAAGACGGGAACCCAGTCTAGCTCTAAATTAACAGACGGAAAAAGATAATTATGGCCAATAACTGTTTTATGTTTATCTTGGGTCTTTTTATATAATATTTGTACTGTCTCCCCGTCTGAGTTTGTGTATACGTAATGCATGGATCTGCGTCATCCCTCTGCCTGTGCAACTTTGGTACTTAAACTTTTGTTAACAGAAACATTAGTATGGAACAACCTGGAAAGAAAGGAGTGAGAAAACGAAATCCATAGGCCACTTATGAACTTGAACTTTTATTAACATAACTAACAAGAAACAAATAACAATATGTAATAATAACACTTAATAATGCCCTAACAACAGAAAACGTTTGAAACAAGAACGGTAAAACTAGAAAATGAAAGTCAACAGAACATTCGCCCCCCCCCATTCTGGAACCTTCCAAAGTAGGGCAGGGTTACGGTTACGCCCAGCCGGCGGCAACCATATAAGGCGGGCCCTGCTGCCAACACTCGGTCAGGAAATCTTAACATATGGGGGAGCCGAAGGAGAGGCAGGGGCCAGCGGAGTCCGGCCACAGCGGCCCTGGATAGTTGCAGGCAGTCCCGCCACATGTCCCCCGGTCCGGCCACCAATGGCCAGGGACCGGGGCCAACGGGATCCGGCTGCAGCCGATGAGCCAAAGAACCCGTTCATGGGGCCAGAGCAAGGGGCGTCCGGCCGACATCCGCCGGAAGCCCGGTCCAGAGAAGGACAGGACACTTCTTTCTTTTCCCCTCCGTAATGGCCGCAGCAGCACGCCCGGCGCCACTTCTGTCATGAACAATGGCCGCGACAACTCTGGGCGGCAGGATGTCTTGTACACACCTCCAGTCCTGGTCGGGCTGGGAGGGAGAGGCGACGCGGACGAGCCTCTCCCACCCCCACGGATAGGAGGTTTCCCAGCCCCCGGCCCAGCGCCGAACTCCTCCAGCCAGGCGGTGGTGCCAATACCTGCGTAGCACCGAACATACCATGGTGGCGCCCCGATACTTGCGCAGCACCGAACATGCAACGGTGCCGATACTTGCGCAGCACCGAACATGCAACGGTGCCGATACTTGCACAGCACCGAACATGCACCGCAGGTGGCCATACTTCCGCAACACTGGACATGGGTTCATTCCAAAAGGTCTCCTCCACTCTTGCAGACACGACGAAGGGCGGCCGCTGCAGGCCTAAAAATGGCGTCTGGGCCCCCTGGAAGGCGGGTCTCGGCCGCTAGAGTAACTGTGAACAGCAACATGACTCGGGCGCTTGCCCACCGGAGCACGAGCCCCCACCCCCGACAGCACCCCCACAGCCTTGAAGATTCTACAAAGGTCCCAGGAGCCCTCGGCCCCTGCAGGCTTCCGGTAAGGGACCACTGCCTCGATCGCTAACAAAACAAGCATGACATTGCCACTCTTTCTGTTAGCATGAATTCTCGAACTGCCGAAAAGGACTCTGGTCCAACTGCCGGTTGTAGGAAACATTTTTTTTCTGATACTACTTCCGGACTAACCCGGCCCCGCCCAAAATGGCGCCGGTGACAATAGGAACTTACGAACGCCACATGGTGTCTTCTTTTTGCTAATAAAGAAAAACTTGGTTTCTGAGACACGTACCTGACCCTTTGTACGCTTAACGAGAAAGAAAGAGAATTCACTCGACGAACATATAAAGGGACTCCGTTAAAAAATGTTGATTACAAATGTACAATGTATTATATTTTTTTATAGCTGATGTATAACCTCGCTCATGACGCACATACACGGTATGCATATAGGAAATCTGATTGCGACTAGTCTGAAGGTGCTTCTAAACTATGAAATAAATGCCCCCCGATCCCCCGACCAATTTATAGACGTTTTTAGTTTCCTACGAATGAATGAATAAACCTTTCTAATGTTTTCTAATGTTGCAAATTAACCCCCTACTGTACGCACTTTCGCCATTGCCGTGTCCGGCCAAATACGACCCCACCCTCATAATCTACGTACTGAAATGATTTTGCAAAAATAAAGGTTTTCGAAACTATGAATGGGTATTGCATGCTTTATTTAAAATGTGGGATCGGCGGGAGAGTTTTTGTGCACCCTACTTTGTTCTCTCTTTAAGGTTATTAGAAGGTGGTTGCCCAGCCTCGAATGAAGGATCGGATCTAAGACACGATACTCTGCCTTCGGACACACGACTGACCCATGAACTCGCGCATGGAGGAAGACCTCGACTTCTGAGGATGGGTAAAACGAAACGGTATAAATGATGGAATATAAAAGATGGGTAAAATGAAACGATGTAAATGTTATAAAATACAACGCTCAAAGGTACTAGGGAACAGAGTTGATCGAAGAACTAGTAAACCTTAGAACACCACTGCGTTGAAAGAGATTTAAGGACCCCGATGGTTAAATACACCTACCAACTAGAAACTCCGCGCTAAGTACTTCTGATTCCCTAGCGTTTTCCTACTCACAGCCTATAAGGACACACTGCCCCCCCCCCTGACTCCAGAAACCACAACCTCAGGGATTCTATCCCGAGGAGATAAAACGGGTATGAGGTAAGTAAAGGACTCTTGAATCCATGTATTTGATATGCGCGAATGTTGTTCCCCTCCCTTCCCCTCTTTTCCCTCCCTCTGCAGGTTACATCGGAGATCACAACCGAGGTGTGGCGAAGATCTGAAGCCTTGCCATGTCTGATACGCGAAGCAGACTAGCGCCGCAAGGTGGCACCTAAGCACTCCCACCAACTGCTCATGTAACAAACGAGCCAATCAATAGTGTGACTTGTTGAGAAATGATCACCCTTAATCCCGGTTGCGCGAGTGGACACATGCCACGTATGTCTGAAACTATGAAAGAATGTCTGTGTGTGACTGAAGCGTCGACTCAAATGGTCAAAGGACCAAGAATGTAAGGAGTACGACACAATGGTGCCCTTTTCCTTTTTCACAATGCATGTCCCCCGTACCCGACCTAATGCTCGTCCGTCCTGAACCGCATGCTTTCAAAATACTAACACAGACCTACGATATCTTGGATCGAGTAATGCGCTGAATAATCTATCTTAAATACACGGCCGCTCCCTATGTTGCACGTGTACTATCTAGCCTATTGATGCACATCTCTCTCTCTCTCTCTCTCTCTCTCTCTCTCTCTCTCTCTCTCTCTCTCTCTCTCTCTCTCTCTCCTCCACACTCTCACTCTTCCGAACGACTAGCACCCAAATTGGCAAACCGCCACCCCTAGCACACCACCCAATTGGCTTCAAATACCGCCAGTATTTGCACAAAACTTGTCTTTAATACAATCACCCTGAGACCATGTCATTGCCTCTCCTTTCTGCTAAATTAACGAAACCGAGAGTTGGCGATGAGGGAAAGGACAGGTAAGACGACTGAGGTTCCCTAATCTGACCCGTAATAAGGGAACTACATGTCAGCGGCTCCTATGATGAAGTAAAATGCCTCAGAATGCGCGACCTTCCCCGTCCCGAATTGTCACAATACCCAAACCAGTAAAAATGATCGGAACATCCTCATGTTCCAGGAACGCCCCCTGTTTCGTATCAGCTGCCCCAGAAGAGAGTTATAAAACTATCCCTCACCCCCGGTCATAAGAGATGGGTCTACTTACGCCCTTACCCCAGTTTTCTATGTCCCTAGTTGTTTCCCATAGGACCCCTGTCTTTTCTAATTTAGTAATCAGGCCATAAGAGGCCACATAGGAACCAGAATGATGTTTTACAAAGTTAAAGGATTAGACCGAAGCGAAGAAAATCATTGCAATGAACACCGTTGAAAGCGAAAAATGTGTTTTTCCTATGTTCGTCCCTCAGCAAGATACCTATTAGTACCATATTGATAGCTCACAGCACCTTTTATAAATCTAAAGCCCTAGAGAACGGTATAGCTTTGTCAGGCTCGTATTACGAAGGGGGGGTCTCCATCAGATGAACTGTCGTAAACTGTAATAAATAGTTGTGAAGGAAAGTCATAGTAAATCCAACAGGCCCATCATCGGTCATTTATATGTTAGTTGTGAACCCTAATATAACGGACGTTTTCATGTTGTGCCTGGAGCTGGGAGAGAAATGGACTTATGTGATTACCTTCCTCTACCAATTCTCTAAAGACTGTCTTTTCAAACTCATTTTAAGGGTACGACCGTCGGAGGAAAGAAGGACCGGATGTGGGAGCACGTGGCCTGACTACAGACTATGGAACATCTGCGACATTGGCCAAGGCGAGACCGCGACAGAAAGGAGCTGCAGGACAAGGCACTATTTTCCGACAAAATGAGAGGAAAGGGCTGACCTGATGTCCCTGCTCAATGTTCAAAATGTGTGCCGAAAAAGTCCCCGCTCTCTGAACTCAGCCATGACCCCGCCTACCTGGAATTCTCCACCCCCTGGTCTGTTCCCGATCTGGCCCTGCTCCATCCCCCCTTTTTTTCTCCGACCTACCCTATGGACTACTTACACACTCTTCTTCCACCTGAACTCTTTGACTGCCGACTCCAAAGGACATAGGGCGAAAAGGACCTTTTTGACCGGGAAAGCAAGAAAAAGGTCATGCCCTGCAACGCGGAATCTAGATCAGAGCTGGACCCATAAGCTCCACCGCCGGTGCTCCACAGTGCCAACGGAAGACGGAAACCAAAATGCTGAGAACTCGCTAACTTCGAACATTCCTTATTTATCGTTTCTACTATGTCTCATTTCTCTCCCAGCCACCAATGTATTGATTATGCAGCAACCAACAATGAACAGAACTCGGATATGTAATAACCTATCAGTTTACATTCCAACCGACTATAAGTAGCTATGAAATGTTTTGTCTGCATTACTATAACTTTCCTGCTAACAAGTTTATCAAAGTTTATCAATAGGCCCGCCTCTTAAAACTAGAGATCTTAAATGTAATGTTTACGACTCCTTCACCTGGGTTCCTATTGCTTTTTCTTATGCCCACCATAATAGACCTGAATAGGAAATAGACCAGCAAGATGTCTTGAATATGTTAAAGGGAGGACTGGGGAAAATTAGTACGGTTTGGTAAACATTATCTGCGCCATCTTGCCTTTTCCCCTGATGCCACACTTTTGTCGTGCGTGCCCGCCATTTTAGGTGCCTCGATCAGAACCATCCCTTTTGCATGCCACTGGCCCCCCAGCATAGCCCTTCGCCCTCACCAAGCCTACACGCTGACCAACCCCCTGCTCGCACCTGCTTTGAGTCATAAACCCCTCTTCAGCGCAGCTCTGCCTCAGAACCCCATCCTGTTCCCAGCGCGACACCTCCCTTCATTCCTTTTCATGGTCCCAGGCCCTTTGATGCCAACCCCCTTTTTCCTGTGTGTGCCCGTTTGTCTTCCTCGTTCCCAGGCCGACACCCAGCTCTGCCGGTACTATTCCTCGCCCCTCCCCGTACAGTAGAAAGCTTCCCTCATCAAAGGACCCCCGAGTTGATCAAAGCCCCCACCCCATGAGATCCGATCGAACCCCCCACATTCCATGAATCGGCGGAATATCCAGCTGCGCGATAATCATCACCTGTTGTGACCGGGGTGGGGACTTCTACTGTAAATGTGTGTGGGAACGGACCCGAAGGGGAGATTCCGGGAATGTCTTTCCGTACATCAAAGCATTGCCATGAACATGTAATCTATAATAAAGCAATAAAACCTGTATATAAGAGGTCAGGCCTCAGAGATGCAGTTAGAGCACCTCAGAAAGATACCTGCTGTCTAACTGTTGTGTTCTCCTCCGGAGAGAATAAACCTTGTTTCCTGCCTTCCCGCCTCCAGCGCCTGCCTCTTCATTGATTAATAATTCGTGGGTTACAGAGGCAATACCGCCGGGCAAATATCGATTGTCCCCGACCCTAGATTCTACAGTAGGTGCACTAGTTCGTGCTGCTCTGGTTTACTACGCTGTGGGGCCCATGTAGTACGAATGTAGTGTGTCACCGTGGCATGTAGGATGTAGAGTCGTGGTGGGGCTCCTGTGGCTTGCACAAAGGAAGCATGATCTAACAGTGTGTCATCACCAAACAGGTCACCAACTCTGTCTACCCCCGCTTCCGTCCAGGGCTGTAATCTACGGTGCGTCAGCCGACCCTGCGGCGTTGGGATTCCCAGCAGGGGGATGTTATCGGCATAGGGCGGGGTCGTTGACGTATATGTCAGAGCTTTCCGCCAGCATATCAGAGCGGTATGCAAGAGAGGGTGGCAATCTCGGGGGATCTTGGCCTTGGGAAATAGTAAGGAGTGCAGCTCTCCGCGTGTCATCTGTTCCCTGGGGAAACCGATTTCGTGCAAATGTCTACCCGCCACCCATCTAGACAGCCATTGTAATTGACTCGCGTAGTAATAACCACGAAAGTCTGGTACTCCTAGGCCCCCCCGTATGGTTCGCAATTTAAGTTTCTTGAGACTTACTCTCCGTCGGCCAGAACCCCAGATGAGGTTGATCAAGAGTTTATTTAATGTATTAAAAATATTTTGCGGGAGAACCGGTAGATTTACAAAATAATAAAGCATGCGAGGGAGCATGACCATTTTAGAGACGGCTATCCTACCCATGACGGACAGTGGCAGAGACGTCCAGAGTTGCACACTACTACGGAGGCCGGTAATGGCCCGCCGAATGTTGCCTTCAATCTGGTCTTCCGATCGTCTATAGACATTTATGCCTAAATACTTGAACGTAGTCTGCGCTATCGGGATTTGGGAGGCGCCAAATGGTATGTGGGCTGGCCATTGTCCGGCATGAAAATAAAACCCCACCGATTTCGCCGGGTTGATCGCCAGGCCTGCCACAATTACGAACCGGTCAAAGATGGTCACTAGGGCCGAATGATTCTCCTCCAGATCTCGGAAATACAAAAGGATATCATCGGCGTAAATTGATATCAAATTGGGCGTGCCACCGATAGAGATGCTCTTCTCAGCCATCCCGGTCCAGAGGGCGATTCCCAGCGGTTCAAGGGTCAAGACAAACAACAGGGGCGACAGTGGGCAGCCCCGTCGAGTGCCGCGATATATGTTATAACTAGAGGAGACATGTTGACCCGTGCGCGCCCTAGCCGTTGGGCACGTGTACAACAGCCGGATCCATCGTAATAGGGAGTCGGGGAGGCCAAAACGTTTCAAAACCTCAAACATAAATGCCCAGGACAGGGAGTCAAACGCTTGTCGGAGATCCAGTGTGACACAGCCGGCCTGAGGGAGAGTCGGCGGTGTTGCGGCCATGAGGGCATGGAGTCTCCTCGTGTTTTGGGACGTGTTCCTCCCCGACAGGAATTCACACTGGTCCGGGTGAATTAAAGCCGGAAGATGGGACTGGATTCGCAGAGCTATAGCTTTACTGAGTATTTTATACTCCGTAGAGAGCATTGAGAGGGGTCTGTAATTGGCGAGATCAAGGGTGTCCCGACCGGGTTTAGGGATTGAAATAATGGAGGCTTGCATCGTCGTGCTAGGCAGGTGACCAGTTTTATAGGATTCCTTATAGATATTCTCCAAGACGGGGACTAGGGTCGCAGAATAAGTCTGATAAAACTCTATCGGCAATCCGTCCTGACCAGGAGTCTTACCTCGGTTAAGAGATCGGATGGCTATTTTGATTTCCTGCTGCGTGATGGGTCCACCCACCTCCTCCTGCTCTGCTCGGGACAAAACTGGGAAAGGCAGGTCCCTCAGAAAGTTTACCATCTCCTCATGGTCCTCCATGGGGGGGGAGGCGTATAGTATACTAAGGTGATCCTGAAAAGCGGCATTTATGGCCGACTGTGTAGTCACCAGTCGTCCCGTGCCGTCCCTGATCTGTGTAATCACTGGGGTCTCGGGACTGTCTCGTACCAGCCGAGCCAGTAAAGCACCTGATCTGTCCGATTCAGCCTGTTGTCGTCGCAAGTAGTCTTTGTGGTCAATAACTCTCAGTGTTTCTTAAAGTTCGGCATGCTCTATATTACTCAGTCGTAGGAATACTCTCTGTGTGCCCGGTGGAGTGTTCGCCACATATCTGTCAGACCCCAGCCCTGCTGCCATGTCCTAAAAGAGTCCGCCAGTCTGTGAATACCTGTCGTCTGGAGGGGGGAGGTGCGACATATCAAGGTCTACGTCTAAAACCATATTCCAGTCCCCTCCTAAAATCCAAGGGATGTCCCCCCAATCAGCCAGTGCTCGTCCCACTCTCGCCAGGAATGTGTCTTGATCAAATTCGGGGCATATATACTGCCCAGAACTACAAGTGTGCAGTCCAGTGTGCCTTTCACTAAGATATACCTACCCTGGTCATCAACCCTCCTTCCCAGTTCTACAAAGGGAGTACCGTGTCTCACCCAGATGGTAGCCCCTCTGGAGAAAGCGGAATATGTGGTAGAGAATACAGTTCCTCGCCACTTCTTCCGCAGTGTGAGTGCCTCGGAGTGTGTTAGGTGGGACTCCTGTAGCAATACAATATAGGCATGCTGTCGGAGCAAGAATGCATGCACTCGGTGTCTCTTTTGTATGGCGCCAAGTCCCCGCACGTCCCAGGTAGCCAGCCTGTACTTCCCTACAGTGTCAGCCATACTCGGTGATAAGTGTCGCAAGAAACAGTGCCCTCAGCCGCAGCACAAGTATTAACAGTAATAACCAGGAGACGTACTTCTGCCCACCCCAAACTTGAATTCTCTTGGCGCAGCTAGAAAACATTGCTGTGCCGAACCATGAAATATAAACCATAACAAACCAAACATTGGTGCATTCGCCATTGGGGGTTGACATAGCATGGACCCTGTCCACCCCATTATTAATGATGAAGTGTGTGGCACGCCATGCTGCTTCTGTAGTGTAAATGAAAGATTTAGGCGAGCCACGCAACAGAAAACAAAGATGCGTGGCCGCCATTGATGTTGATGAGAAGTGCAGCAGGCTAAGGATAAAACATTTACAAAATGTAGTTGTGCGAGCCGCGCTATGTAAAATAAATTTCGCGGACACCATAAGTAAACATTAAGCATGCGGTACACCACACTGCTTACACACTGATGAAGATGAAGTGTGGCGTGCCACGCTGGTGGAATAAACGTATGCTATTGAAAAAATGTAGTTGTGCAAGCAGCGCAAAATTAAAAAGTTTGGCAGCCGCCAATATTAAATATTGAGTGTGTAGCACACTGTGCTTCTTAAAAAAACATGCACATACCATGTACGCACAGGCCATGGAGTTGTGCCTTCAACAGCATTAACAAAATAGTGCTCATCAACAGTATTCAGTATTTCAAACCAATTGAGTAACAACATATGTAAAAGGGGGTGTCCTTATCGGAGATAACAACAGAAGAGAGGGAGGTACTAAAGAGGGACAAGGGACTACAAAAAGGATAAATCAATGAAATACAAAGATTTCTAAAAGACACTGACAGAAGTCAATAAAATATATGGGCAGAGCATAGGCGGAGCTTAATGCCCATTTACGGAATACAGCATATATCGAAGACACAGCGCAAGCGCTGCCTAGGCGAGACTTAAAAAGTGCTATAATGCGGCCAGCGCGGGCCGCTTTTTGGGTCGAGACTGCAAACACAGGGTGGATGGGAGGGGGAGACAAAGCAGAGAGGGTGAAGAAGAAACAGGGAGGGGTTGAGGATAAGGAAAAATAAAAGACGGCCGATGAGAGGGGGTTGTAGAAAAAGGGATGGGAGGAAGGGGAGAAGAACAGTGAGGGGTAGGTGCTTCTCTGCCTGATAGCAGTCTCAGGTCGTAGGAAGAGATTTAACCCCCAAACACATCCATTGTACCAAACTCGATCATTAAAGAATCACAACATGGACACAGTTGGTCACGAAAGTCTTACTGAACGAAGTGTTACAAATAACGAATGAAGGTAAGTTTTTGTCTAGCGCATGCGTACATTAAGAATCCAACCCCTGCTGACTGACTCCAGAAGTTCAGGCAGCCGGCTGGATGGTTATATATGTGTCCCCTTACAACGACTAGTCTCCTCATCCCATCATCCCATCAGTTTTATGTAAACAACATTTCAACGCACAAATCAATTGGGACCCCTACAAATACACCAGTGTTGTGTTAAAACCCTTGAATATAAAAGATGCGATAGTCAGATGTATGGAACATTTCGCCCCAAAAACTCCAGCTTGCCTTCACTTCATCCCCTCACTCCTGCCTTCACGACAGTCTTGCCACTGAGCTGATGTCATTGTGCACCATGTTCGTATGTCACGACTGCTCTATGCATACCCCACAAGCAAACGACTGCGAGGACATCAACACCCTTTGTCTTACCCTCATTGCTCACTGCTTAAATACTTTAAACTGTAAATATGAGAACAAAGTAAATTTAAAAGTGTCCCAGACCTGCCTTAATAATCCCTGACTGATAATTAAAGGGAAGAGGAAGTCCATGCTAAAACTATAATACAGAAGTTTTTCTATGAAGTTCTATTTACTTATCATGTCGGGCCTTAGTGGAATCTAAAAGGTGAGCAAATGGCAGGTATTTCTCTCTGGGCAAGATGGCAACCCTATCATGAACTGCCTTTCAAAGATCATGGTTAACCATTGTGATCAATTAGAACGGCATCTTACACACAAATATATAAAAAGAACACCATTACAAGACCAGTCGTTTGGTGTGTTTTTTAATATGTTCCAAATACACCAAGATAGCTCAGTGGGTGAAATAAACTGCTAAAGAGAAATAATGTACATCGGTGGGAGCAACCAATATGGTCAGGTCAAAGAGCGGCTAGTTTTGGGCAAAAGTATCACGAGGTGCAACTCTGTGAAGCGCAACTCTTTCAGCATTCACTATGAGTGAAACTCGTTAATAGTGATCCTGCGCAGTCTCGGAGACAGGGAAACTCTAGTAACAGCTTAGCGTTGTGGTCTTCAAACTTTTCTGTAGCTCATGGTCCACACTAATCAGGGAAAACATGGCATCAAAGAACAAGCATTGGAAATTCAATAGGTCTCGTATTTATGTTTGTTGTTTAATTATGTGGTGTGGATTGGAAATGTGCAGACTTGAATTGTGTGGAATGGAACTGTGGGGATAGCTTTGTATTTTTTGTGTCGAAGAAAACAAATTTGTAGGAGCTTTGGTTTAGATCTGTGTCTAGGTTTTAATAAATTGAACGAGAGTTGGAGCTATTGGCGTAAATGTACATGTTTTTTTAAATGTGTGCTTTGGAGTTGAGTGGATGTATGTGGTGTGAAGTGAAATTACATGGTATGGTGTGCAGTGGTATTATGTGGATAGTAATTATGTGGTATTTAGAGTATTGGAATCGTGTAGTGGAATTGTGTATTAGGGTGAGTAAATATTTGGTATGGTATTTTGTGTAGTGGAGTGGTATGTAATGGGGTTTAATTATGTGGTGTGCTGTTGAATTTTGTGGTGTGATGTGGCATTATGTGGCATGGATTCTATATATGTGGTGTGTTATGTAATTATGTTGCATTCGCCATTCTAAAGCTCAGGGACATGTAATTGTGGCTATGTCCAGACATGTGCCGGGGCAAGATAAACTATGTTGAAGAGTTAGTGATGTCTAGGAACATTAAAACATATTATATGGTTTACTGATATTGCCACTGTTTTATACAGGAGGACTAATGAAAGTTGAATACAGACTCCACAAATCAGCAACATTTTCATGGAGACAAAAAGCCCAAAATATGACTGGTGCAATCAATACTAAAATTCAGTATTTGATTGATGAAGGCAGCTTTTTAAGTAAGCTGGAACGTCCTCTCTCAAGGACTGGCCTATGTTTATCACACCTAGGCCTGTGTTTTTAGGTCTAGCCTGACCCAGCAACAAGCTCTGCTCTGGGGATGATCTGTTGTAGTTCAGTACGGGAGAAAAGCCGCACCAATTCCCCCGCCCATATTTTTGGTTGGTTTTTGTCTTTGTCCTTCATAACTGCTGTCTTTTGATTCCTAAATAGGCTTGTTAGTCACTCCTTAGTACGGCTATGTCGTCATTTGTAACCTCTCATGGCTACTTCCCCTTTACTTGGTTGTTACACGGTAGGTGTACTATTTATTTAGTTTTTCCTACCTTAGGCTTAGGCACAACGACACTACGTGCTTTGCGTACATTCATGGGCCACGCCTGCTTTCACTTTCGAAGCAGTCCAGCTGTTTGTTTGCAATGCTATAGGTCTCGCATTTAAATGCGAGACCTATAGCAAATGCAAGACCTATAGCATTGCAAAAAAACGTTTTTCTCCCTGCTGTTTATTCTTTCCAGCAGCAGGGATCCTGTCTGCATGGGCACTGTTCATAGGAACCATGGAGCTATATTTCCAGAAGGCCAGGCCTGGGGCCTTATCAAAGCACACGGCCTAGCAGCAGCATTCGGTGGCCGGCAGCACTGCACCCAATGTAACCTGTCAGTCTGGCTCCTCGCTCAGCCTCTTTCCACCCTATTCCTTCCCCTCACCCACCTCGCTGCCGGTGGGTAGCGCCGCCATCCCTCTTTGACCAGGGGCGGCTCTAGGCTCATGGCGGCCCTGGGCAGGGAGCGTAGGTAGGGGGCCCCGGAAGAGGGGGTCCGGGGGGGCAGAGCGCGGAGGCCAGTGAAGGGGGGGGTCAGGGTGTTTGGAAGTGGGACAGAGCCGGAGGCTGCCAAATCCCTGCCAGGGGCCACTACGCAAATATGTATCTATCCTCAGAGGATTATTATATTAAGGATATATATTGGCGTGGTGGCCCCTGGGGTTTGGTGGCCCTGTGCAGGTGCACAGCTTGCACATGCCTAAGGCCGCCCCTGCTGTGACACCAGTGGGAGTGGATGTTTGCAGCCTCTTCCACCCTTCACAGTGCCTGCTGAGGAATTGTTGATACTGAATTTCTCTGGAGAAGCCGGCGTTGAGGAGGAAGACCGAAGGCAGCAGCCGGGCTGGTATTCTCTTCCCAGGACACAATGGCTGACCTTCGTGCCTGGGTGGTGACCGCAGAGGAAGGGAGCCGGGAGAAAGGTAAGCAACCAGCTACTATTGTATACGGAGCCCAGGCAGGCGGAGAACCAGCCGAAACAGATAGCGCAGCGTTAAAGAAACACAACTCTTTCCACAGAAGAGAATTACGGTCAGGCTGCCTTAGGTTTATCTCTAGGCTATGTGGAGTTACATTAATAATGAAAGTGCGAGAAAAAAAAATGAGTGGCCGTGTATGAATCTGCTTTTAGGCAGTTCAGAGAAAATGTGCAGGCCGTCAGAGCTCAAAAGGTGTACCTGAACGATTCTTTTTCTCTTAGGAATAATTCCTGTTCATTGCTCGCCTCATTGTTGTCCAGGAAAGACTGCTTCCAGAAGTTCCATGCAAGTGTCGTCTTTCCTTGGTTTTCCCTAAACATCTTTCATAATAGCACATAAAAATCAACTCAGTTTGTGGTAATTCCTTTAGGTGGTGAAGATATTTTAAGATGACAATCAGACACAGTGGTTGCAAATGATGCTTCAGGTGTAAGGTGATTCCACACTACTCTCTTCTAGAGTAGTTTATTTTCCTTGCCTCAGAAACAATGTCTTTCCTAATAAACATTGAAATAGTATTTATTACTGAGCAAGTTTAGTGCTAGAAAAGTTACAATGTGTGGCGAGAGAGAGTGTGTGTGTGTGTGAGCGTGTACACGTGTGCGCCATGGTGCTCTTCTTCTAAGCACAGGTTTGAAACACTGGTGAGTGGTACTTGGGGCCGGATTCAATCTTGGAGGTGGGAGCTCACTTCAGTTTAAACTGGTTTCTTTTTTGCTGATTATGTACATTATCCTACTGATTGTCTCCATTTGAAGAATTAGGCTGTAAATAATAAAAGGTAAACAAAGGATAAACTTTATTGACAGCCCCTAAACGAAGGAGCTGGAGATAACTCAAAGTATTGTGTTGAGGATAAAGTGTGGCGAAGTTTAATGGTATAGCACATAAAGTTACCATCTGTACATAGAGGTTTAGAGGTTATCACGATTGCACAGGCGTTGCTTTTACTTCTGAATATGGTGGGTTATGGTACCTTTGAGAATTGGACACTAAATAGTACATAATAACTAAGTAACCCTCCACAGGGTCCATTGGTGCCCAGAGGGGTGCATCCTACTATTGGATACGCAGTTCACATGTATGTCACAACGTACTTGATGAGAGTACATTACCCCAGGAGTACAGAAGAAACACTGAACTTCCTCTAATCACCGTATGAAATTTGTTTGTGTGCGTACAAAAACTACATAGTATATACTGCTCCGTTCCCTGAAAGCAGCACACCATCACTTAAGCAGCACGGCATATGAAGAAATCTCAAACCTTACCGATCTACTAGCGGATACTTTTGCATTCTATAATGATGAAGCCACACGCATCTATGCATTAATACATGAGGAGACTGCACAATCAACCACCCACCAGAACAAAGAGCAAAACATTAAACAACTACTCTACTTGTTGAAACAAGAGATCAATCAAAGATGACACGCGAGCACGCTCATTAGATATCATCGAGCACAGCTTATATCACAAGGCCTAAGGACAGAATTAAAACCTTCATTACTTAAAGACATCCAAAAATTCAGAGGCCGTTGACACGCGATTCTCAACAAATGTTCATTGGACTTAATCCTTCTAAATATAGAAGAGCTATCAAATATACTGGAGAAACTTTCTAAAGAAATAGTATTGGTAGCCACAGAACTAACTAATTAAATGTCTACAGAAGATTGGAGAAAAGTTTCAGAGGGCATTAATGAACAACTCACAAAACATTCACAGGAAGTTAATGAGAGAAAAATACGCAAATTTTGCCATGACACTGTGGACTATAAACTGGGGGAAGTTTATAGTTGGGCTGAAGTATACACACGCGGCAGACAAAATAAAGCATATAGTCAACAATCAGAAACTTCATCTTCAGGCAGCGATATGTCCAATAAATCAAGACCACATAAACCTCCTACCCTACCAGCCACCTAACAACCACATACTCATAGAGAGGCTTTTTTAGAATCAGGCCGGCCCACCAGACAAAAAAGACCCTGGTGGGGTCAAAGAAAAAGAAACTTCACATACCAGAAGCACCACAGCAGGTACAAAAAAGGAGAAAGGCAAGAAGACGACAATACCCTAAATTTAGTCAACAACATTTCTGATTATCAGCTGGTTGACATTGAACTAAAGACACTACAACGGGGTACATCATTTGTCCCCACAACATATACTAACCATTTGGAACTGGAAATCATCCTATTCAAATTTGTGAGAAAATTACGCCTTAGGCATTTTTTTGAAAACACCCTCCAAGATCGTCGTACCGGAGAGGAAGATCAACTCCATGGTCTTACACCTCATAGTTCTTAAATGCCGCCGACCGGTCACAAGACCTTAGACATTTTCGAGAACTTAGTAAAACTCGATGCAGTCAAGTTGAACTATTCAAAAAGAAATCCAAGGAGTAACCTCACACAAAAAAGAATTTGGCATTCTGAAAAGATTTTGCAAAGAACTCCAACATCATTTGCCAAAAGGCCGAAACAAGCTTCCTAGGGGTTTGATTGGTTTGGATTCTCCGTCCATCACCCCCCCCTTTTGTACCGCTTAGTTCGCCATAAGTTGGCAGGGTATGCTCAGACGTGAGTCCCTTGCTCACTTAGCCACTGGATTCAAGCAAGCCTGGCTGAAGACGGCTGAAATGCCAGAAACCGTTCCTGAGAAGCTTGTTTCCGGTCCAGGGAAGGCATGGCTTGGCAGTTTGGGCTGGACTGTTCCCATGAGGCACAGGGTCAGACTGATTTGCATATGGCCATGTCTGAACTGGGGTGGCAGAGTGGGCTGAAGAACGGTGATGGATTAAACCCAGATCTGTCGACTGGGTGGGAGTGTTTGATTGGTTCGGATGCTCCGTCCATCACCACCCCCCTTTGTACCGCTTTGTTCGCCATAAGTTGGCAGGGTATGCTCAGACGTGAGTCCCTTGCTCACTTTGCCACTGGATTCAAGCAATCCTGGCTGAAGATGGCTGAAATGCCAGAAACCGGTCCTAGGAAGCTTGTTTCTGGTCCAGGGAAGGCATGGCTTGACAGTTCGGGCTGGACTGTTCCCATGAGGCACAGGGTCAGACTGATTTGCATATGGCCATGTCTGAACTGGGGTAGCAGAGTGGGCTAAAGAACAGTGATGGATTAAACCCAGATCTGTTGACTGGGTGTGAGTGTTTGATTGGTTCGGATGCTCCGTCCATCAACACCCCCTTTTGTACCGCTTTGTTCGCCATAAGTTGGCAGAGTATGCTCAGGCGTGAGTCCCTTGCTCACTTTGCCACTGGATTCAAGCAAGCCTGGCTGAAGACGGCTGAAATGTCAGAAACCGGACCTAGGAAACTTGTTTCCGGTCCAGGGAAGGCATGGATTGGCAGTTCGGGCTGGACTGTTCCCATGAGGCACATGGTCAGATTGATTTGCATATGGCCATGTCTGAACTGGGGTGGGAGAGTGGGCTAAGGAACGGTGATGGATTAAACACAGATCTGTTGACTGGGTGTGAGTGTTTGATTGGTTCGGATGCTTCGTCTATCGCCACCCCCTTTTGTACCGCTTTGTTCGCCATAAGTTGGCAGGATATGCTCAGGCGTGAGTCCCTTGCTCACTTAGCCACTGGATTCAAGCAAGCCTGGCTGAAGACGGCTGAAATGCCAGAAACCGGTCCTTGGAAGCTTGTTTCCAGTCCAGGGAAGGCATAGCTTGGCAGTTCGGGCTGGACTGTTCCCATGAGGCACAGGGTCAGACTGATTTGCATATGGCCATGTCTGAACTGGGGTGGCAGAGTGGGCTAAGGAACGGTGATGGATTGAACCCAGATCTGTTGACTGGGTGTGAGTGTTTGATTGCTTAGGATGCTACGTCCATCACCACCCCCTTTTGTACCGCTTTGTTCGCAATAAGTTGGCAGGGTATGCTCAGACGTGAGTCCCTTGCTCACTTAGCCACTGGATTCAAGCAAGCCTGGCTGAAGACGGCTGAAATGCCGGAGACCAGTCCTGGGAAGCTTGTTTCCGGTCCAGGGAAGGCATGGCTTGGCAGTTCGGGCTGGACTGTTCCCATGAGGCACGGGGTCAGACTGATTTGCATATGGCCATGTCTGAACTGGGGTGGCAGAGTGGGCTGAAGAACGGTGATGGATTGAACCCAGATCTGTTGACTGGGTGTGAGTGTTTGATTGGTTCGGATGCTCCGTCCATCACCCCCCCCTTTTGTACCACTTTGTTCGCCATAAGTTGGCATGGTATGCTCAGACGTGAGTCCCTTGCTCACTTTGCCACTGGATTCAAGCAAGCCCGGCTGAAGATGGCTGAAATGCCAGAAACCGGTCCTGGGAAGCTCGTTTCCAGTCCAGGGAAGGCATGGCTTGGCAGTTCGGGCTGGACTGTTCCCATGAGGCACAGGGTCAGACTGATTTGCATATGGCCATGTCTGAACTGGGGTGGCAGAGTGGGCTAAGGAATGGTGATGGATTAAACCGAGATCTGTTGACTAGGTGTGACTGTTTGATTGGTTCGGATGCTCTGTCCATCTCCACCCCCTTTTGTACAGCTTTTTTTGCCATAATTTGGCAGGGTATGCTCAGATGTGAGTCCCTTGCTCACTTTGCCACTGGATTCAAGCAAGCCTGGCTGAAGACGGCTGAAATGCCAGAAACCGGTCCTGGGAAGCTTGTTTCCGGTCCAGGGAAGGCATGGCTTGGCAGTTCGGGCTGTACTGTTCCCATGAGGCACAGGGTCAGACTGATTTGCATATGGCCATGTCTGACCTGGGGTGGCAGAGTGGGCTGAAGATCGATGATGGATTAAACCCAGATCTGTTGACTGGGTGTGAGTGTTTGATTGGTTCGGATGCTCCATTCATCACCACCCCCTTTTTTACCGTTTTGTTCGCCATAAGTTGGCAGGGTATGCTCAGATGTGAGTCCCTTGCTCACTTTGCCACTGGATTCAAGCAAGCCTGGCTGAAGACGGCTGAAATGCCAGAAACCGGTCCTGGGAAGATTGTTTCCGGTACAGGGAATGCATGGCTTGGCAGTTCGGGCCGGACTGTTTCCATGAGGCACAGGGTCAGACTGATTTTCATATGGCCATGTCTGAACTGGGGTGGCAGAGTGGGCTAAGGAACGGTGATGGATTAAACCCAGATCTGTTGACTGGGTGTGAGTGTTTGATTGGTTCGGATGCTCCGTCCATCACCACCCCCTTTTGTACCGCTTTGTTCACCATAAGTTGGCAGGGTATGCTCAAACGTGAGTCCACTCACAGAGTGGGCTAAGGAACGGTGATGGATTAAACCCAGATCTGTTGACTGGGTGTGAGTGTTTGATTGGTTCGGATGCTCCGTCCATCACCACCCCATTTTGTACCAGAAACCAATCTAAAGCAGCACGAGTTGAAGAAAAAACAGATTTTGCAAATGGCACAGGAGGATTTAATGATGGTGCTGAGTGAAGGAGTTAAGCAACGTGATAATTTGAGTGAGGGAGGATATGGGCCCGTGGATCTATTTCAATCACGTAAGGATTGTATAGAGGACTTTGTTTTTCACAATGAGTCTGTAATCCCCGATTTATGAAACAAGGAATGCGTGACTGAGTTCAGCACTTCCAGCAACAATGTGTTGTGGATGAGACCAATAAGGAGTCTCTCACATTAGCCAAAATTGCTGGGGACTAAATATTGTTTAAGATCTTGACCGAATAGAACACAAGGTCGCATGCATGCTTCACAGATGAGTATGTTGGTGGTGGCCAGCAGCGGTGCTATAGGCGATGAAAGTGGAAGAAAGTATATAATATTTGAAGTGCATCACAGGATTTATGAAGGGGAGAAGGTTGTCATCAGGGAAATACATGGGGAGAGGAATCAAAGCTTTCTGATATTGATGATTAGGGTAATCCCTTTTTGTCTTTTTGTTGTATAATGGTGGGCATCGCTCCCTAAGTGTCTGATACAAACGGTCCTTGGAATGAACTGCAGTGGATTATAACTAGGTCCCGGCTTCACGTTCATTTATTTTGAAAGAGTGCCAGTGGTTCCTAAAGGCAGTGCTCCATAAGACGTGACTCTTCCAAAAAATGCGTTCTTCATTGCTTTGACCCTAATGGGTGGAATAACTTGGTACCAAAAACCAGTCATCACTGCTAACCTTGAAGTCTGTTTATTAGTATTATTTTTAATGTTCGTTATATGCGCATTGTCTAAACGTTCATGGAATTATTCTCTACTAAATATATCGCATGCTTCTACCTTGTCCTCACTCTCCACTTGAGAAACTTAAGGCCAGTCATTTGTGCAATTTGAGTATCATTGTGTGCACTGGTCTGAGAGGGTCAAAAGATGAAAGCGTTTATCCACAAGACGGTGCTCCCAGACCTAGAAGTCAGAATATGCAAGAGTGGATATAATTCTGGAAATTACAGTTAACACATGGAGGACTATCAAAGCAGAAGTGGTGGGTTTAAAACAACAAGCATTTGCAATGCAATAGGACTCACATTTATGCAAATTTAAGCTATAGGCATTGTAAATGACAATGCGTTTTATTTAAGTTTTAAAAACCAAAACATAAATAGAAGGCATTGGGCCATATGTATCAAGGCGAATTGCGATCGCAAACGCTAAAATTATGAGAATTTCAGCGTTTGCGATCGCAATTTGTCTTAGTGCTATGTATGAAATCTCAACTGTCTTGCAAATGAAGGAATCGCAAAAATTGCGGGTCCTTAAATGGAATGTATGACGCAACCAAATTGTGCGAATATGGCACAAAGAATCGCAAATTACAACCAACTACAGGTTGGTGAAATTTTGCGATTTTTTTTAAAAATGCAAGTTTTTACATTTGGCATGTGGCGCACACACCTGCCCTTAGGGCATGTATGTGCGCCACATGTGCACCCATGCTCATTTCAGGGGTGCAACAGTGTATCATTTTGACACCCTGGCACACTTGAAATTGCATTCTCAATTTGCGATTCTCTACTTGGGAATCGCAAATTGAGAATGTCTTCCCATTCATTCCTATGGGCCGCTAGGCCCATAGGAATGAATCTGGAAGTACACCTTAATTGCGAATCGCAATTTGCGATTCGCAATTAAGGAATATCCCCACAACCAGAAAGGTCCAGCGGATGTAACAGTATGTTGCTTTCAAATATCTGTCATACTTAGAAGTTGTTACAGGTAAAAACCTTGGCACTGATGGCTGTTTTTTTCAACTCGGTTTCAATATTTTATATTTTCAACTGTTAGTTTTTAAAAATTAAAAAAAAACTTGAAGGCTCTACACAGATAACCCCTTGTTTTAATACAGAATTGTGTCTACTTTTCAAAAATGTATATCTTTCCGGGATCCATTATTGCTTTTACACCCATTTCTACCACTAACTGGAAGGAGGTTGAAAGCACAAAAAAAAATCACATAAATAGGCTATGTCCCAGTAAAAGGCCAAAACTATGTAGAAAATTTTGGTTTTCTGACAAAAGTCTGCTGCCCCTGAAAGCTGGTGATTTCAGCACCAGAAACCCTATGTTGCTGTCCAATCCCACCCCCATACCCACCCCACACCAATCCACACCACTCCCAATCCATCCCAATCTTTCCAACCACATCCAATCTACCCCACTCCCCTCCACCCCACTCCACTACCACAATTCATTCCACTCTTCCCCAATATACCCCTCTCCACTCCAATCTATCCCACTCCACCACAATATACTCCTGCCTACCATACTCCTAGCTACCCGACTCCAGTCTATCCCAATCTGCTACACTTCAATCTACCCCACTCTAACCCAACCTACCCTAATCCACCCACTCCAATGTACCCCCAAACAACCTACTCCACTCTTCCTCAGTCTGATTTATCCCACTTCAATCCACTTTAGCCAACCCCACTCCAAACACCAGTGCAATATATCCAACTCCTCTCCAATCTACCCCTCTCTACCTCAGTCTACCCCACTCCAATCTACTATAATCTACCCCACCCACTCCACCTCAATCCACCCCTTCTCAATCTACCACACACTCCAATCCAATGTGCCCTACGTAAACTACCCCACTTAAAAAAAACCACTCCAATCACCCCACTCCAATCTACTCTAGTTTTATCCACCCAGTCTGCCCCACTCCACAGCACCCTAATCTATCCCACTACACGTCCCCAATCCACTCCACCCAAATCAATGTCACTTCACTCCAATCTCAACTCCACTCTAGGCCTGGGCAAAGCACTACGCTAGACTTGCGTAGTTTGTGAAGTTTGCGCTTTTTCGCACAAAGCGAATTGCACGTAGCACAGTGCAAACACGCGTAGCGTAGTGCAGCGGTCATTTTTTGCTTGCTCACGGTCCTCAACGTCAAGTTGGCGACCGCAGGCAAGCAAAATGACATCCCCGCGAGATTTTTTCCTCGTTCGCGATCAGCAACATCAAGTTGCTGATCGTGAGCGTGGGGAGGTCAGGTTTCTCATTGCGAGTGGTCGCGTATGCTCGCGACCGCTCGCGATGAGAAACTACCAGCTCGTCGGGAGATTTATGTTCCACGCTCGCGATCGGCAACTTGATGTTGCGGATCGCAAATCTACTCGAGCGGCAGTAAAAGACAGATCGCACTGTGCAAGATGTCATTTTCAATGATTGCACAGTGCGGACAAGCATCAGGCACTGTGCAATCATCACGAACAGCGCACCACGCAGTTCGCTACGCATAGCTCGCATAGAGCAAAGTGCACTTCGCATAGCTACGCCCAGGGTTACTCCACTCCCATCAATCAAATCTGACTCCAACCCACTCCATTCTACACAACTCCACTTCAATCTACCTATTCCAATCCACTCAATTACCCCACTCCCTTCTACACCATCCAATCTACCCTACTCCACTTCATTCCATAGTACCAAATGCCACTCAAATCTATCCCACTCAAGTCCAATCTAACCCACTCTACCCCACTCCAATCTACCCCATCCAATACACCCACTCAAATCTACCCCCTCCAATTTACCCCAGTCTACTTTAATCTACCCCACCCTGCCCCACACTAATACACCCCACACCACTCTACCCATCTCCACTCCAACCCACTCTATCCCACTCCAATACACGCCACTCCAATACATTCCACGCCCCACTCCATTCTACCTCAATCTACCTCACCCCATCCTAATCTACCCCACTCCACTCCTCTCCAATCTAATCTACCTAAATCTATTTTACTCCAATCTACCAGACTCCCCTCCACCTCACTTGTCAAACCTAAATCCACCCCAGTCCACTCTTGCCAAATATACCCCACTATATCCCACTCCACTCTATCTCAATCTAGCCCATTCTACCCTACTCCTATCTACCCCACTTTAATCTTCCCCAATCTGCTCTTCTTCAGTCTACCCTACTCCACTCCAACCTCCCCCAATTCAATCTACCCCACTCCAATCTACCACACTAATCTAACCAAGTCCCCACTCCAATCTACCCCAATCCACCTACTCCATTCTACCCCACTCAACACCAAGCTGCCACATTCTACTGTACTGCATTCCACTTTACACCTCTCTACCCCAATCTACCCCACCCCATGCAACTAACTTTTAGCCATGCTGAACAGAAGCCACATTGATGTACAACATGGCTAAACACATTGCCAAAGCAGTAGCTCTTGCAAGGGCGAGACCTACTGGCTTTACGAATGCTTGGTTTCACTGCTTTCACCTTACCGTTATTGTTTAGAGTGCATATTGATCAGAGGACAAAAAACTGGCTTTATTTTTGTACTGTCCAGGACATAAAAATACCAGTGATCTTAGTTAACAAAACACAACAGGTGCAAGCATAGTCTTATTAGAACTTGTGGCTTTTGGGCCATTTTATTTCACCTCACCCACCCAGCCTAAACATAGTGCTCTATAAGCTTTAAATTACATAATTTATCAAGCATTGGTAAATAGGTTTCACCTATGGGCAAGCTATTGGCAACTGGGTGGAGAAGGCTAACTGAGTTCCTTAGGTGTGGGTAACAGGACTTTTAAAAAAAAAAGCACTATGCAGTGGCCAGTGCTGGCTGCTTCACAGCGTATCTTCGTTGGAATGGTGTTAGTAGGGGGAGTAGAAACAGGGACGGGAAAGCGGTTAAGCAAAAGACACAATTGATGGACGTAATGCAGAACAAATTAAAACATTGACCCCCAGTCAAGAGATATGGGTTAAATCCACCATTCTTTTGCTCACCATGTCACCCGAGTTTCGACCTGGCCATATGCAAATCAGTCTTGACCCTGTGCCTCATGGGAACAGTCCAGCCCGAACTGACAAGCCAGGTCCTCCCTCGACAGAAAGAAGCATCCTGGGACCGGTTTCGGGGTTTCACCCCTCTACAGCCAGGATAGCTTGATTCCAGTGGCACAGTGAGCCCAGGACCCACGTCTGGGTATACCTGGCGCACTTAGGGCGAGAAAGCAAAAGACACACAATTGATGGACGGCATGCAGAACAAATCAAAACATTCACCCCAGTCAAGAGATCTGGGTTAAATCCATCTTTCTTTTGCTCACCATGCCATATGCAGACCTGGCCATATGCAAATCAGTCTTCACACTGTGCCTCATGGGAACAGTCCAGCCAGAACTGCCAAGCCAGGTCCTCCCTGGACCAGAAACAAGCATCCTAGGACCGGTTTCTAGCTTGATTCCAGTGGCACAGTGAGCCCAGGACCCACGTCTGGGAATACCTGGTGCACTTAGGGCGAGTAACCAAAAGACACACAATTGATGGACGGAATGCAGAACAAATCAAGACATTCAGCCCCAGTCAAGAGATCTGGGTTAAATCCATCATTTTTTTGCTCACCATGCCACCACAGTTTAGACCCAGCCATATGCAAATCAGTCTCGACCCTGTGCCTCATGGGAACAGTCCAGACAGAACTGCCAAGCCAGGTCCTCCCTGGACCGGCAACAAGCATCAGCCAGGCTATCTTGAATCCAGTGGCACAGTGAGCAAGGGACCCACGTCTGGGCATACCCATCCCACTTAGGGTGAAAAGTGCTATGCAAACAAATGATGGATGGAATGCTGAATAAATCATACTTTCTCCCCCAGTCTAGAGATCTGGGTTAAATTCATTGTTCTTTTGCTCACCATGCCACCCCAGTTTTGACCCAGCCATATGCAAATCAGTCTTGACCCTGTGCCCCATGGGAACAGTCCAGCCCGAACTGCCAAGCCAGGTCCTCCCTGGACCAGAATCAAGCATCCTGGGAACGGTTTTCTGCAATGAATATCATTAAGAACCCACTAAGAACACGGTTAAATCAAGATGTTCTCCAAGACCTATTGCTTCAAAAGAAAGAAGGACCCAACTTTGAGGATTATGACCCCAGCAGAGCAATTAGTCTCTGGCTTACAACAGGAGGCACAAAGAATAAGCGCGGACATAAAAGGCCACATCTATCATAACTACTGAAGTACTGTCAATATGAGTCTTAGATCAGGCTGCCATGCAAGATCATTTATTGTTGTATTTCTATACAGTTTCTATACGTTTGGATAAGAAGGATAATATCGCTTGTCAAGTTCTTCTTTAGTATTATTGCAAAGCATGTTTATTGATTTTAATAAAACAAAAATATAATAAATGTTTCTCTGTCAGCCCTTCTAATTGATGAAGGGATGGGAATAGGTGGGACAAGTGGATTTTACAGGACATGTAGATTTCAATGGAATTTTGTCCTTTGGCCAAGCAGATTATTTTTAAAATTCCACACCCCAGAATCTATGTCACCCTTATGGTAGGCCTAAGCTAGCCCTATGGGCAGGGTGTGGTGTATGTAAAGGTGGGACCTGTATTGTGTTGTACATGTCCTAATAGTGAAATACTGCTTATTTTGTTTTTCACTATTGCAATGCCTATTTCTCTTATCGGTTAATAAGGGGATTGCCATGAAATAACTTTTAGGTGTAATTTCCCATTGGGAATAGATAGATGTTTGGAGTTTGGAGGCTCTGAATTCACATTTTAAAAATACATCTTTGGGTGAAGTTGGTTTTAATAATGCATGTTTTTTTATATGCCACTTTTAGAAAGTGTGCATTTTCAAATTTAACCATTCTGTGCTTCTGCCTGTCTGTGGAATCGACGTCTGTGTTAGGATGACAATTGGGCATTTGGGCATTCACTCTAGACAGTCACACATAGTGGACTGAGGTGTGCCTTACATATAGATATAGGCCATCACCAGGCTGATGGTCCTGCCTGAGCTAGAGTGGTGAGAGGAGTTGTCACTGACACCTGAATAGGGCTGTGCCTGTCCTCACACAAAGCTGTCTCCACCCCCTTATAGTGTTTGTGTGTAGCCAAGTCAGGGAAAGGCAAGGTCGTATGCACGACGGTATGCACCTGTTACAACGCATTCGTTACTCCGCACTACCATTACAACGCGACTTTTATAACGCATACCATTACAACGCATTGCGCTGGGGGGCGCTATAGGATAGGGAATGGTATAATTTACTATCCAACACCTTCCCTAGGGTCCACGGGGACTGGAGTTAGAATAGTAAATTATACTTACCACTATCCAGCACCCCAAAGTGCTATGCGTTGTAATGGTATGCGTTGTAATGGTCGCGTTGTAATGGTAGGTAGTTGTAACGGTATGCGGAGTAACGTCATACATCCATGCACGACTTTCCTTAGAAGTTTGCCTACTTCAAAGGCAAAAATGGGTTTAAGTATTGGAACACTGACACTCTTCAAACAGAACACTCTGGATTTAGGACATTCTGCCAGGAAGATCAGCTGCGTTGCTGTCAGGAGGAACTACCACTTTGCTGTTTGCTTTGCTGTGTTTGCATGATGCTTCTGTCTTGGGCAGTTAAAGGACTTAGCTTTCTACCTCCTGCTTTCCGAGTTTCTCCAATGGCTTGTGTAGAGCTTGCCTGCTGAGGAAATTCTCGGGATATCAAATACTTTATCCTCATCTTGCTACCGGCACTGGGGCTCTTCTGCTGTGAGTCCTGCAGTGCCAAGTAGTACCGAAACCAGTCCTGGGCCCTCTGAATGTAGTAGTTGTGCTGTAACCTCGAGAATAGCAACCCAGATGCTGTCCCGATGCAACTGCTTGCACCGCCCATGAGGACCACAACGCATAGACTGTGACAACATTGTAGCACCAGCTTCACAGACCTCGCCTCACGCTGCCATCTATGCTGCTGCAGGCACTGAAGCTAAGAGCACAACTCGTAAAGAGCACGATTCAGCGCCTTCACAACATAGCAGCCCCTGGTGTATTGACGACCGCACCATCGACTCTGACCTAGTCTCTTACGCCGCTATTTTCACTGTGGCTGAGGGCACCGCTCATGAAGAACACGACCCATTGCCCCATCTCACATCGCAGCCCCGGGGGGTGCCAATGACCTGTCCAAGCAGACAGCATTGCGGCATCGGTGATGATCGCGAAGCCGTAGTCACCACTTGTGAACAGCACGATGCATCAACAGCGGCATCATCAATTTCTGTGACCGTGTCCTCTGAGACGAGAGGTCACAGGGGTACCTGAATACAGGCTACACACAGTGTAGCCAGACAGGCCGAAAGGATGAGTATCAGTTGTTATTCAGTTCTGCATCATTCTCTCACGGCACAGTAGTACATGTAGTAGTGCCAGCCCAATTTGACCACATGGTGGATCATCAATTACGGAACTAGTAGAATAAAATGAATATCCCAACAAATAGGAATAGGACAACTGCTAAGCCTCTAAAAATGCTTCCCAACACGGAGTGTATGAAAGATAGAATAACTCCAAAGACCGTCTGGAAGGTACTAACCAAATCAGAGCCAATTGTTTTTTAAATAAATGCGCTAACCGGCAGTATTGGAAATGTTAAAAATGCAATGCACTAGCCGACCAGCATGGTATAGGAGATTGATGGGAAGTAGCAACTGTATCTCAGAGAAAGACCTTGTAGCTTGAAGATCAAACATCTCTTGTGCAGATGTTAAGGCCACTTCCTTCCTTCAGTTTGCTTAAAGCATCAAAGTTCACATTCAAAATCCAGTCTGAAGGCCACATTGTTGCATCCCTGTTGCCACCGTATGAGCAGGTGGAAATAGCATGTGTACTATAGGTCACGCCCACAGAAACCATCACCAGATATGGTATCCTCAGTTTTACACCCCAGCAACCTTGACTAGTCAACATCAAATAACTCTCATTAGAGAGCAATCTGAACACCAGACACATTGCAGCAGCCAGAGAACCTTTCAGATAACATGACAAGTTCACCATGGACGCATTACATGCGCCTTGGAGTGTAACCTTCCTGCAAATCAGAGAACAGCCTTAAGTATTCTCGAGTCCGTACTACTAAGAAAAATCTCAGTTGTAACATTCCTACAACAATAAGTGAAAGGTAGGGCCCATGCCTCATGTAAAAATCCTTCTCCTGGCACTTAATACCTGCCTACTTGATGGTGTTGTAAGCAGAATTTAAAGTGAAAATTTTAAATTGGCAGAGAAATAAACCTGTGTATTATCCAATCTATGGATGGTACCACTGCAACAGGAAATGGCAATTTCTAAAACTGTTTTGTGTATCAGTGTATGTTTCATCTTTCTTAGATACAATGGTCTATTCTTTGTTAAGTTTTATAGTAAAAACAAACCAGTGGCAGTTAGGTGTTTCCATGGAATGCGACCAGTGCGAAGCATCTGCAGAGCCGAACTTAGTAGCATAATAAACCAAAGCTTGTATTGTCCATGTTGCAAAGAAGACATGTCACTCTTTATAATGTCAATAGAAGACGGCACAGTGTTATCCACAGAATTTTCCCTAGTGGCTATTGTAGCCATACAATTATCAACTACTGCTAGATCCTTTTCTGATTTTGCTCTGTCAATCTCATGCAGTCTCTCAGCAGCCTCTTGCTGGGAAACTTTCCACACTTCATTGTATATTGCATATAGAATGCACTTTTGACGTGGCCTTCAAGGACCTAGCAACAAATCCTGTAGGACCACATCATCAGAAAGAAGAGACAAGTGTTGTTTCACCTCATACAGCGTCAAATATTTTAGCCACCCTGGCATAACTTTCCATTGTTGTATGTTCTGACTACTCCTGCATGTTGTGTCAGCACATAACATGGGTCTGGCCTATTAATCCTGAACCCTTTCGTGTTATCAAGAAAATGTGCATTACATCCGTTAGTATCCAATGGCACACTAGCCATCCCTCTGGATTGGAGCGTAAAGACTATGTCCTATTTCTAAGCATGTTGTCAAACGTGTCCTTCGTGTAATTTGGCAATTGCTGCAAATTCACGAACCGTGTCAAAGTAGAAATTTTTGGTGTATTTAGATCCTTATCTTGGCCAAGCTGAGATAAGATGTCTGCTTCACAGTTTTATTCAGGAAAAATCAGCTGGTGAGTTACAAGGCATGCTCGGAATAAAGCCTCCTTCCTCTGAACCTTCCAATCTTTAGTTCCCAATATTGATTCAAAAACAACATTGTCTCTCCAAAAAGATATACTCTTGTGTCTACAACAGGGGAAATGAAAGCTGCAGAATAAATCAACTATGTGTCACTTAGCATATTTGTTTTTGCCGGTGAAAGTGTACGTTTTTAATAATACAACTCTGGGTCTGCTGGACCATGACCTGAAAAATATGCAACCTTCTGTGCAGTTGTCTTTGAGCTATCCTCTGATGATGTAGGGCTGTGTTCCCATTGGGTATAATAAAATACTGCACCTGGAGTACTTGTATCATGTAGTTCCTATAAACCTATATAGGATCTGTGTGTTTAGACAACATACACTATAGGACTGGTGTCAGGCTGATTCTAGACACCCCTACCGGATATGTTAGCCTGTATACCAGCTAGCTCACAGTGCTACCATAAACCCCTCTTACCAAGCAGAGAATAGTTATTGCAACTATCGAGCATGACAATCCTGTCCCAGCGGGATCGTGGAAACAGTGTACTATGTTTTGCTCAGTCACTCGTGCTCACTTTGTCTCAGAGAGATACAGAGAATAAACGGTGGGGATGTTTTTCAATAAGCATTTACATTCTAGTGTAAAATAGATGTACTGAAACAACCATTAGACAGGAACAGATATCAATGATTATAAGCACTAACAGAGTAAAAGGATGGTAGATTCCTACTATTGTGCTAAAACAATGAATACAGGCACGTATATAAAATACATGTCAATAATAAATGCGTACTCCTACGATGCGAACCTAACTAGATGTACCGAAGTGTACCTAGCATGTATGTGGGTGTAAAAGCAAAGAAGCCCTCAAGGATTAAGTCAATCCCATTACCAGAAGTGAGAGACTGTGGGACTTCATCTTGGTCTACAGATGGACAACCAGCACGGATTGTCAGAGCACTGCAAGCTGGAGTGTCTGCATGCAGGAACCTCAGCGTCACATGTCTGTGTGTTGACATGGAAGTTATTTTCTCCTCTGACTAGCTCAGCAAGATATGGTATATATATACCAAAAGTGGTAACCCCTGAGGATACATCTTGCTGTGTCATGTCGGACTAAGATGATGGAAGAAATGACCTGTATACATAGGTATTATACATTAGATGGTAGGCCTGCTGTCCTGCGGGGATTCCAAGAATCCTCATGCATAATGAATGAGGCTTAAGCTTTTCATAGAAAACCCCATGTCCTCTTCGGACATTACCATAACTAGGTAAAAGGTCAGTACTAAGAACCGTTATGTACTGTAATGGTGGACAGAATATAGGTGAAAGACTAGGTGACTACCTGAGCCTGTATTGGGGTACCTATATGGAACAAAACACTTGCTTTATGTAATAATGACCATAATGCTGAAAACAGAACATTTCATCATAATTAGATGTACCATTTCTTCATTATTAAAACCAGAGTAATGTTATAAATCAGTAAGCATTTCATTCACTGTGTTAATGTCCCAATCATTGGAGATATTTTCAGGAGTGAGAAATATGCATGGGACATGCAAACGTTTCTGTCAGTCCAAACATATCATAGGATAACAATTCCAAGAGGAACTGGAACACCTAAAACCAGGGAAAGGTCCCTTCGCATTTTGTGTGATGAAGAATGGGGTTTCAAAACCTTGTTTACCAGTTCAGTAGCAGAGCGTTCTAATAGATAGTGTCAATTTAGATGCAAGAAAAAGACAGTCACAAAACCAATTCAAATGAAGAGGAAAAGTAATGAAATTATAATCCAAAAGTATATCCATGGATGGATAAGGTATGTTTTATTGAACCAAATAAAAAACTCATGTGGGAGTGGGTGTGACAAATCAGAAAAGAAGTCACCAAAATCAACAAAATAGCCGTAGGCTTTTTGCACAAATGTGAGGGGTACGTGAAGCTTTGTAGAACTGGTAGCCGACAGTGTCAGTTCAACTGCAGTACGTTGTAAACTCCATCATTGTCTGCCGGCAGAGTTGAAATCTGTGTAGTCATATTTGACGATGTAGTAAGAAGTAGTGCCACTTCAGGGTTAGCTATCCCAAGCCAGGGAGAAGCTTCATCATTGGTCAAAGCTTGTAATGCGACTTCCTATAAGGTAGTGAGAGGAGGCAGATAACAAACCAGGAGACCTTGAGGCTTACTATGTAGAAGCACCCACATTATGTGGTTTGATGAAATCACCAGAAACCAATAGTTTGTGTTTGTCTTTGCTTCCAGCAAAGAGTGGTAAAAGTACAGTTTTGGTCCCTAATACAGCCAGGACAGGCACAGGCGCTTTGTAAGATGGCCCAAACCCCTTCTTGTTAATTATTTTCTCCCATACTAGATACCTGATCTTTGAAATACAAGCAAAGGTTGCTGATACTTCTTTCACTTCACCAGTGGCAGAACGTTTCTGTTTTGAGCGTCTTTAATGTAGTTCAGGTCTTGTAAAACATTGAAGGGTTCACTGATATCAAAATGCGTTTCCGCCACCACTGTATTGGTACTGTCAAGGTCTGTAACCCACATTTTAACTACAAAAAGAATTTCATAGGGAGTTCAACCACCGAAGAGTCTTCTAGGCAGATTGATTAAGGCTCTCAGGACCCCATAAAGGTGGTGAACCCGACTGCAACCTGAACCTAAGACTCTAGCTGGTAAAGACTGCTTTAAGTCACAGTTTTTCCTCTCCACTACCACCTTTCCCTCAGGATTATAGGGGGAAGAGTACTGCACAGTCACACCCTATTTTTTTATGATGTCTCTATACACCCCAGAGGCGAACGCTGGAACAGATGGAAGCCTTTTATAACAGTTTAAGCGCCAGCCAATCGCTGTGGGAATATCAACAGAAATTGAGAGCAGAAATCCACTGCTAACATGATATATTTCTAAGACCCATCGGTGTATAAGGGTCCTCAATAGTCCACGTAAACACAAGCCAGAGGTTTGTCTGAGATCAAGAGCAGTGTCTGTGATGGATACTTTGATTTGCTGGCAAATGTAACATTTAAGGACATAGTTTAGTCTCTTTATAAAGACCTGGACACCAGTAACTATGCTGCAATAGTCAAATTGTAGCCACCACCCCTGGTGAGCAGATGCTAGACCCTCATCTGCGGCTACGATCAGTACTAACCTGTGATCTGAATTAGGTATTACTCTATCCCCCCCACTCCAGTAATATGAGTAAATGTAATGTTTTGCGCGCTTAACTGGTAGGAGTATTTTAGCGGAAAAGCTTCCATTAAGAGGGTGCCATTGCGCTCATTATCAACAGCCGTCATGTCTACATTTGTTCTCGTACTGAGACGAGTTACAGCAACTGCAGCAGTTTGCTCTGTTGCTTTTGCAGCTTTGTCAGTAATTGAATTCCCTGCATTGTGTACACTAACATGTTGATGGCTCAATGTGTGAAAGACATGAGCCTGTGGCAAGCTAACTTTCAGCTTAGACACTTGTCCCCAAAGCATCTTATGCTTGATCATGTACCCTTTGAAAATCTCTGTATCCATTCTGGTTTCAGTAGTGTAAATACATATTGTAAGACTGGACACAATAATAGGAATCGCACACTAGCAGTGTGGTGAATTCAGGATCTGCATTCAAGTGTCAGAATGAGAGCTTTTAGTTCAGCCTGCTGTGCAGTGCAATTACCAAGTGACTGTTTTTATGTTGCATGACATTGACATTTTCCACTCCTCATTTTGCCCTTCACCGCTGCATAAGCAGAAGAGTATTGGTGTTTTATCCCTACTGCAGGCTGGGCAGAACCATCAGTGTAGATTAAAAAATAATACTGATCTAGAGGCATTATTTAATTGGGCAGAGAATATGTGTCTTCATATTGAAGGTATGCTTGTGTTTGGAGTGTAGAGTCAAATATATAATATACATCTGTCGCTGTTAGTGAGTTGGCCCATTGAATCCACCATGATTGTAAAGCTTTAGCATTTGGAATGCTAGCCTTTGTTGCAGTCTCTAAGCCTTGAATGAGAGTAATGACAATTATTCATTTTCCCCTTAGCCAATGATCTTTCTTTCACTACAGCTGTCTGTACCACCGTCAGGATTTTTTTCGGACGGTGCAAAATGCATTTCTGGATGGTAATATGAATGTGATTTATATGCAATTGGTACAGTGTCTCCTTCATTAAAGGAAACATAAGTGTATCCAGATGCACCCGCAATTATGCAGATCACCAAGTTTGTGGTGTGTGTAAATGTTTTGAAGCTAACATGTCAGCTAGTACTGAAGGTAAAATCTGTGTGTTCAGATATCCAATGTGTGCTTGAAAAGTCTGGACAAATCAAGTCATAAAATGGTTTTACCCATAGTGCATAAACTGGTATGTAGGTTCTACCAAAATTTAGAAAACCTAATATTGATTGGAGTTTTTTCAATGTGTTTGAAGGTTGCAGAAGTGCACATTTCTCTAAAAAAAATGTGTTAAAGGATGTTGTTAAGTCATCATCGGTTACCATATGTCATCGACATTAGAAAATGCTTGGTCATTAAAATCTTGTTGTAGTTCTGTGACCCAGGCCGAAAACATTCCAGGGTTATTCTTATACCCTAGGGGCAAACCGACAGAACTGTCTTTGAGAACCGAGAGTGCTGAATGCAGTCAAGTACCTGCTTTCAGGCACTATGTTTTGGCAGAAAAACCCATTTGTAATGTGTGTGGTTTTGGATCATTTCGCGCACTATATTGTTCATTAGTGCTGAGCTATCCAAGTTTTGTACAGCAATCATGCATGTACCAGTGTTCAAGTGTCCGTAATCTCAGTTTAAACTATGTGAATAGTCCAGTTTCATTACAGGAAAAAACTGACGATGACAAGGGAATATTCACTGACAAGATGCAACTTTCTATTACACCTTGATATTCAAGTTGTGTGAGTATCTCTCCAACTTGTTTTTTAGCCTCATGTTTAATCGGGTATGGTCTTTGTGGTTGTGGGCTGGACTTTACAGGTACAATTTGATAAGGGGATCCTTCATCCCAACCCAGGTGGTTGCGGTATAACGCCAGAGCTTGTGCTAACGACCACTCCTTGGCATCCCATCACGGGTTTCCATAAGTTCAGCAAATCAGACTCCAAAGAGCACAAAAATGGTAGATCTAAAGGAGGTATCACACTGTACATCTCCACGAAGCTTCCGGTGATGACTAAACTCATAGTCTCTCAAAAGAACTGGCTGCAAGCAGTCAAACTGTTCAACTGGAGACCAAATTACTCTCTTATGTTAATCGAAATTTACATCAACCCTTGCTTGAGGGAAAAATGTTCCAACTTGAACCATCTTATATCAGCTATACGTGATATGTTTAGGGATCATCCCTCATTGGCTGTATTATAGTGGGGGAATTCAATGTGAAGCTTTTCAAGATCATTATGAGGAAGCCCCAGAGCTGGCCCTTGAATGTGCTGGAACATCACAGAACAAATAAGGTCCAAGGGAAGTTCACGAAACAAGCTGGGTGGAACTTATGGTAATACAGCTCAACAACCTTGGCTTCAAAGTCCTAAATGATAGGTTTCCACAGGATGTTCTGCCAGGCTTTGAAAAAACATTAAAAGTTTACCGGACCTGAAGGTCTAGTGACGGTAATAATCTACTTGACCTAACTGTAATGTTCTTTAACCATAAACTGGTTTCAAATTATGTGATCGTAAGCAAATATTTTAATTCACTGAGCAGCCATTTTCTTCATTACCACATATGATGGCACCTTCAAATATGTCAGTTCAGCATGTTTGCTATACAAAAAACTCTTCTGTTTGATTCAATAGACTAATCTATCCATATATAGGATACATGTGACCCCTAACTTCGCTCTCAGTTCATTACCAGCATTGTCACATGGGCGAGGCCAAGAATGTTTATCAAATATGTTAAAACAAATATTTAATTAAAGCATTATGTGGTAGCACAGTGCCATTTTGGTCTGACCGAAGCCCTGTGGCAGAGGGCTGAGGACTAACGCGCTGAGCGTTGCAAAGCGCATTTTTAACTTAAGCCTTGCCTGTCTTCCTGCTGCTGAGTGCTAGCAGCTTTAAACTCTACTCTTCCCGCTGACTACGAGCGGCGACCGGCATACTTTGTGTTTTTTACTTCACTCCCCCATCCCGCCTTCCTGACTCCTCCCACCACGGCGTCATCGCCTATTTAGGCTCCGCCCACTTCCGCCTCGCGTCTGACCGAAGCCCTGTGGCAGAGGGCTGAGGACTAACGCGCTGAGCGTTGCAAAGCGCATTTTTAACTTAAGCCTTGCCTGTCTTCCTGCTGCTGAGTGCTAGCAGCTTTAAACTCTACTCTTCCCGCTGACTACGAGCGGCGACCGGCATACTTTGTGTTTTTTACTTCACTCCCCCATCCCGCCTTCCTGACTCCTCCCACCACGGCGTCATCGCCTATTTAGACGGGCCTCATGTGTCAGCGCAGCGGACGAGCGCAGCGGGCGCGACGTAGGCGCGCCGGAGTCGCACCAGAGTCAAGCCCGTCTGCGCCAGGACGGGCCTAGGGCCTAGGGATGTGGATACTACTATCTCCTACTCATCCCCCGCCCTCATGCACCTTCGAGCTGCCGCTTGCCCCCTATCGTTTGACACCTGGACGCGGATTATTTCACTCGGAATCACGGGCAACCTACCCCCCCACCTGGGTCCGCTCACTCCCCCCACTTCTCTCACTATACCTGAGTCACAGATCCGCTTACTTTATTTGAACACTCGTTCTTTTGTCAGGCATCAAACTGACATCTTCCATCTACTCATGACTGAAAGGCCTGATGTCCTCTTACTCTCTGAGACTTGGCTTACGGACGACTCCCTCCCGGACATTTTGGCAGCGCTACCTCCTGACTACTGCCTGCTCAACACCAACCGCCACGGGGGTCGCCCCGGAGGGGGGGTCGCAGCGGTAATACGAAAGGATATTCAGGTTATCACTCCCACCTCTATGACTTTCCCGGATGTGGATAACCTGGTTTTCAGTCTTGGAACCGAGGTGGGCGCAGTTACCTTTATGGTACTCTACCGCCCCCCCCAGTCCATGCCTTCTTTCCCCGCACTGTTTATTGAACAGCTTGCTAGCATTGCTACTTCGTCCCCACGTATAGTTATCGCTGGGGATTTCAACTATTGGTTTCAGCACAGGGACGCCGGTCCCCATGCTTTTGAATTGTTTGAAGGTCTCTCGAGCCTAAACTTCAGCCAATTAGTCACCTCTCCCACTCACAGTGGTGGCCACATACTTGACCACATCTGGGTCCACGGGGTGAAGCCCTCCCACCCGCTCATCACACCTTGCGTGTGGTCGGACCACCGCCTTATTGACACCACCATCTCTGTGGCTGGTCAGATTAGGATTCCCCCGCGGGAGGGTGGCATGGCTCGTAAGTGGAAGGCCGCTGATTCCTCCAAACTGTTAACTCATCTGTCTCACACACGTCCTCCTCCCCTCAATAACCCTGACATTAACGAGCTAGATGGCCAAGTTTCCAGCTGGCTTATATCAGCCAGCGACATCTTCGCCCCACTAATCAAGTTCCCTCGCTCTCGTCATAACCACTCACATAAATGGTTCACTCCCCATCTTAAAACTCTACAGTTAGAACTTTGCCAATCTGAACGCAGATGGAGAAGAGACTACTGTCCGTTAAGCAGAGATACTTATGTGGCAGCCCGCAAAAAGTATAAATCCGCAATCTCTGCAGCCAAGAAAGCCTATGTCTCTGAGCGCATCCTGTCAGCCCCCTGCAAGTCGAAGGAGATTTTCAGAGTTCTGGACGAATTCACGTCTGATTCCAGAACGCTCCTGTCTCAGGCCCCTACCCAGGAATCTTGCAATGCACTTAGTTCTTTTTTTTACAGAAGATTGTTTTGATTAAGGGCACTATCCCGGTCACTTCATTGGGTGCTGGTTCCGCCACTTCCCCTCATAATGCTTTTTCTATTACTCAGCTCCCTCCATTAGATTCCATATCTCTAGCCAACTTGGCTGTCCGCATCAAGTCTGGTTCTCCTGACGACCACTGTCCACCTTCCATACTTCGGGACATCTGCCATTCTTTACCTGACTGCATCCTTCCTTTGCTCAACTTTTCTCTTCTTTCCGGGACGGTACCCAGCTCCTTCAAGGAGGCCGTTCTAGTGCCTCTGTTGAAGAAGCCTGGAGCCGATCCTGCCGTCCCGGCAAACTATCGTCCCATCTCTCTCCTACCCTTTCTCTCAAAAATCCTGGAGGCCCATGTCACTGCCTGCCTCTCGGGGTTCATCGAGAGTTCCACCTTCCTCGAGGCCAACCAGGCCGGCTTCCGTCCTGGTCATTCTACGGAGGCTGTGATCCTGGCTGTCCTGGACACCTTGAGAGATGGAGCTGACAAGGGTACCTCCCAGGCCCTGGTATTATTAGATCTGTCGGCCGCCTTCGACACGGTGGACCATGACATCCTTCTCCACCGTGTCGAACTGGCCGGCATCCAGGGCCTGGCGCTGGCTTGGGTGAAATCTTTCCTCACGGGGAGATTCCAGTCTCTTAGCCTAGGTACATTCAGGGCCCCTAGGGAACATCTGCCTTGTGGGGTCCCCCAGGGCTCCTCTCTATCCCCCCTTCTTTTTAATCTTTACCTTCGCCCTCTTCTTTTTTCTTTGAGGCAGTGGGACGTCCGCGTCTTCAACTACGCGGACGACCTACAACTCATTTTCTCTCTAAACTCTCCCTCTGCTATTCCCACCTTCCAGGCAGTTATGTCCCATATCTTCCAGTGGATGTGTCAGAACCAGCTGAAATTGAACCCAGGAAAGACGGAGCTCCTCCTGCCGGGTAAGAGTGCCGTCTACTGGGGTCCACACTTCTGGCCGACTGAGCTCGGCTCCCCTCCCACCCCGGTAGTCTCGGTGAAAAGCCTCGGGGTCACTATTGACGCTGGGCTCTCTCTCGGCCCGCAGGTGGGGACGGTGGTTTCATCCTGCATGTTCCAGCTACGCAGGATTAGGAAGGTGGCCTACCTCCTCACTCCCGATGCTCTGCTACAAGTCATCATGGCCCTTGTTCTCTCCCGCCTGGATTTTTCAAATTCCATCTATTATGGTTTGCCCAAATGCTCCATCAACAGGCTGCAAATCATTCAAAACCAGGCGGCGAGACTGGCCCTCGGGATTCCGAAGTGGCAGTCCGCCAAACCCCTCCTTGTCAAACTACATTGGCTCCCTGTCAGCCTAAGGGCCGCCTTTAAGGTTGGCTGTCTTATCTTTAAGTCTCTCTCCGGTTCTTGCCCCGCTTTCCTGAAATCCCTTATCCAACCCTACTGTCCTTCACGTAATCTTAGATCACTTCACCTACATCTTTTGGTGGTCCCCTCCTTCAAACTCTGTAGATCTGGGGGTCGAAGATTCGCCTTCCTCGGCCCCAAACTCTGGAACTCTCTCCCTCTCCCAGTTAGGACCTCCGGCACTCTCATCCAATTTCGCAAATCACTAAAAACCTGGCTCTTCCCACAATCCTGTTAAATTCCCTCTGTTTCCTCAGCACCCTTTCAGCGCCATGATACCCTCGGTGACAGTGCGCTATACAAACACCCCATAACATAACATAACATAACATTTTCAATCAGCACATTTACAGCCACAACATTTCCAATTGACATGCGATTTTGCTGACAAAAGTATATAGTACACAAACAATGTTTGGAAATAGAGTTTCTGAAAATATTTGTCATTGCACATCACCAAGTAAAGTGTTCTGATTTGTTTGCCCTTATTTAAATACTTGTTTGCATCACACTTCTGAATTACACAAAAATGTGTAATTTCTAATATATTTTGAAATATTTGTACTATTTATTTACAAGCTATTTAAATGTGTGTTTGAAAAAAGCGGACATCTTACACCCTTTTCTTTCACAATGATTGTAAGACAGCTCACTTTACAAAACCATCTAACTGTCACAAGAGAACGAAAAGTAAAAGCCATTTTCCAGGATATGGAAAGCAGCAATTAGTAAAAAGACAAACTAACATTTGACCTTCAACCTTGAACAGCAAATGTGTCAAGATAAAAACAAGATTTAAAGGCATCTCTATTGCTCATTCACTTTCTGAATGAACAGAACACCTGTTCCTTTCAAGTTCGATTTCACTGGCCAGAAGAGACCAGTAGGTCCTAAAAAGCTCAACCTGATAAAATGTGACTCACAATAGCAAGTGGGTGAGAGGATCTTTTGAAGGCAACTGGATATGATCAGGTGAAAAAACAGTCATACCTCGATTATACAATATGCAACCTCAAAATGTTCAATTTAGTTGAAAGCTACTGCATAGCACACCACTCTGAGAGAGATCATCTCCTCCAAGTTATAAGAATAAACACCAACTTGGAGCAAAACACTCTGGCCTGTGTTACTAGCAAACTAGTCTTTACTGGGAACCACAGGCGCCTCAAATAGCGGGACAGTTCCCATGGTAAAATCAAAACTGAATGCATAAAAACTATTAGAGGGAGGATCTATGACATAATATCGACAGACAGAATATCTACATACAAAAATATTGACACAAAAATATCGAAATCAAAAATATCGGAGTCATATCTTCATAAAGGTAAGTACAAAAATATAGAAAAATTAATATCGTAGTACAAAAATATCGAAATTAAAAATATCGTTTTTTAAATGTATAAATAATAATGTAAAATTAATTTTAAAATACATATAATTTTACAAATATTAAATAAAAACATTAAAACATAATTAAAAAATTAAAACTAATACATATACATTTAAAATAAATTAAAAATGTAATAATTGAATGTAATTTTAATTTTTTTAATTTCATTTAATTGATTTAATTTAAATATAAATTTATTTTATTTTTACCCTGTACGCCTGTACCCCAAAAACCCAAAACTGACCCTGAACCCTAAAAATACCCCTTTACCCAAAACCTGAAAACTGACCCTGAACCCAAAAAATACCCCTTTATCCAAGAACTAAAAACTGACCCTGAACCCTAAAAATACCCCTTTACCCAAAAACTGAAAACTGACCCTGAACCCAAAAAATACCCCTTTATCCAAAAACCCAAAACTGACCCTGAACCCTAAAAATACCCCTTTACCCAAAAACTGAAAACTGACCCTGAACCCAAAAAATACCCCTTTACCCAAAAACTGAAAACTGACCCTGAACCCTAAAAAAACCCCTTTATCCAAGAACTAAAAACTGACCCTGAACCCTAAAAATACCCCTTTACCCAAAAACTGAAAACTGACCCTGAACCCAAAAAATACCCCTTTATCCAAAAACCCAAAACTGACCCTGAACCCTAAAAATACCCCTTTACCCAAAAACTGAAAACTGACCCTGAACCCAAAAAATACCCCTTTACCCAAAAACTGAAAACTGACCCTGAACCCTAAAAAAACCCCTTTATCCAAGAACTAAAAACTGACCCTGAACCCTAAAAATACCCCTTAAAAAAACTAAAACATATAAAATTTAAAATATTATTATATACTTACCTATACTTACGTTGTAATGGTATGCGTTGTAAAAGTTGCGTTGTAAAGGTTGTTTCCCCGGTGGATAGCGTAGGGGTAAAAATTTACTATTCACACTCCAGAGGGTGCAACAGTAGGGAAAGCGTTGGATAGCATGGGGGTAAAAATTAATTCCCACACTACTCCCACTTTAACACACAACACACTACACATATAAAAAAGACAATTAATATAAATTTCAATTAATCAATTAATAACAATTAATATTACTAAATTGATGTAATTATAAATGAACTAAATAACACATATTAATTACTAATTAATTAACAATAAATACCAAAGAAAATTACAATCTCTTTAATTAATTACATTTAAATATATCACACCCTATCCCCCTATAAACACACAACCCACTACACAGAAATAAATCATATCATTTATTCACTTAATAAATATTAATTACCAATTAATTATTATTTAACAATAACAAAAAATTAAATATATTAGCACATGAACTCTAAATAATTTAAATACATAATTAATATTATTTAATTATCAATTAATTATTAATTAACAATAACAATAAAGTAAATATATAAGCACATTAGCTGTAAATAATTTAATTTACTAATTAATATTATAGTTTCCCAATTAATTAATTAACAATAACAAAAAATTATATATATAAAAAAATTACTCTAATTAATGTAATTAACTAATTAATATTAATTAATTACCAATTAAGTATTAATTAAAAATATTTACAAACATATATTAATTAATTAATAATTATTAAATTACTTCCCACCCTATTCCCCTATAAACCCACAACCCGCTCTGATACTAAAACGCAAAATGTAAACAAATTTACAAATTTTCAAACATACATTACAAAACATGTTTAACAAACATATAAACAACACATTAAAATACATAACACTAAACAAAATTTCGATATTAGTAACATTCGATATTAGTAACATACATACCTTAAAAAAACGATATTCTGTCTGTCGATATTTTGGACATCGATATTCTTTACTATCGAAATTAAAACATCGATATTATTGTATATCGATATTTTAAGTTCGATATTTTGTCTCACTACCTTAGAGGGATTGGCACCGAAAATACTTCTCCAATCGCCGAATGGACCAATTTCACTACTCTGCTTCTAGCGTAATTTCCACACATAAGGGTAGCTACTGTAGAGCCTCTGATCTACTAAAAACTGTCCCCTCTTACCACCCCGATTTTAAGTTCAAAGAAAGCTCTGAACACCTCCCTGAGAGCAGGTTACATTAATCCAGGCACACAAGTGTTAGCAATTAAATTTAAGTTGGCGCAAAAAGCCTTAAGCAAGTGGTATAGGCTGAGAAGACAAGACGTATGACCAGTTTTGGATGACCCGATTGTACAACAGTAGATTGGGCAACTCGAAGAAATTTTGGGCACTGATAAACCAGCAGGTGAATGGTCAAGCGTCAACATATCTGAATTGGAATGGTTATCCTTTCATTCCAGATACTTCAAGTCCAGTGCTTCAGTTAGCCTGGACAGCCACGCCATCCACTAAGGGAGTGAGCACTGCTACATAAGCACTACAAAGGCTCTTGGCCCTACCAGTTACCAAGCCTTTGAAGGTCCCACCCCCTTCATTAAAAACCTGTCCTCCTTGACGTGTCAACTGACCTATGTCCTGGCTAAAACCAGATCAGATGGGGGCCTTCAGCCAAATGGCCTCCTCAGGACCTCTTTAAGCAGGAAATCCACTTCTGGGCTAGCAAACTTACAATGCTATTTGATTACTGTCTAAGGAGTTCATCAATACCGTATAAGCATTTGACTGAAGCCCTATGGTCAAAGTTAAAGAACTGGGGTAACTGGTCGAAACTAGACAATCATTCAATTACATACTGACACATGGATTCACGTCAAACTAGGTGACAGAACCTGCATATCCAGGAACGTTGTCACCACTTGGGAGGGTTAAGCAGGGATGCATGCTGTCCTCTATGCTCTTTAATGTATGCAATTGTGTTTAGCCCAGCACGTTCGACAACACAGTCACCCCGCCCCAAGATCGTAAGCAAACAGATCAGCAATTTGCTCTATGAGGATGACCTAGTACTGCTTAGTTACACGAGAATTTGGATGCAGCGCTTTTTAAATGTGCTACATTTTTACTCAACGCTAACCTCCTGGTAGTCAACTTAAGAAAAACTAAAATCGTGACACTGGGCAGGAAAATTAATAAGGCGGGAAGCTGGTACCTCAACAATAACAAGAGTGAAGGAACAGATATACAAACACCTTGGTGTTACCATCGGTGCAAGATGCTGCTTTGTCCAGCACATGGAGACTGTAGAAACAAAGGCCCTGGTCCTCCTGTCATCTTTCTCAAAACTGTCCAGCTCTTTGTGGAGGGCCATCCTTGATTTATGGCAGTTTAAGAATGCTGAGGAGGGATGGCAGGCTTTGAAATTCGCTGGCCACCAAGATATATAAGACTGCTCTTCAACTGCCGAGATCCTCCTCAGCTGCCCCAATCTGGATGGAATTGCCTTCTTGACCAGTGGGTGGCAAGGACAGGTGCATTCTCAAATCTTTACCAAAAACTCTGGCTTGCCAGGAGCGAAGCTTGTGTGGTGTGCCACCCGGCCGCTACCATACAATGTTTGCAATCACCTCCCTGGGCCGGGTGCGGACCAGGGAGTATTTAATAAAGGGTGACGTCAGCGCACGTGGCTGATGGCACGTACCGAGTATCGGTGTGAACGTTCCTGGTTTGTGCTGTGCTGCTAGGCTCACGCCGGGAAATTTCTGCCACATATCACTAAGGGTACCCCAGTGAGGGTAGATTACGGCGCACCCCTTCCGGGACTTGGGTTGCTACATTCGTGACGAGGCGGGATCAGACTCCGCGAGCAACCACGTGGCTGACATGTGGGCTGGCCTTGTAAGCGAACGAGCAGCTGAAGCACGGAGAGCAACGCGGGCATCCCACTGAAAGAGTAGACATGGGGTGTGAACCGAGGCGGCCATGCCAGAACCCGACAGAACGGCTGCGTCGGGGGCGGCTGGAGAAAGGCCGAATCGTGCAGCCGGAAAAACTCTACCGGAGTTTAGTAAGCTGGCAGACCTCGTGACAACAGCACCATGATGAAAGAAGTGGCTGGGGCAGTTGGAAAACTGTTTTGTTGCTACCCGAGAGACGGAGAAGAAGTCGTTGATGCTAATAATGGGTGGCGATGAACTGTATGAGCTGTTCCAGGACCTGCCTGATACCAGAGACAGTGGAGACTACAACAAAGCAGTGCAGGCCTTAAACCAGTACTTTGATCAACAAATAAACCCCGATTATGAACATTTCAAGGTGCGCCAAGCCAAACAACGGGGGGAAGAATCGATTGACATGTACTATGCAAGGTTGAAGAAACTGGTCAGCACCTGTAGTGGGGTCGATCGAGCCTTCTTGACGAGGGCCCAACTGATCGCAGGGTGTAAGTCTTCGAAACTGGGCAAGCTGATCCTCCGCCAACCGGGGATCACTTTGAAAGAAATACTGATTCTGGGAAGGTCACATGAACTGGTGGACGCAGGCGCAGGTGAAATGGAAATGGCGCTTGCGAAGAAGTTAAGGGGGAGTCAGCCAGTGTTTCCAACTCCTATCAAGGAAGAGAGGGTCGAGGCTCTGAAGAAGGCGTATAGCCGAGGGGCCGGAAATGGGGCCAAGACGGAGGAGAGGCACTGGAGGTGCGAGTGCCGAAACTGCGGCATGGGGGTGCATGCTCCGAGAGTATGCCCAGCACAAGGGAGGCAGTGCTTGAACTGTAACAAATATAGACATTTCGCTAAGGTATGCCAGATTGGTAAATCACACGGCGGCAGCAGAACTCCTGAGTCGAGGCCCACCAAGTCAGCCAAGAATGAGAAGAGGACAGTAGGGGGCAGCAGTCGTCAACGACAGAGGATGAGGAGGACAATGTATTTGTAATTTCACACAATCGAGGAGTTAACACCACTAAGACTACCTGCCAAGTATGGATCGGGAAATGCAAATTGACACAGAGACGTTGGTCAACATACTGGAGGCAGATCAGTATGTGAGACGCAAACGGAGACCCCGACTGATGCCGACGACAGCCTGGATTTTGACATACGGAGGAGATACTCCGATTCCGCTACAAGGAGTAGTTGATGCGGAAGTGAAATACAAAGACAGAGTCACGGCAACCCGGTTCTATCTAACCTGCGACAGGGCCAGGTCGCTATTAAGTTGCCACACTGCCGAAGATCTAGGCCTATAATGTTCGCGAAGCACATACATCAATCCCAGGCGGACAAACTGCTGGAGGAGTTCCCCGAGTTGTTCAGGGGACTTGGATGCCTGAAAGGAGTAGAGGTCCAACTCCACATTGACGAGTCGATCCAGCTGGTAGCGCTTCGTCACCGGAGGGTACCGTTCCACCTCAGACCATTGGTGGAAGCAGAGTTAGAGCGCTTGGAGACGGAAGGAGTCATCGAAAAGGTGTCGGGACCCACGCCATGGGTGTCCCCCTTGGTGATAGCCCCCAAACCGAAGCAGCCAGGGGCCATCCGGCTGTGCGTGGACATGCGGTTGCCGAACAAAGCTATTCGCTAGGAGAGTCACATCACTCCAACCATCAATGAGATTGTGACTGATTTGAATGGGGCGCAGTGGTTCTCGAAAGTAGACTTGAACTCGGGGTACCATCAACTGATGTTGGCGGAAGAAAGCAGGTACATCACAAAGTTCTCCACCCATGTGGGACTGCACCGCTTCAAGAGACTGAGCTTTTGGGTGTCCTCGGTAGCCGAGGTGTTCCAAGAGGCCGTGAGAGAAGCGCTGACCGGTTTAGTAGGAGTTATCAATGTGAGCGACGATATCCTGATCTTCTCGAAGTCGCTGGAGGAGCATCACATCACGTGCGGCTAAGAGCCACTCTGAGGCGGCTGGTGGAACAAGGCTTAACACTGCATCAAGCTAAGTGCTAATTATATGCAACAGAAGTTGAATTCTTTGGACACCGGTTCTCGGCCAAAGGACTACAGGTGGAGCCGTCCAAGGTAGAAGCCATTAGAACGGCAGCCATCCCTCAGACGACATCAGAAGTAAGAAGTTTCCTGAGAATGGCCAACTACTGTGGCCGATTCATTCTACAACTTGCCACCATCTCGGAACCTTTGCAGCAACTAACCAAACAAGTATTTGCAATGCAATAGGTCTCGCATTTGTGAGAGTTAGACCTATTGGCATTGTAAATGACAATGTTTTTTATGTATGTGTTTTGGTTTGGAGTGGAGTGAATGTATATGATTTGGAGTGGTTGAATTGGACTTGTCAGTTGAGGAATTGTGTGGTGTGTAGCGTATTTGTGTAGTGGAATTATATGACAAGGTGAATAGATAGGAGCGAGAGCTGCACAGAATAGATAGAAAGGAAGATAGAGAACGATAGGTAGTTTGTACATGAAGTGGTGAATGAACTTTAGATAGATTGCTAATGAGATACAGCAATTACAGGCAGCGCCGCTCACCTTTCCTCTCCCAGAACAATAGATTGCAAGGGTACATCTCACTCCCGTCTTTCATTAAAGGAGGCTGACGCACTCGATTTCTGCCATCACTGCCTGTCTGCCCTCCCTGCATTCAACTTGCCTCGGTGGGACAGGGGTCCTGAGGTCTCTGCACCAAGCGCTTCTCCATTCTAAGCGCTACCAGTTCGTTGCTCCGCTCAGGGGGACTACAAGCCCCAGAAACCCCTGCTGCACAACTGCTGCTGCTTAAGAGGGGGAGGCGCTACCATCGCGCTATTTAGCGCTGCCTCTCCACCCTCAGCGCGGGACTCGATTTCTGCCATCACTGCCTGTCTGCCCTCCCTGCATTCAACTTGCCTCGGTGGGACAGGGGTCCCGAGGTCTCTGCACCAAGCTATTCTCCATTCTACGCGCTACCAGGTCGTTGCTCTGCTCAGGGGGACTACAAGCCCCAGAAGCCCTGCTGCACAACTGCTGCTGCTTGAGAGGGGGAGGCGCTACCGTCGTGCTATTTAACGCTGCCTCTCCCCCCACAGCGCGGGACTCAATTTCTACCATAACTGCCTGTCTGCCTTCCCTGCATTCAACTTGCCTCACTGGGACAGGGTCCCGAGGTCTCTCAACTAAGCGCTTCTCCATTCTAAGCGCTACCAGCTCGTTGCTCCGCTCAGGGGGACTACAAGCCCCTGCTGCGCAACTGCTGCTGCTTGAGAGGGGGAGGCGCCACCATCACGCTATTTAGCGCTGCCTCTCCCCCCACATCTCGGGACTCGAATTCTGCATTCACTGCCTGTCTGCCCTCCCTGCATTCAACTTGCCTCGGTGGGACAGGGGTCCCAAGGTCTCTGCACCAAGCACTTCTCCATTCTAAGCGCTACCAGCTCGTTGCTCCGCTCAGGGGGGCTACAAGCCCCAGAAGCCCCTGCTGCACAACTGCTGCTGCTTGAGAGGGGGAGGCGCTACCATCACGCTATTTAGCACTGCCTCTCCCCCCGCAGCGCGGAACTCGATTTCTGCCATCACTGCCTGTCTGCCCTCCCTGCATTCAACTTGCCTCAGTGGGACAGGGGTCCCGAGGTCTCTGCACCAAGCGCTTCTCCATTCTAAGCGCTACCAGCTCGTTGCTCCGCTCAGGCGGACTACAAGCCCCAGAAGCCCCTGCTGCACAACTGCTGCTGCTTGAGAGGGGGAGGCGCTACCATCGCGCTATTTAGCGCTGCCTCTCCCCCCGCTGCGCGGGACTCGATTTCTGCCATCACTGCCTGTCTGCCCTCCCTGCATTCAACATGCCTCGGTGGGACAGGGGTTCCGAGGTCTCTGCACCAAGCGCTTCTCCATTCTAAGCGATACCAGCTCGTTGCTCCACTCAGGGGGGACTACAAGCCCCAGAAGCCCCTGCTGCACAACTGCTGCTGCTTGAGAGGGGGAGGCACTACCATTGCACTATTTAGCACTGCCTCTCCCCCCACAGCGCGGAACTCGATTTCTGCCATCACTGCCTGTCTGCCCTCCCTGCATTCAACTTGCCTCAGTGGGACAGGGGTCCCGAGGTCTCTGCACCAAGCGTTTCTCCATTCTAAGCGCTACCAGCTCGTTGCTCCGCTCAGGGGGACTACAAGCCCCAGAAGCCCCTGCTGCACAACTGCTGCTGCTTGAGAGGGGGAGGCGCTACCATCGCGCTATTTAGCGCTGCCTCTCCCCCCGCTGCGCGGGACTCGATTTCTGCCATCACTGCCTGTCTGCCCTCCCTGCATTCAACATGCCTCGGTGGGACAGGGGTTCCGAGGTCTCTGCACCAAGCGCTTCTCTATTCTAAGCGATACCAGCTCGTTGCTCCGCTCAGGGGGGACTACAAGCCCCAGAAGCCCCTGCTGCACAACTGCTGTTGCTTGAGAGGGGGAGGCGCTACCATCGTCCTATTTAGCGCTGCCTCTCCCCCTGCAGCGCGGGCGAAGCCAGGGCCAAGGGTGGGCCCATCCTAGCCCGTCATCGCCAGGAAAAGGCAGGGCAGGGCCCCCTCTCTTTCATCTGCACCCCGGACCATAAGGACTTAAGGTACTGTCACTTCTAGCCGGACTATGTTGGCTGTGTATTGAGATCATCAGAAAAAAGGTTTATCTAACTCAATCTTGTTTGTAGGATTTCGGGCATAGTCCACTTTTTGCTATGGGGAAAAGGAAATCAATGGAGGGCGGTGGCTCAGTCACGAGCGCAACCAAGAAAGGGAAAAAGGCAAAGAAAGTGTTACATGCGGGAAGTAATTGTGTTCTGACGAGAATTGAAGCAATCGTTAATGAATGTGAAGGTGTTTTGGGAGATAATAACATTATGAATATGACTAATCTCTTAGATGAACTTTTATCTCAGTGTAATAGGAGAGTAGTTCCATCAATTTTTAGTAAACAAACCCAAAAGCTACCATTAGTCACAATTCACACTACTCCTTCTGAGGATCCATTGACAAATATGTCTGGTGGTACTCTGAACGAAAGCATGGGAGTGCCTCATCTAGGGGCACCTTATGACGGTATAATTGCCAATCCAATTTCCTGTTCCAACAGGTTTGCAATTTTAGAACACATTACTGAGGGCATGCCTCCCGCTACACTTAGTGTGCCCAACACTACAGCAACTCCGTCTATCCTTAGAACTAGATGCAACTGTGGTGGTAATAATGAGGGTCTGTTACAGAAAGTCGGAAGACTGCTAGGAGAGGTGGCTTCCTTAAAGGAAATGGTTGCAGTGCTAGCACACAGAATGGATCAGCCACCCCCTATCCCGGTGCCACCGGCACCGCCCACTCCCGCAACTGAAGTAGCCAGAGTACTGTCTGGAGGCGTTCTAGGGGCAAAGGATAGGCCCAGCACCCATACAGTCAACCATTCTTAAAGTTCTACTAATATGGCCACAGCATCTAGAACTGTCAGATCATATGCTGAGACAGCCAAAGTGCGAGGTAACCCCGGTATATGTACAAGTACAGTTGGATCGCAGGGCTTACCCCCCTACACTGAGGAACGGAATACTTGGGCCAGACCAATATTATCAGACACGCTAAGCACCACCTACACAAGGAGCAACCCATCGATTGTCTATATGACTAGAGTCCCTAAATTTTCACACAGCCAGGGCTATGAGAGCAGTGAATCTTTAATTAACAAATCCATTCATTGGCTTCGACATGTTAGGGGATGCAGGTCAATTATAAGGGAAGACTTGCTGAAAGTAAAGAGGATCACAATGGCTAATTCCCAGACCGACTGCATCGAGTTACAGCTAATAAATTCAGAACTAGCTGAGAATTTAGTGGCCCTAGAGTTCCGCACTGCCTCCCCTGAGCACTCTATGGTTCAGATTAGACGCTCACCCCTTTGGTCTCCAGTTAGCCATGCAGTGCTTGTAGTTCAGGAGAGGACGGTGAAAGAGTCCGGACTCAACCTTGTAGACTGTCTAGATGCGGCTCCACAACAAGATCCATCTAGAGACATTTACTGTGAGTCCGTCCCTCAACCTACTAGCCCAATTGCAAAAGGATTGGAAGGGGGTGGAGACAATACTGATCTTGGGAGGGGTGCTGAAGGTAGTAATATGGGGGTTGATGGGCGGAATATAAGGGTGATACAATTTCTTTTTTGGAATATAGCGGGTTTGCAGAAAAGACTGTTTTTACCAGAGTGGAATGAGTTTATAGAGAAATACGATGTCTGTTTGTTCCAAGAAACATGGAGCATGGCCCCTCTGTACAAATCAGGGTACACTACCTATTTCGTCCCAGCCCTAAGTTCAGGGACAGGGCGCCCATCAGGGGGCTTACACATATGGATCAACATCTCCCTGAATTGGTCCATCACCACACACAATTTTCTCTCACAGGACTTGCTGCATTTGACGATTAAAGGGCCACATAATTTTTCAAATGTGGAACTGTTTAATGTATATGCGAGAGGGTCTCCTGGGGCCCAAACATCATCTACCCTGTTAATGTTGGAGCAGGAACTATCATACCTGTCGCCCCTTTCCAATATTATTGTGGCAGGAGATCTTAACTACACGTACGAGCCATTGGGCAGGGAAGATCTCCTGGGCACGAATGAGGAAGATAATAAATGGGCTATCCCTTCTCTCAACATAGTCCCCATCAAGAAATGGTCACAAAGGGCCATCCAGATTAATGCCCTAACCTTCTAATACAATTTAAGAGCACTAAATGGTAGAACTCGCTCTGACCCGTGCGGGGCCTTTACCTTCAATAGTATTGGTTCGCCGTCTAGGATTGACTACATCCTGTTAGATGTCCGTCTATGGGCGGATTTAGTTGACATGGAAGTGAGACACACTCTGGACAGTGACCACAATTCCTTATGCATGCAGATTAACAACAAATGGGCACCAATCACTAATAATTCAGTTGATGGATTTAGATTGACGATAAAAGAGATTGTGCCTTCTTACTGCAACCGACGCCTTAAATGGCATAAGGTTTTGCACCAAGATGACAAATTGCTTAGCATAAGAGAGCTTATTGATGAGAAGACAGGGGTACTTGAAGGAATTAAGGAGGTCCCTGAGGAGGTCCCTGCTTTCCCTTTCTCTAATTTTTACCAAGATTTGTTAGAAAGGCTGGGCACGTTTTTCACCATCAGGGAAAGCAGTGCAGCGAGAGGTTGCCCACCAAGGCCCACAAATCCCTGGTATTTGGTTACATGTAGGGAAAAGAGGTAGGTGTTATCTGTAGCCCTAAGGGAGAAAGACCTGGTCGATATAAGAGTGGCCAGAAAAGAGTATGTTAAGGAGCAAGATACAGCAAAGCGCAATTGGGACGAGTCCCATTGGCAGGACCTCAAATCCGCCGTATATCAGAAAGACTCTTCCCTGTTCTGGGAATTGATTAACAAAGGATCCCGAGGAGGATCGGACCCAATCCCCAATCATATTACAGGGCAACAGTGGCATCGGGGGCTTTTACAGCATTAGAACCCTTCGAGATTCAGGTGGTAGTAAGGTCAATAGAGAGTATAGCTCCGGGAAAGGCGGCGGGTCCAGATGGCCCACCCGGTGACCTTCTCCTGCCCCTGAATCATGGAGGGGAGCCGAAGTGGTACCAATATATAAAAAGGGGGATAGGGAGGACCCTGCGAACTACAGGCCGATCAGTCTGATTGACATGATTCAGAAGGAGGTTGGCAGGGTCCTCCTATTGAGGTTAAGGGCATGGATGGAGGATGGAAATTTCCTCTCGCATTTTCAGGCTGGCTTCAGGCAGCGGGTGGGTACGATGGACCAAGTGTTCAGGTTTTGTATGATCTATTGGAAAATCGTGGTCATAGGGAAAGGCAGCTTATATCTGGCCTTTATCGACCTGAAAACAGCTTTTGACTTGGTCCTTCGAGAAAAGCTATGGCAGGTCCTGTGCGACTTGGGTATTCCCCCCTTGATCCTTGGTTTTATTAAACAATTGCATGGGGGTAACTATGCCAGGATCAGGTGGGGCGGACAGGGTCAGCTAACTGAAAGGATTATTATTATTATTATTATTATTAAATGAAATTTGTAGAGCGCGCTAACACCATGGGTTTCTTGGCGCTAAGGGACATCGAATTCTTAGAGCTGAGGGTCGGTGCAGGTTAGCAAGGTGGGGGAAAAAGAAAAGTTTTAAGCAACTTCCTAAAATGAAGAAGGGAGCTGCTTGATTTGATGTTCAAGGGGAGGGAATTCCAGAATTTCGGAGCCAGAGAGGCAAACCTTCGACCACCAAATTTGTTGGTTCTGATTTTGGGTGTTATAAGTGATTTGAGGTGGGTAGAGCGAAGGTTGCAGTTTGGACGGTAGGGAGTGATAAGGGAGGTCAGAAAGGCAGGGCTGGGGCAATTGAGGACTTTGTACGTGAGGCAGCCCAACTTGAAGGCCACCCTTTGCTCTATTGGTAGCCAGTGAAGTTTGTACATCATGGGTTTAGCCGACTGATACTTTGGAGATTTAAAGATGATCCGGGCTGCCTGGTTTTGGACCACCTGAAGACGGTGGAGAAGAGTTTTTGGAAGTCCATGATAAATGCAGTTGGAAAAATCCAGGCGGGAAAGCACAAGGGAAATGATAACCTGAGTCAAGGCAGGTGTGGGAAGCAAGTGGCTGACCTTCCGGATTTTTTCTGAGCTGGAAGGAGCAGGATGAGATTACGGAGCCGATATGAGGTCGGAGGGAGAGATCGGCATCAATTATTACGCCAAGGCTTTTTACGGAGGTGGAAGGGGTCGGCGGGGGACCCAGTTCGGGAGGCCAGAACTGGGTACCCCAGGAAGAGAGGCTCGAGCCCGGGAGAAGGAGCTCAGTCTTCCCGGGGTTTAGCTTCAGTTGGTTGGAATTCATCCAATCTTGGATATGAAGCATAGCAGAGTGAAAGTTATCTATTGCATTGGGGGTGTTGAGTGGAAAGATGACCTGCAAATCGTCGGCATAGTTAAAGACTGTGATGTCCCAGTTACGGAGTGAATGAAGTAGGGGCCGGAGGTAGAGGTTGAACAGGAGAGGTGATAGGGAGGAGCCCTGGGGGACTCCGCAGGTTGTGGGGGTCTTGGGTGCTGTATATGGGCCCAGGCGGACGGCTTGGGATCTGTCAGATAGAAAAGACCGGATCCAGTTGAGAGCAGAGTCCTGGATACCAGCCTGTTCGACACGGTTGAGCAAGATGTTGTGGTCAACTGTGTCGAACGCCGCCAAGAGGTCCAGGAGGACGAGAGCCTGGGGGGATCCTGAGTCGGCATTTCTCCTCAGCATGTCGAGGACAGCTAGGATGACGGCTTCAGTAGAGAATGAAGGGCCTGAAGCCGGCCTGGTTGGGCTCCAAATAGCAGGAGGACTCAATGAAATTGGAGAGGCATCTGGTGACATGTGCTTCGAGGAGTTTTGAAAGGTAAGGCAGAAGCGAAATGGGGCGGTAGTTGGAGAGTTCCGCTGGGTCCACACCAGGTTTTTTTTGTAGCGGGACAAGAATGGCTTCTTGGAAGGATCTGGGGACAGTACCTGTGCTAAGTGAGCTGTTCAAGAGAGGTAAAATACATTCAGGTAAGGAGTGACATACTCTTCGCAGGACTGAAGGTGGGCAGTCGTCGTTCGGGGAACCTGATGTTATCCGGGATGCAAGCTGTACTAGGGAGATAGGGTTGATGGGGGGGAATTCAGTGAAAGCAGAAGATTTATTAGAGTGAGTTTCCGGGGTGGTGATCTGAGGGACGATGGAGATCGATGCCTTAATTTTTTTGATTTTTTCGACGAAAAAAAGGTTGAGGGCGTCACAAGTTTCTTGGGTGGGAGTCTGGCCTGGAAGGGTTCTCTCGTCAGATGTCAGTTCATTCATGATTTTAAAAATTTCTTTAGATTTGTTGTCCGAGGAGGAGATTCTGTCCGAAAAGTGAGTAGATTTGGCAGAGACTATAGCAGTTTTATAGTCTCTGCGAGCTGAGATGTATTGTGATCTAGCTAATTCGGAGTAATTACGTCTCCATACTAACCCTGGGCGTAGTGGGCGTAGTGGGGCTCCGCGGAGCTACGCGGAGTGGGCGAGAAGCTATGCCCACTCCCGCACTCCGCGTAGCCCCACTACGCACCTCCCTCCCGCTCTCCTCTACATACATTATTTAAGCAAACCAACCTTAATAAAACAATTTTAAAGCACTTAACGTGTCCGGGGCTCGTCTGGGGCTCCCTCTTGGAATCGCGTCGTCATGGATACCAATGCGCATGCGCGGGCGGCCGCGCATGTGCATTTCTCCCGAGAAAGGCGCGGGCGGCCGCGCATGCGCATTGGTATCTAGGAAGGGACGCTATTCCAAGAGGGAGCCCCGGACGAGCCCCGGACACGGTAAGTGCTTTAAAATAGTTTTATTAAGGGTAGTTTGCTTAAATAATGTATGTAGGGGAGGGCGGGAGGGAGGCGGGTGGCGGCTGACTCGGCTACGCACACGGAGTGGGCGTAGTGTTGCCGGCTACGCTGTCTATGCAAAATGCGTAGGAGGCAACACTACGCCTACTCCGTGGGCGTAGCCGATTCGGACACCCAGGCTTACTCCATACCCTTTCTGATTGACGTACCTTCAGTTTCAGTTTTTTTAGGTCGTCCGAAAACCATCTGTGGGAGTTTTGATGTCTAGTAGGGGGGAATTTAATAAGGGGGCGAATTTGTCAGTGGCTGACTGCAGCCAGGCGGAAATGTCATTGTCTAGTTTATCCACGTTAGTGCCTGGGACAGGGACAGAGCGGGTGTCTGACAGGTTTGCGAGGAATCCTTCAGCGTCGTAAGCGTTCCATTTACGAGATAGACCTCCGGCCATCAGAGGGATGGGGGAGTTGCCACTGATCGTAAGAGTGGTGTCTATTAAATGATGGTCTGACCAGATGGAGAAGTGTGGCTCAGTGGTTAGAGGCGGCAGACCCGGAAGCTGAAATCGGCCGTGGACCAGGGTTCGATTCCCCGCCTCGGCGGGTCTCGGGCTCTAAAATTTCACGGACTCGATAATTCTCGCTCCGGTGCCTACTCGACTCACGGGGTCACACTCTGCGACTCTGGGCAATAGCTTGCTTAATCTCCACTACAGCCCCTCGCGGCGGGATGCCTGGCTTTCACCTTGTGGATACCCTGCCGGGGTATCTCACAGGGGAATACCAGGACGGGTTCCCTAAGCAAGCGCTTAGATACCGTGTCGGTGATTTGCGCTATATAAATACATGTACATTTACATTTACATTTACATGCATGGTGAGACGGAAGGGGGGAAAGAATTAGGTTTTGGGTCCATATTTGGTCTAAGATGTGGCCCTTAATATGTGTGGGCAAGGTAATTTGTTGGGACAGGTTGAGACTGGTGAGGGCCTCAAAGGCCTCCGAGGCGTGAGGCCCGGCATTGATGTCGTTAAACCAGTAATTTAGGTCGCCGAAAAGGGCAAATCTAGGGTGGGAGGTGAGGAGGTTGATCAACTGATCAGACAGAATGGCCGCGAATGTTGGCATCGGCTGAGGGGGGCGGTAAAGAAGGAGGAAGGTTAAGGCCCCGCTATCCGTGTATAAGCTGAAGATAAGATTGTCAGCTCCCAGGAGGGGGATGGATGAAGTGGAGGTGGAGTTCAGATGTTTGGAGATAATGGCTGCTACCCCACCCCCGGGGCGGTTTCCTGGCTGATCGGCACGGAGGATGTAATAATCTGGGGGGAGGGCTGCTAGAATGTCAGGGAGTGAGTCCACAGTCAGCCAGGTTTCAGTGATCAGGAGGACGTTGGGTTTTTCGTTAGAGAGGAGGATGAAAATATCGGCGTGATGTTTTACTAAGGATCGGGTGTTTAGATAGAGAACTCTAATGGAGGTGTTGCTCTGAGTAGGCTGACTAGGAGATTCAATTGAGTTGGAGAGGTGCCGATCTGGTTGGGCGATGCCAGACGTAAGGATGCGACTGATAGTGGAGGGGGAGGGTGTGACATTGGAAGACTGTAGTTCCCTCAAGGAGGAGGCCGAGTATGTGATAAGATGGCCAGCCTGGCTGGCCCCTGGGCCCGGGCTGGCGCGGACGGGCGCAGACGGGCTTGCCTTAGGCGCGCCTTCGGCACGCTGGCGGCGCGCCCGCTGCGCTTCCTAAAATGGCACATTTTTATGGGAGCCGGAAGACGGCAAGAGGGGGCGTGGCCTAAAAAGGGGCGTGCCCAGCGATCTCGCCAGTGATGGCGGCGGGGTGTTTGCCTTTTCCCCAGGGTCCTGTGACAGCGCTAAGTCCGCTGAAGACAGGAGAGTGTGGCCCCACAAGGAGCAGATAGTGCAACAAGTAAGAAATAAAACAGTTTTAAAATAAATGCAAAGTTCGCCTACTCCCGGCTTTCCACCTCAGGAGGAATTGATGTCTCTGCCGCGCTCGTGGTCAGCGTGGTTTAAGTAATGAGGGCGGGGGCGTGGCCTAAAAAGGGGCGTGTCCAGCTATCTCGCCTGTGATGGCGGCGGGGTGTTTGCCTTTTCCCCAGGGTCCTGTGACAGCGCTAAGTCCGCTGAAGACAGGAGAGTGTGGCCCCACAAGGAGCAGATAGTGCAACAAGTAAGAAATAAAACAGTTTTAAAATAAATGCAAAGTTCGCCTACTCCCGGCTTTCCGCCTCAGGAGGAATTGATGTCTCTGCCTCGCTCGTGGTCAGCGTGGTTTAAGTAATGAGGGCGGGGGCGGGGCCTAAAAAGGGGCGTGTCCAGCGATCTCGCCGGTGATGGCGGCGGGGTGTTTGCCTTTTCCCCAGGGTCCTGTGACAGCGCTAAGTCCGCTGAAGGCAGGAGAGTGTGGCCCCACAAGGAGCAGATAGTGCTACAAGTAAGAAATAAAACAGTTTTAAAATAAATGCAAAGTTCGCCTACTCCCGGCTTTCCGCCTCAGGAGGAATTGATGTTAATAGGAAGGATAGAAGTGAATAGGGTTGCGTTTTAGCCCCGACGCTGTTTTCTCTCTTTGTGAATGGGGTGGTCGACCATTTAAGAGAGGATCCATCTGATGCCCCTACTCTGGCTGGAGAGAAAACTCCCACACTCCTCTATGCTGACGATACCCTCCTGACATCAAAGAACCCAAGCGGCCTCCAAAAACAACTAGTTAGATTTAGCCAGTTCTGAGACGCGCAGGGATTATCCATCAATACGACCAAAACTAAGTTAATGACCATATCCCTGTCGAAGCGGTTTCGAAATAATATTTCTCTGAATGGTACCCCACTAGAATTGGTCGAAGCTTTCGACTATTTGGGTATCCGGTTTACTAATTCAATGAAGTGGACTTCGCATATGGCTAAGATGCTCCTAAACCATAAGCGGGTGTTTGAGAGAACAACGCCTCTCGTTAAGTAAACCTGTTGCCCCGGCTCTTGTGGTGTAAGACGGGAAAGCGCTATCCTCGGCCCTATATGGGTCAGAATTATGGGGATTTGAGAATTCTGCCGACCTTGTAAGGTCAGAGAACACGTTTTTCAGAGGCTTGGTCTCACTTCCTCCCTCCACCCCATTGAAACCTCTTTACCATGATTTAGGTAAACGCTCCATCAAGGATAACGTTCGCCTTTGCCCTTTATTATTCTGGGCACTGGTAAGAACGACCCCCGAACTGGCTAACTATGCTGCTGCTCTCAATGAACTCATTGAAATGGATTCATGTCACAAGATTAAATGGATTTCCAACCTCACGCGGTTGGTAACGGATATAGGTTATGTGGAAGCATGGGATAGCCAGACCCCGCCTTCGAAACAAGACCTAAAAAAAGCATATTGGGAATGGGTTGAGTTGGAGCTGATGAAGAGTCCGATTAAGGGTGTCCTCACCGAGCGGTTTCTGGAACATGAGCAGGCTCGGAAATTGGAACCCTATTTAGACTTCATTCAGACACCCAGGGACAGGTCATTATACATGAAACTGAGAATTGGAACCCTCCCACTCAGTGATTTAATTGCAGGCTGGACGAGGCGAGATCCAACAGCCACAGTAGTCTCATGTCCAGGATGTACAGCCACAACAGAGTCTATTGCACATTTCCTTTTTGCATGCCCAGCTTATAGATATGCAAGAAGCAAATGGCTAATACCTATTTGCTTAAACTTGGGCTCAAGGAATTATCAGGTAGTTTTACGAATTTTAAGAACTGATGCTACCTTTCCTACTGTGGTGTGTGGGGTTGCAAAATATTTGGGAAGTGCATGGCTAACACGGTTGAAGCTTTTAGCCAGAAAAGCATGATGAAGCCTCTGTATAGACCTATTCTATGAAGCATTGTCTTTCTCTGTCTTTTCTTCTTCTTTTAGCCTATTTATACAAATTTTTTATTGTTCCTTTTATCATATAAATATTTTTAGCTTTATTGTTGTTGAACTTCATACTACAGAATGTACGGTTTAATGTTTTTTTTTTAATTGTGAAATCGGAATGTATACACTTTTATGATATTTTTTATATTGAATAAAGTATTACAACAACAACTTTAGATAGAGGTGGTGATCAGGTGGTGCTGAGTGATACTGAGGTGGTGGTGAGTGATGCTGAGGTGGTGCTGAGTGATGCTTTGGTGGTGCTCAGGTGGTGCTGTGCTAGTGCTTAGGTGGTGGTGAGTGATGTTGAGTTGGTGCTGTGCTGATGCTGAGTTGGTGATGTGCTAGTGTTGGCGCACTGATGAGGAGGTGGTGCTGTACGGATGCTCAGGTGGAGCTGAGTGATGCTGAGGTGGTGCTGTGCTGATGCTCAGGTGGTGCCGAGTGGTGCTTTGGTGTTGCTGAAGTGGTGAAGGAACTCTAGATAGAGGTGGTGCTCAGGTGGTGCTGAGTGATACTGAGGTGGTGGTGAGTAATGCTGAGGTGGTGCTGAGTGGTGCTTTGGTGGTGTACAGGTGGTGCTGTGCTAGTGCTTAGGTGGTGGTGAGTGATGATGAGTTGGTTCCTGTGCTGATGCTGAGTTGGTGCTGCACCTATGTTGGTGCACTGATGAGGAGGTGGTGCTGTACTGATGCTCGGGTGGGGCTGTGTGATGTGGAGATGGTGCTGTGCTGATGCTCGGGTGATTCTGAGTGATACTGAAGGGGTTCTTAGTGATGTTAAGTGATGCTGTGGTGGGGCTGAGTGATGTTGTGGTGTTGCTGAGTAATGTTGAGGGGTGGTGCTGCGCTGGTGCTCAGATGGTGCTGAGCTGGTGTTCAGGTGGTACTGAGTTGGTGTTGCTGCTGAGGTTGGACACCACTGTTGGCTGTGCACTGATGCAGAGGTGGTGCTGTGCTGATGTTGATGTGGTGCTACACTGGTGCTGTGCTGATGGTGATGTGGTACTGAGTGATGCTGTGGTGGTGCTGAGTAATGCTGTACTGGTGCTGCGCTGATGCAGAGGCAGTGATGCTGCACTGATGCTGAGGTAGTGCTGAGATGGTGCTGCACTAATGCTGAAGTGACCCTACTTTGGTGCTCAGTTGGTTTTGAGGAGGTACTGCACTGGTGTTGTGGTGAGGCTGCGATGGTGCTGAGTTGGTACTGTGCTGGTGGTGGTGCACTGATCCGGAGGAGGTGCTGTGGTGATACTTAGGTGGTGTTGAGGAGATGCTGGTGCTGAGGTAGTGATGAGTAATGCTGTCCTGGTGCTGCACTGATGCTGAGGTGGAGATGCTGCACTGACACTGAGGTGAAAGGATGCTGAGGATGTGCAAGGTGGTCCTGGAGATTAAAACAGTTTGGAGTTTATCGTGGTCTGTTGCCACAATATTACTAATTTACAAATATGCACTTGAGGCTTGTGCACAAAAGATATAAGATTATTTGAGCTCATTTACAGAGTATGTTAAACCATGACCATGTGAGAAGCTTTGGAAACCTGTGCAGGGGGCATGTAGTAAGATAGTGGGTGGAACCGGGGGCATGTGAAGAGATCGAAAGGGAGCATGGGGTGTGTGCAGTGGGAGGAGGCCAGGAGAGAGACTTCGAGAAGAATGGAGCACATGGAAAGGCTGTGCATGTGAGAGGAGATATGATCACTCAGACAGACCATGTCACATGGGAGCTTATGTACAGTGTTAGGACTAGAGCCTGCAATGTCATTACAGCTTTTAGCCTCCGGACCGCAAACACCATCTTATTTTGTTGCTACTAGGGCCCAGGCGCAACGAAGCAAATGTGTACATAGAGTACTGTGTCTACGCTCTATTACTCTTATTTGTGTTCTCCTAACCTAGATAGATCTGTGACACCACTAATTGCTAATGACGCTGTGTAATGAAATAAACCTCGTTTATAGGAAATAAACAGTTTATCATCACGAAACTTGAGAAGCGTGGCTCAGTGGTTAGAGGCGGCAGACCCGGAAGCTGAGATCAGCCGTGGACCAGGGTTCGATTCCCCGCCTCGGCGGGTCTTGGTCTCAAAAATTCCACGGACTCGACAATTCTCGCTCCGGTGCCTACTCGACTCACGGGGTCACACTCTGCGACTCTGGGCAATAGCTTGCTTAATCTCCACTACGGCCCCTTGCGGCGGGATGCCTGGCTTTCACCTTGTGAATACCCTGCCGGGGTATCTCACAGGGGAATACCAGGACGGGTTCCCTAAGCAAGCGCCTTGAGACCCCTGGGTGGTTCGTGCGCTATATAAATCGAAATACATTTACATTTACTTCATTTGAGTGCTTTTTTGCAGCATTAATGTGGCAAGCACATAGACGTGTGTGAGGGATGTGTGCGTACAGTGGGAGCTACAGGGATGGGGGATGTTAATTTGTGAATGACAGGAACTTCCAGAATTAAACAAGATGGGGAAGAGGTCTGGGTTTCCACTCTAACCACTGACAATAATCCACTGTATATGTACACATAAAATGTACCACTAAAAAACGATTTTAGAGTGTGTGTGTAAGCATGGGGAAGAGTAGGGAGGGGGTTCTGCTGCCTGTCTCTGTGCATGTACCCTCGTGCCAGATCCCCACATCCTGTGTGCATGCAAACAGGGGTGGGCACGCAGAGGGACAATAGCGTTGGGAGACTATGTATATGTATACATGAAAGGTGCCAAGAATTCCTGACTGCAGCAAGGGAGAGGGTGCAAGAGGGCTTCGATGCCAGTCTGCGTACATAAATCAAAGGAGGGTGCTACCGCACTTGTATCCCACAAACTTATGTGCATGCACTTGGGATGGTCAGGGCTTTAAGTGGGATGAAAAAACTGGAGGTTTCTAAAAAGGGTGTGACAAGCCTGTGTGCTGTATATAAATATCTCTTGTGTTTGTTTTAATAGTCTCTAAGAGAGTTTATTAAATACAAACATGATGTTTGTGGCACACTGCACCGAGTAAACATCGTCGCAAATGCAAGGACCCAGATGGCAAAAGGGGGTTCCAGGGGAAGCTTTCCAAGATATGTATTGCTTTAAACCCTGGTATTTCCTTAACATCTTGTGTAAGTACTTAAATAGCATCCATGCGTTAGTGTGCTGTGTGTTTTGAAGGTAAGCCTACATTTTAGTGTTGAGCGTGCGTTGGGGCGCATGCCACATTACAAGCTCACCTGCCCTCCTTTGAGCAACGGCAGTGGCAATGAATATGACAAACAATGAATGCCCACGGACGCGTTTGTCCTCCACCATACCACATAAATTAATACATGACATAATTTAAACTTAAAGAATCCTTGCTCATGCATTTTGTAACTTGTTTTTTTAATGTAAATTTGGTGCAGTTTAAAATTCACCTTAGCACGGCTCTCGCTTTAGCATGGAGGCTAAACAACTACCGTGTTTGTTTACTTACTTTTTTAACCCCAGACGTAATTGCCCCCAGCACCAACATAGATATATGCTTCCATCTAAGAATCCTGCCCCTGAAGCTCAAAAAGTGATCCAGGCATTGTGGCGCTATAGAGTGACATTAAATAGCCATATCTTGTTCCTGTGCACTGGACTTGATGAAGGTTTTTGGATGTTCATATATGTTTCATATAAAAAAAGCTACAAAGAGTGCTTAACCTTTTTTCCGGGGTCACACAATAACCACACCTTCAATGCCCGCGGAAGTGTCAAAAAGAGTGGTGGGGGCAAGACAGTCACAATTTCTTATGAATTATCTATATATTTTTGGATGCTTTTAGGCTTCCTTTGGGTGTAGGCCCGTTGGCCAGAGACCATTTTTACCAAATCATTGTAAAAAAATTAATTCCCTTATTTGGTGTAAACTGTTTGTCAAATCCTTCTATTTTTTCAGCAATGAGTGTGATTTTAGAGGGGCCGCGGTGCGAACAGCGTGGGGATGGGAGGGGTAATATTAATTCCATAGCTACTCTGGCAGGCTTACCTCGTAGGTGACACATAAGCAGACCCGTAAGTGCACCTACCTTTATTTCACTCAATTGTATGCACAACGCTCTAAAGGGGCTGAAAGGCGACATTTTAAATAGAAAACCAGGGAATCAAAGGAAACGCAGGTCTCCATCATCTGCCCCCCGCCCAGCTCCTGCAAAGTGATGCTCTGCCGCCTTCGACCAGTACAGAATCTTAATAAACATGGCAAACTATCGATATATGTGCCCAAACAACCTTCCTTCGGAACACGAGAGCTGGCATGGTTGCTGTTTAGTCAGTAAACACGAAGCCTGCACTGCTGTGTTTTTAGGTCTCGGCAGCGAGACCTATTGTTGTTAAAATGCCTCCCAAGGGAGACAGAGAGGTGCACGAGCAGCTTAGGGTATGTGGTTGCGCTCTGTGCGCATGCGCACACACACACAGCGTTACTGAAGGCCGAAGGCACTCACAAACGCGCATACACACAGCATACGCACACAGGCGCACACACACACACGCACCGCTGCCGCACCCCCCCAGGCACACGCGCGCACACACACACAGGCTGCCGCCTCCCCCCACAATTAAGCCCCACTTACCACATCAGCGGCCTCAGCCGCCACTCCTGACGTCTGCTGCCACCGTGGGGGCTTCTCGCAAAAGAATGCAAAACTGGATGAGATCCCTAGACTCTGGGAGCACCCTGCAGATCCGAAGCGTCTGCCATCCATGAGGTCGCTGTAACTGCGGCCTGCATCGGGCCTGCCGGTCCACACCGCAGGGGCTCCTCATCCTCTCAGGCAGGGGCTGCGCACTGCTGTGCACGTGTGCATGCCCCTGGCGACGTGCGCGCCCCTGGCGACCCTCACGCCCGACCCCAGGTCTGCGAGGCAGAAGGTGAGTGAGAGTGCAGAGTGTGCAGAGTGCAGAGTGTGAAGTAGTGAGTGCAGAGTGTGAGTGCAGAGTTGTGAGTGCAGAGTTGTGAGTGCAGAGTGAGTGTGCCGAGTGAGTGTGCAGAGTGCAGAGTAGTGAGTGCAGAGTAGTGAGTGCAGAGTGCAGAGTAGTGAGTGCAGAGTAGTGAGTGCAGAGTAGTGAGTGCAGAGTAGTGAGTGCAGAGTGTGAGTGCAGAGTGTGAGTGCAGAGTGGGAGTGCAGAGTGTGAGTGCAGAGTAGTGAGTGCAGAGTAGTGAGTGCAGAGTAGTGAGTGCAGAGTGCAGAGTAGTGAGTGCAGAGTGCAGAGTAGTGAATGCAGAGTAGTGAGTGCAGAGTAGTGAGTGCAGAGTTGTGAGTGCAGAGTTGTGAGTGCAGAGTTATGAAGGCAGAGTAGTGAGTGCAGAGTAGTGAGTGCAGAGTGCAGAGTTATGAGTGCAGAGTAATGAGTACAGAGTTGTGAATGCAGAGTAGTGAGTGCAGAGTAGTGAGTGCAGAGTTGTGAGTGCAGAGTGCAGAGTAGTGAGTGCAGAGTGCTGAGTGCAGAGTAGTGAGTGCAGAGTAGTGAGTGCAGACTAGTGAGTGCAGAGTAGTGAGTGCAGAGTAGTGAGTGCAGAGTAGTGAGTGCAGAGTGCAGAGTTGAGTGCAGTTATGAGTGCAGAGTTGTGAGTGCAGAGTAGTGAGTGCAGAGTATTGAGTGCAGAGTAGTGAGTGCAGAGTAGTGAGTGCAGAGTAGTGAGTGCAGAGTAGTGAGTGCAGAGTAGTGAGTGCAGAGTGCAGAGTAGTGAGTGCAAAGTAGTGAGTGCAGAGTAGTGAGTGCAGAGTTGTGAGTGCAGAGTGTGACTGCAGAGTAGTGAGTGCAGAGTAGTGAGTGCAGAGTGCAGAGTAGTGAGTGCAGAGTAGTGAGTGCAGAGTAGTGAGTGCAGAGTAGTGAGTGCAGAGTGCAGAGTAGTGAGTGCAGAGTAGTGAGTGCAGAGTAGTGAGTGCCAGGTAGTGAGTGCAGAGTAGTGAGTGCAAAGTTGTGAGTTCAGAGTGTGACTGCAGAGTAGTGAGTGCAGACTTATGAGTGCAGAGTGCAGAGTAGTGAGTGCAGAGGAGTGAGTGCAGAGTGCAGAGTAGTGAGTGCAGAGTAGTGAGTGCAGAGTAGTGAGTGCAGAGTAGTGAGTGCAAAGTAGTGAGTGCAGAGTAGTGAGTGCAGAGTTGTGAGTGCAGAGTGTGAGTGCAGAGTAGTGAGTGCAGAGTGCAGAGTAGTGAGTGCAGAGTAGTGAGTGCAGAGTAGTGAGTGCAGAGTGCAGAGTGCAGAGTGCAGAGTAGTGAGTGCAGAGTTGTGAGTGCAGAGTGCAGAGTAGTGAGTGCAGAGTGCAGAGTAGTGAGTGCAGAGTGCAGAGTAGTGAGTGCAGAGTAGTGAGTGCAGAGTGCAGAGTAGTGAGTGCAGAGTGCAGAGTAGTGAGTGCAGAGTAGTGAGTGCAGAGTAGTGAATGCAGAGTAGTGAGTGCTGAGTAGTGAGTGCAGAGTAGTGAGTACAGAGTGCAGAGTAGTGAGTGCAGAGTGCAGAGTAGTGAGTGCAGAGTAGTAAGTGCAGAGTGCAGAGTAGTGAGTGCAGAGTGCAGAGTAGTGAGTGCAGAGTGCAGAGTAGTGAGTGCAGAGTAGTGAGTGCAGAGTAGTGAATGCAGAGTAGTGAGTGCAGAGTAGTGAGTGCAGAGTAGTGAGTGCAGAGTGCAGAGTAGTGAGTGCAGAGTAGTGGGTGCAGAGTAGTGGGTGCAGAGTGCAGAGTAGTGAGTGCAGAGTAGTGGGTGCAGAGTGCAGAGTAGTGAGTGCAGAGTTGTCAGTGCAGAGTGCAGAGTAGTAATTGCAGAGTAGTGGGTGCAGAGTGCAGAGTAGTGAGTGCAGAGTAGTGGGTGCAGAGTGCAGAGTAGTGAGTGCAGAGTAGTGAGTGTAGAGTAGTGAGTGCAGAGTAGTGAGTGCAGAGTGCAGAGTAGTGAGTGCAGAGTAGTGAGTGCAGAGTAGTGGGTGCAGAGTGCAGAGTAGTGAGTGCAGAGTAGTGGGTGCAGAGTGCAGAGTAGTGAGTGCAGAGTAGTGGGTGCAGAGTAGTGAGTACAGAGTAGTGGGTGCAGAGTGCAGAGTAGTGAGTGCAGAGTTGTGAGTGCAGAGTGCAGAGTAGTGAGTGCAGAGTAGTGGGTGCAAAGTGCAGAGTAGTGAGTGCAGAGTAGTGGGTGCAGAGTAGTGAGTGCAGAGTAGTGAGTGCAGAGTAGTGAGTGCAGAGTAGTGAGTGCAGAGTGCAGAGTAGTGAGTGCAGAGTAGTGGGTGCAGAGTGCAGAGTAGTGAGTGCAGAGTAGTGGGTGCAGAGTGCAGAGTAGTGAGTGCAGAGTAGTGGGTGCAGAGTGCAGAGTAGTGAGTGCAGAGTAGTGGGTACAGAGTGCAGAGTAGTTAGTGCAGAGTAGTGGGTGCAGAGTAGTGGGTGCAGAGTAGTGGGTGCAGAGTAGTGAGTGCAGAGTAGTGAGTGCAGAGTAGTGAGTGCAGAGTAGTGAGTGCAGAGTGCAGAGTAGTGAGTGCAGAGTGCAGAGTAGTGAGTGCAGAGTGCAGAGTAGTGAGTGCAGAGTAGTGAGAGCAGAGTAGTGAGTGCAGAGTAGTGAGTGCAGAGTATTGAGTGCAGAGTATTGAGTGCAGAGTATTGAGTGCAGAGTAGTGAGTGCAGAGTGCAGAGTAGTGAGTGCAGCGTGCAGAGTAGTGAGTGCAGAGTGCAGAGTAGTGAGTGCAGAGTGCAGAGTAGTGAGTGCAGAGTAGTGAGTGCAGAGTAGTGAGTGCAGAGTAGTGAGTGCAGAGTAGTGAGTGCAGAGTAGCGAGTGCAGAGTAGCAAGTGCAGAGTAGCGAGTGCAGAGTAGTGAGTGCAGAGTGGTGAGTGTGCAGAGTAGTGAGTGTGCAGAGTAGTGAGTGTGCAGAGTAGTGAGTGCAGAGTTATGAGTGCAGAGTGCAGAGTTATGAGTGCAGAGTTATGAGTGCAGAGTGCAGAGTTATGAGTGCAGAGTGCAGAGTTATGAGTGCAGAGTGAAGAGTTATGAGTGCAGAGTGCAGAGTGCAGAGTGCAGAGTTATGAGTGCAGAGTGCAGAGTTATGAGTGCATAGTGCAGAGTTATGAGTGCAGAGTGCAGAGTGCAGAGTTATGAGTGCAGAGTTGTGAGTGCAGAGTTGTGAGTGCAGAGTTGTGAGTGCAGAGTAGTGAGTGCAGAGTAGTGAGTGCAGAGTAGTGAGTGCAGAGTAGTGAGTGCAGAGTAGTGAGTGCAGAGTGCAGAGTAGTGAGTGCAGAGTGCAGAGTAGTGAGTGCAGAGTGCAGAGTAGTGAGTGCAGAGTGCAGAGTAGTGAGCGCAGATTGCAGAGTAGTGAGTGCATAGTAGTGAGTGCAGAGTATTGAGTGCAGAGTAGTGAGTGCAGAGTAGTGAGTGCAGAGAAGTGAGTGCAGAGAAGTGAGTGCAGAGTAGTGAGTGCAAAGTAGTGAGTGCAGAGTAGTGAGTGCAGAGTAGTGAGTGCAGAGTAGTGAGTGCAGAGTGCAGAGTAGTGAGTGCAGAGTGCAGAGAAGTGAGTGCAGAGTAGTGAGTGCAGAGTAGTGAGTGCAGAGTAGTGAGTGCAGAGTGCAGAGTAGTGAGTGCAGAGTGCAGAGTTATGAGTGCAGAGTGCAGAGTAGTGAGTGCAGAGAGCAGAGTAGTGAGTGCAGAGTGCAGAGTAGTGAGTGCAGAGTGCAGAGTAGTGAGTGCAGAGTAGTGAGTGCAGAGTAGTGAGTGCAGAGTAGTGAGTGCAGAGTAGTAAGTGCAGAGTAGTGAGTGTGCAGAGTAGGGAGTGTGCAGAGTAGTGAGTGTGCAGAGTAGTGAGTGTGCAGAGTAGTGAGTGTGCAGAGTAGTGAGTGCGCAGGGTAGTGAGTGCGCAGAGTAGTGAGTGCAGAGTAGTGAGTGCAGAGTGCAGAGTTATGAGTGCATAGTGCAGAGTTATGAGTGCAGAGTGCAGAGTGCAGAGTGCAGAGTAGTGAGTGCAGAGTAGTGAGTGCAGAGTAGTGAGTGCAGAGTAGTGAGTGCAGAGTGCAGAGTAGTGAGTGCAGAGTGCAGAGTGCAGAGTAGTGAGTGCAGAGTGCAGAGTAGTGAGTGCAGAGTGCAGAGTAGTGAGTGCAGAGTAGTGAGTGCAGAGTAGTGAGTGCAGAGTAGTGAGTGCAGAGTGCAGAGTAGTGAGTGCAGAGTAGTGAGTGCAGAGTAGTGAATGCAAAGTAGTGAGTGCTGAGTAGTGAGTACAGAGTGCAGAGTAGTGAGTGCAGAGTGCAGAGTAGTGAGTGCAGAGTGCAGAGTAGTGAGTGCAGAGTGCAGAGTAGTGAGTGCAGAGTGCAGAGTAGTGAGTGCAGAGTAGTGAGTACAGAGTAGTGAATGCAGAGTAGTGAGTGCATAGTAGTGAGTGCAGAGTAGTGAGTGCAGAGTAGTGAGTGCAGAGTGCAGAGTAGTGAGTGCAGAGTAGTGGGTGCAGAGTAGTGGGTGCAGAGTGCAGAGTAGTGAGTGCAGAGTAGTGGGTGCAGAGTAGCGAGTGCAGAGTAGTGAGTGCGGAGTAGTGAGTGCAGAGTAGTGAGTGCAGAGTGGTGAGTGTGCAGAGTAGTGACTGTGCAGAGTAGTGAGTATGCAGAGTAGTGAGTGCAGAGTTATGAGTGCCAAGTGCAGAGTTATGAGTGCAGAGTTATGAGTGCAGAGTGCAGAGTTATGAGTGCAGAGTGAAGAGTTATGAGTGCAGAGTGCAGAGTGCAGAGTGCAGAGTTATGAGTGCAGAGTGCAGAGTTATGAGTGCATAGTGCAGAGTTATGAGTGCAGAGTGCAGAGTTGTGAGTGCAGAGTTGTGAGTGCAGAGTTGTGAGTGCAGAGTTGTGAGTGCAGAGTAGTGAGTGCAGAGTAGTGAGTGCAGAGTAGTGAGTGCAGAGTAGTGAGTGCAGAGTGCAGAGTAGTGAGTGCAGAGTGCAGAGTGCAGAGTAGTGAGTGCAGAGTGCAGAGTAGTGAGCGCAGAGTGCAGAGTAGTGAGTGCAGAGTAGTGAGTGCAGAGTATTGAGTGCAGAGTACTGAGTGCAGAGTAGTGAGTGCAGAGAAGTGAGTGCAGAGAAGTGAGTGCAGAGTAGTGAGTGCAAAGTAGTGAGTGCAGAGTGTAGAGTAGTGAGTGCAGAGTGCAGAGTAGTGAGCGCAGAGTGCAGAGTAGTGAGCGCAGAGAGCAGAGTAGTGAGTGCAGAGTAGTGAGTGCAGAGTAGTGAGTGCAGAGTAGTGAGTGCAGAGTGCAGAGTAGTGAGTGCAGAGTGCAGAGTAGTGAGTGCAGAGTGCAGAGTAGTGAGAGCAGAGTGCAGAGTAGTGAGTGCAGAGTAGTGAGTGCAGAGTAGTGAGTGCAGAGTGCAGAGTAGTGAGTGCAGAGTGCAGAGTTATGAGTGCAGAGTGCAGAGTAGTGAGTGCAGAGTGCAGAGTAGTGAGTGCAGAGTGCAGAGTAGTGAGTGCAGAGTGCAGAGTAGTGAGTGCAGAGTGCAGAGTAGTGAGTGCAGAGTGCAGAGTAGTGAGTGCAGAGTAGTGAGTGCAGAGTAGTGAGTGCAGAGTAGTAAGTGCAGAGTAGTGAGTGTGCAGAGTAGGGAGTGTGCAGAGTAGTGAGTGTGCAGAGTAGTGAGTGTGCAGAGTAGTGAGTGTGCAGAGTAGTGAGTGCGCAGGGTAGTGAGTGCAGAGTAGTGAGTGCAGAGTAGTGAGTGCAGAGAAGTGATTGCAGAGTAGTGAGTGCAAAGTAGTGAGTGCAGAGTAGTGAGTGCAGAGTAGTGAGTGCAGAGAAGCGAGTGCAGAGAAGTGAGTGCAGAGTAGTGAGTGCAAAGTAGTGAGTGCAGAGTAGTGAGTGCAGAGTAGTGAGTGCAAAGTAGTGAGTGCAGAGTAGTGAGTGCAGAGTAGCGAGTGCAGAGTAGTGAGTGCAGAGTGGTGAGTGTGCAGAGTAGTGAGTGTGCAGAGTAGTGAGTGTGCAGAGTAGTGAGTGCAGAGTTATGAGTGCAGAGTGCAGAGTTATGAGTGCAGAGTTATGAGTGCAGAGTGCAGAGTTATGAGTGCAGAGTGCAGAGTTATGAGTGCAGAGTGAAGAGTTATGAGTGCAGAGTGCAGAGTGCAGAGTGCAGAGTTATGAGTGCAGAGTGCAGAGTTATGAGTGCATAGTGCAGAGTTATGAGTGCAGAGTGCAGAGTGCAGAGTTATGAGTGCAGAGTTGTGAGTGCAGAGTTGTGAGTGCAGAGTTGTGAGTGCAGAGTAGTGAGTGCAGAGTAGTGAGTGCAGAGTAGTGAGTGCAGAGTAGTGAGTGCAGAGTGCAGAGTAGTGAGTGCAGAGTGCAGAGTAGTGAGTGCAGAGTGCAGAGTAGTGAGTGCAGAGTGCAGAGTAGTGAGCGCAGATTGCAGAGTAGTGAGTGCATAGTAGTGAGTGCAGAGTATTGAGTGCAGAGTAGTGAGTGCAGAGTAGTGAGTGCAGAGAAGTGAGTGCAGAGAAGTGAGTGCAGAGTAGTGAGTGCAAAGTAGTGAGTGCAGAGTAGTGAGTGCAGAGTAGTGAGTGCAGAGTAGTGAGTGCAGAGTGCAGAGTAGTGAGTGCAGAGTGCAGAGAAGTGAGTGCAGAGTAGTGAGTGCAGAGTAGTGAGTGCAGAGTAGTGAGTGCAGAGTGCAGAGTAGTGAGTGCAGAGTGCAGAGTTATGAGTGCAGAGTGCAGAGTAGTGAGTGCAGAGTGCAGAGTAGTGAGTGCAGAGTGCAGAGTAGTGAGTGCAGAGTGCAGAGTAGTGAGTGCAGAGTAGTGAGTGCAGAGTAGTGAGTGCAGAGTAGTGAGTGCAGAGTAGTAAGTGCAGAGTAGTGAGTGTGCAGAGTAGGGAGTGTGCAGAGTAGTGAGTGTGCAGAGTAGTGAGTGTGCAGAGTAGTGAGTGTGCAGAGTAGTGAGTGCGCAGGGTAGTGAGTGCGCAGAGTAGTGAGTGCAGAGTAGTGAGTGCAGAGTGCAGAGTTATGAGTGCATAGTGCAGAGTTATGAGCGCAGAGTGCAGAGTGCAGAGTAGTGAGTGCAGAGTAGTGAGTGCAGAGTAGTGAGTGCAGAGTAGTGAGTGCAGAGTGCAGAGTAGTGAGTGCAGAGTGCAGAGTGCAGAGTAGTGAGTGCAGAGTGCAGAGTAGTGAGTGCAGAGTGCAGAGTAGTGAGTGCAGAGTAGTGAGTGCAGAGTAGTGAGTGCAGAGTGCAGAGTAGTGAGTGCAGAGTAGTGAGTGCAGAGTAGTGAATGCAAAGTAGTGAGTGCTGAGTAGTGAGTACAGAGTGCAGAGTAGTGAGTGCAGAGTGCAGAGTAGTGAGTGCAGAGTGCAGAGTAGTGAGTGCAGAGTGCAGAGTAGTGAGTGCAGAGTGCAGAGTAGTGAGTGCAGAGTAGTGAGTACAGAGTAGTGAATGCAGAGTAGTGAGTGCATAGTAGTGAGTGCAGAGTAGTGAGTGCAGAGTAGTGAGTGCAGAGTGCAGAGTAGTGAGTGCAGAGTAGTGGGTGCAGAGTAGTGGGTGCAGAGTGCAGAGTAGTGAGTGCAGAGTAGTGGGTGCAGAGTAGCGAGTGCAGAGTAGTGAGTGCGGAGTAGTGAGTGCAGAGTAGTGAGTGCAGAGTGGTGAGTGTGCAGAGTAGTGACTGTGCAGAGTAGTGAGTGTGCAGAGTAGTGAGTGCAGAGTTATGAGTGCCAAGTGCAGAGTTATGAGTGCAGAGTTATGAGTGCAGAGTGCAGAGTTATGAGTGCAGAGTGAAGAGTTATGAGTGCAGAGTGCAGAGTGCAGAGTGCAGAGTTATGAGTGCAGAGTGCAGAGTTATGAGTGCATAGTGCAGAGTTATGAGTGCAGAGTGCAGAGTTGTGAGTGCAGAGTTGTGAGTGCAGAGTTGTGAGTGCAGAGTTGTGAGTGCAGAGTAGTGAGTGCAGAGTAGTGAGTGCAGAGTAGTGAGTGCAGAGTAGTGAGTGCAGAGTGCAGAGTAGTGAGTGCAGAGTGCAGAGTGCAGAGTAGTGAGTGCAGAGTGCAGAGTAGTGAGCGCAGAGTGCAGAGTAGTGAGTGCAGAGTAGTGAGTGCAGAGTATTGAGTGCAGAGTACTGAGTGCAGAGTAGTGAGTGCAGAGAAGTGAGTGCAGAGAAGTGAGTGCAGAGTAGTGAGTGCAAAGTAGTGAGTGCAGAGTAGTGAGTGCAGAGTTGTGAGTGCAGAGTGTGAGTGCAGAGTAGTGAGTGCAGAGTGCAGAGTAGTGAGTGCAGAGTAGTGAGTGCAGAGTAGTGAGTGCAGAGTGCAGAGTGCAGAGTGCAGAGTAGTGAGTGCAGAGTTGTGAGTGCAGAGTGCAGAGTAGTGAGTGCAGAGTGCAGAGTAGTGAGTGCAGAGTGCAGAGTAGTGAGTGCAGAGTAGTGAGTGCAGAGTGCAGAGTAGTGAGTGCAGAGTGCAGAGTAGTGAGTGCAGAGTAGTGAGTGCAGAGTAGTGAATGCAGAGTAGTGAGTGCTGAGTAGTGAGTGCAGAGTAGTGAGTACAGAGTGCAGAGTAGTGAGTGCAGAGTGCAGAGTAGTGAGTGCAGAGTAGTAAGTGCAGAGTGCAGAGTAGTGAGTGCAGAGTGCAGAGTAGTGAGTGCAGAGTGCAGAGTAGTGAGTGCAGAGTAGTGAGTGCAGAGTAGTGAATGCAGAGTAGTGAGTGCAGAGTAGTGAGTGCAGAGTAGTGAGTGCAGAGTGCAGAGTAGTGAGTGCAGAGTAGTGGGTGCAGAGTAGTGGGTGCAGAGTGCAGAGTAGTGAGTGCAGAGTAGTGGGTGCAGAGTGCAGAGTAGTGAGTGCAGAGTTGTCAGTGCAGAGTGCAGAGTAGTAATTGCAGAGTAGTGGGTGCAGAGTGCAGAGTAGTGAGTGCAGAGTAGTGGGTGCAGAGTGCAGAGTAGTGAGTGCAGAGTAGTGAGTGTAGAGTAGTGAGTGCAGAGTAGTGAGTGCAGAGTGCAGAGTAGTGAGTGCAGAGTAGTGAGTGCAGAGTAGTGGGTGCAGAGTGCAGAGTAGTGAGTGCAGAGTAGTGGGTGCAGAGTGCAGAGTAGTGAGTGCAGAGTAGTGGGTGCAGAGTAGTGAGTACAGAGTAGTGGGTGCAGAGTGCAGAGTAGTGAGTGCAGAGTTGTGAGTGCAGAGTGCAGAGTAGTGAGTGCAGAGTAGTGGGTGCAAAGTGCAGAGTAGTGAGTGCAGAGTAGTGGGTGCAGAGTAGTGAGTGCAGAGTAGTGAGTGCAGAGTAGTGAGTGCAGAGTAGTGAGTGCAGAGTGCAGAGTAGTGAGTGCAGAGTAGTGGGTGCAGAGTGCAGAGTAGTGAGTGCAGAGTAGTGGGTGCAGAGTGCAGAGTAGTGAGTGCAGAGTAGTGGGTGCAGAGTGCAGAGTAGTGAGTGCAGAGTAGTGGGTACAGAGTGCAGAGTAGTTAGTGCAGAGTAGTGGGTGCAGAGTAGTGGGTGCAGAGTAGTGGGTGCAGAGTAGTGAGTGCAGAGTAGTGAGTGCAGAGTAGTGAGTGCAGAGTAGTGAGTGCAGAGTGCAGAGTAGTGAGTGCAGAGTGCAGAGTAGTGAGTGCAGAGTGCAGAGTAGTGAGTGCAGAGTAGTGAGAGCAGAGTAGTGAGTGCAGAGTAGTGAGTGCAGAGTATTGAGTGCAGAGTATTGAGTGCAGAGTATTGAGTGCAGAGTAGTGAGTGCAGAGTGCAGAGTAGTGAGTGCAGCGTGCAGAGTAGTGAGTGCAGAGTGCAGAGTAGTGAGTGCAGAGTGCAGAGTAGTGAGTGCAGAGTAGTGAGTGCAGAGTAGTGAGTGCAGAGTAGTGAGTGCAGAGTAGTGAGTGCAGAGTAGCGAGTGCAGAGTAGCAAGTGCAGAGTAGCGAGTGCAGAGTAGTGAGTGCAGAGTGGTGAGTGTGCAGAGTAGTGAGTGTGCAGAGTAGTGAGTGTGCAGAGTAGTGAGTGCAGAGTTATGAGTGCAGAGTGCAGAGTTATGAGTGCAGAGTTATGAGTGCAGAGTGCAGAGTTATGAGTGCAGAGTGCAGAGTTATGAGTGCAGAGTGAAGAGTTATGAGTGCAGAGTGCAGAGTGCAGAGTGCAGAGTTATGAGTGCAGAGTGCAGAGTTATGAGTGCATAGTGCAGAGTTATGAGTGCAGAGTGCAGAGTGCAGAGTTATGAGTGCAGAGTTGTGAGTGCAGAGTTGTGAGTGCAGAGTTGTGAGTGCAGAGTAGTGAGTGCAGAGTAGTGAGTGCAGAGTAGTGAGTGCAGAGTAGTGAGTGCAGAGTAGTGAGTGCAGAGTGCAGAGTAGTGAGTGCAGAGTGCAGAGTAGTGAGTGCAGAGTGCAGAGTAGTGAGTGCAGAGTGCAGAGTAGTGAGCGCAGATTGCAGAGTAGTGAGTGCATAGTAGTGAGTGCAGAGTATTGAGTGCAGAGTAGTGAGTGCAGAGTAGTGAGTGCAGAGAAGTGAGTGCAGAGAAGTGAGTGCAGAGTAGTGAGTGCAAAGTAGTGAGTGCAGAGTAGTGAGTGCAGAGTAGTGAGTGCAGAGTAGTGAGTGCAGAGTGCAGAGTAGTGAGTGCAGAGTGCAGAGAAGTGAGTGCAGAGTAGTGAGTGCAGAGTAGTGAGTGCAGAGTAGTGAGTGCAGAGTGCAGAGTAGTGAGTGCAGAGTGCAGAGTTATGAGTGCAGAGTGCAGAGTAGTGAGTGCAGAGAGCAGAGTAGTGAGTGCAGAGTGCAGAGTAGTGAGTGCAGAGTGCAGAGTAGTGAGTGCAGAGTAGTGAGTGCAGAGTAGTGAGTGCAGAGTAGTGAGTGCAGAGTAGTAAGTGCAGAGTAGTGAGTGTGCAGAGTAGGGAGTGTGCAGAGTAGTGAGTGTGCAGAGTAGTGAGTGTGCAGAGTAGTGAGTGTGCAGAGTAGTGAGTGCGCAGGGTAGTGAGTGCGCAGAGTAGTGAGTGCAGAGTAGTGAGTGCAGAGTGCAGAGTTATGAGTGCATAGTGCAGAGTTATGAGTGCAGAGTGCAGAGTGCAGAGTGCAGAGTAGTGAGTGCAGAGTAGTGAGTGCAGAGTAGTGAGTGCAGAGTAGTGAGTGCAGAGTGCAGAGTAGTGAGTGCAGAGTGCAGAGTGCAGAGTAGTGAGTGCAGAGTGCAGAGTAGTGAGTGCAGAGTGCAGAGTAGTGAGTGCAGAGTAGTGAGTGCAGAGTAGTGAGTGCAGAGTAGTGAGTGCAGAGTGCAGAGTAGTGAGTGCAGAGTAGTGAGTGCAGAGTAGTGAATGCAAAGTAGTGAGTGCTGAGTAGTGAGTACAGAGTGCAGAGTAGTGAGTGCAGAGTGCAGAGTAGTGAGTGCAGAGTGCAGAGTAGTGAGTGCAGAGTGCAGAGTAGTGAGTGCAGAGTGCAGAGTAGTGAGTGCAGAGTAGTGAGTACAGAGTAGTGAATGCAGAGTAGTGAGTGCATAGTAGTGAGTGCAGAGTAGTGAGTGCAGAGTAGTGAGTGCAGAGTGCAGAGTAGTGAGTGCAGAGTAGTGGGTGCAGAGTAGTGGGTGCAGAGTGCAGAGTAGTGAGTGCAGAGTAGTGGGTGCAGAGTAGCGAGTGCAGAGTAGTGAGTGCGGAGTAGTGAGTGCAGAGTAGTGAGTGCAGAGTGGTGAGTGTGCAGAGTAGTGACTGTGCAGAGTAGTGAGTATGCAGAGTAGTGAGTGCAGAGTTATGAGTGCCAAGTGCAGAGTTATGAGTGCAGAGTTATGAGTGCAGAGTGCAGAGTTATGAGTGCAGAGTGAAGAGTTATGAGTGCAGAGTGCAGAGTGCAGAGTGCAGAGTTATGAGTGCAGAGTGCAGAGTTATGAGTGCATAGTGCAGAGTTATGAGTGCAGAGTGCAGAGTTGTGAGTGCAGAGTTGTGAGTGCAGAGTTGTGAGTGCAGAGTTGTGAGTGCAGAGTAGTGAGTGCAGAGTAGTGAGTGCAGAGTAGTGAGTGCAGAGTAGTGAGTGCAGAGTGCAGAGTAGTGAGTGCAGAGTGCAGAGTGCAGAGTAGTGAGTGCAGAGTGCAGAGTAGTGAGCGCAGAGTGCAGAGTAGTGAGTGCAGAGTAGTGAGTGCAGAGTATTGAGTGCAGAGTACTGAGTGCAGAGTAGTGAGTGCAGAGAAGTGAGTGCAGAGAAGTGAGTGCAGAGTAGTGAGTGCAAAGTAGTGAGTGCAGAGTGTAGAGTAGTGAGTGCAGAGTGCAGAGTAGTGAGCGCAGAGTGCAGAGTAGTGAGCGCAGAGTGCAGAGTAGTGAGTGCAGAGTAGTGAGTGCAGAGTAGTGAGTGCAGAGTAGTGAGTGCAGAGTGCAGAGTAGTGAGTGCAGAGTGCAGAGTAGTGAGTGCAGAGTGCAGAGTAGTGAGAGCAGAGTGCAGAGTAGTGAGTGCAGAGTAGTGAGTGCAGAGTAGTGAGTGCAGAGTGCAGAGTAGTGAGTGCAGAGTGCAGAGTTATGAGTGCAGAGTGCAGAGTAGTGAGTGCAGAGTGCAGAGTAGTGAGTGCAGAGTGCAGAGTAGTGAGTGCAGAGTGCAGAGTAGTGAGTGCAGAGTGCAGAGTAGTGAGTGCAGAGTGCAGAGTAGTGAGTGCAGAGTAGTGAGTGCAGAGTAGTGAGTGCAGAGTAGTAAGTGCAGAGTAGTGAGTGTGCAGAGTAGGGAGTGTGCAGAGTAGTGAGTGTGCAGAGTAGTGAGTGTGCAGAGTAGTGAGTGTGCAGAGTAGTGAGTGCGCAGGGTAGTGAGTGCAGAGTAGTGAGTGCAGAGTAGTGAGTGCAGAGAAGTGATTGCAGAGTAGTGAGTGCAAAGTAGTGAGTGCAGAGTAGTGAGTGCAGAGTAGTGAGTGCAGAGAAGCGAGTGCAGAGAAGTGAGTGCAGAGTAGTGAGTGCAAAATAGTGAGTGCAGAGTAGTGAGTGCAGAGTAGTGAGTGCAAAGTAGTGAGTGCAGAGTAGTGAGTGCAGAGTAGCGAGTGCAGAGTAGTGAGTGCAGAGTGGTGAGTGTGCAGAGTAGTGAGTGTGCAGAGTAGTGAGTGTGCAGAGTAGTGAGTGCAGAGTTATGAGTGCAGAGTGCAGAGTTATGAGTGCAGAGTTATGAGTGCAGAGTGCAGAGTTATGAGTGCAGAGTGCAGAGTTATGAGTGCAGAGTGAAGAGTTATGAGTGCAGAGTGCAGAGTGCAGAGTTATGAGTGCAGAGTGCAGAGTTATGAGTGCATAGTGCATAGTGCAGAGTTATGAGTGCAGAGTGCAGAGTGCAGAGTTATGAGTGCAGAGTTGTGAGTGCAGAGTTGTGAGTGCAGAGTTGTGAGTGCAGAGTAGTGAGTGCAGAGTAGTGAGTGCAGAGTAGTGAGTGCAGAGTAGTGAGTACAGAGTGCAGAGTAGTGAGTGCAGAGTGCAGAGTAGTGAGTGCAGAGTGCAGAGTAGTGAGTGCAGAGTGCAGAGTAGTGAGCGCAGATTGCAGAGTAGTGAGTGCATAGTAGTGAGTGCAGAGTATTGAGTGCAGAGTAGTGAGTGCAGAGTAGTGAGTGCAGAGAAGTGAGTGCAGAGAAGTGAGTGCAGAGTAGTGAGTGCAAAGTAGTGAGTGCAGAGTAGTGAGTGCAGAGTAGTGAGTGCAGAGTAGTGAGTGCAGAGTGCAGAGTAGTGAGTGCAGAGTGCAGAGAAGTGAGTGCAGAGTAGTGAGTGCAGAGTAGTGAGTGCAGAGTAGTGAGTGCAGAGTGCAGAGTAGTGAGTGCAGAGTGCAGAGTTATGAGTGCAGAGTGCAGAGTAGTGAGTGCAGAGTGCAGAGTAGTGAGTGCAGAGTGCAGAGTAGTGAGTGCAGAGTGCAGAGTAGTGAGTGCAGAGTAGTGAGTGCAGAGTAGTGAGTGCAGAGTAGTGAGTGCAGAGTAGTAAGTGCAGAGTAGTGAGTGTGCAGAGTAGGGAGTGTGCAGAGTAGTGAGTGTGCAGAGTAGTGAGTGTGCAGAGTAGTGAGTGTGCAGAGTAGTGAGTGCGCAGGGTAGTGAGTGCGCAGAGTAGTGAGTGCAGAGTAGTGAGTGCAGAGTGCAGAGTTATGAGTGCATAGTGCAGAGTTATGAGTGCAGAGTGCAGAGTGCAGAGTAGTGAGTGCAGAGTAGTGAGTGCAGAGTAGTGAGTGCAGAGTAGTGAGTGCAGAGTGCAGAGTAGTGAGTGCAGAGTGCAGAGTGCAGAGTAGTGAGTGCAGAGTGCAGAGTAGTGAGTGCAGAGTGCAGAGTAGTGAGTGCAGAGTAGTGAGTGCAGAGTAGTGAGTGCAGAGTAGTGAGTGCAGAGTGCAGAGTAGTGAGTGCAGAGTAGTGAGTGCAGAGTAGTGAATGCAAAGTAGTGAGTGCTGAGTAGTGAGTACAGAGTGCAGAGTAGTGAGTGCAGAGTGCAGAGTAGTGAGTGCAGAGTGCAGAGTAGTGAGTGCAGAGTGCAGAGTAGTGAGTGCAGAGTGCAGAGTAGTGAGTGCAGAGTAGTGAGTACAGAGTAGTGAATGCAGAGTAGTGAGTGCATAGTAGTGAGTGCAGAGTAGTGAGTGCAGAGTAGTGAGTGCAGAGTGCAGAGTAGTGAGTGCAGAGTAGTGGGTGCAGAGTAGTGGGTGCAGAGTGCAGAGTAGTGAGTGCAGAGTAGTGGGTGCAGAGTAGCGAGTGCAGAGTAGTGAGTGCGGAGTAGTGAGTGCAGAGTAGTGAGTGCAGAGTGGTGAGTGTGCAGAGTAGTGACTGTGCAGAGTAGTGAGTGTGCAGAGTAGTGAGTGCAGAGTTATGAGTGCCAAGTGCAGAGTTATGAGTGCAGAGTTATGAGTGCAGAGTGCAGAGTTATGAGTGCAGAGTGAAGAGTTATGAGTGCAGAGTGCAGAGTGCAGAGTGCAGAGTTATGAGTGCAGAGTGCAGAGTTATGAGTGCATAGTGCAGAGTTATGAGTGCAGAGTGCAGAGTTGTGAGTGCAGAGTTGTGAGTGCAGAGTTGTGAGTGCAGAGTTGTGAGTGCAGAGTAGTGAGTGCAGAGTAGTGAGTGCAGAGTAGTGAGTGCAGAGTAGTGAGTGCAGAGTGCAGAGTAGTGAGTGCAGAGTGCAGAGTGCAGAGTAGTGAGTGCAGAGTGCAGAGTAGTGAGCGCAGAGTGCAGAGTAGTGAGTGCAGAGTAGTGAGTGCAGAGTATTGAGTGCAGAGTACTGAGTGCAGAGTAGTGAGTGCAGAGAAGTGAGTGCAGAGAAGTGAGTGCAGAGTAGTGAGTGCAAAGTAGTGAGTGCAGAGTGTAGAGTAGTGAGTGCAGAGTGCAGAGTAGTGAGCGCAGAGTGCAGAGTAGTGAGCGCAGAGTGCAGAGTAGTGAGTGCAGAGTAGTGAGTGCAGAGTAGTGAGTGCAGAGTAGTGAGTGCAGAGTGCAGAGTAGTGAGTGCAGAGTGCAGAGTAGTGAGTGCAGAGTGCAGAGTAGTGAGAGCAGAGTGCAGAGTAGTGAGTGCAGAGTAGTGAGTGCAGAGTAGTGAGTGCAGAGTGCAGAGTAGTGAGTGCAGAGTGCAGAGTTATGAGTGCAGAGTGCAGAGTAGTGAGTGCAGAGTGCAGAGTAGTGAGTGCAGAGTGCAGAGTAGTGAGTGCAGAGTGCAGAGTAGTGAGTGCAGAGTGCAGAGTAGTGAGTGCAGAGTGCAGAGTAGTGAGTGCAGAGTAGTGAGTGCAGAGTAGTGAGTGCAGAGTAGTAAGTGCAGAGTAGTGAGTGTGCAGAGTAGGGAGTGTGCAGAGTAGTGAGTGTGCAGAGTAGTGAGTGTGCAGAGTAGTGAGTGTGCAGAGTAGTGAGTGCGCAGGGTAGTGAGTGCAGAGTAGTGAGTGCAGAGTAGTGAGTGCAGAGAAGTGATTGCAGAGTAGTGAGTGCAAAGTAGTGAGTGCAGAGTAGTGAGTGCAGAGTAGTGAGTGCAGAGAAGCGAGTGCAGAGAAGTGAGTGCAGAGTAGTGAGTGCAAAGTAGTGAGTGCAGAGTAGTGAGTGCAGAGTAGTGAGTGCAAAGTAGTGAGTGCAGAGTAGTGAGTGCAGAGTAGTGGGTGCAGAGTGCAGAGTAGTGAGTACAGAGTAGTGGGTGCAGAGTGCAGAGTAGTGAGTGCAGAGTAGTGGGTACAGAGTGCAGAGTAGTTAGTGCAGAGTAGTGGGTGCAGAGTAGTGGGTGCAGAGTAGTGGGTGCAGAGTAGTGAGTGCAGAGTAGTGAGTGCAGAGTGCAGAGTAGTGAGTGCAGAGTAGTGAGTGCAGAGTGCAGAGTAGTGAGTGCAGAGTGCAGAGTAGTGAGTGCAGAGTGCAGAGTAGTGAGTGCAGAGTAGTGAGAGCAGAGTAGTGAGTGCAGAGTAGTGAGTGCAGAGTACTGAGTGCAGAGTATTGAGTGCAGAGTATTGAGTGCAGAGTAGTGAGTGCAGAGTGCAGAGTAGTGAGTGCAGAGTAGTGAGTGCAGAGTGCAGAGTAGTGAGTGCAGAGTGCAGAGTTATGAGTGCAGAGTGCAGAGTAGTGAGTGCAGAGTGCAGAGTAGTGAGTGCAGAGTGCAGAGTAGTGAGTGCAGAGTGCAGAGTAGTGAGTGCAGAGTGTAGAGTAGTGAGTGCAGAGTAGTGAGAGCAGAGTAGTGAGTGCAGAGTAGTGAGTGCAGAGTACTGAGTGCAGAGTATTGAATGCAGAGTATTGAGTGCAGAGTAGTGAGTGCAGAGTGCAGAGTAGTGAGTGCAGCGTGCAGAGTAGTGAGTGAAGAGTGCAGAGTAGTGAGTGCAGAGTGCAGAGTAGTGAGTGCAGAGTAGTGAGTGCAGAGTGCAGAGTAGTGAGTGCAGAGTAGTGAGTGCAGAGTAGTGAGTGCAGAGTAGCGAGTGCAGAGTAGCGAGTGCAGAGTAGCGAGTGCAGAGTAGTGAGTGCGGAGTAGTGAGTGCAGAGTAGTGAGTGCAGAGTGGTGAGTGTGCAGAGTAGTGACTGTGCAGAGTAGTGAGTGTGCAGAGTAGTGAGTGCAGAGGTATGAGTGCCAAGTGCAGAGTTATGAGTGCAGAGTTATGAGTGCAGAGTGCAGAGTTATGAGTGCAGAGTGAAGAGTTATGAGTGCAGAGTGCAGAGTGCAGAGTGTAGAGTTATGAGTGCAGAGTGCAGAGTTATGAGTGCATAGTGCAGAGTTATGAGTGCAGAGTGCAGAGTTGTGAGTGCAGAGTTGTGAGTGCAGAGTTGTGAGTGCAGAGTTGTGAGTGCAGAGTAGTGAGTGCAGAGTAGTGAGTGCAGAGTAGTGAGTGCAGAGTAGTGAGTGCAGAGTGCAGAGTAGTGAGTGCAGAGTGCAGAGTGCAGAGTAGTGAGTGCAGAGTGCAGAGTAGTGAGCGCAGAGTGCAGAGTAGTGAGTGCAGAGTAGTGAGTGCAGAGTATTGAGTGCAGAGTACTGAGTGCAGAGTAGTGAGTGCAGAGAAGTGAGTGCAGAGAAGTGAGTGCAGAGTAGTGAGTGCAAAGTAGTGAGTGCAGAGTGCAGAGTAGTGAGTGCAGAGTGCAGAGTAGTGAGCGCAGAGTGCAGAGTAGTGAGCGCAGAGTGCAGAGTAGTGAGTGCAGAGTAGTGAGTGCAGAGTAGTGAGTGCAGAGTAGTGAGTGCAGAGTGCAGAGTAGTGAGTGCAGAGTGCAGAGTAGTGAGTGCAGAGTGCAGAGTAGTGAGAGCAGAGTGCAGAGTAGTGAGTGCAGAGTAGTGAGTGCAGAGTAGTGAGTGCAGAGTGCAGAGTAGTGAGTGCAGAGTGCAGAGTTATGAGTGCAGAGTGCAGAGTAGTGAGTGCAGAGTGCAGAGTAGTGAGTGCAGAGTGCAGAGTAGTGAGTGCAGAGTAGGGAGTGCAGAGTGCAGAGTAGTGAGTGCAGAGTGCAGAGTAGTGAGTGCAGAGTAGTGAGTGCAGAGTAGTGAGTGCAGAGTAGTAAGTGCAGAGTAGTGAGTGTGCAGAGTAGGGAGTGTGCAGAGTAGTGAGTGTGCAGAGTAGTGAGTGTGCAGAGTAGTGAGTGTGCAGAGTAGTGAGTGCGCAGGGTAGTGAGTGCAGAGTAGTGAGTGCAGAGTAGTGAGTGCAGAGAAGCGAGTGCAGAGAAGTGATTGCAGAGTAGTGAGTGCAAAGTAGTGAGTGCAGAGTAGTGAGTGCAGAGTAGTGAGTGCAGAGAAGCGAGTGCAGAGAAGTGAGTGCAGAGTAGTGAGTGCAAAGTAGTGAGTGCAGAGTAGTGAGTGCAGAGTAGTGAGTGCAAAGTAGTGAGTGCAGAGTAGTGAGTGCAGAGTAGTGGGTGCAGAGTGCAGAGTAGTGAGTGCAGAGTAGTGGGTGCAGAGTGCAGAGTAGTGAGTGCAGAGTAGTGGGTACAGAGTGCAGAGTAGTTAGTGCAGAGTAGTGGGTGCAGAGTAGTGGGTGCAGAGTAGTGGGTGCAGAGTAGTGAGTGCAGAGTAGTGAGTGCAGAGTGCAGAGTAGTGAGTGCAGAGTAGTGAGTGCAGAGTGCAGAGTAGTGAGTGCAGAGTGCAGAGTAGTGAGTGCAGAGTGCAGAGTAGTGAGTGCAGAGTAGTGAGAGCAGAGTAGTGAGTGCAGAGTAGTGAGTGCAGAGTACTGAGTGCAGAGTATTGAGTGCAGAGTATTGAGTGCAGAGTAGTGAGTGCAGAGTGCAGAGTAGTGAGTGCAGAGTGCAGAGTAGTGAGTGCAGAGTGCAGAGTTATGAGTGCAGAGTGCAGAGTAGTGAGTGCAGAGTGCAGAGTAGTGAGTGCAGAGTGCAGAGTAGTGAGTGCAGAGTGCAGAGTAGTGAGTGCAGAGTAGTGAGTGCAGAGTAGTGAGTGCAGAGTAGTGAGTGCAGAGTAGTAAGTGCAGAGTAGTGAGTGTGCAGAGTAGGGAGTGTGCAGAGTAGTGAGTGTGCAGAGTAGTGAGTGTGCAGAGTAGTGAGTGCGCAGGGTAGTGAGTGCGCAGAGTAGTGAGTGCAGAGTAGTGAGTGTTGAGTAGTGAGTGCAGAGTAGTGAGTGCACAGAGTAGTGAGTGCGCAGAGTAGTGAGTGCGCAGAGTAGTGAATGCGCAGAGTAGTGAGTGCAGAGTAGTGAGTGCAGAGTGCAGAGTTATGAGTGCATAGTGCAGAGTTATGAGTGCAGAGTGTAGAGTGCAGAGTGCAGAGTAGTGAGTGCAGAGTAGTGAGTGCAGAGTAGTGAGTGCAGAGTAGTGAGTGCAGAGTGCAGAGTAGTGAGTGCAGAGTGCAGAGTGCAGAGTAGTGAGTGCAGAGTGCAGAGTAGTGAGTGCAGAGTGCAGAGTAGTTGTTAGACGGGGACCTGGAGGGTCGGCCGAGCACAGTGATCGCACAGACAGGTAACTTCCCCCCCACAGATGGACACCACACAAAGCTTATGGTAACACCTTTTATAGGCACTTCGGGTACTAGAGTGGTACGATACAGGGCGATCAGGACACGATGATCCTCTCAATTCTAGTCTCTAGTAAGGGAAGGGGGTAGCGGGACAGTCTTGGTACCCACGGGTACGGGTGTGTAACGGTGATAGCTCACAATCCTCGAGCTCGGTGTTCGGAGGGGTCAGACCGCGGCAGCGCCGGCAGGTCCCGAAGAGGTCGTAGGTGGCACGGGCCGCGGCAGCGCCAGCAGGTCCCAACGAGGATGAAGGTTACAACGGGCCGCGGCAGCGCCAGCAGGTCCCACGAGAATGCAGGTTGCAAAGGGCCGCGGCAGCGCCAGCAGGTCCCACGAGGATGAAGGTTACAACGGGCCGCGGCAGCGCCAGCAGGTCCCACGAGAATGCAGGTTGCAGAGGGCCGCGGCAGCGCCAGCAGGTCCCACGAGGATGAAGGTTGCAGAGGGCCGCGGCAGCGCCAGCAGGTCCCACGAGGATGAAGGTTGCAGAGGGCCGCGGCAGCGCCAGCAGGTCCCACGAGGATGAAGGTTGCAGAGGGCCGCGGCAGCGCCAGCAGGCAGGACAATAGTTCCCAAGGCAGGGCTGTGGCAGCGCCAACAGTCCGTCAAGGATGAGTTCGTCGCGGTGTCTCTCGACTCCAGGATACAACTGCCTTCCTGTCCTGGGGCTGCCTCAGTTATAGGTCTGGCGCCCTTTGATGTCCGGACCCTCGCTCTTGGAGGTCGGGAGGTCCGGGATGAGGGAGTCCAGACACCCAGCAGGGGGGTGGAGCCAGCGCCCGAGGAGGCTGGGGGTGCTCGGCACCTGGCGGGGGAGAGCCATCGACACTTCGTACTCCCATTGACCTGCCAAGTGGGCCGTTCACCTCCTGGGTGGAGGGTGGTGCCGGGATGTCGGGGCCTGGCCAGGCCCAGGGTTGGGGTCGGGCTGAGGCCGCACGGCCGCGTGGTGCCGTGTCCAAGATGGCGGCTGGGCCGGGCAATGGTGCTGACGGTGGCCCGGGCCCTGTCCTGCGGGGAGGGAGCGAGCCCTTCATGTGGCCTGTCCAACATGCGTCCCCCCCAGCTGAAGGCGGGGAGAGTCACCCATCTTCTTGGGGACTTTCCTCGTCGAGGCGGAAAAAGCGGGACAGGCCATCCGCGTTGGCGTGGTCTTGGCCGGGTCGATGTTCCACAGTGAAGTCCATCCCCTGCAGGGAGATGGACCAACGTAGTAGTTTCGGGTTTTCCCCCCGCATCTGCATGAGCCATTGCAGGGGTCGATGATCGGTCTGGACCCGGAAGTGGGTGCCGAAGAGATAAGGCCAGAGCTTTTTGAGGGCCCACACCACGGCGAAGGCCTCCCTCTCGATGGTGCTCCAGCGTCGTTCTCGGGCCAGGAGCCGTCTGCTGATGAAAGCCACTGGCTGGTCAAGTCCTTCGGGGTTCAGCTGGGAAAGGACTGCCCCAACGCCGTGGTCGGAGGCATCTGTTTAGACGATAAATTCCCGGCTGTAGTCGGGGGCCTGGAGCACCGGGGCGGAGCACATGGCGGCCTTCAGCTTCTCGAAGGCCGCTTGACAGTCTGGGGTCCAGTTGACCTCCTTGGGTTGGTTTTTAGAGGTGAGTTCCGTGAGGGGCCCTACGATGCTGCCATAGTCCCTCACAAACCGTCGGTAGTAGCCTGTGAGTCCCAAGAAGGCGCGGACCTCGGTCTGGGTGATGGGGGACTGCCACGACTGGATGGCAGCGATCTTGAGTTGCAGAGGGGCCACCAGACCGCTTCCCACCTGGTGCCCGAGATAGGTCACGGACCCCTGGCCAATTTGGCATTTGCTGGCCTTGATCGTGAGGCCAGCTCGTTGGAGGGCCTGTAGCACCTCTCGGAGGTGGTGGAGGTGGTCGGACCAGTGGTGGCTGTACACAGCGATATCGTCCAGGTAGGCGGCGCTGAATCCTTCGAGTCCTGCCAGGACCTGGTTTACTAGCCGCTGAAATGTTGCTGGCGCATTCTTCATGCCGAATGGCATGACCTTGAAGTGATAGTGGCCATCAGGGGTAGAGAATGCCGATCGTTCTTGGGCCCGGGGTGTGAGACCGATCTGCCAGTAGCCCGCTGTCAGGTCGAAGATGCTGAGGTAGCGGGCAGCTCCCATGCGGTCGATTAGTTCATCTGCTCGGGGGATGGGGTGTGCGTCTGTTCTGGTGACCGCATTCAAGCCCCGGTAGTCGACGCAGAACCGGAGCTCCGGTGTGGCGCCGGGGGCGGCCGCTTTGGGGACCAGTACCACTGGGCTGGCCCAGGGGCTGTCTGAGGGCTCGATGATCCCGAGTGTGAGCATCTTGGCCACCTCCTCTTGGATGCAGGCCCGTACCCGATCTGGTACGCGGTAGGCCCGATGGCGGATAGGGGGACTGTCTCCAGTGTCCACGTCGTGTAAGCACCAGGGGGAGACCCCTGGGGTGAGGGAGAACAGGGTGGAGAACTGGAGCAGGAGGACTCGGCAGTCTTGGCGCTGTTCCAGGGTGAGGGCCTCCGAGAGTCGGACCCCGTCCACGGAGCCGTCCTTCTCCCGTGACCGTAGGAGGTCAGGAAGGGGTTCGGAGTCCTCCTCGGTTCCATTGTCGGTTGCCATCAGGAGACTGAGTTCGGAGCGTACAAAGTGGGGTTTCAGTCTATTAGCGTGGAGGACCCGGAGAGGGTTTCGGGAAGATTCCATATCGATGAGATAGGTGACAGGGCTCTTGCGCTCGATTACTTTGAAGGGCCCCGTCCATTTGTCTTGCAGGGCGCATGGTTCGTTAGGAGACATTACCCACACTTGTTGGCCGGGTTCAAATTCGATGGAGGATGCATTTTGATCGTACCACCTTTTCATGTCCTCCTGACTGGCCTCCAGGTTTGCTTTTGCCATCTCTCTGAACCTTCTGGTCTGGTTGCGGAGGGTTAGGAGATACTTGAAAACATCTGGGGTGTTCTTTAGAGGGGGCATTTCCCAGCCTTCTTTGACTAGGCTGAGCGGGCCTCGCACCGGGTGTCCATACAAGAGTTCGAAAGGGCTGAAGCCGAGGGACTTCTGGGGGACTTCTCGGTAGGCAAAGAGAAGGCACGGTAGTAGCACATCCCACTGGCGACGGAGGGGCTCCTCCAACCCCCCAATCATCCCTTTGAGCGTGCGGTTGAATCGCTCAACCAGTCCGTTCCCTTGAGGGTGATAGGGGGTCGTGAATCGGTAGGTGACCCCACACTGTTGCCAGAGGGACTTCATGTATTTTGAGATAAAGTTCGTACCCCTGTCGCTGACGACTTCCCGGGGGAAGCCCACTCGAGAGAAGATCCCCATCAAGGCTCGACCCACTACTGGGGCTGTTATCGTACGAAGGGGGACCGCTTCAGGATAGCGGGTAGCGTGATCCACCAGGACCAGGATGAAGCGATGTCCCTGTGCTGTTCGGGGGTCCAGGGGCCCCACAATGTCTATTCCCACCCTTTCGAACGGGGTGGTCACCACGGGGAATGGTTGTAGGGGTGCCTTGAGTTTGCGGCCGCTCTTCCCACTGGCCTGGCAGGTCGGGCAGGACCGGCAATGGTTGGATACGTCATTTCTCATTTTGGGCCAAAAAAAGTGAGTCACCAGGCGGTGGTAGGTCTTGTCTTGGCCCAGGTGCCCGGCCAGGGGGACATCATGGGCTAGGTTCAACAGGAAGTCTCTGAAGTGGAGGGGCACCACCAGCACTCGCCCGGCCCCCAGTTCTGTGATTTTCTGTTCGCTGTACAAGAGATCATTGTCCCAATAAACCCAGTGGGCCCCGGTGGTGTCTCCTTGGCTCTGGGCGAGCGCTTGCTGTCGCAATCCCTCGAGGGAGGGGCAGGTCTTTTGCTCCTGCCGGAATTGTTCCTGGGTGGGCCCCCCTTCTTGACGCCACTGAGCCAGGTCGGGAAGCTCGGGGGGCTGTGTGGACCCCTCTGGGGTGGGGTCCGGGTGGTCGGTCTGGAGGAAGTCTTCTTCTGGAGTGATCGAGGGCGGAGGTGCTGCCCATTCTGGTTCTTCTGGTCTAGGGATGGTGCGGGTGGCCATGGACCGGGTGGTTACGCACGCCCAGTCCGGGAGACCCAACATCCCCAGATGCTCTCTTCTTTCCACAGCGGCCCACGGGGAGCTCTCGAGATCGTTCCCCAGGAGGCAGTCTACGGGGGCATCGTCACGGACAGTTACTTTCAGCATGCCGGACACTCCTCCCCATTCGAAGGGGACGCAGGCCATCCGACACAGGCTCTCCGAGTTATCTGCCGATCGGACGGGGCAAAGTACGTTTGGTAGGATTTGTTCTGGGGTCACCAGGTGACAGCGGACGGCCGTCACACTGGCCCCGGTGTCACGCAGGGCCTCGGCCTTGCGCCCATTGATGCTCACCCATTGGCTGTACTTCCGAGTGTTGGCGGGCAGGGGAGTCCGCGGGACCATGTCTCTTCCTCCTAGGCATGCCAGGGTCATGGCGGCGGGTTCCCACTCGAACTGCTCCGACTCATAGGTCTCCGTGTCTTCGGAGACTTGTTCTTCTCCCAGGGCGGCGGCCGCCATCTGGCGGGGCCCGGGGGCCTGGTTCTTCGGGCAGGTCGGGTCACTGGCATAGTGGCCGACTCGCTGGCATCGATGACACGTCACGTTAGCTCGGAACCCCGGCGCATCGGGGGGTTTCCCCGGCCTGCTGGGGCCGGGGTGGCGTTAGTGGGTGCGGCCGGGGCGGCGTCTCTGCCCCGGCCCGGGCCTCCTCCTCCTCCTCGGGGACGATGGTGACCTTGGTTGGTTCTGTTCTGCTCGTTCGGCCCACTCCGGGCCACTCGGGTGCTCTCCCACCGGTCAGCCTCGGTGGCGAGCTGCCGGGGTTCAGTTAATTTACTGTCGAGGAGGTGCTGCCTGAGCTCGACAAAGCAGTTGTTGGAGAGGTGCTCCCACACAATGAGATTGAAGAGTTGTTCGTAAGTGGTTACGTTGTTACCCTTGATCCACCCCTCGAAGGCTCGGCTGAAATAGTTCACGTATTCCAACCACGTCGTACCTGGGATCCTGGTGCAGTTGCGGAACCTCTGGCGGTACATTTCGGGTGTAAGTCCATATCGACTGAGGAGGGCGGCCTTCATGTGGTCATAGGACGTCATTTGATGGTCCGGAAGCTGCAGCAGGGCATCACGACCCTCGTTGACGAATCTCCCCCATAGACCGGCTCCCCAGTCACTTCGAGCGACCCGGTGGGCGGTCATGGCAATCTCATAGGCCTTGAACCACTGCTGTATGTCGTCGTTCCGGTGATATTCTCGGACCACATCCTTGGGGATGTGGACCTTCTGCTCGGTAGGACCCGGGGAGTGCGGTTGCTCGGGCACCCCTAGGTTTTTGTTCAGTTTGCGCATTTCTATCTCCGCTAGTTTGCACTCGTGCTCGTATGCCAGTCTTTTTTCTTCGAGGTCTCTCTGTCTCTGTTTTTCCTCTCGCTCTTCTCTGAGCCGTAAGTGTTCTAAGTTTATTTTTTGTTCCGCCAGTTTCAATTCTCCGTCTAATCTGAGTCGTGCCAAGTCTAACTCGTGTAATCTATTTTTTTCCCGCTCTTGGATCTCTTCATGGGAGGGGCCTGTTCTCCGTTCCTCCGTCCGGGTGGTGTTGACTTCCGGGGCTGCGGGGTCCCGGGGGGTTGCGGTATTTGTCTCTGTCCAGGCCTCTAGGGCGTTTTTGAAGTCTTCTTTTGTGCTTAGCCCGGTGGTAGCAATGCCTAAGTCCATGCAAAATTGCTTGAGCTCTCGGTGGTTGTATTCTTCCAGCTTTTCCATCTGGAACTTCTCCGCCGATCCGCTCTCTTTGGTCGTCATTGTGGTTTCAGTTGTAGGGTGAGTTACTGTCTGTACGGTACGCGTTGGTTCGGATCGCGCCGCTAGCCACCAATGTTAGACGGGGACCTGGAGGGTCGGCCGAGCACAGTGATCGCACAGACAGGTAACTTCCCCCCCACAGATGGACACCACACAAAGCTTATGGTAACACCTTTTATAGGCACTTCGGGTACTAGAGTGGTACGATACAGGGCGATCAGGACACGATGATCCTCTCAATTCTAGTCTCTAGTAAGGGAAGGGGGTAGCGGGACAGTCTTGGTACCCACGGGTACGGGTGTGTAACGGTGATAGCTCACAATCCTCGAGCTCGGTGTTCGGAGGGGTCAGACCGCGGCAGCGCCGGCAGGTCCCGAAGAGGTCGTAGGTGGCACGGGCCGCGGCAGCGCCAGCAGGTCCCAACGAGGATGAAGGTTACAACGGGCCGCGGCAGCGCCAGCAGGTCCCACGAGAATGCAGGTTGCAAAGGGCCGCGGCAGCGCCAGCAGGTCCCACGAGGATGAAGGTTACAACGGGCCGCGGCAGCGCCAGCAGGTCCCACGAGAATGCAGGTTGCAGAGGGCCGCGGCAGCGCCAGCAGGTCCCACGAGGATGAAGGTTGCAGAGGGCCGCGGCAGCGCCAGCAGGTCCCACGAGGATGAAGGTTGCAGAGGGCCGCGGCAGCGCCAGCAGGTCCCACGAGGATGAAGGTTGCAGAGGGCCGCGGCAGCGCCAGCAGGCAGGACAATAGTTCCCAAGGCAGGGCTGTGGCAGCGCCAACAGTCCGTCAAGGATGAGTTCGTCGCGGTGTCTCTCGACTCCAGGATACAACTGCCTTCCTGTCCTGGGGCTGCCTCAGTTATAGGTCTGGCGCCCTTTGATGTCCGGACCCTCGCTCTTGGAGGTCGGGAGGTCCGGGATGAGGGAGTCCAGACACCCAGCAGGGGGGTGGAGCCAGCGCCCGAGGAGGCTGGGGGTGCTCGGCACCTGGCGGGGGAGAGCCATCGACACTTCGTACTCCCATTGACCTGCCAAGTGGGCCGTTCACCTCCTGGGTGGAGGGTGGTGCCGGGATGTCGGGGCCTGGCCAGGCCCAGGGTTGGGGTCGGGCTGAGGCCGCACGGCCGCGTGGTGCCGTGTCCAAGATGGCGGCTGGGCCGGGCAATGGTGCTGACGGTGGCCCGGGCCCTGTCCTGCGGGGAGGGAGCGAGCCCTTCATGTGGCCTGTCCAACAGTAGTGAGTGCAGAGTAGTGAGTGCAGAGTAGTGAGTGCAGAGTGCAGAGTAGTGAGTGCAGAGTAGTGAGTGCAGAGTAGTGAATGCAGAGTAGTGAGTGCTGAGTAGTGAGTACAGAGTGCAGAGTAGTGAGTGCAGAGTGCAGAGTAGTGAGTGCAGAGTGCAGAGTAGTGAGTGCAGAGTGCAGAGTAGTGAGTGCAGAGTGCAGAGTAGTGAGTGCAGAGTGCAGAGTAGTGAGTGCAGAGTGCAGAGTAGTGAGTGCAGAGTAGTGAGTGCAGAGTAGTGAGTGCAGAGTAGTAAGTGCAGAGTAGTGAGTGTGCAGAGTAGGGAGTGTGCAGAGTAGTGAGTGTGCAGAGTAGTGAGTGTGCAGAGTAGTGAGTGTGCAGAGTAGTGAGTGCGCAGGGTAGTGAGTGCAGAGTAGTGAGTGCAGAGTAGTGAGTGCAGAGAAGCGAGTGCAGAGAAGTGATTGCAGAGTAGTGAGTGCAAAGTAGTGAGTGCAGAGTAGTGAGTGCAGAGTAGTGAGTGCAGAGAAGCGAGTGCAGAGAAGTGAGTGCAGAGTAGTGAGTGCAAAGTAGTGAGTGCAGAGTAGTGAGTGCAGAGTAGTGAGTGCAAAGTAGTGAGTGCAGAGTAGTGAGTGCAGAGTAGTGGGTGCAGAGTGCAGAGTAGTGAGTGCAGAGTAGTGGGTGCAGAGTGCAGAGTAGTGAGTGCAGAGTAGTGGGTACAGAGTGCAGAGTAGTTAGTGCAGAGTAGTGGGTGCAGAGTAGTGGGTGCAGAGTAGTGGGTGCAGAGTAGTGAGTGCAGAGTAGTGAGTGCAGAGTGCAGAGTAGTGAGTGCAGAGTAGTGAGTGCAGAGTGCAGAGTAGTGAGTGCAGAGTGCAGAGTAGTGAGTGCAGAGTGCAGAGTAGTGAGTGCAGAGTAGTGAGAGCAGAGTAGTGAGTGCAGAGTAGTGAGTGCAGAGTACTGAGTGCAGAGTATTGAGTGCAGAGTATTGAGTGCAGAGTAGTGAGTGCAGAGTGCAGAGTAGTGAGTGCAGAGTAGTGAGTGCAGAGTGCAGAGTAGTGAGTGCAGAGTGCAGAGTTATGAGTGCAGAGTGCAGAGTAGTGAGTGCAGAGTGCAGAGTAGTGAGTGCAGAGTGCAGAGTAGTGAGTGCAGAGTGCAGAGTAGTGAGTGCAGAGTAGTGAGTGCAGAGTAGTGAGTGCAGAGTAGTGAGTGCAGAGTAGTAAGTGCAGAGTAGTGAGTGTGCAGAGTAGGGAGTGTGCAGAGTAGTGAGTGTGCAGAGTAGTGAGTGTGCAGAGTAGTGAGTGTGCAGAGTAGTGAGTGCGCAGGGTAGTGAGTGCGCAGAGTAGTGAGTGCAGAGTAGTGAGTGTTGAGTAGTGAGTGCAGAGTAGTGAGTGCACAGAGTAGTGAGTGCGCAGAGTAGTGAGTGCGCAGAGTAGTGAATGCGCAGAGTAGTGAGTGCAGAGTAGTGAGTGCAGAGTGCAGAGTTATGAGTGCATAGTGCAGAGTTATGAGTGCAGAGTGCAGAGTGCAGAGTAGTGAGTGCAGAGTAGTGAGTGCAGAGTAGTGAGTGCAGAGTAGTGAGTGCAGAGTGCAGAGTAGTGAGTGCAGAGTGCAGAGTAGTGAGTGCAGAGTGCAGAGTAGTGAGTGCAGAGTGCAGAGTAGTGAGTGCAGAGTAGTGAGTGCAGAGTAGTGAGTGCAGAGTGCAGAGTAGTGAGTGCAGAGTAGTGAGTGCAGAGTAGTGAATGCAGAGTAGTGAGTGCTGAGTAGTGAGTACAGAGTGCAGAGTAGTGAGTGCAGAGTGCAGAGTAGTGAGTGCAGAGTGCAGAGTAGTGAGTGCAGAGTAGTGAGTGCAGAGTGCAGAGTAGTGAGTGCAGAGTAGTGAGTGCAGAGTAGTGAATGCAGAGTAGTGAGTGCAGAGTAGTGAGTGCAGAGTGCAGAGTAGTGAGTGCAGAGTAGTGGGTGCAGAGTAGTGGGTGCAGAGTGCAGAGTAGTGAGTGCAGAGTAGTGGGTGCAGAGTGCAGAGTAGTGAGTGCAGAGTTGTCAGTGCAGAGTGCAGAGTAGTGATTGCAGAGTAGTGGGTGCAGAGTGCAGAGTAGTGAGTGCAGAGTAGTGAGTGCAGAGTAGTGAGTGCAGAGTAGTGAATGCAGAGTAGTGAGTGCAGAGTAGTGAGTGCAGAGTAGTGAGTGCAGAGTAGTGAGTGCAGAGTGCAGAGTAGTGAGTGCAGAGTAGTGAGTGCAGAGTAGTGAGTGCAGAGTAGTGAGTGCAGAGTGCAGAGTAGTGAGTGCAGAGTAGTGAGTGCAGAGTAGTGAGTGCAGAGTAGTGAGTGCAGAGTAGCGAGTGCAGAGTAGTGAGTGCAAAGTAGTGAGTGCAGAGTAGTGAGTGCAGAGTAGTGAGTGCAGAGAAGCGAGTGCAGAGAAGTGAGTGCAGAGTAGTGAGTGCAAAGTAGTGAGTGCAGAGTAGTGAGTGCAGAGTGTAGAGTAGTGAGTGCAGAGTAGTGAGAGCAGAGTAGTGAGTGCAGAGTAGTGAGTGCAGAGTACTGAGTGCAGAGTATTGAATGCAGAGTATTGAGTGCAGAGTAGTGAGTGCAGAGTGCAGAGTAGTGAGTGCAGCGTGCAGAGTAGTGAGTGAAGAGTGCAGAGTAGTGAGTGCAGAGTGCAGAGTAGTGAGTGCAGAGTAGTGAGTGCAGAGTGCAGAGTAGTGAGTGCAGAGTAGTGAGTGCAGAGTAGTGAGTGCAGAGTAGCGAGTGCAGAGTAGCGAGTGCAGAGTAGCGAGTGCAGAGTAGTGAGTGCGGAGTAGTGAGTGCAGAGTAGAGAGTGCAGAGTGGTGAGTGTGCAGAGTAGTGATTGTGCAGAGTAGTGAGTGTGCAGAGTAGTGAGTGCAGAGTTATGAGTGCAGAGTGCAGAGTTATGAGTGCAGAGTTATGAGTGCAGAGTGCAGAGTTATGAGTGCAGAGTGAAGAGTGAAGAGTTATGAGTGCAGAGTGCAGAGTGCAGAGTTATGAGTGCAGAGTGCAGAGTTATGAGTGCATAGTGCAGAGTTATGAGTGCAGAGTGCAGAGTTGTGAGTGCAGAGTTGTGAGTGCAGAGTTGTGAGTGCAGAGTTGTGAGTGCAGAGTAGTGAGTGCAGAGTAGTGAGTGCAGAGTAGTGAGTGCAGAGTAGTGAGTGCAGAGTGCAGAGTAGTGAGTGCAGAGTGCAGAGTGCAGAGTAGTGAGTGCAGAGTGCAGAGTAGTGAGCGCAGAGTGCAGAGTAGTGAGTGCAGAGTAGTGAGTGCAGAGTATTGAGTGCAGAGTAGTGAGTGCAGAGTAGTGAGTGCAGAGAAGTGAGTGCAGAGAAGTGAGTGCAGAGTAGTGAGTGCAAAGTAGTGAGTGCAGAGTAGTGAGTGCAGAGTGCAGAGTAGTGAGTGCAGAGTGCAGAGTAGTGAGCGCAGAGTGCAGAGTAGTGAGCGCAGAGTGCAGAGTAGTGAGTGCAGAGTAGTGAGTGCAGAGTAGTGAGTGCAGAGTAGTGAGTGCAGAGTGCAGAGTAGTGAGTGCAGAGTAGTGAGTGCAGAGTAGTGAGTGCAGAGTACTGAGTGCAGAGTATTGAGTGCAGAGTATTCAGTGCAGAGTAGTGAGTGCAGAGTGCAGAGTAGTGAGTGCAAAGTAGTGAGTGCAGAGTAGTGAGTGCAGAGTGCAGAGTAGTGAGTGCAGAGTGCAGAGTAGTGAGCGCAGAGTGCAGAGTAGTGAGCGCAGAGTGCAGAGTAGTGAGTGCAGAGTAGTGAGTGCAGAGTAGTGAGTGCAGAGTAGTGAGTGCAGAGTAGTGAGTGCAGAGTGCAGAGTAGTGAGAGCAGAGTAGTGAGTGCAGAGTAGTGAGTGCAGAGTACTGAGTGCAGAGTATTGAGTGCAGAGTATTCAGTGCAGAGTAGTGAGTGCAGAGTGCAGAGTAGTGAGTGCAGAGTAGTGAGTGCAGAGTGCAGAGTAGTGAGTGCAGAGTGCAGAGTTATGAGTGCAGAGTGCAGAGTAGTGAGTGCAGAGTGCAGAGTAGTGAGTGCAGAGTGCAGAGTAGTGAGTGCAGAGTGCAGAGTAGTGAGTGCAGAGTAGTGAGTGCAGAGTAGTGAGTGCAGAGTAGTGAGTGCAGAGTAGTAAGTGCAGAGTAGTGAGTGTGCAGAGTAGGGAGTGTGCAGAGTATTGAGTGTGCAGAGTAGTGAGTGTGCAGAGTAGTGAGTGTGCAGAGTAGTGAGTGCGCAGGGTAGTGAGTGCGCAGAGTAGTGAGTGCAGAGTAGTGAGTGTTGAGTAGTGAGTGCAGAGTAGTGAGTGCACAGAGTAGTGAGTGCGCAGAGTAGTGAGTGCGCAGAGTAGTGAATGCGCAGAGTAGTGAGTGCAGAGTAGTGAGTGCAGAGTGCAGAGTTATGAGTGCATAGTGCAGAGTTATGAGTGCAGAGTGCAGAGTGCAGAGTGCAGAGTAGTGAGTGCAGAGTAGTGAGTGCAGAGTAGTGAGTGCAGAGTAGTGAGTGCAGAGTGCAGAGTAGTGAGTGCAGAGTGCAGAGTGCAGAGTAGTGAGTGCAGAGTGCAGAGTAGTGAGTGCAGAGTGCAGAGTAGTGAGTGCAGAGTAGTGAGTGCAGAGTGCAGAGTAGTGAGTGCAGAGTAGTGAGTGCAGAGTAGTGAATGCAGAGTAGTGAGTGCTGAGTAGTGAGTACAGAGTGCAGAGTAGTGAGTGCAGAGTGCAGAGTAGTGAGTGCAGAGTGCAGAGTAGTGAGTGCAGAGTGCAGAGTAGTGAGTGCAGAGTGCAGAGTAGTGAGTGCAGAGTAGTGAGTGCAGAGTAGTGAATGCAGAGTAGTGAGTGCAGAGTAGTGAGTGCAGAGTAGTGAGTGCAGAGTGCAGAGTAGTGAGTGCAGAGTAGTGGGTGCAGAGTAGTGGGTGCAGAGTGCAGAGTAGTGAGTGCAGAGTAGTGGGTGCAGAGTGCAGAGTAGTGAGTGCAAAGTTGTCAGTGCAGAGTGCAGAGTAGTGATTGCAGAGTAGTGGGTGCAGAGTGCAGAGTAGTGAGTGCAGAGTAGTGAGTGCAGAGTAGTGAATGCAGAGTAGTGAGTGCAGAGTAGTGAGTGCAGAGTAGTGAGTGCAGAGTGCAGAGTAGTGAGTGCAGAGTAGTGAGTGCAGAGTAGTGAGTGCAGAGTGCAGAGTAGTGAGTGCAGAGTAGTGAGTGCAGAGTAGTGAGTGCAGAGTAGTGAGTGCAGAGTAGCGAGTGCAGAGTAGCGAGTGCAGAGTAGTGAGTGCAAAGTAGTGAGTGCAGAGTAGTGAGTGCAGAGTAGTGAGTGCAGAGAAGCGAGTGCAGAGAAGTGAGTGCAGAGTAGTGAGTGCAAAGTAGTGAGTGCAGAGTAGTGAGTGCAGAGTGTAGAGTAGTGAGTGCAGAGTAGTGAGAGCAGAGTAGTGAGTGCAGAGTAGTGAGTGCAGAGTACTGAGTGCAGAGTATTGAATGCAGAGTATTGAGTGCAGAGTAGTGAGTGCAGAGTGCAGAGTAGTGAGTGCAGCGTGCAGAGTAGTGAGTGAAGAGTGCAGAGTAGTGAGTGCAGAGTGCAGAGTAGTGAGTGCAGAGTGCAGAGTAGTGAGTGCAGAGTAGTGAGTGCAGAGTAGTGAGTGCAGAGTAGCGAGTGCAGAGTAGCGAGTGCAGAGTAGCGAGTGCAGAGTAGCGAGTGCAGAGTAGTGAGTGCGGAGTAGTGAGTGCAGAGTAGTGAGTGCAGAGTGGTGAGTGTGCAGAGTAGTGACTGTGCAGAGTAGTGAGTGTGTAGAGTAGTGAGTGCAGAGTTTTGAGTTTTGAGTGCAGAGTTATGAGTGCAGAGTTATGAGTGCAGAGTGCAGAGTTATGAGTGCAGAGTGAAGAGTTATGAGTGCAGAGTGCAGAGTGCAGAGTGCAGAGTTATGAGTGCAGAGTGCAGAGTTATGAGTGCATAGTGCAGAGTTATGAGTGCAGAGTGCAGAGTTGTGAGTGCAGAGTTGTGAGTGCAGAGTTGTGAGTGCAGAGTTGTGAGTGCAGAGTAGTGAGTGCAGAGTAGTGAGTGCAGAGTAGTGAGTGCAGAGTAGTGAGTGCAGAGTGCAGAGTAGTGAGTGCAGAGTGCAGAGTGCAGAGTAGTGAGTGCAGAGTGCAGAGTAGTGAGCGCAGAGTGCAGAGTAGTGAGTGCAGAGTAGTGAGTGCAGAGTATTGAGTGCAGAGTAGTGAGTGCAGAGTAGTGAGTGCAGAGAAGTGAGTGCAGAGAAGTGAGTGCAGAGTAGTGAGTGCAAAGTAGTGAGTGCAGAGTAGTGAGTGCAGAGTGCAGAGTAGTGAGTGCAGAGTGCAGAGTAGTTGTTAGACGGGGACCCTGAGGGTCGGCCGGATACCGAGGGAGAGATCCCCGAGGGGGACCGTCTCCGGCGATCGTACAGACAAGTTACCTCCCTCCCCACAAACAGGCACCACACCAAGTCGAGTTCAAGGCTTTATATAAGGTTCTTAAGGCAAGGATATCAGCGATACAGGATATCTTGGACCCGGGGGTCCTCTCACTTCTAGTCTCTGTAGGGAAAGGGGGTAGCGGGACAGTCTTGGTACCGGGTCGGTACCGGTGGTGGTAAGAGGCGAGCTCACAATCCTCGAGCTGGAGTGTCTGTGGATCGGGCCGCGGCAGCGCCAGCAGGCCAAGGTGATAGTCTCATAAAGCAGAGGGCCGCGGCAGCGCCAGCAGGCCAAGACGATGGTTTCACGAGGCAGAGGGCCGCGGCAGCGCCAGCAGGCCAAGACGATGGTTTCACGAGGCAGAGGGCCGCGGCAGCGCCAGCAGGCCAAGACGATGGTTTCACGAGGCAGAGGGCCGCGGCAGCGCCAGCAGGCCAAGACGATGGTTTCACGAGGCAGAGGGCCGCGGCAGCGCCAGCAGGCCAAGACGATGGTTTCACGAGGCAGAGGGCCGCGGCAGCGCCAGCAGGCCAAGTCACGGATGAGTTCTTCTCGGGTCTCTCGACTCCAGGATACAACTGTCTTCCTGGTCTGGTCCTGCCCCAGTTATAGGTCTGGTCCCCTTTGATGTCCGGACCCTCGCGCCTGGGGGCCGGGAGGTCCGGGATGAGGGAGTCCAGACACCCAGCAGGGGGGTGGAGCCAGCGCCCAGGCGGCCTGGGGTGATCGACACCTGGCGGGGGAGAGCCGTTGACGATTCCTTCTCCCATTGACTCGCCAAGTGGTCACTCTGCCTCCTGGGAGGATGGTGGGGCCTCGATGTCGGGGCTGGCCGGGCCCGGGGTTAGGGTCGAGTTGAGGCCACGCGGCCTCGTGCTGCAGTGCCCCAAGATGGCGGCCGGGTCGATGTCGTGGGGTAGATGGTGACCCGGGCCAGCTGGGTCCGGAGCTGGTGTCTTGTAGTGGAGGGATTGCAGGGTACTTCGGGTGGTCGTTTGTGGACTCTGGCTGGGGATGCAGGGAGAGCCAGGGTCCTGGTCCCATTGCGGGGAGGGGGGACAGCTCGAACATGCGGCCTGTCCAACATGCGTCCCCCCCAGCTGAAGGCGGGGAGAGTCAGCCATCTTCCTGGGGACTCTCCTCGCTGAGGCGGAAAAAGCGTGACAGGCCGTCGGCGTTGGCGTGGTCCTGGCCTGGACGATGTTCCACCGTGAAGTCCATCCCCTGCAGGGAGATGGACCAGCGCAACAGCTTCGGGTTCTCCCCCCGCATTTGCATCAGCCATTGCAGGGGTCGGTGGTCTGTTTGCACCCGGAAGTGGGTGCCGAAGAGGTTATGGCCGGAGCTTCTTGAGTGCCCAGACTACGGCGAAGGCCTCCCTCTCAATGGTGCTCCAGCGCTGTTCTCGGGGCAAGAGGCGTCTGCTGATGAAGACCACCGGATGGTCGACCCCTTCGGCGTTGAGTTGGGAGAGGACGGCCCCCACACCATGATCGGAGGCGTCCGTCTGCACAATGAATTCCCGGCTGTAGTTGGGAGCCTGGAGCACGGGGGCCGTGCACATGGCGGTCTTTAGCTTCTCGAAGGCTGATTGGCAGTCCGGGGTCCAGTTGACGGTTTTGGGGCTCTTTTTGGAGGTGAGCTCTGTGAGGGGCCCCACGATGCTGCCATAGTCCTTCACGAACCGCCGGTAGTATCCGGTGAGCCCCAGGAAGGCCCGGACCTCCGTTTGGCTCGTAGGGGGTTGCCAGGCCTGGATGGCAGCAATCTTGAGTTGGAGAGGGGCCACCAGCCCGCTTCCCACTTGGTGTCCCAGGTAGGTCACGGACCCTTGGCCAACCTGGCACTTGCTGGCCTTGATGGTGAGCCCGGCTTGCTGGAGGGCGTGTAGAACCTCCCGCAGGTGGCGGAGGTGGTCGGTCCACTGGTGGCTGTACACCGCAATGTCGTCCAGGTAGGCGGCGCTGAAGTCTTCCAGGCCCGCCAGTACCTGGTTTACCAGCCGTTGGAACGTTGCCGGGGCGTTTTTCATGCCGAAGGGCATGACTTTAAATTGGTAGTGCCCGTCTGGGGTAGAGAAGGCGGATCGTTCTTGGGCCCTAGGGGTGAGGCCGATCTGCCAGTAGCCCGCTGTTAGGTCGAAGATGCTCAGGTAGCGGGCGGCCCCCATCCGGTCAATTAGCTCGTCTGCCCGGGGGATGGGATGAGCGTCGGTCCGGGTAACTGCATTCAGCCCTCGATAGTCCACGCAGAACCGGAGCTCAGGGGCAACGCCCGGGGCAGCTGCCTTGGGAACCAGGACGACTGGGCTCGCCCAGGGACTGTCTGAGGGTTCGATCACTCCTAGGGTCAGCATCTTGGACACCTCGGTCTGGATGCAGGCTCGTACCCGGTCTGGTACGCGGTATGCTCGGTGTCGAATAGGAGGGCTGTCCCCGGTGTCCACATCGTGGAGGCACCAGGGGGTGACTCCGGGGGTGAGGGAGAACAGGGAGGCGAACTGCCTCAGGAGCGTTTGGCAGTCTTGGCGTTGCTCCGGGGACAGGGCCTCGGAGAGCTGGACCCCTTCCACTGAGCCATCCTGCTCGAGGGCCCTCAGTAAGTCCGGAAGGGGTTCGGAGTCTTCTTCTGTCCCAGTATCGGTAGCCATCAGGAGGCTGAGTTCGGATCGCACAAAATGGGGTTTGAGCCTGTTGGCATGGAGGACCCGTAGGGGGTTCCGGGCAGTCTCCATGTCGATTAAATAGGTGACGGGCCCCTTGCGTTCGATTACCTTGAAGGGCCCGGACCATCTGTCTTGGAGGGCACAGGGCTCAACCGGGGACATCACCCAGACCTGTTGTCCAGGTTCGAACTCAATGGAGGACGTGTGCTGATCGTACCACCTCTTCATGTCCTCCTGACTGGCCTCGAGGTTGGCTTTGGCGGTGTCTCGGAACCGCCGGGTCTGGTTGCGGAGAGCCAGGAGATACCGGTAGATGTCCGGGGGAGTTTTCTGGGGAGGCTGCTCCCAACCTTCCTTGACTAGGCTGAGGGGGCCCCGGACGGGGTGTCCGTACAGTAGTTCAAAGGGGCTGAAGCCGAGGGACTTCTGCGGGACCTCCCGATAGGCAAACAGGAGGCATGGCAGCAGTACGTCCCACTGGCGTCGAAGGGGTTCTTCTAGACCCATAATCATCCCCTTGAGGGTGCGGTTGAATCTCTCGACCAGTCCGTTTCCTTGCGGGTGATAGGGGGTCGTGAATTTGTAGGTGACCCCGCATTGCTGCCAGAGGGACTTCATATATCTGGAGATAAAGTTCGTGCCCCTGTCACTGACGACCTCCCGGGGGAACCCCACCCGGGAGAAGATCCCCATCAGGGCCCGGCCCACCACGGGGGCCGTCACAGTCCGAAGAGGGATGGCCTCGGGATAGCGGGTGGCGTGGTCTACAAGGACCAGGATGAACCGGTGTCCTTGGGCTGTTCGAGGGTCGAGGGGCCCCACAATGTCTATTCCCACTCGTTCAAACGGGGTGGTGACGACAGGAAAGGGTTGTAATGGTGCTTTGATTTTTCGGCCACTTTTTCCGCTGGCCTGGCAGGTGGGGCAGGCCTTGCAGTGGTTGGTGACATCCTTCCGCATGTGGGGCCAGAAAAAATGGGTCACCAGGCGGTCGTAGGTTTTATCCTGCCCCAGGTGTCCGGCAAGGGGGACATCGTGGGCTAAGTTCAGGAGAAAGTCTCGGAAGCGAAGGGGCACCACCAGCACCCGACTGGCCCCTAGTTCTGCAATTTTCTGCTCGCTGTAGAGCAGGTCTTGGTCCCAGTAGATCCAGTGGGCCCCCGAGGTATCCCCGGTGCTCTGGGCCAGGGCTTGCTGCCGGAGTCCTTCGAGAGAAGGACAGGTTTTTTGCTCGGCCCGGAATTGTTCCTGCGTGGGGCCTCCCTCCTGCCGCCATTGTGCCAGGTCAGGGACGTCCCGAAGCTGGTCGGGTCCTTCTTCGGTTTGGGTCAAGGGAATGGCTTCTGGGGCGGCCTCCTCTGGGATGAGCGCGGGAGGAGGTTCTGGCCACTCGGGCTCTTCTGGGCTGGGGACCGCGCGGGCGGTCATGGACCGGGTCGTGACGCAGACCCATTCGGGGAGGCCAAGCATCCCCAGGTGCTCCCTCCGTTCGACAGCTGCCCAGGGAGAGCTTTCAAGGTAGTTTCCTAGGAGGCAGTCCACGGGGGCATCATCGCGGACAGTTACTTTTAACATCCCTGTTACTCCTCCCCACTCGAAGGGGACGTAGGCCATGTGGCATAGGCTTTCGGAGTTGTCGGCTGATCGAACAGGGCAAAGAATGTTCGGCAAGATTTGGTCTGGAGTGACGAGGTGGCGTCGGACCGCCGTTACACTGGCCCCGGTGTCGCGGAGGGCTTCCGCCCGGCGGCCATTGATGTTGACCCATTGACCGTACTTCTGTGTGTTGGCGGGAAGGGGGGCCCGCGGAATCATGTCTCTCTCCCCTAAGCAGACCAGTGCCATGGCGGCGGGTGCCCATTCAGAGGGATCGGTCTCGTACTCCTCTTGGTCTTCCGGGATTATTTCTTCCCCTAGGGCCGCCGCTGCAACTTGGCGGGGAGTAGTGTTCGGATTCTTTGGGCAGTTGGGATCACTGGCGTAGTGGCCGGGTCGCTGGCACCTGTGGCACGTAATGTTGGCCCGGAAACCGGCCCGGACGGCAGGGCTTCCCCGGCCAACCGGGGTCGAGGGGTTTCTGGGGGGTGACGAGGGGCCGGGGTCTCTCCCCCGACCCTGACTTCCTCCTCCCCCTCGGGGGCGATACGATCTGGATACTTCGCTGGGTGCGCTCCGGCCAACTCGGGTGCTTTCCCACCGGTCGGCTTCGGCGGCGAGTTGTCGAGGGTCGGTTAGCTTGCTGTCCAGGAGGTGTTGCCGGAGCTCCACGAAGCAGTTGTTCGACAGGTGTTCCCATACGATAAGGTCAAAGAGTTGTTCGTAGGTGGTTACTTTGTTGCCCTTGATCCACCCCTCGAAGGCTCGGCTAAAAAAGTTCACGTACTCCACCCAAGTTGTACCCGGAATCCGTTTGCAGTCGCGGAACCGTTGGCGGTACATCTCAGGTGTGAGCCCGTATCGAGTGAGGAGGGCGGCCTTCATGTGGTCGTAGGAGGTCATCAGTTGGTCCGGGAGTTGCAGCAGGGCGTCCCGCCCTTCGTTGACAAACCTCCCCCATAATCCGGCTCCCCAATCGCTTCGGGGAATCCGGTGGGAGGTCATTGCCACCTCATAGGCTTTAAACCACTGCTGGATATCATCGTTCTTGTGGTATTCCCGGATGACATCTTTGGGGATGTGAACCTTGGGTTCGGTCGAGGCAGACGGGGTCGGTCGTTCGGGGAGCCCGAGGTCTTTATTCTGTTTCTGGATCTCCAGTGCTTTGAGATTGCGCTCATGTTCGTACTCTAGTCTCTTTTCCTCTAGCTCCCTCTGTCTTTGCTTGTCTTCCCGCTCTTCCCTGAGCCGTAAGTGTTTGAGGGTTATTTTTTGTTCTGCCAGCTTGAGTTCCCCATCCAAGCGAAGTCGGGCAAGTTCTAATTCGTGGAGTCTGGTTTTTTCTCTTTCTCGGATCTCTTCCAGGGAGAGATCCGCTCTTTCTTTAGTTGGTGCGGGGCTCGTCTCGGTTGTTTGTGTTCGGGGTACGGCCGTACCCGTTTCCGCCCAAGCTTCTAGGGCTCGTTTGAAGTCTTCCTTTGTGCTAAGACCTGTGGTTGGAAGTCCAAGTTCTATGCAATATTGCTTCAGTTCCCGGTGGTTGTAGTCTTCCAATTTTTCCATCTGAAATTTTTCCGTTGTTCCGCTCTCTATTGACATGGTTGTTGTGTGTGGTGGGGCGAGTGACTTTCTGTACGATTATGCGTAGGTTCGGATCCCGTCGCTGGCCACCAATGTTAGACGGGGACCCTGAGGGTCGGCCGGATACCGAGGGAGAGATCCCCGAGGGGGACCGTCTCCGGCGATCGTACAGACAAGTTACCTCCCTCCCCACAAACAGGCACCACACCAAGTCGAGTTCAAGGCTTTATATAAGGTTCTTAAGGCAAGGATATCAGCGATACAGGATATCTTGGACCCGGGGGTCCTCTCACTTCTAGTCTCTGTAGGGAAAGGGGGTAGCGGGACAGTCTTGGTACCGGGTCGGTACCGGTGGTGGTAAGAGGCGAGCTCACAATCCTCGAGCTGGAGTGTCTGTGGATCGGGCCGCGGCAGCGCCAGCAGGCCAAGGTGATAGTCTCATAAAGCAGAGGGCCGCGGCAGCGCCAGCAGGCCAAGACGATGGTTTCACGAGGCAGAGGGCCGCGGCAGCGCCAGCAGGCCAAGACGATGGTTTCACGAGGCAGAGGGCCGCGGCAGCGCCAGCAGGCCAAGACGATGGTTTCACGAGGCAGAGGGCCGCGGCAGCGCCAGCAGGCCAAGACGATGGTTTCACGAGGCAGAGGGCCGCGGCAGCGCCAGCAGGCCAAGACGATGGTTTCACGAGGCAGAGGGCCGCGGCAGCGCCAGCAGGCCAAGACGATGGTTTCACGAGGCAGAGGGCCGCGGCAGCGCCAGCAGGCCAAGTCACGGATGAGTTCTTCTCGGGTCTCTCGACTCCAGGATACAACTGTCTTCCTGGTCTGGTCCTGCCCCAGTTATAGGTCTGGTCCCCTTTGATGTCCGGACCCTCGCGCCTGGGGGCCGGGAGGTCCGGGATGAGGGAGTCCAGACACCCAGCAGGGGGGTGGAGCCAGCGCCCAGGCGGCCTGGGGTGATCGACACCTGGCGGGGGAGAGCCGTTGACGATTCCTTCTCCCATTGACTCGCCAAGTGGTCACTCTGCCTCCTGGGAGGATGGTGGGGCCTCGATGTCGGGGCTGGCCGGGCCCGGGGTTAGGGTCGAGTTGAGGCCACGCGGCCTCGTGCTGCAGTGCCCCAAGATGGCGGCCGGGTCGATGTCGTGGGGTAGATGGTGACCCGGGCCAGCTGGGTCCGGAGCTGGTGTCTTGTAGTGGAGGGATTGCAGGGTACTTCGGGTGGTCGTTTGTGGACTCTGGCTGGGGATGCAGGGAGAGCCAGGGTCCTGGTCCCATTGCGGGGAGGGGGGACAGCTCGAACATGCGGCCTGTCCAACAGTAGTGAGCGCAGAGTGCAGAGTAGTGAGCGCAGAGTAGTGAGAGCAGAGTAGTGAGTGCAGAGTAGTGAGTGCAGAGTACTGAGTGCAGAGTATTGAGTGCAGAGTATTGAGTGCAGAGTAGTGAGTGCAGAGTGCAGAGTAGTGAGTGCAGAGTAGTGAGTGCAGAGTGCAGAGTAGTGAGTGCAGAGTTATGAGTGCAGAGTGCAGAGTAGTGAGTGCAAAATGCAGAGTAGTGAGTGCAGAGTGCAGAGTAGTGAGTGCAGAGTGCAGAGTATTGAGTGCAGAGTAGTGAGTGCAGAGTAGTGAGTGCAGAGTAGTGAGTGCAGAGTAGTAAGTGCAGAGTAGTGAGTGTGCAGAGTAGGGAGTGTGCAGAGTAGTGAGTGTGCAGAGTAGTGAGTGTGCAGAGTAGTGAGTGTGCAGAGTAGTGAGTGCGCAGGGTAGTGAGTGCGCAGAGTAGTGAGTGCAGAGTAGTGAGTGTTGAGTAGTGAGTGCAGAGTAGTGAGTGCACAGAGTAGTGAGTGCGCAGAGTAGTGAGTGCGCAGAGTAGTGAATGCGCAGAGTAGTGAGTGCAGAGTAGTGAGTGCAGAGTGCAGAGTTATGAGTGCATAGTGCAGAGTTATGAGTGCAGAGTGCAGAGTGCAGAGTGCAGAGTAGTGAGTGCAGAGTAGTGAGTGCAGAGTAGTGAGTGCAGAGTAGTGAGTGCAGAGTGCAGAGTAGTGAGTGCAGAGTGCAGAGTGCAGAGTAGTGAGTGCAGAGTGCAGAGTAGTGAGTGCAGAGTGCAGAGTAGTGAGTGCAGAGTAGTGAGTGCAGAGTAGTGAGTGCAGAGTAGTGAGTGCAGAGTGCAGAGTAGTGAGTGCAGAGTAGTGAGTGCAGAGTAGTGAATGCAGAGTAGTGAGTGCTGAGTAGTGAGTACAGAGTGCAGAGTAGTGAGTGCAGAGTGCAGAGTAGTGAGTGCAGAGTGCAGAGTAGTGAGTGCAGAGTGCAGAGTAGTGAGTGCAGAGTGCAGAGTAGTGAGTGCAGAGTAGTGAGTGCAGAGTAGTGAATGCAGAGTAGTGAGTGCAGAGTAGTGAGTGCAGAGTAGTGAGTGCAGAGTGCAGAGTAGTGAGTGCAGAGTAGTGGGTGCAGAGTAGTGGGTGCAGAGTGCAGAGTAGTGAGTGCAGAGTAGTGGGTGCAGAGTGCAGAGTAGTGAGTGCAGAGTTGTCAGTGCAGAGTGCAGAGTAGTGATTGCAGAGTAGTGGGTGCAGAGTGCAGAGTAGTGATTGCAGAGTAGTGGGTGCAGAGTGCAGAGTAGTGAGTGCAGAGTAGTGAGTGCAGAGTAGTGAGTGCAGAGTAGTGAATGCAGAGTAGTGAGTGCAGAGTAGTGAGTGCAGAGTAGTGAGTGCAGAGTGCAGAGTAGTGAGTGCAGAGTAGTGAGTGCAGAGTAGTGAGTGCAGAGTAGTGAGTGCAGAGTGCAGAGTAGTGAGTGCAGAGTAGTGAGTGCAGAGTAGTGAGTGCAGAGTAGTGAGTGCAGAGTAGCGAGTGCAGAGTAGCGAGTGCAGAGTAGTGAGTGCAAAGTAGTGAGTGCAGAGTAGTGAGTGCAGAGTAGTGAGTGCAGAGAAGCGAGTGCAGAGAAGTGAGTGCAGAGTAGTGAGTGCAAAGTAGTGAGTGCAGAGTAGTGAGTGCAGAGTGTAGAGTAGTGAGTGCAGAGTAGTGAGAGCAGAGTAGTGAGTGCAGAGTAGTGAGTGCAGAGTACTGAGTGCAGAGTATTGAATGCAGAGTATTGAGTGCAGAGTAGTGAGTGCAGAGTGCAGAGTAGTGAGTGCAGCGTGCAGAGTAGTGAGTGAAGAGTGCAGAGTAGTGAGTGCAGAGTGCAGAGTAGTGAGTGTAGAGTAGTGAGTGCAGAGTGCAGAGTAGTGAGTGCAGAGTAGTGAGTGCAGAGTAGTGAGTGCAGAGTAGCGAGTGCAGAGTAGCGAGTGCAGAGTAGCGAGTGCAGAGTAGTGAGTGCGGAGTAGTGAGTGCAGAGTAGTGAGTGCAGAGTGGTGAGTGTGCAGAGTAGTGACTGTGCAGAGTAGTGAGTGTGCAGAGTAGTGAGTGCAGAGTTATGAGTGCAGAGTGCAGAGTTATGAGTGCAGAGTTATGAGTGCAGAGTGCAGAGTTATGAGTGCAGAGTGAAGAGTTATGAGTGCAGAGTGCAGAGTGCAGAGTGCAGAGTTATGAGTGCAGAGTGCAGAGTTATGAGTGCATAGTGCAGAGTTATGAGTGCAGAGTGCAGAGTTGTGAGTGCAGAGTTGTGAGTGCAGAGTTGTGAGTGCAGAGTTGTGAGTGCAGAGTAGTGAGTGCAGAGTAGTGAGTGCAGAGTAGTGAGTGCAGAGTAGTGAGTGCAGAGTGCAGAGTAGTGAGTGCAGAGTGCAGAGTGCAGAGTAGTGAATGCAGAGTGCAGAGTAGTGAGCGCAGAGTGCAGATTAGTGAGTGCAGAGTAGTGAGTGCAGAGTATTGAGTGCAGAGTAGTGAGTGCAGAGTAGTGAGTGCAGAGAAGTGAGTGCAGAGAAGTGAGTGCAGAGTAGTGAGTGCAAAGTAGTGAGTGCAGAGTAGTGAGTGCAGAGTGCAGAGTAGTGAGTGCAGAGTGCAGAGTAGTGAGCGCAGAGTGCAGAGTAGTGAGCGCAGAGTGCAGAGTAGTGAGTGCAGAGTAGTGAGTGCAGAGTAGTGAGTGCAGAGTAGTGAGTGCAGAGTAGTGAGTGCAGAGTGCAGAGTAGTGAGTGCAGAGTGCAGAGTAGTGAGTGCAGAGTAGTGAGAGCAGAGTAGTGAGTGCAGAGTAGTGAGTGCAGAGTACTGAGTGCAGAGTATTGAGTGCAGAGTATTCAGTGCAGAGTAGTGAGTGCAGAGTGCAGAGTAGTGAGTGCAGAGTAGTGAGTGCAGAGTGCAGAGTAGTGAGTGCAGAGTGCAGAGTTATGAGTGCAGAGTGCAGAGTAGTGAGTGCAGAGTGCAGAGTAGTGAGTGCAGAGTGCAGAGTAGTGAGTGCAGAGTGCAGAGTAGTGAGTGCAGAGTAGTGAGTGCAGAGTAGTGAGTGCAGAGTAGTGAGTGCAGAGTAGTAAGTGCAGAGTAGTGAGTGTGCAGAGTAGGGAGTGTGCAGAGTATTGAGTGTGCAGAGTAGTGAGTGTGCAGAGTAGTGAGTGTGCAGAGTAGTGAGTGCGCAGGGTAGTGAGTGCGCAGAGTAGTGAGTGCAGAGTAGTGAGTGTTGAGTAGTGAGTGCAGAGTAGTGAGTGCACAGAGTAGTGAGTGCGCAGAGTAGTGAGTGCGCAGAGTAGTGAATGCGCAGGGTAGTGAGTGCAGAGTAGTGAGTGCAGAGTGCAGAGTTATGAGTGCATAGTGCAGAGTTATGAGTGCAGAGTGCAGAGTGCAGAGTGCAGAGTAGTGAGTGCAGAGTAGTGAGTGCAGAGTAGTGAGTGCAGAGTAGTGAGTGCAGAGTGCAGAGTAGTGAGTGCAGAGTGCAGAGTGCAGAGTAGTGAGTGCAGAGTGCAGAGTAGTGAGTGCAGAGTGCAGAGTAGTGAGTGCAGAGTAGTGAGTGCAGAGTAGTGAGTGCAGAGTAGTGAGTGCAGAGTGCAGAGTAGTGAGTGCAGAGTAGTGAGTGCAGAGTAGTGAATGCAGAGTAGTGAGTGCTGAGTAGTGAGTACAGAGTGCAGAGTAGTGAGTGCAGAGTGCAGAGTAGTGAGTGCAGAGTGCAGAGTAGTGAGTGCAGAGTGCAGAGTAGTGAGTGCAGAGTGCAGAGTAGTGAGTGCAGAGTAGTGAGTGCAGAGTGCAGAGTAGTGAGTGCAGAGTAGTGGGTGCAGAGTAGTGGGTGCAGAGTGCAGAGTAGTGAGTGCAGAGTAGTGGGTGCAGAGTGCAGAGTAGTGAGTGCAGAGTTGTCAGTGCAGAGTGCAGAGTAGTGATTGCAGAGTAGTGGGTGCAGAGTGCAGAGTAGTGAGTGCAGAGTAGTGAGTGCAGAGTAGTGAGTGCAGAGTAGTGAATGCAGAGTAGTGAGTGCAGAGTAGTGAGTGCAGAGTAGTGAGTGCAGAGTGCAGAGTAGTGAGTGCAGAGTAGTGAGTGCAGAGTAGTGAGTGCAGAGTAGTGAGTGCAGAGTGCAGAGTAGTGAGTGCAGAGTAGTGAGTGCAGAGTAGTGAGTGCAGAGTAGTGAGTGCAGAGTAGCGAGTGCAGAGTAGCGAGTGCAGAGTAGTGAGTGCAAAGTAGTGGGTGCAGAGTAGTGAGTGCAGAGTAGTGAGTGCAGAGAAGCGAGTGCAGAGAAGTGAGTGCAGAGTAGTGAGTGCAAAGTAGTGAGTGCAGAGTAGTGAGTGCAGAGTGTAGAGTAGTGAGTGCAGAGTAGTGAGAGCAGAGTAGTGAGTGCAGAGTAGTGAGTGCAGAGTACTGAGTGCAGAGTATTGAATGCAGAGTATTGAGTGCAGAGTAGTGAGTGCAGAGTGCAGAGTAGTGAGTGCAGCGTGCAGAGTAGTGAGTGAAGAGTGCAGAGTAGTGAGTGCAGAGTGCAGAGTAGTGAGTGCAGAGTAGTGAGTGCAGAGTGCAGAGTAGTGAGTGCAGAGTAGTGAGTGCAGAGTAGTGAGTGCAGAGTAGCGAGTGCAGAGTAGCGAGTGCAGAGTAGCGAGTGCAGAGTAGTGAGTGCGGAGTAGTGAGTGCAGAGTAGTGAGTGCGGAGTGGTGAGTGTGCAGAGTAGTGACTGTGCAGAGTAGTGAGTGTGTAGAGTAGTGAGTGCAGAGTTATGAGTGCAGAGTGCAGAGTTATGAGTGCAGAGTTATGAGTGCAGAGTGCAGAGTTATGAGTGCAGAGTGAAGAGTTATGAGTGCAGAGTGCAGAGTGCAGAGTTATGAGTGCAGAGTGCAGAGTTATGAGTGCATAGTGCAGAGTTATGAGTGCAGAGTGCAGAGTTGTGAGTGCAGAGTTGTGAGTGCAGAGTTGTGAGTGCAGAGTTGTGAGTGCAGAGTAGTGAGTGCAGAGTAGTGAGTGCAGAGTAGTGAGTGCAGAGTAGTGAGTGCAGAGTGCAGAGTAGTGAGTGCAGAGTGCAGAGTGCAGAGTAGTGAGTGCAGAGTGCAGAGTAGTGAGCGCAGAGTGCAGAGTAGTGAGTGCAGAGTAGTGAGTGCAGAGTATTGAGTGCAGAGTAGTGAGTGCAGAGTAGTGAGTGCAGAGAAGTGAGTGCAGAGAAGTGAGTGCAGAGTAGTGAGTGCAAAGTAGTGAGTGCAGAGTAGTGAGTGCAGAGTGCAGAGTAGTGAGTGCAGAGTGCAGAGTAGTGAGTGCAGAGTGCAGAGTAGTGAGCGCAGAGTGCAGAGTAGTGAGTGCAGAGTAGTGAGTGAAGAGTAGTGAGTGCAGAGTAGTGAGTGCAGAGTGCAGAGTAGTGAGTGCAGAGTGCAGAGTAGTGAGTGCAGAGTGCAGAGTAGTGAGAGCAGAGTGCAGAGTAGTGAGTGCAGAGTAGTAAGTGCAGAGTAGTGAGTGCAGAGTGCAGAGTAGTGAGTGCAGAGTGCAGAGTAGTGAGTGCAGAGTGCAGAGTAGTGAGTGCAGAGTGCAGAGTAGTGAGTGCAGAGTAGTGAGTGCAAAGTAGTGAGTGCAGAGTAGTGAGTGCAGAGTAGTGGGTGCAGAGTGCAGAGTAGTGAGTGCAGAGTAGTGGGTGCAGAGTGCAGAGTAGTGAGTGCAGAGTAGTGGGTACAGAGTGCAGAGTAGTTATTGCAGAGTAGTGGGTGCAGAGTAGTGGGTGCAGAGTAGTGGGTGCAGAGTAGTGAGTGCAGAGTAGTGAGTGCAGAGTGCAGAGTAGTGAGTGCAGAGTAGTGAGTGCAGAGTGCAGAGTAGTGAGTGCAGAGTGCAGAGTAGTGAGTGCAGAGTAGTGAGAGCAGAGTAGTGAGTGCAGAGTAGTGAGTGCAGAGTACTGAGTGCAGAGTATTGAGTGCAGAGTATTGAGTGCAGAGTAGTGAGTGCAGAGTGCAGAGTAGTGAGTGCAGAGTAGTGAGTGCAGAGTAGTGAGTGCAGAGTAGTGAGTGCAGAGTGCAGAGTAGTGAGTGCAGAGTAGTGAGTGCCAGGTAGTGAGTGCAGAGTAGTGAGTGCAAAGTTGTGAGTGCAGAGTGTGACTGCAGAGTAGTGAGTGCAGACTTATGAGTGCAGAGTGCAGAGTAGTGAGTGCAGAGTAGTGAGTGCAGAGTGCAGAGTAGTGAGTGCAGAGTAGTGAGTGCAGAATAGTGAGTGCAGAGTGTGAGTGCAGAGTAGTGAGTGCAGAGTAGTGAGTACAGAGTGCAGAGTAGTGAGTGCAGAGTAGTGAGTGCAGAGTAGTGAGTGCAGAGTGCAGAGTGCAGAGTAGTGAGTGCAGAGTTGTGAGTGCAGAGTGCAGAGTAGTGAGTGCAGAGTGCAGAGTAGTGAGTGCAGAGTGCAGAGTAGTGAGTGCAGAGTAGTGAGTGCAGAGTGCAGAGTAGTGAGTGCAGAGTGCAGAGTAGTGAGTGCAGAGTAGTGAGTGCAGAGTAGTGAATGCAGAGTAGTGAGTGCTGAGTAGTGAGTGCAGAGTAGTGAGTACAGAGTGCAGAGTAGTGAGTGCAGAGTGCAGAGTAGTGAGTGCAGAGTAGTAAGTGCAGAGTGCAGAGTAGTGAGTGCAGAGTGCAGAGTAGTGAGTGCAGAGTGCAGAGTAGTGAGTGCAGAGTAGTGAGTGCAGAGTAGTGAATGCAGAGTAGTGAGTGCAGAGTAGTGAGTGCAGAGTAGTGAGTGCAGAGTGCAGAGTAGTGAGTGCAGAGTAGTGGGTGCAGAGTAGTGTGTGCAGAGTGCAGAGTAGTGAGTGCAGAGTAGTGGGTGCAGGGTGCAGAGTAGTGAGTGCAGAGTTGTCAGTGCAGAGTGCAGAGTAGTGATTGCAGAGTAGTGGGTGCAGAGTGCAGAGTAGTGAGTGCAGAGTAGTGGGTGCAGAGTGCAGAGTAGTGAGTGCAGAGTAGTGAGTGCAGAGTAGTGAGTGCAGAGTAGTGAGTGCAGAGTAGTGAGCACAGAGTAGTGGGTGCAGAGTGCAGAGTAGTGAGTGCAGAGTAATGGGTGCAGAGTGCAGAGTAGTGAGTGCAGAGTAGTGGGTGCAGAGTGCAGAGTAGTGAGTGCAGAGTAGTGGGTGCAGAGTGCAGAGTAGTGAGTGCAGAGTTGTGAGTGCAGAGTGCAGAGTAGTGAGTGCAGAGTAGTGGGTGCAAAGTGCAGAGTAGTGAGTGCAGAGTAGTGGGTGCAGAGTAGTGAGTGCAGAGTAGTGAGTGCAGAGTAGTGAGTGCAGAGTGCAGAGTAGTGAGTGCAGAGTAGTGGGTGCAGAGTGCAGAGTAGTGAGTGCAGAGTAGTGGGTGCAGAGTGCAGAGTAGTGAGTGCAGAGTAGTGGGTGCAGAGTGCAGAGTAGTGAGTGCAGAGTAGTGGGTACAGAGTGCAGAGTAGTTAGTGCAGAGTAGTGGGTGCAGAGTAATGGGTGCAGAGTAGTGGGTGCAGAGTAGTGAGTGCAGAGTAGTGAGTGCAGAGTAGTGAGTGCAGAGTGCAGAGTAGTGAGTGCAGAGTGCAGAGTAGTGAGTGCAGAGTGCAGAGTAGTGAGTGCAGAGTAGTGAGAGCAGAGTAGTGAGTGCAGAGTAGTGAGTGCAGAGTATTGAGTGCAGAGTATTGAGTGCAGAGTAATGAGTGCAGAGTGCAGAGTAGTGAGTACAGAGTAGTGAGTGCAGAGTAGTGAGTGCAGAGTAGTGAGTGCAGAGTAGTGAGTGCAGAGTAGCGAGTGCAGAGTAGCGAGTGCAGAGTAGCGAATGCAGAGTAGTGAGTGCAGAGTGGTGAGTGTGCAGAGTAGTGAGTGTGCAGAGTAGTGAGTGTGCAGAGTAGTGAGTGCAGAGTTATGAGTGCAGAGTGCAGAGTTATGAGTGCAGAGTTATGAGTGCAGAGTGCAGAGTTATGAGTGCAGAGTGCAGAGTTATGAGTGCAGAGTGAAGAGTTATGAGTGCAGAGTGCAGAGTGCAGAGTGCAGAGTTATGAGTGCAGAGTGCAGAGTTATGAGTGCATAGTGCAGAGTTATGAGTGCAGAGTGCAGAGTGCAGAGTTATGAGTGCAGAGTTGTGAGTGCAGAGTTGTGAGTGCAGAGTTGTGAGTGCAGAGTAGTGAGTGCAGAGTAGTGAGTGCAGAGTAGTGAGTGCAGATTAGTGAGTGCAGAGTAGTGAGTGCAGAGTGCAGAGTAGTGAGTGCAGAGTGCAGAGTAGTGAGTGCAGAGTGCAGAGTAGTGAGCGCAGATTGCAGAGTAGTGAGTGCATAGTAGTGAGTACAGAGTATTGAGTGCAGAGTAGTGAGTGCAGAGTAGTGAGTGCAGAGAAGTGAGTGCAGAGAAGTGAGTGCAGAGTAGTGAGTGCAAAGTAGTGAGTGCAGAGTAGTGAGTGCAGAGTAGTGAGTGCAGAGTAGTGAGTGCAGAGTAGTGAGTGCAGAGTGCAGAGTAGTGAGTGCAGAGTGCAGAGAAGTGAGTGCAGAGTGCAGAGTAGTGAGTGCAGAGTGCAGAGTAGTGAGTGCAGAGTGCAGAGTAGTGAGTGCAGAGTGCAGAGTAGTGAGTGCAGAGTGCAGAGTAGTGAGTGCAGAGTAGTGAGTGCAGAGTAGTGAGTGCAGAGTAGTGAGTGCAGAGTAGTAAGTGCAGAGTAGTGAGTGTGCAGAGTAGGGAGTGTGCAGAGTAGTGAGTGTGCAGAGTAGTGAGTGTGCAGAGTAGTGAGTGTGCAGAGTAGTGAGTGCGCAGGGTAGTGAGTGCGCAGAGTAGTGAGTGCAGAGTAGTGAGTGTTGAGTAGTGAGTGCAGAGTAGTGAGTGCACAGAGTAGTGAGTGCGCAGAGTAGTGAGTGCGCAGAGTAGTGAATGCGCAGAGTAGTGAGTGCAGAGTAGTGAGTGCAGAGTGCAGAGTTATGAGTGCATAGTACAGAGTGCAGAGTGCAGAGTAGTGAGTGCAGAGTAGTGAGTGCAGAGTAGTGAGTGCAGAGTGCAGAGTAGTGAGTGCAGAGTGCAGAGTGCAGAGTAGTGAGTGCAGAGTGCAGAGTAGTGAGTGCAGAGTGCAGAGTAGTGAGTGCAGAGTAGTGAGTGCAGAGTAGTGAGTGCAGAGTAGTGAGTGCAGAGTAGTGAGTGCAGAGTAGTGAGTGCAGAGTAGTGAATGCAGAGTAGTGAGTGCTGAGTAGTGAGTACAGAGTGCAGAGTAGTGAGTGCAGAGTGCAGAGTAGTGAGTGCAGAGTGCAGAGTAGTGAGTGCAGAGTGCAGAGTAGTGAGTGCAGAGTGCAGAGCAGTGAGTGCAGAGTAGTGAGTGCAGAGTAGTGAGTGCAGAGTAGTGAATGCAGAGTAGTGAGTGCAGAGTAGTGAGTGCAGAGTAGTGAGTGCAGAGTGCAGAGTAGTGAGTGCAGAGTAGTGGGTGCAGAGTAGTGGGTGCAGAGTGCAGAGTAGTGAGTGCAGAGTGCAGAGTAGTGAGTGCAGAGTGCAGAGTAGTGAGTGCAGAGTAGTGAGTGCAGAGTAGTGAATGCAGAGTAGTGAGTGCTGAGTAGTGAGTGCAGAGTAGTGAGTACAGAGTGCAGAGTAGTGAGTGCAGAGTGCAGAGTAGTGAGTGCAGAGTAGTAAGTGCAGAGTGCAGAGTAGTGAGTGCAGAGTGCAGAGTAGTGAGTGCAGAGTGCAGAGTAGTGAGTGCAGAGTAGTGAGTGCAGAGTAGTGAATGCAGAGTAGTGAGTGCAGAGTAGTGAGTGCAGAGTAGTGAGTGCAGAGTGCAGAGTAGTGAGTGCAGAGTAGTGGGTGCAGAGTAGTGGGTGCAGAGTGCAGAGTAGTGAGTGCAGAGTAGTGGGTGCAGGGTGCAGAGTAGTGAGTGCAGAGTTGTCAGTGCAGAGTGCAGAGTAGTGATTGCAGAGTAGTGGGTGCAGAGTGCAGAGTAGTGAGTGCAGAGTAGTGGGTGCAGAGTGCAGAGTAGTGAGTGCAGAGTAGTGAGTGCAGAGTAGTGAGTGCAGAGTAGTGAGTGCAGAGTAGTGAGCGCAGAGTAGTGGGTGCAGAGTGCAGAGTAGTGAGTGCAGAGTAGTGGGTGCAGAGTGCAGAGTAGTGAGTGCAGAGTAGTGGGTGCAGAGTGCAGAGTAGTGAGTGCAGAGTAGTGGGTGCAGAGTGCAGAGTAGTGAGTGCAGAGTTGTGAGTGCAGAGTGCAGAGTAGTGAGTGCAGAGTAGTGGGTGCAAAGTGCAGAGTAGTGAGTGCAGAGTAGTGGGTGCAGAGTAGTGAGTGCAGAGTAGTGAGTGCAGAGTAGTGAGTGCAGAGTAGTGAGTGCAGAGTGCAGAGTAGTGAGTGCAGAGTAGTGGGTGCAGAGTGCAGAGTAGTGAGTGCAGAGTAGTGGGTGCAGAGTGCAGAGTAGTGAGTGCAGAGTAGTGGGTGCAGAGTGCAGAGTAGTGAGTGCAGAGTAGTGGGTACAGAGTGCAGAGTAGTTAGTGCAGAGTAGTGGGTGCAGAGTAATGGGTGCAGAGTAGTGGGTGCAGAGTAGTGAGTGCAGAGTAGTGAGTGCAGAGTAGTGAGTGCAGAGTGCAGAGTAGTGAGTGCAGAGTGCAGAGTAGTGAGTGCAGAGTGCAGAGTAGTGAGTGCAGAGTAGTGAGAGCAGAGTAGTGAGTGCAGAGTAGTGAGTGCAGAGTATTGAGTGCAGAGTATTGAGTGCAGAGTATTGAGTGCAGAGTAGTGAGTGCAGAGTGCAGAGTAGTGAGTGCAGAGTAGTGAGTGCAGAGTAGTGAGTGCAGAGTAGTGAGTGCAGAGTAGTGAGTGCAGAGTAGCGAGTGCAGAGTAGCGAGTGCAGAGTAGCGAATGCAGAGTAGTGAGTGCAGAGTGGTGAGTGTGCAGAGTAGTGAGTGTGCAGAGTAGTGAGTGTGCAGAGTAGTGAGTGCAGAGTTATGAGTGCAGAGTGCAGAGTTATGAGTGCAGAGTTATGAGTGCAGAGTGCAGAGTTATGAGTGCAGAGTGCAGAGTTATGAGTGCAGAGTGAAGAGTTATGAGTGCAGAGTGCAGAGTGCAGAGTGCAGAGTTATGAGTGCAGAGTGCAGAGTTATGAGTGCATAGTGCAGAGTTATGAGTGCAGAGTGCAGAGTGCAGAGTTATGAGTGCAGAGTTGTGAGTGCAGAGTTGTGAGTGCAGAGTTGTGAGTGCAGAGTAGTGAGTGCAGAGTAGTGAGTGCAGAGTAGTGAGTGCAGAGTAGTGAGTGCAGAGTAGTGAGTGCAGAGTGCAGAGTAGTGAGTGCAGAGTGCAGAGTAGTGAGCGCAGATTGCAGAGTAGTGAGTGCATAGTAGTGAGTGCAGAGTATTGAGTGCAGAGTAGTGAGTGCAGAGTAGTGAGTGCAGAGAAGTGAGTGCAGAGAAGTGAGTGCAGAGTAGTGAGTGCAAAGTAGTGAGTGCAGAGTAGTGAGTGCAGAGTAGTGAGTGCAGAGTAGTGAGTGCAGAGTAGTGAGTGCAGAGTGCAGAGTAGTGAGTGCAGAGTGCAGAGAAGTGAGTGCAGAGTAGTGAGTGCAGAGTAGTGAGTGCAGAGTAGTGAGTGCAGAGTGCAGAGTAGTGAGTGCAGAGTGCAGAGTTATGAGTGCAGAGTGCAGAGTAGTGAGTGCAGAGTGCAGAGTAGTGAGTGCAGAGTGCAGAGTAGTGAGTGCAGAGTGCAGAGTAGTGAGTGCAGAGTGCAGAGTAGTGAGTGCAGAGTAGTGAGTGCAGAGTAGTGAGTGCAGAGTAGTGAGTGCAGAGTAGTAAGTGCAGAGTAGTGAGTGTGCAGAGTAGGGAGTGTGCAGAGTAGTGAGTGTGCAGAGTAGTGAGTGTGCAGAGTAGTGAGTGTGCAGAGTAGTGAGTGCGCAGGGTAGTGAGTGCGCAGAGTAGTGAGTGCAGAGTAGTGAGTGTTGAGTAGTGAGTGCAGAGTAGTGAGTGCACAGAGTAGTGAGTGCGCAGAGTAGTGAGTGCGCAGAGTAGTGAATGCGCAGAGTAGTGAGTGCAGAGTAGTGAGTGCAGAGTGCAGAGTTATGAGTGCATAGTGCAGAGTTATGAGTGCAGAGTGCAGAGTACAGAGTGCAGAGTGCAGAGTAGTGAGTGCAGAGTAGTGAGTGCAGAGTGCAGAGTAGTGAGTGCAGAGTGCAGAGTGCAGAGTAGTGAGTGCAGAGTGCAGAGTAGTGAGTGCAGAGTGCAGAGTAGTGAGTGCAGAGTAGTGAGTGCAGAGTAGTGAGTGCAGAGTAGTGAGTGCAGAGTAGTGAGTGCAGAGTAGTGAATGCAGAGTAGTGAGTGCTGAGTAGTGAGTACAGAGTGCAGAGTAGTGAGTGCAGAGTGCAGAGTAGTGAGTGCAGAGTGCAGAGTAGTGAGTGCAGAGTGCAGAGTAGTGAGTGCAGAGTGCAGAGCAGTGAGTGCAGAGTAGTGAGTGCAGAGTAGTGAGTGCAGAGTAGTGAATGCAGAGTAGTGAGTGCAGAGTAGTGAGTGCAGAGTAGTGAGTGCAGAGTGCAGAGTAGTGAGTGCAGAGTAGTGAGTGCAGAGTAGTGGGTGCAGAGTGCAGAGTAGTGAGTGCAGAGTTGTCAGTGCAGAGTGCAGAGTAGTGATTGCAGAGTAGTAGTGGGTGCAGAGTGCAGAGTAGTGAGTGCAGAGTAGTGAGTGCAGAGTAGTGAGTGCAGAGTAGTGAATGCAGAGTAGTGAGTGCAGAGTAGTGAGTGCAGAGTAGTGAGTGCAGAGTGCAGAGTAGTGAGTGCAGAGTGCAGAGTAGTGAGTGCAGAGTAGTGAGTGCAGAGTAGTGAGTGCAGAGTAGTGAGTGCAGAGTAGCGAGTGCAGAGTAGCGAGTGCAGAGTAGTGAGTGCAAAGTAGTGAGTGCATAGTAGTGAGTGCAGAGTAGTGAGTGCAGAGAAGTGAGTGCAGAGAAGTGAGTGCAGAGTAGTGAGTGCAAAGTAGTGAGTGCAGAGTAGTGAGTGCAGAGTAGTGAGTGCAGAGTGCAGAGTACTGAGTGCAGAGTGCAGAGTAGTGAGAGCAGAGTGCAGAGTAGTGAGTGCAGAGTAGTGAGTGCAGAGTAGTGAGTGCAGAGTGCAGAGTAGTGAGTGCAGAGTGCAGAGTAGTGAGTGCAGAGTGCAGAGTAGTGAGTGCAGAGTGCAGAGTAGTGAGTGCAGAGTGCAGAGTAGTGAGTGCAGAGTGCAGAGTAGTGAGTGCAGAGTAGTGAGTGCAGAGTAGTGAGTGCAGAGTAGTAAGTGCAGAGTAGTGAGTGTGCAGAGTAGGGAGTGTGCAGAGTAGTAAGTGTGCAGAGTAGTGAGTGTGCAGAGTAGTGAGTGTGCAGAGTAGTGAGTGCGCAGGGTAGTGAGTGCAGAGTAGTGAGTGCAGAGTAGTGAGTGCAGAGAAGCGAGTGCAGAGAAGTGATTGCAGAGTAGTGAGTGCAAAGTAGTGAGTGCAGAGTAGTGAGTGCAGAGTAGTGAGTGCAGAGAAGCGAGTGCAGAGAAGTGAGTGCAGAGTAGTGAGTGCAAAGTAGTGAGTGCAGAGTAGTGAGTGCAGAGTAGTGAGTGCAAAGTAGTGAGTGCAGAGTAGTGAGTGCAGAGTAGTGAGTGCAAAGTAGTGAGTGCAGAGTAGTGGGTGCAGAGTGCAGAGTAGTGAGTGCAGAGTAGTGGGTGCAGAGTGCAGAGTAGTGAGTGCAGAGTAGTGGGTACAGAGTGCAGAGTAGTTAGTGCAGAGTAGTGGGTGCAGAGTAGTGGGTGCAGAGTAGTGGGTGCAGAGTAGTGAGTGCAGAGTAGTGAGTGCAGAGTGCAGAGTAGTGAGTGCAGAGTAGTGAGTGCAGAGTGCAGAGTAGTGAGTGCAGAGTGCAGAGTAGTGAGTGCAGAGTGCAGAGTAGTGAGTGCAGAGTAGTGAGAGCAGAGTAGTGAGTGCAGAGTAGTGAGTGCAGAGTACTGAGTGCAGAGTATTGAGTGCAGAGTATTGAGTGCATAGTAGTGAGTGCAGAGTGCAGAGTAGTGAGTGCAGCGTGCAGAGTAGTGAGTGAAGAGTGCAGAGTAGTGAGTGCAGAGTGCAGAGTAGTGAGTGCAGAGTAGTGAGTGCAGAGTGCAGAGTAGTGAGTGCAGAGTAGTGAGTGCAGAGTAGTGAGTGCAGAGTAGTGAGTGCAGAGTAGCGAGTGCAGAGTAGCGAGTGCAGAGTAGTGAGTGCGGAGTAGTGAGTGCAGAGTAGTGAGTGCAGAGTGGTGAGTGTGCAGAGTAGTGAGTGTGCAGAGTAGTGAGTGTGAAGAGTAGTGAGTGCAGAGTTATGAGTGCAGAGTGCAGAGTTATGAGTGCAGAGTTATGAGTGCAGAGTGCAGAGTTATGAGTGCAGAGTGAAGAGTTATGAGTGCAGAGTGCAGAGTGCAGAGTTATGAGTGCAGAGTGCAGAGTTATGAGTGCATAGTGCAGAGTTATGAGTGCAGAGTGCAGCGTGCAGAGTTGTGAGTGCAGAGTTGTGAGTGCAGAGTTGTGAGTGCAGAGTTGTGAGTGCAGAGTAGTGAGTGCAGAGTAGTGAGTGCAGAGTAGTGAGTGCAGAGTAGTGAGTGCAGAGTGCAGAGTAGTGAGTGCAGAGTGCAGAGTGCAGAGTAGTGAGTGCAGAGTGCAGAGTAGTGAGCGCAGAGTGCAGAGTAGTGAGTGCAGAGTAGTGAGTGCAGAGTATTGAGTGCAGAGTAGTGAGTGCAGAGTAGTGAGTGCAGAGAAGTGAGTGCAGAGAAGTGAGTGCAGAGTAGTGAGTGCAAAGTAGTGAGTGCAGAGTAGTGAGTGCAGACTGCAGAGTAGTGAGTGCAGAGTGCAGAGTGCAGAGTAGTGAGTGCAGAGTGCAGAGTAGTGAGCGCAGAGTGCAGAGTAGTGAGTGCAGAGTAGTGAGTGCAGAGTAGTGAGTGCAGAGTAGTGAGTGCAGAGTAGTGAGTGCAGAGTGCAGAGTAGTGAGTGCAGAGTGCAGAGTAGTGAGTGCAGAGTGCAGAGTAGTGAGAGCAGAGTGCAGAGTAGTGAGTGCAGAGTAGTGAGTGCAGAGTAGGGAGTGCAGAGTGCACAGTAGTGAGTGCAGAGTGCAGAGTTATGAGTGCAGAGTGCAGAGTAGTGAGTGCAGAGTGCAGAGTAGTGAGTGCAGAGTGCAGAGTAGTGAGTGCAGAGTGCAGAGTAGTGAGTGCAGAGTGCAGAGTAGTGAGTGCAGAGTAGTGAGTGCAGAGTAGTGAGTGCAGAGTAGTAAGTACAGAGTAGTGAGTGTGCAGAGTAGGGAGTGTGCAGAGTAGTGAGTGTGCAGAGTAGTGAGTGTGCAGAGTAGTGAGTGTGCAGAGTAGTGAGTGCGCAGGGTAGTGAGTGCGCAGAGTAGTGAGTGCAGAGTAGTGAGTGTTGAGTAGTGAGTGCAGAGTAGTGAGTGCACAGAGTAGTGAGTGCGCAGAGTAGTGAGTGCGCAGAGTAGTGAGTGCAGAGTAGTGAGTGCAGAGTAGTGAGTGCAGAGTAGTGAGTGCGCAGAGTAGTGAATGCGCAGAGTAGTGAGTGCAGAGTGCAGAGTTATGAGTGCATAGTGCAGAGTTATGAGTGCAGAGTGCAGAGTGCAGAGTGCAGAGTAGTGAGTGCAGAGTAGTGAGTGCAGAGTAGTGAGTGCAGAGTAGTGAGTGCAGAGTGCAGAGTAGTGAGTGCAGAGTGCAGAGTGCAGAGTAGTGAGTGCAGAGTGCAGAGTAGTGAGTGCAGAGTGCAGAGTAGTGAGTGCAGAGTAGTGAGTGCAGAGTAGTGAGTGCAGAGTAGTGAGTGCAGAGTGCAGAGTAGTGAGTGCAGAGTAGTGAGTGCAGAGTAGTGAATGCAGAGTAGTGAGTGCTGAGTAGTGAGTACAGAGTGCAGAGTAGTGAGTGCAGAGTGCAGAGTAGTGAGTGCAGAGTGCAGAGTAGTGAGTGCAGAGTGCAGAGTAGTGAGTGCAGAGTAGTGAGTGCAGAGTAGTGAATGCAGAGTAGTGAGTGCAGAGTAGTGAGTGCAGAGTAGTGAGTGCAGAGTGCAGAGTAGTGAGTGCAGAGTAGTGGGTGCAGAGTAGTGGGTGCAGAGTGCAGAGTAGTGAGTGCAGAGTAGTGGGTGCAGAGTGCAGAGTAGTGAGTGCAGAGTTGTCAGTGCAGAGTGCAGAGTAGTGATTGCAGAGTAGTGGGTGCAGAGTGCAGAGTAGTGAGTGCAGAGTAGTGAGTGCAGAGTAGTGAGTGCAGAGTAGTGAATGCAGAGTAGTGAGTGCAGAGTAGTGAGTGCAGAGTAGTGAGTGCAGAGTGCAGAGTAGTGAGTGCAGAGTAGTGAGTGCAGAGTAGTGAGTGCAGAGTAGTGAGTGCAGAGTGCAGAGTAGTGAGTGCAGAGTAGTGAGTGCAGAGTAGTGAGTGCAGAGTAGTGAGTGCAGAGTAGCGAGTGCAGAGTAGCGAGTGCAAAGTAGTGAGTGCAGAGTAGTGAGTGCAGAGTAGTGAGTGCAGAGAAGCGAGTGCAGAGAAGTGAGTGCGGAGTAGTGAGTGCAAAGTAGTGAGTGCAGAGTAGTGAGTGCAGAGTAGTGAGTGCAAAGTAGTGAGTGCAGAGTAGTGAGTGCAGAGTAGTGGGTGCAGAGTGCAGAGTAGTGAGTGCAGAGTAGTGGGTGCAGAGTGCAGAGTAGTGAGTGCAGAGTATTGGGTACAGAGTGCAGAGTAGTTAGTGCAGAGTAGTGGGTGCAGAGTAGTGGGTGCAGAGTAGTGGGTGCAGAGTAGTGAGTGCAGAGTAGTGAGTGCAGAGTGCAGAGTAGTGAGTGCAGAGTAGTGAGTGCAGAGTGCAGAGTAGTGAGTGCAGAGTGCAGAGTAGTGAGTGCAGAGTGCAGAGTAGTGAGTGCAGAGTAGTGAGAGCAGAGTAGTGAGTGCAGAGTAGTGAGTGCAGAGTACTGAGTGCAGAGTATTGAGTGCAGAGTAGTGAGTGCAGAGTGCAGAGTAGTGAGTGCAGCGTGCAGAGTAGTGAGTGAAGAGTGCAGAGTAGTGAGTGCAGAGTGCAGAGTAGTGAGTGCAGAGTAGTGAGTGCAGAGTGCAGAGTAGTGAGTGCAGAGTAGTGAGTGCAGAGTAGCGAGTGCAGAGTAGCGAGTGCAGAGTAGCGAGTGCAGAGTAGTGAGTGCGGAGTAGTGAGTGCAGAGTAGTGAGTGCAGAGTGGTGAGTGTGCAGAGTAGTGAGTGTGCAGAGTAGTGAGTGTGCAGAGTAGTGAGTGCAGAGTTATGAGTGCAGAGTGCAGAGGTATGAGTGCAGAGTGCAGAGTTATGAGTGCAGAGTGCAGAGTTATGAGTGCAGAGTGAAGAGTTATGAGTGCAGAGTGCAGAGTGCAGAGTGCAGAGTTATGAGTGCAGAGTGCAGAGTTATGAGTGCATAGTGCAGAGTTATGAGTGCAGAGTTGTGAGTGCAGAGTTGTGAGTGCAGAGTTGTGAGTGCAGAGTTGTGAGTGCAGAGTAGTGAGTGCAGAGTAGTGAGTGCAGAGTAGTGAGTGCAGAGTAGTGAGTGCAGAGTAGTGAGTGCAGAGTGCAGAGTAGTGAGTGCAGAGTGCAGAGTGCAGAGTTCAGAGTAGTGAGTGCAGAGTGCAGAGTAGTGAGCGCAGAGTGCAGAGTAGTGAGTGCAGAGTAGTGAGTGCAGAGTATTGAGTGCAGAGTAGTGAGTGCAGAGTAGTGAGTGCAGAGAAGTGAGTGCAGAGAAGTGAGTGCAGAGTAGTGAGTGCAAAGTAGTGAGTGCAGAGTAGTGAGTGCAGAGTGCAGAGTAGTGAGTGCAGAGTGCAGAGTAGTGAGTGCAGAGTGCAGAGTAGTGAGCGCAGAGTGCAGAGTAGTGAGTGCAGAGTAGTGAGTGCAGAGTAGTGAGTGCAGAGTGCAGAGTAGTGAGTGCAGAGTGCAGAGTAGTGAGTGCAGAGTGCAGAGTAGTGAGAGCAGAGTGCAGAGTAGTGAGTGCAGAGTAGTGAGTGTGCAGAGTAGTTAGTGTGCAGAGTAGTGAGTGCGCAGGGTAGTGAGTGTGCAGAGTAGTGAGTGCAGAGTAGTGAGTGTTGAGTAGTGAGTGCAGAGTAGTGAGCGCGCAGAGTAGTGAGTGCAGAGTAGTGAGTACAGAGTAGTGAGTGCAGAGTAGTGAGTGCGCAGAGTAGTGAATGCGCAGAGTAGTGAATGCGCAGAGTAGTGAGTGCAGAGTGCAGAGTTATGAGTGCATAGTGCAGAGTTATGAGTGCAGAGTATTGAGTGCAGAGTAGTGAGTGCAGAGTATTGAGTGCAGAGTAGTGAGTGCAGAGTAGTGAGTGCAGAGAAGTGAGTGCAGAGAAGTGAGTGCAGAGTAGTGAGTGCAAAGTAGTGAGTGCAGAGTAGTGAGTGCAGAGTGCAGAGTAGTGAGTGCAGAGTGCAGAGTAGTGAGTGCAGAGTGCAGAGTGCAGAGTAGTGAGCGCAGAGTGCAGAGTAGTGAGTGCAGAGTAGTGAGTGCAGAGTAGTGAGTGCAGAGTGCAGAGTAGTGAGTGCAGAGTGCAGAGTAGTGAGTGCAGAGTGCAGAGTAGTGAGTGCAGAGTGCAGAGTTATGAGTGCAGAGTAGTGAGTGCAGAGTGCAGAGTAGTGAGTGCAGAGTGCAGAGTAGTGAGTGCAGAGTGCAGAGTAGTGAGTGCAGAGTGCAGAGTAGTGAGTGCAGAGTGCAGAGTAGTGAGTGCAGAGTAGTGAGTGCAGAGTAGTGACTGCAGAGTAGTAAGTGCAGAGTAGTGAGTGTGCAGAGTAGGGAGTGTGCAGAGTAGTGAGTGTGCAGAGTAGTGAGTGTGCAGAGTAGTGAGTGTGCAGAGTAGTGAGTGTGCAGAGTAGTGAGTGCGCAGGGTAGTGAGTGTGCAGAGTAGTGAGTGCAGAGTAGTGAGTGTTGAGTAGTGAGTGCAGAGTAGTGAGTGCGCAGAGTAGTGAGTGCGCAGAGTAGTGAGTGCGCAGAGTAGTGAGTGCAGAGTAGTGAGTACAGAGTAGTGAGTGCAGAGTAGTGAGTGCGCAGAGTAGTGAATGCGCAGAGTAGTGAATGCGCAGAGTAGTGAGTGCAGAGTAGTGAGTGCAGAGTGCAGAGTTATGAGTGCATAGTGCAGAGTTATGAGTGCAGAGTTATGAGTGCAGAGTGCAGAGTGCAGAGTGCAGAGTGCAGAGTGCAGAGTAGTGAGTGCAGAGTAGTGAGTGCAGAGTAGTGAGTGCAGAGTAGTGAGTGCAGAGTGCAGAGTAGTGAGTGCAGAGTGCAGAGTGCAGAGTAGTGAGTGCAGAGTGCAGAGTAGTGAGTGCAGAGTGCAGAGTGCAGAGTAGTGAGTGCAGAGTAGTGAGTGCAGAGTATTGAGTGCAGAGTATTGAGTGCAGAGTAGTGAGTGCAGAGTAGTGAGTGCAGAGTAGTGAGTGCAGAGTGCAGAGTAGTGAGTGCAGAGTAGTGAGTGCAGAGTAGTGAATGCAGAGTAGTGAGTGCTGAGTAGTGAGTACAGAGTGCAGAGTAGTGAGTGCAGAGTGCAGAGTAGTGAGTGCAGAGTGCAGAGTAGTGAATGCAGAGTGCAGAGTAGTGAGTGCAGAGTAGTGAGTGCAGAGTAGTGAGTGCAGAGTAGTGAGTGCAGAGTAGTAGGTGCAGAGTAGTGAGTGTGCAGAGTAGGGAGTGTGCAGAGTAGTGAGTGTGCAGAGTAGTGAGTGTGCAGAGTAGTGAGTGTGCAGAGTAGTGAGTGCGCAGGGTAGTGAGTGCGCTGAGTAGTGAGTGCAGAGTAGTGAGTGTTGAGTAGTGAGTGCAGAGTAGTGAGTGCACAGAGTAGTGAGTGCGCAGAGTAGTGAGTGCGCAGAGTAGTGAGTGCAGAGTAGTGAGTGCAGAGTAGTGAGTGCAGAGTAGTGAGTGCGCAGAGTAGTGAATGCGCAGAGTAGTGAGTGCAGAGTGCAGAGTTATGAGTGCATAGTGCAGAGTTATGAGTGCAGAGTGCAGAGTTCAGAGTGCAGAGTGCAGAGTAGTGAGTGCGGAGTAGTGAGTGCAGAGTAGTGAGTGCAGAGTAGTGAGTGCAGAGTAGTGAGTGCAGAGTGCAGAGTAGTGAGTGCAGAGTGCAGAGTGCAGAGTAGTGAGTGCAGAGTGCAGAGTAGTGAGTGCAGAGTGCAGAGTAGTGAGTGCAGAGTAGTGAGTGCAGAGTAGTGAGTGCAGAGTAGTGAGTGCAGAGTGCAGAGTAGTGAGTGCAGAGTAGTGAGTGCAGAGTAGTGAATGCAGAGTAGTGAGTGCTGAGTAGTGAGTACAGAGTGCAGAGTAGTGAGTGCAGAGTGCAGAGTAGTGAGTGCAGAGTGCAGAGTAGTGAGTGCAGAGTGCAGAGTAGTGAGTGCAGAGTGCAGAGTAGTGAGTGCAGAGTAGTGAGTGCAGAGTAGTGAATGCAGAGTAGTGAGTGCAGAGTAGTGAGTGCAGAGTAGTGAGTGCAGAGTGCAGAGTAGTGAGTGCAGAGTAGTGGGTGCAGAGTAGTGGGTGCAGAGTGCAGAGTAGTGAGTGCAGAGTAGTGGGTGCAGAGTGCAGAGTAGTGAGTGCAGAGTTGTCAGTGCAGAGTGCAGAGTAGTGATTGCAGAGTAGTGAGTGCAGAGTAGTGAGTGCAGAGTAGTGAATGCAGAGTAGTGAGTGCAGAGTAGTGAGTGCAGAGTAGTGAGTGCAGAGTGCAGAGTAGTGAGTGCAGAGTAGTGAGTACTGAGTAGTGAGTGCAGAGTAGTGAGTGCAGAGTGCAGAGTAGTGGGTGCAGAGTGCAGAGTAGTGAGTGCAGAGTTGTCAGTGCAGAGTGCAGAGTAGTGAGTGCAGAGTAGTGAGTGCAGAGTAGTGAGTGCAGAGTAGTGAATGCAGAGTAGTGAGTGCAGAGTAGTGAGTGCAGAGTAGTGAGTGCAGAGTGCAGAGTAGTGAGTGCAGAGTAGTGAGTGCTGAGTAGTGAGTGCAGAGTAGTGAGTGCAGAGTGCAGAGTAGTGAGTGCAGAGAGTGAGTGCAGAGTAGTGAGTGCAGAGTAGTGAGTGCAGAGTGCAGAGTGCAGAGTAGCGAGTGCAGAGTAGCGAGTGCAAAGTAGTGAGTGCAGAGTAGTGAGTGCAGAGTAGTGAGTGCAGAGAAGCGAGTGCAGAGAAGTGAGTGCAGAGTAGTGAGTGCAAAGTAGTGAGTGCAGAGTAGTGAGTGCAGAGTAGTGAGTGCAAAGTAGTGAGTGCAGAGTAGTGAGTGCAGAGTAGTGGGTGCAGAGTGCAGAGTAGTGAGTGCAGAGTAGTGGGTGCAGAGTGCAGAGTAGTGAGTGTAGAGTAGTGGGTACAGAGTGCAGAGTAGTTAGTGCAGAGTAGTGGGTGCAGAGTAGTGGGTGCAGAGTAGTGGGTGCAGAGTAGTGAGTGCAGAGTAGTGAGTGCAGAGTGCAGAGTAGTGAGTGCAGAGTAGTGAGTGCAGAGTGCAGAGTAGTGAGTGCAGAGTGCAGAGTAGTGAGTGCAGAGTGCAGAGTAGTGAGTGCAGAGTAGTGAGAGCAGAGTAGTGAGTGCAGAGTAGTGAGTGCAGAGTACTGAGTGCAGAGTATTGAGTGCAGAGTATTGAGTGCAGAGTAGTGAGTGCAGAGTGCAGAGTAGTGAGTGCAGCGTGCAGAGTAGTGAGTGAAGAGTGCAGAGTAGTGAGTGCAGAGTGCAGAGTAGTGAGTGCAGAGTAGTGAGTGCAGAGTGCAGAGTAGTGAGTGCAGAGTAGTGAGTGCAGAGTAGTGAGTGCAGAGTAGCGAGTGCAGAGTAGCGAGTGCAGAGTAGCGAGTGCAGAGTAGTGAGTGCGGAGTAGTGAGTGCAGAGTAGTGAGTGCAGAGTGGTGAGTGTGCAGAGTAGTGAGTGTGCAGAGTAGTGAGTGTGCAGAGTAGTGAGTGCAGAGTTATGAGTGCAGAGTGCAGAGTTATGAGTGCAGAGTTATGAGTGCAGAGTGCAGAGTTATGATTGGAGAGTGCAGAGTTATGAGTGCAGAGTGAAGAGTTATGAGTGCAGAGTGCAGAGTGCAGAGTTATGAGTGCAGAGTGCAGAGTTATGAGTGCATAGTGCAGAGTTATGAGTGCAGAGTTGTGAGTGCAGAGTTGTGAGTGCAGAGTTGTGAGTGCAGAGTTGTGAGTGCAGAGTAGTGAGTGCAGAGTAGTGAGTGCAGAGTAGTGAGTGCAGAGTAGTGAGTGCAGAGTAGTGAGTGCAGAGTGCAGAGTAGTGAGTGCAGAGTGCAGAGTTCAGAGTAGTGAGTGCAGAGTGCAGAGTAGTGAGCGCAGAGTGCAGAGTAGTGAGTGCAGAGTAGTGAGTGCAGAGTATTGAGTGCAGAGTAGTGAGTGCAGAGTAGTGAGTGCAGAGAAGTGAGTGCAGAGAAGTGAGTGCAGAGTAGTGAGTGCAAAGTAGTGAGTGCAGAGTAGTGAGTGCAGAGTGCAGAGTAGTGAGTGCAGAGTGCAGAGTAGTGAGTGCAGAGTGCAGAGTAGTGAGCGCAGAGTGCAGAGTAGTGAGTGCAGAGTAGTGAGTGCAGAGTAGTGAGTGCAGAGTAGTGAGTGTGCAGAGTTGTGAGTGTGCAGAGTAGTGAGTGTGCAGAGTAGTGAGTATGCAGAGTAGTGAGTGTGCAGAGTAGTGAGTGTGCAGAGTAGTGAGTGCGCAGAGTAGTGAGTGCAGAGTAGTGAGTGTAGAGTAGTGAGTGCAGAGTAGTGAGTGCGCAGAGTAGTGAGTGCGCAGAGTAGTGAGTGCAGAGTAGTGAGTGCAGAGTGCAGAGTAGTGAGTGCAGAGTAGTGAGTGCAGAGTAGTGAGTGTAGAGTGCAGAGTAGTGAGTGCAGAGTAGTGAGTGCAGAGTGCAGAGTGCAGAGTTATGAGTGCAGAGTTGTGAGTGCAGAGTTGTGAATGCAGAGTTGTGAGTGCAGAGTAGTGAGTGCAGAGCAGTGAGTGCAAAGCAGTGAGTGCGCAGAGTAGTGAGTGCGCAGAATAGTGAGTGCAGAGTAGTGAGTGCAGAGTGCAGAGTAGTGAGTGCAGAGTAGTGAGTGCAGAGTGCAGAGTAGTGAGTGCAGAGTGCAGAGTAGTGAGTGCAGAGTAGTGAGAGCAGAGTAGTGAGTGCAGAGTAGTGAGTGCAGAGTTATGAGTGCAGAGTTGTGAGTGCAGAGTTGTGAATGCAGAGTTGTGAGTGCAGAGTTGTGAGTGCAGAGTAGTGAGTGCAGAGTAGTGAGTGCAGAGTAGTGAGTGCAGAGCAGTGAGTGCGCAGAGTAGTGAGTGCGCAGAATAGTGAGTGCAGAGTAGTGAGTGCAGAGTGCAGAGTAGTGAGTGCAGAGTAGTGAGTGCAGAGTAGTGAGTGCAGAGTGCAGAGTAGTGAGTGCAGAGTAGTGAGTGCAGAGTGCAGAGTTATGAGTGCAGAGTGCAGAGTTATGAGTGCAGAGTTGTGAGTGCAGAGTTGTGAGTGCAGAGTTGTGAGTGCAGAGTTGTGAGTGCAGAGTAGTGAGTGCAGAGTAGTGAGTGCAGAGTAGTGAGTGCAGAGTAGTGAGTGCAGAGTGCAGAGTAGTGAGTGCAGAGTGCAGAGTAGTGAGTGCAGAGTGCAGAGTAGTGAGTGCAGAGTAGTGAGTGCAGAGTAGTGAGTGCAGAGTAGTGAGTGCAGAGTGCAGAGTAGTGAGTGCAGAGTAGTGAGTGCAGAGTGCAGAGTGCAGAGTTATGAGTGCAGAGTGCAGAGTTATGAGTGCAGAGTTGTGAGTGCAGAGTTGTGAGTGCAGAGTAGTGAGTGCAGAGTAGTGAGTGCAGAGTGCAGAGTAGTGAGTGCAGAGTGCAGAGTAGTGAGTGCAGAGTAGTGAGTGCAGAGTAGTGAGTGCAGAGTATTGAGTGCAGAGTAGTGAGTGCAAAGTAGTGAGTGCAGAGAAGTGAGTGCAGAGAAGTGAGTGCAGAGTAGTGAGTGCAAAGTAGTGAGTGCACAGTAGTGAGTGCAGAGTAGTGAGTGCAGAGTAGTGAGTGCAGAGTAGTGAGTGCAGAGTAGTGAGTGCAGAGTGCAGAGTAGTGAGTGCAGAGTGCAGAGTAGTGAGAGCAGAGTGCAGAGTAATGAGCGCAGAGTAGTGAGTGCAGAGTAGTGAGTGCAGAGTAGTGAGTGCAGAGTGCAGAGTAGTGAGTGCAGAGTGCAGAGTAGTGAGTGCAGAGTGCAGAGTAGTGAGTGCAGAGTGCAGAGTAGTGAGTGCAGAGTAGTGAGTGCAGAGTAGTGAGTGCAGAGTAGCGAGTGCAGAGTAGCGAGTGCAGAGTAGTGAGTGCAGAGTTGTGAGTGCAGAGTAGTGAGTGCAGAGTAGTGAGTGCAGAGTAGTGAGTGCAGAGTAGTGAGTGCAGAGTGCAGAGTAGTGAGTGCAGAGTGCAGAGTAGTGAGTGCAGAGTGCAGAGTAGTGAGTGCAGAGTAGTGAGTGCAGAGTAGTGAGTGCAGAGTAGTGAGTGCAGAGTGCAGAGTAGTGAGTGCAGAGTAGTGAGTGCAGAGTGCAGAGTGCAGAGTTATGAGTGCAGAGTGCAGAGTTATGAGTGCAGAGTTGTGAGTGCAGAGTTGTGAGTGCAGAGTAGTGAGTGCAGAGTAGTGAGTGCAGAGTGCAGAGTAGTGAGTGCAGAGTGCAGAGTAGTGAGTGCAGAGTAGTGAGTGCAGAGTAGTGAGTGCAGAGTATTGAGTGCAGAGTAGTGAGTGCAGAGTAGTGAGTGCAGAGAAGTGAGTGCAGAGAAGTGAGTGCAGAGTAGTGAGTGCAAAGTAGTGAGTGCACAGTAGTGAGTGCAGAGTAGTGAGTGCAGAGTAGTGAGTGCAGAGTAGTGAGTGCAGAGTAGTGAGTGCAGAGTGCAGAGTAGTGAGTGCAGAGTGCAGAGTAGTGAGAGCAGAGTGCAGAGTAATGAGCGCAGAGTAGTGAGTGCAGAGTAGTGAGTGCAGAGTAGTGAGTGCAGAGTGCAGAGTAGTGAGTGCAGAGTGCAGAGTAGTGAGTGCAGAGTGCAGAGTAGTGAGTGCAGAGTGCAGAGTAGTGAGTGCAGAGTAGTGAGTGCAGAGTAGTGAGTGCAGAGTAGCGAGTGCAGAGTAGCGAGTGCAGAGTAGTGAGTGCAGAGTTGTGAGTGCAGAGTAGTGAGTGCAGAGTAGTGAGTGCAGAGTAGTGAGTGCAGAGTGGTGAGTGTGCAGAGTAGTGAGTGTGCAGAGTAGTGAGTGTGCAGAGTAGTGAGTGCAGAGTTATGAGTACAGAGTGCAGAGTTATGAGTGCAGAGTTATGAGTGCAGAGTGCAGAGTTATGAGTGCAGAGTGAAGAGTTATGAGTGCAGAGTGCAGAGTGCAGAGTGCAGAGTAGTGAGTGCAGAGTGCAGAGTAGTGAGTGCAGAGTGCAGAGTGCAGAGTAGTGAGTGCAGAGTGCAGAGTAGTGAGTGCAGAGTAGTGAGTGCAGAGTATTGAGTGCAGAGTAGTGAGTGCAGAGTAGTGAGTGCAGAGAAGTGAGTGCAGAGAAGTGAGTGCAGAGTAGTGAGTGCAAAGTAGTGAGTGCAGAGTAGTGAGTGCAGAGTAGTGAGTGCAGAGTAGTGAGTGCAGAGTAGTGAGTGCAGAGTAGTGAGTGCAGAGTAGTGAGTGCAGAGTGCAGAGTAGTGAGTGCAGAGTGCAGAGTAGTGAGTGCAGAGTGCAGAGTAGTGAGTGGAGAGTAGTGAGTGCAGAGTAGTAAGTGCAGAGTAGTGAGTGTGCAGAGTAGGGAGTGTGCAGAGTAGTGAGTGTGCAGAGTAGTGAGTGTGCAGAGTAGTGAGTGTGCAGAGTAGTGAGTGCGCAGAGTAGTGAGTGCGCAGAGTAGTGAGTGCGGAGTAGTGAGTGCGCAGAGTAGTGAGTGCGCAGAGTAGTGAGTGCGCAGAGTAGTGAGTGTGCAGAGTAGTGAGTGCAGAGTTATGAGTGCAGAGTGCAGAGGTATGAGTGCAGAGTGCAGAGTTATGAGTGCATAGTGCAGAGTTATGAGTGCAGAGTGAAGAGTTATGAGTGCAGAGTGCAGAGTGCAGAGTGCAGAGTTATGAGTGCAGAGTTATGAGTGCATAGTGCAGAGTTATGAGTGCAGAGTTGTGAGTGCAGAGTTGTGAGTGCAGAGTTGTGAGTGCAGAGTTGTGAGTGCAGAGTAGTGAGTGCAGAGTAGTGAGTGCAGAGTAGTGAGTGCAGAGTAGTGAGTGCAGAGTAGTGAGTGCAGAGTGCAGAGTAGTGAGTGCAGAGTGCAGAGTGCAGAGTTCAGAGTAGTGAGTGCAGAGTGCAGAGTAGTGAGCGCAGAGTGCAGAGTAGTGAGTGCAGAGTAGTGAGTGCAGAGTATTGAGTGCAGAGTAGTGAGTGCAGAGTAGTGAGTGCAGAGAGGTGAGTGCAGAGAAGTGAGTGCAGAGTAGTGAGTGCAGAGTAGTGAGTGCAGAGTGCAGAGTAGTGAGTGCAGAGTGCAGAGTAGTGAGAGCAGAGTGCAGAGTAATGAGCGCAGAGTAGTGAGTGCAGAGTAGTGAGTGCAGAGTAGTGAGTGCAGAGTGCAGAGTAGTGAGTGCAGAGTGCAGAGTAGTGAGTGCAGAGTGCAGAGTAGTGAGTGCAGAGTGCAGAGTAGTGAGTGCAGAGTAGTGAGTGCAGAGTAGTGAGTGCAGAGTAGCGAGTGCAGAGTAGCGAGTGCAGAGTAGTGAGTGCAGAGTTGTGAGTGCAGAGTAGTGAGTGCAGAGTAGTGAGTGCAGAGTAGTGAGTGCAGAGTGGTGAGTGTGCAGAGTAGTGAGTGTGCAGAGTAGTGAGTGTGCAGAGTAGTGAGTGCAGAGTTATGAGTACAGAGTGCAGAGTTATGAGTGCAGAGTTATGAGTGCAGAGTGCAGAGTTATGAGTGCAGAGTGAAGAGTTATGAGTGCAGAGTGCAGAGTGCAGAGTGCAGAGTAGTGAGTGCAGAGTGCAGAGTAGTGAGTGCAGAGTGCAGAGTGCAGAGTAGTGAGTGCAGAGTGCAGAGTAGTGAGTGCAGAGTAGTGAGTGCAGAGTATTGAGTGCAGAGTAGTGAGTGCAGAGTAGTGAGTGCAGAGAAGTGAGTGCAGAGAAGTGAGTGCAGAGTAGTGAGTGCAAAGTAGTGAGTGCAGAGTAGTGAGTGCAGAGTAGTGAGTGCAGAGTAGTGAGTGCAGAGTAGTGAGTGCAGAGTAGTGAGTGCAGAGTAGTGAGTGCAGAGTGCAGAGTAGTGAGTGCAGAGTGCAGAGTAGTGAGTGCAGAGTGCAGAGTAGTGAGTGGAGAGTAGTGAGTGCAGAGTAGTAAGTGCAGAGTAGTGAGTGTGCAGAGTAGGGAGTGTGCAGAGTAGTGAGTGTGCAGAGTAGTGAGTGTGCAGAGTAGTGAGTGTGCAGAGTAGTGAGTGCGCAGAGTAGTGAGTGCGCAGAGTAGTGAGTGCGGAGTAGTGAGTGCGCAGAGTAGTGAGTGCGCAGAGTAGTGAGTGCGCAGAGTAGTGAGTGTGCAGAGTAGTGAGTGCAGAGTTATGAGTGCAGAGTGCAGAGGTATGAGTGCAGAGTGCAGAGTTATGAGTGCATAGTGCAGAGTTATGAGTGCAGAGTGAAGAGTTATGAGTGCAGAGTGCAGAGTGCAGAGTGCAGAGTTATGAGTGCAGAGTGCAGAGTTATGAGTGCATAGTGCAGAGTTATGAGTGCAGAGTTGTGAGTGCAGAGTTGTGAGTGCAGAGTTGTGAGTGCAGAGTTGTGAGTGCAGAGTAGTGAGTGCAGAGTAGTGAGTGCAGAGTAGTGAGTGCAGAGTAGTGAGTGCAGAGTAGTGAGTGCAGAGTGCAGAGTAGTGAGTGCAGAGTGCAGAGTGCAGAGTTCAGAGTAGTGAGTGCAGAGTGCAGAGTAGTGAGCGCAGAGTGCAGAGTAGTGAGTGCAGAGTAGTGAGTGCAGAGTATTGAGTGCAGAGTAGTGAGTGCAGAGTAGTGAGTGCAGAGAGGTGAGTGCAGAGAAGTGAGTGCAGAGTAGTGAGTGCAAAGTAGTGAGTGCAGAGTAGTGAGTGCAGAGTGCAGAGTAGTGAGTGCAGAGTGCAGAGTAGTGAGCGCAGAGTGCAGAGTAGTGAGTGCAGAGTAGTGAGTGCAGAGTAGTGAGTGCAGAGTGCAGAGTAGTGAGTGCAGAGTGCAGAGTAGTGAGTGCAGAGTGCAGAGTAGTGAGAGCAGAGTGCAGAGTAGTGAGTGCAGAGTAGTGAGTGTGCAGAGTAGTTAGTGTGCAGAGTAGTGAGTGCGCAGGGTAGTGAGTGTGCAGAGTAGTGAGTGCAGAGTAGTGAGTGTTGAGTAGTGAGTGCAGAGTAGTGAGTGCGCAGAGTAGTGAGTGCGCAGAGTAGTGAGTGCAGAGTAGTGAGTACAGAGTAGTGAGTGCAGAGTAGTGAGTGCGCAGAGTAGTGAATGCGCAGAGTAGTGAATGCGCAGAGTAGTGAGTGCAGAGTGCAGAGTTATGAGTGCATAGTGCAGAGTTATGAGTGCAGAGTATTGAGTGCAGAGTAGTGAGTGCAGAGTATTGAGTGCAGAGTAGTGAGTGCAGAGTAGTGAGTGCAGAGAAGTGAGTGCAGAGAAGTGAGTGCAGAGTAGTGAGTGCAAAGTAGTGAGTGCAGAGTAGTGAGTGCAGAGTGCAGAGTAGTGAGTGCAGAGTGCAGAGTAGTGAGTGCAGAGTGCAGAGTAGTGAGCGCAGAGTGCAGAGTAGTGAGTGCAGAGTAGTGAGTGCAGAGTAGTGAGTGCAGAGTAGTGAGTGCAGAGTGCAGAGTAGTGAGTGCAGAGTGCAGAGTAGTGAGTGCAGAGTGCAGAGTAGTGAGTGCAGAGTGCAGAGTTATGAGTGCAGAGTAGTGAGTGCAGAGTGCAGAGTAGTGAGTGCAGAGTGCAGAGTAGTGAGTGCAGAGTGCAGAGTAGTGAGTGCAGAGTGCAGAGTAGTGAGTGCAGAGTAGTGAGTGCAGAGTAGTGACTGCAGAGTAGTAAGTGCAGAGTAGTGAGTGTGCAGAGTAGGGAGTGTGCAGAGTAGTGAGTGTGCAGAGTAGTGAGTGTGCAGAGTAGTGAGTGTGCAGAGTAGTGAGTGTGCAGAGTAGTGAGTGCGCAGGGTAGTGAGTGTGCAGAGTAGTGAGTGCAGAGTAGTGAGTGTTGAGTAGTGAGTGCAGAGTAGTGAGTGCGCAGAGTAGTGAGTGCGCAGAGTAGTGAGTGCGCAGAGTAGTGAGTGCAGAGTAGTGAGTACAGAGTAGTGAGTGCAGAGTAGTGAGTGCGCAGAGTAGTGAATGCGCAGAGTAGTGAATGCGCAGAGTAGTGAGTGCAGAGTAGTGAGTGCAGAGTGCAGAGTTATGAGTGCATAGTGCAGAGTTATGAGTGCAGAGTTATGAGTGCAGAGTGCAGAGTGCAGAGTGCAGAGTGCAGAGTAGTGAGTGCAGAGTAGTGAGTGCAGAGTAGTGAGTGCAGAGTAGTGAGTGCAGAGTGCAGAGTAGTGAGTGCAGAGTGCAGAGTGCAGAGTAGTGAGTGCAGAGTGCAGAGTAGTGAGTGCAGAGTGCAGAGTGCAGAGTAGTGAGTGCAGAGTAGTGAGTGCAGAGTATTGAGTGCAGAGTATTGAGTGCAGAGTAGTGAGTGCAGAGTAGTGAGTGCAGAGTAGTGAGTGCAGAGTGCAGAGTAGTGAGTGCAGAGTAGTGAGTGCAGAGTAGTGAATGCAGAGAAGTGAGTGCAGAGTAGTGAGTGCAAAGTAGTGAGTGCAGAGTAGTGAGTGCAGAGTGCAGAGTAGTGAGTGCAGAGTGCAGAGTAGTGAGTGCAGAGTGCAGAGTAGTGAGCGCAGAGTGCAGAGTAGTGAGTGCAGAGTAGTGAGTGCAGAGTAGTGAGTGCAGAGTAGTGAGTGCAGAGTGCAGAGTAGTGAGTGCAGAGTGCAGAGTAGTGAGTGCAGAGTGCAGAGTAGTGAGTGCAGAGTGCAGAGTTATGAGTGCAGAGTAGTGAGTGCAGAGTGCAGAGTAGTGAGTGCAGAGTGCAGAGTAGTGAGTGCAGAGTGCAGAGTAGTGAGTGCAGAGTGCAGAGTAGTGAGTGCAGAGTAGTGAGTGCAGAGTAGTGACTGCAGAGTAGTAAGTGCAGAGTAGTGAGTGTGCAGAGTAGGGAGTGTGCAGAGTAGTGAGTGTGCAGAGTAGTGAGTGTGCAGAGTAGTGAGTGTGCAGAGTAGTGAGTGTGCAGAGTAGTGAGTGCGCAGGGTAGTGAGTGTGCAGAGTAGTGAGTGCAGAGTAGTGAGTGTTGAGTAGTGAGTGCAGAGTAGTGAGTGCGCAGAGTAGTGAGTGCGCAGAGTAGTGAGTGCGCAGAGTAGTGAGTGCAGAGTAGTGAGTACAGAGTAGTGAGTGCAGAGTAGTGAGTGCGCAGAGTAGTGAATGCGCAGAGTAGTGAATGCGCAGAGTAGTGAGTGCAGAGTAGTGAGTGCAGAGTGCAGAGTTATGAGTGCATAGTGCAGAGTTATGAGTGCAGAGTTATGAGTGCAGAGTGCAGAGTGCAGAGTGCAGAGTGCAGAGTAGTGAGTGCAGAGTAGTGAGTGCAGAGTAGTGAGTGCAGAGTAGTGAGTGCAGAGTGCAGAGTAGTGAGTGCAGAGTGCAGAGTGCAGAGTAGTGAGTGCAGAGTGCAGAGTAGTGAGTGCAGAGTGCAGAGTGCAGAGTAGTGAGTGCAGAGTAGTGAGTGCAGAGTATTGAGTGCAGAGTATTGAGTGCAGAGTAGTGAGTGCAGAGTAGTGAGTGCAGAGTAGTGAGTGCAGAGTGCAGAGTAGTGAGTGCAGAGTAGTGAGTGCAGAGTAGTGAATGCAGAGTAGTGAGTGCTGAGTAGTGAGTACAGAGTGCAGAGTAGTGAGTGCAGAGTGCAGGGTAGTGAGTGCAGAGTGCAGAGTAGTGAATGCAGAGTGCAGAGTAGTGAGTGCAGAGTAGTGAGTGCAGAGTAGTGAGTGCAGAGTAGTGAGTGCAGAGTAGTAGGTGCAGAGTAGTGAGTGTGCAGAGTAGGGAGTGTGCAGAGTAGTGAGTGTGCAGAGTAGTGAGTGTGCAGAGTAGTGAGTGTGCAGAGTAGTGAGTGCGCAGGGTAGTGAGTGCGCAGAGTAGTGAGTGCAGAGTAGTGAGTGTTGAGTAGTGAGTGCAGAGTAGTGAGTGCACAGAGTAGTGAGTGCGCAGAGTAGTGAGTGCGCAGAGTAGTGAGTGCAGAGTAGTGAGTGCAGAGTAGTGAGTGCAGAGTAGTGAGTGCGCAGAGTAGTGAATGCGCAGAGTAGTGAGTGCAGAGTGCAGAGTTATGAGTGCATAGTGCAGAGTTATGAGTGCAGAGTGCAGAGTGCAGAGTGCAGAGTGCAGAGTAGTGAGTGCGGAGTAGTGAGTGCAGAGTAGTGAGTGCAGAGTAGTGAGTGCAGAGTAGTGAGTGCAGAGTGCAGAGTAGTGAGTGCAGAGTGCAGAGTGCAGAGTAGTGAGTGCAGAGTGCAGAGTAGTGAGTGCAGAGTGCAGAGTAGTGAGTGCAGAGTAGTGAGTGCAGAGTAGTGAGTGCAGAGTAGTGAGTGCAGAGTGCAGAGTAGTGAGTGCAGAGTAGTGAGTGCAGAGTAGTGAATGCAGAGTAGTGAGTGCTGAGTAGTGAGTACAGAGTGCAGAGTAGTGAGTGCAGAGTGCAGAGTAGTGAGTGCAGAGTGCAGAGTAGTGAGTGCAGAGTGCAGAGTAGTGAGTGCAGAGTGCAGAGTAGTGAGTGCAGAGTAGTGAGTGCAGAGTAGTGAATGCAGAGTAGTGAGTGCAGAGTAGTGAGTGCAGAGTAGTGAGTGCAGAGTGCAGAGTAGTGAGTGCAGAGTAGTGGGTGCAGAGTAGTGGGTGCAGAGTGCAGAGTAGTGAGTGCAGAGTAGTGGGTGCAGAGTGCAGAGTAGTGAGTGCAGAGTTGTCAGTGCAGAGTGCAGAGTAGTGATTGCAGAGTAGTGGGTGCAGAGTGCAGAGTAGTGAGTGCAGAGTAGTGAGTGCAGAGTAGTGAGTGCAGAGTAGTGAATGCAGAGTAGTGAGTGCAGAGTAGTGAGTGCAGAGTAGTGAGTGCAGAGTGCAGAGTAGTGAGTGCAGAGTAGTGAGTGCTGAGTAGTGAGTGCAGAGTAGTGAGTGCAGAGTGCAGAGTAGTGAGTGCAGAGAGTGAGTGCAGAGTAGTGAGTGCAGAGTAGTGAGTGCAGAGTAGCGAGTGCAGAGTAGCGAGTGCAGAGTAGCGAGTGCAAAGTAGTGAGTGCAGAGTAGTGAGTGCAGAGTAGTGAGTGCAGAGAAGCGAGTGCAGAGAAGTGAGTGCAGAGTAGTGAGTGCAAAGTAGTGAGTGCAGAGTAGTGAGTGCAGAGTAGTGAGTGCAAAGTAGTGAGTGCAGAGTAGTGAGTGCAGAGTAGTGGGTGCAGAGTGCAGAGTAGTGAGTGCAGAGTAGTGGGTGCAGAGTGCAGAGTAGTGAGTGCAGAGTAGTGGGTACAGAGTGCAGAGTAGTTAGTGCAGAGTAGTGGGTGCAGAGTAGTGGGTGCAGAGTAGTGGGTGCAGAGTAGTGAGTGCAGAGTAGTGAGTGCAGAGTGCAGAGTAGTGAGTGCAGAGTAGTGAGTGCAGAGTGCAGAGTAGTGAGTGCAGAGTGCAGAGTAGTGAGTGCAGAGTGCAGAGTAGTGAGTGCAGAGTAGTGAGAGCAGAGTAGTGAGTGCAGAGTAGTGAGTGCAGAGTACTGAGTGCAGAGTATTGAGTGCAGAGTATTGAGTGCAGAGTAGTGAGTGCAGAGTGCAGAGTAGTGAGTGCAGCGTGCAGAGTAGTGAGTGAAGAGTGCAGAGTAGTGAGTGCAGAGTGCAGAGTAGTGAGTGCAGAGTAGTGAGTGCAGAGTGCAGAGTAGTGAGTGCAGAGTAGTGAGTGCAGAGTAGTGAGTGCAGAGTAGCGAGTGCAGAGTAGCGAGTGCAGAGTAGCGAGTGCAGAGTAGTGAGTGCGGAGTAGTGAGTGCAGAGTAGTGAGTGCAGAGTGGTGAGTGTGCAGAGTAGTGAGTGTGCAGAGTAGTGAGTGTGCAGAGTAGTGAGTGCAGAGTTATGAGTGCAGAGTGCAGAGTTATGAGTGCAGAGTTATGAGTGCAGAGTGCAGAGTTATGATTGCAGAGTGCAGAGTTATGAGTGCAGAGTGAAGAGTTATGAGTGCAGAGTGCAGAGTGCAGAGTTATGAGTGCAGAGTGCAGAGTTATGAGTGCATAGTGCAGAGTTATGAGTGCAGAGTTGTGAGTGCAGAGTTGTGAGTGCAGAGTTGTGAGTGCAGAGTTGTGAGTGCAGAGTAGTGAGTGCAGAGTAGTGAGTGCAGAGTAGTGAGTGCAGAGTAGTGAGTGCAGAGTAGTGAGTGCAGAGTGCAGAGTAGTGAGTGCAGAGTGCAGAGTTCAGAGTAGTGAGTGCAGAGTGCAGAGTAGTGAGCGCAGAGTGCAGAGTAGTGAGTGCAGAGTAGTGAGAGCAGAGTAGTGAGTGCAGAGTAGTGAGTGCAGAGTACTGAGTGCAGAGTATTGAGTGCAGAGTATTGAGTGCAGAGTAGTGAGTGCAGAGTGCAGAGTAGTGAGTGCAGCGTGCAGAGTAGTGAGTGAAGAGTGCAGAGTAGTGAGTGCAGAGTGCAGAGTAGTGAGTGCAGAGTAGTGAGTGCAGAGTGCAGAGTAGTGAGTGCAGAGTAGTGAGTGCAGAGTAGTGAGTGCAGAGTAGCGAGTGCAGAGTAGCGAGTGCAGAGTAGCGAGTGCAGAGTAGTGAGTGCGGAGTAGTGAGTGCAGAGTAGTGAGTGCAGAGTGGTGAGTGTGCAGAGTAGTGAGTGTGCAGAGTAGTGAGTGTGCAGAGTAGTGAGTGCAGAGTTATGAGTGCAGAGTGCAGAGTTATGAGTGCAGAGTTATGAGTGCAGAGTGCAGAGTTATGATTGCAGAGTGCAGAGTTATGAGTGCAGAGTGAAGAGTTATGAGTGCAGAGTGCAGAGTGCAGAGTTATGAGTGCAGAGTGCAGAGTTATGAGTGCATAGTGCAGAGTTATGAGTGCAGAGTTGTGAGTGCAGAGTTGTGAGTGCAGAGTTGTGAGTGCAGAGTTGTGAGTGCAGAGTAGTGAGTGCAGAGTAGTGAGTGCAGAGTAGTGAGTGCAGAGTAGTGAGTGCAGAGTAGTGAGTGCAGAGTGCAGAGTAGTGAGTGCAGAGTGCAGAGTTCAGAGTAGTGAGTGCAGAGTGCAGAGTAGTGAGCGCAGAGTGCAGAGTAGTGAGTGCAGAGTAGTGAGTGCAGAGTAGTGAGTGCAGAGAAGTGAGTGCAGAGAAGTGAGTGCAGAGTAGTGAGTGCAAAGTAGTGAGTGCAGAGTAGTGAGTGCAGAGTAGTGAGTGCAGAGTAGTGAGTGCAGAGTAGTGAGTGCAGAGTGCAGAGTAGTGAGTGCAGAGTGCAGAGTAGTGAGTGCAGAGTGCAGAGTAGTGAGTGGAGAGTAGTGAGTGCAGAGTAGTAAGTGCAGAGTAGTGAGTGTGCAGAGTAGGGAGTGTGCAGAGTAGTGAGTGTGCAGAGTAGTGAGTGTGCAGAGTAGTGAGTGTGCAGAGTAGTGAGTGCGCAGAGTAGTGAGTGCGCAGAGTAGTGAGTGCGGAGTAGTGAGTGTTGAGTAGTGAGTGCAGAGTAGTGAGTGCGCAGAGTAGTGAGTGCGCAGAGTAGTGAGTGCGCAGAGTAGTGAGTGCGCAGAGTAGTGAGTGCAGAGTAGTGAGTGCGCAGAGTAGTGAGTGCAGAGAAGTGAGTGCAGAGTGCAGAGTAATGAGTGCATAGTGCAGAGTTATGAGTGCAGAGTTATGAGTGCAGAGTTGTGAGTGCAGAGTTGTGAGTGCAGAGTTGTGAGTGCAGAGTTGTGAGTGCAGAGTAGTGAGTGCAGAGTAGTGAGTGCAGAGTAGTGAGTGCAGAGTAGTGAGTGCAGAGTGCAGAGTAGTGAGTGCAGAGTGCAGAGTGCAGAGTAGTGAGTGCAGAGTGCAGAGTAGTGAGTGCAGAGTGCAGAGTAGTGAGTGCAGAGTGCAGAGTAGTGAGTGCAGAGTAGTGAGTGCAGAGTATTGAGTGCAGAGTAGTGAGTGCAGAGTAGTGAGTGCAGAGAAGTGAGTGCAGAGAAGTGAGTGCAGAGTAGTGAGTGCAAATTAGTGAGTGCAGAGTAGTGGGTGCAGAGTAGTGAGTGCAAAGTAGTGAGTGCAGAGTAGTGAGTGCAGAGTAGTGAGTGCAGAGTGCAGAGTAGTGAGTGCAGAGTAGTGAGAGCAGAGTGCAGAGTAGTGAGTGCAGAGTAGTGAGTGCAGAGTAGTGAGTGCAGAGTGCAGAGTAGTGAGTGCAGAGTGCAGAGTTATGAGTGCAGAGTGCAGAGTAGTGAGTGCAGAGTGCAGAGTGCAGAGTAGTGAGTGCAGAGTGCAGAGTAGTGAGTGCAGAGTGCAGAGTAGTGAGTGCAGAGTAGTGAGTGCAGAGTAGTGAGTGCAGAGTAGTGAGTGCAGAGTAGTAAGTGCAGAGTAGTGAGTGTGCAGAGTAGGGAGTGTGCAGAGTAGTGAGTGTGCAGAGTAGTGAGTGTGCAGAGTAGTGAGTATGCAGAGTAGTGAGTGTGCAGAGTAGTGAGTGCGCAGAGTAGTGAGTGCGCAGAGTAGTGAGTGCAGAGTAGTGAGTGTAGAGTAGTGAGTGCAGAGTAGTGAGTGCGCAGAGTAGTGAGTGCAGAGTGCAGAGTAGTGAGTGCAGAGTAGTGAGTGCAGAGTAGTGAGTGCAGAGTAGTGAGTGCAGAGTAGTGAGTGTAGAGTAGTGAGTGCAGAGTGCAGAGTGCAGAGTTATGAGTGCAGAGTGCAGAGTTATGAGTGCAGAGTTGTGAGTGCAGAGTTGTGAATGCAGAGTTGTGAGTGCAGAGTAGTGAGTGCAGAGTAGTGAGTGCGCAGAGTAGTGAGTGCGCAGAGTAGTGAGTGCAGAATAGTGAGTGCAGAGTATTGAGTGCGGAGTAGTGAGTGCAGAGTGCAGAGTAGTGAGTGCAGAGTAGTGAGTGCAGAGTAGTGAGTGCGCAGAGTAGTGAGTGCAGAATAGTGAGTGCAGAGTATTGAGTGCGGAGTAGTGAGAGCAGAGTAGTGAGTGCAGAGTAGTGAGTGCAGAGTACTGAGTGCAGAGTATTGAGTGCAGAGTATTGAGTGCAGAGTAGTGAGTGCAGAGTGCAGAGTAGTGAGTGCAGAGTAGTGAGAGCAGAGTAGTGAGTGCAGAGTAGTGAGTGCAGAGTACTGAGTGCAGAGTATTGAGTGCAGAGTATTGAGTGCAGAGTAGTGAGTGCAGAGTGCAGAGTAGTGAGTGCAGCGTGCAGAGTAGTGAGTGAAGAGTGCAGAGTAGTGAGTGCAGAGTGCAGAGTAGTGAGTGCAGAGTAGTGAGAGCAGAGTAGTGAGTGCAGAGTAGTGAGTGCAGAGTACTGAGTGCAGAGTATTGAGTGCAGAGTATTGAGTGCAGAGTAGTGAGTGCAGAGTGCAGAGTAGTGAGTGCAGCGTGCAGAGTAGTGAGTGAAGAGTGCAGAGTAGTGAGTGCAGAGTGCAGAGTAGTGAGTGCAGAGAAGTGAGTGCAGAGTAGTGAGTGCAAATTAGTGAGTGCAGAGTAGTGAGTGCAGAGTAGTGAGTGCAAAGTAGTGAGTGCAGAGTAGTGAGTGCAGAGTAGTGAGTGCAGAGTGCAGAGTAGTGAGTGCAGAGTAGTGAGAGCAGAGTGCCGAGTAGTGAGTGCAGAGTAGTGAGTGCAGAGTAGTGAGTGCAGAGTAGTGAGTGCAGAGTGCAGAGTAGTGAGTGCAGAGTGCAGAGTTATGAGTGCAGAGTGCAGAGTAGTGAGTGCAGAGTGCAGAGTGCAGAGTAGTGAGTACAGAGTGCAGAGTAGTGAGTGCAGAGTGCAGAGTAGTGAGTGCAGAGTAGTGAGTGCAGAGTAGTGAGTGCAGAGTAGTGAGTGCAGAGTAGTGAGTGCAGAGTAGTAAGTGCAGAGTAGTGAGTGTGCAGAGTAGGGAGTGTGCAGAGTAGTGAGTGTGCAGAGTAGTGAGTGTGCAGAGTAGTGAGTATGCAGAGTAGTGAGTGTGCAGAGTAGTGAGTGCGCAGAGTAGTGAGTGCGCAGAGTAGTGAGTGCATAGTAGTGAGTGTAGAGTAGTGAGTGCAGAGTAGTGAGTGCACAGAGTAGTGAGTGCAGAGTGCAGAGTAGTGAGTGCAGAGTAGTGAGTGCAGAGTAGTGAGTGCAGAGTAGTGAGTGTAGAGTAGTGAGTGCAGAGTGCAGAGTTATGAGTGCAGAGTGCAGAGTTATGAGTGCAGAGTTGTGAGTGCAGAGTTCTGAATGCAGAGTTGTGAGTGCAGAGTAGTGAGTGCAGAGTAGTGAGTGCGCAGAGTAGTGAGTGCGCAGAGTAGTGAGTGCAGAATAGTGAGTGCAGAGTATTGAGTGCGGAGTAGTGAGTGCAGAGTGCAGAGTAGTGAGTGCAGAGTAGTGAGTGCAGAGTAGTGAGTGCAGAGTAGTGAGTGCGCAGAGTAGTGAGTGCAGAATAGTGAGTGCAGAGTATTGAGTGCGGAGTAGTGAGTGCAGAGTGCAGAGTAGTGAGTGCAGAGTAGTGAGTGCAGAGTAGTGAGTGCAGAGTAGTGAGTGCAGAGTAGTGAGTGCAGAGTGCAGAGTAGTGAGTGCAGAGTAGTGAGTGCAGAGTGCAGAGTAGTGAGTGCAGAGTGCAGAGAAGTGAGTGAAGAGTGCAGAGTAGTGAGTGCAGAGTAGTGAGAGCAGAGTAGTGAGTGCAGAGTAGTGAGTGCAGAGTACTGAGTGCAGAGTATTGAGTGCAGAGTATTGAGTGCAGAGTAGTGAGTGCAGAGTGCAGAGTAGTGAGTGCAGCGTGCAGAGTAGTGAGTGAAGAGTGCAGAGTAGTGAGTGCAGAGTGCAGAGTAGTGAGTGCAGAGTAGTGAGTGCAGAGTGCAGAGTAGTGAGTGCAGAGTAGTGAGTGCCGAGTAGTGAGTGCAGAGTAGCGAGTGCAGAGTAGCGAGTGCAGAGTAGCGAGTGCAGAGTAGTGAGTGCGGAGTAGTGAGTGCAGAGTAGTGAGTGCAGAGTGGTGAGTGTGCAGAGTAGTGAGTGTGCAGAGTAGTGAGTGTGCAGAGTAGTGAGTGCAGAGTTATGAGTGCAGAGTGCAGAGTTATGAGTGCAGAGTTATGAGTGCAGAGTGCAGAGTTATGAGTGCAGAGTGCAGAGTTATGAGTGCAGAGTGAAGAGTTATGAGTGCAGAGTGCAGAGTGCAGAGTTATGAGTGCAGAGTGCAGAGTTATGAGTGCATAGTGCAGAGTTATGAGTGCAGAGTGCAGAGTGCAGAGTTGTGAGTGCAGAGTTGTGAGTGCAGAGTTGTGAGTGCAGAGTTGTGAGTGCAGAGTAGTGAGTGCAGAGTAGTGAGTGCAGAGTAGTGAGTGCAGAGTAGTGAGTGCAGAGTGCAGAGTAGTGAGTGCAGAGTGCAGAGTAGTGAGCGCAGAGTGCAGAGTAGTGAGTGCAGAGTAGTGAGTGCAGAGTATTGAGTGCAGAGTAGTGAGTGCAGAGTAGTGAGTGCAGAGAAGTGAGTGCAGAGAAGTGAGTGCAGAGTAGTGAGTGCAAAGTAGTGAGTGCAGAGTAGTGAGTGCAGAGTGCAGAGTAGTGAGTGCAGAGTGCAGAGTGCAGAGTAGTGAGTGCAGAGTGCAGAGTAGTGAGCGCAGAGTGCAGAGTAGTGAGTGCAGAGTAGTGAGTGCAGAGTAGTGAGTGCAGAGTAGTGAGTGCAGAGTAGTGAGTGCAGAGTGCAGAGTAGTGAGTGCAGAGTGCAGAGTAGTGAGAGCAGAGTGCAGAGTAGTGAGTGCAGAGTAGTGAGTGCAGAGTAGTGAGTGCAGAGTGCAGAGTAGTGAGTGCAGAGTGCAGAGTTATGAGTGCAGAGTGCAGAGTAGTGAGTGCAGAGTAGTGAGTGCAGAGTATTGAGTGCAGAGTAGTGAGTGCAGAGTAGTGAGTGCAGAGAAGTGAGTGCAGAGAAGTGAGTGCAGAGTAGTGAGTGAAAAGTAGTGAGTGCAGAGTAGTGAGTGCAGAGTAGTGAGTGCAGAGTAGTGAGTGCAGAGTGCAGAGTAGTGAGTGCAGAGTGCAGAGTAGTGAGTGCAGAGTGCAGAGTAGTGAGTGGAGAGTAGTGAGTGCAGAGTAGTAAGTGCAGAGTAGTGAGTGTGCAGAGTAGGGAGTGTGCAGAGTAGTGAGTGTGCAGAGTAGTGAGTGTGCAGAGTAGTGAGTGTGCAGAGTAGTGAGTGTGCAGAGTAGTGAGTGCGCAGAGTAGTGAGTGCGCAGAGTAGTGAGTGCGGAGTAGTGAGTGTTGAGTAGTGAGTGCAGAGTAGTGAGTGCGCAGAGTAGTGAGTGCGCAGAGTAGTGAGTGCGCAGAGTAGTGAGTGCAGAGTAGTGAGTGCGCAGAGTAGTGAGTGCAGAGTAGTGAGTGCAGAGTGCAGAGTTATGAGTGCATAGTGCAGAGTTATGAGTGCAGAGTGCAGAGTGCAGAGTTGTGAGTGCAGAGTTGTGAGTGCAGAGTTGTGAGTGCAGAGTAGTGAGTGCAGAGTAGTGAGTGCAGAGTAGTGAGTGCAGAGTAGTGAGTGCAGAGTGCAGAGTAGTGAGTGCAGAGTGCAGAGTGCAGAGTAGTGAGTGCAGAGTGCAGAGTAGTGAGTGCAGAGTGCAGAGTAGTGAGTGCAGAGTGCAGAGTAGTGAGTGCAGAGTAGTGAGTGCAGAGTATTGAGTGCAGAGTAGTGAGTGCAGAGTAGTGAGTGCAGAGAAGTGAGTGCAGAGAAGTGAGTGCAGAGTAGTGAGTGCAAATTAGTGAGTGCAGAGTAGTGAGTGCAGAGTAGTGAGTGCAAAGTAGTGAGTGCAGAGTAGTGAGTGCAGAGTAGTGAGTGCAGAGTGCAGAGTAGTGAGTGCAGAGTGCAGAGTAGTGAGAGCAGAGTGCAGAGTAGTGAGTGCAGAGTAGTGAGTGCAGAGTAGTGAGTGAAGAGTAGTGAGTGCAGAGTGCAGAGTAGTGAGTGCAGAGTGCAGAGTTATGAGTGCAGAGTGCAGAGTAGTGAGTGCAGAGTGCAGAGTAGTGAGTGCAGAGTGCAGAGTAGTGAGTGCAGAGTGCAGAGTAGTGAGTGCAGAGTAGTGAGTGCAGAGTAGTGAGTGCAGAGTAGTGAGTGCAGAGTAGTAAGTGCAGAGTAGTGAGTGTGGAGAGTAGGGAGTGTGCAGAGTAGTGAGTGTGCAGAGTAGTGAGTGTGCAGAGTAGTGAGTATGCAGCATAGTGAGTGTGCAGAGTAGTGAGTGCGCAGAGTAGTGAGTGCGCAGAGTAGTGAGTGCAGAGTAGTGAGTGTAGAGTAGTGAGTGCAGAGTAGTGAGTTCGCAGAGTAGTGAGTGCAGAGTGCAGAGTAGTGAGTGCAGAGTAGTGAGTGCAGAGTAGTGAGTGCAGAGTAGTGAGTGCAGAGTAGTGAGTGTAGAGTAGTGAGTGCAGAGTGCAGAGTGCAGAGTTATGAGTGCAGAGTGCAGAGTTATGAGTGCAGAGTTGTGAGTGCAGAGTTGTGAATGAGGAGTTGTGAGTGCAGAGTAGTGAGTGCAGAGTAGTGAGTGCGCAGAGTAGTGAGTGCGCAGAGTAGTGAGTGCAGAATAGTGAGTGCAGAGTATTGAGTGCGGAGTAGTGAGTGCAGAGTAGTGAGTGCAGAGTAGTGAGTGCAGAGTAGTGAGTGCAGAGTAGTGAGTGCGCAGAGTAGTGAGTGCAGAATAGTGAGTGCAGAGTATTGAGTGCAGAGTAGTGAGTGCAGAGTGCAGAGTAGTGAGTGCAGAGTAGTGAGTGCAGAGTAGTGAGTGCAGAGTGCAGAGTGCAGAGTAGTGAGTGCAGAGTGCAGAGTAGTGAGTGCAGAGCAGTGAGTGCAGAGTGCAGAGTGCAGAGTAGTGAGTGCAGAGTAGTGAGTGCAGAGTAGTGAGTGCAGAGTAGTGAGTGCAGAGTGCAGAGTAGTGAGTGCAGAGTAGTGAGTGCAGAGTAGTGAGTGCAGAGTGCAGAGTAGTGAGTGCAGAGTGCAGAGTAGTGAGTGCAGAGTGCAGAGTAGTGAGTGCAGAGAAGTGAGTTCAGAGTAGTGAGTGCAGAGTAGTGAGTGCGCAGAGTAGTGAGTGCGCAGAGTAGTGAGTGCGCAGAGTAGTGAGTGCAGAGTAGTGAGTGCAGAGTAGTGAGTGCAGAGTAGTGAGTGCAGAGTAGCGAGTGCGCAGACTAGTGAGTGCGCAGAGTAGTGAGTGTGCAGATTAGTGAGTACGCAGAGTAGTGAGTGTAGAGTAGTGAGTGCAGAGTAGTGAGTGCAGAGCAGTGAGTGCAGAGTAGTGAGTGCAGAGTAGTGAGTGTGCAGAGTAGTGAGTGCGCAGAATAGTGAGTGCAGAGTAGTGAGTGCAGAGTGCAGAGTAGTGAGTGCAGAGTAGTGAGTGCAGAGTAGTGAGTGCAGAGTGCAGAGTAGTGAGTGCAGAGTAGTGAGTGCAGAGTGCAGAGTTATGAGTGCAGAGTGCAGAGTTATGAGTGCAGAGTTGTGAGTGCAGAGTTGTGAGTGCAGAGTTGTGAGTGCAGAGTAGTGAGTGCAGAGTAGTGAGTGCAGAGTGCAGAGTGCAGAGTAGTGAGTGCAGAGTGCAGAGTAGTGAGTGCAGAGTGCAGAGTAGTGAGTGCAGAGTAGTGAGTGCAGAGTAGTGAGTGCAGAGTGCAGAGTAGTGAGTGCAGAGTAGTGAGTGCAGAGTGCAGAGTGCAGAGTTATGAGTGCAGAGTGCAGAGTTATGAGTGCAGAGTTGTGAGTGCAGAGTTGTGAGTGCAGAGTTGTGAGTGCAGAGTAGTGAGTGCAGAGTAGTGAGTGCAGAGTAGTGAGTGCAGAGTAGTGAGTGCAGAGTGCAGAGTAGTGAGTGCAGAGTGCAGAGTGCAGAGTAGTGAGTGCAGAGTGCAGAGTAGTGAGTGCAGAGTGCAGAGTAGTGAGTGCAGAGTAGTGAGTGCAGAGTGCAGAGTAGTGAGTGCAGAGTAGTGAGTGCAGAGTAGTGAGTGCAGAGTATTGAGTGCAGAGTATTGAGTGCAGAGTAGTGAGTGCAGAGTAGTGAGTGCAGAGTAGTGAGTGCAGAGAAGTGAGTGCAGAGTAGTGAATGCAAAGTAGTGAGTGCACAGTAGTGAGTGCAGAGTAGTGAGTGCAGAGTAGTGAGTGTGCAGAGTAGAGAGTGTGCAGAGTAGTGAGTGTGCAGAGTAGTGAGTGCAGAGTAGTGAGTGCAGAGTAGTGAGTGCAGAGTCGTGAGTGCAGAATGCAGAGTGAGTGTGCAGAGCAGTGAATGCAGGTGCAGAGTGGTGTGTGCTGTTGAGTGCAGAGTGCTGTGTGCTGTTGAGTGCAGAGTGCAGAGTGCTGTGTATTGGCAATGCAAATGACAAAAGCGTTTATTTATGATTTAAAGAAAAAAAAGAAATGTCATGAGCAATGCCAATAGTTCTACCTTTAATGATGCCGAGACCATTGCATTGTAAATGCTTGTTTTCGTTGGGAGCGTAGACAGGGACCGGAGAACCCCCATATTCCATGAAGCATCGATCACCAGAGTGCCTCCAGCGACCACCCAGCCTGATGTATGGCGCTAGAGCGATGGGGTACTGGGTCCTGATGGCACCAGATGTGCCAGCGGCAGTGCCCTTGCACCCTCAGTGTTTTAGCGTGGCTTTGTCAGGGAGGCACAGACAGCTCAAATTGCTGCCAAAGTCCCCAGAGCTGCCCCAGGCTGCTTCAGCGCCAGAGGCTGGGTTGGGGCCGAAGGGTGCCAGGCCTGGCAGGCTGCCCCCTAACCCTGCTGACAGCACAAAGAAACGTGGGCTGTCTCCGCATCTGCCGCCTCTGCCGCCTCTGACTCTTGCTGCCTCAGCAGTTGAGACACACTGGGGCACTTGTAAACAATTAAAAACAGTTAAGTGCAAACGTGGAGAAGTCTGCAGTATGTATAAACTCAAGCTAATAGATGCATGTTTGCACCTAGAAAAGTATGCAAGAAAGAAGTGCATTGGTCTGAACTGAATTCCTGGAACATGTATGCATCCATGAATTGCTTTATTATTAACTAGCAGCCCGTCCCGACGTTGTCCGGGTATGAAATAGAATGTGTGTAATGTGTGTATTTGGCAGGGCAATTTATTTTAAAATCTCGCGGTAGACAACATTTTTTCATTAGAATAGGGACGGAGAAGGCCCAGCTGCAACCCTGGTTGATGTTAGCAGGCGCTTGTAATTGGTGTAGTGATCCGCCGCCTGAGCCCGGCTACAGCCCTGGTTGATGTTAGCAGGCGCGTGTAATGTCGTTGAATGAGAGAGTTATCAGCCGTGGGTAAATCTGTTTAATGAGAGTGTTGAGTGACAGCGAGTAGGAGAGGCTGCAGTAATTGTCCCCGCAGACACGCTCATTTGCGTGTTCCCCCGCTTGAGGCCCAGATGCGGGCCTGTTTGATGTTAGCAGGCGCGTGTTCCCCCGCTTGAGGCCCAGCTGCAGCCCTGGTTGATGTTATCAGGTGCGTATAAATAGTGTACTGATCTGCCGCCTGAGCCCGGCTAGAGCCCTGGTTGTTGGTAGCAGGCGCGTGTAATTTCGTTGAATGAGAGTTCAGTAACAGCGCGCAGGAGAGGCTGCAGTAACGTTTCTTACCAGGCCTCCAGGTGAACGCGTTTGTCACGCCCCAAGCACACGGCCACAGCAGACGATCTTCTGATTAATGTACGACCCACATGGCATGAAGGGCGGAACGTAGCACACGCCCCCAGCGTTTCTCACGCCCCCAGCGTGCCCCTTGATGCGGCGCAATTGCGTTCACATGGCATGAAGGCCGGACACACGCCCCCAGCATTTCTCACGCCCCCAGCGTGGCCCTTGATGCTGCGCAGCAATGTAATTTGCGCTTGTATGTACGACTCGCATGGCATGAAGGGCGGACACACGCCCCCAGCATTTGTCACGCCCCCAGCATTTGTCACACCCCCAGCACACGCCCACAGCCCACGATGTGATGGCCGTACCACATGCCCCCAGCCCACAACCACATCACAACGCAGACACGCCCACAAGGGGACTACTTTGCTGGCACAGTTCTTTTAACTTTTAAATGTATGGAGGAGTTGGCTAAGGCGTTCCACCTCGGACCTGGGGATCTGGGTTCGCGTCTTGATAACGACGCCAAACATGCTGTGATTCTGGGCAAATCACTTAATCTCCCAGTGCCTAACAAAAATGAATGTGTGTCCTCATGTAATGTAACTGGTGCTATGTAAAGCACTCTGATACCTGATTCAGTTCGGGTCAAGTTCGCGCTATATAAAACTCTGCAAAAAAAAATAATAATTTGGTGGCCGTCTGCATAGCCTATGCCCTTCTGCTGCAACTGCCCTTTCCAACGCTGGAAGAGCCTATCAGTAAAACTGCCCCAGAAGCATGGAATTCCCTCCCCATTCAGTTGAGGTTAGAGCCCGATCACATGAAATTACGAAAACAACTAAAAACCTGGCTCTTCTAGCCAGTTTGAGCCTCCCTTCTTCCTGGACCAGTTGGTCATATGGATCCTCTCTGCCTGCCAGTGCTCTGAGACCTTCGGGTGATTTATGCGCGATACAAATGTTGTGATTGGTGCTGTGGTTACTGAGATTACCCGCCTCAAAGGTTTGGGCTCTCTCTTTATAATATTAGTATGGATATGGATTCTGCATCTCTTGGAGACAATTAACTGCTTTAACTTAAAAGCGGCAAGCTCTGATAAAAAGGGCAGGGTTTGAAGTGTGATTGCACCAGTCCATGAAAGAGGCGCCTGAATGACACATTGCCACATAAATCAAGTCCCTTACCTGCAGGGTCAACCGCACAACATTCGCTGTGTACTTCAACATGCAGTGAAAAATGTCAAGCAGCGAAACGAGCTGGGAGTTTGCAGTCTTTGTGCTGTCTTTATCGGCCCCTTCCAGATACAGGGCAGCGATTTCGATTAGGGTATTGCTGATATGATGGACGAAACCTATAAACATGCAATACAATTTGTATGACTTTAATTGCTTTACAATTATTTGAAAAATACGTTTAACATAAGAAAATCGCACTTCGTGCTTCAGCACCAGATGCCTATAGCCTTTGTAGCAGTACAGGACTTTATTTAAATTAATAAACATGGTCAGTTAGCAAAATAAAATACATTCACCCTTCAATTAGTACAGGAAGGCCTGAAGTGACTACCATTTTAATCACTTTCTGAAATGCTTATGGCTATCTGTCATCCGTAGTTTTGTCGGAATAGCAGCACCACATATGGTTCACAAACAGAAAACAAGTCTCAGACTGACTAGAAATGCATAGTTTAATCCCTTATTCAAGATCAGTGTTTACGGCTGTATGGAAAACAATCAAAAAAAGTGAGAAGGAGATAGACAGAGAGGGAAGAAGAGGAACAAGAAAGTGAATGAGTAGTGTGTGCTCGCTGGACAGCGTCAGTGAAGCCACAAAAGTGAAAGCATTTGTAACCTGACCCAAAACAGATGGCAGGCTGCCTGTGCTGCTGAAGCTGCTCACTTTGAAGCTGGAGAACAGGGTTCAATCCTCAGCGTGGGCTGCATTATTTAAAAATAAACAGCGATCTCCGAGTGGGGGTAGAGAGAGACAAATTAAAAAAATAATACACATGGAGGGGAGACAGGCACAATTAAAAAAAAACCTGGTTGAGATGGAGAAATGTAGCATCTGAAACCAAGCATAACATCAGTGCAAGGAGGTGCCTCAACAAATAACGCTACTGCCTTTGGAGCAGGAAAACAGAGTTCAATCCTCAGCATGGGCTGCATCATTGAAGTGTGATTTAATTATGAATAAATTAAATGTAAATAAATAAAGGTCGGGTAAGTGCAGGAAGCTGCTAGATGTGGAAATGCGAGCAGCAAAGAAAAAAGTAGCCCCAAATTCAAAAGATAACAGCCAGCAGTGTAAGTTAACTGTAGTTGGTCCATGCTGCATCCTCCAGAAAGGGAAGAAAAAGGAAGTGATGTATCAGACCAAGCCAACAATGAGCAAGATAAGAACAGCAATAACAGATTCCACCAATGGCAAGTGACAAAACAAAGACAAATGCAATGGGTAGAGTTTCAGTAGTAATACTGATTACTTGATGCCTCGCAGATGCAGCGCAAGCGCTGCACTATGCGAGACCTAACAAGACACTACCTGGCAGTGGACGGACAAGGAGGCCCAAGCATTCGCCGATGTGAAGAAAGCCTTACTGAAAGGGGCCACAGTGGTGTATTTTCAGCTGGGAGTGGCCATGGAACTGATAGTGGATGCCAACCCCGTGGGATTGGGCGCCGTGCTCCTGCAGAGGTCAGATGAGGAGTGGGTGCCCATTGCCTTCGCCAGTAGGTCACTCATGGCGGTGGAGACCCAATACGCGCAGATTGAGAGAAAAGCACTAGCCATCCGATGGGCGTGTCAACACTTTCACATATACCTTTGTGGGCACCGTTTCGCCATTATAACTGACTAGAAGCCACTGGTACCCCTCTTTGTGGGAATGGCACGAAGTGGACCTCTTCGAATTGAGAGGTGGGCCGTCCAAATCCAGCAATATCAGTTTGAGGTGGTGTACCGTCCGGGAGCAAGCAACCCCACAGATTCTCTATCGAGGTACCCTCTGTCTCCGAGTGGAGTACAAGGACCAGAGCTGGACGAGGGTGCTGAGATCCATGTGAAACAACTGCTGGAAGAAGCTTGCCCACAAGCATTGCTACTGGAGGACATCCGGAAGGCGGTGGTCGAAGATGAATGCCTACAAATGGTGGGCCGCACGCTACAGGATCACCAGTAGAAATGGTTCCTAAGCGGGAATGAGCGAAGGTCGGCCACGGAGAAGGAGTACTGCGAGAGCATGTGGAGGTGTCTAGGAGAGCTGAGTGCGGCAGGAAATGGAGTAAACCTGCGGGGTTCACGGATCGTAATACCGGCCATTCTCCGAGAGCGCATGATCGAGTTAGCGCACCAGGGGCACCAGGGAATTGAGAAGACCAAGGCTCGTCTGAGGATGAAGGTAGGGTTCCCGGGTGTGGATCGAATGGTAGAAGACAAGGTCCGGCGATGCCATGCATGCCTCATCACGGGGGCTGATCCTCCGGAAGCTCCCATTGTCACTGAAGGGCCCAGCCTGTCACCATGGGGACGAGTGATTTTGGGAGTTTCCCTGATGGCCGCAAATGGCAGTGTTGGTGGACTAACTAAAGTCTATTGTCATGCACAGCCTATGTTGATTCTGCTAGTGTAATTATCTTTACCGTGCTGCCAGGGTATCACTCCCCGCCTGGAGTGTGGTCAATTAATTGGTTGGTAGCAGTTATATATCCATATACAACTGTCCCCCTAGGCACTGGGTGTATTGCTGACAAAAATCCAGCTCTTTTTATAAATGATATGATTTCTCGTGACCAATTGTTTATATTCAATTTTATTTCATTGAATTTCAGAATCTTTATATGTTCAATTCATCAGAATTCAAGTTTCATCCAAAGAATAATTTAAATCCAATGCATTTCGGTGGTTAGACCACCTTCATCAGGGATCCATCTGCAAATAACAAACAATAATCTCTGAGCATACTGTATCCTGACCATTACACTTATTAACTTCTATGTCACAAGTTATCTACAAGCTCTAGAGAGAGGTATTCTGGTCTAATTCAACTACTGACCATCTCGTGTTTATAACGCCCCAACGCCTAATGCGGGTAACTATTCTGGCTATTACCTGTTTCCAGCGTCTCTTCCCTCTATGGTTATTAATGAGTACATGAATAACCCACTCCTATTAGCATAATAAACTAGACATCTTACCCTTGATTTCGTATATGAGAAACATATCACAGCAAGGTTCGAAGTGACCCGTTAACAAACGATCTGCCCATGCGTTTACTATCGTTGTAATATAAACTCTGCTGTCTGCCACAAACAACTTCAAATTCAGCGTTCCTATTTAAATGGGTGAGCCCCTTCAATTTTTGTCTCCTTATCCCAAAACGTTCAAGCGTTTACGCTATGCTCTCACTTGCAAAAACTTCACTCGTGCCTCCTAGATGCTGCCGCGGTTACGCGCTACTATCATTTCCGGGTTTAAATCGTTGTGTGGTGTTCTACGCATGCGCTACATTACGTAAGACGTATCTAAGATACGTGTTCAGGTGTTTTTTTGTGCGATCATAGTTAAATTTATGGACTAATTCTCTTACTAACATGAGTCTATTACTTTCTCTCTCACTTCCCAATCGTAAATGTTCATGCCTTAATACCCCCTCGTTTCATATGCCTTCGCGATGTCTAGAATATAAACCAGTGTGACCTACTGACGCTACATGGTAGTTCCATGGTTCTAACGGCAGAACGATCTCCTGCCCGTGTAATACTGTGACTTAAGTACAAGCGTGTGAAAATACCCATACATTGTACACTTACAAATAGCACAAAAATTCAGTCCTGTCATTTAACCCATTAGGTTTCAGGCTGTTCAAGTAAAAAATCCAATGATTTTCTCGCTTCAATAAATTTTTCTTGTTGGTGGGTCCTTCTTTTCTGTCGACTTGCTCTAAAATGCATGCCCTTAATTGGCTGATATGGTGTTTTTTCTCCCAAAAATGTGTCGCCACTGTGGATTTTAATGAACCTGTACGAATGTTGCTCTTGTGCTCTGTCAATCCTATTTTGAATTTCCTTTCTGTATGACCCACATAAACACTACCACAAGGGCATTTCAACATGTAGATTATGTTAGATGTGTCACACGTTGCGTTGACTCTGAGGTATATATTATTTCCTTTCATGGGATGGGTGATGAAGTTACCATTCATCACATTATGGCAGTTACTACAGTTCAGGCACGGAGTGGTGCCTCGAAAATTCTTTACCTCCTTAGGTTCAATTGGCGTTTTGAGAAAATCTGAAATATTTTTAGCTCTGGTATACGCAAACATGGGTTCATTAGAAAATATTCCTTTGAAATCCGGTTCCAATGTCAACATTGACCAATGTCTTTTAATGATAGCTTTATACTGTTGACTTATGTTGGAGTATTTACTAACACATGTGAGTCGTTGTTCTTCCTTTCGTATATAGCCTGACAGAAGCTCTTCTCGGGTTTTTAACGTTGTCCTTTGTTCTGCTTGTTGCGTTAATATTTCCGGATATCCTCTATCCAAGAATATTTTATTCATTGTGGATAGTTGTAGTTTTAGGTTTAGTGTTGGTGGACGGCCATTCAAAGTTCCCGATAGTGGAGTTGGTTTGCCTCGACGGCGTTTGAATGTTCACAGCTTGCACTGGAGAAGACGTTTGTCTTGCTGGGGCTGCCGGTGGAGATCCGTACAGATAATGGACCGCCGTTCTAAGGGCAAGAATTCCATGAATTCCTCGAACAACATGGATTCCGACACCGTAAAAGAACACCACTGTGGCCACAGGCCAATGGGGATGTGGGAAGGTTTATGCGGACACTGAACAAGGCACTACTGTTGGACAGGCCACATGAAGGGCCGCTCTCCCCCGGCCCAACCAGGCCCGAACCAGCCACGCAAGTACCACACACCACCATTGCACGTCCACCGTCCCCGCAGGGACCCCTACACTCGAACCTGTTGACCGCGTAGGCCGACCCACTACCGGCCTGCGCGCCCATCCTGGGCGCCATCTTGGACACTCCACCACGAGGCCGCCTGGCCCCCGATCGACCTCAACCCTGGGCCTGGCCAGGCCTCAGACATTCCGGCACCAACATCCACCCAGGAGGTGAGCGGGCTACTTGGTCAGTCAATGGGAGCAAGAGGTGTCGATGGCTCTCCCCCGCCAAGTACCGCTCGCCCATCGCCTCCCCGGGCGCTGGCTCCACCCCCCTGCTGGGTGTCTGAGCCCCCTCATCCCGGACCTCCCGACCTCCAAGTGCGAGGGTCCGGACATCAAAGCACACCAGCCCTATAACTGGGGCAGCTCCAGAGCAGGACGGCAGTTGTATCTTGGAGTCGAGAGACGCAAAGAAGAACTCATCCTTGACGGACTACTGGCGCTGCCGTAGCTCTGTCTTGTGCACCTTCGTCTTGCCTGCTGGCGCTGCCGCGGCTTTTGGAACTACCCTATCCTTCATCGTCGTCGGGACCTGCTGGTGTGGCCGCGGACCGTTTGTAACCACCATCTTCATCGGGACCTGCTGGCTCTGCCGCGGACCGTCGTCTTCCTTCATCCATCTCGGGACCTGCTGGCTCCGCCGCGGCCCGTTCATCTACACCCCCGAGCTCGAGGATTGAGAGCTATTGCCATCTTTTTGGTAACAAGACTGTCCCGCTACCCTCTTCCCAAACAGAGACCAGAATAGAGGGGACCCCTGAGTCCAGACCTCCTTGTACCATTCTACCGTACTTGAAGAATTCCCTATAAAGTATCGTTGAACTTTATCCTTGTGTGGTGTCCGTCTGTGGGGGGGAAGTTACTTGTCTGTACGATTCGCTGGAGACGGCTCTCCCCGGAGACCTCTCCCCTTATCCTCGGCCGACCCTCCCGGTCCGTCTAACATTGGTGGCCAGCGACGGGATCCGAATCACCGCATAAACCGTACAGAGAGTAGCTCACCCCACGGCGAATCACGATGTCAACTAAAGACAGCGGATCAACGGAGAAATTCCAGATGGAGAAATTGGACGAGTACAGCCATCGTGAACTTAAACAGTTCTGTATCGAATTAGGTATCGCTACCACCGGACTAAATACCAAAGATGACTTTAAGCAGGCCCTGGAATCTTGGGCAGAAACCGGGGCTGCCGGAACCCCCGATCAAGACATCGCAGCACAAACCCCCATGGCCCCTGAAGAACGAAGAACGGGTCTCTCGCCAGACGAGATCCAGGAACGAGAAAGAACCCGACTACACGAGCTGGAAATGGCCCGGCTCAAAATGGACGTTGAACTAAAGTTGGCCGAACAGAAAATCAACTTAGAGCACCTGCGTCTCCGAGAAGAAAGAGAGGAGAAACAGAGACAAAGGGAGCTCGAGGAAAAGAAACTGGCATATGAACATGAGCGGAAATTAGCTGAAATCGACCTACGCAAACAGAATAAAGAAGCAGGGGTGCCCGAGCAACCCCACACTCCAGGGGCAACAGAGAAGAAGGTACACATCCCCAAGGATGTCGTTCGAGAATACTTCCGAGAGGACGACATCCAGCAATGGTTTAAGGCCTATGAAATCGCTATGACTGCACACCGGATCGATAGAAGCGATTGGGGGGCCGGTCTGTGGGGGAGATTCCTCAATGAGGGCCGCGACGCCCTGCTGCAACTCCCGGACCACCAGATGACCTCCTATGACCATATGAAAGCTGCACTCCTCACCCGCTATGGCCTCACACCCGAGATGTACCGTCAGAGGTTCCGAGACTGCACCCGCATCCCAGGTACAACTTGGGTGGACTATGTCAATTACTTTAGCCGAGCCTTCGAGGGCTGGATCAAAGGAAGCAAGGTCACAACCTACGAACAACTGTTCAATCTTATGGTATGGGAGCATCTGTCGAACAATTGCTTCATTGAACTTCGCCAGCACCTCCTCGACAGCAAGTTAACGGATCCCCGGCAGCTCGCAGCCGAAGCAGACCGGTGGGAGATCACCAGAGTGAGTCGAAATGGGTCCTCCGAACAGAACCGGAACAACAATGGTCAGCACCGTCCCCGAGGGGGTGGAGGCCAAGGACGCGGAAGAAGCAATGCTCCGGTCACCCCCACTACCAGCCCCACCCCCCCGGCCAACCGGGGCAGCACCCCAGCGCGACCGGGACATCGAGCCAATGTTACCTGCCATCGATGCCAACGAGTCGGACACTATGCAAACGACCCAAACTGCCCCCAGTACCAGAGCCCAAGACCCCGCCAAGTAGCCGCTGCTGCTCTGGGGGAGGAACAGATCTCAGAGGAACAAGAAGAATATGAACAGGAACACCAAGAATGGGAGCCAGCCGCCATGGCTCTCGCCTGCCTAGGGGGGAGAGACATGGTCCCGCGGGTCCCCCTACCCGCTAATACCCAGAAGTACAGCCAATGGGTGGGCATCAATGGACGCCGGGCTGAAGCCCTTCGTGACACTGGGGCCAGTGTAACAGCCGTCCGCTGTCACCTGGTGACCCCCGAACAATACTTACCAAACATTCTCTGCCCTGTACGTTCAGCCGATAACTCAGAAAGTCTGTGTCGGATGGCCTGCGTCCCCTTCGAATGGGGAGGGGTCTCCGGCATGTTGAAGGTGACGGTCCGAGATGATGCCCCCGTAGACTGCCTCCTGGGTAATGACCTGGAAAGCTCTCCATGGGCAGCAGTCGAACGAAAAGAGCACCTGGGGATGCTGGGCGTCCCGGACTGGGCGTGCGTCACCACCCGGTCCATGACCGCCCGTGCCAACACCCGCCCAGAAGAACTCGAATGGCCGGCGCCACCGCCTCCGGTCGCCCCCGCCGAAACCACCGACCGTGACGTCCCCCCCGAACCAGCTCAACCTCCAGACCTCGCTAACCTCGACCAGTGGCCTCAAGAGGGGGGGCCCACGCAAGAACAATTTCGCCAAGAACAAAAGACCTGTCCCTCCCTCGAGGGACTCCGCCAGCAAGCGCTAGCCCAAAGCGCAGGGGATACCTCCGGAACTCACTGGGTCTACTGGGACAATGATCTGCTGTACAGTGAGCAAAGAATCGCGGAGCTGGGGGCCAGCCGAGTCCTAGTGGTACCCCTCCGTTTTAGAGACTTTCTGCTAAACCTGGCCCACGATGTCCCCCTGGCAGGACACTTGGGTCAAGACAAAACCTATAGCCGCCTAGTGACCCACTTCTTCTGGCCCAAAATGAGGGACAATGTACACCAGCATTGCCGATCTTGCCCCACGTGCCAAGCCAGTGGGAAGAGCGGCCGCAAACTGAAAGCCCCCCTGCAACCTTTTCCCGTGGTCACCACCCCGTTCGAGAGGGTCGGAATCGACATCGTAGGGCCCCTGGACCCGCGCACAAAACAAGGCCATCGATTCATCCTGGTGCTAGTGGACCACGCCACCCGCTACCCGGAGGCTGTTCCCCTGCGGACTGTGACAGCCCCGGTAGTCGGCCGGGCTCTGATGGGGATCTTCTCCCGGGTGGGCTTCCCCCGGGAGGTCGTCAGTGACAGAGGCACGAACTTTATTTCGAAATATATGAAATCTCTCTGGCAACAGTGCGGGGTTACCTACCGGTTCACGACCCCCTATCACCCTCAAGGAAACGGACTCGTTGAGCGGTTCAACCGCACGCTCAAAGGGATGATCGGGGGGTTGGAAGAGCCCCTCCGTCGCCAGTGGGATGTGCTGCTGCCGTGCCTCCTCTTCGCATATCGAGAGGTTCCCCAGAAGTCCCTGGGCTTCAGCCCATTTGAACTGCTATATGGACACCCCGTGCGCGGGCCGCTCAGCCTAGTTAAGGAAGGCTGGGAGATGCCCCCTCTAAAGAACCCACCAGATGTTTTCCGCTACCTCCTAACCCTCCGCAACCAGACCCGGCGATTCCGAGAACTAGCAAAAGCCAACCTAGAGGCCAGTCAAGAGGACATGAAAAGGTGGTATGACCGGAATGCCTCCTCCATCGAATTTGAACCTGGGCAACAGGTATGGGTGATGTCCCCCACCGAACCCTGCGCCCTACAAGACAAGTGGACAGGGCCCTTCAAAGTGGTCGAGCGCAAGGGTCCGGCTACCTATCTCATCGACTTGGAATCTTCCCGGAACCCCCTCCGGGTCCTCCACGCTAACAGACTGAAACCGCACTTTGTACGGACAGAACTCAGCCTCCTGATGGCCACAGACAATGGGGCTGAAGAGGACTCCGAGCCCCTCCCGGACCTCCTACGAACGCGGGAGAAAGACGGTTCCGTAGATGGGGTCCGACTCTCAGAGGCCCTCACCCGAGAGCAACACCAGGAGTGCCAAGTTCTCCTGTCACAATTCGCCAGCCTGTTCTCCCTCACCCCAGGTGTCACTTCCTGGTGTACGCACGATGTGGACACGGGGGACAGCCCCCCTATCCGCCACCGGGCCTACCGCGTGCCAGATCGGGTACGGGCCTGCATCCAGGAGGAAGTAGCCAAAATGCTCACGCTCGGGGTCATCGAGCCCTCAGACAGCCCCTGGGCCAGCCCTGTAGTACTGGTCCCCAAAGCAGCTGCCCCCGGCACCACACCAGAACTCCGGTTCTGCGTCGACTACCGGGGCTTGAATGCGGTCACCAGGACAGACGCACATCCCATCCCCCGGGCAGATGAACTAATCGACCGCATGGGAGCTGCCCGCTACCTCAGTATCTTCGACCTGACAGCGGGCTACTGGCAAATCGGCCTCACACCCCGGGCACAAGAACGTTCTGCCTTTTCCACTCCCGATGGCCATTACCATTTCACAGTCATGCCCTTCGGCATGAAGAATGCCCCAGCAACATTCCAACGGCTCGTCAATCAGGTCCTGGCGGGGCTCGAAGGATTCAGCGCCGCCTACCTAGACGACATCGCTGTATACAGCAACCAGTGGTCCGAGCACCTCCACCACCTCCGAGCAGTGCTGCACGCCCTTCAGCAAGCCGGCCTCACGATCAAGGCCAGCAAATGTCAAATTGGGCAAGGGTCTGTAACCTACCTCGGGCACCAGGTGGGAAGCGGCCTGGTGGCCCCTCTGCAGCTAAAAATTGCCGCCATCCAGTCCTGGCAGCCCCCCATTACCCAGACCGAGGTACGAGCCTTCCTGGGCCTCACGGGCTATTACCGAAGGTTCGTGAAAGACTATGGTACTATCGTGAGGCCCCTCACAGAGCTCACGTCAAAAAATCAGCCCCAGAAAGTCAACTGGACCCCAGAGTGTCAAGCTGCATTTGAACAATTGAAAGCCGCCATGTGCTCCGCCCCTGTGCTCCAGGCCCCCGACTACAGCCGGGAGTTCATCGTCCAGACGGATGCCTCCGACCATGGCATTGGGGCAGTCCTGTCTCAAGTGAACACCGAAGGCCGTGATCAGCCGGTGGCCTTCATCAGCCGGCGACTCCTACCACGGGAACAACGCTGGAGCACCATAGAGAGGGAGGCCTTCGCGGTGGTATGGGCCCTCAAGAAGCTCCGGCCCTACCTTTTTGGCACACCCTTTCGGGTACAGACCGACCACCGACCCCTGCAGTGGCTGATGCAGATGCGGGGGGAAAACCCGAAGTTACTACGCTGGTCCATCTCCCTACAAGGGATGGACTTCACAGTTGAACATCGGCCTGGGCCAGATCACGCCAACGCAGATGGCCTGTCCCGGTTCTTCCGCCTCGACGAGAAGAGTCCCCAAGAGAATGGGTAACTCTCCCCGCCTTCAGCTGGGGGGGACGCATGTTGGACAGGCCACATGAAGGGCCGCTCTCCCCCGGCCCAACCAGGCCCGAACCAGCCACGCAAGTACCACACACCACCATTGCACGTCCACCGTCCCCGCAGGGACCCCTACACTCGAACCTGTTGACCGCGTAGGCCGACCCACTACCGGCCTGCGCGCCCATCCTGGGCGCCATCTTGGACACTCCACCACGAGGCCGCCTGGCCCCCGATCGACCTCAACCCTGGGCCTGGCCAGGCCTCAGACATTCCGGCACCAACATCCACCCAGGAGGTGAGCGGGCTACTTGGTCAGTCAATGGGAGCAAGAGGTGTCGATGGCTCTCCCCCGCCAAGTACCGCTCGCCCATCGCCTCCCCGGGCGCTGGCTCCACCCCCCTGCTGGGTGTCTGAGCCCCCTCATCCCGGACCTCCCGACCTCCAAGTGCGAGGGTCCGGACATCAAAGCACACCAGCCCTATAACTGGGGCAGCTCCAGAGCAGGACGGCAGTTGTATCTTGGAGTCGAGAGACGCAAAGAAGAACTCATCCTTGACGGACTACTGGCGCTGCCGTAGCTCTGTCTTGTGCACCTTCGTCTTGCCTGCTGGCGCTGCCGCGGCTTTTGGAACTACCCTATCCTTCATCGTCGTCGGGACCTGCTGGTGTGGCCGCGGACCGTTTGTAACCACCATCTTCATCGGGACCTGCTGGCTCTGCCGCGGACCGTCGTCTTCCTTCATCCATCTCGGGACCTGCTGGCTCCGCCGCGGCCCGTTCATCTACACCCCCGAGCTCGAGGATTGAGAGCTATTGCCATCTTTTTGGTAACAAGACTGTCCCGCTACCCTCTTCCCAAACAGAGACCAGAATAGAGGGGACCCCTGAGTCCAGACCTCCTTGTACCATTCTACCGTACTTGAAGAATTCCCTATAAAGTATCGTTGAACTTTATCCTTGTGTGGTGTCCGTCTGTGGGGGGGAAGTTACTTGTCTGTACGATTCGCTGGAGACGGCTCTCCCCGGAGACCTCTCCCCTTATCCTCGGCCGACCCTCCCGGTCCGTCTAACAACTACAGATCGGGGTAGCCCAGGGTGTCAATTTGGAAAACTGTCTATATCAGTTCCTGAGGGCCTACCTCCAAACCCCTCATTGCACCACGAAATGTGCTCCTCATTACCTCCTACTAAAGAGAGCGGTGAGGGATGGAATACCCAGCAGTAAATCGTGGACCCCGGCGGTTATAGATGTGGAATGATCCCAGGCCTGCTGCAAAAACAACAATGACAGGGCCAGCCAGAAAAGAGGGGCTTGACAGGCCGACATTCAGGTCGGAGATTATGTGGTGGGGAACGATCGACACCCAGATCCACATTCTGCACAACTGTTGAGCCTGACACATGGAGAGTAGTGAAGGTACAAGAGTCTCTAGTAGTGGCTGAGAAAGGGCACCAACGTATAACCAGCAATGTCTCTTGGTTCAAGAAGGCCCCCATGCCAAGTTAGACGGTGACGGAACCCGAAGTGGAAATGTGGAGAGAGGAGGAAGCAGAAGTGCCGGGGGCGGAAGCCAGGCAATGGGAGAGACCCCGGAAACATCTGACGCGAGGGCCGAACTCAGTGAAGCTGTGCCCCAAGGTAACAACTCTCAGGAGTGGGCCGAGTGCGGAGAAGGGAGGAGCCAACACCATCGCTATGATTTCCGCAACAACTCAGTGCCGAACACCAGGCTGCAGGACTTTGTGCGGTAAGGCTCATTGGAGCGAGAGTTGTTGAATGGCGTGCCGGATGAACGACATGGAAGTGGCTACCCAACCGTGCAACAGGACTGGCCGTATTATTGTGAGAATTTGTTCTGTTTCGAATTTCCAGGTAGTATGGGATGTGGTGAGCCACTCAGCCGCTACCATACAATGTTTGCATGCACCTCCTTGAGCCAGGCGCGGATCAGGGAGTATTTAATAAAGGGTGACGTCAGCGCACATGGCTGATGGCACGGACCGAGTATCTGTGTGAACGTTCCTTGTGTGTGCTCTGCTGCGAGGCGCACGCCGGGCCTTTACCCCCGCATATCACTAAGGGTACCCCAGTGAGGGAAGATTATGGTAAACCCCTTCCCCGGGTCTTGGGGTGTTACAGCTTGGAGGCCCTATTGTGGGACAAAATTCAATCATGTGGTGCCAGACAACCCCACTCCCTGTACCCTGATAACTCCTGCAGTCACTTGGATGCCGGAAGAGCCTTGCGCTTCACACAAGAGTCGAAATGCCTTTTAGCAAAATATTAAGAGGCGAGTGCGCTTGCTCTCATGTCAGACTGACATGGAAGCTTTAGTGAAGGTGGGCTGAATTCCTATCAGCTGAGTCAACTGCAACCTTACCTGGCCTGCGTGTATTCAAAATATAAAAAGTTATGTTTGTAGCCCTTTGGCTTGGGGAGTGGCCGTTCTTGAAACACCTAGTCAGGTGGCGTTGATCTTCGGAATTCACAATGTGCCTGGGCTGCAGTTCGTACAAAGAATCTCTTCCACTTATCGTTTGCAGCTTCCCAGCCTTGCTAGAGGAACAGAAAATACTCCTCAGGCCACATAGGAACAAATTGGACACACATTCGTGCCCACAGGCAATCATTGATGCCCTCAATTCTGATAACACCACGCTGAACATTTTGCTGATTAAGTTTGTGTCCCTAGCGACTAAGAAGCTGAGCCTGGGGGCATTAAGGTGTGGGGAGGCCCCAGCCGTTAGTTTGAGCATTTTACAGGACTGCCCACTTGCGTCATATCCCAAAAACGCAAACTTTTTAATCAAACCGTCTAAAAGCTTAAAGAAGCGATCTGTATGCTCCTGATTTCAGTGACGCTTATCTGTCTCTTCGTCCAGGTCAAGCTGGTTTATGAAGATTCCACTGCTATTTTATTAATTGCACTTTGCTTTTAAGAGTCATTGGAGCAGTTGTTTGCAGCAGCTTTACTGTTAAACCCAAACTGCATACAGGTGTGAGCATTAGGCCCTCACTCCAACCTCCCGCTGACAAAAATGTCCTGCCACCATACACATTGCACTTTGTGATTACAGCCACTGGTTCAAGCGTTTAACAGTTCACAAAGGCAACATTTTTAATTCAATTGTCTCCAGCTCAAGGAGGGGCTTTCATGCTCCTAGTTTTAGTGTTGTTTATCAGTTTATGTTTAAAGTTGAGCTTGTTTCTGAATCTTTGCTGTTATTGTATATATTCCACTTTTAATTTTGCTTTTTTTTATTCATGGGAGCAGCTGTCTGAGCCAGCACTTATGTCAATGGCAGAATATAAACTAGACGCTTGGCCTGGTTTTGAACATTAGGCCTTGTTGTAGTGTTGATTATTTGATTTTGGCTACAGTTGAGCTTGTTTATGAAATCTTTGCTTCCACCTTATATATTGCACCTTCCACTTTGCTTTAATTAGTCACCTAAGCAGTTATCTGCCCCAGCAATATCGAAGGCAAACAGTAAACTAGGTGTTTGCCCTGGGTGTGAACATTAGGCTCTTGTGTCTATTTCCTGTTGGTAAAAGTCTCTACATATTGCACTTTGCTCCTGTTAGGCATGGAGCAGTTGTCTACACCAGTAGCTGCAACAAATGCAACAAGCATTGACATAGCCAATAGGTCTCGTCATTGAGACCTTATAATTATTTAGCCATGCAGCACATTATCCTGGGTGCTACAACATCTTTTGTTACTTCGCGTGCCCTTAGTGGACGGCCACAAACCCAAGGTTGGGCTTCCGTGATATTTAATGAAGATTGGAAATGTAATTTTTGCACAAATAGGGCAAATCTGCAACCTAAAGGAATTTTACGATGAATAAAAATAACTTTATTCAAATAATGCCTTCACTAACTGCATCAAGGTAAGGCATTGAATGAGAAGTCAACATAGGAGTAACAATAAAGCCTACCAATGGTAAGTAATTATCAGGATTTACGCCCACTGTACGTTCTTGGCAAACTGACTACTTGTCTTTTGCAAACCAGACAGCTTGAGCGGTCAATTAGGCTTAAACTAAAAAATATATATATTTTTTTAATCTAGTAACTTTGGGTGCATGCGTGCTGACAAAAAAATGGTTGATTTTTTTTAGTTGGTGTCTGCATTCCAAATTTGCTGTGCAAACGGCAAAACAAATGCCTAGAATGTAGTACAGCAGGAACTGCAATTGGATTGCTTAGCAAAGCAGGGGAAGCCGACAGCAGTTCCATTGCAGCATTTACAATTCTTGAAATAGAATCACGCAAGTCAAGAAGCCAGTAAAATGCTTGAAGAGTGCAGGTACTTGGAGAAAGTCATTTCTGTTGAGGCTCTAATGTCATTTGTAAGCATAGTTTTCAACGACCGGTTTGTCATCTTTCAACAACTAACAAACATGTTTTAATGTCATATACTGAAAACTGTGATACCAGAGGTTTTAATGGACTCTAATGTGCACAGCCAGAGGTGGCAAATAACACCAATACTGCTGCTCCGCATGCATTAGGGGGGTAGTGGGTTTCAGAACAGTGGTATAACAAAAGTTGAGGGGCCTTCCTACAAGGTACATGCCGGAGCCTCCGCTCTGGATTTCTCAGTCCAAAGTACTATGCTGAGGAGACGCCCTGCAGCTTGGGCCCCACCGACACCGTGGGGGCTGTGGGGCCTGTGTTAAGCTACTGTTTCAGACAAATTCTTGGCTCAAAACCTATCCCGAACGGACTGCAATAATGTAGGGAGGTGACAGGCACCGCAACTTGATCTTCTCTTGATTATATCCCCATATTTAAGACAAGTTATAACACAAACATATGCAGGCAGCACAAAAACTGTGACAACTATTTCCAGAGAGTGGAGGCCATGGCCATAGCATGACGGATCTTACTGACTGACGCTCCGAGGCATTCCACCCGTCGTAGCCTGGCTCAAACAGAATGAACCCACATACCTAAAAGGAGAGGGGTTCTACTACCTGACTCAACATCCCCAGCTACCAGCCAACTGGCTAGGACTTCAATAAAGTTATAGCATTAGCACTGCGCTAACACAAGACAAACAACTGCCAAGAGAGCATTTATAAAGTGCACTACATATGGGGGATTTATGCACCGCCTGCTGCACTAAACAGGAGGTGTAAGCTGCTGTTTAAAGACTGAAGGGAAGGGCTACAAGGAATGCCAAGAAGTAGTTTTTCTGGGTTGCACTGCTTGAATGGCGTAGAGTTTATGTGGAAGGTGAGGATTTAAGGTGACCTCTCTTCAAATTATGTCACCTTGGGCATCAGCGTGAAACAAAACAGCGATGAGTGTGCATAAAGCCCATAGACGAGAAACAGCATGACAAAAGACAAGCATGCACTCTCAAGGCTCGACCTAAAAAGTTCAAAAGACAATTTGACTTGTATTTTAAGATAATTCACACAACTGTTTGTAATGGCGCTTTGCTTAATGTATAAGTGTTTTGAAAGCTGTCTGACTTGGAATTTTAACATTGTACATGCTATTAATTGTAATGGTTTTAAGTAACCAAGCAATAAACGTATTATTACTATTAAGGTAAAACGCTGATGAGTGCTCTGAATGTAGAGACGATTTTCTTTCAATGAACTCTAGACTCAGTTGTTTTTTAGGTCTCGCCTCTCAATGCGCATGCGCATTGAGCGGAGCGAGACTATAGGGGCTTAAACAGACTTTAACTAACTGGCGATTTGATGCTGTGCCTGTGCGCTTTTAGGTGAATGCGCAAGCGCATTGACCTAAAATGCGCGTGCACAGCATCAAATCGTCAGCCATCTGTTGCCCAGCTTGGTGCCGCTCCACCCCCTGCGGCATCAAAGGCTTTCACGGCCGGCCGGCCGTGTCTCCTTTTCTTTTAACTTGTTTCTTGTTTAATGCATGGTTCAGTAGACGTGCCCTTAGAGCCAAGCAGTATATCTTTGATGCTGAAACTTAACCTGCATTTTAATACAAACTGTATTTATTATGGGGAATGATTGGAAAATTGTCTGCTGGCTCTACAAGGCCATTCAAATCATGCTCAAACCTCCCTCGAGCCTCTTGGTGACACATAGGAATCGGAGCTCCTTAGGGCGAAACATAACAAAGGACGGTCCATGGCTTTGGAATACCCGCATACAACGTTGTGTACATTTGCCACCCACCACCCCAGAAACCCGGAGTTGAGCTCCAAGTGGGACATTCCCTGCATCCAAAGAGAGGGGCGTCATAGATGAATGCAGGGCTGTCTGACAGTCTCTGCTCCTGGCCATGGGAAGTCTAGCCTGTACGTCCTCTTGGCCTTCGGATCTATTCTATTTCAACTGCTTTCGAAATGTTGTTAGGCGGTGTAACAGGTCTTGGGTTACATATTAAAGCACCGTGTCTCGATAAACAAGCCACACTGCGGTTCTACCTTATTGCATATTTTATAAAATAGAAAGTGAACGTGCCTCGTGCCTTGACATTCTGATGTTGAATGTGCACGGAGCAGTAAGTGCTTCTCTATGGGCAGCTTTGACCAACACTGACCTTTTTATCATGTAAATAGATGCCTGTTCATTGCATAAACAGCATCATTGAGTCATGGATGGATGCGGGATTATGAACTCACTTAAATGCTATGCAGTGTCCCTGCCCACTTGAATAATCTTTAAAGTGTGATGATTTAATGGAGAGTGAAGCAATATTCAAATTAATTTCCTGACACAATGCACGATTCAAGTGAAGCCGCAGTGACGGCTGGCAGGATTGTGTGAATCAATCAAAGAAAAGCTCGTGCCTTAGGGGCCCACATACAGTACTGGGGGCCAAACAATGGAAAATAATTGTGAAAGAATGAATGGTAGGTCATGCATGCTTACAAATAAGACTCCATGGAATTTGCCCACATTTCAAGACTGACTGCAGGTTTTGGCTGCTCCTCCTCTGTGTGTGTTCACTTGCTAAAACGCCAGCGTTGCAGTAAAGCACAGGTAATTTACGCTGGCAGACAAGTGTGCATGTTTTTTTTATTGTTTTTAGACATGAATTAAACGTCCGACAGTCGTGCGCAACAAGCGCCCACTTCGGTGAATACATTCCACGAGTATACAAGATCAATTTTGTAATGAACAGTCCATTTATCCAGGCATAAAAGTACACATAGCCAGCACATAAAAACATTACTACGGCTATTTTGAACAACCAATCCCCTCTCCCTTAAGCCCCCTGGGCGACAACTGCACATGTTTGCACCTACCTGGCCCGGGACACCTGATTTGAAATTGTCTAACACTTGTTTATTTAAGCAAATAGCCCTGCGTTTCTAGAATTTTCATTTGTCTGTAGCACAGTGTGAAAAAGAAGAATGTTGACAAATATTGACGAAAAAATAATGTTTAAATACACATTTAATTTTGCTACTGTCTGAACATGCATTGAAATATATTGCTGTTTTAAACTCAACTCGCAACTGGGAGTGTGTGTTAAATAAAGGTGCACACGGTACGCTTTGGGACTGAACTGTTTTCTTGTCTTGATGGGGCTACAGTAGTTGCCTGAAGTGTGCAACAATTAAGTCAATGCTTTCTTAGCTGCGAATTGGAGTTTAAACTCAGCCTTACCGTTGGAGACGGAGATTTTAGGATGCATTCTGGTAAAATGTATCCGTTTTTTTTTTTTTACGCTGGCTCTACAGGCTACCATCGCCTATTCCTTACACTGATTATTTAATTAGAAAGCGGTTGAGCTCATCGTTGACAGTAACAAAATCCCTTTAGTATCTTTTAATGTACCAGCTTTTGTTTAATAAAATCTCATCCCACTGGTGTGCCGTCTCATTAGTGCATAGCGCACTACAGATTCCCCGTATTCACTTTCAAACACAGGCCTGCCTCCACAAAGAGGACGAGGAAGGTAATGTTAAAATGACATGGAGTGGTTGCGAATCCAAGCACTTTAATTGTTATCATGCCGGATGATGTGGCTATAAATATAACGATATCCTCTGCGCAACACTATGTTTTTAGTGTTTGCTTGCTTTTATTTTACATCTTTTGATGGAATGTCCTGGGTCCGTACTCTTTTTAAAATATAGGCAAACATGAACTATTTTTATTTCTTGACTATAACAAGGCAATAGCATTTTTAGTGCACTTTAAAGTATGCGAATGCGAAGGTGAAGTTGTCTTTTTTACTCCTTACTTCAGCAGTGACTTACAGTTTTTTTAGGAGCTTAGCATCCTCCTGTTAATTGATTTGCATCTCACAGATGCTGGGAGCCCACTGATTACAATGTTTACTACAAGGCTTAAAGCACTTAATTATCCTGGTCTGGTTTCCTTTTCAACTGGTGAAAACGTGATGTTTCACACTATAGCAGACTTTCGGTCTGCGTTTTTGTCTGAACTAAATGGCAATGCATTACAATGTATTTTCCCAGTGTCAAAATAAACATGTGCGTAATTTATTTCTCGGGAAATAGCTTAAAGCGTATTGCGTTAAACATTGTTTTTTGTTAAACCGAAACTATTTGTTTCGTGCACGTTTACATACGTAGCTACAGTTGATTTTTTTTTTATTAGTCGTTATTTTGTGAACAAAAGAAAGTGCCCGTGTTCACATTATTTGGAAGCTTAACGCAATGTATGCAGCTTCACGGATTCTCTTCCTTTTATCAGTTTATGGTATAGAGGGCACATAAAGTATACACAATGTGGCTTTAATCTAAAAAATATATATTTGTTACAATATCGGCTGAAACTACAACTAAATACTGGCTTTGTTACATCTGCTAGCAAAGATCCTATTAAGAGCATGGGCATAGTTTAGAGTTCAGATTGAAGCGTATGCATTAGTGGTGCAGCAGGTGCAGTGACACCAAGGCACAAAGGACAGAGTGGCTTGCCAAACAGTGGACATATGCATTTTAAGTACCAGTCCAAAAGGCTACAGTCGAATTAGACTACTGCGCTCCTTGAAACGTGTTATTAACAGATTTATTTATGCATTTTTAGAAAGCGCAGATTTTACCCGAAGGTGTCAGAGCGCTTTCCTTTCCTAGGGCTTAATTTGTAACACATCTACTGCTAGTGCGCTTTTTAATTAGCAGGTTTAAATAGTATACTTTTTTAGGGGTAGTTTGCTTAATATTCAGCCCATAAACTGTACGAATGGGCAAGAGTTGTGCTTTAAAGGCTAAAACGTAGCTATTTATTGACTTAGTTACAATTGATTACTACCTTTCTTACAGCTGTTTTAACTGGACTTAATTTGTATTTTTAGTGCTGCTTACATTTATAGCCACAAGGTTTTCTTTAATGCTTTGTTTTAGCACAGTGCTTTTTTTCTATATCTTATAACTGGTTTGAAGGCTTGAAAATATGCACTGAAATGTTACCAGAGATCCTATTAAGAACATGGGCATGCTTTAGTGTTCGGATTTATGCGTATGGATTAGTGGTGCAGCAGGTGCAGTGACACCAACACACATAAGACAAAGGGGTCGGACAAACAGTGGTCATATGCATTTTAAGCACTAGCGCAACGGATCCAGATGAATTTAAATTGCTACACTCCCTGAAACGTTTTATTAACAGATACGTTCCTAATGCTTAATTTGTCACACATTTAATGCCGATAAAGGTGTGAGATCACTATTACTGCAGACATAGGTGTGAAATAGCTATCACTGCACATATTGGTGTGATATCATCATCACTGCAAATATTGGGGTGAGATCACTATCACTGCAGATATTGGGGTGAGATCACTATCACTGCAGATATTGGGGTGAGATCACTATCAATGCAAATATTGGGGTGAGATCACTATCAATGCAAATATAGGTGTGAGATCACCATCACTGCAGATATAGGTGTGAGATCACCCATCTATCTATCTATCGCCCTCACTCTAGCTATCGCCCTCACTCTATCTATCTATCGCCCTCACTCTATCTATCTATCGCCCTCACTCTATCTATCCCCCTCACTCTATCTATCTATCGCCCTCACTCTATCTATCTATCGCCCTCACTCTATCTATCTATCGCCCTCACTCTACCTATCGCCCTCACTCTACCTATCGCCCTCACTCTACCGATCGCCCTCACTCTATCTATCGCCCTCACTCTATCTATCGCCCACAGCATCACTCAGCGCAACCACAGCATCACTCAGCGCAACCACAGCATCACTCAGTGCAACCACATCATCACTCAGCGCAACCACAGCCATAGCTGCCAAGGTTTCAGATTGCTGTGTGTGACATTTTCATAAATGCAGTGTAAATATGTGTGACATTTCAACAATTATGAGTGACACTTTGTCACAATCAAAATCAAGCAATGAAAACCAGGAAAACATATAAATATGAGCAGTTAAACCCATTTGAGCAACAAGACATTCTAAGAAGATGTTAAAACTGCTAGAAAGCAAAGCACCAGAAACTGAAGCACCTAGTTCTCTTCTGCTGATCGTACTGTTAAACAAAACTAGGACTCATGTCTGCACCAGTCATTTGCAGTGTGTGCCACACCACTGCAAACAAAAGAATGTTTCTGTAAATTTCTAGCGGTCCGTTATTGTAATAGGGTTAGATTATGTTTTTCAAAAAACGGCGCTGTTTGCTTGCCACTTACTCACCTCAAGTAGAGAATAACATAACTTCTGTAGTGGGGGATAAAAAGAGAGGGAGGCAGATAAGCACTGTTTTCCATGGGCCTTCTCACTTGAAAGGAAACATCAACGTTCGCTGGGGTACAGAATGTTGCCACAGTGCACTGCAGACTCCACTACCGAAATTTTCAGCAGGTGTTCCTCTTTAATTACTTCTGCTACTCTGACTAACGTAAAATAACAAGCTTTACCCAATTGCTTTCTTGACTGCCCCGTTATAAATCTGGCCTAATCAAATGAGTAAAGGGACATCCGTTTTATTTAAGAATACTTATAGTTTTACGAGTAGTTCAGAGTTTTCACTCACTTCAATTCGAGGCAGGCGACGAGCGAAGACAGCGCCATGGCATTAGGTGCCTCACCCCGGGCTGGGACATGCTCTCACAACTGCAGGCAGCAGCCCGTCAGCAGGCTCCGGTCGGGTCCGATTTTGTTGACCCATAGTCCAGGGGATCATGATTATACAGACAGCACGGGTAGAAAGTGACGAGCAGCAGGTATCTGTGCTACAGGTCGGCTGCAGGCTCACAACTGAGTCAGCTGCCGCCAACGATGGTGGGACACATGGTGAGCCTCAGGAGGCCGAGGGCCCGAGGTAAGCCTGCGGTGGTGCGAGTAATCACGGCGCGGGTCAGGGTGGCTTGTGCTTGCTCTACCAAGACTCAGCGCGGACCCATCTCGCTGTCCAGTGAACGCCGGCGCCAATGATAGAGGCACCAAAATAATCATTGCGGCGTGGCGGGCAGCGGCGGCAAACTAGAAAAAAACATAACTGCTGCACACTCAGAGCGATTATGGATACACTGTTGCAATCACGTGACCACGTCACGTGAATGCCATGCCCCTGATCGGCCTGCAGCAGCTGTGCTATAATGACTGTCTGGTCTGGTTATTGGTGCGGGCAACGCGGTAATAGGCCACCGGGTCGGCCCGACACTCCTGATTTGACAGCCATTCTAGCTCACTAGATTATTGCAAGACACTCTGACACAGCAGCATGCGGTCCGACGCTGCGTGCTCATCAGGAGTATTTGGCCAATGCGGCAATTTCGGTCCTGCTTGTCTCTGCCTCTACACTGGCGGGGGGGATCAAGGAGGCGTTACAAATGCGTGACCTGGCATTTTATTGCGGCGATGCGGACCACTCCCCAAAAATGCGTTAGTATCACGCCTGAAGCGTGATACTTGGCAGGACTGCACAGCATCACTCAGCGCAACCACAGCATCACTCAGCGCAACCACAGCATCACTTGTTCAAATATGTTCTCAATGTTTCAAGCTTTATTACAAATGTCACAAAAAGATGTTAAATAAGGCTATAGGTGTCACATTTGCAAATTCTATAAATATTGGCATTTACAATAACAAAATTAATACATTTGCTATTATAAAAAAAACATGAACATAACTTAAAAAATTATTAGATTTACAAGACCAATAGCTCCAACTTTTCTAATGCGAGACCTATTGCATTTCCAGTGCTTGTTTTAAAAGAGTCTGTGTGCAGCTTCTGTGTTTTTGCCCATCCCTTTGAGAAGGTGACATAGATGATGGCGTCAAGCTCGACACCGGAGTCGGCTCGCCGTAGCTGCTCAGTGGGCTCCAATTGCATTGTGAATTGCACATGGAAGAGTGGGCTTGACCTATGAGTATAGGACTCTCCATGATGCAAGTCAGTATCTGTTGACACGCCTCTGAGTGACCGGACACAGAATTAAAGCATCACAAACCACTTTCAGTTGAAAACAAAGATCAATTTAGAAAGCCGATTACTAGCATATTTTATGCAGTTGATCTGGGCACCCAGCACAGTTTGTTAAATTGCATTGCTTCTCTTACCCACTAAAAATAATAATGATTTTGCTGGGAGGTGCCTGTGCTGTGCAGCTTTTCCAAGAGTCCCGTTTTCATGTATTATTTTATTACAAATGTGTGAGTAAGCCTGGCAAGGGGCAAGACAAAAAACCCAGCTGTGTGAAGAGCGTTCATAACAGGCATTGGCAAAGCAAGATTAATTGGCTTTGTCAATGTTTTGCTTAGCCATTTTGTACAGCACCATGGTTGTTTGCAGCATAGCTGAAATTACAAAAATGTGCCATGACTCAGCCAGCACTGACCTCGTCATAGCGCTTTTATCTGTGCTTTCAGCCATGCTGGTGTGCAACATGGCTAAATGACATTGACAAAGCGAAAAGTTTTCGTATAGGGGAGACCTACTGGCTTTCCCAATGCCCGTTTTACAATTCACTGCATAATTCAAAACAAGACTATACAATTTATAAAGCGCACGGCTGTCTCCGAAGAGGTGTCCCGGCGCTAACAGTTGTAACAAGCATTTGCAATGCAATAGGTCTCGCAATTGAAAGATTTCCAGCTATTGGCATTGTAAATGACAATGCATCTATATATGTTTAAAACCTGCTATAATAAAAGGCATTGTCAGCTACAATACAAATAGGCCAACGTTTCAAAAGTGCGAGACCTATTGCATTGCAAATGCTTGTTCAACATGGGTCTTGGGTTTACAAACTCCTCACACTTCGCAATCAAAGAAAGAACAGTAAAGTGAACTATGTGACAATCTCCCAGCAGTACAGAGTGTGAAAGGAAAGGCTGCAGGATGGTCTTCTTTTTATAAAACACAACAGAATGTAAATACCTGCAAATTAACTGTACACATTCAGCAGTTTGGAAAGCAACAATGAAGCACATATTTTGTTGTTAATTCTGAAGTGTGAATCAAACAAATATTAGGATTTAAACAAATGAAGGCACGTTTTCTTGGGGATGCGCCAATGATAAATATTCACTGAAACCCAGGTTCCATACATTTCATTTGTGTGCAATGTAGTTTTATCAGTAAAACTGCATGTATGCAAATTTAATGCCGATTTCAATGCAAAATATGCTGTCTGTAAATGACAGCGCCCTACCACAGTAGGCTTTTAGTTGTATTAAAAAAGTGTTAGCCTCATGTCCATTGAAACCTTGTGAAAGCACTGGTCTAGAGCACAAACGCTGCTAGGGAACCCAGCACCCCACATGTGCAGGATCCTCTCAGCATGCACTGCTCTACCGGGAACTGGGAGGAGAAGCAGGACTATTCTGGCCTCACCACCATTTTCTGTGGGCTATCAACAGCAGGCACGGAGCAGACACACAGGCTCAGGAAAGTACATGGAAGTACAGGGCATAAACGAAGTTGTCACCACAGGCTCCTAATAAAAACGAAAGGCTGCTAACAGAGTGGTAGGAGGGGTAAGAAGGAAATGAAGACCCAAGTATAAACCTGTCACACGTCCTATCTAGCAGCACTATATTGGGGCCACATTCCCTTTCTCTAGCACTAGGCCTGGGAGCAATGTCGCATCATCCAGTGAGGGTACAGTGGAGAGGGTGTTGCAGGCAGACACAAACAGCACTGCTGTGGTCAGGGGTGGTTTTAGCGTGGGGGCATTGGGTGTAATACCCCCAAATAAATGTCTTTTCTGGTAAATGGTTGGGTACAAGTGCTTTCAGTCTGGTATGGTGAGGTGTCAGTGGGATTTCACCACAAGTTTTCACATACTGAAAAATGCACACACACAAAATGCACTGTTTTTAAAGTCTTCAAATTGTTGGTAAGTTTATAAAATACTGTGTTTTCCCTCGCTTAGTACCCTTACCAATCTAAATTCCTCGCCCTTTCCACTGCCCCTTAAGCCTCCTCGTGCGCCCTGCCCCTGTAAAATGTATTTTTACAGTATATGCCAGTGTGAGTGTTGGAAAATCTGAAGCTCATTCTCCCCTCCTCCACCCCCAATCTTAATGACCTGGTTGTGGCTAACTAAGCACCGGGAGTGGTTGGGCGAGGGACTTTGGCAAGGAGAAATCAAGCTGTTTTTGCCGAGTTTGACAGCGAGTGATTAGATAGGAGCTCCCCAAGCCTTGTGTAAATAAGGATAAGAAAGTGAATGATGTTTAATCCATGAGGGCATGCAATCGCAAGCTACCTCTTGCTGTCTAGGATCTGATAAAAAACTTTGGCAAAGTCAATAGGTCAGGGAATAACAAGTTAACACATGCGCATTTGCAGAGTGGAAAGATACTAGACAGGGAGCCAGTAGGAGCAAACCGAGAAGGTGGTGCTGTCAAAACCTAGACCTAAAAAGAAAGACATTTTAAGGGGAATAAAAGAATACACTGCTATGTTCAGCCTTCAAAGGCATCGGTGTTGCTAAGCTACAAATGACACTCCTTCTATTTGTCGCACTACTTTAAAATCTATATGTGGCACAGTGATTTTCTGGACTATAAAATGCCCTGGTAAGCACAAGCAGACTTCAGGTGGTCCTAGTGCACTTGAAAAATAAATGAGAAACACGTAATAATTGTGCAGTGGTGCAAATATCATACCTGGGAAAATTAGAAATATAACAAACCCAGGTTTAACGCTGTATTTTTTTATTTTTTATTAAACATATATTGCATAAAAGTTTGCAAAACCTCGAATGAACTTGTGAAACACACATTGTGCGGAAAAGCGCGAGCCATCGGATAAGCCTCATTCCACTGTTAAGCTCTGTCTGCTTTTCAACAGAACACAAGAAGGGACTGTGGTGGGAGTTTGCTATTTTTAGGTCTCGTGACCTATCAATGTGCATGCGCATTGAGAGAAGCGAGACTATAGGGCTTTAAACAAAGCTTACCTAACTGTGGCGATTTGCTGCTGTGCCCGTGGCTTTTAGGTCAATGCGCAAGCGCATTGACCTAAAATGCGCGTGCACATCACCAAATCGCCGTCTGTTCCCTCAGCCACATTCCTCCCACACCTTTTGAAGTGAAGCTTAGCTTCACTTCAAAGGCCCCGGCTGCTTCACACCCTCATGCCGCTCTCCCCGCTCCGCCCCCTCCCCTGCCATCCGTGTGCATTTCTCCTCCCCCCCTCCCCACAGCAATGCCCTCCGTCTTGTTTCCTTTCTTGTTTCTCTGGGAACTTTGCACTCCGATGACGCTGAATGGAGTGTGTTTACATGCTCAAGGCAGGCTGGGCTCACCGGTGGTCCTACACACAGCAGCAGCTGGCTTTTGTGTGTGCCTCTAGCAGTCTCTTTTCTTTGCCTATTGCTAACCTTACTTTCTTATCCAGAAAGCCAATCTTTTTGGTTGCAAACGGTTCTGTGCCACAAATAAGGTTACCAGCCGTTCATTTGTGCCGATCACCATCTCTCTTACTCCTGATATTTTCTACTACAGATAGTTATCGGGCATGGAGATTAGCCTATTTTTTTTTACATATTGGCACACGAAAACTACAACTCCCAGAAGACACTCGTTTGTTAAATCAAAGCTCAGTTCTACAAACCTGGTGTTCAGTGCACATACATGCAAAACCTGGCAACTTTGCAGTAAGCCACCAAAATCTCAGAGCCACGGCAATTCAAGCTCCGTGCATGCATGCAGACTGAGGAGGGTGCAGGGCCTGTACTTTGCTCCCACCTGCAGCCCGAGGTATCTTCTCACGTGCTGCTTAAACTCTGTCTTTTTCTGCAGTACAAGCAATGTGCCCACCACAGGCTGCGTCCAGTAGCAGAGGTCGTTACCAGTTAGCAAAGGACTTCCTGATCAGTGATTGTCAGCAAAGCCCAAAGCTATAATGCAGGGCCCTGGATGCTTTTTGAAATGGGATTTCTCTGTCGTCAAGATGCGCATTGTCTGCTTCAGCCACCTTACACCTGCTGCCAGGGTGGTGTACTGGAGCTTGAAGCCATCTCCTCTGCGTTCGGCCCCGTTCTGATTACCTCTGAGTCCTCCACATCACCTGTTCTTTCACTTTCGCTTTCTCGTTATATGCCCATATACATCTCCCATCACACTCACCCTCACTCACACTCACCCTCACTCACCCTCACTCACCCTCACCCTCGCTCACCCTCACCCTCACCTTCACTCACCCTCCCCCTCACCTTCACTCACCCTCACCCTCACCTTCACTCACCCTCACCCTCACCCTCACTCACCCTCACCCACCCTCACCCTCACTCACCCTCACCCACCCTCACCCTCACTCACCCTCAACCCCTCACCCTCAACCCCTCACCCTCACTCACCCTCACCCTCACTCACCCTCACCCTCACTCACCCTCAACCCCTCACCCTCACTCACCCTCATTCACCCTCACCCTCACTCACCCTCACCCTCACTCACCCTCATTCACCCTCACCCTCACTCACCCTCACCCTCGCCCTCACTCACCCTCAACCCCTCACCCTCACTCACCCTCAACCCCTCACCCTCACTCACCCTCACCCTCACTCACCCTCACTCACCCTCACTCACCCTCACCCTCACTCACCCACCCTCACCCTCACTCACCCTCACTCACCCTCACCCTCACTCACCCCCACTCACCCTCACCCTCACTCACCCTCACCCTCACCCTCAACCCCTCACCCTCACTCACCCTCACCCTCACTCACCCTCAAACCCTCACCCTCACTCACCCTCACCTTCACTCACCCTCAACCCCTCACCCTCACTCACCCTCAACCCCTCACCCTCACCCTCACTCACCCTCAACCCCTCACCCTCAACCCCTCACTCACCCTCACTCTGACTCACCCTCACTCACCCTCAACCCCTCACCCTCACCCTCACTCACCCTCACCCTCACTCACCCTCAACCCCTCACCCTCACCCTCACTCACCCTCACCCTCCCTCAACCCCTCACCCTCACTCACCCTCACCCTCACTCACCCTCAACCCCTCACCCTCACTCACCCTCACTCACCCTCACCCTCACTCACCTTCACCATCACTCACCCTCACCCTCACTCACCCTCACCCTCACTCACCCTCACCCTCACTCACCCTCAACCCCTCACCCTCAACCCCTCACCCTCAACCCCTCACCCTCACCCTCACCCTCGACCTCACTCACCCTCAACCCCTCACCCTCACTCACCCTCAACCCCTCACCCTCACTCACCCTCACCCTCACTCACCCTCAACCCCTCACCCTCACTCACCCTCACCCTCACTCACCCTCACCCTCACCCACCCTCACCCACCCTCACCCTCACTCACCCTCACTCACCCACCCTCACTCACCCTCACCCTCACTCACCCTCAACCCCTCACCCTCACTCACCCTCACCCTCACTCACCCTCACCCTCACTCACCCTCAACCCCTCACCCTCACCTTCACCCTCACTCACCCTCAACCCCTCACCCTCAACCCCTCACTCACCCTCACTCTCACTCACCCTCACTCACCCTCAACCCCTCACCCTCACCCTCACTCACCCTCACCCTCACTCACCCTCACCCTCACTCACCCTCAACCCCTCACCCTCACTCACCCTCATTCACCCTCACCCTCACTCACCCTCACCCTCACTCACCCTCACCCTCACTCACCCTCACCCACCCTCACCCTCACTCACCCTCAACCCCTCACCCTCACTCACCCTCAACCCCTCACCCTCACTCACCCTCACTCACCCTCACTCACCCTCACTCATCCTCACCCTCACTCACCCTCACTCACCCTCACTCACCCTCACCCTCACTCACCCTCACTCACCCTCACTCACCCTCACCCACCCTCACCCTCACTCACCCTCACTCACCCTCACCCTCACTCACCCTCACCCTCACCCTCACTCACCCTCACCCTCACTCACCCTCAAACCCTCACCCTCACTCACCCTCACCCTCACTCACCCTCACCCTCACTCACCCTCAACCCCTCACCCTCACTCACCCTCAACCCCTCACCCTCACTCACCCTCAACCCCTCACCCTCACCCTCACTCACCCTCAACCCCTCACCCTCAACCCCTCACTCACCCTCACTCTCACTCACCCTCACTCACCCTCAACCCCTCACCCTCAACCCCTCACCCTCAACCCCTCACTCACCCTCACTCTCACTCACCCTCACTCACCCTCAACCCCTCACCCTCACTCACCCTCACTCACCCTCACTCACCCTCAACCCCTCACCCTCACTCACCCTCAACCCCTCACCCTCACTCACCCTCACCCTCACCCTCCCTCAACCCCTCACCCTCACTCAACCCCTCACCCTCACTCAACCACTCACCCTCACCCTCACTCACCCTCAACCCCTCACTCACCCTCACTCACCCTCACTCACCCTCACTCTCACTCACCCTCACACTCACCCTCAACCCCTCACCCTCAACCCCTCACCCTCAACCCCTCACCCTCACTCACCCTCACCCTCACCCACCCTCAACCCCTCACCCTCACTCACCCTCAACCCCTCACCCTCAACCCCTCACCCTCACCCACCCTCACAACACATATTGTGTTACAATAGGTGTCACATTTGCGAAAGATAAAACTATTGGCATTGTAAATAACAAAGCTATTAATTTCGCTATTTTCAAAACAAGCACATAAATAAAAAATGTGTCCTTTACAATACCAATAGCTCAAACTTTCCTAATGCGAGACCTATTGCATTGCTGTGCTTCTCTCCCCTGCTGCACTCTCCTGCTCTCTAGAGATGTCATCTAAGTCACGTAAATACAAAACATGTTGCATTCCAAATGCTATAGGTGTCACATTCGCGAAAGTTATAACTATTGGCATTGTAAATGACAAAGCCATCAATTTAGCAATTTTAAAAACCAACAAATAAATAAAATATGTCATTTACAAGACCAATAACTCCAACTTTTCTAATGCGAGACCTATTGCATTTCCAATGCTTGTTTTTTTCCGTAAACCTTTTTATTGGATTTCAATCTAGTACATGTCATACATTAGACATACCATACTCGCCTGTTGTAGCATTACAATCAAAATTATCATTGTCGTGACAAATAGCAACGTTGGCATTCCTCGAGTAGGCCTGGAGGTAATCTATCTCTGGGGTGGAATCTCCCACCATCTCCATGGGGGATGCTGAGAGTTAACGAGGAGGCGGTCGTTGGCAAGGTTGCCGCCGTTCCCCACCTGTATGACAGTCTCTAGCCCATAGTCCCCTGCAAAGGGTGTCGGTAAGTGGAAATCCATAATCGTAACTGAACTTGGGGATTTGGAACCAGGGGAGTGAAGGGATTGTGGGGGGAAGGGGGGTGCGGGGACCCGCATACGGTAGGGGCACATGCAGTGTAGCTCCGTGGCATGAAATATGGTATTGTTTATTTATGATGTTTTTTACACAGTTTTGAGATTCTTCAGTCATCCCTTTGCACCAAGGAATCGGGCACTGGGGTCATGAGAATAACTTCAAATACCTCAGGAAGAACTGTTTAGAAAAACACAGTTTACAAAGTTACCTTCAGCACTGACAAAATTTGCCTTTTCCCACAAGAACATTTTTTTGTAAATAAGTAACCCGCTTTCCTTAAGACGTAGGTTAGCCATGCTTTCCATGTGATGAAATGCAGGGCTCTTCAAACCCCGAGTGGGTTGTGGCCCGCTCAGCTGACACTCAAGATGCAGATCGGAGACAGCTGCGCTTTAATGAAAGACAGATTTCAGACCCCTCCGACACCCCGTAGCCGCCCCTCTTCTCAGCCAAGCACAGCCCGGGGTGAACTACCCTTTGGCTATTTTCATCTGAACTGGAGATCGTTCAACTTGAAAACACGTACTAACCAGCATTTGCACATGTTTTTTGAGTGTTTCTGTAAGTAAATCTGGTAAGCACAAGGGGGGTGTAAATTTAACCTAGGAGATGCTGCCCGGGTGTGTTCTCAGGTCCTTCGCATGCTCGTGCGCCTCCAATTTAGTGTATGGATGTTGTGAGGGCTGGCAGGGAGGGGCCCCAGAAGAGAGACTTTGGATGCAAAGCTCTGCAATTTGGTGCTCAGAGAAACAGAAGGGAGGAAGGGGTTAAGGTTGTGAGCATGGTGGGAGGGTGACTGAGGGAAAGAGACATAAATAAACCTCTGTAAAAAATCTGATTCATCTGGAGAGACTATGTGGCATAACATGCAAAGCTGGGAACTTTGGAACTGAGGATCGCGGTTCGAGTCCTGGCGAGAGCTCTCTGTGCCTTTCAAAAATAAAATGCAGACACGTCGAAGTTTAATAAAAGGATAGGAAAAGCCTGCTATTTATTGTTGTCTTTGTACAACTTCAAAGGGGAAGGCAGATGCAGTGCGGCGTGAGAATACTTGTGGCAACCACAAACAAGCTGTCGCCTTTTGCGTGAATAAAAATAAAAAGTGCTTACAAACTAATTGAAGGAGACAGTATAACGCAGCAAGCAAACAATCCAGTCCAGGTTGGTGGGGCCTAAAGGAGACAGGGCAGTCACCAAGAATGGGCGGAGCTTCCACTCCACTTCCGAAATCGCCTCGATTACAATAGATCTTGCAGAGCCAGCAGCGCAGCACTGAAAAGGTAGGCGAGACCTAAAAATGCACTAAAGAATAAGCTACAAGATACAAGGAGCCTGATAATCAAACAAATATGTTTTCAGTCGTCTGTGGAAAACTAAGTCAGAGGACGCAAAACAATGGATTTGAGGCAGCAAGTTCTAAAGTTTGGCAGTTAAATAAGAAAAAGAACGACTGCCTCTTCTAGCCATACTAATCTCCTTGGGACACTTATAGCTTCTGTCTATTAGATCAAAGCGTTCTTGCCTAATGGTAGGGGAGTAGTCTTTTCCTCGAGTAACCAGGGCCTTTATGCTCACCAGCTCTTTAGGCCAATGTTAAGGCTATGAATTTTACACATATGGACACAGGCAGCCAATGAAGTCTTTGCAGATGGGCCGAGACTGGGACGCAAGCAGGTAACTTAAGAATCAGACAAGCTGTTGCATTTTGAATAATCTGCAAAATAGTGAAACAGGTAAAATGGTAATCCAAAGTACAAACTATTTGCGTGATCCAGTTTTGAAGTTATCAGAACATAGATAACAAAGTTATGGCACTCTTTCGGGATCAGGTGGATTATTGTCCTCCGTAACTTTAATGTGAAAAAACTGCTGGCAGAAACAGATCTAACGAAAGGAGAAATTGGAGTCAAATTTGACCCCCAGGATTTTTTCCACTGCTGCTGGAAGGGGGGAGGGGCAAGCTCTGAAGGCCACCAGTTGTGAGCATTAGGATTGCGATCTGTGCCAAAAAAAATCTCAATTTTCTCAGATTTCAACCCGAGGCAGCTCATATTCCTCCTTTTGCCAACGACTCTTAAGCATCCTTTAAATGCAGTCAACACACCCACCTCCTTCTCTGGGAATGAAAACATCAACTTCATGTCAACTGCATAGGAGATCATCCTAATGCCCCATACCTCTATTAACTTACCTAGTGGGACCAATTAATATTAAAAAGTGTTGGGCTCAGGGCTGAGCCCTGAGGTACTCCACACTCAAGTAGGGCTGTGGTTACTTAGTTTAGTTACCAAGGCATCTAGAGGCAGTTAACTTCACATTGTGCCCTGTACATCTGTACCGTTACTCTTTCACTGCTTCTGTAACAACTTATTATTATTATTAATTAATTCTTGTTAAATCGCATGGCTACCCTTAGGCATCTCAGCGCTAAATGCAACAACAACAACTTACATATGAAGGGGGAGGTATATGCTTTTCTGTTGCAGTGACTGGTTTTTAGGTGTTGTGGTCCCTTTTATGTCCATACTTACGCTGGTCGCTGATTGCTTTAAAGTGTGCTGTGTCCACTCCTGGGTAGAGGTATAGTTGGTATCTGAATTACTTGTGTAAAAAGTTTTCATGTACTTTATGATACACCCTGCACTTTTGTATTCCTGTTTATATGGTTGCTTTTGCTGATAGCAATTTTGTGTCAGTATGCTAACTGCATAATAAGAGGTGCCACCACAGTCAAAGTAAATGCATGTGGTGCCACTTTCTAAAATGTCATGTCCTCAAGTCATGTGCGGTAAGTTCCTGTGATGTAATCAAGGGTTAACTTAACCTATGACGTCACTTCTGCTTCCCCTGGTATTTTGGTGAAGTGACATATACGAGCATGCCCCTCCACCTTGCACCACAGGTCCACTGGGCCCTTTGTTATGCCTTGGCCTTAAATACCATTTTGCTCCTCAGACCATCAGCATTCACCTTCAATTAGCTTTTACTCATGTGCCCCACTATCCGACTTAAATACTTTACTCCTAGTTTCTTTTTGGGACTTTGATTTTCAATGGCACTACTTTTCACTCGTATGATATTTTGTTCCGGCGTACTGTCTTCCAATTCCTACTGATCTCAGAACCGCACTGTCAATCAATCAATCAATCAATCATAACAATTGTATAGTGCGCTACTCACCCGGAGGGGTCTCAAGGCGCTTGGGGGGAGGGGGGCGCTACTGCTCGAACAGCCAGGTCTTGAGTAGTTTCCTGAAGGTGAGATGGTCCTGGGTCAGCCGAAGGTGGATGGGGAGGGAGTTCCATGTCTTGGCCGCCAGGTAGGAGAAGGATCTGCCTCCGGCGGTGGCTCTTCGGATGCGTGGTACGGCGGCGAGGGCGAGGCTAGCGGATCGTAGCTGGCGGGTGGGCGTGTGGAAGGTCAGGCGGTCGTTGAGGTACTTGAGGCCCAGGTTATGGAGAGACTTGTGTGTGTGGGTGAGGAGCCTGAACGGGATCCTCTTGTTGACGGGGAGCCAGTGCAGGTTCCTCAGGTGTCCGGAGATGTGGCTGCGTCGAGGGATGTCTAGGATGAGTCGGGCGAAGGCGTTCTGGATGCGTTGTAGTCTTTTCTGTAGCTTGACTGTGGTTCCGGCGTAGAGGGTGTTTCCGTAGTCCAGCCGGCTGGTGACGAGGGCCTGGGTGACCGTCTTCCTGGTTTCGATCGGGATCCATCGGAAGATCTTGCGGAGCATACGGAGGGTGTGAAAGCATGAAGAGGAGACGGCGTTGACTTGTCTGGTCATGGAGAGGGAGGAGTCCAGGATGAAGCCCAGGTTGCGTGCGTGGTCTGTCGGCTTGGGGGCGGTGCCTAGGGCTGGGGGGCACCAGGAGTCGTCCCAGGCGGAGGGTGATGGTCCGAGGATGAGGACTTCCGTCTTGTCTGAGTTCAGTTTCAAGCGGCTGTTCTTCATCCACTCGGTAACGTCTTTCATCCCTTCGTGGAAGCTGGTTCTGGCGGTGTCGGGGTCTCTGGTGAGGGAGAGGATCAGCTGGGTGTCGTCGGCGTAGGAGATGATGTTGAGGTTGTGTTGGCGTGCGATGGCTGCGAGAGGTCTCATGTAGACGTTGAAGAGGGTGGGGCTGAGTGAAGATCCTGTCCAGTGACTTATTGTGGCACTGAGCCCTGCCTTTCAGAGCTCGAAAAGATACAGTTTACTCCTTGGCCCCCATCTCACATTGAAACTTATCATTCTGCTCTATTTTGCCACCAATTTAATTTACTATACTATAAACATGCACTTTAGGAAGATTTGGCATACTGATGTTAGCGCGCCTCAATCAGTTGGTGAAGACAACGGTGAGGAGATGCATACCTAGCGCAATAGATGTTTTCATCCTGCACCCCCCCCATCCTTCCCGCCCCCTCACCCCAATGATCTCATATGGGGGCAACTGAGGCCGCGCACCCAGGTGCAGAAAGAAAGAAAGAACAAACGGAAAAAACAATAATAACGCTACTTTGATCTGTTAATTTGGGGAGTGAAATGGAAGTGGAAGGGAATTATTAGAAATTAAGGCTATATGTCATTACAGATACTGCGGACACATTACGAGAGGTTTGTGACTTGAAATGTATAAGTGCCGGGGAAGTTAGCGGGAGGGGGGAGTTGCTGTAAACAGAAGGGAACCAAAACAAAAAGAGACTTACTACTATATCGGATATTTTGTAACATGTATGGACCGTAAATACATGATATGTAATTGATCCCTTGTCCATAACTATCACTGTCCATGTCTAAATTCTGAAATAAAAATATTTAAAAAATAGGAAGAATTGGCAAAGCCAATATGTCTGACTTTCAAATGAAATAGTGCTTGTGCATTAAATTGCAGATCTATGGATAGATGAAAGCCCAAGTGCATGGACATTTACTTATTCTTTCATTCACAGCCTTAAACTTTCAGGATATCGCACACAAACTTGCCATTCAATGAAAAACACGCTCAGTTATATCCCTGTTCTACTGCCTTTGCAAATGCTGATTTTACAGGAATATTTGTATGTTTAAAAAAATCAACACTTAAAAACTTTTCTGCTGAAAACCACACAATGGATTCCTTTGGAAGGAAATACAAGTTACTGGTAAGTACGCTTAGAATTACTTTTCAGGGTCAGTGCTGGGATAAAAGATGCCACACTGGGTTCTCTCCTGATAACAGTTGAGTAATTCGGAATTCGTAGTTCAGCTGATTTTAGAGGAATATTTGTACGTTTCAAAAATGAACACAAACTTTTCTGCTGAAAACCACACAATGGATTCCTATGGAAGGAAAGTTACTATTGGAAGTTACAAGTTACTGGTCAGTTCGCTTAGAATTACTTTTCAAGGTCAGTACAGGGCTAAAAGATGCCGCACTGGGTTCTCTCCTGATAACAGGTGAGTAAATCGGAATTCGTACTTCTGCTGATTTTATAGGAATTTTATAAAGTTCAAAAACTCCACACTTAGAAGAATTTCCAAGTGAAACCAGTCAATGTTAGCCTATGGAAGGAAATTCAAGTTACTGGTAAGTATGGTTAGAATTACTTTTCAGGATCAGTACTGGGCTCAAAGATGTACCGCTGAGGTATCTCCTGATAACAAGTGAGTACATCGGGATTCGTTGTTCGTCTGATTTTAGGTGAATATTTTAAAGTTTCAAAACTCCACATTTAGAAGAATTTCCAAGTGAAACCAGGCCGCGAATGCAGTTTTTTTTTAAAGTAGGGGGGGCTGTATAGCCCCCCTTCTTTTTCACATTTTTTTAGCCCTGGTAGCCCCGTCCCCCAGGGACTACCCCCAATTTTTAGTTTATAAATAAAATCGGGAAGGGGCCCGCCCTGCCATTGCAAACAGCGGTGTCCCGAGGGTGGGCACCCTGGGACACTGCAGGAGCCGGCCCGGGGGGGTGGCGGTCCCCGGGGCCTGTACAAGGCTCCAGAAGGGGGGCCGCACGGCCCCCCTCCCACATTTTTGAGAAGCCCAGGGGGGTGGCGGTCCCCAGGGCTGGGGAGGCCTCAGAGCCCCCCCCACCCAATTTTCTTAAGCCCCGGGGGGTGGCGGTCTCTGGGGCTGGGGGGGGCCTGAGAGCACCCCACCCATTTTTTTAAAGCCCCGGGGGGGTGGCGGTCCCCGGGGCTGCGGGAGGACCCCGTTAGCCCCCCCGCACACATTCAATTCTTGCCCCGGGGGGTGGCTGTCTCCGGGGCTGGGGGGGCCTCAGAGCCCCCCACCCAATTTTCTTAAGCCCCGGGGGGTGGCCGTCCCCGGGGTTGGGGGGCCTGAGAGCCCCCCCACCCATTTGTTTAAAGCCCCGGGGGGTGGCCCTGCCATTGCAAACAGCGGTGTCCCGAGCGTGGGCACCCTGGGACACTGCAGGAGCCGGCCCGGGGGGGTGGCGGTCCCCGGGGCCTGTACAAGGCTCCAGAAGGGGGGCCGCACGGCCCCCTCCCACATTTTTGAGAAGCCCCGGGGGGTGGCGGTCCCCAGGGCTGGGGAGGCCTCAGAGCCCCCTCACCCAATTTTCTTAGGCCCCGGGGGGTGGCGGTCTCTGGGGCTGGGGGGGGCCTGAGAGCACCCCACCCATTTTTTTAAAGCCCCGGGGGGGTGGCGGTCCCCGGGGCTGCGGGAGGACCCCGTGAGCCCCCCCGCACACATTAAATTCTTGCCCCGGGGGGTGTCTGTCTCCGGGGCTGGGGGGGCCTCAGAGCCCCCCACCCAATTTTCTTAAGCCCCGGGGGGTGGCCGTCCCCGGGGTTGGGGGGCCTGAGAGCCCCCCCACCCATTTGTTTAAAGCCCCGGGGGTGGCGGTCCCCAGGGCTGGGGAGGTCTCAGAGCCCCCCACCCAATTTTCTTAAGCCCCAGGGGGTGGTGGTCCCCGGGGATGGGGAGCCTGAGAGCACACCCACCCATTTGTTTAAACCCCCGGGGAGGGCGGTCCCCGGGGCTGCGGGAGGAGCCTGTGAGCCCCCCGCATACATAAAAATTCTTGCCCCAGCGGATGGTGGTCCCCGGGGCTGTGAGGGCCTGTGAGCCCCCCACCCATTTCAAAATAGCCCCAGGAGGTGGCGGTCCCCGGGGCTGTGGGGGCCCAAGAGCCCCCCGCATACATTAAAATCGAGCTCCGGGTGGCGGTCCCCAGGGCTGGGGGGGCCTCAGAGCCCCCCCAGTTAACATTTTAAAGCCCCGGTGGGTCCCCGGGGCTGGGGGGGCCTGAGAGCCCCCCACCCATTTTTAAGAAGCCCAGGGGCTGGCGGTCCCCGGGGCTGCAGGGAGGCCCCGTGAGCCCCCCGCATATATTAAATTAGAGCCGCAGGGGCAAATGAACATATTTACCGCGGGAGACCGCGTTTCTTTTTTTTCGTATCGCTAGGATGCGCGAATCCTACGCGCATCCCACGATTTAAAAAATAAAATATTTTTGGCCCTGGGGTCCTTGTGGGGACCCCTGAGCAGGCCTAGGGGGTCAGGGTGTGTCTACCCTGCCCCTTTTCACGTTTTTCGTGTTTTTTGTTTGGTTTCTTGTGCCCCGGTTCTACCGAGGCACAAGATGGCTGCCAACACTTCCTGATTTGGAGTGTTGACAGCCAATTAAAAAGCAGCTCATGCACGGCAGGGTGCGTGCAGGCTCTGCGTAGGGTACGTGGACCGTCCAAGCCCATAGATATATATGTACTTTTAAATGTCATTTTCTTAGAAACTACTGAACAGACTTACAGCAAATAAGCAAAAGGCAGGAGTCTGAACTGAGGACTATCTCTCTTTGCCAAATTTTGTGGAATTCCGTTCAGCCATTCGTGCTGTAGCTGTGGCTAAAGGTCCTATGGCAAATTGCATGGGGAAAACACGTTTGGGACCCCCCTTTTTTCTCGGCCCCCGCTTGACCAATCACCCCTAAACTTTCAGGGAAGGAACAGAACTGAGCTGGCCAAACGTTTCGAAAATTGTGCGCCGATTCATCAATCGGCGCCAAAGTTATTGGGAATAGAATGTTGCAGATTTCCTATGCATGATAAGTCCCAACTAAAACTACCTACTGGCGACCGCCAGTAGGTAATTAAAAGGAAGGACATGCCTCTACATGTCAAAGACCACTGGATTTTCTGCAAAGTATGCACGTTTTCTGTTCTAGGCAAGGAAGATGGCTACTCGATACATGCTTAATAGGGTAATCAAAATCAAAGATTAGGGAGTGCAGAGGTAGTGCTCCTAAGAGTACTAAGGTGGATGCATCCTCCAAACAAAGTTTATGAAACAAAAGGATCCACCTCTGTGAGAAGTTGGCCTGGTAGGGGATGTTTCCAATTCTGGAACCACCTACTACCTGACCAAACAATCCCTTATGGTGTCTGGTTGTAAGTCAACCTTATTAGACAAGCTATCCTAGGGGAAGCATGGACTAAGCAGCCTAAAGGCTTAACTTAAGAGGTCGTGTTAAGCAAGCTGTTTTACCACCTACAATCCTGTAATACCAAATGAAAGGACACCACACAAGTATATATTATAAAAATATATGTGTTTATTACTAAAAACAATCCCCAGTATTCTTTATGAATACAGGGGTACAAGCGTTAAATCAAAAGCACTGTTTAAACATACAAGTTGCACAATTATGGATGAGGGCGGGTGGCCACTCAAACCATATACTAAACAAGTGGTATAAGAGAGGCCACTCGAACAGTGGTTAGGCCTAGGGCCTAGGGAATCGCTGGGAGCAGTCAGGACAAGCAATGCTGAAGTCGGGAATGGCCCTCGGGATTCGGGAGATGTGCGGAAAGCGCACGCATGCACCAATGTTAACCAATGGTGCGTAAAAGTCATAGAGTTAAAGTTTAAGGACACTTCCGCTGGACCTAGAGGAACAAAACTTAACACACAGACCCTAGAGATGTGCACCAGTGTGGGAACACCGGCGGAGCAAAGTTACCTCACCCACAGGAAGTGGGTGCACAGGGTCGAAGTGGCGTCGGGTTTTGACACGCAGGCTCTTGGTGCTTGAAGCTGAAAGGGCTGCAGGCGGGTTAAAGATGAAGTGTCCGGTGGAGTCCAAGGGTGGACTCAAGTTGTAGAATACCTGAAAGCAGAGGGGACAGAGTCTGGGTCACTCAGCAGTGACCAGGGTGGAACCAGGACGGAACCAGGCAATGTCGGGCGCAATCAGGTGGTCGTCGAGGAGCTTCTCTCCGCTGTCACGTGGGCTCTGGGGCATCTGCGACGTCCAGGAGCAGGTCACGATCTGTCCCACGCAGGCTCTCACTGTCGGTGCAGTCGGCTTCAAGTTTGGAGCAAACAAGCCTTGGCAAGAGCAATCCACGCGGGGTCGGAAGATTGCTTCTCACTCGGACCAGGAAGGTCAGAGTCGGGGCTCCTTTTCAGGGGAGCTGGTGTGGATCTGGAGCAACCAGATTCACGAGTCTTCTTAGTTAGTTCGTCGGCACAGGGCCCACTAGCCAGCTGGCAAGTGACCGGGCCAACGCGTTGAGCCAAATAGAGCCAAAGGGCCCCACGCAGCACTCGTCGAGTGTGGAGGGCTGAACTTCGGCTCAAGAGCAGCTCAGGGTGGGGGCTTCTAAAACCCCGGTGGACAGCTTCGAGGGTCACTCGTGGGCTGCACGGTCAGCGTCTCGTGGTCAATTCAAGATGGCGTGCCCCACGCTTCCGGTCGCCTCCACGGGTCTCAGCTCTGCAGGGACTGTGGATCGGGCTGTTGGAAGGCAGGCAAGCTTGATCTCGTTGATCTCAGTCGCTCGAGTTCCGGCGGGAACTGCAACTAAGTAGACGTCAAGGGCTGGATGGTGCCTGCTGCTGCAGGGTGGTCACTCCTTGACCACAAGGGAGATTCTTCGGGCTTCCACGTTTAGATGGAGGTCCAAGGGTCCAGAGTTTCGTTTCTAATGTTTCTTCCAGGAAATCTGATGTGCATTGGCACTGCTCCCACTCTTATTCCAATCTGGGGGGCGTGATTACCTGCTAGGTCCCTCCCTATGGGTGGGACCCAGGAAGGGGGTGGATACACCCCTTTCCTTTGATCCAGGCCGCCCTGGCACGAGGGCTGGAGTGCCCCAGAACCGGTTTGGCCGGATTATGCAAGGGGCAGCCTTGTGCGCCCCAGGCAGTGTCTGGTTTCTTTCAAACCTCCCTGCTACAATCCACTATCTCCTGTCTGGAGGGTGGTGACACCCTCCTGTGACAGGAAACCCTTTGTCCAGGCCCCATCTGCTGAGTTTCGGTCAACTGCAGGGGTCCAGACATTTGTCTGTGGCAGAGGCATCCATTTTGTGGATCTTAAGGTCTTTGGAGAAATTAACCGCATTTAGTAAAGGAACATGTCTTACCCCTCTAGAGGGGTGGAATGCCATCCCCGTCGCCAGAACTGGCAAGGGGATGGTATTCCAAATCGTATGACACCTTACACGACATGTTTTGATAAAGCCAAACCAAAGTTGCTATTTAACCGCGAGGATTATAAGGCACTTAAGGGTATATGGTATGGCATTATCCTGAAACAGCTTAGGGAGTTGTTCCCGACAGCTGCAGACAGGCTCAGCTCATGCTAGAGCTCCATCTCACATGAAACCACGCACTCTGCCTCCAGGATTGATGAGGCCTTCCATAGGAGTGGCTCACAGGTTAATATGTGTCCAGATATAGGTTTAGATATAGGTATACTACATCTAAGCAAGGGGTGATTACACCACCTTACCCCAGCTGAGTGATCAGCCAGTTGTGTCAATTTAAGAACCAGCCAGGGGTGGCAAAAGATATGCTGCAGCCCCTGGTAGGCCTTGGTGGCCCCTATGCCCTGGGCACCTATAGTGCATTATACAGGGGCTGACAAGGAGTCCATTTCCAATTGTGGTATGTACCTAGGGTACATGGAATCCATTTTACAGAGAGAGCAGATGGCCTGGGGCCCTGATTAGCAGGGAACCAGGTCAACTAAGTCAAAAAACCAGCTAAACACAGGCAAAAAATCTGGGGTAACCATAGTCAGGTAGCCACCTTCCTACATAACCCCCCCCCAAACGAAAGGAGATAAGGCTATCCTTGGCCAGGTAAGCCTATATTGCCTGAGTGGCCATATAAGGAAGTACCTGCACTAGCATGGGTACCCCCTGTCTCATGGTCCACTAAGCAGTCCCTCACCCTTTGGGTATTAGAGGGTCTCCACCATAGGGAATCACTACCTTGGGTGTGTTTATGCAAAGTTAAAGGCTGGTTTGGATATGGAGTATTGAAGTGAGGCTCTACTAAGTTAGGGCTTGGCTTCCTCCAATTATCTTCCACCATGTGTGCCTTTCTTTCTTTAACTGAGTTGCACTGTGCTCTCAGGGTCAACCTCTGGCTACCTAAAGCTGGAGGCTGGGTCCCTCTGTTTGGTTTGCTGGAGGGACAGTTCAGGTTTGGGCCCCTTGGGTCCCAGGTTTGGCTGTGCCCAACAGAATCCATCTGTGGGAGGTCCCTAACTGTTTTTAAGGGGGCTCCCTCAGGAGTATTTAAAGTTTTCACCTTACTAGGGCTACTAGTTTTGGTGCACCTAATCTTTTGATGGGGGTGCTTTATTTGACAGGGGTCCCTCTGGGTCTCACTGTCCTTCTTGTCCTCTGCAGCCCTGGGCTGGCTAAGGCAAGGGAGAGAGGGGCAGGTTACCTGCTCCAGACTGGGTCCCACCTGAGAAGGGTCCACCGCCATCAGAGGCTCTGTCAGGCCAGGCCTAACAACCTCTGGGGCAGTTCCTTCATCAGGGGTAAGATCAGTTCCCTGAGGAGGCTGATCCTGTCCTAAAGTCTGGTGAGGGGGAGATTTATCTTCCTCCTCCATGCTCTCAGTTTGTGTGGAGTTATCCATCATTTCAGGTTTCACAACACACATCTCAGTTTGAGTTTGGGCTGTGGCCATCACAGCCCCACCAACCTTTTCAGGAGGAGACTCAGTTTGGGTTTCTGCTGTTACCATAACAGCTTTGCTATTCTGTTCAGGAAGAGCTTTGGCTAAAGATGGGGCAGAGAGTTTCTCAGCCCTACCAACCTTTCCAGGAAGGACATCTTGCATTGGGGCTGTAGCCATTACAGCCCCACTAACCTTTCCATTGGAATTTACCATTCTAGAATGGGTTTCCTGTTCAACCTCAGCCCAGGCTGAGATCTCCAAATCATTACCAAGTAGGCAGTCTACAGGCAAGTTTGGTGACACTGCCACTCTCTTTGGGCCAATGACACCTCCCCAGCTGAGACTTACTACTGCCATGGGATGATTTGTTTGGATTCCATCAATGTTTGTAACCTGGTATGTGGCACCAGGTAAAAGTTGCTTAGAGGGGACTATGCCATCAGCCACCATGGTGATGCTAGCCCCTGTGTCTCTAAAAGCTTCAACTTTCAAACCATTGATGATGGGTTCTTGTCTATACTTGCTCAAAGTATTTGGGCAAGCAGAGAAGTTGGCAAACCCCATGCCAGTCTCATAAACAAGATCATTGGGTGATGGGGACCTGGATAGGCCAGGGTCCACCTGAGCTCCAACAGTAAACCCACCCAGATTCCTGGGTGTGCTTCCACTTCCTGGGGGATTACTGCTGACAGTAACAGGAGGTGTTGAAGCTGGCTTTGGAGGTATATTTTCTTTATTGTTATTCTTGGGACAACAGTTGTCTGTTTTGTAATGCCCAACCTGTTTACAGGTATAACAATAAGGCTTTTTCTCAGTTGAAGAAGTGTCTTGGGACCCACCCCCATTCTTGGAGTTTTGGGGCCCTGGGGAAGTCTTTTCTTTATTTTTATCCCCACCCTTATCTTGAGGCTTGGTAGACTCCTTCTTCTGGTTACTGTCCTGATTCTTAGGCCTAATCCTGGTTCTGACCCACTTGTCTGCCTTCTTTCCCAATTCTTGGGGAGAGGTCAGATCAGAGTCCACCAGGTGCTGGTGTAAGAGCTGGTTCTGACAATTACTTAGGATCTGCTCCCTCATAATCAAATTATACAATCCTGTAAAGTCATGTACTTTGCTGCCATGTAGCCAACCCTCCAGAGCCTTAGTTGCACAATCAACAAAATCAGTCCAGTCCTGAGTCTGTGTCTTCTGGGTGTCTCTGAACTTCAACCTGTACTGTTCAGTGGTTAAGCCAAACCCATCTATCAGAACACTCTTCAGGACTTTGTAATTGTTTGCATCCTCATGTCTAACAGTGAGGAGCTTATCTCTCCCTTTCTCTGAAAAGGAGTACCATAAGATTGCTGCCCACTGTTCCTCAGGAACCTGCTGTACCATGCAGGCTCTCTCAAGAGCAGTTATCCACTTGTGGATGTCATCCCCTTCCTTGTAGGGGGGCACAATCTTTGTCAGGTTTCTACTATCATAGGACCTGGGTTTCTCTTTAGGAATATTGCTGCCACCAGTGGCATCTAAGCCACACAATTTTTGCTCTCTTGCCAAGGCAAGTTTAGCTTGAGCTAAGGTAAGTCTAGCTTGACTCAGGGCTACCTCCTCTCTCTCTATCTGGAGTCTGACAGCCCTCATTCTGGCCCTATGCTCAGTCTTTTGAGAGGCAGTCATACCTCTCTCAGATTCTCTGGAGGCACTAGAAATATGAGAGTCCCCTGAGGGAGATCTCACTCTTCTGTTGCCTGGGAGAATAAGACTGTGGGATCTGGGGAGGTGCTGGCCCTCTCCATTTCCCAGTAGGTTTAAATTGGCCTGGCTAAGCCTGGCAAATCCAACCTGGCTACCCTCCTGACCCTGGTCTTCTGTGTCCTCAATCTCTGAGTCCTCATCCACCTCTTCTCCTTCTTCCTCCTGAGGGGTACCAGTTACAGCTGGGTTCTCTCCATCTCCTGACCTTAGGGGAATTCCTTTCGCCCTTTCTAAGTCATCCTGTTCTAGAATGGCTATCAGGATTGGACAGGTGGGGCTTCTGCCCCTTTTTAACCCTCTTGATTTGCACAAGGCAACCAAGTCCTTTCGGGTTAGCTTGTCATAGCTGGAAGTTGCCTGGGTAAGGTCAACTGTCACAGGAGTAGACCCTGAGGCTTTTCCTGTGTCAGACATGACTCTAGTGTGGTGTAAGTGATGCACCTACCTACACTAAGTGTTTTCCTACTGTACCTTACTAGTGAGTTGTAGTCAGGGTGTGCTACTCCCTTCAACCTACAACTACTAAGTTCAGTAGAACTTAATATGCTAAGCTTTTGATTTATATGTACCTAGAGGTACTTGATGTGATCTTTCAATTTGATATAAAGATTGCAATGGTAAAACAACAGCAAGCTCAAATCCGCACCGCTGCTCACCAATGTGAGAAGTTGGCCTGGTGGGGGATGTTTCCAATTCTGGAACCACCTACTACCTGACCAAACAATCCCTTATGGTGTCTGGTTGTAAGTCAACCTTATTAGACAAGCTATCCTAGGGGTAGCATGGACTAAGCAGCCTAAAGGCTTAACTTAAGAGGTCGTGTTAAGCGAGCTGTTTTACCACCTACAATCCTGTAATACCAAATGAAAGGACACCACACAAGTATATATTATAAAAATATATGTGTTTATTACTAAAAACAATCCCCAGTATTCTTTATGAATACAGGGGTACAAGCGTTAAATCAAAAGCACTGTTTAAACATACAAGTTGCACAATTATGGATGAGGGCGGGTGGCCACTCAAACCATATACTAAACAAGTGGTATAAGAGAGGCCACTCGAACAGTGGTTAGGCCTAGGGCCTAGGGAATCGCTGGGAGAAGTCAGGACAAGCAATGCTGAAGTCGGGAATGGCCCTCGGGATTCGGGAGATGTGCGGAAAGCGCACGCATGCACCAATGTTAACCAATGGTGCGTAAAAGTCATAGAGTTAAAGTTTAAGGACACTTCCGCTGGACCTAGAGGAACAAAACTTAACACACAGACCCTAGAGATGTGCACCAGTGTGGGAACACCGGCGGAGCAAAGTTACCTCACCCACAGGAAGTGGGTGCACAGGGTCGAAGTGGCGTCGGGTTTTGACACGCAGGCTCTTGGTGCTTGAAGCTGAAAGGGCTGCAGGCAGGTTAAAGATGAAGTGTCCGGTGGAGTCCAAGGGTGGACTCAAGTTGTAGAATACCTGAAAGCAGAGGGGACAGAGTCTGGGTCACTCAGCAGTGACCAGGGTGAAACCAGGACGGAACCAGGCAATGTCGGGCGCAATCAGGTGGTCATTGAGGAGCTTCTCTCTGCTGTCACGTGGGCTCTGGGGCATCTGCGACGTCCAGGAGCAGGTCACGATCTGTCCCACGCAGGCTCTCACCGTCGGTGCAGTCGGCTTCAAGTTTGGAGCAAACAAGCCTTGGCAAGAGCAATCCACGCGGGGTCGGAAGATTGCTTCTCACTCGGACCAGGAAGGTCAGAGTCGGGGCTCCTTTTCAGGGGAGCTGGTGTGGATCTGGAGCAACCAGATTCACGAGTCTTCTTAGTTAGTTCGTCGGCACAGGGCCCACTAGCCAGCTGGCAAGTGACCGGGCCAACGCGTTGAGCCAAATAGAGCCAAAGGGCCCCACGCAGCACTCGTCGAGTGTGGAGGGCCGAACTTCCGCTCAAGAGCAGGGCTTCTCAAACCCCGGTGCACAGCTTCGAGGGTCACTCGTGGGCTGCACGGTCAGCGTCTCGTGGTCAATTCAAGATGGCGTGCCCCACGCTTCCGGTCGCCTCCACGGGTCTCAGCTCTGCAGGGACTGTGGATCGGGCTGTTGGAAGGCAGGCAAGCTTGATCTCGTCGATCTCAGTCGCTCGAGTTCCGGCGGGAACTGCAACTAAGTAGACGTCGAGGGCTGGATGGTGCCTGCTGCTGCAGGGTGGTCACTCCTTGACCACAAGGGAGATTCTTCGGGCTTCCACGTTTAGATGGAGGTCCAACGGTCCAGAGTTTCGTTTCTAATGTTTCTTCCAGGAAATCTGATGTGCATTGGCACTGCTCCCACTCTTATTCCAATCTGGGGGGCGTGATTACCTGCTAGGTCCCTCCCTATGGGTGGGACCCAGGAAGGGGGTGGATACACCCCTTTCCTTTGATCCAGGCCGCCCTGGCACGAGGGCTGGAGTGCCCCAGAACCGGTTTGGCCGGATTATGCAAGGGGCAGCCTTGTGCGCCCCAGGCAGTGTCTGGTTTCTTTCAAACCTCCCTGCTACAATCCACTATCTCCTGTCTGGAGGGTGGTGACACCCTCCTGTGACAGGAAACCCTTTGTCCAGGCCCCATCTGCTGAGTTTCGGTCAACTGCAGGGGTCCAGACATTTGTCTGTGGCAGAGGCATCCATTTTGTGGATCTTAAGGTCTTTGGAGAAATTAACCGCATTTAGTAAAGGAACATGTCTTACCCCTCTAGAGGGGTGGAATGCCATCCCCGTCGCCAGAACTGGCGAGGGGATGGTATTCCAAATCGTATGACACCTTACACGACATGTTTTGATAAAGCCAAACCAAAGTTGCTATTTAACCGCGAGGATTATAAGGCACTTAAGGGTATATGGTATGGCATTATCCTGAAACAGCTTAGGGAGTTGTTCCCGACAGCTGCAGACAGGCTCAGCTCATGCTAGAGCTCCATCTCACATGAAACCACGCACTCTGCCTCCAGGATTGATGAGGCCTTCCATAGGAGTGGCTCACAGGTTAATATGTGTCCAGATATAGGTTTAGATATAGGTATACTACATCTAAGCAAGGGGTGATTACACCACCTTACCCCAGCTGAGTGATCAGCCAGTTGTGTCAATTTAAGAACCAGCCAGGGGTGGCAAAAGATATGCTGCAGCCCCTGGTAGGCCTTGGTGGCCCCTATGCCCTGGGCACCTATAGTGCATTATACAGGGGCTGACAAGGAGTCCATTTCCAATTGTGGTATGTACCTAGGGTACATGGAATCCATTTTACAGAGAGAGCAGATGGCCTGGGGCCCTGATTAGCAGGGAACCAGGTCAACTAAGTCAAAAAACCAGCTAAACACAGGCAAAAAATCTGGGGTAACCATAGTCAGGTAGCCACCTTCCTACAACCTCAAAGAGGTTTATTGTATGTCTTGAAATGCAAGGCATACGCAATGTTTGTTAAAATACCCCTCACACACCAAAAGGACCCTTGGTGTCATGCTTCATCATCGGGGTCTTCCCGCCCCGCTGCGGGACGGGGCGTGCTGTGACTGTCGACTACGCTGGAGCACTCTATTATTGTAAGTACTATGTGAGGTGTATCTGTTGTGAGTGAAAAAGGGTCAGGGGGTGGATGAAAAGGTGATGTTAAAAAATACCTGGCCGTATGGATTCAACATTTTTTTATTGGTCATAGGCTGGTATTGTTAAAAAATGTGAGTCGGAGAGATCACACTAGTAATGTGCATATTCTCCTTTAAGTGTCAACATGTTTCAAAGCTTGAGATGCTTCTTCGTCAGGACAGAGTATGATCCCTCAGTCACTCATTTTGTTGCTATCAATATGTGAAGAGAAATATATACAAGTGATGTTAAAAAATAGAATACCTAATTGGTACAGGTATGGGTTTTCTAAAACTTTATCAGTATTTCTGAGTATAAGCTAGAAACAAACGGAGTCAATGCTCCATGAGCCTCCGGGTCGAGAGGTGAAATGAAACTCTCATATTCTGTCGTGCAGTCACTGCTTCCTCTCTCGCCAACCCGTGGTTCCATGGTTGTGATACTTGATACATGCTGCATGCAATGTGTGTGTGTGTGTGTGTGTGTGGGTGTACGTGTGTGTGCTGCTGCTGTTTACTAGTCAATGCCACACATAAAGACCGGGAAACATATATATATATATATTTTTTTTTTACACTTAATGTTAGGTCTTAACTAAACTCAAGGACACTGATTGTATTGCACTCAGAAAGATGAATGTTTGAGTTACCCCTGTCGAGACACAAACCTATCCCTTGCAGCATATAAGCAGGTTTCTGTTAGGTGCATAAACTACTCAACTCTTAGTACTTCCTAGCAAACACACCCCTGAATATTTAATGGTAAAAACATGTAACATAATAGAAATCTATGGAGTTACTTTACCGGAGCATATAGTGTGCAGCTGAGGTGTGGACCTCAGTAACAGTGACACTCCTTACCCACACTGTATAAAAGACCAGGATTGTTTATCAGCTTCTGTGCAAAAAGACAATATATGCATCTTCAAAATTATAACCTGGAGTATAAGGAGGCAATGTACTCTGAGGCAATACTAACTGAAAGGCCAAGTTGGAATTTCTGAGATGCAATAAATAAGAGCCAACTGCGACTTTTTGTGGAGTAACACGCCAGGAGCAACAAAATTTGCATGTAACCATTCGTTTTTCCCCCAGATAAATATCGGCCGGTCTTACCTTTCGATATTTATCACAAAACCCATGATTGGAATATGCGCAGTGACAAAAAGACAGTATATGCATCTTCAAAATGATAACCTGGATTATAAGGAGGCAATGTACTAAAGCTCTAAACTTCGCCTCACCCCTCTGCGAGTCCGCACTGTGTGCAATGGAGGCTGCTCTTTTTCACATCTTGCTCCTCATCTTTGTAATAAGCTTCCACTCTATCTCTCGTCCATCTCAGATAACCTGCGCTTTCGCAGAGAATTGAAGACTTAGCTGTTCTGAATTAAATCTGACCTAATTTCTCAGATAGGGAATCTTCCGCGAGCGTCATGAGACCTAACGGTGATTTGTGCGCTATATAAGATTCTATGACTTTGACTTTGACATGAGTTAACGTACATATCGGAATTAACCAGGTCATTAGTAAAGAGGCCTTAGAACGAGAAAACCCCCCAAGACATTAGCAGTGCTCAGAAATTACTGTGCAAGCAGGCCTTTTTATCGCATCCTGCACCACAGTTTTCCAATGCCTGATCCATGTGTTATCATGCCATAGAAGGCCAGAAGTCTGTTTTCCTTTTCGTAATGCATTCCTCAGTCGATACCCTCTTCCTTTCAGAGTTCCACTACCTAATTTGTGTCTTTACCTCTCACCTCCATACTCCTTCCATCCCTCACTAGGTCTTCATAATTTATTTGCCATATTCACCCTCATAATTTTACGCTCTAACAGCAAAACTCATGATCTCTTTCTTGCTATCACTCAACTTCTCATTTTCTGTCTCTTTCATCCTCTTAGTATTTCTCACTTTCTTGCTCTTGCCCGCACACTCTTTTTAACATACTCTATATAGATCTCATTCATTATCTCTATGTCCTATGTCTTCATCCCAGTCAGTTACTCTTGAGTTAAGGCCAACAACAATCCTCTTCCTGTTTTTGTTCCGGTCTTGAGGAAGAGATTTGCCGGGCAGGCACTTGGACTTCTCCTTACACTTTCTTGCACCACTACCAGATTCGGGGGGGGGGGGGTTTGAGCAATTCCTCTGGTCACAAACATTTGGCAATAGTTTTAAATACTTGAAGATTCTTTGAATTTGTTTCATTTTCTATTATTAGAGGAAAAGTATGTTTTTTTGGATTCTTAGGCCAGTATTTGCTTCGGTATTCCTCATGAGTAAGTGACTGGGAGAAGGATATGGGGATAACGCCCCAGTTACTTACCAGTAATCCTTATTATCCTCAGTACTAAGTCCTTGTCAAAATCATTATGACCCTCCAAGATACTACTGGCCTCTGATGGCTTAGTATGTCAAGAAGAATCGGATTGGCCATTAATTATACCAAAAATAGGGTAGGATTAAGGCAAGTCCACTCCTACTTCCTGTTTTTGGCCCCATCAACGAAGTGGGTTCACCTTGTGAGCAAATGACTATGACGAGGTCTTTGGACTAAGGATAATGAAGAAAACCGGTAAGTAACTGGGGCAATCCCTCCTGTTGACTCTCTTAAGCTCACTCACCCCTTTCTCTCTGGCTCTCTCACTATATAACTTACTCTCACTTGTTTATTCGTACAGTGACTTTTTCTCATTACTGCAAAAGTGATGCAACGTAAACATGTATATCTGGCAGACAAGATATCAACTGTAAGGACAATTAGATATGTGAAAGATTCTGTGTTTGCAATATTATTTATGCAAGTACACAATTTTGTGGATTAGAAAAAATATGCTGCCATTTGGTAAAATGACTTAAGTGTAACTTAAGTAAAACTTAAGTTTAACGGAGACAAAATCCTAACTTTACTACTCCTAAATGCCCTTTGTGAATACCGAAAGTCATAAAGTTAGGATTTTGTCTCAGATTAGTTTTGTGAATCAGGCCCTTTGAACTTCAAAGTAAAGTCATACAAGTGAAAAGACAAACTATTATAAAGTCACCTCTTCTTAAAAAAAAGAAGCCAAGCAAGAGGACTTCATTTTCCATCAACAACGGAAGGGACATCACTGGATCGCCCATCATCGACCTACACAGAAAGGTACATCGCTGAATTTCCGATCATGCATCTGGACGAAAAGTGATATTACTGGTTTTCCCGCCAAAAGCGTGATCAAAAGGAGAAGCCAACCAAGAGGACTTCATTTTCTCATCAGCACAGAAAATGACATCACAGCACCCTGCACTTCTCCCCTTCCCAGGACCTACTTAATGGCAGCTGTAACATGAATGCGCACACAACCCCACACCCCCAACCCTAATAACAACACCCACAATACCTTCTCCCAACACACATCACACAAGCACTAACAATGCCTATACCCCCACCCATTCACCACACGCCACAGCAATCCCTCACATCAACACCCACTCACTCGCATGCATGCTTCTCAGCACACAACCACTCAGCAAACACACAACTGAAATATGGGACCTGCCGAGTAGCGATTCAACATACTCTTTATCACTGAGATCTGGCTCAACCCCTTATCGGTTCCTGACATCACCCCGGCAATCCCAGTGGGCAACAAGATCGCTCAACAGGTCCACCTTCACAAGCAAGGATGAGCACTTGCTATTATCTACAAGGAATCCATCAAATGCGCAACATCCACAGGCAACGCCACTCATTCATGGACCACCTGCACTTCATCTCTGCAAATCTCAAAAAGCTTCACTCTGAATGGAACCCTCACCTACCGATCACCCGGACCATGAGTCACCTTTACCAACCGCATTATCAACTTCGCTGCTCCACTTACCATAGCATCCAGAGACTACATTCTCTTCTGTGATCTCAACTTCCTCCTTGAAGACCAAAATTACCCCTACTTCACAGCACTCCCCAAAAGCTTGGGCAACATTGGACTCACCCAGAACCAACAAAAACTGCAGGATCCACACGGGACCCCATTTCACCACTAGCGACAGCATCACACATAACTCCACCACACCGCTCATATCGACCGCCAATGCATCATCCACTTTGAAATCAACACACCAAGTCAACACCCTTACCAGGTTTAGCTTTTCCAAACCGCAGATGGGGCAAAAACACCGTAGCAGATTGACTCAGCACCCTCATCATCGGATCAACCTAGCCCCACAAACAATCTCAACAAGGACATCAATGACTGGATCAAGAACTGCGTGGACTTTCTCACATCCATCACACCCAACAAGCATACTAGAGCATACAAGCATATCAGATGGTACGCAAAAGACCTTCAACACCAAATACCGACACTGCAAAGAGCTAGAAAGTAAATGGAAAGCCAGCCATGACACCACCGACAGAAATAGCTACAAGGCTGCACTCAGGCACTATCACTAGCAAATAAGAGACACAAAAAAAAGCACGAGTGGACCACATCTAAGGAAGCTCGAACAGTTCCAAGGAGATCTTTTTGATCGTTAAGGATTTCATCTTGGCCGCAGCTGCTGTCCCCAACATCACTGTCTCCCATAATTCTGCAACAACCTATCCAATGTTTTCCACAGAAAAATCACATATACCTAGAGCAACTTTGCACAGCAACAATTCAAGAGTACACATTGCTAGCCCACCCACAAACAGCCATGACAGCTACATGACCGAATAGACAACCCTCAATAGAAATGACACAGAGGTCATCATGCCAACCATCCACTTTGGGGCCCCAAAGGACCCATGCCTCCACCACATCTACAACCTGGATACATCACAAATAAGAATCACCCTGACCCACATCATTAACACATCCATCACATCCACCAGTTTCCTGGAAACTTGCAAACAATTCAATGTCCTTCTCAAGAAACCCACAGTCAACCCGAGCTGAGCTATATCCAATCTCCCTGCTTCTCTATCCAGCCAAAGTGATTGAGAAGGTCATCAGCAAGCAGCTCACAATCCATCTGGAACTTCCCCATCTTTTAGACGACAAACAATCAAGATTCAGAAAGAAGCACAGGACCCAAACACCACTCATTGCAACCACTGATGACTTTCAATTCATCCTGGAATGAGGAGAAACAGTGGCCCTCATCCTCCTCAACCTTCCTGCAGCCTTCAATGCAGTCTCCCATAACACCTTCAATACAAGACGCCACAGGATTAGCATACAATGATCCCCTCTCAAATGGATCTGTTCCTTTCTCATGGGAAGAACCCAAAGGGTCAGTCTGCCACCCTTCACATCAGAGAACGAGAAGTTAATATGCGGAGTCCCACAGGGGTTGTCCCTCAGCCCCACCCTTTTCAACATATACATGACACTGCTCGCCAACATCATCTAACCACAAGACATCACCATTGTCTCCTATGCTGATGACATCCAACTCCTCTTCTACTTTATGGAGAAAACAACCACTCCCAGCATCTACTTCACCAACTGCATAACCATAGTAGCAGACTGGATGAGAAGCAACTGCCTGCAGTTCAACTCTGGCAAGGTGGAAGCACTGTTTTTCTGAAACAAGGTCTCCCCATGGAACTCTACTTGGTGGTAGTTGGAGCTAGTACAAACATCCACAGATCACGCAAGAAATCTAGGCATCATTCTAGACTACAAGCCCAACATGACAGCTCAGGTCAATGCAATGTACACTTCCTGCTTCCACATCCTATGCATGTAGTGGGTCCATTAAGTCCTCAGGAAGCAAAAAGGACCAAGTCCTCAGCTCTGTGGTTCTCTTCCACGTTAAGGGAAGAGAAGAGCCTCTGCAAACATTTGGAGCAATTAAAAAATAAATTCTACTGTCAAAAGCTAAGTCTCAATACAAAGAAGCTTTGAGAAATGTTCACAAATCTTCTGTAAGGTACAGAGGGAGTATTTTTGCTCTTGAATCTTGGCAGCTACAAATACTTCATGTTACGTATAAAAAAATTGTTCATTCTTTTCTAGCTCCTGAGGCGGTTAATAGTATAATCAGTCCTTTATGGGAACTTTGTGATGATCTACCATTATTATTTCATGATAAAATTCAGAATATTTACGCAACCTTTCCCACAAGCACAACACCAGAGATGCCAGTAGGCTCTGGGCTAGAACCAAGTCCTCTACTTTCTAATTTTCTTACAATTTCGGAGGACGTTTCTCCGAAAAAATTTGAAAAATGTAAATCAAGATCCCCAGCCGTGCCGACCTCTTATCTTACAGTTGATCGCCTCTACCATCAACCCGGTGTTCGTTCAATCAATCAGTCAATCAGAGTTTTGTATAGCGCAGCTACTCACTTTTGAGGGTCTCAAGGCTCTGAGGGGAGGAGGAAGGAAGGGACTACTGACCTGTCTGGGTTCAGTCGAAGAGCCAGGTCTTGAGATCCTTCTTGAATTGGGTCAACAACAGGGATTGCCAGAGGTGGAGTAGCAAGGTGTTCCAGGTCTTGGCAGCAAGGTAGGAGACAGATCTTCATCCGGTTCTTCTCTTGTGGATCCGAGGGATAGAGGCAACGGCTAGTCGGTCGAGCGGAGGGGTCTGGCAGGAATCTTGAATAAGAGGCTGTGGTTCAGGTATGCTGGTCCAGCATGGTGGAGGGCTTTGTAGGCGTGAGGGAGGAGCTTGAAGGTGATTCTTTTGTTGACTGGTAGTCAGTGAAGTTCGGTGATATGGCTTCAGCGGGGAAGGTTGAGGACTAGTCTTAAGTCAATAAAGTTCTGATCACTTCCCTAGAGGTTGGCTATTTTCCCCTCTGACTGGAAACACTGTTTTCACAGGCCCTTCCTCAAGAAGCCTACAACAGACCTGGCTATCTAGACCAGTTTTAGTCCCATTTTTCTTTTAACAGCAGCAGCCAAAATCTTGGAGAAATTGGTAAATGGCCAGATCTATTCGTTTCTAGAATCCAATGGCCTATTTCGCGACTCGCAATCTGGCTTCCGACAAAGTATGAGTACTGAAACTGCCCTATTGGAAGTGACTGAATATATAAAAGAACAAATAGAGTGAAAATGCACTGCTCATATTAAATTCAGATAAAACCGAAGTTCTTGTTTTTGGTCCATGTGGTCTACCTCCTCCTAGTCTTTGGTGGCCTGAGGAAATTAATCTGTCCCAGACCACTGCTTCTACAGCTAGAAACATGGGAATAGTATTTGATTCAAGCCTCTCTCTTTCCACTCAAATTAAACAAGTGTCCTCAAGCGGCTTTGCTAAACTGAAATCTCTGAAAAAGTTACTGCATTTGATCCCTGGGGATACATGTATGGCAGTGGTCCACTCTTTGGTAACCACCCGCTTAGACTATGCAAATAGTCTCTATCTGTGCCTTCCTGCCTACTTAAGTCAAAGACTTCACATGGTCCAAAATGCAGCAACCTGGCTTGTTCGAAGAGTTCCATATCAGCAGTCTATATCGCCTCATCTGAAGCAATTTCATTGGCTGCCTGTCATAAAGCAAATCTCCAAAGCCCTTACCCTTGCATTTACTTGAGAGCCTCATCCATTTGAGAAGAAGACTTTGTCCATTCAAGCAAATATGACCACTAAGGTTGAATAATCTATTATTACTGCAAATCCCAAAATTCACCAAATCTAGGTTCGGAGGGAGCTCCTTATGGTTTTGACATCCCCGTTATAGAACGTGCTCCAGGTCAGTCTTAGTAGAGTCACCTCTGTTTCAACCTTCAAGAACGATTTGAAAGCCTTGCTTTTCGATTAAGACTATTCCATCCTGTACTGTACTTGTTTCAGTGATCAATCTCCGTTTTGAGCACCAGGAAGCTTGAAGTGAAGCAGCTGTGCACTATAAAATATTCTTTGGATTATTGATTCTTCTAAAAGTTTTCAAATGGTTGCCCCAGACCACCCGACGGCCTATCATTAAAGCACAGGATGGACTACAGCAACACTCTATGCTGGAATCTCCAAACAACTCCTACACAGAATCCAGACTACCCAAAACACAGCTGCAAGACTCATACTCAACCACCCACACAGCACCCACAACACTCATCACCTGAGGACGCTTGACTGACTCCCCATTCACAAGTGCAGCCAATTTAAACTTCTCACACATCCATACAAAGCCCTACACAACACACGACCAGAACACCTGAACAGCCATATACACTTTCATCAACCCACCAGACCTATGGTCTGCCTCACTCTCACTTGTACACATTCCTTGCACGTGCAAAAGCAAAACTGGGGGGCGCTCATTCTCCTACATCGTACCGAAGACATGGAACAAACTCCCTCAACACAGAGTATTCTCCTCACTTCTTATGCTCCGCAAAAAACTGGAGACCTGGCTCGTTGTATAAGTACCATGGGGACCACAAACCTACGCACCTGCCCAAGCACCTGTATACAGTCTCAGGTGATTAATGTGCTATACAAATCAAATTAACATAACATAACAGAAGGAACAGTTATGTGAGTCAGTTCTCCCATGAAGAGAGAGTACCATACTCTGCTATGAGCAGTCTCAAAAGTGGACAAAAGCATGTCTGGACTTATATCACACAACCTTAAATCACACCTTAAATAACACAATTCTACCCTTTGCTACACTGACACATAGTTCCCATAAAACGCACCAAGCCTGTTAAGGCATAGGGATACAATATATGGCTCATTACCTTTTCAGCATACTACAGAATGAAGCTTCTCTAAAAGTCCTTCAAACGTACAGTTATCTGCAACATAAGATAAATTGGACCGTCCTGTACTCTGCAGGTGTACTTTTGCAACTCACCATAACACTCTGCATTGAGCACGTAACTTAAAACATTCCAAATGCAAAAGTAACTCATCGTGTAGGTTAATTGTGAGTTAAGTTTTCCGTAGAAATAAGAACATGAACGCTTATGAAGCCAGACGAAAGCCATTTTAAAATGTAGACCTACATTACATATGGACAATGTACACAAGAGTTAATAGCATTTACATGTTACTGTTGATATGCAAAAACATATATAAAGAAACGCTTTTGAAGGTCAAACTGTTTTTTTTTAACTGCAGAGCAACTTTTTTTGTTGTTGTTGCAACTGACAGTGTGTAGCCCTCAGATTCACCTTTGGGCCCGATTCCGATAGCCATCCCCGACAATGACGCACCAAGGTTGGCTGGTAGGAGGGTGCCGGCGATTATGTTTGCGGACGACACCCTCCTGCTTTTCCAAATCTCCCATGGGAATTCAGAGGATCCTGAATGGTTTTGGGGACTTTTGTCGCAACAGAGGCCTTGAGATCAACGCCGACAAGACAAAATTCATGATTTTTAACCCGCCAGTGTCCACTCGTGCAAATCCATCACTGGGCGATGTATGCCTGGAGAGGGTTACGACCTTCCAGTACCTGGGTGTTACACTTCATGATAATTTGTCATGGGGACCGCAAATGGCGAAATCCCATATGAAACTCTCACACTTGTTGGGTGCTATCTCAAAGGTTTCCAACTCTTCAAGCTTTAGGCCAGTGAGCCCAGCCCTGGAGATCTATAAGACGCAAGCAAGGGCAGCTGCTCTATATGGAGGTGAGCTATGGGGGCACTGTGCTGCCCCGGAAATCACAAAAGTTGAGTCTAAATTTGTAAGGCGATTATTATCGCTTCCCCAGAGCACCCCTTTAACACCACTAAGGTTAGACTTAGGACTGATGCCCATTGCAGATGAGTTAACATTGAAGCCATTAAGGTTCTGGCATAGATTATGGACCACTCCAGATCTCATAAATTACAGGGATGAACTCAAACAGATCCTGAGCCTTAACTGTGTGGGAAAAATTCCCTGGCTTGCGTTTATCAAGCGTGAACTTATAAGTTTAGGACTACAGCCCTTGTGGGAAGAGCCAGATAGGGCCTGTGGTAGGATCTCACAGAAAATGTTCAGCAAAATTTATAAAGGCCAAAAGCTGGAACTTCTACTCACGGCCCCTAATGTAGGCACCCTCACTAACTCTTTTTTCTAATTCAAAAATTCTTATCATTTTGAGGACTTCCTGGATGTTGTCTTCCCGATTTTAGCTCGCAAACTTTTTATCCAATGGCGACATGGCACTTTACCCCTAAAGGCCATTACATCCAAATGGACTTCCTCCGATAACAAGTCCTGCCCGGGCTGCAGCTGTGACTCAGAAGATGCACTTCATGTTCTCTTTTTTTGTCCAGCATATACAAAATCAAGAAAATATTGGCTGTTACCAGTGTGCAGAAACTTGGGTTTTAAACATTGCTTGGAGTCTTTTAGAATTTTTAAAACCAGTACACTGAGCCCTATTGTTTTTGCACTCCCAAACTTTTTGCTAGCCATGTGGTGTAAGAGGCGTAAATTAATAGAAATGAATTGCTAGTCTTAAAGATCAGAAGCAAGCGTGCTGAATTTGATCCTATTTTAATTAATTTTATTGAGGCACAAATCAGTGGGTATTTCGGCCTGTATGAAAATATTGTCATGTGTATATAAATGATTTTTAAATGTTACCTTCCCTCCCTTCCCCTTTCTTTCTTTTTATCTTGTACTCTTTTATGGTCAAATTGGCCGAAAGAAAGAATTTTTTTGATAGCCCTTTGCTTGTGGGCAAACAGTTTTTCGGAGGCATTTAAAACAAGTTTTGAAATTTGTAAGTGTTGCACCTATAAAACAAGCATTTGTAAAACCAATAGGTTTTGCTCTGGCCTCCAACCTTTTGACTTCCGTAATTCATATTTTGTTCTTTTCAGTTTTTTTGCAAAACATTTTGGGAAGAAGCTGCTGGGCCTTCATAAATCGGAAAAGAAAAACAAACTGACAGAGACAAAAACACATATTACCAAAGTAGTTCCTGGTACTACAAAGAACTACTTTGTGTTTGGATGTGTTCCTTGTGAAAGGGCAGCATGCCATAGCTCATAGTGAAATCAACCAATGGCTGAAGTGAGCTGACCCGTTGCCTCACAATGCATGATAGAGTGGGCGGAAGAAAAACGTGAATGACAGCAACGGGCAAATGTACTGAATCTGACTGAAAACTTCTATGACTATGTTATTCACATAATTGTACTAAATTCAAAAGGTCTTGGCTAATATCGGACCTTAAAAAATTCAAATTTGTCTGGTGTTGGCTGCCAGTCTCTTTAGAACCTTTGTAGCTTTTTTTGTAAATCATTAATACAAAAAATTAGAGAAGGTTGTAAAGACAGATAGGTCTGCAAAGACAGATAGTGTTGCATATCTAGATAGTGTTGCATAAATAGACAGTGTGCATAGAAATCGTTTTTGCCTAACTAGATAGATGGCTAGATAGTGTTGCATAGGTAGGTAAATAGCTAGGTAGTGTTGCATAGCCATACAGATAAGAGTTATACAGGCAGATAATGTTGTGCAGACAGATTTGTTAGATAAGACAGATAGACCGATAGAATTTTAAAGATAGACGAGTTGAAAAGGCAGACAGTGTTGTATATCTACATAGGTTGATAGAGTTGGAAAGACAGGGTTGAGAAGACAGATGAGGTTTGAAATGCAGACAAACAGATGGGGTTTCAAAGAGAAAGACAAATAGACAGTGGTGCGAAGACAAACAGACAGCTAGTGTTACAAAGACAGACAGCCCTCAAAAAAACATAAAATTATTACTATAACTGCAGGTCGAGTGACTCGAATAACCTACTTGACCTAACAGTGATGCGCTTGACGCAATCTAGTCTCCTATTGAGTGATCCTAGGCAAATATTTTATTTTGCTGTGTCTTCTTTGTCTTCAATTATCACATATGAAAGCAACTTCAGATATGTGAGCTCAGCAAGTCTGCTGTGCAAAAACGTATTCGTTTGATTTAATAAACTAAACTTTTGCTCTATGCATAATAAAAATCTAGCCCACTTAAGGATACACATGACCCCTGCTTGTCTCTTAGGTCAACAACAACGTTATCATCGGGTCATGAAGTTCCTTAGTTCATGTTTAAAAACTCACACTTTTAATAAATATATTACAAAAGCATCATGTGGTTGGGTACTTTCCTCTCCAGACAAAACATTTCCAATGAAATGGCCAAAAACGTCCCATGAAATGCAGCTTTACTGATAAAAAAATCATAGCATACAAACAATGGGGGTCATTAGGATGGCGGACGGACTTTGTCCGTTCGCCATCCTGTCGTGGGCAGGGACGGTCTGCCGGTTGCATCCTAATTTGAGGCACGGGACCTCCGCCCTTATGGCGGATGGTCACTGCCCACGACAGGATGGCAGACGGACAAAGTCTGTCCGCCATCCTAATGACCCCCATTGTTTGTATGCTATTATTTGTAACATTGCGGCGGGTTTGTATGTTATTATTTTTAACATTGCGGCGGGCGGTGCTGAAAGCACTGTCCGCCGCAATGCCAAACATGCATGTAGTGCGTTTCAAAGCACAACATGACAGGCACCGCGCGGTGCCTGCCATGTTGTACTTTGAAACGCAGGGGGGTACCATAGGTACCCCCCATGTGCAACCCCCAATCCCCCCCTTCACCATGGGGGCCCGCAATGGCCCCCAAAGCAAAGACTGTATGCCATTCAGCCGCCACGGAAAAGCTTTCCACAAGGCACATCCTATTACGGCTGGCAGTGTCTGATAGACATCGCCACCATATTAGACCTTTTCCGCCACGGTCGCAAGGCAACCGCGGTGGAAAAGCGGTGGACTGTCTTCCCGTCCGCCGCGGACCCACCAGCCATTCTAATGTGGCGGGGGGGTCTTTTCTGTGAGGATGGCGGACGGATTGCCCCCGCCGGGCCAGCGGTGGCTACCGCCAGCCCGGTGGGGGCAATCCATCCGCCATCCTAATCGACCCCAATGTGTGGAAATTGGAATTCTGCAAATACTTATCATTTGCACATCACAAATTAAGGAGTTTTAATTTGTTTAGAGTCTATTAAAATCTTTGTTTCCATTAATCTTCAAAATTAAAGAAAAAAGTACTTTTATAGCTACTAAAATGTACTTTTAAATATTTGTACAGTTAATTTTCAAGCTATTTAACCGCTTCCGCGCTACCGCGATTTACCGCTGTGCGCTGGAATTTCAAAAATGCGCTGTTTATGACAAAGCCAGCTCGTCATCCGCGTAGCGCAGGTAACGCCCATGACGAGCTGGCTTTGTCATTAGCGCGGAAGGGGTTAAATGATGTGTGTTAGAAAAAGAATGACATCCTACAAACTTTCATTTTACACCGCCTGTACCCCAGCATGATTTTCATCTAGTTCACTTTACTTTCTCTAACTAGAAAGTTAGAGGATCTTGTAAACACCAATCTCCAAGATAAAGTATGCAGAAATTTGTAACACAACATAAGCTGATATTTGACCTCTGTGTTTGAATGCACAGCCAATGTGACAAGAAAAAAACAAGGTTTAAAGGCATCTTTATTGCTCATTTACTTTCAGAACACCCGTTTTTTGTCAAAAACATCTGCCCTCTTGCCAGAGAAGGCATAGGCCTTAAAAATAGCTCACCCTGATAAAATCTGACTCACCATAGCAAGTGGGGAAGTATATTTCTCGAGGTCTGAGAGAGACAGCGTTGCAAAGACAGAGATAGTGTTACAAAGATAGATTGATAAAGACAGATTAGACTTTCACACAGGGCCCGATTTATATATTGGCGGTATGTATACCCTGCCGCAAGGGAGAACAATGCCACCAATATGAATGTCCGCCTGCCTGATTTAAATGCTGGCGTAGACCTTCAGTTTGGCCACAGTGGAGACAACTCTTCGCCACTGCAATCTAAGTTACTCCATTATACTATGCACAACTCCAATCTACATTACTCCACTCTGCAACACTTTACTGTGTGCCACTGCACTCTATATCAATTCACTGCATGCCATTCTAATCTATCCTACACAACCACACTTTATGCCACTCACTCTACACCACTTGAAGTCATTTCTCTACTCCACTGCATTCTATCATGCACCACTCCACTATACTCCGCCTCAATCTACTCTGAAACAATCTACTTCACAGCACTCTATGCTGTTGCACTACTCTAGTCTATACCACTGCACTCTCCTCTCTAACACTGCACTCTCTGCCCCTGAACTCCACACCACTCAGCAATACTCCACTCTACATCAATGCACTCTGCTGCACTCCATGCCACTGCACTCTACACCAGTATGCCACTCTACTCAGCACCACTCTACACCACTGCATGCTATGTCACTATACTCTGCAGCACTGTACGCCACTGCACTATAACACTATATTCTATGCCACTACCCTCTACACCACTCTACTTTGCACTCTACTAGGCACCACTCTAATCTATGACACTTCATTCTACGACTCAGCATTATATGCCCCTGAATTATATGCTGCTGCACTCTACACAACTTTACTCTGCAACATTCTACCAGTCCACTCTACACCACTGCACTGTATGCACTCTGTAACACTGCACTCTCCGCCACTGCACTCTGCAGCACTCCAGTCTATGCCACTATACTCCACTCTGAGGAACCCCACTCTACACCACTATGTCACTGTATTCTACACCACTGCCCTCTATGCCACTCTACACCACGGCACTCTACTATGCACCACTCTAATCTACACCATTGCATTTTACAATGCTGCATTGTACACTGCTGGATTCTATGCTGCTGCACCCTACGCCACTGCCCTTTATGCCACTTTACTCTGCAGCACTCTATACCAGTCCACTCTACTCTGCTCCACTGTACACCACGTTATGTGACTCCACCCTACTCTATGCCACTACAATCTAGGACACTACTACACTCTTCACCATTCCACACTCCATGCCACTCTTCTCTACATCATTAACCTTTAACCCTGCTAAATTACAGCCACACTGATGTATAACATGGCTAAAACACATTGGCAAAGCCAATAGCTCTTGCAATGGCTTGACCTATTGGCTTTACCACTTGGCGGTAAGGAACGTAAAAATTATTATAATGATACCCCCATCATAAGAGAAAACTCCCATGGTAAGGGGAGCATTATATTTTTTCTTTTCAAAAAGAAAATCCAGATACTGGATTTTGTTTTTTTTAAGGAAAAGTATTACTCCATGCTACATGACTGCATCCTGCAGCCGCAGCACCGTAGCACAGAGTAATACGCATTACCACAAACCGCACGCCACAACGGATCTTGGCAATGCTTTCATAAATGACCATCTCAGTGGTGGCCATTTATAAATTAGTTGAAGTCTCTCCACCATGGAGACTGAGCAATTTACTCCATCCCAATGGTGGAATGGTGGGCTGCCCACCTTGATTTAAATTATGCCTTTAGAACAGGAAATTGGAATAGACTGCTTGGCTTCAATTACTTATATAATGGTTTAAGGTCTAAATTACCATGATATACAAGAGAACTGAAAGCAAACTAGAGAGCCATACAAGCAGGACATTCAGATTAAATTGGTTTACAAGTATAGATGTAGTACTCAATTAAAGTACATAACAGAATGACATACAGGAGTCCAGTTATAAATGCTCCCCATTGTGGGCCTACTAAAATAGGTAAAAAAGTGTTGGGTCCCTGTTTAATGCCTAGTAGATTCGATTCACTAAGGTTATCAATCCAAGAGGTATAGCTTGAAATAAAGTCAAACTTTTCAACCAAACTGAAATGGAAACACATTGAAGGCAAAGTGGACACTTGAACTAAAAACTCAATATAGATCTGTGTGTAAATATACCAAACAACCAAATTTTATAAAAAAAGATCACTGAATTTATTTGTACCTCCCAAATGGGTTACACTCTAAAATACAATCGATAGTAGAAATAAACAGATTTAAAACAACCACCGTGGGTGGTAATACAATGAATATCTTAAACAGTCAAAGTTAAAAACAGTCGACGAGGCGTTTCGGTGCTTTGTGATACTGGACACCTTCTTCAGGACATTAAAACATTTGACTCCATATCTGTAGATATGACAGGACTTTGTATAAAAACGTTTCAATTGTTTCCTTGGTGGGTTAAAATTTCACTGGAATTTCAGATTTCCACTAGTCTCTAGTCACAGAGCTAGATATTTCTGTGTGCACGGAGGGGCCACCGATAGTTGTACATTTCTTTGGACCTGGGTTGTTATAATGTGAGTCTTTTTTTTATAATCTGCACTTCATAGGCACGAGGTCAAATTTTGGTAGTTCCTCAGATTCTCTTCTCATCAATGGGGATTCGAATGACGACGCCGACACGGAGGAGCAGGGAGGCCGCAGTTCTTATGCGAGATTTCTTCTAATTGATGAGAAGAGATGAGACGTTGAAACGTTTTTATACAAAGTCCTGTCATATCTACAGATATGGAGTCAAATGTTTTAATGTCCTGAAGAAGGTGTCCAGTATCACAAAGCACCGAAACGCCGCGTCGACTGTTTTTAACTTTGACTGTTTAAGATATTCATTGTATTACCACCCACGGTGGTTGTTTTAAATCTGTTTATTTCTACTATCGATTGTATTTTAGATTGTAACCCATTTGGGAGGTACAAATAAATTCAGTGATCTTTTTTATAAAATTTGGTTGTTTGGTATATCTACACACAGATCTCTATTGAGTTTTTAGTTCAAGTGTCCACTTTGCCTTCAATGTGTTTCCATTTCAGTTTGGTTGAAAAGTTTGACTTTATTGCAAGCTATACCTCTTGGATTGATAACCTTAGTGAATCGAATCTACCAGGCATTAAACAGGGACCCAACACTTTTTTTCATATGTAACTACCCCCTTCCCTGTGACGTATATCAGGGGTACCTCCTTTTGTTTTTACCCTACTAAAATAGGATCACTTTGTAAAGATCAGTTTCAAATAGACACAATCTGGTATACTGGGAAAAAGCAACAGTCAAAAAAACAAAGGCCAAAACACAATGAATTTACAACAGCATTAGCATGAGACAAGAACTGATAAAACTGGAATGTGCCCTATGCTCACATTAAAAGCAACATAAAGAGCTGGTAGAATGCGTCCCAATATCACATCAGGCTTAAAACCCAAATGCAACACTAAAATGATAATAAAAGTAAAAACCAAATCACTGGTACTGTAGGGAACTATCTTGTGTACAGATGTGCTCCTTGTGAAAGAGCTAAATGCAGTCACTCAAAGTGAAGTTAGTCAGTGGCTGAAGTAAGCTGACCAAATTATCTAAGCAAAATGTGAATGGCAGACTAATGGCTGAAGAGAGCTGGCTGAAAGCACCCTTAAGTAGGTATGTTGTATATATCATTTTACTAGAATCAAAATGTCTTAGTGCAAGACTGAAAGACTTACTCACAAGGAAATTTGTGAAGTTTGTGTCTCAAGGTGGCAATGCCCAGGAAATGTGTGAACATCTTTAAACTAACACATGTGTGGGTATTTACAATCACTTTTCCGAGGTCCTTGTGCCCTTGCAATGATCTGATACTTACTCTTAACAGTGACTAGAGCAAATCCTTTCCACAGTGTGAATGAAAGTAGATTGGTGGGGAATTATTGGTGGTGTCGCACTGTGATAAACTATGTTTCCTTCTCGTAGATAAAAGATTGGAAGTGCAATTGCTCTAATTTGTTTAGTCTCACACCCAAAAATAATTCTTAAAAATAAAGTTGTGAGAATTCCAAAATATCGGATCTACACTAGGACACTCATAAGACATACTTAATTAAACCTGCAAGTCTACATTTACATATTTTTCTGAGAATTACAATTTTTGAGCTTCACTGACAAGGCCACTCGCCCAAATACATTTTAATCACATATGTAAACAGCTTACTTTACAAGTTCAAACTACGGGGCCCATTAGGATGGCGGGTGGATCACCCCCGCCGGGCAGGCTGTAGTCACCGCTGGCCCAGTGGGGCGATCCGCCTGCAATCCACACTTCAAAGACCCCCCGCCATATTAGAATGGCTGGGGGGTCCGCGGCGGACGGAAAGACCGGCTGCCGCTTTTCCGCAGGTCAACCTGCCGACTGGGCGGAAAACATGGTTAATACCGCCATCCATATTAGGATTACAGCGGAGATCAGCCTTTCCATGGCAGCGCTGCCGCCATGGAAATGCGTGCAGTCTTCGCCTTTGGGGGCCCGTAGCGGGCCCCCAGGAAGTTAGGGTTGGGTGGTGCACATGGGGGGGTACCTATGGTATCCCCCTGCATTGTCATGGACAAAGTGGCAGGCACCGTGTGGTGCCTGCCACCTTGTGCATGCCAATGCGAACATGCATTCCCAGCATTGTGGCAGGCGGTGCTGTGAGCACCGCCCACCACAATGCTGGGAATAGGAGATGCCACCGCCACGGTGGCGGTGGCATCCTAATTGCAGGTGAGGGACCGCCGCATCCCTTGGAGACGGTCCTGCATTCCGCTATCGTAATGATGCCCTACATTTTTAATTCACTATGTTGGTTTTGCACTGGTAAATCACTCACACAATGCTTACTGTCTGAGTACTCCTGTGAAAGGCATTAAATTCTTTCCAAGGTGGAAGGTGAAGGAAACCATTCCAAAAATGATGGGTTGGAAGAGAAGGGGTTTCTTCATAGGGAAAATGTTTTCTCGTAGAGAGAGAAAAAACAATTGCACATTTTTTGCCTGTGTGTATGCAAAACAGAAAATAACAAAAACGTGTCCAGAAGTACACAAACATCTATGAATTTTATAAGTTTCTATGTGGAATTCTAAAATGTTTTCTGAATGCCTGATAGCGATAAGTATGTACCTAAGCAAGTGCTGATTTTCAACGTTTTGCTTTAAGAATAAGGTTTTTTTTCTTAACCTGGACTTATTCCAGGGTAAAAGCAAAGGGAAGGGGAAAATAAACTCAGCAGTGGATTGATGATGACCGTAATGGAGATTATTAAAGCACAGGTCTGAAAAGGAAAAGCAGAGTTCCACACACTAGCAATTTGAAGGTTTAGGAGACCTAGCCACATCTTGACAATGAAAGCCATGAGACAGTGGCAAAAATAACAATCAGGGACAAAGTCAACATGTCTTGACTTTGGGACCTATTGGCTTTGCACACAGTTTTTTAGCAATGCTGTACAGCATCCTTTAGCATGGCTTAAGAGGAACCAAAACAAGCATTTGCAATGCAATAGGTCTCGCATTAGGAAAAATTGAGCTGTTGGTCTTGTAAATGACAATTTTTTTATTCATGTAATGGTTTTGAAAATAGCGAAATTAATAGCTTTGTCATGTCCAATGCCAATACTTTTAACTTTTGCAAATGTGACACCTATTGCATTTGTAATACAATCTGTTATGTATTTACGTGACTTAGATGTATTGATATTACAAATAACAATGGCTTTTAATTTTTTTAAATAATTAATACTTAAATAAAAGTTATTGTAATTTATAATGGCAATAGCTTAAACTTTTGTAAATAACTTTTGTGAAGATTATGTTCAGTGTATTTTATTGTGACGAAAATCCAAGAACAGAAGTGAAATATTAACATCTTTTTGTGACGTTTGTGATAAAGCTTGAAACATTGAGAGAACATATTTGAACCAGTTGTTGTTGAATGGTTGCACAGATTGATGCTGTGGTGGCGCTGAGTGATGTTGTGGTGGCGACGAGTGATGCAGTGGCGTTCAGTGATGCTGTGGTAGCGCATAGTGATGTTGTGGTGGCGACGAGTGATGCTGTGGCGTTCAGTGATGCTGTTGTAGCGCATAGTGATGTTGTGGTGCCCCTGAGTGATGCTGTGGTGGCGCGATAGATAGAGTGAGGGTGATAGATAGCTAGAGTGAGGGCGAAAGGTAGATAGAGTGAGGGCGAAAGGTAGATAGAGTGAGGGCGATAGATAGATAGATAGATAGATAGATAGATAGATAGATAGATAGATAGATAGATAGATAGATAGATAGATAGATAGATAGATAGATAGATAGATAGATAGATAGATAGATAGATAGATAGATAGATAGATAGATGAATGAGTAGAGTGAGGGTGATAGATAGATAGATAAATAGAGTGACGGCGATAGATAGATAAATAGAGTGAGGGCTATCGATATATAGATAGGATGATGGCGATAGATAGAGTGAGTGCGATAGACAGATAGAGTGAGTGTGATAGACAGATAGAGTGAGGGCGATAGATAGACAGATAGATAGAGTGAGGGCGATAGGTAGATAGAGTGAGGGCGATAGAGTGAGGGCGATAGATAGATAGATAGATAGAGTGAGGGCGATAGATAGATATATAGAGTGAGGGCGATAGATAGATAGATAGAGTGAGGGCGATAGATAGATAGATAGAGTGAGGGCGATAGATAGATAGATAGATAGATAGATAGATAGATAGATAGATAGATAGATAGATAGATAGATAGATAGATAGATAGATAGATAGATAGATAGAGTGAGGGCGATAGAGAGATAGAGGGCGATAGAGATATAGAGGGCGATAGAGAGATAGAGGGCGATAGAGAGATAGAGGGCGATAGAGAGATAGAGGGAGATAGAAAGATAGAGGGAGATAGAGCGATAGAGAGATAGAGGGCGATAGAGAGATAGAGGGCGATAGAGAGATAGAGGGCGATAGAGAGATAGAGGGCGATAGAGAGATAGAGGGAGATAGAAAGATAGAGGGAGATAGAGAGAGAGATAGAGGGCGATAGAGAGAGAGAGAGAGAGAGATAGAGGGCGATAGAGAGAGAGAGAGAGATAGAGGGCGATAGAGAGAGAGAGAGAGAGAGAGAGAGAGAGAGATAGAGGGCGATAGAGAGAGAGATAGAGGGCGAAAGAGAGAGAGATAGAGGGCGATAGAGAGAGAGAGAGAGAGAGAGAGAGAGAGAGAGAGAGAGAGAGAGAGAGAGGGCGATAGAGAGATAGAGGGCGATAGTGAGATAGAGGGCGATAGAGAGATAGAGAGATAGAGGGCGATAGAGAGATAGAGGGAGATAGAGAGATAGAGGGAGATAGACAGAGAGATAGAGGGCGATAGAGAGATAGAGGGCGATAGAGAGATAGAGGGCGATAGAGAGATAGAGGGCGATAGAGGGCGATAGAGAGATAGAGGGCGATAGAGAGATAGAGGGAGATAGAGAGATAGAGGGAGATAGAGAGGGAGATAGAGAGATAGAGAGAGAGATAGAGAGAGAGATAGAGGGCGATAGAGAGATAGAGGGCGATAGAGAGATAGAGGGCGATAGAGAGATAGAGGGCGATAGAGAGATAGAGGGCGACAGAGATAGAGGGCGACAGAGATATAGAGGGCGACAGAGAGATAGATAGAGAGATAGATAGATAGAATGAGGGCGATTGATAGATAGAGTGAGGGCGATTGATAGATAGAGTGAGGGCGATTGATAGATAGAGTGAGGGCGATAGATAGATAGAGTGAGGGTGATAGATAGATAGAGTGAGGGCGATAGATAGATAGAGTGAGGGCGATAGATAGATAGAGGGCAAAAGAGAGATAGAGGGCGATAGAGAGATAGAGGGCGATAGAGAGATAGAGGGCGATAGATAGATAGATAGATAGATAGATAGATAGATAGATAGATAGATAGATAGATAGATAGATAGATAGATAGATAGATAGATAGATAGATAGATAGATAGATAGATAGATAGATAGATAGATAGATAGATAAATAGATAGAGTGAGGGCGATAGCTAGAGTGAGGGAGATAGATAGATAGATAGATAGATAGATAGATAGATAGATAGATAGATAGATAGATAGATAGATAGATAGATAGATAGATAGATAGATAGATAGATAGATAGATAGATAGATAGATAGATAGATAGATAGATAGATAGATAGATAGATAGATAGATAGATAGATAGATAGATAGATAGATAGATAGATAGATGGAGTGGGGGCTTAGATAGAGTGAGGGCGATAGATAGAGTGAGGGCGATAGATAGAGTGAGGGCGATAAATAGAGGGCGATAGATAGATAGATAGATAGATAGATAGAGTGAGGGCGATGGATAGAGTGAGGGCGATAGATAGAGTGAGGGCGATAAATAGAGGGCGATAGATAGATAGATAGATAGAGTGAGGGCGATAGATAGATAGATAGAGTGAGGGCGATAAATAGATAGATAGAGTGAGGCAGATAGATAGATAGACAGACATACAGACAGATAGATAGAGTGAGGGCAATAGATAGATAGATAGAGGGAGGGCAATAGATAGATAGATAGAGGGAGGGCAATAGATGGATAGAGTGAGGGTGATAGATAGATAGAGTGAGGGCGACAGATAGATAGATAGATAGAGTGAGGTCGATAGATAGATAGAAAGAGTGAGGGCGATAGATAGATAGAGGGAGGGTGATAGATAGATAGAGGGAGGGGGATAGATAGATAGAGGGAGGGCGATAGATAGAGGGAGGGAGGGCAATAGACAGATAGATAGAGTGAGGGAGGGCGATAGATAGATAGATAGATAGATAGATAGATAGATAGATAGATAGATAGATAGATAGATAGATAGATAGATAGATAGATAGATAGATAGATAGATAGATAGATAGATAGATAGATAGATAGATAGATAGATAGATAGATAGATAGATAGAGTGAGTGAGGGCGGTAGAGGTTGGGTGGTAGAGTGAGGGTGGTAGAGTGAGGGCGGTAGAGTGAGGGCGGTAGAGTGGTAGAGTGAGGGCGGTATAGTGGTAGAGTGAGGGCAGTAGAGTGGTAGAGTGAGGGCGGTAGAGTGAGGGCATGAGGGTGGTAGAGTGAGGGCGGTAAAGTGGTAGAGTGAGGGTGGTAGAGTGGTGGAGTGAGGGCAGTAGAGTGGTAGAGTGAGGGCGGTTGAGTGAGGGCATGAGGGCAGTAGAGTGAGGGTGTGAGGGTGGTAGAGTGAGGGCGGTAGAGTGAGGGTGTGAGGGCGGTAGAGTGGTAGAGTGAGGGCGGTAGAGTGAGGGCGGTAGAGTGGTAGAGTGAGGGCAGTAGAGTGAGGGCGGTAGAGTGGTAGAGTGAGGGCGGTAGAGTGGTAAAGTGAGGGCATGAGGGCGGTAGAGTGAGGGCGGTAGAGTGAGGGCGGTAGAGTGGTAGAGTGAGGGCAGTAGAGTGAGGGCAGTAGAGTGGTAGAGTGAGGGTGGTAGAATGAGGGTGGTAGAATGAGGGAGGTAGAGTGAGGGCGGTAGAATGAGGGCGGTAGAGTGGTAGAGTGAGGGCGGTAGAGTGAGGGCGGTAGAGTGATAGAGTGAGGGCGGTAGAGTGATAGAGTGAGGGCGGTAGTGTGAGGGCGGTAGACTGGTAGAGTGAGGACGGTAGAGTGGTAGAGTGAGGGCGGTAGAGTGAGGGCATGAGGGCGGTAGAGTGAGGGCGGTAGAGTGAGGGAGTGAGGGCGGTAGAGTGGTAGAGTGTGGCCAGTAGAGTGGAAGAGTGAGAGTGGTAGAGTGAGAGCGGTAGAGTGAGGGCAGTAGAGTGAGGGCGTGAGAGTGGTAGAGTGAGGGCAGTAGAGTGAGGGCGGTAGAGTGGTAGAGTGAGGGCGGTAGAGTGAGGGTGTGAGGGCGGTAGAGTGGTAGAGTGAGGGCGGTAGAGTGAGGGTGTGAGGGCGGTAGAGTGGTAGAGTGTGGCCAGTAGAGTGGAAGAGTGAGAGTGGTAGAGTGAGAGCGGTAGAGTGAGGGCAGTAGAGTGAGGGTGTGAGAGTGGTAGAGTGAGGGCAGTAGAGTGAGGGCGGTAGAGTGGTAGAGTGAGGGCGGTAGAGTGAGGGCGGTAGAGTGAGGGCAGTAGAGTGATAGAGAGAGGGCGGTAGAGTGAGGGCGTGAGGGTGGTAGAGTGAGGGCGGTAGAGTCTGAGTCCATGTCAGTGAGTCTGAGTCAGTGAGTCTGAGTCAGTGAGTCTGATTCTGAGCCAGTGAGTCTGAGTCCGAGTCAGTAAGTCTGAAGCGAGTCTGAGTCAGTGAGTCTGAGTCCGTATCAGTGAGTCTGAGTCAGTGAGTCTGAGTCAGTGAGTCTGATTCTGAGCCATTGAGTCTGAGTCTGAGTCAGTAAGTCTGAAGCGAGTCTGAGTCAGTGAATCTGAGTCCGTGTCAGTGAGTCAGTCAGTGAGTCTGAGTCTGAGTCAGTGTCAGTGAGTCAGTGTCAGTGAGTCTGAGTCAGTGTTAGTGAGTCAGTGTCAGTGAGTCTGAGTCAGTGTCAGTGAGTCAGTGTGTCTGAGTCAGTGTGTCTGAGTCAGTGTGTCTGAGTCAGTGAGTCTGAGTCAGTGAGTCTGAGTCAGTGAGTCTGAGTCAGTGAGTCTGAGTCAAAGTGTTAGTGAGTCAGTGTCATTGAGTCAGTGTCATTGAGTCAGTGTCATTTACAAAATTTTAAAGACGCGTGTACCTTGAGATTTTTATAATATGTGCAGTTCACTAATATAAAAGTAATAATATATTAATTAAAAAAGTGAAGGTGGTTCACAAAGACTTGTCTGAATTGGATCTAATAACCTACAGCAAACAAACTTAAAAAAATGTACATTTCTGCTCAAGAAATCTTGATAAATAAATGCTTCTCATCACTTTCGAAAATGAATGCCATTTCAGCTAATTTAAAATTGAAGCGCACTGCATGGCAGGGTGGATAGCCGACGTGTAGGCATTAGCTGACAGCAGAAGCGGCACACTTCTGAGGCACAATGACTGCTTTACATATTAATGCAAATGTAAACTGATAAAGGCACGAGCTCCGAGAGGTCACAATTAAAGGTCCAAGTGTCATTTGCAACCTGATTGGGTTTTGGTTGGAAAAGAGAGGTAACTGTCTCTTTTGCATTGAAGCCTCTGCTGCCTATTCCCTTCTTGACAGTGACGTGTCCTATGAGTCACAGCTGGAGTGACGGCACATTACGTGTGATGGCAGCTGACGTGCACGTTCTACCTTAGAACACCGATTGGTAATTCCCATTTAAATAACCTACTTGAATACAGCATATCAAGTTCAGTGGAGAGCAAAATGAGAGTGAATGATGATAAAAGGAGTATCCACTCGTATACTGCCAGTCAATGCCCTTCACTGACTCGGTGCGCATGTGCATGGCAACGTTATTATTCAATTCAGATCAAAGGACCATGCAGGGCTTTTAGCAGCATATGGTCCTCACTCCTCGTCAGTCAAACACAAGCAGAACAAGCATTGGCGAAGCCGAAAGATCCTGCCTGTGCAAGATCTATGCAGCTTGGCCGAAAGCTGTTGTTAATTTTAGCCAAGCTGCACTGCATTTGCGCTGCTGTACAACATGGTTTAAATAAATAAATGTTTAAAAAAAACACAAACACTTAAAGGACACTCACCCAACAAGTCTTAAAATGAGAAGGAAGAAAGTTAACAGAACTAAATTCCCTATTGCACTTCACAAGGGACAACTTGTGATATCTGCACATGAGGATTTCATTATACATTGAAACCCAATATTTGGAGGTATTTTGTCAATTTCCATTGCAGCTATTCCAAATTCGAATGAACTTCCATATTGTGACTATTGATGTATCCCTAACTAGCCGCCATGCAATGCAAGTACTCTGACAATTAAATGGACGCTGAGAAGGGCCATGCTGGCTGGTGCGAGGCACTGCATTGGATTGCCATGGGATAAACCACGGAAGGAGCTACGTTGGGGCTAAAAAGGCAATGCTAACTAAGGGAAGGAATTAAGAAAGAGTAAGCAGAATTTAGGACAGGAAGGTGTGTGAAGGAGCAATTAAGCAAAGGCAAAACTGGAGTAAAGCAGCTTGGGCAAGAGAAAAGGAACTGCAATAGGCATGGTTGAGCAGCAAAAGGGTGAAAGTGAAGATCGCATTACTTTCACTGGAGCACAGCAAAGAGCGGCAGAGTATCAGTAATGGTGCAGCAGACAAGAGAGGCTCCGAAGCTGTCTTACGTTCCAGCACGAGCCCATCTCCATCAGGCGGCATAAGATTATTATGAAACTTCCGAATGGACCCTTAGGGCTCACAAGAGCACGTAGCCACCAAGCCTTGGCCTGCTATATGCAATAATGAGCTCTCGGTGTGGGCAACTCCTAGTGGTGGTTGTTTTCACGGGCATTCATTGACAAAGCTGAAACCAGGCCAGCTCAGCAGACCACGAGGATATTGGAGCACCACAAAACAAAATAACACAACAGGCAGGCTGCAAACTCTGACTCTCATGGACGAGGTGCCTTCTATTGTTTTCAGGGCCTGTATTGTTGATTAGCACTGTCTGGCAGCAAACTGTATTTCCTGCTGCTGCGCCCACCGAAACGGCCCCTCAACACTCCAATGCTTGCTGACTGTGTGGCTGTCAACGGCAACAACGGGTACAAGACGTTTTCACCATTGCGGAATTTGCTTCCCATCTAGATTACCAACGGCCAGCCCCATGGACAGTTTGGGTGATGCAGATTCATTTTTGACTCGAGTGTCAGCTTCTCAAAGTGCCCCACCTGCCCTCTAGTTAAGAGAACCACACCTATGTGGGTAGAATGCCCCATTTGGTCCGGCAGATTTCATGGCTGCACATGTAAAAATGCAGCCAGACTCCGGCTTCCCAGACTCCTCAGTTGACCACCCTGCTACAGCAGTTCTGTGCTCTGCAGCAGCACAGAGGCACACAACCTCCTGAGCATCAGAATGGTGTAGTGACTTGGTGCAAACGAAGGTCATCCCAGAGAGCGGCTGAGCAGTGTTAAAGTTATCCGTGGGTGACCAGGTACCCAGGCCTTTTGCTGCCTCACTTGATGCACACAGAAAGGAAGGGGGTGCGGGGAGGGAAACGCTGTGTTTGTGCTCAGAGGGTGGGGGTGGCTCTAAACGTGAAGCAGGAGGGGGAAAGCAATAATAAACAAACGGCAAGGAATCCTGAAAGTAATTCAAGTCAGCGGAGGCCGCAGGGGGCCTGCATCAGTTCGCACTGTGCATGGGGGCACGCACATAGAGAGCGAGCTCTGGAGTTGAACTTAAAAGTGGTCAAGTGTCTTACATTGCCAGTCACTGTAATAAAGGCATTCACACTACCGGCTCATCCAGTCCTTGGCCTCTTTGTCGAACCCAAAGAATGATGCGCAGTTGTGCCTACTGCGATCAGGGCCTCATGGGAAAGTGTGTAAAAGTCACAGCTGTTAAAATATTGACAGAGACAAAAAACACGAGCATGCAGCTTGCCTGTGTGTGCATGTATGCGTTATTGGGGTTGTTAGACACACTGCCTGCTGGAAGGGGAGGCCCAGAGGACGTCCTGTGCTGGACGCCGGGATGCACCACTGAGCCCCCGCCCCGTGGAGCTGTGACCGGCAGCTCAAGCTTTGCTCTCTGCAGGGGTAGATGCACAGTCCCAGGGCACAGCACGGGGATCATGGAGAACATAGCACTGCGAATAGTTCAGCAGTGTCCGGTGAACTAATATGCGGCACCGGAAAAAGCTCAGCAGTGTCCAGCGGTATGTAAATAATCTAAAAAAGGTACGCAGATAGGGTGTGCTGTCTGTTATTGTGTGAGCCCTAACTTTTCGATGGGAAAGCAAAACATACCAGAGAATGAAGCGCCGCAAGGAGTTTTAATGTGGTGAAAAACTCCAGGTTCAAAAATGCTCAACAGTATCGGGTGATATGTGGGCATCGCACATAATAAGGTTCTACTTATTAAAGTGATCGGGGTGTAAGGACATTGTCAAACTGGCCAGGGCTGTCTGTGAGGTACGCAGGCCTCGACGGAGTGAAGGCAATGCCAGGGCCCGGCACTCAGTAGAGAGTGCTGATCAGACGGCGAAAACTGCCTGCAGATGGCAGAGTAGTAAAGGGATGGGGGAAGCATGAACAGGAGGGAGGGGGAAAACGGGCGGCCGTGAGAAGTGTGAAGTAGGGGGCGGGGGAGTGGATGCCTGAAGTGAAGCTGCTGGCGGCACCACGCTGGGGAAGCAACAGATGGCTGGCTTTGATGTGGTGATGCAATGGGGAAGCCTGTGGGGAAATGCGCGTGCTTGTGTGCTTGTCTTCGCGTGAACTGTTGGATATCCGCCTGAAATTCTCCGATGGTTTGAGAACTTTTTTGGCCACTTGAATTCTCCCCTATTTACATTCCTTCGGAATGTCATAGGCTCGACCTAAAAACAGAGAAGACCTAGGCCAGCACTGTGGGCGTGTCATTTTGTAGGAAAGTGCACCGCACATGCATCCTGCTACAATACAATACTACATGGGTATATTTTTTTTTTATTTACCAATAAGATTTGAATCTGTAAATAAAAAAATAGTGCAAAAGAGAGTTTTTTCCCCCCAGAAGCACGGGGCGAAGAATTACATGCCAATGGGGAGAAAATGTAATGTGGACTGCGGAGGGGAAAGAAACAGGTGGATGAGAAATACTAGTGATTAAATATAATTTCATATGATCTGTGCAGTTAGTAAGGCTATCAAATAAAAAAAATTTAAGCAAATTCCGTTTAGTTAACAAAACAGTTTAACAGCACAATAGCAGCAAATGTATTTATTTATACTACTTTGTTATTATATTACATGACTCTATTTGGTCGTCTGCTTGTTTCTTTTGGTTGTATCCGCAAGATCTATAACTTGCGGCGTCAGCAATAACTGAGATTTCATGACTGATTTAAACACTAAATAAGGAAGAATGTATGCCCATAATGCAACAAAGCCAATGTCTTCTATCGAGGACTAATAATTATGCCACGGATTCGCGTTTAATCTATTTTCCAATGTTAGATGTGTCTAGGAACATCAAGCACTTAAGGGTGCTCCCTACTTGTGCCTTTTTTCCTGGTGGCAGTACTTTAGAATTGCAGCTTTCACTTTTGTTGTTCCTTTTAGCATTTGAGCCATTGTAGGCGGCAATCCGTCAGTTTCCATTTATTCAGGGAGTAGAACTCCTGTTGTTGCTTGCAAGATCTTATTACACTCTGAAGTTATACTATTGACTTTGAGTGAGACAGCCTCCTCTGTCCCTCAACTCAAGACTCTAATCGAGGCTTTTTCTCTCTTCTTTGGGTATATGATAAATTGGTCGAAGTGTGAGGTGATGTCACTCACATGTAGGAATCAGAGAGCCATACAAGACGATGTTTGTCTCAGATGGAATACCTCAGGTTTGAAGTTTCTAGGTCTGCTGAGAAATAGATATCTAGAAAATATGCTGGCTGATAATACCCAGCCTTTGATGAATAAGATGGAACAGGACTTTCTGAGATGTTCCCCCTCACAGGTCTCGTTTTGGGGAAGGGTAAAGACAGTTAAGTTGGTGATGGTTCCCAGAAAGAACTATGGGGCATATTATCAAGGGGGTTTATCTCCGCTTTTTTGGCTTTAAAAGCCAAGAAAGCGGAGATAAAATGATCTCCCTATTACCTAGCTGTCGCTAACACCAGTTAGCGACAGCTAGTAGGAGATAGCGACCATCTTGAGCCCCACTTTGCATGTCAGTGATATTTATCACTAATGACATGCAAAGTGGGCGTGCCAAGATGTTAGCGACTGGAAACAGTCGCTAACATCGCTATCTCCTATTACCAACTTTTGGAGATATTCGAGCTAAGCGCGAATATCTCGAAAAGCTAACACCTGCCCTGAGCAGTTCTTAGTCATGTTATCCAATGGGAGGTGGATAACATGGCTAAGAGCATTAGCTCGGTAATGCATGAATATCGCTGACTTTTCAGCGATATTCATGCATTGCGGCCGTTTTTTATCGCATTTGCGATAAACCTTGGTAATACCAAGGTTTATCTGCGGTAAAAATCGCCGCAGCTCTGCGGTAAATTTTTGTCTCTAACCAAGCAATAGCGATAATTATCGCTATATGTTTTTAGTAAGTTGCCCCTGATTATTCCTGTGCGTATCCTTCACGCTATAATTCAGAGCATAAAAAGGTTTATCCTGGCAGGAAGAAAACCATGACTTAAATAGTCAAGGTTAAATGAAGATTCCAGATAAGGATTGCTTCTGCTTCGTAACATGCAGCTTTACTATAAGGCTCAACATTTATCGCAACTGGCTTATCTGTTGGTGCCTGTTACTAAATAGCCACATTGGATGGCATGGGAGGAGCAGAATACTACAGACTCCTGTGGGTTTAGGTATCTTGTACAATTATCATGTGTTTGCAGAACTACTTTGTCCTCCGACCATAAGGGCTGTGTGGCCCACTTGGACAGATTTGCGTCCACTGTTGATAGTGAATAGTACAGTTTATAAAAACGCAGCACTTTGGTGCAATGAGGTAATCACTTAAGATGGAAAGTCGATTAGGTGGGCTCTATGGGAGGTACTGGGAATTAAAACAATTGGATACCTCCTTGATGGGAACTTTCTTTGCATTGCTGGAGAGGTAAACTAGGGTGAGAACCGATTCAACTCGCTGATTTTGGGCTACCTTAGTCTAAGGGGTTTTTCCAAGAGTGATGTGGCTAATATGTACCAAATACTTATTGACAATTTATACTAGTACTTGTTTTGCGACAAAATTCTACTGACAGGAGCTGTTAGGAGTGGAATACTCAGAGGTTGACTGGAAGAAAATCTTAAAAGTATCATGCCCGCTCGCTCAGAGAAGCTCGCTTAAAGTTTGCTTATTTTAAAATTATACATAATTGGTATTGGTCTCCTTTCAAATTGTACAAAGCTCATCTTTTTCTCATTGCACATGTTGAAGGTGTTCTCGGGTTGCATGTGATATATACCACATACTTTGTCATGCCCTGTATTAGATACAATATTGGCATTATATGTGGGAAACACCTACGTTTCACTAGTTTTATTCATTTTAAGGTGTCAGACTAAAATGGCTCTGTTGCATGACTGTCGATTTGGAAAATACAACTTCCCATTGGTGTAGATGGATGTCAACTTCCCTTATGGTGGCTAAGACGTGCATTTTGAGGCATTAGTGTACAGAACAGATGCCCATGCATTAAGATTGGATAGCTGAGCTTTATAGGCTGGCAACATATGATGTAGAATCTACAGGTTTCAAGATCAAATTCATGATTTTGGTGGGGTTTGGAATCCTTCATGAGACTTTGTGGTCATTGATTGTTTTCCTTTGGCATTGGACTATTTCTTTTTCATTCAATCAATAGCATGGGGTTTGGCGTGTTTTCATTTCAGGACTAGATTCTGGGATGATATGCTTGGGGGTTGTGTCGTAATATGTTTGTTTGTGGGGTGGACGATTTATGTGGGGAGGGTTACACTAGGTGTTGGACCCGGCCTCATGGCGTGGTCCTACCCCTCCCACATGGTGGGCCCAGGACGACATCGGCCCTCCACCCAGCATCGGACAGCCCTTTTGCCCGACACTGCACGCCCCAACATTGCTGGTCCGGCCACCATCCCGGACCCCCACTACCGACCGGGCTCCAGCGTGGGCCCCTCACGACCTAAGCACACAGCTGTGCCCAACTCCATCTTGGGCCCACCACGTCACGACCACGTGGCCTCGGCCCCGGCCCAGGCCTCAGCACAGCCCAGACATCGAGGCACCAAGATCCACCCAGGTGGTCGAGTGGCCACTCGACAGATCCCGGAGAGAAGGGTGTTTCGATGGCCCTCCAGCCGTCCCCGGACGCCTGGTTTCGATCGCCCCCGGCCTCCCTGGGCGCTGGCTCCACCCCCCTGCTGGGTGTCTGGACACCATCATCCCGGCCCCTCTGACCCCCAGGCGCGAGGGTCCGGACATCAAAGGACTCCAGTCCTATATCTGGGCCAGCCCTGGATTAGGACGTCAGTTGTATCCTGGACTGGAAAGCCCTGCTGACGCTGTCACGGCCGACCCCAGAAGAACTCATTTTTCCTGGAACCGTACGAGAACTTGAGAGCCTGCTGGCACTGCCGCGACCCACCTTTGCCGAACCATCTTGAGAGCCTGCTGGCGCTGCCGCGGCCCACCTTTGCCGAACCATCTTGAGAGCCTGCTGGCGCTGCCGCGGCCCACCTTTGCCGAACCATCTTGAGAGCCTGCTGGCACTGCCGCGGCCCACCCTTGCCGAACCATCTTGAGAGCCTGCTGGCGCTGCCGCGGCCCACCTTCGCCAAACCATCTTGAGAGCCTGCTGGCGCTGCCGCGGCCCACCCTTGCCGAACCACCTGGAGAGCCTGCTGGCGCTGCCGCGGCTCAACCTCTCGGAACCCCCGGCTCGAGGATTGAGAGCTGTGCGCAGGGTATCTCTTCCTACACCCCAACCGAGACTGTCCCGCTACCCTGATCCCCTCTTGCGAGACTTTACAGACCCCTCGGTCTGCTTGTACATATCACTGAGAACCAGCAGCCTTTATTTCCTGATAAAGCTTACGAACTCGACCTCTGGTGAGGTGTCCATTTGTAGTGTGTGGTTACTCTGCTGTGTGATCCTAGGAGAGGGCCCTCACCCAGGAGGCCTCTCAGTAACGCTCGGCTACTTCTTGACGGAGAGGTGGACCTAGGGGTGGTCAGTCAGACATCTTCTGCCTCCCCCGGGGTCGCCTTTCTAACATTGGTGGCAAGCGACGGGATCCGAGCCGACGCAGATCGTACAGGAGAGGAATTCACTCACTACCGAGAAAAACACACCGCGACCATGACTACTCAGGAAACCAGACCGACAGCGGAATTCCAGAAAGAAAAGATGGAAGATTACAGCCACAAGGAATTAAAACAATTTTGCAAGGACCGAGGCATCGCTACCACGGGCCTCAACACCAAAGAGGATTTTAAATCAGCCCTGCAAGCCTGGGCGGACGCCGATAACGCGCCGCCCCAGAATGAAGACAACCCTGGCCCGAATGGACGCCCGGAGACCGACGCGAACCCAGCGAGGGAAAGAACCGCAGACCTGGACACGGGCCTCCCCCACGGAGACGCCCAAGAACGAGAGAGGAACCGGCTCCACGAGTTGGAGCTCGCCCGACTCCGACAAGGAGAGATACAGCTGGCAGAAAAGAAATTAGCCCTCGAGCAACTACGGCTGGAAGGAGACCTAGAGGAAAGGAGAAGACAACGAGACCTCGAAGAAAAGAAACTCGTGCTCGAGCATGAGCGCGGCCTCAAAGAACTGGAAATCAAGGCCAAGACAACAGAAACCGGCACCGCCGGGGGTAAGGCCTCACCCCCGCCGGGGGACACGAAGGTGCACATACCCAAGGAGGTCGTCAAAGAATACTATAAGAACGACGACATCCAACAGTGGTTCAAGGCCTACGAGGTCGCCATGACCGCCCAATCGAGTACCCCTCAAAGACTGGGGCGCCGGCTTATGGGGGAAGTTCATCAACGAGGGGAGAGACGCCCTGCTAGAGCTCCCCGACGCCGAGATGACCTCGTACGAACACATGAAGACCGCCCTCCTCACTCGCTACGGACTCACCCCCGAAATGTACCGGCAGCGATTTCGAGACTGTAAGAAAATCCCCGGTACCACTTGGGTGGAGTACGTGAACTTTTACAGCAGAGCCTTCGAAGGGTGGATCAGAGGCTGCCAGGTCACCACCTACCAGCAGTTGGTCGACCTCATCCTATGGGAGCATCTTTCCAATAATTGCTTCGTCGAACTCCGGCAGCACCTCCTCGACAGCAAATTGACAGAGCCACGAAAACTCGCTGTCGAGGCGGATAGATGGGTGAGCAACCGAGTTCCCTGGAGTTCGATGGGAGACTACGGCCGGGGATCCCCGGGGAACCATCGACCCCGAGGCGGCGGAGGAGGCCAGAGCAGGGGCCGAGACACCCCTGCGGGGTTATCCCCTACCTCCCCGTCGCCATCCCTGGGTTGGAGGGGAGGCCCCACAGCAAGACCCGGGCCCCGCCCGAATGTTACGTGCCACAGATGCCAGCGACAGGGCCATTATGCGAACGACCCTCTCTGCCCGATGAACCAGCGACTCAGCACCACCGGTCCCCCGAGCCGCCAGATCGCGGCCGCCGCCCTGAGTGCCGAGGGAGGCGAAGAAGAGGGCGACGACACCGAGCAGGCCGAGTGGGAGCCCGCAGCCATGATCTTAGCCTGCTTGGGTGATCGAGACATGATCCCCCGAGACCCGATCCCAGGTAACACCCAGAAATACCGCCAATGGGTCACCATCAATGGACGCCGGGCCGAAGCCCTCCGGGATACTGGAGCCAGCGTGACGGCGGTCCGCTGCCACTTGGTGACCCCAGAACAAATTCTCCCCAACGTCTTGTGCCCAGTACGGTCGGCTGACAACTCTGAAAGTTTGTGCCAGATGGCCCGCATCCCCTTCGAGTGGGGAGGGGTGTCGGGCATGCTGAAAGTGACTGTCCGAGACGATGCCCCCGTGGACTGCCTCCTCGGGAACGACCTGGAAAGTTCCCTCTGGGCCGGCGTAGAGCGGAGAGAGCATCTGGGGATGCTAGGCCTTCCCGAGTGGGTTTGTGCGACCACCCGCTCCATGTCCGCCCGGGCCTCCCCCTCAACGGAGGAAGCCCCGATCGAGGAGCCGGAGTGGCCCACACCTCCACCGCCCGCCGTCCCCGAGGACACGGACCCTGAACCCGGCCCCCAGGGGCCCAGCCATGAGGAAATCACCGAGCTCGGCCACCTGCCGGAACTAGCTCAGTGGCGCCAAGAAGGTGGCCCCACCCGCGAACAATTCCGACAAGAACAGAGCACCTGTCCCTCCCTCGAGGGAATTCGACGACAAGCCGCCGCTCAAGCCGCTGGAGACCCTACGGGGTCCCACTGGGTCTATTGGGACAACGACCTTCTCTACAGTGAACAGAAGATTGCCGAACTAGGGGCCAGCCGGGTGCTGGTCGTTCCCCTCCGATTTCGAGACTTCCTCTTGAACTTAGCACATGATGTGCCCCTCGCCGGGCACCTGGGGCAGGACAAAACTTACAGCCGCCTGGTGACTCATTTCTACTGGCTGAAAATGCGCAACGATGTGCACAATCACTGCAGATCCTGCCCAACCTGTCAAGCCAGCGGGAAGAGCGGGGGGAAAGTCAAAGCCCCGCTCCAGCCGTTTCCCGTGGTCACCACCCCCTTCGAGCGAGTGGGGATAGACATCGTGGGGCCCCTGGACCCCCGCACCCCTCAAGGGCACCGCTTCATCCTCGTGCTGGTGGACCATGCCACCCGATATCCGGAAGCCATCCCCCTCCGAACCATCACGGCCCCAGTAGTAGGCCGAGCCCTAATGGGGATCTTCTCCAGAGTCGGCTTCCCCCGAGAAGTCGTGAGTGATCGGGGCACAAACTTTATTTCCAAGTATATGCGATCCCTGTGGCAACAGTGCGGGGTCACATATAAGTTCACCACCCCGTATCACCCCCAAGGAAATGGACTTGTGGAGCGGTTTAACCGAATGCTGAAGGGAATGATCAAGGGCGTCGAGGAGCCACTACGACGCAAATGGGATGTTCTGCTGCCTTGCCTCCTGTTTGCGTACCGCGAAGTACCCCAGAAGTCCCTGGGGTTCAGCCCCTTCGAACTATTGTATGGGCACCTGGTCCGGGGCCCCCTCAGCCTGGTCAAAGAAGGCTGGGAGACGGCTGTCCGAGGTGCTCCACCAGATGTCTACCAGTACCTCCTGACCCTCCGCAACCAGACTCGGAAGTTCCGGGAACTTGCCGAAGCCAACCTTGAAGCCAGTCAGGAGGAGATGAAACGCTGGTATGACCAGAACGCCTCGTCCATCGAATTCGAACCAGGCCAGCAGGTCTGGGTCATGTCCCCGGTTGAACCTTGTGCCCTCCAGGACAAGTGGACGGGGCCCTTCAAAGTGGTGGAGCGCAAGAGCCCCGTCACTTACTTGGTGGACATGGAGTCCCCCAGGAACCCCCTCCGGGTTCTACACACTAACCGGCTCAAGCCGCACTTTGCCCGCACTGAACTAAGCCTGCTGTTAGCGACCGATGAAGGAGCTGAAGACGACTCCGAACCACTGCCAGATCTCATGAGCACCACTGAGAAGGACGGCTCCATCGAAGGGGTCATGCTCTCCTCCACCCTGACCCCGGAGCAGCACCATGACTGCCGGCAGCTGCTGGGGCAGTTTGCAGATCTGTTTTCCCTCACCCCTGGAGTCACCCGGTGGTGTGTCCACGATGTAGACACCGGAGACAGCCCACCTGTAAGACACCGAGCTTTCCGAGTGCCCGATCGAGTTCGGGCCTGCATCCAGTCCGAGGTGGCCAAGATGCTAGAGCTGGGGGTAGTCGAACCCTCCGACAGTCCGTGGGCCAGCCCAGTTGTCCTGGTCCCTAAAGCCGCCGCCCCCGGCACGCCCCCGGAGCTCCGGTTCTGTGTTGACTACCGGGGGCTGAATGCCGTCACCAGGACCGACGCCCATCCCATCCCCCGGGCGGATGAACTGATCGATCGCCTGGGGGCTGCGAAGTATCTCAGCACCTTCGATCTCACGGCCGGGTATTGGCAGATCGGCCTCACCCCTGGAGCACAAGAGCGATCAGCCTTCTCGACCCCTGATGGCCACTACCATTTCAAGGTGATGCCCTTCTGCATGAAAAACGCCCCGGCCACCTTCCAGAGACTCGTGAATAGAGTGCTGGCCGGGCTAGAAGAGTTCAGCGCCGCCTACCTAGACGACATTGCAGTGTACAGCCTCCGCTGGGATACACACCTGACCCACCTCCGGGAGGTCCTGACGGCCCTCCGACGGGCCTGACTAACAATAAAGGCCAGCAAGTGCCAGATCGGCCAAGGGTCCGTGACGTATCTGGGGCACCAGGTGGGAAGCGGCCGGGTGGCTCCCCTCCAGCCAAAGATTGACGCCATCCGGGCCTGGGAGCCCCCAATCACCCAAACAGCCGTCCGAGCCTTCCTGGGGCTCACCGGATACTATTGGCGCTTCATCAAAGACTATGGAAGCATTGTGGGGCCCCTCACAGGTCTGACCTCCAATAAGCTACCCCAGAAGGTGTGCTGGACCCCAGAGTGCCAAGCAGCCTTCGAGACTCTAAAGACTGCCATGTGCACCGCCCCTGTGCTCCAGGCCCCCGACTACAGCCGAGAGTTTGTGGTCCAAACCGACGCCTCGGAGCACGGCATTGGGGCGGTCCTCTCCCAAGTGAACTCTGAGGGAATCGACCTCCCCGTTGCCTTCATCAGCCGGCGGCTGCTAGCCAGAGAACAGCGCTGGAGCACCATCGAGAGGGAAGCCTTCGCCGTCGTGTGGGCCCTAAAGAAGCTCCGGCCCTACCTCTTCGGCACCCACTTCTGGGTCCAGACCGACCACCGGCCCCTGCGGTGGTTGATGCAGATGCGGGGCGAGAACCCGAAACTGTTGCGATGGTCCATCTCACTGCAAGGGATGGACTTCACTGTGGAGCATCGCCCTGGCAACGACCACGCCAATGCTGACGGCCTCTCCAGATTCTTCCACCTCGGCGAGGAGAAACCCCAAGAAGATGGGTGACTCTCCCCTGCCTTCAGCTGGGGGGGACGCGTGTTGGACCCGGCCTCATGGCGTGGTCCTACCCCTCCCGCATGGTGGGCCCAGGTCGACATCGGCCCTCCACCCAGCATCGGACAGCCCTTTTGCCCGACACTGCACGCCCCAACATTGCTGGTCCGGCCACCATCCCGGACCCCCACTACCGACCGGGCTCCAGCGTGGGCCCCTCACGACCTAAGCACACGGCTGTGCCCGACTCCATCTTGGGCCCACCACGTCACAACCACGTGGCCTCGGCCCCGGCCCAGGCCTCAGCACAGCCCAGACATCGAGGCACCAAGATCCACCCAGGTGGTCGAGTGGCCACTCGACAGATCCCGGAGAGAAGGGTGTTTCGATGGCCCTCCAGCCGTCCCCGGACGCCTGGTTTCGATCGCCCCCGGCCTCCCTGGGCGCTGGCTCCACCCCCCTGCTGGGTGTCTGGACACCATCATCCCGGCCCCTCTGACCCCCAGGCGCGAGGGTCCGGACATCAAAGGACTCCAGTCCTATATCTGGGCCAGCCCTGGATTAGGACGTCAGTTGTATCCTGGACTGGAAAGCCCTGCTGACGCTGTCACGGCCGACCCCAGAAGAACTAATTTTTCCTGGAACCTTACGAGAACTTGAGAGCCTGCTGGCGCTGCCGCGGCCCACCTTTGCCGAACCATCTTGAGAGCCTGCTGGTGCTGCCGCGGCCCACCTTTGCCGAACCATCTTGAGAGCCTGCTGGCGCTGCCGCGGCCCACCTTTGCCGAACCATCTTGAGAGCCTGCTGGCGCTGCCGCGGCCCACCCTTGCCGAACCATCTTGAGAGCCTGCTGGCGCTGCCGCGGCCCACCTTCGCCAAACCATCTTGAGAGCCTGCTGGCGCTGCCGCGGCCCACCCTTGCCGAACCACCTGGAGAGCCTGCTGGCGCTGCCGCGGCCCACCTTTGCCGAACCATCTTGAGAGCCTGCTGGCGCTGCCGCGGCCCACCTTTGCCGAACCATCTTGAGAGCCTGCTGGCGCTGCCGCGGCTCAACCTCTCGGAACCCCCGGCTCGAGGATTGAGAGCTGTGCGCAGGGTATCTCTTCCTACACCCCAACCGAGACTGTCCCGCTACCCTGATCCCCTCTTGCGAGACTTTACAGACCCCTCGGTCTGCTTGTACATATCGCTGAGAACCAGCAGCCTTTATTTCCTGATAAAGCTTACGAACTCGACCTCTGGTGTGGTGTCCATTTGTAGTGTGTGGTTACTCTGCTGTGCGATCCTAGGAGAGGGCCCTCACCCAGGAGGCCTCTCAGTAACGCTCGGCTACTTCTTGACGGAGAGGTGGACCTAGGGGTGGTCAGTCAGACATCTTCTGCCTCCCCGGGGTCGCCTTTCTAACACTAGGCATTGCTTAAACTGTGCTGGTTAAGAATGATGGCTCTTCTGTTTCATATTGTTCTTTTTTTGTAATGTTCTCTCTTCTTTCTTTCGATCTCATTATTCCTTATAGGAATCGTATATATTTTAGTATTTATGTTGAAGTGAGGTACTTTGTATTGATTACCGTTATATTTCATGTATTATGAAAATCACAATAAAGAAATGTTCTAAAAGAAAAAAAGAAAAAGAAGAAATGCAGCCTGACATGCTGGGTCTTGTCTGGTAAGCCCAAGTGCATTTCTTAACTGGCCTGCCCATTGATAAACAAAAAGAAATCCTTTTGGTCTTACTTTTTTTTTAAGGTCCAAACTGTTAGTCACCATAATAGTGAAAACCTCCTGGCTGCAAGAAAGCAAGAAAGAACTGGAATTAACTTGGTATTTATGACTAAGTAGGGATCAATCAGAAGGACGGAGTAGTGTCCTATACATACATCCTCTATGAGGAGACAATTTTAGTGGTACACTCGTTCTTCAAGGAAAACAGATGAGATCTAGGGGAGCCTATGACTGTCACCAGATCTAGTCGGACTCAGGTACCATGTCTTAGTTCATTTATTTCTTCTAAACCAAATACGAGGATCTTTGTTTTGGACGTATTAGCATCCAGTTTATTAACTGTATTATAGACACATAACCCTTCTAACGACCTCTCAAGATGAATACTAGTTTCATTCATAATATACAGAACCATCCACTGAAAGAGTTGTTGAAGGACCTTGACTTTTCCTAGGCTTGGCAGGAAGCAGTCTTTACAATGATACCTTTTCTAGGCACGCAAGTATGCCCCTACCACGCATGATAAAGTGAGTGTAGTGTATGTATACTCAAATAATGGTATGGCTACATTTAGCACTTAGAGGTGGGTAGTGCTATAGGGTGGTAATGGTAATGGAGTTATGTGGTGGTAAAGAGTAGTAAGGGACATTTTAGGGCTATGGGGTGGGTAGTGGTAGAAGAAGTTAAGGAGTAAATTAAAAAAGTGTGATGGTGGATTCTGTACCCTCCCCTAAAAATTGAAAAAAAAAATATTCATTTTAAGTGTAGGTAGTGGTAAAGGGGGGTAGGGATAATTTTACAGTTTAAGGGTGTGTAGTGGTTAAGGCACATTAGGATACAATTACATTAAAATGTGGTAAAGGCATCTGTGTGGTATTGTCATACAACCGCCAAAATGCAGCTATTCTTCAGACCTTTATTGATGTGACCTCATCTTGAGACTCTGGTACCATTACCAGCCTTTACCCTCACCTAAATGTCTGAGTGAAGGGAGGCGATACTTATTAAACATATGAAATACCCCATGTAGCAAGTTTTCCCTCCAAACGAAAATGGTCTACACTGTCGAAGGCAGCAGTACAATAGTATATGTACCAGGTGAACAAGTTCGCCATCCCCATCCCCCTCCTCCCAACATCAGGATACCAGAAAGACAATAAACACCATGTTTACAACACTCTCCGCTATGCTAAACGTAGGATTAAACCCTGTTTTGATAGAAACGTTATTGATTGCTTAGATTCAACAGCTTTCTAATTCACCTAAAGGGATAATAGGGTGTGTGTTTGCCTCAATCTTTAGCAGTGCAATTAATAGATAATTATTAGGGTCACCCTTTTATTAAGGAAGTGAAGCAAAGAGCCTCTGAAGGAATTAGGAACCTGCTGAATATGCAATGTGGCTTTAAATAACAAATTAAGGGCCATATGTACAAAAGCATTTTTGCGGTCAAAAACGGCCCTATTCTCAAAATGTGGCTTTTTCCAATGCAAAAATGCCTTTTCATATATACAGAACACAAATTGTGATACAGTAAAATGTGACCAAATCAGGGACAAGGAACTCAGCAACAGCATTAACTCACTGAGCGATGCCACATATAAATACAAAGCTGTGACCTACATATTAGATGCTGTGCTTTCTAGTATGATAAACCATACACAAGTATATATTGGGATTCATTTATAGGCAGACATACAAGGAGTGTGCCTGCATAAGCCACTATTAGTAGCAATGATAAAGTGTAGATGCCCTGGTACTTTTAGTGGTAAAAACACTATAACATATTGCCTTGAAATCAAAATTACTTTAAAGCTGTATAGCCAGTTATTCACCATGGCACTCATGCAGGTTTGCAATGATCCCCGTGTGCTATCTAATCACGATACAAGTGGGTGCGGGGGCGGAACTTAATTCTGCAGAGTTACATACAAACTAGGCCTGGGCGGTTAACTCTACTCTGCTCACTGAGTTTGCAGAGTTTTCCGCACTCTGCAAAGTGCCAAAAAACTTGCAGAGTTTTTTCCTCCGTCGTGCTAGCCAATGTCAAGTTGGCAAGCGTGAGCGAGATAAATCCTCCTTTCCCAGCGAGATTTCTCAATGCAGGCAGTCAGATTTCTCAACGTGGGCGTTCATGTATGGGCACGACCACCCGCATCGAGAAACCTTCCGTTCACGTTGAGAAAGTTGCAACTCGGGTAGAAAATCTACAAGAGTGGCAAGAAAAGAAGCAGGGCCCTCTTGCGCCGAACATAGTGCAGTTTGTGCTGATTTTACAGTTTGGGAAAAACACAAGGCACTGAAAATCAAAGTGAACGACATGACCAAATGAACTTCACCGCTTGCGGAACTCCGCATAGCGCAGTGGATTTTTTGGGTCACTTTGCGGAGTTCCACATGGCAGAATTCCGCAAAACAACAGGTGGAAATATACATGTTGTGCTGCAATTTAGCACCAGTAGTTTGAGCAGTGCAAAATAAATCTCCGTAAACGACACCATGAGATGCACAAGAGCACGTGGCCATTTGAGTTGATTTTGCTGCCGCTTAAGTAGAAAATTCACTTGAGCTGCAGCAAATCTTCTTGATAAGCAACCCTCTGACCGTGATCGCCCACTTTAGAAAATGGTGCTAGAGGATGCCAAATCTCGCTTGAGCTCACATTTCTGGAGCCTTGCATGAAAATATTCTGATACGCAACGATGGAAGGAATTTGGCCGGAACTCAACGCTACAAGAGTAATGCGGAGTCGCCATATTCCGCAGGCCCACCCTAGACACAATAAAAGATAAAGCGTCAACATTTCGTCCTAGACACATTTACATGTGTTTCATCAGGAGTAAGCCATCTATCTGTCTTTGTGTTCTATGTTATTTCCAGATACTGAAAAGGCTTCTTGTATCTTTCTGAAGTGAGAAGTGCAAAGTGCCAATCAAGTAATGTAATAGCCCAGCTTTGTAAGCTCAATATAATGTTCAATAAACTCAGGGCAAAGAGTCTTGTGTGCTTTAAAAAGCTGCTTTATATTTGCAGTAGCTCAAATCCACACACTTCTGTTAACTCATGATCAGCGTTCCGTTCAGCTGGGAATGCTGATGTATCATCGCTAACCAATCAATTCCACCATGTTTATAAAACATTTCTTAATGTTTTGTGAAAGAACAGGGTTGTGCCTGTACTGTCAACTCTGTCCGTTCTGACTTGCATAATTACAGTGGTGCTGGAACAATTTTCAGATTAGGGGTGCTGCAATGTTACATCACTGAAGTCATTAGGATTGTGATAATTTAAGCATCACACTAAGAACAAGTGTAGTGAATGAGCAACGTCCATACCACAAAAGAGTGGTAAAGGTGTGGTGTGTCGTCTGTGGTGTATTTTAGAGCACAGTCGCACATATGTTACTAAAACACTGTGTGGTAGGACACTGTCATTTACAGAGAACACATAATTGGCCATTAAATTTGCACAGACGTACAGTTTTACAGACAACTATATAGCACACAAATGATGAGTGGAAATCAGATTTCCCAAATATGTAACATTTGTGCTTCACCCAGTAAAGTGTCTCAATTTGTTTTTATCATATTAGAATGTCCATTCCCATCCTACTTTATAATTGCCAAAAACGGTGCTTTTCTAACTGCTGATATATTTTAAATAATTTGTACAGCTCCTATACAGGTGTTAAAATTGTGTTGTGTTGGCATTGTGCAGCTTTTCCTCCTACACTCCTTGTACCCCAGCGTGATAGTCCCATAGTTTACTTTACAAAGCCTCTTGTTATGTACTTTTTAAAAGAAAAATACAAGCCTTAGCTGTCTTCAGTTGTAGAATAGAAATCACAAATGGAGTCGGGATCTGGGGGGAGGGAAGTAGACACACGCTTTAGTAGAATAAAGAACTATATGTACACACAGCAGAATGGATAGTCACAGGCCCGCATTGCAAGGATAAATCTCTGAAAAAATATGTAGATAAGCAGCATAGAGGCACCAGATGTGGGAGGTTAGGCCTTGCAGAGAAGAAGTAGGCGTGTAGGGAGTGAGCATATCCAGGCTTCAAAGAACAAGATAAGCCAAGGACACAGGTACTGTAGAGGTGATGTGGAAATGTAACAATAACACGTGCACGCGTCACATTCCATATACGAGTGATTAGTTGTTTTTGCAGAAAGTAGTACCTTTTGATATAATGTTGTGCTTGGGCTAAATTTTGATTTAATATGTAATTGTGTGACAAAATGACGTTTGCAAAGGTAAAAAATAAACCTTTCTTGTAAATTGAAGTTCGATTCCAGTTCCACAGAGTGGACGACCCTCTGTGCGCTCTTTTTATAAACTTTAGGCTATGCTGCCAACAGAAGTTTCGTGGGACAACATTTTCACTTTGTAGAGAAAGAAAAATAAACACAAATTTTTGTTTTTACATAATAAGCAGCATTTTGACAGAACATATAGCCTGAAATTTGACCTCTGTCTATGAATGCACAACAAATGTGACACGATTGAAATCAAAATGTATAGGCATCTTTATGGCTCATTCACATTCTATTTTGGGGGTGCTTACAGCACTGCCATACCCCTACTTTGCATATTTATAAACACACGACGTAAACAGATGTAGGCCCAACCATATGTGTTGTAGAGTTTATCATCAGCATTCCCCCTAAAAAAGGCGCCGTAAACTCGTTTTAACTTTATTTTACAATACAGGGAAAGGGCCAGCCCAGGCCCAGAATAAGGTTCTTTCCCAAACAAGCAGTATGTTTGTTTCGTCAGACCTGAATACCAGTTCCACTTTATTTCGTCACAGCTCTTCACACATTCGTTTTTAACTTTGCTGTCTTAAATAATTTACATTAATTTACGCATTACACAGATCCCTCTAAAAATACCACGCTGAATTGGTGCAAAAATCGCGTACTCTTCCAGGTGTAATGCTTGATTCCAGTGCTTTAAATGGGCCGGTACTCACCGGTACTGAGTACCGGCACTTCCGATTTTTTTTACCCACAGTACCGGCACTTCTCCACAGACAGGTTAGAGTACCGGTACCGTGATGTTGTCATTTGCTGCAAGCAGCATGCTTGTCGTTATTATGGGAGTCAGCGGCTCGGGTATACGTGTGTCACAATCAGAAGTGTAAGCTGTGTATTTCCATTTCCTGCCAATGCCCACAGTCTGTGTGTGAGGCAGGCTTACACCGACGAAATTGAGTTAAAGTTGGCGTCAGCGAGTGGTGGTGCGCTTGTGTATTCCGCTTAGTGCTCTATTGTTTACGGCGATAACATTTCCCTCCTGGGGTCAAGGTCTGCAAAAGGGCAGAACTTGTTTCTAGAGCTAGTACAAAAGAAGCTGAACATTACAGAGTTATTCTGTCTTCTGTTTTATCTTGGCAGTTGGCACAGGCTCCCAGGTGCTGGTAATGGTAAATCATTGTTTTGTTCATTGACCAGTCACACCAATGCCCACAGCAGGCGCGCAACACCCATTGGGATCACGGGGCTTCAGCCCCCCCCCCCCCCCCCCGTCGTGTTTGTCAGCCTGGGCGAAGAAAGGTTCGCGGGCTGGCGAGCATCTAATTGCAGCCCCACCCGAGTACTTAACAGGGCCGGACTGGCTACCAGGCAGTTGTGTGTGCTGCCGAGCAGGGGGATGCTTTCGTTGATGGGGACCTGTGTGTGCAAAACGAAATTCGTTTTGCTTTTTTTTTTTCAAAGCGCACGCAGGTCCCCATCAACGAAATACGCCCATACCACGGAGAATTCATCTGCATCCCCCTGCTCGGCAGCACACACAACTGACCAGTAGCCAGTCCGGCCCTGGTACTTAACAGGTCATTTAGTTGTAAATGAGGCTTTTAGTAGTTCATGAAGCTTTTGTTATGTGTTCACCCCTTCTTACAGCCACTCTGTCTAAGTTCGGAAAAATTAGCCCCCCCCCCTGAAATATTTTTCAGCCCCCCCCCCCCCGAAATTTGGCTCTGGCTGCCCGCCTGGCCCACAGTATATCTAAACGGCAGTTTATTGCTTTTTTCTCTTTCTTCGCCCAACAAAAAATGGATAAAGAAGGGATTACATTGCAATGTAGCCAAGATATTGTTCTTTGTAATTTGTTTTGTAAGTTTCAACTCATTTGAAAATACATGGCTATGCATTTATGTTCAACGAAATTTTTAAAGTCATTATATTGCCGAGCACGTAAGATGGCATGAAATCTTTTCCATCTATTTTTTGTTGTGTGGGCTTAGTGGAGTTATCACATTAAATAAATAAATAAATCCACGGCAGGCGCAGGTTAGGTTTCTCCTGCAGGGCAGATTTCGCTCTGCTTCGGAGGAGCATCATGTGCAATCGGTTAAGCTGTTTTATTGCCATAAACACATTCCTCGTGTGTTTTGACGTGCTGCAACTGGTACAGAAGATGGCTGTAATGCCAGAAACCGGTCCTCGAAAGCTTGTTTCCGGTCCAGGGAAGGCATGGCTTGACAGTTCGGGCTGGACTGTTCCCATGAGGCACAGGGTCAGACTGATTTGCATATAGCCATGTCTGAACAGGGGTGGCAGAGTGGGCTAAAGAACGGTGATGGATCAAACCCAGATCTTTTGACTGGGTGTGAGTGTTTGATTGGTTCAGATGCTCCGTCCATCACCACCCCCTTTTGTACCGCAACTGGTACAGAAGTCATTATGTACGATCATATAGTGCTCTTTGCCCCGCCCGTAGCTCCGCCCACTTGCCACACCTCTATTCTAATGAGTACCTGCACCTATTTTTTCCCATTTAAAGCACTGCTTGATTCTTTTTATTTCTTTTCTTTTTTTTAATACAGATTTATATAGCGCTCAGTTATCAGAGCGCTTTACATGCGCACCTGCTACGTTACACAAGGTCCCTTTTTGGGGTTAGGCATGGGGAGATTAATTATAACAGCCCAGAATCACAGGATGTTCTGCCGAGATTAGATCCTGCGTCCCCAAGTCCAAAATCGGTAGTTCTGGCCGTTACGCCTCATCCTCTCCCCTAATGATAATAGTTTTCGATATTGGTCTTTTCCGGTATTTTGATGGGGACTCACAAGTGACCCTCATTTAAAAAGATGAGGCCTCGCATTACATTACACCCAAAACGTAGAAAAAAATCGCTAGCCACAACATTTTATAAGCCCCCAAAATATTCACCGAGTCTAATGAATTTCAGCATAAAATGAATCGGTTTTGGTCAAAATGACTCTTGGGCTGTATATTTTCAACGACATCGAGACGACATATTAAGTAGAAATAAAGCACGCAGTTTGCGAACTATTTCGTCTCAAAACACTACGACCAGGTGTAACTAAGACCTACATAAATTGTGTTTATTTTCTCACCCTCAGAAGGATGGAAGGCTGCGTGAACCGACTAAGGCTGCGAGTTGAGATATTGTCTGTTTACACCTAGATTTTGCTGAGCAAGCCTGCTCACCTTTCATCTACGGAAAAACTCCACCCCTGGACCCTGCCCTCTCCCTTCATTCATAAATTTAGTAAATTTGAGGATGAGAGTACACGAATATGAAGGCATCCATAATCCCCGATAAAACAGTCTTCGTTTGAACTGTGAATGAAAACAAATCTCGCATGTTCTGAAGCTGCTGAGGGTTCTCACAGTCTCGCAAACTACCAAATTACTTTGTAAATGTCCGTACCTTGCTGTCGAGCTGTAATTGCACACCTACATTCGCGCGTCACACTTGAGCGAAGAAGTCAGCGTTGGCCTTTTGTCGTTTCCCTTTTCTTGATCGATGTGAGGTGTTCTAATCTAAGAGGTTTACAGTAGAGACTTCCACAGCCTCACCTAGTCATTCAGGGGGCGGGGCGGATGTCAGGTGCCGCCTACCTCTGAGACGAACAGCAGTGAGCACAATAGAGACAGCTGCTATAACAAACATTGGCAAAGCTAATAAATATCGCCTATGCGAGATCAATTGGCTTTGTCATTTGTTTTTTACATGTTGCACTGCAAATAATTAAAATGTGTTATAACGCGGTCAGCGCTGGCCGCATCTTCACGCTTTTCTATTTTTACTTTAAGCCATACTGGCTGTGCAACATGCAGAGGATGGCACTAGGGTGACCGACTGGCATGGGTGCAAATTCAGGACAGTAAGTGTAAAAATTCAGGACAAAGGGTCAAAAATTCAGGACAGAATGTCAAAATTCAGGACAAAACTTCGGGACAAAAGGCAAGCTTTACAGACAGAGGAAGTTGCGCGATAGTATAAAAGTGTGTAAATAGACAACCACTTAAGTACAAGTCAAAAAAAAATTATATTAAGTTGAGACAATTTTGCACTTCCTGGTTTTTTGGTATGTGTGCAGCTTTGAGCAACTGTGCAGATCTTTTTGTGGTATTTCATCTGATAATAATCTATTTATATGGTTACTACACTGGGTTGTCCAGTCTGATATTTTGTTTACAACTCCTGGTCCTACGCAGGCATGTTTGGTGAGAGAAGCGGTCAGGAAGGTCTGCTCGGATAGACTTTATTACTAGCATCTCATATCTGCCTGCCATTGTGAGATGTAAAGCGGCACGCATAGGTGAACTAAAGGGAGGATTGCTGTGATGAACCCACTATAGGAACACTTTATGGGTGTTTCAGCAGGAGGAACTTAAAATATGGAATCTGACTTTGCTTATGGGGGATTTGCAAAGAGTTGCACTAGCTGACGGAAGTCTCAAAGGCGCTTTTCCCTGCAGCTTTCTTAAAGAAGTCACTGTCGATACACTATCACATGGTTTATTTTTGACACCTTGCCCATTGCTAAAAACACATTATACATCTCAAGCACAGCTCATGGCACTGTGAGGCTCTCCTTATAACCTAACACCTAAAATAAAACATGCAAACATTTACAATTACGAGTGTAACATTCAAGTAGCAGTTGGGTGTCACTCAAAATGTCATATGCATGATGTATAGATCCCACACGTAAGCACACATCAAATACAGAATAGTCACACATAGGAAAGGGAGTAGCCAGAAAATGTAAATACCTCCCACTCTGAACTAAAGGTCTTATCACACCAAGAAAGCAAAGTAAGTCATTACAACCCTCCCCAGAAGAGCTCTCTTGTCCAAGGATCTAACCATTCATCCTTCCATCAAAGCCCTGATATCCACCATTTCAAATGTACATTCTGTCATCTATTAATTCTTTCATCCATCATTCAGTCTTTATTCTGTCCTTCCGTCTGTGTGCCCATCCATATCAATTCTTTTCAACCATTTGCAAACCTATCCATCATCTTTCCTTCCATTCATCATTTCACTCATCTGTCCCTCCATCCACCCTTTCACTCATCCATCCATCATCCATCCACCCTTTCACCCAAGCCATCCTTTCACTCATCCATCCACTCTTTTACCCATCCATCCATTCACTCATCCATCCAACCATTTACCCTTTCACCCATCCAGCCATCCTTTCACTTACTCATCAATCCTCCCATTCAACCTTTCACTCATCCATCCTTTCCTCAAGCTCTTCACCCTCCCTTTCAATCTGTGTGCATTCTTTCACTCATCCATCTTTACATTCTTCTTTTCACTCATCCATGCACCCATTCGCCCATCCATTCTGCCAATCATTCACAAATGCTTTTACTCATCCATCCATCCTCCCATTCTCTCTCCATTCCCCTTTCACTTAGCCACCCATCCTTCTGTGGAAAAGTAAATTTTGCTATGTTCTGTGTCCCTACGCGTCCTCCATCATATGTTATATGTGCATGATTAATATGCATATGTTATTCCCCATGTTTGATTAAAGACGCAATTATAGTTGTGTCCACCTCTAGTATGCCAGTTTCCAGTTCTCGTGAATAATACGAATATCAGGCCTATGTAAAGCTACGTTGCCACGTTTCTCAGTGTGCACGTTAATGCATTGTAAAGTCCCCGTTTCTAGGCCTCAAAAGGGCCTGGACACCAGATTCAGCTCCTGTCCCCTGAAGCCTCGCTGAGGAGCGATACAGCCCCCACCTGTATCCTCGACCCTTCACTTATTTCCTGCCTCGCAGTGCCCGACCCAGCTTGGCTCTGCCTCTGAGTCTGCCAAGAGTATGTTATGATTCGAGTTATCAGTACAGCCCTCCTTCTCTGCATTCCTAAGCTACTGAATCGCATCAATAGTTTCCGTCATTGTCTAGCCTTTACGGCCCCATGTTAGAGAAATACTGTATTAATGGTCATTTAATATTCTTCATCACGCACTACATGTAGAATAATGCATGCTCCAGTCTTAGAGTCTGTTAGCTTTTCCCCTCCTGACTTCTAGTTTATATCAACATGTTCTCTAAACATCAGATACTAGATACTGCTTAGGTACATGTCGCCCTGACTCTCCAGACTTCAGTCTCTGCTCCTAGCACAGAGTTCATAGCCCCCAGCTTCTCCTAGTAACACGTCATTGCCAGTTTGCGCGCACCATCAGGTTAGAGGTCCCGGCTCCTTAGGTAGCCCCCTCCATGGGTTCCGCCCCATTCATGACATATTCTGTTACGTTTGCATCACATGTCTATGTATACGCCCTGTTACACCTACTTTCACCCTTATCTTTCGCGACTGCTACGCGTCACGCTTTCTGCTCCACCCACTGTTACGCCTATTGCAATGTAATGCTATGTGTTTGCGTTATGTATATATGCTCATGTATTGTTATTAAAAAGTTATCCGTTCCCTTGTTCCGATCCTGACCCCGGCAGCTGCCATCCTATTCCCGTGCAGGTCGTCCTGTTCCTGTCCTTATGCTGTATTAAACCTGCAAAACTCCTACTACCTCGAATCTTGACTCTTATTTATTGAGCTATCTGTTATTCATTTATGCATTCAAAAATAGGGTATTATTTATTTATTTACCACATAATGGCGCCCGAACAGGGACTTGCCCTTTCCCCACGCGTCGGTGAAGCCACGCCGACCCCCTGACCCTCTGCAGTCGTGACGGAACTCTTCTGCGCACCGGCAGATATTTCTGCTTCAAGTATCCCTCAGGCCCACGGAGGAGACGGAGGAGGCGGTCCAGCATCCAGACGAGACGGTGGAGGAACGCGGCGAGTCCCGACCAGAGCCCAAGCCGAGAGTCCAAGGTCCGAGGTATCCGGAGGTCCACCCGTAACTGAAGTCCGAAGTTCGTCGTCCGTCGTCGTAGCAGTCCAGTCCAGTCCGAGGCCTTCCGTTCTTGCTGCCCGGTGAGTACCGTTACTGGGGTAGTATCTAGACAGGGTCAATTTAATTGACCCTGGTCCGTGGGTTGGTGGTACACAAGCCCACAAACGAAGTGTCCACTCCGGTGGATACGGGTCCTGACGTGTCTCTTGATGAGACCGGTAAGTTTCGTACTGTTTCAGCAGTGCATCTAGTTTCTGTTCTAGTCAGTTCTGTTCTCGAGAAAATTCATGTATTCTGTTTTCCGTATTCCAGGTAGTATTCTGTTCGAACTGTTATTTTAAATGTTCTTCATGTATTTTAATGTCGTGGTATGAATGGGGAATAAGTATCGTGTTCATTGTGTATTGTATTGTGTCTAGATTACAGTTCAGTCATGCCCTTGTTTTCCAAGTTACGTCAGTTAAAAACTAGAAAGGGTCTGCTGGAAGCAGCAGTTCCAGTCCCGCCTAGGGACAGTCCAGGTCATTTTATGTATCAGAAGCATGGCATAAGCGCCATATTGTATCTAGATTTATGGGTCGAGTATACCAAACAGTTAGAGGAAAAGTATAGATGGCCTGTGTCAGGCACATGGGATGCCGAGTGCATCATGAGAGTAGAAGAAGCATTATGGAAAAAGAAAGCCAGACAGTCACAGAAAGATGCCATCGAGTTATGGCGCAAAGAATCTCATAAAAGAACCGAAAAAGAAATCAGAAAGTCAGAATTAAGTAGAGAATCCTTAGAACGAGCCCAAGAAAGGGAATTAATTGAGATTGGTGAACAAGTTAAAACCGAACAGTCAGACAGACAGAGGCATGCTCTTATTAAGGGTATGTATCCTCTTCTTGCCGAGGGCCTGCCAAAAGCGACCTCAGAGTCATCCAGTAACTTTCCGCCACCATTAGTTCCGACTAAGCTACGTCACAAACAGACCGCAGCTGATATTTTCATTTCGTCCTATTTGGACGACACAGTCCCAGAATATGCAAATCCTGTTCGCGCTCCGCCAGTCCCTGTAAATCAGGCACTTCCCGTTCCTCCAGACACCGGGGTACCCCTTGCAGTACCTGCTACGGCCCCCCTGGTCCAGCCCGCCATACCAGTTCAGCCCGCATTTCAATTTCCTGCCACACTAGTACGAAGAGGATCAGTCGACGATTCTAGTTTAGGGGCCGCAGGAGGAGGTCCTCCTCAGACCCCGCCGCCACATAAGCGTTTAACGTCAGCCGAATTACATGCACAAGCGTCACAGCGTACGCCCAGACATCAGACGGTAGCAGAAATAAGAAAAGCCCTTAATGAATGCGGCTATGATCCAGTCCCAGGCGAGGATAATATGGTTTTATATTCATTCCGCGTAAGAAAGGTGGCCGAGTATCTAGTCACCCTACCGAATATGAAAGAAGACCTAGACAGAATATATCGTTTCATCCGTACAGGGGATGATCCAGAAAGCATTAGCGAAGCCATGTCTCAAAGGAAAGCCGAGATCCAGCTCATGATATTAAAGTTTCTGATTAACTGTCTAATAAGAGAACAAGATTACCCGTCTAAAGATCCAGCCGAAATGAGAACCCTGACAAGGTGGAGTGATAATATAGCCGAGGGTAAGCACAAGACCGTCGGTGCTATGGAGAGTATGTACAAGAAAATCCGTAAAGAAATAATAAAGTTACACGAGCAGCGTAAAGCAGCACAAGTAAGCGAGAAAGAAAGTAACTCTGATACTGAAGAGGTAGAGGACGAAAATTCCGCCAGAATAGCGTATGTAGGGAAATCTAGATTTCCAGATCGCCATTTACGCCTAGAACACAAGTCTACTTTCCATCATCCAGCACCAGAACAAGGTTCTCTAGAACAAGTGTTTCAAGCTACCGATCACATTCTGAAATCACGAATCGGTTACAGTGAGTTAAGTACTATGCATGAACAAGAACTAGCCCGATCAGCAGTCCGATGGACTACTGATTCTACCACTTTTCCAGACGAAATAGTGGCACAAATGTTTCTGAAAATGCCCCCAGCCGAGCAACGACTGGCGGGTATATATATGATTCAGCACCTCATTACATTGTATGAGGGTCAGCACTCTGATCCAGGCCCGTTACATGATATCCTGAACGAGTTACTCCAGTATAGATGGAAAGGTTTAGGTACCGATTTAATTAGTGTCATTCTAGAACAGCGTCACAAATATAGAACGTTTTTGAACCCGCATTTTATTCATGTCTCACCCCCAGAAAGTAAACCATTTTACATGGAGAGACAGAATCCGTTACGAGAAGTCCACCCAGTTAGAGGAACGGGTGGCGAACTAGAACGAGTGTTTGTTTACACTCCGATCACAAAGATGGAACTCTTAGAGATGAAAAAATTAATTCCCTGTCATGATAAAGATCCAGCAGGGTTCCATCGAGAATTAAAAGACATGCTCCGTATGGGAGAATACACGTATCCAGATATAATTAAAATGTTAAAGGTTCTGTTGCCCGCAGGGGTGTATGAAAAGCTCAAGGAAAAAGAATGGGAGGTGGGAGAGAAAAAGATCGATTGGGCAGTTCTAGAAGCTGAAGATAAGGCACGAGTACCAGGTACCGGTCTTGGAGCAAAATGTAAAGAATTACCTGAATTATTGATTCAAGTTTTACCCAGATTGTTAACAACGAAAAGGGAAGACTGGGATGCAATCTCAGCCTGTAAACAGAAACAAGACGAAGACATTAGTGATTTTTATTCTAGATTTGAGAAATGTTTTAGCATCAACAGTGGCCTCAAGACAAGTAGTGAGTCATACCCTCACCTTTTTGTTACTAAATTAGTCGAGAATTCAAGTCCACAAATTAAGAATCGAGTTTTGAAAGTCGAAAGTACCTGGCAAGCAAATACCCCTTCCCAGATGTTACAGATGCTCCAATACCACCAGAATAGAATCAGAGAAGAGCAAGAACACGAAAGAAAGCGTATGAAAGACACGAAAATGAAAGTACTAGTTGCACAATCTGTTCCTCAAGACAGTCAGAAGAGGGGTCCGAATCAAGCCAGTCATCCTGCAGCTCCCGTTAAAGGGAACTGCAATTATTGTAAACAGCCAGGTCATTTTATAAACGAGTGTGCAGTTCTGAAACACAACATAGCTACTGGTAAGACTAAAGAAAGACCACGTCCGCCTAGACAAGAACAAGTTTCACAGATTCCTCAGCCACAGAATGCACCACAGACAGTTACAGCACCGCAGCCCATCGCTGCAACACAGCATGTTACACAGCAAATGTATCAGTATGCACAGTCCGAGTATCCAGAGTACCAGCAGTATTCATGAAACAGCCTAGAGAGGGAGGTAGGCTTGCCTCTCATCGAGATACCTGTAGATCAAGAAGGTCCCTATGTTCATAGTCAAGTATTAGGGAAAGACAGAAAGTTTTTGATTGATACAGGGGCAAGTAGGACCACAATTAGTCACGCCGAAGTTCCAGGGGCTCCGCTCTCAGGCTCTAGAAATGTTTCCCTTGGATTTTCAGGAAAACCCATCGTAAATGAAATATCAAAGCCAGTTACTCTAGAAGTAGGTCCATTGTCCCGTACTACTGACCTGTTACTTACTAAGTCATGTCCAGAGAATCTATTAGGCATTAAAACACTGAAAGAGTTAGGTGCAGTTATATGCTGTTCCCCAGAGGGAATACGATTGTTCCTGCGTGACTTTAAGGGTCACTATGTATTACGAGATTTTGATCCCAGATTGTCCAATGTTCCGCAGCATTTATGGGCGCAAGGTCCAACTGATGTAGGTTATATGCAAATCACACCCCATCGTGTGACTCTCAAGCCAGGTGTAGTATTACCACGAATCAGACAGTATAGATTACCACCTGAGGCTGTAGCAGCCTTATCCAAAATTATTGACGAGCTCATCGCTCAAGGAGTGGTTGTAGAAACTGACTCCAATGTATGCAATTCTCCGATCATTCCAGTCATGAAACGTACTGATCCAAATGCACCCCCAGTATATCGATTAGTGATTGACCTACGAGAGCTTAATAAATGTATTATTCCTCAGTACCCAGTTGTCCCAGATATATCTTCCCTATTGACAGCCATTGATTCCGAAGCCACGTTCTTTACTGTAATCGACCTCAAGAACGCATTTTTCAGTGTTCCCATTCATCCAGACAGCCAGTTCCTTTTCGGATTCTGTTTAAATGGAAGGAGCTATATGTTCACACGAGCTCCTCAAGGTTTCACAGAAAGTCCTAGTATTTACAGTCAAGCACTCAAGAGACAGCTTGATAATGTTCACATGCCAACTGACACTGCCCTGCTCCAGTATGTCGATGATCTACTGATCAAAGCCCGTTCTGAACGTGCTTGCGAGCGAGCATCCCTCACAGTTCTGTATTTCCTAGCCGAGATGGGGCACAAGGTGTCCCCTTCGAAGCTTCAATTCTGTGTCCAGCAAGTGGTATACTTAGGACACTTACTGTCCAAGAGGGGTAGGCAGTTGACACCTGACCGTATCCAGTTAATAGCGAGTCTTCCTCAGCCCAAGACCCAGAAGGAGGTACGTGCTTTTATCGGCCTCACTTCTTACTGCCGACAGTGGATTCCTCAGTATGCATTTCTAGCCAAGCCACTGATACAGTTAACGACACAGGAGACAGCCGTATCGTCTGTCCTCCCTTGGACATCTGAACATACACTCAGTTTCAATGAGTTAAAGAAAGCCCTATGTCAAGCTCCAGTTCTAGCCACACCGAACTACAGTAAGCCTTTTACACTTTTCGTCACTGAACGTGAAGGTACAGCATTATCTGTTCTCACACAAGATCAAGCAGGACAATACAAGCCTTGTGCTTATTTTTCGAGCACATTGGATCCTGTAGCCCAGGCTCTGCCTGCGTGCCTCAAGTCAGTTGCAGCCACAGCACTAGCTATCAGACAAAGTGATTCCATAGTATTAGGACACTCCCTGACCGTACAAGTTCCACACTCCGTGGAAGTTCTTTTAAACCGAACACAAACTCAGCACTTGACAATCGCACGTTTAACAGGTTATGAATTGACACTGTTCCAGCCACACATAGAAATCAGACGCTGCAACATCCTGAACCCTGCTACACTGTTACCATCAGTTACTTTAAGTCCGGACACACACGACTGTGTGGAAGTAGTTAATATTACAACAAAGCCAAGACAAGATCTGACAGATATCCCATTACCAGATCCCGACCTGACACTTTATGTGGATGGTTCATGTATGAGAACAAGTACAGGAGAACTAGTCGCCGCATATGCAGTGACTACTGACACCGAAGTTATTGAGACCCACCGTATTGACACCCTGTCCGCTCAAGCAGCAGAGCTAGTTGCTCTGACACAAGCCTGCATACACGCTAAGAACCGGAAAGTTAATGTTTACACAGATTCACGCTACGCGTTTGGAGTCGTACACGACTTTGGAGTGCTCTGGCAGGAGACAGGTTTCATGACTTCTCATGGAACCAAGATTCAGCATGGTCTCCTTATTCAAGCTCTGTTAGATGCCATACATTTACCGACATCCATTGCTATCATGAAATGCAAAGCACATACGAAAGTTACTGACATTATTTCCCAGGGTAACGATCTAGCAGATCGCACAGCCAAGCTTACAGCACAGACTCCAGACATTCCAGTTAACATGACACACACTCCAGATCCGACTCCATGTATGACAGTCAAGGACCCTACTCAAGATGTTATAGATATCCAGCTACATGCTACTCCCGAAGAAATCAAGAAATGGTCCGAACAAGGAGGGGTCCAGACAGATCAGGGATGGGTAACGAAGGGTAAAGCCACATGGTTTCTCCCCGACTCTATGGTTCAAGTCATTATCAATACCGCACATAGTCCAGCACATTTAGGAGAAAAAGCTATGTTAGACAGTATCCAGAACATTTGGTTCAACAAGCATTTACGAGCTGCAGCCAAGCAGAAAGTCCGTACCTTTATGATATGTTGTCAGTTTAATCCAGGTAAAAGTGTCCCGGTGGAACAAGGTGGATTCCAGCCTCCTGACCACCCTTTTGAAGTCCTCCAGATGGATTATATTCAGATGGAGCGATGTCGAGGTTTCAAGTATGTCCTTGTAGTTGTATGCGCTCTGTCCAGGTGGACAAAAGCATATCCAGTCCCAGATTACACAGCCGCGACCACTGCCAAGCAGTTGGTTCGTGAGTTCTTCCCCCGTTATGGACTCCCTAGGGTCGTATATTCTGATAACGGCCAGCCATTCTCCTCAGAGTTAATGAAGCATGTTTCCCTTTTGTTAGGGTACCAGTGGAAGTTCCATTGTGTACGCCATCCTGAAGCAGCAGGTCTCGTAGAAAGACATAACCAGACCCTGAAAATTCGCATCGCAAAAATTTGTAAAAAGAAAGGTGTGGACTGGCTAGTAGCTCTGCCAGTCGCTTTGTTCTATATGCGCATGGTCGCACATTCCAGATCAGGTCTGTCCCCGTATGAGGTCGTTTTCGGCCGCCCCCCTAACATGTGGGGTACTCCTAGACCCCGAAGTATTACCGATGTTTCAAGTAATATGCTGACAGATTACCTAGCTTCCTTGATGTCTGCCCTCAACTCTTGTCGTTCACAGGTTGCCGCCGCATTTCCAGACAATACCGAGGTGGCACCGCATGAAATCGTTCCAGGATCCATGGTCTTGGTTCGCAATTTTGATCGCTCAAGTCCGCTGGAGCCACGCTGGAAGGAGCCCCGACAGGTCCTCCTCGCCACCCGTACGGCCGTGAAGTTGGAGGGTCGCAAAGGCTGGGTGCACCTTTCGCACGTGAAAAAGTTTTATGGACTGAAACCGGTCTCAAAGAACATTTCCCAGGATTCGAAGGATTGCCAAAGTACTATTCTTAAGGACTGTCCCGCAAAAGACATTGCTACAAACCCTCCCCTGTTAGAGAAAACTCCGCAACAGGAGTATAAGTTGAAACTCCGGTCTAGTAAAATAAGTCAGCCAGTTTGATTGTCTAAGTCCTCCCCTAGGTGAAACGGTTAGACTGTTTCTGACATGTATAAAATAGACCCCCATAGCGAGAGAGTTAGTCAAAACTCAATCCGATGTATCGTTTTTCTATGTTTCATATTATTTCTCAGCATTATGATTTCCTGCACCAGTTATGCGTTTTACCTGTATTTTCCAGTTTCTCATGTAAATACGTCTTCTAATGTTACAGTAGAGCACACGTTTAGTGATCTGCCTCCTCATGAACTCTCTTACCGCCTCGCTATGCGAAATAATTCTTTCATCCGCATGTTGCATTATTCACACCAGACCAGCAATGCCACTAATTGTTGGGTGTGTGGTCGACTCCCCCCTTTCCAGACGCCGAAGGGAGTTCTGCCACTCTTTCCTTATCCGTTTTCACATAATGGTTCGTGTGGAGCATGGTCCACGTTAACGTCATCCTCAACAGATATGTCTTTTCTTAACAGTACATGTTTTCCAGACAAGCAAGGTCTCCCCCACAGAACCGGGTTAGATCTAGAAAATGAAGTGTATAATTTAGGTAATTATTCTTCGAATTTCATGGTCCTGAATGTTCAGTCTGATACTACTCCAGACTTACCTGCAATTTCAGTACTACCAGTCAAAGGCGAATTATGTGTCCGAAATAATGGTTCCATACATGTAGGACATAGTGATTGTACTACTATTGTCAAGTATAGTGACAGTAGGAAATCTATTTTCAAAGCTTCACGTCATTCTTATTTTATTTGTGGTCAAACCGCATATGTTCGTCTGCCCCTCGATTGGGAGGGAACCTGTTACATTGCCTTCCTACTGCCACCTGTTTTTCTAGCCCCACCCGATTACCATAGGAATTCCCACCTAGTACATACTAGACACAAGAGAAATCTCCTGATTGTCGATTATACTGAAACTACTCTAGAACAATATATAGATATCAATAAAGGTGTCTTCCCTTATTTAGGTACAGTTGTGAATAGTAAACTGATACGTAGATTAACCAGAACCCTCGAAGCAGTAGTAATTGAGACTACTTCTGCTCTAAGTAATTTAACCGAAGAACAATCCTTTATGAGAATTGTCGTGCTCCAGAATCGTCTCGTCCTTGACGTCATATTGGCCGATAGGGGCGGGGCCTGTAGAGTCATCGGATCTAGTTGCTGCATTTTCATTCCAAATAACGCGCCGTCTGTTTATTCAGCTATAACCAGACTTCATAAAATTGCCCATCTGTTACACCAAAATCCAGGCACCTGGACATGGTCCGGTTGGTTCTGGAATATAATTTCCGCCTGGGGATGGAAAGTCTTGTCCTTTCTAGGTATTGCAGTAACGATCATATTTAGCTGCTGCCTCTGTATACAATGTGGCCCTGCGATTTGCGGCATTTGTGCTACCTCTTGTATTCCTAGTCCCAAGCCCCGTTCTAAATCCCGTTCCAAGAAAATTCGAGACGAGCAAATGATACTGTATGAAATGATAGATGGTATCATGAATATTGATGTTTCCTGAAGGAAACGTAGTGACAAGGAGGGAATGTGGAAAAGTAAATTTTGCTATGTTCTGTGTCCCTACGCGTCCTCCATCATATGTTATATGTGCATGATTAATATGCATATGTTATTCCCCATGTTTGATTAAAGACGCAATTATAGTTGTGTCCACCTCTAGTATGCCAGTTTCCAGTTCTCGTGAATAATACGAATATCAGGCCTATGTAAAGCTACGTTGCCACGTTTCTCAGTGTGCACGTTAATGCATTGTAAAGTCCCCGTTTCTAGGCCTCAAAAGGGCCTGGACACCAGATTCAGCTCCTGTCCCCTGAAGCCTCGCTGAGGAGCGATACAGCCCCCACCTGTATCCTCGACCCTTCACTTATTTCCTGCCTCGCAGTGCCCGACCCAGCTTGGCTCTGCCTCTGAGTCTGCCAAGAGTATGTTATGATTCGAGTTATCAGTACAGCCCTCCTTCTCTGCATTCCTAAGCTACTGAATCGCATCAATAGTTTCCGTCATTGTCTAGCCTTTACGGCCCCATGTTAGAGAAATACTGTATTAATGGTCATTTAATATTCTTCATCACGCACTACATGTAGAATAATGCATGCTCCAGTCTTAGAGTCTGTTAGCTTTTCCCCTCCTGACTTCTAGTTTATATCAACATGTTCTCTAAACATCAGATACTAGATACTGCTTAGGTACATGTCGCCCTGACTCTCCAGACTTCAGTCTCTGCTCCTAGCACAGAGTTCATAGCCCCCAGCTTCTCCTAGTAACACGTCATTGCCAGTTTGCGCGCACCATCAGGTTAGAGGTCCCGGCACCTTAGGTAGCCCCCTCCATGGGTTCCGCCCCATTCATGACATATTCTGTTACGTTTGCATCACATGTCTATGTATACGCCCTGTTACACCTACTTTCACCCTTATCTTTCGCGACTGCTACGCGTCACGCTTTCTGCTCCACCCACTGTTACGCCTATTGCAATGTAATGCTATGTGTTTGCGTTATGTATATATGCTCATGTATTGTTATTAAAAAGTTATCCGTTCCCTTGTTCCGATCCTGACCCCGGCAGCTGCCATCCTATTCCCGTGCAGGTCGTCCTGTTCCTGTCCTTATGCTGTATTAAACCTGCAAAACTCCTACTACCTCGAATCTTGACTCTTATTTATTGAGCTATCTGTTATTCATTTATGCATTCAAAAATAGGGTATTATTTATTTATTTACCACACTTCCATCCACCCTTCACCCACCCACACACTCATCCATGTATTCATTCACTCATGAATCCACCCATTGACCCTATCCCTCATCTATCCTTTCACTCATCCATCCATCCTTTCTCTCATCCATCCACCCTTTCAATCATCTAATCATCCTTTTGTCCATCTACCCTCCCTTTCAATCACTCATCCATCCTTATATACACCCTTTACTCATCCATCCATCCATTCACCCTTTCACTTATCAATTAATCAATTCATCCATCATTTCTCTCAACCATCCATCCAGTCACTCGCCCATCATCCATCCTTTCACTCATCCATCCATCTTTTCACTGATCCATCCACCCTTTTACCCATCCATCTACCCTTCCACTCATACATCCAGCTCCTGCGCTTTACTCCGGTCTCTCACTCAGAGCACTCTCCTCGGCACCGTCCTGCTTGCTGCTGCCTGACTTCCAGTGACGCATCCGCAGACGACAGCTGCTCCCGCACTGAGAGCTGAGTGCTTGGAGAAGTTCCTCACGGCCGAAATTCTACAACTGCGGCGGCCCCGCATTCAGCCGTCGAGCCAGGGAGGCCCGAGCACTTGAGTCTGCAGCCGTTGCCAGCCACCACTCCTGCAGTACATTGAGATGCACATTGAGACTGAGCCAGCCAGCCACAGCATCACCGCCGCGACCGCCCCCCCATTCCCCTTTCTGCCATGGTAATATTTTAACCAGCAACCAGTGGGCTGCAGTGTGGTATGCTATGTGGTGTGCGGCCGGGGGGGGTGTGGCAGAGGGTGCGTGGGGGTGGGGGGTTACGAGGTACTGCTGATTGGTATTGCTGATTGGTGTGGCTGGTGTGGCTGCGGATTGCGGCAATTTTCAACTCCACAATTGCGCGGTGCTGGACACCCGATCACCCCATCACTGCCCTCTAGCCCTCTAGCCAATCTGCCCTATTTGCTGCTTGCTTTTCCCCCTTTCGCCCCCCCCCCCATTATCCCATATCTCCTACTCCTAGGTCTCTAGGTCTCAGGCTCTGGCCGCTCTCGCCTATTGTGGTGCCTGAGAGCCTGGGGCCTGGGGCCTGGGGGGCCTGGAGGGGGTGGCATTAGAGGGGGACTGGCAGCGGCTGGTAGTGGAGTTGGCGGTGGAGCTAGAGGGGTGTAATATCAGTTTGGCAGTAGCTACTGTCAGGGCTGGTACACGGCTGGTACACTGCAATCTTTACGGTCATTAAGACCAGCCAGCCCATGCCCATGCCCATGCTGGCAGAAGATACACCAGCCTTACCTTGCCATTCCTGCTTTGCTCTGTGAGTGGCCTACAGAGAGCAGAGAGCTGGTGAGCACAGTCAGCCTCACTCATCTCATTTTGGCGGCAGCAAGGGAGAAGGAAAAGGGAGAGAAGAAGAAAAATTTAAGCCTGCCTGGACTCCCATGGATACAAGAAGAAGAAAAAGGAAATGGTGATTAAAATAAGGAAAACAGGAAAATTCCCCCTGTAATCAAAGAGGATGTCAATGGACAACAAAGGACAGCAAAAAAAAAGATAGTGAGAGATAGTGAAACCTAGAGAAAGACACCAAGGCAGGCAATAGTCCTGCAATAGCCAAGGTTCGAAAAAAAAGGACATTCCCCTTAGGGAGTGCTATATGAGACAAGTGGCAGCTCAACAACAGCTAAAGACAGCCAAGACAACCAACTCAACTTAATTTGCCCACAAATACCTCGTACGCAATAATGCGGTCCGGGAAGACGAGGCAGCCGGCAGCAGTATACCCTGCCAAAAGTACGAGGAGGACAACCAAGAAGACACAAAAAAAGGGATGCGCCGAAGCCACTGCGAGGACAAAAGACGAAGATGAAGCATCCAATTTTATTTCGACACATTTCGCTAGCCCACAGCCCTCATCAAACAGCATGGCTAGTAGTTTAAGCAGTGGGCTTAACTTGCCCAAGCCAAGTTACCAACCAAAAATATACACCAAATTCTCATTTATAAAGGACGCTGGGCCGATACTGTGCTTAAATAGTAGCAAAGTAACTAATCTCCCCAATCCACTTCAGCCTCTCAAGGTTCACAAAACGGAACAGCAGATGGTTCAACAGCAGCACCAGGGAACGGTCTGCAAGGGCTTATCAGTCTCCAGAAAAAGCCAGAGCAGCGGCGATGAAAGCCCTGTGGAGGGAAGAGACGTGATAGAAGCAAACAAAGAGGCAAAGGCCCAAGGAATCAAGATAAACAAACATCTAAGACAAGATGACTTGAGGCAATGGGTGTTAGATCCGCACAGAAACACTGCCACATATAATGCGAGTAAGCATGGCACGCTGGGACTGGCAGTGAGCCGGGAAGCAACAATTAGAGAGGAAGGAACAGAGGGAATGAAGAAAGAAAAAAGGGAAAGCTACATGATGGATCCTTGGATAAAATGCCAACACATCGATTGGGAGAAGAGGAGGAAGATTTGGAAGAACAGAAGTGTAGCATAGCTCTCCTTGGATCCACACAGCATCCTAAAACTTCGCCAAAGGCCAAAACAGAAGACATCTATAAGGAAAATCCCTTCGCCGCGGGCACTCTCGGCCAGGTGTCATCTGATACACTTGAGAGACTGGGGTTTAGTGAACACAAGGAGGCGAGCATTGCCAATGCAGGCAAAGTAGACAGCAAAGACTTCCACAATACGACAACAAACGCTGAAGCCGGGAAAGTTCCACCTACGCTCCACTTACCAGCACAAGATGAGCCAGTTCAACTAATCACAGGTCAACTAAAAACCCAATACGGTCTCGGTATCACCTTAGCTCAACCCAATAGTAATATACAACAAGCTCCAACACGATCTCTAACGTCCCAAGAAACCGAGCCAGAGTCATCATACCTCACACCGGAAGAATGGGAGGAACTGGTCACGTCATACTCCACTGCTCCTGGAGGTGAGCCAGAGGGAAGGAATAACAGCTCCCCGAAACCCAACCTTGAAAAAGACAAATTGCAAGACAAAGAAGACATCTGGTCCACCCTGCTGCACACAATGCAAATGTCAGTGAATGCAATGCAATACCAATCAGACAAGATGGACCTACAGTTGTGAGTCCTCAACTCACGTTCCATTTTCGTTGCTAACATAGACGATAAGCTGCAGACCTTAACAATCTGATCAAGAGGGCTCAATCAGAGACACAACTTACCCAGGCTAGCTGTACCTGCATAACAATTGTGGACAAGCTAGCAGCATTACCGTCAACACTGGATAGCCTCCTCTCTGACATAAGGAAGGCAGTGCCAGTCAAACCAGCTTTGGGCTCGGCTCACATTAGCAACAGCCAGCAAGTAAAAATAAATTAAAGCAAAAACTCAGGACCCCAGGCACAGGCCCAGCAAATTGCAACAGGGACAAATATCAGCTCACTGAGCCAAGGAGCCACAGTACCCCAAACAAGCAACACTTTGCAATCTAGAAAACTCCCGGAAAAACAGGCTCTGACCGATGGCGTACAATCATCATCCAAAGAGCGAAGAAAACAAAGGAGGAAGGGGCGAAATCAAAAACCAACGCAGGCTCTGTCACACTGCAGGGATGGAATTTATAGCCCCCTGATTGCACCAACGGACAACCAACAAGATTCCCCTAGTAGGGAGGAAGAGGCGGCAGACCCAGGACGGGAAAGAAATAAGAGGCCAATCATTGAGAAAGCACTAGACAAGACAGAGCGAATATCTCTCAATAAATCCACAACTGTCAGTCCAGACCAGAAATTGGAGACCAAAAGTCGGCGCTCGACAGGGGAATCAACAATTACAACAATAACGGATTGGACACTCGATAAGGCAACACAAGGTATAGCAACTTCATCTACAAGAGACTCTGTGGACTCAGCAGGTAATCAAATAGCCCCGCAGAGGAGTATATGCACAGGTGCGGAGATTATCACAACAACAGCCTCAAGCACAGAGAAAGTCTCAGCAAGCGACAATCAGTCACTCGGCCGGACGAAACCATCACAGGGGCTACCATCATTACCAGAGGTCCCAAAAGCCAAAAAGAATACCTTGGACCAATAAACAGTGCTCTCAAGCGCAACAACAACAAGCATGTTTTACCCGGAGTATATATCAAAGGGACGGGTCAATATACTTAACAGGGGCAACATACTGCTACTACTAAGGTCTATCAATAGCCTAAAAAATATAAAAACCACTGACCTGGAGTCAGTTGAGTTCAAAGAATCACCTGATCGACCTGGAACAGAGTCAACGAAAACAGTCTGGGCTACACCAGACTTAGCCGAGAGAGTCCTAAAGGAACAAACTAGATTAAACGCAAGGGGCATCAACCTTCAGCAATGTGCAAAACCAAGGTATCCTGACACCTTATTGGCCAATTCAAATAGCCAAGAAGAACACCCTAGCTCTGGACAACTTAGCCCACGATTATTCTCAGTACTGTGAGGGGCATGCGTTAATAGCACTGAGCACAGGGAAAATGGAGAACATAATGACCAAAGGGCTCACTCTGCCAGAAGCAAAGCCACACTAGAGTGGAGCAGGGTTTCGAGGACAATATTCAACAAACCTAAAAGGCCGTGACACTCCAAACTCAATGCATCCTCATGCAAGAATTCCTTGAAACTCTGTTCCTGGAGCATCAATGGCCTGGGAGATAAGACCTCGGATCCGGAAATACAAACTTATCTGCAGAAATTCGACATCATATCGCTCCCAGAAACATGAAGCGGAGTACCAACTGCACTGCACGGTTTCAACTTGCTCTATCTACCGGCAATAGAAACCTCCAAATTTGGCTACAATAAGGGAGGCCTAGCGACATACAGCTCCTTAAGTAGCATCTATGCAGCATAATCAGTGCCATATAACTCATCCCCACCCAACGCAATGCAAGTAATTTGAATCACCGCACAGGGGAAAATAAACAAAGAGTTCATAATACTTGTAAACTAATATCTGCACCCACGTGATAAAATCCGAGGGAGTCAACAGTTGAAGGATGAACTAGTGAAAATAATAACAGAAGAGAAAGCAAATAGTTGGATAATCACTGGGGATTTCAATCTAAACATGCTAAGTAATAGATCAGATGATATTTACTCAGAAGAGGATCCATTCGCTTGGGAAGAAATGCCTCAAGACAACAACACCGAGGGTATACCAGCAAAAACCTCGAAAAATCTACTGGCATTCCTTGAATAACTTGGCTCCCGTGCATTAAATTGTAGATTTCCTGGAGATCGCCCACAGACAACACCATTTAACAACGCAATAACAAGGACCACAATTGATTATACCTTCTGCTCTCGCTGCATGTTCTCAAAAGTAAAAGATTACTGTATTGGGAGCATGGATTTCAGTAATCATCTACCCCAGGAAATCACGGTAGAAGAGCCATTAACACGCAAATTGCCCCCAGCAAATACACTCTGCTTAGAATTCACCAATAACGAGAAATGAGTCAAATGTAGTACCAAAGACACCGAAGGCATCCTTTCCCTTTCAAAACAACTCTTGGAAGAAGTGGAAACGGCTAACCCCGATACAATAGGAGGCTGGGAGGCATTTACAAAAGCCCTACGGAACAGGTATGGAGATACAAAGGGACGCTCTCGAAATAGAACAGCTCAGCCCAGAAACCAACGGTTAAGCTCCAACCGATGGGATAATGCAGAACTAAAAAAGTTAAAGGCACAGATAAACCACACACTTCAGAGGCTGAAGAAGGAACCAACGGCTTTGCAAGAACTGAGGCAGCTAAAAGCCACCCGCAAAAAATTATTCTGGCAAAACAAAAAGGATGCAGAAGAATCTTAAAAATAACAATAGCGCACAATTCTGGAAAAATATTAATTCTCTGTCTAATACACAAGGTCAGTGTATTAATTCAAATGTCACAGAAGAAGCATGGATAACTTACTTAGAATCACACTTCAACAAAGCCCAGACTCCCCAATTTGGCTCAACTAACTCGGCGACCACTTTGGAATCTCAATCATTACAGTTAAACTCTAACGCAGAACTGGGAGAGGACTTCATCATCACGAACACAGAAGTTCGTAAAAGAATTTTGAAAGGCAGACATGAGGGAGCTTCAAGCCCAAACAAAATCCTGCCCATACTGTTTAAACAAGATCTAGAATTTTGGGCTTCAGTTCTAATGCCGATCTTGTACATAATTCTGCAAACGTCAACAGTACCATCATCATGGAGGGGCTCAATAATCTCTCCCATCTACAAAAAAGGCAACAGGAGCGACCCAAAGAGCTACCGGCTGGTAGCCCTTCTGGACAATGAAGCTAAATACTATGCCGGTGTACTCCTCCAAGAATTAACAACATGGGCCACAGAAATCAAAGCAATACCTTACAACCAAACCGGATTCTGCAGAGACATGGGCACTGCCACTAACATCTCCGCCCTCTCATTATTGATAGATGCTGCACTTGTAATCAAACAGCCCCTGTACATCTGCTTCATCGAGTATAGCTCGGCGTTTGACCACATAAACAGAAATATTCTGTGGCAAAAACTAAAAAGGCTAAGTATCCCCCCATTGCTCCTAAAACAACTAATCCTTTTGCATAGTAACACCTGGGCACAAGTAAAATTGAGGGCAGGAGACCCTCTAACGAAGAAGATAAACACAACCTCAGGATTAAAACAAGGCTGTGTACTTGCCCCTATACTTTTTAATCTCTTCATGGCCGAGCTTTCAGTCCAACTCAATGAAAGCAACTCGCATGCTCTGAAGCTAGGAGGGTGTCAGCTATCTAACCTCCTATACGCAGATGACCTGGTACTCATCAGCCAGACACCTATAGGACTACAATGCTTGCTTGACATCAGATCTCAATATTCGGAGACCAACAGATTAAGCATTAATCAAGATGAAACAAAAATCATGGGCGTAAATTACCGGAAATTAACAACAAAGCACAACTGGTACCTGGCAAAAGTCAAGCTAGAAGTTATACAAGATTACAAATACCTGGGGGTTATGATTGACAACACTGGCAATTACAAAGCACAATGAGAGGCAATAAAAAAGAGGGGACTAATGACAGCGGTGGCATTACGGAACCTGAAAAATATGACTTCGGGACCAAGCCTTCTCCCTCTAATCAGTGTGATACAGGCCAAACTTATTCCATCAATCACTTATGGAAGTGAAGCCATGAGAGGGAGAGATGTGGAAACATTGAATGGTACCATTGAAGAGCCCTGAGAATAATTTACGGGTTGCCTGGATAAACATCGCCTGCACAAATGAGGCTTGAATTCGGGATGCAAAGACGAGCTGGCCCAAAAAGAAGCTTTCATAAAAACCTGGTACAAAATCAAAAAAGGGCAGCCAGAAACCTTAAATTCCTACTTGTGGAGAGAACTAGAAGCCTTTGAAACATGCCCAGCCAGGCATTTCTTGGATACTGCATTAGACCAGCTGGGGTTACGGCAACTCTGGGAATCATCAGGGACCATGGCAAGCTTCAAAAAAATTGTAAATAACATTGTCAAAAAAGAATCTATCTTGTAGTGGGGCTGAGCCTTGCAATCATACAGTGTTAAGCTAGCATGAGCTTATTAGAAGTTTAAACACCATTTTACCTTTTGCTTTCTTTTGCACACGGCACACATGTTAGCTATTGTTTAGAGTTAGGCTGAGTGTTTTGCTTCACATGAGAATAACTTGTTTTTCTACATTGCTAGACTTGCTTTCTACACTTAGTCTGAACAGTGAGTGCCGAGGCCTTCAAGGTTATATCAACACTGTAGCTGTTGTTCGAACTGATCAGCGCACGTTCTAGCCATAACATATATGCAGCTGTGGCCAACTCAGATACTGCCGCCTTTATTAATACACTGTGTAGGCATGATTGAACACATTTGGAGAACTTTCGTATGCTGAGAGCTTGTGCAGAACTCAATGTGATTCACTCCTGCTAATCTTTGAGGTATGGGGTCGCCTATGCAAGCCTAAGAGACCTTCTTTAGTTATAAAATAATCTACTAGCAAGGGAGGGTGAAATATAGGTGTATATTTAACTTGTTTCCATTTAGCATTATAACATGCTTTCTCCCTTTGTATTTTATGGATTAGTAACTATGCTGACAATCTTATTTCTTATCAAATGTCTGCTTGTATTAGCTAAGATGCTGCACCAGAGATCACGGCATTAAAATGTGTCACCCTTTACTCCCTGTTCTGGACTGATATGAGAGTATAACAAAAGATTGCTCATGTTTCTCACCTTACCTGAGGTATCCTAAGTTGCATGTTCTGGGTTGTCTAATCATTAGTTACTTTGCTATAGGACGAAGAGCTAATGAGACACTGATACTTGTCTGGTAGGGGATTTTGGGTACTAAGGTGAGTTTTTGGCACACCCTAATTCACTGAGGTCCTGAGTCTCTGTGCACAGTTCTGTGTCTGAGCAGAATCCCTACAACATGGCGCCTAACAGTAGTGGTCTTATTTCATGACGCTTGAGTAGTGCTTATATCAGTCCTTAACCCCTTCACTATTGTTTCCGGTTAACAGTGGTAACGGATAAACCTACCTATAGTTACATAGGTCTTTTCAAGCTTGAATCTTTCAAAACGGTTTCCTTTTAAATTACTACCCAGTTGTGCTACATTGTTTTGCATTGTACCTATCCTGTCTGTGTCATTATGGGTGACGCTGACATACCGCAGCATAGTCGCATTGCGGTCCGCAATCATTTGCAGGCTTATAACGTCGCCTTGGAGGGCATGGCGGTTATTTTGGTAGTGAGTGCTGAGATAGCTTACCCGTTTGAGATTTTCCACTCATGGATGACATTTCCTGCTGTGGATGCAGCTACTCAGGTGTTTCACACTTATTCTCACACAGCCGTGCCCGTGGAATATGTTCCACGGGCACGGCTGTGTGCCCATGGAACATATTCTGGAACATATTCTGCATGGCAGCACCGTGTTTGGTTTAATGGCGCCCTTCCCCACAGTTTAACGGCGATTAGATTAGGTCCTTTGTCCATTCCAGGCACTTCTTGGCCTGTTTTTGCTATATTTACACCACATCCTCATGCAGGGGCAGTCCCCGTTGCTGAGGCTCCTATATACATCCACAATTGGAGTTATTAGGACCTTGGTTCAATATGTTACCCGCAATTTCCAGGGCGGGGCCCGTGGTGTTGCGGCGCTCCCAGCTGGACCGAGTGGAATGAAGCTTTGTCCCGTCATGGTTAATGCGGTTATGGGCAAGCGTCCCCAGGATAAGGATGATATGCCTTTCTGGCTTGACGAGAAATTTGACCAGCTGGAAGCAGTTTTTCCTAATTCGAGTCCTGTAGAAAAACACAGGAGTCTTACAATTAGTTTGCCCAAGAACTTGATACCAGAAGCCGGTGACTGCGAGTCATGGGGTAGAATCTTTTTCGGCAGTGTACAAGAGGTGCTTCGGCACTCCGTCAATGGCTGTCCTTCCGACGGTCATTAAACGTGTTTAAGATGAACACGGACCTGAGGCTGCGGTTAAATTGGGAATGAGACTCGGCTCATTTGACGTAGTTTCCAATCTCGTCCTTTCTAATATAAAGGGAGATGCGGTGAACTTCCAAGTGTCTAATGCTTTGCACGAGAAACCCCGATGCCGACAAACCCTGACAGTTACTGAGAATTATTACGGCGCCTTATAAGACCATTGGCCGATAGTTTAGGTGTCAAGCTCTTTTCTGCTAAAGATAAAAAACAAACTCAGGGGTCGAAGTCTGGGAAAGACGATCAACCCAAGGCTCCAAAGCAAAATTGGAGCAAAAATAAGAAACAGGGAAAACAACAACAGAAACAGGAGTCCCATCCCACGTCACCAGTGCCTGCGTCTACTGAGCGCTCTTATGACCTGCGCGACCGCGCTACGATTAAGTCGCCTGATTGTTTTCAGGTCAATCAATCAATCAATCAAGTCATTTATAGAGCGTACTACTCACCCGTAGGGTCTCAAGGCGCTGGGAGGGGGGGGGGTGCCGTTACTGCTCGAACAGCCAGGTCTTGAGCTTCTTCCTGAAGGAGAGGTGGTCTTGGGTCAGGCGCAGGTCGGACGGGAGTGAGTTCCAGGTCTTGGCAGCCAGGTGGGAGACGGACCTTCCTCCTGTTGTCGCTCTTCGGATGCGGGGGACGGCTGCGAGGGCGTGGCTGGTTGATCTGAGGAGGCGCGTGGGAGAGTAGAAGTTGATCCGGTTGTTGAGGTAGCTCGGGCCCTGGTCGTGTAGGGCTTTGTGCGCATGGGTGAGGAGGCGGAAGGTGATTCTCTTGTTGACCGGGAGCCAGTGCAGGTCTCTCAGGTGTCCGGAGATGTGGCTGCGTCGGGGGATGTCGAGGATGAGTCTGGCCGCGGCGTTCTGGATCCGCTGGAGTCTTTTCTGGAGCTTGGCGGTGGTTCCGGCGTAGAGGGCGTTGCCGTAGTCCAGTCGGCTGGTGACGAGGGCCTGGGTGACCGTCTTCCTCGTGTCGGTGGGGATCCACCGGAAGATCTTCCGTAGCATGCGCAGGATGTTGAAGCATGACGAGGAGACGGCGTTGACTTGTCTGGTCATGGAGAGGGAGGAGTCCAGGATGAAGCCCAGGTTGCGTGCGTGGTCCGTCGGTTTGGGTGCGGTGCCCAGGGCGGGGGGCCACCAGGAGTCGTCCCAGGCGGAGGGCGAGGAGCCCAGGATGAGGACCTCCGTCTTGTCTGAGTTCAGTTTCAGGCGGCTGGTCGTCATCCATTCGGCTACCTCTCTCATCCCTTCGTGCAGGTTGGCTCTGGCGGCGTCGGGGTCGTTGGTCAGGGAGAGGATCAGCTGGGTGTCATCTGCGTAGGAGATGATGTTCAGGTTGTGTTGGCGTGCGATGGTCGCGAGGGGGCTCATGTAGACGTTGAAGAGGGTTGGGCTCAGCGAGGATCCTTGGGGTACGCCGCAGATGACTTCGGTGGCCTCTGATTTGTACGGTGGTAGGCAGACTCTCTGTGTTCTTCCGTCGAGGAAGGAGGTGATCCATTCCAGTGCCTTGTCCTGGATACCGATGTTGCCGAGGCGCTGTACTAGGGTGCGGTGGCAGACAGTGTCGAAAGCCGCGGAGAGGTCCAGGAGGATGAGGGCCGCTGTTTCTCCGTTGTCCATCAGAGATCGTATGTCATCGGTGGCAGCGATGAGGGCGGTCTCGGTGCTGTGGTTCGCTCGGAAGCCAGACTGTGAGGGGTCGAGGGATCCATTCGTCTCGAGGAAGGCGGCCAGCTGTTTGTTGACGGTCTTCTCGATGACTTTGGCCGGGAACGGGAGGAGCGAGATGGGCCGGTAGTTCTTGAGGTCGGTGGGGTCTGCTGTGGGTTTCTTGAGAAGGGCGCTGAGTTCGGCGTGCTTCCAGCTCTCAGGGTAGGTGGCGGTGTCGAAGGAGGTGTTGATGATGTCCCGCAGGTGGGGTGCGATGACAGCGTCGGCCTTGTTGAAGACGTGGTGAGGGCAGGGGTCGGTCGGAGATCCGGAGTGGATGGAGTTCATTGTGCGGATGGTGTCTTCGGTGCTGATCGGAGTCCAGGTGCGGAGGGTGGTGGTGGGTGGCGTCGTTGCGGTTGTGGCTACCGTTGGTTGGTTGCTGAAGCTGTTGTGTATGTCCGCGATCTTGTTGTGGAAGTAGGACGCGAGGGAGTTGCAGAGGTCTTGCGACGGGGTGATGTCGTTGTTTCCGGCGTTGGGGTTGGAGAGCTCTTTCACGATGTTGAAGAGTTCCTTGCAGTTGTGTGCGTTGTTGTCCAGCCGGTCCTTGTATGTATTTTTCTTGGTGGCGCGGATCAGTTGGTGGTGTTTCCGGGTGGCGTGCTTGAGGGTGGTCATGTTGTCCGTAGTTGGTTCCCTTCTCCAGACTTTCTCGAGGGCACGACAGTTCTTCTTGGAGCTCTTGAGTTCGTCGGTGAACCATGGTGTTTTTCTGCTGCAGGGTCCACTGGGTGGGGTTCTCAGAGGGGCGAGTTCGTCTGCGCAGTTGTTGATCCACTTCGTGAGGTTGTCGGCGGCCTGGCTGGGGTTTGCTGAGCTGGCGGGAGGGTGCTGGCTCAGGGAAGTGGTGAGCTGGTCGGCTGTGATCTTGTTCCAGCTTCTTCGGGCAACCTGTTGCTGGTGGTGGTGGATCGTCGTTCTTTTGAAGGTGAAGTGGACGCAGCTGTGGTCCGTCCAGTGGAGTCCTGTTGCGTGGCTGAAGGTGACGTCTTTGCTGGATGTGAAGACGGCGTCGAGTGTGTGTCCGGCGAGGTGGGTGGGGGTGGTCACCAGTTGCTTGAGTCCGAGGTTGGCGAGGTTGTCGAGCAGGCTGATGGTGTTGCGGTCGCTGTTGTTCTCCAGGTGGAAGTTGAGGTTCCCCAGGAGGATGTAGTCGGCGGAGGGGAGGGCATGCGGGCTGACTAAGTCGGTGATGTCCTCGCTGAATCGTGTGCGCGGTCCCGGGGGTCGGTAGATCAGGGTGCCTCTGAGGGTGGTCTTCGGGTCGGTGTGGATCTGGAAGTGCAGGTGTTCAGCGGTGGTTAGGGTGTCGTCGGTGTTGGTCGTGATGCGGATGGTGTCTCTGTGGATGATGGCGATGCCTCCTCCCGATTGGTTGGCGGTGCGGTCTCTCCGGATGATCTTGTATCCCTCCGGGATGGCGATGGCGATGTCGGGCGCTGAGGAGGCGTTCATCCAGGTCTCGGTGAGGAAGGCAACGTCAGGGGCGGTGGTGTCGAGGAGGTTCCAGAGTTCTACGGCGTGTCTGTGGACGGAGCGGGTGTTGAGCAGGATGCACTTGAGGTGGTTGCTGCTGGTGTTCGGCTTGGTGAGCGCTGGTGCAGGATGAGTCCGGATGCAGGTGAACTTGCAGGCGTGGCAGCTGAAGGGTCCGTGGGTGTGCTTCGGGGCGGCTTGGTGACATCCTGGGATGCGGCCGGTGTTGAGTGCGATGAGATCGGCGGCGTTGTAGGTTTGTCGGGTCGGCTTCCGTCGGTGGGGGCCAGGGGTCCTGGCGCTGGGCGCGATCCGGTCGCGGACGGGCGCAGACGGGCTTACCTTTGGCGCGCCTTCGGCGCACAATCGGCGCGCCCGCTGCGCGTCAACGCTGCGCGTTCGCACGGTCGCCATATAAGGTGAAGTGCACGGGTGGGCGGAGCAGCTGGGAGGCGGGAGCGGGGAGGGAACAAAAGAGAAAGGGTTCCTGGTCAACGTTCTCCTCGTTCTTTACAGGACACATTGGCCTCATCGTCCAGTGGTGGAGGCGGCGGCAGAGGACGGGGTGGCCAGCAGACTCGCAACCAACCCTGCCCAAAAGACGGAAAAGGCAAGCAGGACGATTCTTCACAGAAAAGACCCCAGTTTCAGAAAAAGAAAGTTGCCACTTTAACAGCGAGATATGCCACAGATAGTGAGAACTCAGCTTCGGAATCAGACGTGGGCGCTGACGCTGTTGGACAGCGCGGTGGAGATTACCATTGTTCGAGAGGCCCTGCGTCCACTACTGAAGGTGACAGCGACTGACAAATTCGTTGTTGTTGAGACAGCTGATACCAGAGTAGCGCCCCCTGATAAGCTTTTTGAAATTTACCTTTTAACCGCATCGATGCGGCGCATTTTCCCGCTGTGCGCTAATGCTAAACGGGATCCTATGTGTTCATGACGAGCTCAGCTCGTCATGAGTGTACGAGAGGTGTACCTCATGACGAGCTGAGCTCGTCATGAGCGTCGAAGGTGTTAAATGAAGGTGACATACAACGTACCATAAAAGGGGTATTTTGGGAAAATCTTACAACTACGTATGACATTTTGTTAGCAGAGGCTGTCTGGCCCCCACCTTTTGTTCTCGCTGCTCCGAGAGGGGAGGAGGTAATCCTCCCTAGTTTCGCGCTCACCGTCTCAAAGGTGCATGCGCTGAATTTTGCAGAAGAGTGGGCTCAGGCCCTTGCTCCTGCTTTGTACCGTACTCACTGTGGTTGGGGTAAATTCTCCCCCCAACATGAGATTTCCTTGCGGTCTATGCCACAGCCTCAACCTCAATATCCCATGCGGCGTGAAGTGAAAGCTTCGGTCGTGAAAATCCTTGAACTAGTTGGAATATCAAGGTGTGATTTAAACTTGCATGTCTCCGATGAATAACCCTCTTTTTACTGTGGTCAAGCCTGATGGTTCTTACCGTTTGGTATTGGATTACCGGCATCTAAACTCGCATTGACGTACCTGTGCACAACAGAATACCCACGGTTCTTCTCTGGTGGATGGTCTTGTGCGTAAAAGGTTTAAAACCACACTTGACATATCCAATGTTTTTTTTGCCCACAATATTTCTGATTTAAGTAGTCAATGGACCGCTTTTATCAGTGAAGGCACACTGAAAAATTTAAGCATTTGGCTATGGGCTATAAGAATAGTCCAGGTGTGTTTGCTGCCCGTATAGTTTCTCTTTTAGAGAGAATCGACCCAGATGCGTGTTCGTATGTGGATGTCATTTATCTCCCAAACGACGCGATATGGGCGCATCTGTGCCGCGTTGACAGCATAATTTGTAATTTTGCGGACTTCGGTAACAAATGTAACTTTGCAAAGTCGCACATTGCAGAGTACACAGTGTTGTTCCTGGGCTCTGAGCTCAACAACAAAGGTCGAGGATTGGCTCCTCACTTCTTGGAGAAATGCGCACAACTGCACGCTCCTATGTAGAAAATAGAAACCTTCTCAGGGGTCCCACTGATACTTGGTCCTTTTAAACCAACAAAGAAGACATTGGCACAGAAGCTGAAATATAAAAAGAACATCTTTATTAACCTCAAATGAGGGAGACTACGTCACACAGAAGTCCTAGCAACTGAATGAGGCAGTCTGAGGAGTACAGAAAACAGAGGCCTTATATATGCTTAGGGTTACATAGTCAGCATAAGACCAAGGGGCAGTCCTGGCACATGTAAGCATGCAAAAATGACTAAGATCTGCTTGCTCAACAAAGTGGGAGGAGCTAACAGTTGCTAATTCTGGTGAACACATCCTGACATTTACAGACTAGAAACAGTTGCAAGGATAGCTGCAAGCTCAACTGAGAATGTGCGAAGGTGGAAGATGCTAAATATAGTTCGTTTCTAGGCAGATTACAAGAGCAGTCAACACTGAGGGAGGACAGAGCACATGGCGAGCACGTGGCAGCACATGGCAAACAAAATGGCTGCCAGAAATACAAAAATGGCTTTCAGCTCATGTCAACAAATCCGTCCAATCTTTAACAGATAGTCCTTTTAGCATGAGCTAAAGACATTCCTATGATCCAGTAGGAACAAAGAAAATATTTGCACATTAATTTTCATAAAAGTATCAATATCCTAATTCATTGCTAGGTGGGCATTTTCCATTCTAAATATTTCATTAAGCGGGTACATGTAAGGTATAAGCAGGAATACAAAGGGAACAAAGCATCGGGTCATAATTAACATACAGATAGCAGGAGAAAGTAATGACCACTATCACAAACAGAATTATCATTGTTCCTAGTCCTAAGCAAAAGCAAATTCTAAAATCATCTAGTAAACATTTTCAGGGCTTCTTGTCTATTTTCCTTTTATGAGGGCTAGAACATCAATTTAATACATTCAAGGAAAAGGCAAAGTCACATTTTTCAATTGCTCAGAAAAATGTTTTTCCTGCCTAATAAATATAACTAATGCAAATATTAAAGCTAGTAAACAGATTATTACAAAAACAATCCTGGCTCCAAGGGACCAGGAGGACCACACAGGGCCATATGAATTAGGACGAAGAGCTGCAAAGGGATGCTCCTCGTTAAAAACGGGACATCCAAAGGGGTACATTATGGACAAGAAAAAGAAGAAGTCCTTGGGGAAATTGAAGCCGCTGTACAACCAAGCCAGAGGGTTGTCTAATCCCTGTGTCCGTTTGAGTCTCACAGGCAGGCTCTTGTTGTTGCCATGGTGGAGCTGCATAACTCACAACTCAAGAACCACAGCCCAGTTTCAAGGAAAAAGTCTCTACTTTCAGGATAGGGCAGTCACCCACCAGGGCAAATGCTCTTACCGCGCTTGTGCCCTGGAAGCTTGCTGCATACCTGGACTATTCTGCTGGGCTTCGCGGGTCCCGCTTCGTAGAGGAGGAAACAACTGCTGCCACAGGGGAGATCAGGGGCAGGGCAGGGCTGCGAGCGTGTGTGCGGGGACTCCATCTCCCAGGAGTTCCTGCTTGGCCGATTGGAACCACCTGGCCCGCTCTCCCTGCTAGCCCCGCCCCCTGCACACAGTTCTTTAAAAAAAACCTTCTTGGTTGCTGACCGGCGGGACTCTTACCGCCCTTGTGCCCTGGAAGCTTGCTGCATACCTGGACTATCCTGCTGGGCTGGTTGCTGTGTACCTGGGTAACTGCTCGCGGAACCCGCTTCGCGGGTCCCGCTTCGTAGAGGAGGAAACAACTGCTGCCACAGGGGAGATCAGGGGCAGGGCAGGGCTGCGAGCGTGTGTGCGGGGACTCCATCTCCCAGGAGTCCCTGCTTGGCCGATTGGAACCACCTGGCCCGCTCTCCCTGCTAGCCCCGCCCCCTGCACATGGTTCTTTAAAGAAACCCTTCTTGGCTGCTGACCGGCGGGACTCTTACCGCGCTTGTGCCCTGGAAGCTTGCTGCATACCTGGACTATCCTGCTGGGCTGGTTGCTGTGTACCTGGGTAACTGCTCGCGGAACCCGCTTCGCGGGTCCCGCTTCGTAGAGCAGGAAACAACTGCTGCCACAGGGGAGGTCAGGGGCAGGGCAGGGCTGCGAGCGTGTGTGCGGGGACTCCATCTACCAGGAGTCCCTGCTTGGCCGTATGGAACCACCTGTCCCGCTCTCCCTGCTAGGCCCGCCCCCTGCATGGTCCCCACCCTACAAGAACCAGACTACTACCCGCGACGCGGGAGCGCGCCGGGAGAAGCCCGGGACAAGGGCGGGCCGTCTGTGACCGTCAGGGGCTGCAGGAGGCTGGGCTGGGCCCACTCTCTGTTATCGTTCCTTGCCACACGGACATCATTCTAATAAGCGTGTCATTTTATCTTTTAGTCTTGTATAATCTACGGTCCGTTGCTATAGTCTGCTCCTGTGCCTCGAGAGGTCCTTCCCTGGTTTACATCGTTTTCATTCCCCTTTTAAGCATCATTGACTGCCAAGTATGTCTTCCCCCCCAATTAGCCCTGTACTGAGTCCCCTTCAGCCCAAGGTAGGGCCACAAATCTTGGGTCCCCTAGATAAGTATTTTAGCCGGGCAACTCGAGATATTGACAAAGAGATTGCTTTAGCTGAGAAACGTGCCGAGCGTAGGCAATCCATTGAACTCCTTAAGCTTCCTTTGGAGAAACTGCCACTTTTGCCGGCATTGGTTCCCTCTTTACCATCTATAACCCTCCCAGTGATAGCAGAAAAGCCCCATGCCTCTTCCAAGTCACCTAGTTTGACTAGGGTGGAAGGCAAGCTAGGGTCGGACCCTCAGACCACTAACATTCCCTCGGTTGCTGTCTTGACCACCTTGCCTCTCTCCTCGCCTACTATTTCAATTGATTCTTCTATTGGCGAGGAAAATACTGCCCAATTGGATGTGTCACCCCAAGCGGTTTCTAATAAACTTCGCACTAAAAGAAAAAGACACATCACCTTGAAGAAGAATTGTCTTCCTAAACATCCTAAGAAAATTAGGAAACTTGTAGTAGGTCTGGGAACTCCTTGTAAGCCTAATGGGGTTGGTTCCGGTGGGGTTCAGGTTGTCAAGGACGGAGTCACCCCGGTTAATTTTGCATCTAACCTTAGTGATCCTCCGGTGACAGGGTCGGTTGAGATTTCATCCCTAGATTTACCCTTGCTTCTACAGTTGGAGAAGTTGATGAAGTCTTTACTGACCCCCATCGAAGAACGAGTCAAAAGGTTAGCTGAACGATTAGATTGCTTTGAGCAGGCTACCCTAGATAACTTCTTCTCAACTAAATCCCTAATTAAAAACCACCCTAGGACGGGGAACAGTAATAATCCTACTAAAATTAGTAGGCCGGCAAGCAGTGTACCTGCTACTGAGCCTCCTCCCCCTGTTGCTATCACTACAAAATCGGGGCCCCGTCTTTCAGGGCAAATCCCGAAGATTATTTCCCACCCATCAGATCACTCACGGGATAATACTTCCCAACCCAAAAAGCGCTCAGATACTGTGATCACGGGCACTAACGATAGATCTAAAACCGGAAACCCTGGACCCAAAAATCCCCACGCCTCACTTCAAATCCCAATGACTTGCCCTGCTGCTCTCGCCCCTAGTCTGGCTGACATAATCCCTACTAGAGTTCCCCGTAGGATACCACCTATGAACCTGCCTCCAGACTCCTATCCCTTTGTCGCTATCCTCACCAACGTACCACCATTGTTGGCTGGGCAGAGTGAATCCTTCCAGATGCTGAAAAACAAGGCAAAGCACTGGTTACGGACCAATAGACCACTGCCCAGGGGAGTGGATGGGCTGATTATTGGTGTAAGAAGAACAGGTTGGGTAGGTTGTACCCCTAAGTGCTTGGAGGGGGATTGTATAGTTGTTAACTTTAAAGATCCCTGGGTAGCACATCTAATTACGAGGCAGAACTCGGGCACAAGCAGTGCTGGAATTGGTGTAGTCGACCTAACCTTTTTCTACCCGAGACCACCAGGTATTTATTTTGGTATAACCCCAGAAGTAGGTTGTTATCATAACTTCCCCTCTCTGGGATTTGACCCTTTCACTGTACCACACCAGCAGGGAAATCATTATAATGTACCAACCTTTAACCGTTTTGAAGCGATGGCAGATCTGGGGTGGGCTAATTGACAACATGGCAATAATATCCAGGGATTGGGCTATGAAGAACCCAACTTAGATTATACTATGTCTAATTGGGAAAGTATGAAATTTGAGGCAATGTGTGGGGAGTCTGTATCAACTCTTGGGGTACTAGAAAATGAGGATCTAAATGAAACTAGTACTAACTGGGAAAGTAGGAATCTAGAGGCAATGTGTGGGGAGGCTGTAACAACTCCTCGGGTACTGGAAAATGAGGATTTAAATGAAACTAGCATTGCTGGCATTCAGAAGGTTGTGTATAATAACGAGGACAAAAACCTAGATGAGGAGGGGAATGTAGGAATCCTAACTAGTTATTCTGGGGCACCCCCTGTAGGATCAGCTTCCATAGATGGTTCTAGTGCAGGCAAGATGGTCTCATGGAATATTGCGGGATTAAGAAGCAAGTTGGCATCCCAAAATTGGATAGACTTCATCAACGGTTTTGATGTATGCCTATTCCAGGAGACATGGGCTTGCGATCCTATATTCCTTCCTGGCTACTTAAACTTCTCAACTCCGGCTAGTAAAGGCGACAAGGGTCGACCTATGGGGGGGCTAACAATTTGGATACGTCAAGGCCTACCTGTAACAATCAAAGTGGTGGAATCGGGTTGCAATGATATCCAAATGATAAGAATGGTATCAGACCATTGGGAAGGACTAGACATTTATAATGTCCATGTTAGGGGCAGTAATAGAGGAAAGTCACCTATCCTAGAGGCTTTGTCTTCTCTTTTGGAAAAGCAGTCCTTGGGCAACAGAGTTATAGTTGCTGGCGATCTAAACAGAACTTTTGAACCCCTAGATAACTCTGACGATCCCTTGGTGCGAGAGGAAGATACGCAATGGGGCGTCCCAACTTTAGATCTGGCCCCAGTTAGGCGGTAGACAAACGACATAATACGATTGAATGCCATCTGCCTGGAACAGGGACTGAGAGCCCTAAATGGGAGAACGAAGAGTGACAGGGGAGGCATCAGTACATTCGACAATGGTCGTAGCCAAAGCCGGATAGACTATGTCCTTTGTAGCCTGAACTTGTGGCAGTTAGTTTGGGACATGGAAATAAAGGGTAGATTGGAGAGTGATCACAATCCTCTCTGCGTGGCCTATAACTGGTGGCAGGGCACAGTAGGGAATCTTCAATTGACCGAAGGTCCGCTGCCTGATATAACTAACGACATGCGTAGATTGAACTGGCCAAGTGTACTGGCTAATGTGGAATCCATGGCATTTATAATCTCTGAGGTGGATATTGCAATCACCGCTATGGAGAATGCAACTCCAGTAATCCCAGGGTCCAGGGAAATAACTGATATTCATGATAGACTCTTTTCCCTTCTAAAACCGCACTTCCTGAGGCCCCGTAAGACCAATAGCAAACAACCACCTAGACTAGCCAAGTGGTATAATCATCAGTGTAGGGAAGCTAGGATAAGTTTGGGTAGAGCAATTCAGAGTAGGGATAGGGTAGTGATTAGTGGCGCTAGAAAGCATTATAAGGCCAGCCTATCCCTAGCTAAAAAATCATGGGACGAACAACACTGGGCCGAATTAAAGGAGGCCTCGGGGGCTAAGGATTCTAGGTTATTCTGGAATATTGTTAAGTGGGGTAGAGGTAGAATCCCAGACAAACCCGGTAACAATGTTCCAGAGGGTGCCTGGGTAGATCATTTTAAACCCCAATATGCTGAGACTGCCCAGTACAAGGATGTGGAAGCAATCTCAGCTGTATATTCTACTGGGAATTTATTCACCCTCAAAGAAATTGAAGATGCTCTATGCACTGTCCCCGGGGGAAGGGCCCCGGGTCTAGATGGTGTACCAGCTGATGTTTTTATTAATGATAAGGCGAGGTGGGCCAGATATATATTCCTTTTGGGAAATGCCATTGCGAAGGGATCGGCCGTCCCGGAATTGTGGAGGGGAGCGATCATTATACCCATATATAAAAAAGTGGACCGGTCTCTTCCAGTTAATTACAGGCCGATAAGCTTGATTGCCACTGTTAAAAAAGTGGTAGGTAGGATGGTGGTCAATAAATTGATGGATTGGGTTGACGAGAACAATGCTTTGTCCCCTTACCAGGCTGGTTTTCGGCGGGCCACCAGTACAGTTGACCAGGTGTTTCGTTTTGTTCTGCTACAGTGGGGGACGGCGGTGCTTGGCGAGGGCAGCCTGTATGTTGCTTTTGTCGACCTGCGGGCTGCCTTCGACCTGGTCCCAAGGAGAAAGCTCTGGGCAGTTCTGAGCGAAATGGGTCTTCCGGTAGAGCTACTTACCCTGATAATGAGGTTGCATGAGAGCAACTTCGCTAACATCCAATGGGGCACGAATGGTGAATCCTCTGTTGACTTCCCGGTTGATCGCGGAGTGCGCCAAGGGTGCGCAATGGCTCCCCTGCTTTTCTCATTATTTATAAATGGGATAGTGGCTCGAATGTTGGAAGCCAGTGTAGATGCGCCTTAGTTGGCGGGCCTCAGGGTTCCGATCCTGATGTTCGCCGACGATACGCTAATTCTATCCAAAACTCCAGGCGGCCTGCAGCGAGCCTTGAATATTTTTTACTCTTTTTGCGGGGAGCACGGCCTGGAAGTCAATGTGGGTAAGACCAAGCTGATGACCTTTGCACCAAAACGTAGACCCAGGCCAAAAATATTCTTGAACAACTGCCTGCTAGAGGTGGTTACTGTATTTACCTATCTTGGGATACAGATAACAAATGACTCGAGATGGTCCCAGCACATAGAAATGGCGGTCTTGAGGCACCAACAGATTTCGGGGGCACTTCAGGTGGAACACAAAAAATCCAAGTCTAAACCAATAAAACCCGCTTTGGCAGTATATGATGTCAAGGCTCTAGGGTCTGCCCTTTATGGGGCAGAGCTGTGGGGCTTTGGGAAGCTCCTCCCCTTGCAGATCTCTGAGAACAGGTTTCTAAGGGGAATCACAGGACTCCCGCAGAGTACCCCACTGATTCCCCTTGGTCTTGACCTAGGGAGAAGAGCAGTTAGTGACCTAGCGAGGTTGCGCCCGATTCTCTATTGGAGATGCCTTTGGACTACCCCGGAGATCCGGCACTATGCAGAGGGGTTCTTGGCCATGACAAATGCTGATACCTTTCATAAGATAGTTTGGCTAAAAAATCTCAGGTCTGCTCTAGGTAATCTTGGTTTCTCAAATTTATGGGATAATCCAACCGGGGAACACTTTCCAAGCAAAAAAGCGATTAAAGATCTATATTGGGATCGGGTTGCTGAAAGAGTTTGGAACAAAACTAAATCCGACTCCATGACGGGGCGCTTTGTGGTAGCTAAACTGTATCCAGTTTTGGAACCCTATTGGAACAGCATAACTAACCCTGTGGACAGGAAGCTTTTTTTCCAGTTAAGATCAGGTGCTCTTCCATTGAGATCACTGACAGGTAGGTGGAGGAGTTCCTCCACCTTATTCTGTCCAGCTTGTGGTGCATCAAATGAAAGTATAGGCCACTTTTTATTCTCTTGTAAAGCTTATGCCACCCCGAGAAAAGTTTGGTTAGTCCCTGTTTGTAAAAATTTAGGGACATCCAGGGGTGTTGAGGCCTTACGAATTTTTTGCACTTCCACCCATATGCCTGTAGTCCTAGCAACAGCTAAGTACCTGGGGTGGGCATGGTCCATCAAACGGAGGGCCCTTCTCTAGAGTACACCGATCGGGGTATTCTATTTGGCATCTGTGCAATTATGTACTAAAGTCTTATGTTGTTTCTTTGCTTGATTAATTGTCTATGTTGTCATGATTCTCTTTTAAAAAAATACTGTATTTAATGAGGAAATATTTTTAACGATGTATTTTAAATGTATGTTTGTGCTTTTATGAGTCTAATCCTCGAATAAAGCTTTTTGTAATGTAATGCTCTTAGCGATCCTGTCCAGTGTCTCTGGCAGTGCACCCGTTTTCTTCACTTCAATCTAACAGGCACCAGAGACACAGCACCTGTACCCTAATCTCAAGTCCTTCCCTAACTCCTGTATTGCTCTGCTGGCGCACTGCTCAATCGTTGGGGCCACACATTGCATCCAGTGTACCCAGGTATCTTGTGACCAACAAACAAAGGAGCAAACTTGCATTCACTTTAGGACCAGGATTCAGAGGCCTGATGCTAGCATCTCTGAAGCAACCCTTGTTTCAAAAGGGGTCACCTCAAGCAAAGCCTCTTCGCTATTCTGGTCGGTCTGTGACTCTCAGCTGGTCATGATCCACAATTTCTCCTTTCTGATTTGTGACCCCGTCTTTCGCCCAACTAGGACCTCAGGGAAGGCGGAAGGCAGCGGTACACATTTGATCACAGGGCTTCCGCCTTCACTGAGGTCCTAGTTGCCAGCAATGCCTGTGCTGGTTACCTTCACTTTGGCTTCAAGCTGGACTGGTGCTGACGCTGACTCCCCAGGCTGAATCTGATGTCCGGGCCCCTCTGGCAATGGTTGTAAGGCAGCAAATATCTATTGGTGGACAGAACAAAAGGTCTTTAGACAAGGCACAGAAACAGTCTTTCAACAGAGAGGATAGTCTTAGAATATTCCTAGTCTTGGGACGCCCCATATATTAGCAAGGCACCCAAGAACCACTTCCATCTATGTATGAGAGAGTAAAAAAACAACAGCCTGGACCTATTGGCAAGTATAAAAGGAACTCTTCAGCAAGAGTAATACATCACTAAAACCCAAGCAGCCAAGGAAGTCTGTATTCATTTACTAAATTGTGAGAAAAAGAGAAAAAAAAACAGACATACACTAAACCCTTACATTGGTGTATTCCTGTATGCTAATCTGAAAACCCTCAAAAAAGGAAATGTTCTACACTTTTGCTCATAAACTTTACATTACTTGTACAGGACTGCAGACACTTCTAAAATGATTATTCTTAATGAAAGCACCTACATTGTATGCTTTAGGACCATGATCTCATATTATAGGAGCCGCAGGAAAATCTAAAACTGCTAATTTAACAGGGTTCTTATCTATAAAACAACATTTCCTTCAAAACATTTTTTGCTAAGGATCACATGGGCATCTTCCCTACGTTCTACTTTTCATGATCCAAACTATGCAAATTCAGCTCTAATAAGGACTGTCAATTTATTTACAAAGACTAGCTAATAAAAAACTAGCAATGCCCTTGCAAAACTATGTAGCATGGAATAACATACAATAATGTTATACGACGCAACCATATTTAATCAGTGTATTAAATGCCCAACATAGATTTGTCTTGACAAGTTTTAGACTGGATATTTTTCACTGCTTGACTAGTTTCCCTAACACAAATAATTGGTCTCGTCGAATAACATGTTGTCCTTGTGACCAGATCTCCAAACAATCAACCATTCATGTACTGTTTTTTTGTAAATTTTATACTGATTTAGGACTATTTTTATGAAGCCTAATGAAATCTTTAAATTTTAGACAATTTAGACCGGCCTATTTATTTTTACAATTGCTCCCGGATTTGTTTACATGTGTAGTAGTGGCAAGGTTTTTGAGGTCCATTATCACCAGAAGGAAGTTTTTAATTGATGCACCATAACTCTGTACATGATTTTATTGAATCTCTTTTTAATGACTTGAATAACTTTATCTTTTTAAAATTGTATTGAATTGCAAACTTTTATGATTCTTTGTATGTATGAATCGAATAAAGTTAAATTGAATTGAATTGAATTAATTGATTGACAATTAATTATGGTAATCATGTAGTTAATTTTAGGTGTGTGTTGTGGTGGTAATAGGTGTTAAGAGTGGGAAGTAATTTATTTTTAATTGACAAATTAATACTTGGATGTTAATTAATTTTAATTAATTGATTGATTATAAAATATGGTAATTGTGTAATTAATTTTAGGTATTTTTGGTGTTTATAGGAGTAAGGGGTGAGAAGTAATTTGTATTTAATTAATGAATATATAGTTGTTAATTAGTGTTATTTATTTGATATGTATTTTGGATAATTATTTAATGCTTTTGTCTGTTGTTTTCTACTTTTAAAGGGGTAAAGGGTGGGTATTAAATACATTTTAATTACTTTATTATTAGTTGTTATTAGTAATAGTTTTTAATTTATGAATATGTTTTAATTGTGTTTTATTATTTTTTAATTTAATTTAGGTGTGTGTTGTGGATATCATAGAGTTAAAGTATCTGTAGTCAATTATTACTGATTCATTGTTTTTAATAATAATATTTTTAAAATTCATTATTAATTATGTTAATTTTGGAAAAACATTAATTATAAATGTTGAAGTGTTTTGTTATTGGTGTGGTATTATAGGGTAGGAAATACATTAAATACATTTATGTATTATTAATTCATTTATTTGTAAATATTTTTAGTTTAAAAGAATTGTATTTCATAAATGTATTTAGTATTTTATATTATATATTATTTTTAGGTTTTGTTTATGTAATTGATATAATATTTTTAATTTTTATATATTTTATATATCTGATTTTTCATTTCTAAATATTTTTTACATTTTTTATGATTTGTTATAATTTGTAACATTTTATTTTAGTTTTAACTGTTTGAGTTTGAATAGTAATTTTTGTCTCTTCGCTATCCAACACTTTCCCCACGGTTGCACTCACTGGAGTGGGAATAAAAAAATATACCCCTCTGCTATCCAACAATTAATCTACTGTTGCATTCAGTGGAGTGGGAATAGTAATTTTTACCTCCCCACTATCCAACACTTTCCCTACAGTTGCATTCACTGGAGTGGGAATAAAAACATATACCCCTCTGCTATCCAACAATGAATCTACTATTGCATTCAGTTGAGTGGGAATAGTAATTCTTACTACTCTGCTATCCAACACTTTCCCTACTGTTGCACTTTTTGGAGTGGGAATGGTAATTGTTTCCCCTCCGCTATCCAACACTTTCCCTACTGTTGCTCTCACTGGAGTGGGAATAGTAATTTTTACCCCTGCGCTATCCACAACTTTCCCTACTGTTGCACTGTTTGGAGTGGGAGTTTTCATTTTTATGCCTCTGCTATCCAACACTTTCCCTCCCGTTGCACTCTTTGCAGGGGGGATAGTAATTTTTTCCTCTGCGCTATCCAACACTTTGCCTACTGTTGCTCTCACTGGAGTGGGAATAGTCATTTTTACCCCTCTACTATCTAACACTTTCCCTACTGCTGCACTGTTTGGAGTGGGAATAGTAATTTTTACCCCTCCGCTATCCAACACGATCCTTACTGTTGCACTCTTTGGAGTGGGAATAGTAATTTTTACTCCTCTGCTATCCAATACTTTCCCTTCTGTTGCATTCTTTGGAGTGGGAATAGTAATTGTTTCCCCTCCGCTACAACACTTTCCCTACTGCTGCTTTCACTGGAGTCGGAATAGTAATGTTTACCCTCCCGCTATCCACCACTTTCCTTACTGTTGCACTCACTGGATAGGAAATAGTAATATTTACCTCTCCGCTATCCAACACTTTCCCTACTGTTGCATTCTTTGGAGTAGGAATAGTATTTTTTCCCCTCTGCTATCCAACATTTTTCCTACTGTTGCTCTCACTGGAGTGGGAATAGTAATTTTTACCCCTCCACTATCTAACACTTTCCCTACTGTTGCACTGATTGTATTGGGAATTTTAACTTAACATATTTTCTAAGAGTTTAATGTTTTAAGTTATTGGAGATTTTTTAAATATTTTAAAATTATTGATATTTATATATTTATATTTATGTAATTTTAAAGTTTTAAAAGAAAGTAAAGATAATAGTTTATTAATTATTTTAAAGTAAATATGTATATGTATAAATTATTTTTGTTTTTTTAATTACGTTTATTTGTTAAATTTTATAGAATGTAATTTATTTTGTTAACATTTATATTATTATTTAATATATTTAATATCTAATATTTTATTATATATATTTAAATCAATATTTTTTACATCGATATTTTTGATTCTCTATGTTTGTGCATACCTGTGTTGGTATGGGAGTCAATATTCTTGTATTTTATATTTTTGTTGTGATATTTTTAACATTGATGGTTTTGTCATCGATATTCTATCAGTGAACTGTTGCAGAGCCAGCCAACCCTAGCCAGGCAGTATCATGCAGCCTTCAATGCATTCATTAATGTTCTATGCATATTGGAGCATACATCTTCCACCTCTGATGTTTGTGCATCAAAGCCATCTACTATCACTCCACAGTCTCCTATTGCACCCCAACAAGAAGCACAGGAGGTTGAACATTAATCAGAGGAAGAAAATGAAGAGTTCCCAAGTGTTAGAACTAGAATTGCCAGTTGAACATTAGTGTGTGTTTTCTGGCCAGCTCATTCCTTTGTCATGTGTTGGTTATCATGTCACCTTCTCTACAAATAACTTCAGTCTACAATTGGTGACATATTGTTGATCTAGTCATGAAGCATCCTTTTTTGCTAATGGTAATGTTCATGAGTGCACTCATAATTTATATATCTCATATTTTGCCATTATTTCCTTTACACAGTGCCATTATTTTTGTTGTTTAGCTTTTATCCTGCAGAACAACCTTTCATTAACATCATTGCCCCTTGAACAACTGTGGATGACAAAAACTTTGATATAAAAAAAAATTCTTAGCATGTCAACAGTGTTTGTGTCTATTTAAAGTTCTGTAATGTGTTATTTCAAATACAATGATATGAAGCTGTCAAGCGTTAACAAAATTGAGACTCTGCACACTATCATAGTACCCATAATTCAGACACATTAAACAAGTGTACACCTAGGTCAAATCTAAGTGTCACTTATACCTAAGGTGCAATATCATAAATGATTATACAGATGACAACGTATAAGTTATACATTTGAAATAATCAGCAACTCACTTGTTCAGGTAGAATTCCAAGTCATCCTCCAATAGCCTGTGTACTTAATACATACAAAGAGGTCTGTATTGTGCAGCTACTAGGGAAGACAAAAAAAGTTGGCATTATTAATAACAAATCTTTACTATCTCAAGAAAGGACAACACAAATCGCATCGGGTTTGATTTGTATGAAGTGTCAGTGAGACCTCTTTTTTTCACACACGCCAAATAAAGGAAACCCTATATCCATTAGGGCCATTTCACATGAGGCTCACAGTATGTGTTGGTTGTCCTTTCATTATAGCATTTCAAACCGTTACAGCCATAGGCCAAGTTGTGTAGAATTATGTAATATTACTATTTGGGAGCCAGTCCATGTATTCTGCATGGGGCTTCACGATATTTGGCCACATTCCATGTATAAATATTCTCATATTGTACTACATTTCAGATCAAAATGTGTCATGCCATTCACAAAGTGGCCTACTGAGGAGGCATATTTGCAGAATTTTCCCTCATCTCTCGTAACAGGTGTGTAGTTTTGTTCAACTCACATTATAGCATTCTAATATTTAAACAAAATGTGTCAAAATATGAATCTATCCCATCAGAAATACCAAATATAATCCCAGTAAATTCACACCTCCTTCAAATATCAACAATGAAAATTGGATTTACCAATAGCCAGCTCACCGTGTACCAGTCCCGTTAGAATGGAACAATGTAACATCTGTAACATTTGTGAGGAAAGGTTTGCCCCTCTACCTTTTACACAATGCAGCTGAACAAATAGACATACAAACTGCATTAGCATGTTTCTCTAAATAGCTATATATATTACCTACTGGCGGTCGCCAGTAGGTATATATAGTTAGGACCTAGTTTCCATAGGAAATCCGCAACATTCTATTGGGAATAACTTTGGCGCCGGTTGATGAATCTCAGCGAATTTCTCAAAAAAGATGGCCTGCTCCGCTCCGCTCCTTCCCTGAAAGTTTTGGGGGGATTTGTCAAGTGGGTGCTGAGAAAAAAGGGGGGTCCCAAAACGTGTTTTCCCCATGTTATTTTCCATAGGACGATTAGACACGGCTACAGCCCGAACTGCTGAACGGAATTACACCAAACTTGGCAAAATGGTAGGGACTGGTACGCAGTACGGCCTTTTGTTTAAATGGTGTAAATCCCTCCAGTAGTTGTTGAGAAAATTCAATTTGAAAAAATGTATATATCTATATAAGCTTACTGTAAGCTTACTGTACTCTGTACCTTCCCGAGTACGAGCTGCATTCTGATTGGCTGCCAATGTCTGTCAACACTCCAAAACAGAAATTGTTGGCAGCCATCTTGTACCTCGGTAGACTGAGGCACAGGAAAGCAGATAAACAAACGTGTAGAACTCAAAAAGGGGGCAGGGTAGAAGCACCCCGACCCCCTAGGCCTGCTCAGGGGGTCCCACAAGGACCCCCCAGGCCCCGCAAACTTTTTCTGATGATTTTGTTTGGGATGTCATCAGTGATGTCACTGACCATGTCATGAATGATGTAATATGTGACATCATCAGCAGTGGATTGCGGGGGCACGAAATATAGTTAGTACAACTAACTATATAGGAGCAATTTCAATGGTTTTGTATGAGTGAAATGTCCAGCTAACTATAACACCCCTAAAACTTATAGTTTTTTTAGTGAATTTTAAAGGTTTTTTTAAATGCTAATTCCTAACTATATAAGGCCTGAAACCTATGGTTTTTTCAGTGAATAATATATATATATTAAAGTCTTAGGGCCTGATTACGACTTTGGTGGTGTGGGAGACCACCAAACTAATTTTCAGGCCCTTAGACTTAACACAATTATGAAACTATTGAATTTTAGATGACCTTTATATGATGACATACGTCCATGCATACTACAACTTACTTAATATTGTTTCTATTTATGATTAACGTGCCTAGATTGCATTTGCCTCTCAGATTCTGTTTATAACAGGATTGGTGTTACATCTCTTATTTGATACTCAAAATATGCAGCACCTCACATCTTCTCCTCATCTTTACTTGTGTTTTTCACATCCTGCATGGAACGTAGCGTTTGGTCACACGCACACACTGGCACTGTAGAGCTTAACACTATCAGAAATCATCTGTAATACTACTGTGAATTAGTTATGTGTGTTCAATGTTCAATATAACTATCTCGATGCTTCTCACATTACTCTACTCATCAACCATCACACATCCACACATCCATTTATTACACACTTATCTTTGGCTTAAGATGCAGAAGAATAACTGTGCAGATGTAAGACTGCACACACTCTACCTACCCAGATGTGTGATTGCATTCAAATATCTGTATAACTCTTTCTTTGGGTTTATCAACACCGTTTACACATTTCATTATTTAATGGAATAAAATACAACAGCACTTTGCTTGATTTTGAATAAATAATACTTCTTTACTTACAGTAAACATATGTAGATTTACATACACATAAACCAGTCAAGCAAGTATTATTTAGGAAAAGAAATTATGAAGCAATTTATTGCACTGTGTGTATCCTTCCACAAAGTTCACTATTTCTTCTGAGTCATCCTCTTCATCATCCTCACTTGGTAGTGGACATTGTGAGTCCCATTCCAGATTTCTTCTTACACATATATTGTGCAGGATGGCCCAAACTAATATTATTTTGCACATCTAGGTGGTTAGTATAGGTACTCCTACCAGACTGATACAAACACCGGAATCGTGATTTAAAAACTTCAAATGTCCTTCAACAACGTCTTGTTTTCCTCAATGCGGTATTGTATTTCTTTTTGGGGCCTCAGTCTGTATTTGACTCAATGAGCTCACCAGCCATGCTTGCAGCTCCTAGGCTTGATCATCTGATGAGAGAGATAGAAATACATAATAGGAGTTGCGTGCAACATACATTTGCATGTTGCATGGATGGTAGTTGTTGACAACTTGTACACAAAATGTTATAATTGATTTTAATTTTATTTTGGATTCGGGATGAAAAAAAGATGGTAGCCACATACGATTGTACGGAATGAAGTTTTGCACTGTACAATAAATCTATCTTGATATACTTATTGGTCAGAATGACCCACATCAACCACAGATTTGCTTACTGCATTCAATTTTGTTATGTTCAATGTTAGTTTTTGGTTCCTTCTCACACAGTATACACAGAATGCCAACATTTTGTAGGCTCTGCATTATCCTGAGACAAGGAAAAGGGAAAGGCGTGACGAATAATCATAACAATACCAAAGCATGGGGCGTAGCTCGCTTTCCAAACATGGCGGACATTGTGGCTTGGGGGTCCCGAATGACCCCCAGAAGATGGCCTCCGCCGAATTGCCAGTCAGACTTCACATGGAGGGTGACTCGAGCCTATGGGAACATCAGAAGTCAGAAGTGCAGAGAGCAGTGCCGGAGAGTGACCCCACCCACAGCTCCCGAGCATTGGAAATAATAGGGAAACACCGACTGCACAACTGGTTCTGGCTGGGCACAGACGCTCTCAGCCTAAGAGATCAAAGGGTTTTGGGATATAAATATTGGGGCTCAGATCCATGAACTTTAGAATTCTTTTGGACCAAGAAGACTGACAAGAAGAAGAGCTGGAGAAACTATGAGGAGGAACTACCACTTTGCTGAGGGCTTTGCTGTGTTGGCCTGCAGTGGCTGCTTTGGTCTTGGGCAGTGAAAGGCTGAACTGAACTTTCTGCAATCTATTTTTGTGAGTTTCTCCAAGCTCTTGAGGTAGAGCTTGCCCCCTGTTCACGAAGTCTCAGGAACAGCAAAGACTTCAAGCTCTTCTGACCTCAGCACTGGGGACTGTGTGTTTTGTGCTGCTTCAGAAGAAAATGCAACCCAACGCCATCTACGATGCCGCTGCTGACTCCATGTCCTGAAGGCACCGCAGAGGGCACTGCTGCAAAGCTGCACCGTGACCCTGGTCCAACCGATGACGCCTGCTGATGCCACCACCGAGCCACTGCTCACACTGTGACCTGTAGGCACCGCACTCCGTACCGCCTCGCTTCAGGACAACGCAGTGGTATCCCCGACTACGCCGCTCCATGCCGACATCTACTCTGCTGCTTGCACTGTGGTTCGAAAGCACCGCTCGTAAAGTTACACAACGCACCGCCATTATCCCGCACCGCAGCCTTGGCCTACCGACGCCGGCACCATCGACTTCAGTTTATCAACCGATGACAGCTCTTCAGCAACGACAACGCCGAAGCCTCTGCTGGCACCGTGACCTTCCCGCACCGTGACGAGTACCGCATTCACTTTGCCCCACGACCCAGGTCTCCCCGAGAACACCATCTGACGCCGCCATCAAGCCGTTGCTCGCACCACGACCCGAGGGCACCGCACAACTGCACTTTGCACCACAGCACTCGATGCCTGCCGACGCCAGCGCTCCAGACTTCAACAGAGAGGAGTTTGATCTGCAACTCATGTGAATTTGAGGGACTGTGACGACTCCTGCACCGACCTCCGGAACCGACGCCTGAGGACGCCGTGATTTCAGAAGCTCAACAAGAGGTTGCCAATGCCATGCATTTCTAAAAGGTACTGTTTGCGGGTCTTCTCAACACCGTGGCTGGCCCGTGACACCACGGTCAGCCAGAACTATTTGGATTTGTTTGCCCTGGATGGAGCTATCAACATCAAAGAACAATTTTTTCAACCATATTATGATAGCTGAAGATTTTTAAGTACTGTATTGTGTTTTTTAATCTTTTCTTCAGTATATGAAAATATTGGATATTTTTCTAAGCTGGTGTGGTGTCCTTTTGTAGTGCATACACTGTATTAATGTTGGTTATGTGCAAATGCTTTACACACTGCCTCTAAGATAAGCCTGACTGCTCATGCCAAGCTACCAAGGGCGCGAGCAGGGGTTATTTAGCCTGGGGTTAACTTATCCTGACTAGGAAGAAGGGTCTCTATTTGGACAAAGGTACCTACCTCTGCCAACTAGAGACCCCCGTTTCTAATAAGCGCTCAACCCCCTTTGGGGGGGAGCCAAAGCCCATATGGTGATGGCTGGCTTTTAAGACTGGACGTGGAATTGGGGGCTATCAGATCTTAGGCTCACTCAGCATGGTCACAAGCGCAATTACTCCTATGATTCACCTATATTCAAAATACACATGAGGCGTGACATGTTCCTTTGCTCAGAGAGGCTGACTGGCTATGTTACTTTTACTGAATATCTCGGATACACCCTTTCAGACCACTGCCCGTCCTACTGGAATTTAAGCCCCTATATAATAGACCTCTCATCCCGACCTGGCAACTCCAGCCATGACTTTGGACGACACCTGAGAATCACTCTGAACACAAATCACAGACTACTTGGAACACAATCAGGACACAACATCATCATCCTTGATCGATTGGGAGGCGCTTAAGGTTGTGGTTTGAACACATTTCATGAGCCACTCGGTGTAGGTCACTAAGGAACTACATGCGGAGCTGCACACCTTGGATGCCACCCTCCATATCGTGAAGGGCACCCTTGAGACTGACTCGGAGGCCAAGAAAAAACTGATGGACATGAAAGAGTGATCCCATGCTACCCTAGAGCATCTGTGCTGCCACAACTGCAAAAATTACATTACAAGAATGCACTCGGAGGTGGGTGAATCTGGGAATCTGTTGGCCTGGCTGATCCACCCAAACAATAGGGGTGCACTGAGCACTCACCTCACTTCTCTTACCGGGACACACATATGCACCGCATGCAATATTAATGACGAGTTCCGCAGATACTATGAACCGTTATATGGTAGACCGATGAAACTACCTTACGGTGCACATACCAGATTCTTGGACCGTGTCACCCTTCCAGTACTGCTTCCTGTTACTAGAGAGGAACTGGGGGACCCTGCGGCTATTCAGAACGTGTGTGCGACAATAAAGGACATGGCCACGGGTAAGACTAAGGTCCTGATGGGATCCCGGTGTTTTACTCTGCCTTTATGCATGTACTGGGCCCTAAATTGTTTGCACTCTTTTGAAAGGAATGGCTTCCCGAGTCCATGCTGACCGCCATTATGGTCCCCTTGCCAAAGACGGGTGCAGTGGGGGCCCGACAGAATTTCACCCTCTGTCCTTGCTGAACATGGATTTTAAAATCCTCAGCAAAATATTAGCAACCAGATTGCTCCCTCATATGCAGACCCTGGTAAACAGAGAGCAGAATGGTTTCATCACCAACCGCAGTACATCACTTAACCTCCAAAGACTCTTTCTCATACTTTACCATCCTTAGGTACAAACCAATCGGGAAGCCTTTCTCATGTCAATAGACATGGAGAAGGCACTTGACTCTATTAGATGGGACTTCCTCATGGCAACCATGAAAAATATGGGATTGGGGAGAAGTGGGCCATATGGGTTTCCCTCCTTTATACAGACCTGTTGGCTCAGTTGACGATCGGGTACACCCTTTTTGCCCCATATGGTGTGCTCCGGGGTACTAGACAGGGCTGCCCTTGTCTCCTCTCCATTTTGCCCTGGCCATACAGCGATTGACAGAATTATTCCAGAAAGAAAGCAGGGGTTTTGCGTTAGTGATAGATGGATGCGAACACATTATCTCCCTGTATGCTGCTGAGTTCCTTTTGTACCTCCTGGGTGGTGCGGCTGGAGTACATAGGGCTTCACACCTCCTGGAAGACTTTGGACACCCATCGGGATTGACGGTTAACTGTACCAAGACCTGTGTATTCCCCTGTGTTGGGGGAACCCCTCCACTGCTGGACTTACCACTGTGTTTCGTCTGGTACCCCACATCCTTTAAATATTTAGGAGTGAGGGTGTATCATGATCTGGAGGACGTGAGAGAAGGGAATCTGGGGCAGGCACTCTGGGCTCTTTGGACCTGTGTGGTCTTTTGTAGGCCACTGCACCGCCCACTCATGGCACGGGTATCACTTGCAAAGATGATGATGCTCCCCGCCTATTGTATTTCTTTACAAACCTACCGGTTAAGATGACGACAAAACAGGAAATTGGCAGTAAGGGAATTAATAGCTGCACCACCTTCCTATACACTCGAAGTAGTTTGTTCAGAGCTGTTGCCCACCTCTTTTAGTCCACTACCAAAGGACCATAACCATTTGATCAAAAACACACAAGCAAATAGAGAGGCAACAATACAATTATTTTTTCAGTGCTTCAATGCATTAGAAAGAAAGGATGTCCTTCGGTGAGGTGAAAAAATAGACTCTTTCATACATGCTTAAAGTGTTCTTCATATGAGATGATCAGATATAATATCCAACAGCCAACGCGTTTGGCCCAGATAGGGCTTCCTCAGGGCGTATATTTGAAAGAATCGATGTAACTGTGCTTTCTATTTCAACAGAACAAGGATGTAGGCTTCTTGTGGGGATATCTCGTCCTCCAGACAGGGACATTGGGTAATGAATAGTACCGTTTGCAACAGTCGACTTAAAGTTTCTTTTTTTGCTCCACGTAAGTTCAGTGCTGGATGCCCTTCTCCATGACCAAATATGGGATGGAAGCTGCCACAGGATATTCTTGGTGATTATGAGGCACTCATCAGATGTTGGGGGCCTGTGAGTGCCTTTTTTTAACTTTACTATCTGGCTGTGCAACTTCAATGGGTGGCTAATTCAGATTGTACACATCCCGTGGACCTCGTGGGGCTGGCTCCTTATCGAGGACTGCTGTTGACATGCTTGTTGAACCCAGGGGTAGCCATCCCACTGCTAGGAGTGTTGCTTGGTGTGGCTTTACAGTATAGGCATAGTTGCCTTGGATGAACCCATAGGGCTCCAGTGTGTGCACCGGCACTATCGCTGGTGGGCCTCCCCTATGGAGACCCAGTCAGGTTTTTCACCACCACCAAACTCGCAGACTGGATGGAGGTGGGAATTGTGATGGCCGGAGACTGCTTCCTGCTGGGGCCCCTTGTACCCACCGAAGACTTGGCCGAAACCCATGCTCTACCCAGGGGTCAATTACTAGCGTTTGGAGCTCTAGTGTGATCGTTCATAGCCCTGTAACCCAGGGGACGGGAGGAACCACCAACACAGATGGTCATTCAGCTTCTTCATTTAATGGGCTCAGCTCATCACTTGGTGACCTGGTTCTACCCGGTATTGAACGAGATGAGGAGGAATACACTGGCATCATTGAAGGCCAAATAGGAAACTATTCTGGGGCATGACATACCAGACAAAGAATGGGGATGGGTACTGACATATTTCAAAAGGTCTTCCGTAACACTAGGCTGAAATACATATAATTACATTTTTTACATATGCTGTACCTCACCCCACATAGATTACAGGTCAGATATGGGGGCGAACCCAAGAGCTGTCCATGTTGTTGGGTGCTCAATGCGGACTTCTGTCATTTGAATTGGGGATGCCCCATGCTCCAGGTTTTCTGGACTGCTGTGTTGCAGTGACTCCAAGCCACACTGGGTCATGCTCTTCCCTGTACGATACAGACTTGCCTCAGGGGGAGTTTTCCAAGGCCTAAAGCGAGGAAGGTGGTTTCACGATTTCTGGACTTGACCTAGGCCTAGCACGATGCAGGATAGCAATGGGGTGGAAGTCTGACAGAGGGCTGAATACTGAAAACTAGGATAGAGATGTCATGATCTGGGCAGAGGCAGAAAGACAGTGGCAGAGGCCGTTTCTCCAGTGATGGTTCTGTTTTCCCTCTGTTGTCGCCTAGCCACGCCTTGCCTTGCACACAGCCGCAGCCAGACCGAAGAATCGAGTGCAGAGCGCAGAGCGCAGCTTATGGAGTGCTGCGAACACCGTATCGTCGTAGACGCTGAGGACGCTGAAAGTGGGTAGCTCACACCCGTTTACAACCGTGAGACCCCTCCGAGACTCTTTCCAGCCCCCCAGCAACGCGGAACGCGCAGACCTCGAAGCGCGGAGCGTGGGGCTGTGCAGGGCTGCAGGTTCGCAGAACGCCGCAGAACGCCGGTTACAAGCCGGTAAAGTGAAGACGCCGGCTTTTGGCATTCAGTGCCCGCAAAATACCCAGAGACACCCCTCAGCCGTGCAGAACGAGCAGAACTCGGAGCGCGTGTTTTCCGGTCTGCAGAGACATTACCCAGCCGTCCCTCAAACCCCCACCCCCGTAGAAGCAAAACAGAGGGGGTGCCCGCACGGAAATCGGCGCTGCCAGGAAACAGCAGAGGCACGCCGACAGCGGGACAGTAGTAGGAGGGGGGGGGTCCGACAGAATCTGGACTACTCTGTAGAAGCGGCAAACGGACCGAAAATAAGACAACGCCTGAGGCACCTGAATGAGCAAGGAGCCAAGAATCGAAGGTGTGATCCAAGTATCCCGGCCACAAAACTTGCATAGTATAAAGAGAGCAAGTATAGGGAAAAGCCGGGGAGGCACCGTGAGAGAGGACAACAAGTGCGGCAAGGCAGGCAGGCTGGCGGATACAAGGCACAACAGAGGTAAGTGAAAGAATTTACGTACTTTTAAAAATAGAAAGTTAATTTTAAACAAAAATAGAGAAACTAACAACAGCAGAACTACAGATTAGGTAATAAAGACCTAAGAAATGGCACCGAAAAGAGGGCAAAAACTGCGCACAGATGATGGCCCAGAGAAGAGTAAACTATTGGAGGGCTCAATATCACTGGAAGAGAGCCAGGAAAGCCAGGCCTCCATTATGGACAATAGCAAGGGGCGATGCAAGAGTAGAAAAGTCAAAAGAGCAACTAAAAACTCCCAGCAGGCTAAAAGGGGTTGTATTCAAACAACTTCCAAACAGAAAGATAACATGGCAGCGTCCAAATCTATAAAGGACTTTGTAGGGAAACACTACAAATCTATAGAGCCAGTAATAAACCTGGAACACGAGGGAGACGTGGAGGAATATGGCGTGGAGGGCAGAGAAAAGACAGGGGCAGCAGTTGTGAACCAGATAAGTAAAGATATGGGAGAACACCCCGAAGAAGAATCTCCCAACATAGAGGAAGGAAGGGAGGACCCCATATCGATAAACCTGACGCGCTTGAGCCAAAATCTCCACATATCAGCGCCTCGTCTCTCATCATCCCCAAAAATGTTCTCGCTACAATCATCGGGAAATGAAGGGCAAAGGGGAAACGAAAGGCAGAGCCAGAGCTACGTCTGGGGAGGCACGCCAGACCAACCCCCGCAGCACCATAACACCCAAAAATCTCAATCGCAGCAAGACTCTACAAGAACCGGTCACCAGGTAAACCCAGAAAGAAACAACACACAGGACTCGGAGCTCTCTGTAACGCCCACATCATCTTTGGTGGACCTAATACTGATGGTATAAAAGATATTACAAGGAACCCTAGAAGTAACACTTTCAAATAATGGAGTGATGAAAGCTCAGAAATTGTATTTAAAAAAGATTAAAGAGGAACTAGTGGAGATAAAGAGCCAAATGCCAAATATGTTAAGGCCAATAGTTACAGCACCACCCATTGATGAAAGTGTAGAGAATGAACCGGTAGAGGCAATCGTGGTAAACCTTGCAGGGACTCCTCACCCCATAGATCAAAGTATAACAAACGAATCCGCTGAGGCATTAGATAACGTATACATCTCTAGACGCCCAATGCTGATAAAAAGGCGTGGGGTGTATGCAGTGGCCCCCACCAGGAATAGGGTTGGAAAGAAGCGAGCACCAAACCCAACAGCAAAGAGAAAAGGGAAGAAAATTGAGGGGGAGGTTCAGTCAGGACTAAATGCATCAGCCCCGATCTACGTACCGAATAGACCCTTGCAATCGGAGGCTAAAACAACAAAGACCCCGTTAGAACCAAGGAAAAATTGGAGAAGTAAGGAGGTAAAGGAGAAACCCATATCTTCTCGTACTGTGAAGCAGAAAGTAAGGATAGCCTCAGGACAACTCAAAAGTGGCCATAGAGCTGACCGCCCACAGGTACAGGTACTATCCGGTGCGGGAAGTAAAGGGTGGCAGTTAGGGAGAACAAAGGCCAGACAGCAAAAATATGAAACTCCCAAGAAAGTACAAGAGATGGATAACAGTAAATGGGTATATTTGGATCAGATACAGGTAGGGAAAAGGGGAAAGTCGGAAAGAAAAATGAACCCCCTAAATAGGGCACAGATCTTGGCCGCCTTTGCCAAATGTTGGAGCCTGAGTGGAATCAGCACAAATGACCTTCGGCAAATTGGTTTTGTATAGAATAGGAATGGTAAGGAAATAACAAAAGTGTCACTTCACTCAGACCTGGTAAAAATGGCAATTCTGAAAGCCACTAGTGAGATAAACCAACAGGGAATAAGGATAATTCCAGAGAGGGAAGTAAAAACCCCCACAGATAATACCTTTATAAAATATCATGCAGGTCTAGTGAGGAGACAAGTGAATTTATATAGAGAAAATGAAGGAAACCGTAGTTGCTTGAATATAGTAATAGATAATACAGGAAATGAAGCCTCATGCGATAATTGGTCTTTATGTAGCAGTCCTGTGGGAGACCCTAACGAGATTTATACGCAGGAAGAGGTAGAAGAGGGTGGCTTGAGTGAGGTAGAATAGGACGGGGGGTGCCGCAAAGTCTAGGTCTCATAACTTGGAATGTGAATGGGCTAGGCAATGAGCTAAAACGAGAATATATAAAGGAAATAATAAATAAAGTGGACATTGCCTGCCCACAAGAGACCTGGACATGCGACGAAACCCCAATCATCGAGGATATCTACAATTAAATCGCCCAGCCACGAAAAAAAGCTTTGGCCGCCCTTCGGGGGGATTGATGACACTGGTTTCAACAAAAGTGCTGAGAGAAGTAACACCGTTGAAAACGAAATGTAAATGGGTTCAACCATGTAGAATAGAACTATTGACAGTGGAAATGAAATACAAAATGTTGTCTGTGATGAATGTATACATGCAGTGGGATAAGGGAGCAAAGTATGAAAAGGAAATGAGGTTTTTTAAGGAGGATGTTGACATCATACTAGAAAAATATGCATCGGAAATATTGATAATAATGGGGGATTTTAACCACAAATTAAATCCAAAGAAGGCTGACCTCTGGAATAGAGAACTGTTAGAGGTGTATGGAATAAATCCTGCTAGCTTTCCAGTAGGGGAGATTTCGAAACAGGAATCAGAATTAGTACACATCCTAGGAGGTAGGGGTCTCCAATGTCTAAATGGTAGAATGAAGACAGATTGCCCAGCAGGGAAGACCTTTAAAATAGGCTTACAGAACTGCCCAATCGATTACATGTTTTTACAAGCCTGGAATTTCCCCCAAGTACGGGAATTTAAGATAGAACAAAAAGAGGTTAGCGACCATAACCTACTACATCTAACAATATTTGGGGGAAGGAAAATGCCTGGAGACAAAGTGATCCCCCAGGAGGTCGAGTACCCTAAACGGGTGTCGACACGACTTACGGAGGAATATCAGGAAAAACTGAAGGCCATGCAAATTAAAGTTGAGCCTGAACATTTAGAGAATAAAAATTTGAAATGGTTCATAGAAAAGTTAGAAGTGGTCCAGTGCCTAAGAACAGAATTAAAAAGGGACAAATACAATAGTGTAAAACCGCCCAGCCGAGTAAAAGGGTTTTCTGTTGAGTGCCAATCTAAAAAAAGGGAGATACGGGCAGCACAAAGAAGGCAAAAAAAGAACTTCACACATGAGAGACAGGTACACATAAACAAGTTGAAAAGAGAATTCAAAAAAATGGTAAATGACGCAAAAAGGTCATATAAAGAGAAATGTTGGTCAAACCTGTTAGAAGCAATAGAGGAAAAAACCTAAGACAATTTTGGAAATTGGTAAAGGCAGCAATTGGCCCAACAGATGGTGAACTAAAATGCGTAGTTAGTGAGGCAGCATGGGAGGAGTATATAAGGGAATTGTACGGGGTAAGAGCTCCTAGAGATCACGTAGAGCCCAAAAAATGGCAAGAAATATCAGAAGATTTTAAACCTAAGCTTAATGAAAAACAAGTAGAGCATACAATAAGAGAACTGAAGCTAACTCGTGCGGCAGGACCCGACAACCTTCCTGCAATAATACTGAAGTCAGAAGTAAAGTGGTGGGCAAGATTTTTTGCACAGATGTTCCATATAATACTGATAGAAGGCATAATGCCACCTACTTGGAAGGGCGCAATAACCGGGGCAATCCATAAGAAAGGGAGCATGGAGGCACCACAAAATTACCGACTGATTAACCTCCTTGACATAGGAGAGAAAGTTTTTTCAAAAATTGTACTGAACCAACTTAACGCATGGGTAAAGGAGTTCCAAATTGTACCCATAGAACAGGGAGGATTTAGGGAGGCGCACTCCACGATAGATCATGGATTTGCATTATGGGCTATGGCAAAGAAGTCGACGGAACAACATGGCAAGCTATGCTGTTGTTTCGTCGACTTCCGAGCAGCCTTCGATTCAGTCGATCGGGTCTGTCTATGGGAAACTCTAACGAAGGTAAATATTCCCAAAGACTTACTGACCATAATAAAGGAATTACACAGAGGAAACTGGGCGCAAGTCATCAGGGATATCGAGGGATCACTGACGCAAAAAATACCCATTGCCAATGGCTTAAGACAGGGTTGTGTTCTGGCCCCACAGCTATTCTCCATATTCCTGTCAGACCTCCCGGCCTATTTAGAGGTTGAGGGTAGTGCAAGCCCCAAAATGGATGGAAACAAGGTGCCCTGCTTACTCTATGCAGACGATCTGGTAATAGTAGACCAGACCGAGAGAGGCCTCCAAAGAAAGCTTAACGCTTTCAATGCATATTGTGCTAGCAAATTCCTAACAGTCAACCTAGATAAAACAAAAACCCTATGCTTTGGAAAAAAGACAAGCAGGTTTAGTTGGTACCTAGGTGAGCTCAAACTGTAGACGGTTAATGAGTACCGATACCTAGGTATTTGGTTTGATAAGACATTAAATTGGTGCACTCATCTGGAAACACAAAAAGCAAAAGCACACACTTCAATATGCGGACTAAAAATGTTTAATAGGGATTATGGAGAGATGTCACACCGACCAATGCTAAGAGCTTTTGAGGCAATGATCCCCCCAAGTCCTGTATGGAGCAGAAATCCTTTATTTGAGCGGTAAGGGAGCCTGGGACTTGATGGAGGGGAAATGACTACAAAGCCTTCTATCTCTCCCACAATCATCTATGGTCCAAGCCATAAGAACAGAAATAGGCACAAAGTCTTGGGAGATACAAACACAAACGGCAATAATTAGACTTTGGAAACGACTTGAAGATCCAGATGGGCAAAAAGTAGCACAATGGTGCAGGAAAGAAATCCAAGATAGTGACCTAAAATGGGCAAAAGCCTGCAGGGAAAGATTGATGCAAATTTGCAAAAGGTTAAAGGTAGATGTGGTCCAGGAAACATATCAAGTACTTTGTACTAAGAGTGAGCTGAAATTAAATGGCAAGGAAGTATCCAGAATGATTGATATGGGATACTTAGCGAAGAAGAAATCAGTAGCACACATGATGAACTCTTGGTCAAACGAAAATCGGTTCCCCTATTTAAATCCTACCCAACCGCGGCTATAGGCAGGAGATTTTAAGGTTGCGGATCGGGATCAACCCATGGTTAATAAATAAAGACCTGAAAGCAAAAATGCTAGATCAGAAAGGGTGCTGCAGGTGTAATTTGGGATGCAAAGGAGACCTGGTACATATCCTACTTGATTGTTTGACACTATTAGAACAGCGGAAACTGTGGCTGCGTCCTGTGTTCCTAAAACACAATATAAGAACAAGGGCGCAGGCGGCCAACCTATTAACTGAAATTCCCACTATTGACATTGCAATTGCCCTTCGAAAATATATAAAGGTGGTACTGAGTGCACTAAAAAATCAGGAATATTCTGTAGTACTGTATGAATTTTAAATCAATGAAATTATACTTGAATTAAAGAAAAGGAATGTGTTTTAAATGCAATAATAAGTTTTAGCTTAAATGTCATTTTATTGGCGTTGGTAAATGTATAAGAGCGTGTAAGAATTTTAACCGATATTGGATTCATTTTTATAATGTTTTATTGTCTTTTATGTGAATATTTTAAACCTGTGATACTGTCTCTTGCACTTGTTTAAAGAATAATGGTCGTAATAAACATATCTTTGACTTAACTTGAGAAAGACAGGCCCTTAGGTGGGAAGATGCCCAGGGACTATGTAGACTCCCACTGGCGGCATTTTGGCAATAGAGCTTGAATAACTGGATACACCCGGGGACAGACTCTGACACAGAACCAGAGGGCACGGATAATGGGAAGAGAGACATGACACAAACAGACACGAAGGGGTGGATGGTGGTACCAGTATGATGACACCTGGGAGCCGGGTATTGGTTAACCTGCAATCTTTAAGAGGGAGTACTCACTGATAACACTCATGGCATGAGCTTTGATTACTGAGTCCCCCACCCTGGACCTAGACAGACCGGACACCATTAACGAAAGACTTGAGTCACCTGCCTGATGACGAATGGCATAGGTGCATGAGCACAAACTCCTATAGATAATAAAGACAGGACCTCCCTCTACTCCTAGCAGCATAGTAGCAGAGACACCCCCTCAGTTTTTCCTATTTTACTTCAGTTTTACAGTTTAAATGATTATGATTTCCTCCCAGTTCTGCCCTTCCACTAATGGCCTCCAACTGAATGGCTTGTAACATGCACTATTTGGTGACGTTGATTCCCCCTTTGAATGACACACCAAAGCCCTCTGCCACAAGACATGGGGTATGCACTCCTAGGTTATACACTATAGAATTAATGACCTGCTACGAATGATAACTCTGTACCTCGGTGATCTATATATATGTTTTTTTGTTTCATCTGTTTATAAAATGTTCATGTATTTGAAATATATTACAGACATACACAATATTTTTCAGAACCTGTTGGTGCCAAAATACAGGTTATACTTTGCATTGTAATGATGTATAAATGGACAATAGCTATCCCAACCATATCCATACAACATGGTAATATACGTTGGGTATGATAATTATATGACAACATTCAGGGCTTGCTACTGATTTGATATCTAAACACAGCACAAGTGCCCATTTCACACCCAGAGGTGTTCCACCTGTATAGTTCTAGTGACTCCTACCGGCTATGCCGTGTCGTCATGGCTGATGATCAAGCTATCAGATCCAAAATAATGAAACTACAAACATCCAATCAAGAGGGACAACAGGAAGGAATAGGGGAGGCCAGGGAGAGCGGGGAACAAGGCGTATCTACAACCACAGTGCCATTCACACAGTCCCAATTGTATCAATCTCTCTGTCATATTTCTTCATACTGAACCGTTGTATGTTATGTACTATATGTATTTCAGACCACATTATTAACAGTTCACCCTTCGTCTTGTGTGTGGACTGGATTAGTTGATGCCTGGAACCACTGGAGGGTCCTCCGGAGTCAATGCCACCTGAAACGTCGTCAGAATCACATGAAATGGGATACCTACGAAGCCCCAGCGTGTCTTCTCTCAGCAGTGAGACAGCCTCAGCTTTGGCCTACTTTTGCATTGAATGAGCCCAGGCTGTGAGTGAAGGGGGTCAATTGCTTTCCATCGGCGTGTGACAAGCCATTTGGCCACCATTAGCCCCAAGTCTAAAAATTGTGAGGAGGCCTTTTATTTCTTATTTCTGGGAAATATTCCTGTTATGCAAGCCGCCCATGTATTCGGTAATGTCCTATCTGTACTTGTGCTTAATAATTGAATTACAACAAGCCATTAGCTTTGTAGTCTGAGGCATGACCACAACATATGTAAAAGGTCAGCATCTACCATTTTGCAATGCGGACAACAACAAGAATCCACCCTGTTAAAGAACCAATTGATTTTATCTGGGGATAGATAGGCCCTATGGACTATATATTTATTTATTTGTTTGTTTGTTTATAGAGCGCCAGAATCGACCCCCGAAGGGGTATCTCTGCGCTTTAGACGGTCACAGTGAGAGAGAGCCTAACAACTAAGAGTCGGGGGGAAAACAGATAGGTCTTGAGCTGTTTCCTAAAAAGAAGGTGTTCCGTGCATTGTTTTAATTGGGCAGAAAGCCTATTCAAGTGGCAAGGGCCCAAGTAGGATAGGGCCTTCCCACCTTGCCTGGCTCGTTTAATTCTGGGCACCGTAAGAAGATGTTTTCCTGATGAGCGGAGGGACCGCAGAGGGACATAAGGAGTAAATGTATCCACCAAATAACTCGGGCCTGGATTGAAAAGGGCCTTATGAATAATACAACACACCTTGAACTGTACCCGCTTCCGAATCAGAAGCCAATGGAGTGAGGCAAGCAGAGGCTGAGAGGCCGTCCTTGGGGGCGCGTTTAGGATCAAACCAGCAGCCGTATTCTGGACGACCTGTAATCTATCCAATTCAACCTCATTGGCGGACAGCAGAAGGCTGTTGCAATAATCCAGGCGACTTAATACAAGTGCCTGGGTTAGCATCTTCCTAGAGGAGTCCGGAAGCAAGGGGAGTATACGGCGCAATAGGCCCAACACGTGGTAACATGAGCCAGCTGTGTGGGTGGCATGCTCTTTCATGGTGAGGGTCTGTTCAAGGCGAACACCTAGATTTTTTACACAGGTTTTAGGTGCCGGGGGGGGAACCGAAATCTGAAGGCCACCAATCGGGGGACCACAATAGTTGGGCTTACCCGAAAAGCATTATTTCGGTTTTCCCCACATTGCACTGTAGAAAATTAGTCCTCATCCATTGGGAGATGTTTCTCATCCCCTTAGAGAAGGCGGCCTGTACTGAGGAGGTAAACTTAGCGAAAGGAAAGAGCAGTTGGGTATCGTCTGCATAGGAAACAGGTATAAACCCACTGTTCCTCAACAGCTTGGCCAAGGGAGCCACGCAGATATTAAACAAAGTAGGGCTCAAACAGGAACCCTGTGGGACTCCCTTGGATAACTCTGTTGCGGCAGAACGATAAGGTCCGAGATTAACCTCCTGAGAGCGAGAGGATAGAAAACTCATCAGCCACTGAAGGGCCGAGTCTCTGAGTCCAACCTCTACCAATCTCCTGAGCAGGATACCATGGGACACCGTGTCGAACGCGGCGGACAGATCCAACAGCACTAGAATCGTAGAATCGCCTCTATCTAGGGTCATCCTGATTTTATCGGTTACCTCTAGTAGGGCTGATTCTGTGCTGTATTTTGGGCAAAAGCCTGATTGAGATGGATCAAGACTGCCCGTCCGTTCGACATGGTTGGAGAGATTGGAATAGAATATAGAATTGAATCAGTCTAAATCTTGCATTTCTGGGAATTTGTCTGGGGCTTTCCAGCAACATACCCCACTCTTTGGGTGTGCAGGGTCATGCCAGGCCTACCTCCCATTTGTTACGCAAGGGTGTTAAATCAATGATAGTGTACTACCAAATAGATTCTGCAAACCATTTTATGAGGTGTAGCCCCGTACCCAACACGTGGACATGCTGCAACAGGAGGTGTGTTGGAGGTTCCTGCGAGATGCCACCCCGGAGGCGACGTAGTGTAGCTATCCAGGAGGCATGATTTAGGAACTGCCCTGGTGGGTCGCCCTCCTCTTCCGTCAAAGAGAGGAACGGGCGCATCGTGCCTTCTACATACAAGTTACCAAGTGTGTGTATATCAGCATCCGGCTGATATGTAAGATCTGTCATACTAACTCTGCCCCTTCCTTTTGGCATTCCTAGAATCAGTATCATGGGCGCATATGGTGAGATAAAAAGCTCTACTGAAGCATTTCCGGGCTATCAGTACCAGGAGAGCAAAAGACTTATGTAATCTGATACACGGATGACAGATAAAAAGGAGCCCGTCCAGCGTGTACAGAAGTCCACATTCCACCATATCAGTAAGGTGGAGCTCCCCCATCCACTGTATTTGGGACGCCAAATAATAATGTTCCATGTTGGGCAGAGCCAACCCACCCTGTGTCTGGGGCAAGTACAGTTAAGTAAGCGCTACCCTACAGCGCGTGTTGGTCCGCATGAACTCCCTCATCATCCCTTCCAGTCGGGGCAGCATCACCATTTTAATAAGCGCCACCTTACCTGCAACAGAAAGGGTTGAGTGTTTTCCAGAATTCTATCTGGGGTCTTAAAGCTGCGATTGCCCTGGATACATTGCCATCCAAGAGATCTCAATCCGCGTGGTAGATACGAACACCTAGATATTGAAACACAGCCTGTTGCCAAGCCACTAATGCACCATCCACCAGAAGTTGAGGGGCATCTGTGCCAGGAGTGAAGGGAAATAAACATGATTTCCCTCAATTCACACCCAGTCCTGACACTTTAGTAAATAATTGGAGTGTGTTAGGTATTATCAGGGGTACCGCCCGTAAGTCCCTAATAGAAAGCAAGATATCATCACCAAATAGGGAAATGGCATGCGTCTCTTTCTCTAACTGTATGCCCCATTGATCTGCCAGTCGACGCAGAGCTATGGCCAGTGGTTCTATGGTCAGAGAGAATATTAGTGGGGTAAGGGGGCACCCGTGCCTAGTTCCCCTCCCAATCGGTATGGGCTTTGAGAATAAAGTTTGTAACCGTACCCGTACGGTAGGTGTTTCGTACAGCAGTTTAAATAAATTCAAGAAATGAGGCCGGAACCCAAAACTTCGCAGCACCACCAACAAATATGGCCATACCACTGTATCTAAGGCTTTTTCCAGATCCAGAACTAAACAACCCGCTGCTGGCCAAGTCTCTGCAGAGTTGCGCATCACCCGGAAACCCTACATATATTGATTGAGGTGCTGCGGGCCGGGACAAAGCCATTCTGATCCTGATGAACCAGGTGTGGAGTGACCAGAGCCAATCAACCCGCCAGGGCACCTGCCAGAATCTTGTAATCTCCATTTAGCAGCACCAAGGGTCTTTAGGTGCTTGTGCTCATGGGATCCCTGTCTGGTTTCGGAAGGGTAATCAGAGTGTCCTCTGTCAGAGAGGATGGAAGGGCTGCCCCCTCTAGTGCCTCCGTGTATACTCCCAATAGCTGTGGACCTAAAAGATCAGCATAAGTCTTAAAAAATTCATGGGGGAGGCAATCTGGGCCTGGGACCTTGCCAGAAGGAAGCGCATGCATTGTGCCCTTTACTTCCTCCAATGTTAGAGGACTAGTTCCCTGCGCTGCTCCTGTGTGAGTGTAGGAAAGGTGAGACCATCCAGGAAGGACTGTATGTTCATGTTGGAGACGCTCAAGGCAGATCTATATCGGTGAGTGAAGTGCGAGGTTAGTTCTCTGTGGATCTCATGCTGGGTATATTTAAGTCTGCCATCCAGAGACTGAAGTGCAGTAATATGGCTCATTGCCTGGTCCTTCTTGATCTACCAAGCCAATAAGGCCGCAGATCGATCAGTTTAGCGTGTGCTATTGTTGAATGTGCAGCATAATTCAAACACCTCTGGCGTTCTAGGAGTTCTGTGTGTTTTTTACGCGCATCTAACAGTGGTGCGGAATGGGGGGCTGCTTCTATTACCCGAGATTCTAAAATGAGTAAATCCTCTTCCACTGCAAAGAGCTCCAATTCCACTTTTTCGCTTCAAACCACATCCCAGCCCCAAACATTTCTCACGTATTGTAACCTTCATGGCAGCTCACTCCAGTATGCTGGATGAAAGCCATCCTGTATTGTGTGTAAAGTACTCATTGAGGGCTTCCCCAATGTGTCTTTAAATAGCGGGTCCTCAAGTGCTGATGGTTGTAACCGCCATGTAGGGATGTTAGAAGGCCCCTTTTCCTATGCCAGTGTAACATAATGTGGGTTGTGGTCAGAAGCAAGAAGCAAGAGGGCCACCATGCTGGTGCTCACCATAGAAGCTCCGGGGCTAGGGATCACGCTTTTGTGAATTTCCCTGTTTATGCCCCGTTCCACCCTTTTATTCGACATTCCAGCATTACGAAATTCATACGTAACTTAACTACCTGTAGGACACCCCGCAAAGAAGTGAATCTGTCTAAGAAACCTACCTGAAGACCTGCCGCGTTGACGATGGTCCCCGTGGACCACCTCTGACTTGAGTGGGGATTGGGGCCGAGGCTAGTCTGGAGCAGATGCCGAGTCCTGTCATAGCAGACGTGGGTTCAATCTCTCTCCTATCGGGCTCCACGCCCGAGCTCCCATTGCTATGGTGGTGATCTCTGAACACAACAAGGAAAACACCCCACCGACGCAGAGATCCTAGTTGCTGTGTTGGCTTGTGGGTTGAGGGTCCAGGTCCGGTGGAGCAGACTTGAGGGGGCCAAACTGCCACTGAGGGTCCAGGTCTGAGGGAGCGGACTTGATGGGGCCAACCGCCGCTGTCGTGATCCTTGCAGTGGTTTTGGTGTGAAGGTAGAGGGTCCAATCAAACGAGCATAGCTGCGTCTCCCACTACATTGGGGAGCCGAGTGCCCAGGCCCTGGAGATGCTGCATTTGGAGCTTTGCTGCCGGCCCTGGAGATGCTGCCTGAGGAGCTCTGCTGCTGGCTGAGTTTCCCAAACGTAGTACAGGATGTGGGGAGCTGCCTCAAGGGGGCCAAACCTCCCCGGCGGCATGACACCACCCCGGATGCTAAATGCCCATGCCTCCCGAGGTGGAAGAGCCCACTGCCGGCAAAGAGAGCTCCGATTGTCGCTCGGGTCTTGGTCAGTGAAGCTGATCACGTTGAGGCCCGGTGTTCCCCTTAAGGCCGGCAGTGGCTGGGGTCCCGGATGATCCCTCCTGCTGCCGCTCCTTTTTGCCAGTAGTAAGTGTGAAGAGTGGTGGTGTGGGGGGGCTAGCGACTTACCCCTGCACTACAGCAAGAGTCACCAAGGCTCTGGCCTGCTTGCAGGCGCAGATAGCTCTCCATGCTGTTGCCGGTATCAGGTTGTGCTGCCATGCAAACCAGGTCTGTCGAGGATTCCGGATGGGCTATTTTGGTTAAGTGGGCTCATTGTGATGTCCCTGAGCAAAGATGTGTACTGTTGATGGGCGCCATTTTGCTTCTATCTTTGATGCTGTCTTCTGTCATCCATATTGTCACTCTGCTTCGGAACCTGAAGAGGGGCGCCTCCTTCCCTGCTACCTATGCTCTGCAGGCCACTGAAAGAGAAATGAGCTTGTCTACCCCCAAAATATTGTGGCCTTCTTGGAGTGGCCACCTTACTTATACCCACACATGGGCCTGGTTTAGTCTGCCCCAACAACGCGCAGTTTGAGGTGGTTAGGTCCTTTAGGGACACGCTTGAAACGCTGGCTTGCACTGCCTACCATATAAATATGTAAATCCATCCCAGGAACTGCCTCAAGTCATCTCGGTCCAGCCTCCTGCCTTTTAGCCTTTGATATTCTGGCTTTCAGGATACTGGTCTACCCAAAATAACCCAATAGTGCATTGCTAGCTTTGGCAATCCAATTGCCCACACCACCTTCACCCCTTGAAACCTTCCGTCTGCTATCACATTGACCTCAGTCTACACGTCCCCGACCTCTGACTAGTCTCTTGGCCTAACCACGCCTTCTATGGTCGGAGAAAACCTCTGCCAGTCTCTGGACTTACTTATGCCTTGCGCGGAGACAAGACGTGCTGATATGGATCCTAAACCTTCGAACCTCATCTCTCCCAACCTGGAGCCGGCTGGCCATAATGCTTTCCGAATCATATATCCCCCGAACATATCAAAAAAGGCTGCAAAAGATTTCGACCACAGACTACTTAAAACCCATCCGGAAACCCTTATCTCTGACCCCTTCTTCTCCATCAGAAAGGGTGCTACCATAGATGATCTCATCTTCTACACTAAACGCCATGCACAAAGGTGGAAGGCCATTTACTCTCTGCTCAAGATCTCCAACTCCCTAAAAACTCCTCATAGCCTAAGACTGATGATTCTGTCCTCTGCCGCTTACAGAGCTGAAGTCACCATCTCCCTCTTAAAAAACGGAACCATCCTTATACAAGCTTCAGATCATAATCTAGTGGTATTTGACAAATTTTTCCCCACCATCATGAATACAGTAGCTAACTGCAATTCCACCCACCTCGGAGGTGCTGGCCCCCTAGTGGTCCCCCAGGCTTCACTGAATTTTTTTCCTACCGCGCCACCAACATCCTCGGGCCCCACATCTGCTCCGAAGGGCTCTCCTCTAGCTACCCTTATTCACAATAACAACTCCCCCTCTATGCTCGGTGTGAACGAGCTGCAACAGCACAAGCATCACGCTAATCCATATGCTCCCCCCACCCCCACTGTTAGCTAGCTTTAACTCCTCTAGCCCCACGGTCCTCAGCACTCCCATGTTTCTCTCCATGATCCCTTCCCCCAGCCCAACCTGCATTCCTGTCTTGCTCCCACAGTCCTCCAGGGATCTTTATCCATCTATCCCCTCCTCCCCTATTCTACCCATCCCTATGAGCACACAGCCCCATTTTCCAGAATCCCTTCCCACAAAGTACCTCCACTCGCCGCCTGCCCTACTTTCCCACACCCCCACTAGCTCTCTACCACTGCATGATCCCCTGGATCTGGTTTCCCTATCCCATTCAGACACCTCTTTGGATGGCCGACTTAACAAGATAGCACTCTGCCTACAACAACTCAAGGCAGAGGTACGGGGGGCCTCATTTATGAAAAGCGACGCATCGCTGCGTGAAAACAACGATGCGTCACTTTTCTCTGCGCCCTCCTTGCACCACCAATGATGCGTCATATTTACAGTATGACGCATCATTGAGCAAGGAGTTACAGATATGTCAGTATTTCTGACGCATCTGTATGGCGCAAAAGTGACGCATTGCTGGAGTGTGCCACAAAAGTGACGCAACTCCAGCAATGTGTCCTTTCACATGGGGCAAGCCCCATGTGAAAGGGCATGCATCAATCTTACGCCTGCTGTGAGGCAGCCGTACGAAATTGATGCATTGGAGTCCTAGAAGTGGCGCAGTGAAATCACATAGATTTCACTGCGTCACTTCTACGATTCTTTCTTGCGTCAATACGCCCCCCCTTGCATACATTATACCTGGCGTAGGTATAATGTGGCACAGGGGTTTAAAAAGTGACGCATCTACCTAGATGCATCACTTTGTAAATATGGCATAACAAGGCCCATTTTTTACGCCACTGGTGCGTCACAAAAAGTGACGCACCAGCGGCGTAGAAGTGACGCATAGCCTCATAAATGAGGCCCATAGCCTTTTCCTTATAACTGAGGAACTGTCAGCCAACTTCAGACTGAGTTGCTCCACTTCGAACAACCACCATCTACACTCGCTCCCAAATAGCGGGTGTGCCTGGCTCCCCTCCCCCCTTATACTCAGTGGTCACCATCCCTAATCACCCACACACCCCATATGTGGGCCTCTGCTCCGCACTCTAATGACCCTTGTCGCCCCTCCAGATGTAGAGCCTTCCTGTCGGATAGGGATATTCACTCCCTCCTACTTTCATATGATCAGGCAGATCCCTCAACCATTCCAAACCTGCAACTGATTGAATCTATCCCCACTGATCCCTTCAGGGAACCTGGCCCCAACAACAGATATTTAAATGAGAACAACCTAACGAGAGTCACCACCACATTGAACATGTCAGATGTCCAAAACCTTACGGCCCACTAGAACCACTCCATGCTCAATGTTCTAGACTTGGTTGCACCAATACAGTTTAAAAAAAATTCCTCTAAACTCTCCAAACCATGGTTAAACGATAGTCTTAATTCTGAAAGAAGAAATTCAGGACTTGCAGAAAGGCTGTGGCGGTCCCATCCCTCCCTTGAGCATCTCGCCCACTTGAGATACCTTAGAAGCATATACAATAAATGCATCAAATGCTCAAAGGCCACCGTTTTCAGAACACAACTAGACCAGGCAAAAAACTGTCGAAAAAGTTGCTCAATCTGATCAAGTCCAAGCTAATAGTCAGCCCAACCTCTTGCCACTGGGTCAAGGGACATTGCCGAACTGCGAAGAATTTTCTGATTTCTTCACAGATAAAACGATTGAGATTGAAAATGAATTACGATCTGCCTGTGATCACCTGGTGAGCAGTCCATTGATCACCCTCCGTCCCCCAGGCATGGATATGACCGAGTCTGCGCAGCCCTGCCTCCCCAAAAACAATGCATCCTGGAGTCTGTTCCAAACCTTGTGTAGGAGAGTAGGATATGCTTCTTATAGTTACCCCCACTTTTTGCTGATGTATCACTGTTTTTGACTTAGACTGACTAGGATCCTGCTATCCAGGACCCCAGTCAAGCTGCTTTCTCCTCTAAATTGATTGCATGTACTTTAGGTATACTCCAGATTGGATACTGGGGTACCATTATCAGTCCCTAGTATATGGTACACTATGTACCCAGGACATAGGTACCCCAGAGGCTGCAGCATGTATTATGCCACCCCTGAGAAACCATTCAAACTGACACCACAGGTCTGCTACTTCAACCTATATAAGGTGGTGCATGCACCCCTCACTTAGATATATATAGGTTACCTATATTAATTCTAAATCACTGCACATATAAACCTATCAGTCACCCCTATGGCAGGCCTTATCAATCCTGAAGGTAGGGTGCTGGGTTTTATATGTGAAGGTGCTCATTCAAGAGCAGAGCCCCTGTGCGGCCTTCGGAACCTATTTTCGGGGGTTGTTTGTGATGCCGCCAACCATATATATGTAAGTGCATTATAACCTTGTGGTAAATGCTAACTTTAAAACGGCTGCATAGAAACATGTCGTGTTTGGTGTCAAACACCTTGGAATCATACCTCCACACCAGTAACTGGTGTGGGAGGTATGATTCCTTCCTTGTAGATCCACTACTGTGGGCCACCATCTTTCTCGGCCTGGGCATTGCAAAATGGATGCTGCCAGCCACAGACACGCATCTGCCCTCCTGCTGCTGAGCTGAGCTCAAGCAGGGGAAGGCTTGACAATATGTTTCCTGTCACAGGGAGGTGTGACCACCTCCCAGACAGGATTTAGTGTATTGGGGCTGGGTGGGTGCACTCTGAGAGTGCCTGACAGTCTGTACTGGGGGCACATTAGGTGTCCCTGTGCATAGTCCAGATCAAACTGGTTGCAGGAGCCATTTGCTTATGCTCTGGTGAGAAACTGGACAAAGGACATTGGTGTAACCACCCCCCTGTCCTGACCCTCCCATAGGTGAGTACCCAGAGTTTCTCCAACCCCTTCCTTGGGTAAAAAGTAGGAACCCTGACTACAGGACTTTAGATTTTACCTGGACTAAAATCTGCAAGCAGAAACCAAGTACTCCACGACCTACACCACGCTGGATGACTGAAGAATCTCCCTTGGAGTAGAGGAGTTACTCCCCTGCAAGGCCAGCACCTTTAATGCATGTGACCGGTTTGCATTTCCCGAGCTCCTGAGGACTCCACAGATTTCAGCAACACAGGAGGTGGGTTCCTGAATGTCCCTGAGGTCATTCTGCCCTCTCAGCAATTCTGAGACCAGTATCCCTTGTGGGGACAGTGCAACCCGAACCCCTGTGCACCATGTACATTTGCAGCAGCGTATGCTTTTTGGCAATCCCTGAGGCTGTGCTTTGGGCTATGTGTAGTCCTGGCCCCGAACAGTAATTGCACTGAAGGTGCCCGGCCTACACTCCACAAGTGTTCCGTGGGCTAGTATTTTGTGATTCAGCTCGAGGTCCCTTTGTGATCCCTTGTACATTGGTCTGTGGGTCCCTGTGAAGGTAACTTTGATTTCTCTTGTGTTTTCCTGGTAGCTCCAGATGTGCCCTGACTCCCCATAGCTTGGAGAGTCTCCTGGACCTTGCTGGTCTTCACCGTGACTGATTTCCTCTGCCCATGTGGGTTGCATTTGCCAAGGGTTGTTGGAGTTCAACTTGGACACTGACCCCTCAGCACTCGACATCCTTTGTGGGACAGCTCACCTCTGGACTTTGGTCATCATCAACATCTCCTGGTCCCCGTGGCTGCAGAGTCAAGCATCCCATCATCTCACCTGAAGCACCCGGCATTCTTGGGCATTCTTCTACCAAGCCCCTGGTCACCCTGAAGGGACCTAGACTCTGTACCCTCTGCTTTCAGGTTCTTCTCACCTCAGATCCAGGCTTGGATTCCACTGGACACTTTTCATCTTCCCGGTAGCAGCACTTCTTTGAGTCACACCATTGAAAACAACGAAGGTTTCTGATACCACATGACTCCTATGCACCCGGCTCCCCTGGGATAGGTAACGCAGGTACTTTGGTACTCACAAGGGTGCTAGTCCTAGAACCTTCTATGTTCCAAAGGGTTTGGTTGAAGTCCTCTCCGAAGTGTCCTTAAACTGTAATTTTCCAACCGTGACTTTCCCATAGAGTTGTGCAGAGCTTGTGTCTGTGTTCTCACACTGCACCCGTCCTCCGTGGGTCCCCTGTGTTACTACTTTGGGTGGTTCCTTGGGGTCCCAGCGATTCTATGTACTCTAGGCACTGTGTCTAGTCAAGTCATTGCTGTTATACCACTTTCTTAGTATATAGTTCGGTCTCCGCCTGGAGCCCGCTGTGTATTGCGCTATTTACTGTTGTTCTATTGATTAATAATTGTGTGCTTTGTGCTCTAATCTCATATAGAGGTTAGTAGAAAGTGTTTAGTAATAAATACATGTATTTTATATATCTATTGTGTGGTTCTTCTTTCATTTGGTTTTTCAGGAGGTTCTAATCTGGTAAAACAAGCTGCTTTACATTCCTTCGAGTCTTAGCCTGAAGGCTGCTCTCCACAGCTACCACTAGGATAGCTTTCTTTAAAGGTTGTCTTTGACCTAATCATCAATAAGGGTTGTTCGGACTGGTGCAAGGTGCCCACTTTAATTAGTGTACAGCATATACCAGGCCAACTTCTCACACCTTGGATGAAGGCATTATACGCAAAATGTTGTTCACTTTGAAACCTTCCAATCAGTACAAAGACTCTCTGCCTTCGAACCTTTTCCCAGAAGTTAGATCCTCCTTACTAACATTATGGACTACAATCGTTAATGCATCACTTCTGCAAGCTGCAATTCGATCCTGCCTAAAATCGGGTCAAGTCATCCCGAGTCTAAAGAAACCAACTGCCGATCCCACAGACCTTCACAACTTTTGCCCAATTTCCAACATCTCTGCCTTGGCAAAGCTCCTGGAGAAATGTGTGCTTGCCCAACTCTGCAACCACATCGACCATTTCCAAATCCCTGATCAATGCCAATCTGGTTTCCGCCCAGGCCATAGCACAGAGTCTGCACTGACGCATATTGTTGATGATGCATTAAGAATGCTGGACCATAATGAGGCGTGCCTTTTGATCCTTCTTGACCTTTTGTTAGCTTTCGATACTGTCAAACATGATAACCTGATTGACCTCCTGGACCACAGGATGGGGCTGTCTGGGCCTGTATTAAATTGGTTCTCTTCGTTCCTTCTGAACAGAACCCAAAGTTTCAAGGTGTACCAATCCCTGTCCCATCCCGCACTGGTCACTCTGGGGGTTCCCCAAGGTTTAGCACTTTCTCCCTCGCTCTCTAACCTGTTCATGGAGCCTCTGACAGAATTTCTTAGAGCATCCAGCATTCACTATCCCATGTATCTGGATGACACCCAACTTTACTTGAAGCTTGCCTCCATGAGGACATTCAATCCCTCAATGCAGTCCTGATGCAAGCACAAAGTTGGCTGACATGTAATCACCTGAAGCTAAATGCCCTAATCTCACCTCACAAACAATCTATGGTCATGGAACAATGGCTGAATAAGCTTACAGCTATTAACTGTAGACCTCACCTAGTTGATTTGGCATCCTCTCTGGGTAATATACTAGACAAAAGTCTGAACATGCAGCAGCACATCAGTTCCATCACCAAAGGAGCGAACTTCAAACTCAGCATCCTAAAGAGGCTATAACCCTTTCTCTCTGCTCATGACCTGAAGGTAACAGTGCAAGCATTAGTGATCTCTAATCTGGACTATGGTAACGCAACACTTTGCGGCCTGCATAGAGTGTAGATGGCTCCTCTTAGGGTGGCGCTCAATTCTGGTGCTAGGATCATTACTGGCACTAGAAAATACAACCACATTTCCCTGAACTTGCTGGCCCTGAATTTGCTGCCAAATAAAGCTTGGATACAGCAAAAAATTACATACATGGCACATAAAGCCATTCACTTCAAGACCCCGGTGTACCTCGCTCAATAACTGAAGCTCTCGTGTGGTTAGAGAGCCTCCAGAAGCGCAAGCAACCTATTGCTCAAACCTCAAAAACTGAAAAAAAGACCTATAATCGAGCCTTCTCAAGTATGGCCCGAGGATTTGGAACTCCCTTCCCCTCGAAGTCAGGATGAACCCTTCCCCTGTCCTCTTCAAAAAAGAAGTCAAAGGGCTTCTGATGAAGACATTTCTGCCTCAATTGGGCCTCTCCATTTGATTCTTGGACCATAGACGGTGATCTGTGGCCCAGCTGACTGGTGCACAAGATTGTTGAACAATAGAAGATAGTGAACTTTTCGCTTTATTGATTCTGTTCTGTTTTGATTGTACCCTCCTTGCTGCATATACTTTAAAGCGCTCTGATACCCTCGATGGTCATGTTCGCGCTATATAACATTTTCTAAATAAATAAATAAGAATGTGTACAACCACGGTAATCTGAGCCCGTTACGTATGGGAGTAGTTAAGGTAGTTAAGGTGAGTTGAGGAATCTGTCAAACAAACGTGTGAGTCATGAGGCACGGAGTAGAAGGAATATATCGTCACATCAGGGTTCCAATGTCTCCAAACATCAATCAGATCCCACCCACTCACCCATCCGCCTAATATCACAGAGTTAGCTGTGGCACCTGTGCTTTTAAGGGGGGAGGATCTATCTAATCCAGTATCCATGACGCTATTGAAATCCCCTCCAATCAGCCACGGTATGTCGCACCATTATTTGGGAAACTGATCTAAGAAATTGACCTTGGTCTGTATTAGGGGCGTACACATTGCCGAGCAGTATATAACCCCCGTCAAGCCTACCCATCAAAAAACATAGCTAACGTAATATCGACAAGTACCACCTTCACTGTAAAGAGTGTCCCTGGGCGGACCCAGATTAAGGACCCTTGTGCAAATAACGAGTAATTAGTAGCATACACCTTACCCCTCCATTTTCTCTGTAACCTGACAGTTTCAGCGCTATTTAAATGCATCTCCTGCAAAAGGGCAATGCGCATGTTGTGTCTCTTAAGATATGAATAAACTGCATATCTGCGAGAAGGTGTGCGGACACCCCTCACATTCCAGGTAAGTATTGTGTGATCAGTCATGTCACTGCGTTATATGAAAATATGGTGTAGCACAATCTGCGCATGCAGTTGAGTGTGTGAATCAGCACAGCGCCGCAGATTTGCCCACTTCCCCCAAAGAAACCTCTGTGACTAGAAGGGAAGGTGAATACGTCAACATGGCAATTGGGGAACTTTACTAGGCTGGCCCCCATGAATAAGAGTTGCTGCCCAAACCCTGACGGAAGGAAAAACTTTCTGCAGAACCAACTGATTCCCTATATAATGAAGAACGTAAGGGCGAGTATGGCCATGCCAGGCATGCCACTGTATGATCCCCAAATATCACACACTTATACGTATAGAATTGCAGACAGATGTAATAACCTGCAAGTGCCATGTGTTAACCTGAAAGCGAGTTCAGTTGCGTAGACCCCCCGCATCATTAAGAATACAAGAGCATCAACCCCAAATGTCTCTGGGATGCAGTTCTATAAATAAGATGTGATCATCGAGACCCCAGCCATTATACAATACCACCAGAAGTCTGCGGCGTGACATTGGACATATGCAGCAATGTCATATCCGATAATCCACCGCCAACAAACCCTCGTCCTCTGAAGATTGAGGCGGAGTTCCCTCCTTACTGACCGTCTCTCCAGCCTCCACTATCCGCTCCACTTCGCGAACCTCTGCCTGTCTTTCCTGTCTAATTTGATCCTGGTCAGGTGCCGCTGTGAGGCCGGGGCTCCGCCTCTTGGACCTTCAACTATGGTTCCTTATTCCGCTCACCTCGTCTCTCCCGGTGGCAGTCATCGCCGATGGCTTGGGGGCCAAAAACTGGCCCATGGTTTCTAGCCAGTCCCAAGTGTCTTGTGGGGTGTCAAAGAATGGTGTTCTTCCATCATGGACCACACAAAGCTTTGCTGGATAAAGCAATTAATATACAATGTTCAGTTGGCAAAGCTTCTGTTTAACTCGAAGGAAAGACCCCCATTGGGGCTCGACCCTGATCGTGTAATCCGGGAAGAAGATGACCATAATATTATCGAACTTGACTTCCGTTAGCTTCTTGGTATCATGCAGGATCATGTCTCTATCCTTGAAGTGCAGCAATTTAAAGATAAGTAGGCGATCCCCATAGCCTGGTGCTGGCTTTCTGCCTGGAATGCGATGTGCCCGCTGTATGGAGAAAAAGCATTTTGAAGAATGGCCCTAAACATTAAGGAACATCAATGATCTCATGCAGTAAAGTAGATTAATTGCCCCAGGTATTAAAAGGCATCAGGGGTGTGACTTTCTCAGAAGGTACATTGATTAGTTGTCCCAGACAGTGGAGAGCAGGTGTGGCTCATACCATACTAACGTGGGGGCATTGACCCCCCACTGTGAGCTATTACATCACATACAGTCAGTGCTTAATTTGTAAAATATGAAGTGCAGGTGCTCACAGTTTTTAAAGAGGCCACATCCCATTCCCCAGCCCCACCACTTCCTCCACTGGCTCCACCCATTTTCTTTATTGACTCCAACCACACCCACCAGGCTCAACACATCGGAGCCACCTCCTCACTTCTTGAGTTCCGCACAAAGCTGAAGGCCTGGCTCTTCACAAAAGCACCTCAGGCACCTCACACTTACACACCTGCCCAAGCCCCTGGATACCCTCCAGGGTGATTAGTGTTATATACAAATCAATATAACATAACATAATAGACCATATAGGAAGCCTATGACAAACTTAAAAGTGAACTCAAATTAGAGAATGTGTGTAAATTCTAAAATGCAGCTTTAGAAAAGGTCATTTGAGGACTTGCGGGTGCAGCTTTACAAACGAAAGAAAATGTGCTTGAACTGTGCTGTTTAAAAGAAAGGAAAGGAAGACAGAAAGAATACATTAAAGAAGGCAGCAACAAATGCAGACAGGAAGAGGAGCACTGGAGTAAGGAAATAAATAAGTAATGGATGAAAGAAGGAGGAAATAAGAAATTAATGTGAAAGGAAGGAATGAAGGGAAAGAGGGAGAAACATACCATTTCTGTTGGTAAAGCCCATATTCACAAAGATGGGCCTTGACACCTAATTAAAAATGTTGTTATCCAGCTCAATTGCATTAATTTTATCTCATGATGAAAGACTGAGTGGCCACACCATGATTTCAGTGTATGACCCTGAGATAGACACAGATTCCTGGAGTGGATATAAAAATATGTGCAAGAAGGAAAAAATTAAAAGGGAGAGCGAGAGAGGAAGAGAAACCCGAAGGCAAAGACCGATACAGTAGACAAAGAATGTGAAGAGAAATATGGAAAGCAGAGATTGGGATTGCAAGATTGAAGTGGAACGTGATGAGAAGGAAAAGTGAAAAGAGGAGAAAGGCAAGGGAAGAGCCGACAGCGGGGAGCTTGTGTGAGTAGAGTGGAAGGGAAAGATGGAAAGGAGAACAATGTAAAGCATTTAATGAGTCAAGGCGGAGATGTAGGGCAGAAAGTGATGGTAGATTGGAGCGAAGGGAAGGAGTGAGGCGTGAAGGGGAGGAAAAAAAGCAGATACTGAGGGAGAGCAAGAAAAGAGTACACCTCTGCTTTATTGAATATACAATCATTAATTATTTAAAGTTGAGGGGTGACAGGAGTGTATCATTCTTGTCTTGTATCATCAATGCATTGCAGTGATGTCCAAGACACACAATCGCGATTCTTTCTCTGTGTTAAGTTTTATGCTATCAAAAGATGTTTTGTGCCATCATAGGTATTCTGATAAAACATAACAGTGTCAGTTATACCATTGGGATTACACTTTGATGGAGAACCATGCTCTCATGCTTCAAACAAATAGTTCTATTACATGATCAGGCTAAAATTCATGAAATCCCACTGTCAACTATTTTCAAATGAAGTCAGACATTTAACTCCATTCAGAGAGGCTTCCACCTGCACTTTATAACTAATAAAGCACAAAATTCAACTGAGTCTGCCACCAGTGCTATATTAGGATTGTAATTTATGATCGGCAAGTAACAAAAGGATGTGTGTGACAAAAAAAACAGAAACCCACTGAGCTATCCACATAAATACAGTTCTCTCATCTCCATGGTACATGTTCTACATTACCCCTCTACACTACAGTCAAACCTACAAATAGACAAAACTCTGATCTCGCTCCAACAGGCACATAAGGCTGTACGTAAGCAGCAGGGGTCTATGGGACATGGGTCTTTGGCGGTGAAGAGACTGTGTGAGGGGATAGATATCAGCAGGCTTGTGGGGGTGGGGGTGGGGGAGGTACAGAGTGCTCAACACAGCCTAGCTCCTCTGATAGCACGTTTTGAATCATTGCTATTTTTCTCCAGGTCAAAGCGGAAAAGTTCCCCTTGTATCCTCTCTCTGGTTAGGGGGTAATTGGGAAAGCCTCCTTGTTTGAGTGGCCAAGACTGAGAAGGGATTTGTGGTTTCATGTGCAAACTCTTAAAAATATGGATACTCAGGGCCCAGCACAGGCTTCAATACACAGCGATAATGAGGAGGGGTGCTGTGAGAGAGAGGGCGGGAGCCAAGGGGCACTTTAACAGGAGTGAGCGAGTGCTGTGGCAAGGAGGGGCATTGTAATACAGAGGGGTAGGGGACTGTAAGCAGAGGGTCACTGAGATACAGGTGAGAAAGGCACTGTGGAGGAGCACTGTGATAGTGGGAGAAGGCCACTGTGGAGAGAGGGGCACTGTCGGAGGTAGCGGTGGGGCACAGTCACAGTGGCAGGGAGGGGAGGTGTTCATCAAGGCGCTTGGGCTGCAACAGTGACCATTGCAGAAGGGAGAGGACCGGTGTGATAGAGACAAGACGGTACTGGGACAGGTAGGAGCAAGTATGAGTATACAAACACTTTCCCCACTAGCCTATGCTTTCTGTGTCTTTGAAACTCCGGAAGCCGCATGCACCCTGCCAGCATTAGCAAATCCTTTGCCTGCGCACACCTCATTTCACTGCCCCTTTCGAAAGAATGCTTTATAAATCACTCAGTAACATGCAGTGTACTGTTCGCAAACTTCCCGCCTATCATGATTTATTTAAAATAAAACTTTCTCGGTATCAGACAATTCTCAGTGAAACCAGATTTCACTCTAGTGCTTATTGAAATGCCATCAATACCGTATAATCTAGGTATTAATACACTGACTGGCAGGAAGAAATGTTTACACTTTCGGACCACCCTCAGCTCCTTTCCGTATTTTGTTATTACGCTGCGAGGCCTTATCTGTGCTTCTGGGGCAGGCAGTTACTGGGCAGTTTGCTGCAGGTGGCTCTGTGCTGGAATCTATTGATGGTGTCCCACAGCCAAGCACTATTCTGTCAGTCTGTTACCTGTAGGGAGTCAGTTGTGTGTAAAATAATGCATGCACAACTAACTTAGCCTTGCAGCTTCAGCTACACTTGAAAGCGCAGACCGCGGGCTGGCGCAGCTGAAATTATGCTCCCAGTTCATCGGGAGTACAGTTTATACTGCACATGACACAACACACCTGCCCTTCCCCCACCCTGAAGACCAGGCACTGGCGCATGCCAAAGCAAGCACATTAGCAGCATGCAATAAATCTGAACGTACAGCTGCACAAACCTCGCTTCGGGGCTGGGAGTTTTAATGTCATGTGCACAGTGCTGGCAGTGCATTGGAGAAAAATTCAATAAACTCAGCCCTGAGAAATAGGTGCAGGTGCTCAGCACCAGACAGCACCTGCTCTAATTAAGTACTCACATGTTATCGTTTAAAATAACTTTCCTTAGTAGTGCCATTCATTTTGTTACCTTTAGGTACAGGGCCATTGAGCTCTCTCTCCAGCCAAAACAGAAGGCAGGTGAGTTTATTCTGCTAAGGTTTGCAGCTGAGCGTGTGCTGCTGAAGAGGATTGGAAAGGTAATATTAAGCTTGTTTACTTGCAATAAGCTGCAGTAGTAGACTCATTTTGCAGAGATGATCGGGCACATGCTACTTATATTTAAATTAAGCAAAATACTTTACAGCTATGAGCATATCTAACTTTTATGCGCCTCGCCACTTTCAAAAGTTACAAGCCGCCAACGGCCTCATTGGGCTAGACAGCAATTGGTGTCCGTGATCTCAGTCAATGATAAGAATCAATGTCTTCCTCGAGCCTAAATGACCATTAATACTGTCCCCAGGCAGTGATGAACATTTTAGTGTTTGCATTCGCACATCAGCTCGGGTTCTTGTCTTCAAAAGCTGTTTTGCATCTTAGAGCAAATCTTTTACTTTGTCAGAGACTGCTGGTTAGTGCACTGTATCGGAGAGAATCCTCTTTGAATAGTGTACATGGAACACTTTCAAATTATCTTGAATGATTTTTGCTTTAGGTATGCTGATGTGCATCACTCAACCAATCTCCCTCACACCCCTTTTGTTAATTTGGACCTAGTCAGAATGAACATCAATAATGCCCCAGGCAGGGGGGAGGAGCCAAGCTCGCAAGCGTAATGGTCGCCTTGTAGCTCGGCTCCGTCAGCCCTCTTGCCTGACTCGTATATCCTGTTGCATATCCTGCCCAGAGACGACACAATTCCGAAGAAATAGCAATGCAACGTTTCGCTCTTACTCACCGTTTGGCCTGGAGACTCCGGCGTGCTGCGGTTCCGAAGTTGTGCCCCCCGAAGAGACCTGGGCCTTCGTGGTGTTGGGACCGGGGCCTCGCCTATCGGATCCGGCCTGGCGTTGTGGTGACCGTCGGCCCCGGCCGAGAGACTGCGCCACTGGTGAGAGCCGTTGTGAGAACATCCCGGTGACCCTGATCCGGGCCCGCCTTGACGGCCGTGAGGCTGGTGCGGGGCGCGGTGCTCCGTGGACTGATCGTGTGAAGGGGTCCCCCCGCCGCTGCTCCGTCCGTCGACCCTGGACCCTCGTCCTCGGACTCTGTTTGAGAGGAGCGCCAGCGATACTGCAGACGGCCCCCCGCCTTGGGCGAATCTCCTTTTTTCACCGAGGCGGCCACTGCTGGGACCCCCCGGAAATCTGTAAAGGCCCGCATTTGTGAACTGTTCGAGAATCGCGGAGGGTGGTGAGGAGGCTGAATTCACAAAATGGCTGCCGACGACCTGTGCTGTGGGTCTCCTCGTGATGACGGACTTGGGTTGCTGGACTGCACGGGGGCCTGGACGTGTGTGCGTGAGCCTACGATCGGAGACGTTCTTGATGCCTTACGATCCTTACGCGCGGCCCTGGCCCCCGGTGCTTCGGGAGACTCGATTCGTTCCACCGCCATCTTGGGTGAACGCTCCTTCATGGTCCCCTCTTGTCTCAGTGATGCCACTGCCTCGCCTCCCTCAGTCGCTACGAGGGTTACTGTCGCTATCCATCGACGGGTTTGCTGGCCGGTGGATTTGGAACCTCCTGCTCTTCGATGTTTGGAGTTTGGAGACTTGGGTGTCGTGCGGGGATCCGATCCTCCCCAGGTGCCTGAGAACAATGGTGGACCGCTGCCTGTTTTTGCCTTGATGAGATCGTGTTTCTATTTTGCAGGGAAACCCCCGCTTTTCCTAACGGCGAGACTGAACTCCTGTCTATTATTGCCCTTGTTGCTATTGCTAAGACATTTGAACTGCCTATTTGAACTTTTGCCCACTTACTTATTGTTTGCCCTCCCTGGCCTACGTTTTGCTCGTACTCTCTTTCAATTGTATGCTTGCCTCGCATCGTGTTGCTTACTTCACACTGTCCTGTGGTGGGTGGTAATTGTGGTTAGGAAGGGACTGGGGTGAGATGCACGGCTCCCGGTGGTTTATTGATGTACAGATCTGTGGCGAAGTTGCTCATATTTCTAGTGCTGTGGGAGACCCCCCTGTACGTTTTTTGGCACTCGAGATTGTGTCGTTCTGGTTCACATGTCATATGATCGTATGGTTGGGTGGAGGGCTGCGGCCGACCGTATTTGTTTCTGTCCTTTTGCTCCTCCCTCCCATTTATTTCTTTTGTTATTATGTCCTTTTTTTGTCTCTATATTCTTTTTTTCTCTTGTCTCTACTACATTTCGGGTTCTGGTTTAGGGCGACAGGCGCGCTGTTTGGAGGGTAGGCCGTAGCCTTCTGCAGGGGTGCTGGGTGGGATGGGTGGGTTGGGTCTTATTTGATGTTTTATTTTCTTCAGTTCTATGGCCCCTTTTGTATCTCTTTACTGGAGTGCCGCGTCTGTCCTTGCCTTCCGTGGTATGATTGGGGTGGGATCTGTAATGTCGCTGTTCTTCTTTTTGTAGTTCTGCTGCTTTCCATTGCGACTCCCATGCCCTCCTCGTTGTTGATATTATTGCTCTTTTATGTGTTCCTTGCTACGGGGCGCTTGTTTAGGCGCGGCATTCTTCTCTTTCAGTCTGTGTTTTCCTCTCCCTCTCTTCTTGCCTCTTCCCCCCCCCCCTCCCTCCCTTTTTCCTTCTCTCCCAAGGTCAGTATGACGGGTTAGTCTTGGTGTTGTCGCTATTCCGGCCCCTTTGTTCTGTTTCCGATGTGCTACTGGGTGGTGGGGATGCAAAGTTGTTCTTAATTATATACTGACTTGTGTTCACGCCCTGTTTTTATACCGATATATACAGTGCTGACATTCCTGCATGGCTGCCCTTTAGCATTTTTGTTAACAATGGTTTGATTTGGGAATCCGGATTCTTCTTTATTGTCGCCGAGCCTGTCATGCTCCTTATCGCACTATTATAAAAAATAACCTTCTTTGCTCCTGTTTGATGGCCGTTTGGATCCTCTCTCCTCCCCCCTTTTTAAGATTGTATTGCTTACGTTCCTCGATGATTGATTCTGTAACTTCATTCTGGACTTCTTGACTGCTTTCACGTATTATGGCCGGCCAGTTTGGTTGTAGGCCCAGTTTTGTATATCCTGTCTATACCAATAAAGGTTTACAAAAAAAATAATAATAATAATAATGCCCCAGGCAGTACTGAGCACAAATATTACTGCCAAGCAGTAATAAATATTAGAACATTGGAATGTTGGGAGCTCCATTGAAAACAATGGAGTGCTCCCACCTTCTCTGGGCCGGTAAAGGCCCGCAGAGCAACATTCCACGGTTCTACAAAGGCCTCTCGGAGCTCGAGGGGATTTAAATCCCCCAAAGCTTCGAGAAGTCTTTGTTTTATTTGTTAAAACATTCTGCCCTCTAGTGGCAGAATGGTCTAATAGCCTTACAGCCCTTTGTAGCAGGGCTATACCGCCTATTAAAGTACCTCGCCTTTGGCTCGGGCCTTTAACGCGGGAACAGGCCATTAATAGCCGGTATAGCCCGTTACAGCGGGCTATAAGGTTGTATTAGAACATTGGAATGTGGGGAGCTCCATTGAAAACAATGGAGTAGCTCCGGGCTTATAATGGCTGGTATAAGCCCGGAGCTCCAACATTCCAATGATTGTCTTTGTTCACAGCTGTGGCTGTGAACAAAGGTTTCAGGGAGCCTGAGGGGATTTCAATCCCCTCGGGCTCCCTGAAGCCTTTGTTTTATTTGTTAAAACATTCTGACCTCTAGTGTCAGAATGTTCTAATAGCCTTAAAGCCCTTCGTAGCTGTGCTATACCAGCTATTAAAGTCCAGCTCCCTTTAACGCTGGAGCGGGCCTATAATAGCCAGTATAGCCCGCTACGGCAGGCTACAAGGCAATATTAATGGCGCAAAGCAAGAAAGAGTGTCAATAGATCCTGGTGTTAATGAACATCTATGGCCCAGGCAGTAAGGAACATCAATGACTTCAGGCAGCATTTAACATCAGTGGCTCCAGACCGTAACTTAATAAACATAAGTGGTCAATGCAAGTATTGAACATCATTGACCCCCTGCTGCAATGAAAATCAATGATACAAGCAGTCCAAGGTCATCAGTGGTTACATCAATGCTCCCTAATTATTATCAATGGCTCCAGGCCGTATAAGTCAGCAATGGCTAGTCAACAAAGTATATCTATGGCCCCAGGCAGTAGTGAATGGGCTATGAATGCTGCCTTTGCCACCTTCGTGTTAGTCTCAGTCACCTGCACAGGCCAGGTCCCCTAAAAGCAAGATCACCCTCTTACTGACATGGAAGGTGTTGGGAGCCAGTGCCTCTGCAGAGTGAGCACAACTTTATACGCCACCAGTGTCTTAGACTGAAGGGCCGGGCACTCCCAAGGGGAAAAGCAACAACATTTGCTTCACTACTGTGTGCATCAAAAAAGCCAGATTGGTCGTCTCATACACGTTTGTAAAGAGGTAGGCAGCAGTATATGGAAAGGGGATATGGCCTTGCATTCTTTGAGAAACACTGACAAGAGTGGATGAAAACATGTTCATGCCTTCCAATGCCGCTGCCATGTTGACCTATTGGTAGCTGGTCTATTTATTGTTCATTTCAAATTGAGCACATTTGCAAGAACAATTTGTCAATGCTTTTGGCAAAAGATATTAAATCTCCATGTTTCTTATACATGAACAAAACTGCATAAAGCTCTTTTTAATAGAAGGACAAAGACAGCGGTGTACTGTTTAGGCTGCACCTCAATCACCAGTCAAGACAAGTATTTTGTCCTGTGCACAATTCTTCAGCACCTGCCACTGTTTGGTGCCACTCTCCAGCAGATCCAAGATGACAGCGTATGGGAAGGTGCACCAGAAATATTTCAGGTTTCAATATAAATGCCAAAGTATTTCCTTTATTAGTTTTCTTCGATGTAAAAAGGTTAAACTCCAGCCAATGCGTTTCGTTCCATATACTCCTGGAACTTCATCAGGGCTGAAATCAATCACACAAAAACAATATCATAAGAGACCATAATAAAAAAACAATATTTAGACATACAAAATACATGCATTATACAAATGACTAATACACATATAGATACATAATTGATACATAACACTCAAAGCATGGGTTCCAGTAACAGAAATCTTATCATGGAACTACCCCCTATTATAATGAGGCCCATTTTCCTTAATAAAAAACGGGCTGATTTAAAAAAAAAAAAAAAAAACATTGCTTTATTAACAAGCAGTGGCATAGCCAAACAGTCTCGCCTTTGGGATCTTATAAGTGTTTAGCCAAGCAACAGTTGATGTTGTTGCACCAAGGATATTGTGCTGGATAACTAAACACTTATAAGGTCCCAAAGGCAAGACCAATTGGCTATGCCAATGTTTGTTATAGAAGCTAGCCGCCACTGAGTGTAGTGGCCCCTCACACCCCTAGTCCCCGGTGCCACTGCACCTGCTGCACTGTTGATGGCAATCCCTGTAGCACTTCTCCCCCCTCGCATAAGTCCTCTGACGCATTCCAGCTGCGTTAGAACCCTGCCCCCATCATCGTGGCACTGCAAATAACAGCCCTTGTACCTCCTGATGAGCAGCTCTCTTTCTCTACCTCTTTGACGCGGACACCTCTAAAGACACCTCATTTCTGAGCCTGCCATCTTACTTCCGCTCAGATCATACTCTTATTTGCTGGCTGCCCTAAGTGGAAGTCCGCAGATCTCTCTCTGAAGACGACGCTTTGTTTGCTGACAGGTAAAGCAGGCGCCTGGTCTCGAATTCAATGCTGCTTTTAATTTTCAGCAAATTATGAGCTTCTCCTTACTTATGAAGCTCATGTGTCATTTCACTTATTTTTTGTGATCACGCAACTTTATTCATTACATGTAAGAGGTTCTAACACATCCCAACTTAAATTCTAAAAACTACTTGTGTATAACAAATCAGAATTTCATTAACTTGAAACAATCAATACATTAGTATTTTAACATAAACATGCAACAGCTTTATGTATAGGTACACCAGAAACTGTTGTATATCAGTCCTGTCTGCTCATTTCTTTTGTTCTATTTCAGGACTGCTTATCACAATGGGCATTTTTTTAAAAGAAATAGAGTGTGTCCAACACTGCGGGACACCCTTTTTGTTTTCTGCCTTTAAGTGAGTTCACAGATGGATCTCGTTGGAAATGCCGACGCGTTTCCAAACCCGGTCCAATTATTCGGGTTTTTCTTCAGGGCAAACCTGGGTACCTAACAAATTAAAAAATCATAATTTTTAGTGCCTACTCCTTCTTGCTTGTTATCTTCACTATTTGCGCTTTCTAGAACATAAAGTACCTTAATGTTCCAGAGACGCGATTTCGTCTATGTTCTTGATGTGCACACAAGTAGGGGCCCGTTTGAACATAAATTGTTTTAATATTTTTGAATATGTTTGGAGGCCAAAATCGAAGAAATTAAAACTTTGTTTTCATCCACAATCAGAAAAATGAGGTGGTAATCCCGGACCACGTTTTCACGTGAGATCCAGCCGCAGCGCAAGCCACTGCAGCAATAAACAAAGTAAGTTCAAGCAGTCAGAACGGTACAAATACAGAAATGCCCATGTTTTTATGACACAAGGAGACAACTCCATGTCCCTTTTTGTTCATGTAGGTAAAAGGTTACCCTATCAAGAACATAGACAACATCGCGTCTCTGGAACATTAAGGTACTTTATGTTCTAGAAAGCGCGAATAGTGAAGATAACAAGCAAGAAGGAGTAGGCATTAAAAATTATGAATTTTTAATTTGTTAGGTACCCAGGTTTGCCCTGAAGAAAAACCCGAATAATTGGACCGGGTTTGGAAACGCGTCGGCATTTCCAACGAGATCCATCTGTCGAACTCACTAAAAGGCAGAAAACAAAAAGGGTGTCCCGCAGTGTTGGACACACTCTATTTCTTTAAAAAAAATGCCCATTGTGATAAGCAGTCCTGAAATAGAGCAAAAGAAATGAGCAGACAGGACTGATATACAACTGTTTCTGGTGTACCTATACATAAAGCTGTTGCATGTTTATGTTAAAATACTAATGTATTGATTGTTTCAAGTTAATGAAATTCTGATTTGTTATACACAAGTAGTTTTTACAATTTAATTTGGGATGTGTTAGAACCTCTTACATGTAATGAATAAAGTTGCAAGATCACAAAAAAATAAGTGAAATGACACATGAGCTTCATAATTAATGAGAAGCTCATAATTTGCTGAAAATTAAAAGCAGAATTGAATTTGCGACCAGGCGCTTGTGTTTTATTATAATTGCTCTGTCCTGCCTGGTCCAGTAGGACAAAACCCCTCGAGTTTATATAGACAGGTAAAGCAGGGCATGAATGGAGATCAATTGCATGCCACACAGTACAGTTTTCAAACTTGCCATGTTTCTGCCTATCTGCATAACGGGACCTTTCCACCCGGGAAGGGGGCTTACTAACACTTGGGGTCTGTCTGTGTTTTGAGAGCACCTATCGTAAAATGGACGGTGGGATACATTTTGGCAATTGGTATTTTCATTTTGTGACAGCCTTTTGTGTAGAGTTTCAAACCCACCTAGGCGCTATGGCAAGCAACGGCAATAGACAGTGAAGGCAGAGCTAATAATAATAATAATAATAATAATAATAATAATAATTATAATCCACATTTGTAAAGCGCACAATCACCCGTAAGGGTCTCTAGGCGCTGGGGGCCGTTGGGAAGATTAAGCGAGCTATTGCCCAGAGTCACATAGTGCTGGGCTAACCTGCCGCCAGAGCCGGGGATCGAACCCTGATCCCCAGATTCCAGCGTCAGTCGCCCTGGCCGCGGCGCCACACCTCTCCCCAACTACAGATATCACGTTTCGTGAGTTAATGGTAAGTAACCTATCCAGTCTATTTCTATGGCTTTGCATTCTGGGACTTGTAGTCCTGATTAGCACTTTATAAAATCAGGATTACAAGCTCCAGAGTGCAAAGCTGAAACTTGGACTGAAAGGGCTACTTGCGCATGGACATGGGATCATGAGCGCCCTCTGCACAATTGAGTCGAAAGGTTTCAACATGTAATCACCAGAGATCAACCATCCACCCGCACCTCGGATGATTCCAAGAAAAACTTCTGATAATGATGTGACGTAAATGCAGTTTATGTGTTATCTTGACATTGTTGGTGGGGATCGGACATGTCTCACTGATGCTCAGCAGTCACATTAGTGGTGTGAGAGCAATAGAGACTAGAGTGAGTAGGTCAATAAGAGCGGTGTGGCAGAGATAAAGAGAAGTTAAGAGACAGTGTGGGTGACAACAGAAGAGAGAAAGAGTAAGATACAGGGAATGCACAGACAGAAAGGGCACAAGAAACTAAACGAGGGTGATAGGGAAAAGAGCGATAAGTATGGTGTGTGTGCGAGAGAGTTGAGAGCGAAAGGCGAAAGATGCGGGAAGAGAGAGAGGAACAGCGATTGAGGGGTGACAACGAAAAAGAGCGTGAGAGACACAAAGAGGAACAAGGAAGAGCTAATTAGTTCATTCAGGCTGGTTTTCGCAGACACTTGTGGTGCCACTATTTGCTCTCTTATCACACTAATATGCGTGGGACAGAAGTAAGTTAAGAGTTCTCGTGTTGCCAATAAGGCAGAGATACAGTTTAGTGAAATTGTCCTATGGCTGGTGTGAGGAAACCCATTTATTTGACAAAGAAAAGCAGACTTAATTACTTCCATGGGTAGGTATCTACTGTATTGCACATTCAATTTTAAATAAAAATCGTACCTAATCTAATGGTGTATTTCCATTACTCCTGTTGAAAAAGCGGGACTTTATCGGCTGTCCCTGCTGGAAGTATGGGGCTGTTTGGGATGCGGCCCTTTTACAGTAAAAAAAATAGTTTTATTTTCCTTTTTTTATTTTAAACTTTTATATGCTGTTGAGACTCTAGACTACCCGTTGGAATTTTCGCATGCTGGGGGTTGACACTTCTGCGGGTATCTTGGCTTTGTGATGCTCCCTGCCCTTCTGACTGCAGAAACGAGACTCCATGCTCCCCCTTTGCGTGTAGTAGAGTGCTGGCAGAAACCGGCGGCTTTTTCTGGGTTTACTATGTTATGTTATGTTATGTTATTTGAATCTTGTATAGCGCACGGCTACTCATAGAGTGTCCCGGCGCTTTATTGTAACTGAAATCACAACATAACAAGGAAAAACAGAACAGAAAAGATAAAAGAGAACCTAACTATAAAATAACACTGCTACCTACAGGGTGAAGAGCCACGTTTTAAGGCCCTTCTTGAACGCCAGAAGATTGGAGGTACTACGCAGTGCCAATGGCAAGGTGTTCCACAGCTGCGGAGCCAGCAGACTGTAAGACCGGCCTCCAATGCGTGCCCTTTTTATCCGAGCGACCACGGCCAGACACAGCGACTCGGACCTCAGAGACCTTGCCGGATGAGAGAAGGAAAGCCTTCTCTGAAGGTATTTAGCTCCAGAAGCATATAAAGCCTTATGCGCCAAGGTCAGCGCCTTAAACATTATCCGCTTCCGGATCGGGAGCCAGTGGAGTGACTGCAGTAGGCCCGAGACCCTAGCACGGCCAGATAGTCCATAAATGGCCCGTGCAGCTGAGTTCTGGACCACCTGCATCCTTTGGAGAAGATACTCTGGCAGGCCCAGATAGAGAATATTAGAATAATCCATTCTCGAGCCAATTAAGGCCTGGACCGTTGTTTTCCTCTGCTCCTCCGATAGTATAGGCAGGAACTTACGAAGCATCCGAAGAAGCCCGAAACAAGTGCCAACCAGCCCTAGGATCTGGGGACGCAAGGTTAAACCGTCGTCTATCTTAATTCCCAGGTTCTTGGCTATCCGGGAGGAGGCTGCCGGAGGAAACATGTTCACAGGCCACCAACTTTGCCAGTCTGGATCTGTTTTGCAGCCAAAAAAGAGTACCTCCGATTTATCTGGGTTGCACTTGAGGCTGTTTAGATGGAACCAGTTAAAAACAGCCCCAAGGCAACCCTGGATACTCTCTCCATCGAAATCCGCTCCCTTCTGACAGGTGAAAAGGAGCTGTGTGTCATCGGCGTAGGAGACGATCTGGGCCCTGAAAGACTCCGCCAGAGCCGCCAGGGGGGTCATAAAGATGTTAAAAAGAGTCGGGCTCAACACTGAGCCCTGAGGGACTCCGACCCCTAATGACGGCATCACGGCGGAGCTAGTGGAGGCCCAGACCGTTTGTTGCCGGCCGGCCAGAAAAGATTGAAACCAGCCGAGCACCGTCCCCCTAAGACCAATCTCAGAAAGTCTAGCGAGGAGACCCTCATGGGGGACGGTGTCGAAAGCCGCCGATAGATCTAACATCACAAGCATCGCTTTACCACCTGAATCCAGCACCTCCTTAACAGCCTCCGAGACTTCCAGGAGAGCTGTCTCGGTACTAAGATTGGCGCGGAAGCCGGATTGGGAAGGGTGCAACAGGTCATGAGATTCCAGATAATCAGAGAGCACCCTATGCACGTGCTTCTCAAGAGTATGTGCTTCTATTACGTATATGAAGGACAGATCGTCTATACAGCTTTGCTGTCGCGGTGGCTCAGACATTGCTGCTTTGATGATTAAGGTTTTAATGATGCTTCCGCACAAACTCTTGCCAAACGTTTGCTTGCAGCGTGAAAGCTGTTTAGATAAAAAACAAACCTTGGAATGTTAATAAAATAACACAGAGAAAGGAAAGCTAACAATCAAGGTGAGGTGCCAACAGCTTTTCCTTAATTTTGTGAAAACTAAATTAACGACGCCATGGGACAAATTGGTCACTTACATACAGAGTGACACTAAATGCGAAGTACTGCCCTGGCGGAGTTCATCTCGAAATCTCTCCGAGTGCAGCCTGTCTATGCAAAACCATTAATCTCAGAATGTGTCTAAACACCATCCCGAAGACAGGCTGCAATTTCCCGACCTCCGTGACAAGCAAGAGCCAGCTGAGCACTGTCATTTAACCCCAGTGGATGCATTGCTGAAATAAAGCAGTTTAAAGTAAAAGTAAAAATGTAAAAAAAGGTTCCTGTAAAATTTAAATCCAGTCATAGTTTTAAAAATAATTAATTTATCACATGGATCCTGTTTAACTCGTCAGCCCTTTTCTTGTTTGCTTTCCATAGATGTGTGGCATGGCGGTGTCAGCCCAGCCGCTGTCGGCATAGCTGACTCAGAGGAAGAACACCCGGGCAGAGGTTGGGCGACTTCAACTCTACGAATTCCTGGATGTGCTAGTACTGTAAGTTCTGTTTTGAATGCTTCACCTGAGAGAGACTTTATGATTGCAAAATAGGGTAAACCTGTAAATTAAAGGTGTAAGTGTTCCTCATCATTTTAAAACAAATGCTACTAAAAAACATGTGAGTCAGGCTGCCGGCAGCAGGGGGAGGAGTGCGCGTGCGCCTCGCGCGACAGCAGGGGGGAGGTAGGGCGAGGCTGCGCGATTCCCTTGTGTGAGCGATAATTGCTACCATATGGTGGCGCTTGCTCCGCAAGGAAATCGCCAAAAGTGCACGCGTTGCCATTGAAGGCAACAGGGCCGGACTGGGAACCTAAACTGGTCCTGGCAAAGAGCTCGGCCGGCCCCCCTGGGAGCGGCCGAGCTGTTTGCCAGGGCCGGTTCCTGCCGATTTTGTTACAGGGGCTGATTTTGCAGCTATGCTGCAAAAACAGTCCTGTAACAAAAACGGCCCCCACCTCGGCGGCCCACCGGGGAAACGCCCGGTGCCCAATACGGTCAGTCCGGCCCTGGAAGGCAATGGAACGCGTGCACGTTTTAGCCTGGAAAAGGCAATCGATGGCTACAGGTCTCTTTCCTATGCAACGTAGGGGAGACCTAAAAAGCAATCACAGACATGGTGATCTGCTGACCCCAGCAGGCCACCATCCCTGTGATTTTAGTGATTTCCAGTTAGTGGCAAACTGCGACCTACCTCATGAATATTAATAAGGTAGGTCTATTTACAACACATTTGGACATCGCTATTTGCGAATCGCCAACAGCGAATCGAATAAATTCACCATTAGGTATTTGCAAACACAAAGCTATGTACATCTGGCCTCTAGGGGTTTAGGGGGTCTAACTTATTGCCCCTCTCTCCGGGTGTATTGATAGCAGTGGCATAAAGGAACAAGCATTTGCAATGCAATAGGTCTCGCAGCATTAAAGTTTGAGTTACTGGCATTGTAAATGACAATGCTTTGCATAAATTTTTTTGGGTGTCCGTGTGTGCATGGCAGTGGTGGTGTCTATGTGTGCATGCCACTGGTGGTGTCTATGTGTGCATGGCAGTGGTGGTGTCTGTGTGTGAATGGCAGCGGTGGTGTCTGTTTGTGCATGGAAGTGGTGGTGTCCGTGTGTGCATGGCAGTGGTGGTGTCCGTGTCTGCATGGCAGTGGTGGTGTCTGTGTGAGCATGGCAGTGGTGGTGTCTGTGTGTGCATGCCAGTGCTGGTGTCTGTGTGTGCATGCCAGTGGTGGTGTCTGTGTGTGCATGCCAGTGGTGGTGTCTGTGTGTGCATGCCAGTGGTGGTGTCTGTGTGTGCATGCCAGTGGTGGTGTCTGTGTGTGCATGCCAGTGGTGGTGTCTGTGTCTGCATGGCAGTGGTGTCACCAATAATGCTGCCAATTCCACACCACCCCCACCGTCCATTTATTATAGTCGAATGGAGGGTATTCTTTTTATCACTTTCCCATTTTGTGACATATTTTTTATTTAAAACGGTGAAATGTATGAGATGTCTGTATGTATTTATTTGTTTAATTGTTTTATGGCTCAAGAATCCAAAATAAACAGATTTGGATATTACCACATCACAAGGGACAGCAACATCCAAAGAAAAGTCCATTGTTGAACAATCCTAAAGATGTCTATTTACCGAAATAACACAAGGATCATGATGAATAATTAGACCATGCATTCATAAAAGAATAATTTGACACCCTGGAAAATAAGACGGGTAATTGAAGCTCAACAAATTTTTTTTTTTTAAATCTTTCATCGGAGGCCACTAATGAACCTTTGAGGCTGGTAGTATTTATACGCAAAGAGCATCTCGCTGCACGCGCCAGGACTCTTACCTCTGCAGCTGACGCCGTCTTGATGCATGCCTTGCCGTATGACGGGGACACATCCTTGGGTCCAAGCACCTGCCCACTCTCCTCGTGGTTTGGCAGAACGGCGGGGCACAGGTCTGCAGCTTCAGGAAGGAGTTCTGTCAACAAAAGCTGAACATCGAGGCTAAGACAGAGAAGAGCAGGTGCGTGCACAGAGGTGTGTCAGCTCCCTTTGCCGGTTTCGTCTGTGTCTAGTGGCCGCTCCTAAAGGGATTCTCACAACCAGATGAAATGTTCAGCATTCCATGTGGGCGCTGGGATTCTGCCGTTATGAAACTCCTCATTTAAATAGATTCGTGACACGCGTTAGTGGTGATTCCGTCAGCAGCACCCAAAGGCTCTTATTGACCAATCGGCCCCTGGCGGGAGGGGGAAGTACAAAAGGCGGGGGAAGGGCGCCCACGGAACTGTTGTGGTGACGCAGTGGCATTCAACGCGCATTTCATTCAGTAAGCAGGCTTAGCGTGTAGCGGTACTCCCCGCCCACCATTCATAACCAGATCTTAGAAGGTAGCGAAAGCAACCAGCCGCCCGGCCCGCCAGCCAATTGCAGCGCGGCCCGGCCGGAAGTCCCGCCTCCTCGAGCACCCGAGAAAGGAGAGGAAAAGTCTTCCCGCGGCCCGGGGCTCCCGTGAGCTGCGGAGTGCCCCGGAGCCGCCTGCGCAGAGGAGTAGCTTTTGTCCCGCGGCCCCGGAGAAGAGCTGCAGAGCCGAGGAGTCACACCGGGAGCAAAGAGAAGTGCTGCGGAAAGAGCCCCGAGGAGCAGGAGCTCTCGTGTAGCCCCCGCCAGCAGAGCCCGGTGCCGGTGAGTGTTGTCAGGTGGGGGGAGAGCTGCGGCGGGGGCGGGGGAGGGGGAGGTGTCTCTGTATGTATGCGGCGGCCGGGGGCGCTTCTGTGTATGCGGCAGGGGGTGGGGGGGAATGTCTCTGTATGTGTGCGTGCGTGTGCACATTAGATGCAGGCAAAGCGCGCTCACGAGGTCAAAAGGCACTCCACATGAACAACTACCAGACCCATTGACGCCTGCACTTTCAAAGTGAAACTGACTAAAGCAAGCGCCCGGCCCACGTTAAAAAAAAAGCCACACACATTAGATGCAGTCAAGGCGCGCTCACGAGGTCAAATCTCCAGCAGAAGAAATTCGTAACAGTCTGCTGTCCACATTCCCCTAGATTCCCCAGAAAGTGGCGACATAAGTTGTCTCCCTAGACAGCAAAAGCTTCGCTTTTGCTTTCGTCTAGGCGAGACCTAAAAAGGTAGGCGCCCCCCTGAAGAATGTGATGAGGGGTCCCTGAGTCTCCCATGTCACACAGATATGCATTGACCCTGGGCTGAATGGGTCCCTTGAAGGGTGGGAGGGCCCCGCGAGGCAGGAGCTGCAGGGGCCTGCCTTACCCTCCTGATTGATGGTGAGAGCTCTAGCACACAGATAAAGCAGTCTCTCGCCACACCTAAAACGATCAAGTTTTGATTTTTTTTATACCTAGGCGAAAAAGTTGCTACGTTTCATTTTTTACATTCTCTTGCACAAAATTGTCTTTCAGTAATTGTGTCATTGAAAGCGTAACGCACGTCCTTGCTTCTGGCAGGAAGTATGCGGTTGATCTGACCTGCCGGGTATAGAAGATATCACTGACAGTTTCTTGAAAGGCCTAGATTGTGTTTACTGTAATCAACGAATGGTCTGCTTTTTGTGCGTGCGTGTTCTTCGACACATCGCGAATTTCAAGCTCTTCAGCAATAAATCCTTTTGGAGTTGAATACCTATAAAACAAAAGAGAGGCTGGGCTCGATGTTCTCCCTACCTTTAGGGTGCCAATTCTGCTCGTGCAGGACCACTTTTGGGTTTTGTTCAGGGCGCTGTGAAAGGCCGCCCTCTTGCCTGGTAGGAGCTTCCCTCAGACGAAGACAAGCAGTAAAATGGCCAGGGGCGAGGGATAGGCTTCCTCTCATCGTCTCGGTTCCCCATATAAATGTTAAAAGCTGATGTTATAGACGTCATCGTGTGAGAGGCTCGCTAATGCAGTCAGTCCCGTCTTGCCGGTCTTGGTCTCTGCCATCTGGAAAACAGATTGCCCCTTTAGGCTCGTCAGTGCCTCCCTCCTTCTGTTCCTGCATGCGCATCAACCTTCATTTAGAGATGGTGGCGCCCCCCTCACGGGGGCCCAAATGTTTACAGTCCTGATTCTTCCATTAGTAAATAATACAAAATGGTATTTATTTATTTATTTATGCGTTTTTATATAGCGCGGACTTTACCCGAAGGTGTCACAGCGCTTCACAAGAGGAACGTTAAGGATACATGAGGAGAAAATTACAAGTGAATAAATTACAAAAGCAAACCGTAAGTTACATGAGGTAAGAGTGACAATTGAGAGCAAACAAAATACAAGAGGTAGCAAACGGTACATTACAGGAGGAAAAAAAGTGACATGTGTGCAAGTTACAAAGGCGTACAAAGTATAAGTAGAGGTATAGTACTACAATAAATGGCACTCACTCAAGCACAAGAACAAACGTTACGTAGGCAATGGTGGCACTTGTGCAAGTATCTAAAGCTAACAAAATGTAGGAGGTAGCAGACAGTGTGTTACTAGAGAAAAGTGACGTGTGCATGTTACAAAAGAGTACCAAACACAGGTAGAAGGATAATACTTCAATAAATGGCAGACACTCAAACACAAGAACAAACGTTACGTAGGCAATGGTGGTACTTGTGCAAGTATCTAAAGCAAACAAAATGAAGGAGGTAGCAAACAGTGTGTTACAAGAGAAAAGTGACGTGTGCATGTTACAAAAGAGTACCAGACACAGGTAGAAGGATAATATTTCATAAAAATGGCATACCACTCAACACCACTCAAACCACAAGAACAGACTGGGAAGGCACTTCCACAGTCATGGAGAATAGAATTTCCTATAATGGAAGGTCCTCCTTCAGATAATAGAGAGGGTTTAAATTGCAATGTCTTTTTATCTATGTGTTTTGGATTGGAGTGTAGTTGATGTATAAACGAGACACAGCTGCAGCACTGTCTAGAGGACTCAGACTGAGAAATTACCACTGGGATCACAGCTGCAGCACTGTCTAGAGGACTGAGAATGAGGAATTACCACTAGGACCACAGAAGCAGCTGTAGCACTGTCTAGAGGACTTAGAATAAGGAATTACCAATGAGTCCAGAGAAGCAGGTAGCAGCACTGTGTAGAGGACTTAGAATGAGGAATTACAGATGAGACCAGAGAAGCAGCTAGCAGCACTGTCTGGAGAACGTAGAATGATGAATTACTGATGAGACCTGAAAAGCAGCCGCAGCACTGTCTAGAGGACTAAGAATGAGGAATTACCACTGTGACCAGAGACACAGCTGTAGCACTGCCGGGGGCATTTATTTATTTATTTATTTGCGGGTTTATAACGCGCTAGGATCACCTCCCAGAGGAGTATCTCCACGCCTTTGAATGGGAGAGTTACCCACAGGACCAGAGAAGCAGCCAACAACACTGGCTAGAGGACTAAGAATGAAGAATTACCACTGGGAACAGAGACGAAGCTGCAGCAATGCTTTGAGGACTAAGAATGGGGAATCAATCAATCAATAAATTGTATTTTAAAGTGCAATTACTCACCGGTAAGGGTCTCAAAGAGCTAAGAGCTGGGTGGGGCACTGCTGATCCATCAAGGGCACTGTGGCTGAGTCGAAAAGCCAGGTCTTGAGCTCCTTGCTGAATTGAGGCAGTTACAGTGATTGCCTGAGGTGGAGAGCCAGGGGGCCTCATTTATGAAAAGTGACGCATTGCTGTGAGAAAACAGCAAAGCGTCACTTTTCTTTGCGCCCTCCTTGCGACACCAATAATGCGTCATATTTACAGTATGACGCATCATGTCGCAAGGAGTTACAGATACGTCAGTATTTCAGACGTATCTGTAGGTACAAAAATGCCGCATTGCTGGAGGGTGTCACAAAAGTAACGCAACTCCGGCGATGGGTCATTTCACATGGGCAGGTCCCATGTGAAATGTGCCTGCATCAGTCTTACGCCTGCCATGAGGCAGGAGTAAGATATTGACGCATTTGCATCCTAGAAGTGGCGCAGTGAAATCTTATAGATTTCACTGCGTCACTTCTAAAAGGCTAATTTGCGTCAAAACGCCCACCCTGCATACATTATACCTGGTGCAGGTATAATGTGGTGCAAGTGTTTACAAAGTGACGCACCTACCTAAATGCATCACTTTGTAAATATGACGCAACATGGCGCATTTTTTACCCTGCTGGTGCATCACAAAAAGTGACGCACCGGCAGCGCAAAAGTGACGCAATGGCTCATAAATAAGCCCCTGGGTGTTTCAGGTCTTCGCTGTGATGTAGGAGAAGGATCTTCCTTCAGCTGTGGTCTTGAGGATACGTGGAACATTGGCTAGGGCCAGTTGGGCAGGGCGGAGGTTTCTGGTGGGTGCATTGAATAAGAGACGGTGGTTGAGGCACGCTGGTCCGGTGTTGTGTAGCGCTTTGTAGGCATGTGTGAGGAGCTTGAAGTAGATTCTTTTGCTGACTGGGAGCTGGCAGAGGCCTCTCAGGTGACCGGTGATGTGGCTGTGGCATTGGACGTTCAGGATGAGTCTGGCAAAGGCGTTCTGGATGTTCTGCAGTTTCTTGAGGAGTTTCTGGGTGATGCTGGTGTAGAATGGTTTGCCATAGTTGAGTCTGCTGCAGACAAGTGTGTGGGAGACCGTCTATCTGGACTCAGTGGGGATCCACTTGAAGATCTTTCAAAGCAGATGTAGTGTGCGGAAGCAGGAAGATGAGACAGTGTTTATCTGGCAGTTCATGGTGAGCGAGGATTCCAGGGTGAGGCTGAGATTTCATGTGTGGTCTGTGGGTGTGGAGGGGTTCCAAGTGCTGGGGGCCACCAGGAGCCCATGATGAGGATTTTGGTCTTCCCTCAGTTGAGGCAGCTGTCCTTCATCCAGGTGGCAACAGCCTTCATCCCATTATGGAAGTTGCTCTTGGCGACTGTGTGTTCATTGGTGGAGAGAATCTGCTGGATGTTGGCGGCATAGGAGATGATGTTGAGTCCGTGGTTCATGACGATGGCTGCAAGCGGGGCCACGTAGATGTTGAAGATAGTGGGCCTCAGGGAGGAGCTCTAGGGCACACCACAGCTGATCTCTGTGGGTTCATAGTGGAATAGTGGTAGTCTGACTCTCTGCGTTCGGCATGTGGTAAAGTAGCGGATCCATTCCGGGGCTTTGACGCTGACACCAGCTTTTTGGAGTCTTTTGCATAGGGTGCAGTGGGAGACAGTTTTGAAGATGGCTTAGATGCCCAGGAGGTTGAGGGATGCAGTCCCACCTTGATCGAGGAGGATGCGGACGTCGTCTGTGGTAGCGAGGAGTGCGGTCTTTGTGCTGTGTTGGAAACTGGTGATAGAGCGCGCAGGTCACCCGACTGAGTTTACCATACTCACCTGGGCCCATAAAACAACATACCTTATTGTGAGTTTAATCAGGTAACCTGTGCATTTACTCTAATAAGTGATTTATGAATTTCAATTAGGGCCTATACCATTGACTTACCAATCCTTGTCAACGGTACCTAAAGTCCTAAGGGATCAAAGGAGCTAGAATAATAGGTAGAATAATAACATTTGCACTCATTTAATAACCACAAACTCGGGAAAGTTTTAAACTCTTTATCTACATTTCTTAAATGTCTCAATCCAAATATTAAACATCAGAAATCTTTCAATCAAGAAAATAATGATTAGAATGAAAATATGCAGAGATTTTATAAAGCAAACTTTACGCATTTGACATCAGGGTGGGAAGAGAAATGGAAACAGTACAATGACATACCCACACTGAATATTTACCTAATATGGCGTGAAGAACTAACCCTGTCCACGGGTCATTTTAAAGGACAGAACCCCGTAAGTGCAGGCACCGTAAAGGCAATCAGGTGCAGATCAGAATCAGGACAGGTAAAGCCAAATTGGATCAGGACAGGACCACTACAGGCTAAGACCGCACCCGCAGTTAAAGTTGCAATGCCTGCGTTACTCCCTCTCTGCAGCTAACAGTCAGAACCCGGTAAGAGTTATCGATCTCTCCGACAAAGTGCTTCGCCAGCACTTCAGCTTTCAAACCCCGATCTGGGTTTCAAACCTTCTGACAGAGGGCTTCGCCAGCACCTCTGCTCCCGATCACCTATTGAGTGCGTTGGGTCAGTGGGAGGTCAGCTATTCGGACAAGTCGGACAAATTAACTAGCTAAGCCTACCCTAGTTATACTATTTTCCAGGTCAGTGTACCACCCCCCAATGTTGCAAGTGTAAGGATCCCCAATTTTGATTGGGCAAAAGGATGAGGAGAGGTCATCACACCATACCAAAATGAAACTTTTAGAATGAATATTAATGTTTGCGTTCCCACCCATCAATTTTATTTTCCCATGTATGTTTATTCCACCCAACAATTAATGTTCCAATATTGGTTACATTTTAGTCCATTTGAGAATTCTGCTTCCTCCGTAAGGGTCAGGAGGTAAGATTCCCACAGGCATCTTCTAGCAAGTTGGCTCTTTGACAGCATTTCAAAGGTCATTCTGATTCATGGACTTTGCGATTCGTGCGCAGTCGCAATTTCTCCAAGATGGAGTTCAGCAATAGACGTCAGGCCCAAATTATTATTATATATTTTATTGTTCGATTACTTAAAATCATGACAATTTAAAAACAACCCAAAAAATATATTTCATCTTAAGATATGTTTAAAAACATAATGACATTGTTGGTGAGTTTAAAACCCGTCCCCGACTTTCAGTAAAACATACAAGGGTTCCACAAGTAAGAGTCTTGGAGTAGAATAGGAGACAGGAGGTCCCAGACCAGTCATGAATTTGGAGATTGCGGCGATGGGTCCTGCAACCCCATGAAGTTAAGTTTTTTTGCAATTTGAGAAACACATTTTGCGAACTTAACATTGAGCATTGTGTTGTTGGGGTTCTTTGCTGATATAATGGCTTGCCTGCATGATCGAACGCCGTGCTTGATCCATTCACCGCGTAACAACCGCCTTCTATCCTTGAGAAATGCTGGGCAAACACACACCACATGCTCAATTGATTCTGTGTAATGACCACAGCCCCTACAGTTAGTGTCCTCGTTTGGACGACGCCATGCAGGCAAGTGCTTTAAAAAGGGCCATTCGCCCATCCTCAGGGCCATGAATCTTTGCTTTCAAACCCCTGCTTAGGTGCTCGAAAGGTAAGGGGCCTGATCTGTGTTTGAGCTCAGTTATTATCGACCAGGCATGTTTTAATTTGGACAGTTGTGCCCTGTCCTAATGAAAAGACCAAAGGCGAACACTTCTTTTAATGGACAATTTGAGTGCCTGCTGGGGCGGATTGGTTCCCCAATAGTCCGCGGCGTCGAGCAGTTTCAAAGAGTGGTCAAGGAAACATCGATGTTTTTGGCTGGGGTGACCTGCTGATATTTCTTGCCACAACTTGGTCTCCAGGCTTCCTTCCCTTGAATTACGCTGTCTGTGGCACAATTTGATGAATGCGCCTGCACCGACGCCCACGTGGTTCAGAAGGCCGAGCTCGAGCCTGATCTTGGGCGGAGAGGCCGATTTCGGAAGGTGCCAGGCTCGTTTATAGATTCTGGTTGTTGTTTTATTCAGCATTAACGAATTGCTCCCCAACATTATTTCTTGGCCGTAGGTTAAACAGTTTGTAACGTTTGCCTTCATAACTGTCAGGAGGGGGGTTAAACTTGGGCCAAGTAACTGTGCCGAGACTTTCATCATTGCTGCTTTGAGGGACAGTGCTTTTGCTTTCACTGCTTCTTTCTGCTTTACAAAAGAGCCCTTGAAATCCATGTAAATACCCAGATATTTATATGATGTCACAGTTTAAATTTTTTTGCCATCAAAGAACCACCCACCGGTTTGCTGCTTCCGATTCCCGAAGGTGATAGTTTTCGTTTTTGAAAGATTTAATTCCAGAGCATTACTCAATGTAAAGGCAAGCAGCTGGTCAAGAAGTCTTTGTAAACCGACCTTTGTGTGGCTGAATAACACAAGATCATCGGCATACAGCAAGTTACTAATTCGGGTTCCACCAAGTGAGGGGGGGGATGAGAATTGACCTTGTCCAGTAGATGGGATAAATCAGAGATAAAAAGATTAAACAAAAGAGGGGCCAACACACACCCTTGTTTGACTCCACAGGAAGTCGGTATTTTTCTTGAGACGTGTGAGCCGTCACCCAATTTAATGCGAATCCAGGTGTTTGAATGAAGTTGGATTATTAATTTTAACAGGGTACTCGGGATTCCCCATTTTTGTAATTTGTGCCATAAAAGGGCCCTAGGCACCCGGTCGAAGGCCGCTTTAAAATCAACAAAGCAGCAGTGCAATGACGTTTTTGAGGATGCTGCTTTCTCCATAAGTATGGATAGGGCCAGTAGGTTGCTAGCAGTGCCTGATTTGGCCACAAAGCTGGTCTGATTGAATGGCAGCCGCTGGGTTTTTAGCGCCCAGGACGACAGCTCTTCCAACAAGAGGCTGGCGAAATACTTGGAGTCTACATCTAAGAGTGCTATCATCCTGCAGTTTTTAGGATCAGCTCTTCTGCCTCCTTTAAAAATTGGGTGAATTGTTGCTCCTTTCAATGAATCCGGTATATCGTTGGTGTGTCAGCAGTGCAAAAATAGTGGGGCCAGGTGTCCAGACCAAAGTGTGGGAACAGCTTTAAACAGGGCCTGCGGGAGTCCATTAGGGCCCCGGGCCCCATCCGAACGGGCATTGGTAATACGGCGAGTAATATTTTGTTTCATGCCTTCATAAGAGGACCAGAAATTTGAAAGTTGAGGGTCTTTCTGAAACGTCGTTTCCTCTTTATTAATAAGTGAAGTAAAGACATCGGGTATATCATTTATGGTTAATGTGCCGTTTCTCGTTGTTTTCCGTGGTGAGGTGATGTTCAATTGATTCCTTTCTTTATTTTGATCTTGGAAGTGCTCTGTTAGAAAAAGGACCCATTCAGCTTCACTTATGTTGGCCCTGCATTGGCCAGTTGTGCCCAGTGTCCTCCTATTCACCAGTGTCCAAAATGGTTTGGGATTGGAATTTTTGCTGGCGTGGACTAGTTTCAGACAGAACTGGTCGGCAGCTATATGTTTGTCCCTGATAACTGATTTTCTCAATGCTTTCTGAGCTTGCTTATAGTCAGCGAATGCATGAACATCACCCGGGCGTTTCCTGGCGAGACGTAATGCAGCATTGCGTTTGGTCTTTAATGTTTTTGTCTCTGCTGTAATGAGATTTTGTACAGGGTATGGAGGTTTGCGTACTGAAGGCGGAAATTGACTCAGCAATTGATGGACGAGGAGCACCCATGTTTTAGTTGGATCAATGTCTCCTGTGCTCCATTCACCTAGGAGCGATCTACATTTGTCCATTATTGCAGGGAGTAGATGATCCGTCCATTTCAATATTTTAAGATTCTCTGTACGAATGCCAGTTGTAGTGTGGGCTTTTGCAGAGTGATAAGCAACATTGTAGGCCAATGTTGGGGGCCAAGGGATAGGCCAAGTATTTGGGGGCGATGATCACTGACGCCCGGAGGTGCAATGTAAAAGTTCTCTATTAAGGGGAGTATTTCGAAGTTTCCAAGCGTATAGTCAAGAAATGAGTAGGAGAGGCCATTAGTTCGAGTCCAGGCTGGTGGAGAATCCATAGAAAATCTCCCATTCAATACAGTGAAACCCAGGCTGTTAAGTTGTAGATCATCATATTCACCCAACTTGCTTGGCCTGATCCCTGATGGTTTAAGAAGGGGCACTAAGTACGATGATGCGGCTGGGATCGAATTTAGCCTTTTTCTTGCTGAAGTAAGGTGCAACATAAATGTGAAGCAGAAAAAGTTGTCTTGAGGCGTTTGGACTGCTGATTCTAATGCCAGTAATCCAGTCTTCATGAAATTCCAACGTTTTGATGTTCAAAGATAATTTACAGGCGATGTACATCGAAAGGCCGCCTCGTGGCCGGCCAGGCTTGTGCACTCTTATTGCTGGAACCCTAAATTCTAGATAACCTTCGATAGGGGAACTTGATACAGACCAGGTTTCTTGGAGAAGTGTGATGTTGTTTTTTTTCAGGAATTCCAGACTGTTAGGGGATTGCAGTTTTGCACCAAGGCCGTTAATGTTCCAGGAACATATCAACAAGCTGGAGCACGTAATATTTCAGTTTTTGTGGCCTCAGAACAGGGCCCCTGGCAGCCAGTCCCAATCGGGCTTTACAGTGGATTGTCTCTCTGTGATGGACTCTCCAGACTCAGTTAGGGAGCTGCTTCGTGCTAATCTCAATATTGAAAATGGTAGATTTACTGATTGGATTGCAGGAACCAAGGCACTAGACAGAATTGAGGGGTAAATTGCTCTGTCTGTGTTAATACCAAGTCCTTTATTCCTTCGGTTGCCAAGATTATCAAGGTGGATTCAATTAATCGGTTATTGCTGCTAGGTGTAAATTCAATGGATATTATGTCGCTAGATACCAGTTTGCTTAATTCTGGAATTGATTTAAAAAGTCTAAGAATGTTCCCTCGATTCAGGATGTCATGCGGACCATGGGAAATATACTCCGGGACTAACAATAGTTTGGACTGGTTCCCTTCTTTACACTTTTGACTCTCTGTTGGGACAATGGTAAGGGCTGGAGATTTTGCGGTGTTGTTATTTTTGCGAGGGGCCTGTCTTTTTGATGGAGAAGTTTGGGGACACTTTGTTGAGGATGATTTTACTACTAAGGGATGTAAGACTTGCTTTATTAAGGGTGATTTTACACTTGGTGGCAGGGCCCTGGGTCGTAGTTGGAATTTTTCGACACCTTCCCTCTGCATTGTTGGTGGGATGACCTGCAACGTGTGCTAAACACTCTGGGCTCTTCTCTGGTCTTGTCTTGTCTGCTGTCGGCAGGATAGATCTATTAGCGCCGGGGGTAGCCATTAGGATGTCGTTTGTGGGGGACAGGCTAGCCAGATCTGTTTCGGGCATTTTGTTGGGTGGAAAAAGGTCTCCTTTTGATGATGTTTGGGGGTAGGGTTGAGGACTTCAATTTGGTCAGACCAAGCGTTTAGTGCAGATGGTGAATTTGTTGATGTTGGTTTTTTGTGCAAAATTGATTGTTGAGGCGAGGACTGACTGGTAGTGGAAGTAGTTGTACTGGGCGAGCCCTGTGGTGGGGTAGAGGTGTTTTATTTTTAAATAGTGATTTATTGTGTTTCGAGTTTCAGTTGCTTGTCTGTTCCGGTTTTTACGGAGTCTTTTTTTTCTCTCGCTTACTCAACTTGTGGATGTGGGCCACAATCGCTTCTTTATCGGCAACCGAGCCGGAGCTCTCGGAAGCCATGTTGCTGGTTGGGCATGTGCTCTTACAGTTAGACTCTTGATTTGATTTTAAGGAGGTCGAGTTAGTTGTTAAGGATTGCCATATTATGTGAATTTGACTTGTTCGCATTTTGGAGTTCAAGAGGGGGGTTGGTAGAGCCAGGGTTGTTAGTTTGACAATTCTGGGACTTTCTGATAAGGTTTTGTAATTATTGACGGGGCCTTGACAGCTGTTGCTTGTTTTCTGAACGACTGGGTCGGATACCGCAGGAGAACAATAATCCTGGGATGGAATACCGGTCTGCCCTGGTAGCCAAAGTTTCTTGACTTCAGTTAGAACTGACACAAGGAACTCAGGTAATGAGGAGAGGCTGTCAATTATTGGTGAACAGCAACATACCGCCTGCGCCAGGTGAGCTTTGGATTGCGCCTTTATAATCAAGGTGTTAAGGCCTTTGAGCTTTTTATTAATCCCATCTGTGAACACGGTCAATGTGTTTAAGAGGTCCACCTGCAGGTCCAATTTATCAGAATGGTAGTTTAAGGCTGAGACTGTTGATTGGAGTGTTTGCAGGAGTTGAGGCCACAGAATATTCTCGTTGAGCGAGCAGCAGCTCTCCTTGGCGGGTGACCTATTGTGATCGTCATTGAAGAAAGATAAGTCAAGTGAATTTGTAATAATCGGGCTACCTGTTGAGGGGCCCAAATGGTTGCACTGGTCATATGGCTTTAGGACGAATTTTGTGGGTGATAAAAAGCCGTCACGCAAGGTAGGCCCAATTTGTAGATCCCTTTGAGCGGTTAATACTAGTTTACTGCCTGCAAGCACATCTGTGGCCATATTCATAGTCTGTGCATTTGCTGTTAGCAATGGTGGTGAATTTGTATTAGTGGAAAGGTGGTCATCCTCCCTTGAATTGGAGTTTTGGGGCGAGACCGGAGTTGGCTTTAAATTGACTAGTGACTGGTCGTATTGAAACATGTTGGGTCCCTGTGGAGATGATGGAGAACAGCTCTCAGTAGCATTTGGATTTGAGTATTCATCCTTTATTGAAGTTCTTGAGGAAGATATAATTTGAGGTGAACTGAGGCCTGACCAGTGGGGGCCACCATGGATCATACCCTTTACTTGATTTAACTTCCGAGCTGAAGACACAGGGGCGGCTGTAGTTTCCAGCGTAGTGCTGTACGGGGTATTTGGGGTGAGGCATGTGTTTTTTGTTACTGCAGCATTTTAAAAAAAATCCCTCAAAGTCACTCGTGTGGGGTGGTGGCCACACGAACTGTCATGCCTCGTTTAGTTTCTGAGGATTTAGAGTTGACAGGAGATGCTGGCCCTGACAGTGCGGGGGAAGAAGATGTGCCAGGGGGGATCGGAAGGTTAGTTGGTGGTGTCTGAACATGACCGTGAGTCACTCTGGGCTGGGGTGTGTCCTGGAAAAGTGCTTCCGCCGTGTCTGAGTTATCACTTAGCGGCTCTTGCCTTATGGCTTTGGGTAAGGGTTTGGGTTGCGTTTTCCTGGTTCTCCCTGATCTCATTGCAAGGTTATAGTGGGGTAGTAAGGTAGGTACTAGCGGTGCACCTGTAATGCCTCGGTGCCTCAGAGCCTCAATGCCCTAGGACCTCAGTGGTACCTCTGCGGTGCTTCAGGAACACACGCTAATTGAAGGCCACCCCTGCCTGGAGCAGTTACAGCGACTGGGGTAGGCTGTAATGTTGTAATGTAATGTTGAGAACACTCACGCACTCAGTCACGGGGAACTTAAGGCTTTAGTTGCCTTGTGTTGCAGCAAATGTCAATAATGAGATCAGTCTCCCTTGCCAAAGGCACAATTTCCTGAAGTTAAATCCACTTGGTTTGGCCTGACCTTGCTTTAGCTAGCTGCACCGTGTGCTGTACCCTTCTGTGTGCTGCTCTCGGCTGCTGTCAGGCCGGCGGTGCGCTTGGGACCAGGAACCACTGGAACCACTGCAGCTCCAGGGCAATGCCACGATTCACCAATGCTGACAAGGCCCTGTGCAACGGCTTATTGCCTTTGCCTGGCCAATATGCTGGAGCAGAGGGAGGGGGCCTCGGCCACAGCCACTGCAGTAGCGAGGTCACCCTTCGCTCAGGGCTAGAGGGCCCGAGACCTTGCTGCTGCTCCTTGCTGCTGCTGCACTGCTGCACTGAGGGAAGTCACCGAATGGACAATACCTTGCCTGTTGAGCAGTGCGTCCGTGCCCACAGCTCCAACACTCTGTTCAGCTGCTCATGTGTGTTGCTGCTTGCTGCTGCTTGCTGCTGTCTGGAATTATTTGGCAGCACAATGATGGGTGGGGCCAACCGGGACGGTGGGGGGCCGAGATTCAGCAGAATTGACGCACTCAGCCCCACTTAGCTGCCCGCTGCCTGCAGTCCACGGGTGTATGCCAACTCACCGCAGAGAGGAGAGAGTGTTAATGGGGAGCTGCCAAGCTGCCGATTTTCTGGGCACAGGGGACCGGGGTTCGAGGGAGCTGCGGTTCGGCGCCTCTCCCGCACCCTTCCCGCTTGCTCTATCTGTTCTGGTTGTTCTGACCGGCTCACTCGGCTCACTCGTCCCCACTTGACCGCCCGCTACCGTGAAGAAAGGCAGCAATGTCGGTGGGGGATCCGAGATTTCTGCGGTTTTCGGCTTCTCCCTCGTCCTCCCTGGTTGCTCCCACTTGCTCTGCTCTGCTCACTCAATCGGTGATCGGCCCAAATTAATTTACATGTAAGAATAGAAAAGAAACAGTTTGAGAACACGGAATAAATTAATGCACTGTATACCCCTTATCTCTACTCTATTACCATTACTTTATACTTAACTATTGCGTTAGAGTTAAGCAGAACAAACAGCTTAGCAAAAGCAGCAGTGCAAGCTTCATGCATGCTGTAACACAGAGCAGCCATCTTAGTTCTAGTGCGCAGAAGCAAACGTTTCCCTCCAAGCGAAAGATACGTCATGTCACGTGAGTATGACAGACGCATGCGCAATAGGAAAACCCGCATAGCAGCGGCCATTTTAGTGCAAGCGGATTATTATTAGCAAAAGCACATATGCAAGCTTTACCTAGATGTCATGTAATGCAATATTAATAGGACAAAACATGTTGATTAGTACATTAACGTTATGTCGAGAGGACTGAATTCAAGCAAGTCGCATTACGTGCAAATCCTTGCTCCATCAATCCCCTCTTTGATGATATTTTATATCATCACCAATTAATGAAACAGATGCCAACTTTTCACATTTCACCCAGCTCAATTTCTTCAAACTTTCTATTTTGTTTCTTTTCATTGTTAGTGTGAAAGTTTTTCACTTTCTTGTATATATTTCCATTCAACTCTTCTAATTCAAGCTCATCAATATTTCTCTTTTTCCCTCTCTTATTTACTGTATATGTCTTTTTGTGCTTCCGACATTTGCAACAAATTATTATCCCTAAAATCAGTAAGCCTATTCCCACAATTGGCATCAGTATTCTACCTACAAAACTTTTTCCTACATTAGAAAGCCAACTACCTATAGAGGAGAGACCATTGGTAAGTCTCTTCCATGCACTATCAACCTCCAGTGGTTTAAGCTCTTTTTCCAAATTAGTAATATTTCCTACATACCTTTTAATTTCAACACTTTTGTCAGGTATGTAAGTGCAACCATGTTGCGCTTTCAACATTCTAAAGACTCCGCTCTCTTTTGCTAATAATGTATCAAGAGCAAGTCGATTTTGTAAAACCATTGATCTGATCGCAACCAATTCGGTATTGACCATTAAAAACCCCCCAGCAATGATCTGGCAGTTTGTAATAAGCCTTGTTTCCGCATATAAAATAAATTCCAGGAAACACAGGTTCAGTTCCATCTTTGAAACCCCAACCCCCAATTACCTTGTAATTGTGTTCACATTCACTGGAACCAATGAATATATTGTTATAATAACTAGTTCTTTCCCTGTGGAGACAGAGTTTCCCTTTCTTCTCGAAATCCAGCAACATAGCAGCATGAGTCTTGCCATTTGGGGTGAACCCTATAATTTCAGCCCATTTAGGAATTTTATGATTCTTATCATTTGCCTTTCTTTGGAAATTCTCTCTCCTTTTCTCAACCATATTCAAACATATTTTCTCTTTTTCACGTAATAAGCATGTTAAATTATTCTTGTGTGCTTCAGCTATATCTATTGTACCTATAGTTAGAAAATATTCACCCATATAACGTGTTAAATCTCCTGGCACTCCCAGGGTGGCTGGGGTGCTGACGGAGGCTGTGCTGGAGAGTTGGTCACGGGCAGGCGTGGAAACGCTGGGGGACCTTTATATAGACGGAGCCCTACTTTCTTTTGCTGACCTCACGACTAGCACAGACCTCCCAGCCGGGCAATTCCTATTGCATGCGTCCCTCAGCCTGGAACGACATATCTGAGGAGCTTCCAATGCACCACTTCATACAATACTTACATGTTATGGGCAATGGTTCCCACATTGTACACTGGTTGGCGCAGGCCCTACTGACCCATACGCAAACCTCCACCCTACAGCTGAGAGAAAAGTGGGCGGCGGATAGAGGGAGAGATTGGACGGATAAAGAATGGGCGATGGTACTGGTTGGACCGACTAATGTCCCACGCAATCCCCGTTTCAAGGTCATACAATTTTATATGTTACACCGAGCTTATCTAACACCCGATAAAATTAACAGGTATTTCTCAGTCACCGACACTGCCTGTCAGCGCTGCTCCGTAGTTGGAGCGGACCTCTTACATATGCTCTGGCTGTGCCCCTCCATCCAGACATATTGGGACGAGATCACGACACTGCTCACGCGATGTGGGAAGCCTGCATCCTGGGGCTTTATAAACGCACTAAATTGAACAAGGTGCCGACCAGGTTCTGGGACCTGGTATTGATTACGGCCAAACGCCTCCTGACCAAACGATGGAAGGCCAATGCACCACCACATACCCAGCATTGGTACACGTCCTTTACCAATTGGGCACGGGCGGAAAGCACAGTGCTACACCGAGGGGAAACGGCGGGACTCAGGAAATTCCCCATTGCGCAGCTCTGGGATGACGTCCTTAAGTCCTTTCAGCAGACACGTTTGGAACAGGGTATCACCTGAAGAGGACTGCACCTGGACCAACCCATTGACACGGGGCGCGGCGGAGCATCCATACACTAACTGCCCCCTCCCCTCCCTCTGTGACTAGACCTATGCCAAAGACTTGCGCCTTTGTATAGAGGTCGCGACACGTGCGTATGAAGAGAGGCACACCCACAGCCCCCTCACACTCCAGGGTGCTAGCGATTCTTAGCCCGCTTGACGTGGTCAAGTAGTTACTACCCTTTCCCTTCTCCCACACGACAAGACCCGGTCCCGCGACCTGAGTGTGGTTGTTGTGCTTGCCACACTCAAGAGACATCTCCCATGCGCTCCTGCGTTGACCCCCCTCGCGCCCCCATCGCTCGCTCGCCTTATCTCGATCCCATATTACCGAATCTCATCTATAGCTGCAACCCTCCCTCCTTCATTACGCGCAAACGGACGCCTTCACCCTTCCGTTGTCCCCCTCCTCCTACCTCCCACTCATATAGTGCACGTTTTTGTTTAAACGCTGGTCATGTTTCACGACCGGGACCTCTTTTCTTTGTTGGGGAGACACTGTACATGTTGCGCATGTGATATTGGTAATCATGTTCCTGTTGGCACTTAATACTCACTTTACAACCACATGCCACAAACTCCCATACACATGACCTGGAGGATATGACCGGGGAACATGACACCCGGAGGCGGACAGACAGTTCTGTGTAGTGATCATTGTTCCCAACCTCCACACCAACACCACCGATATTGGAGGACGACGCACACATAGAGACACCAGACATGCCAGCTAGGGCTATGGCGGTCTCTTCCTGACACTGCCGCTAAACGAGACTACTCCTTTGACTTGGTGCGCTATACCACCACCTACCTATTCACGTTAGAGCGGCATCACATGCGACTGAGCTCTAGCTTTTCTAACTCCTGTTCTCGCTGTCAATTACTGTCATGGTTATTCACTATAATTGCTTATAAACACGAACTACTGATAGCATGTTTCAGTTGCCAGAGAACCATTATCACACTACAAAAACAATAAAAGACACAGACCTGCTTCTTCATCGTGATATACAATGTATGATGTGTACGGGTTTTTTTTCTTTTTCCTTTCTGTTCCATCACACCGCCGAACCCCAGGGTTGTCGGCTACACGTCTGTGTTATCCCGCCAGTATTTCATGTGATTCGTGCTTTACGCGTTCGGCCCCCAGGGGTTGTAGGCTATGTGCTGTGTACACCACATTCTGTACAATAAAGGTCTTTAAACATAAAAAAAAAGTGTTACATCACTTTTAGTATGTACAGGATTTAGGTTACTACGTATAGGAAGTTCAGAAAATAACACACCTGAGTTAGAATAATAATATTGCAAAGGTCCTTTCTTATAGAATAAACTAGCTAAAATACTACATAAATTCCATATGTTAGTGGTAAATGATGGTAAGTCACACCTTTGGCTGCCGAAGTAGGTAACTTCATACAAACATAGCAATCTTATATTTCCATAGCTTCTACATAGTGTACTAATAGGTTTGCAAATACATTTAAGTGAGTTCTGATTTTAATTCCAGTATAATGTAGTCCTTCCTCATCTGATGCTTCTAAATCTACCTTCTGTTGTTCAATACTAAGTGTTTTCTCTTGTGTAACTATTCTTCTAGGTGTATCTATCATTTGTAGCTCATTAGTATTATTCTTCATGTCTCTACTCATTATGTAAGGAATGGCTATTGTCGGTCCTAACCATACTATGAGTACTATCACTATACTACATGTGCATATTCTACAGCATGTTTTCAAACAGCTTCTTATCGGTCTTCCATTAACAGTATGATCAGCCATTTCTGACCAAGGAGACTTAACCCCTCTTTGTAGCTTTTACACAGGCTTTTATCCTGTGAAATTTTTCAAGTGGGTCTCACTTCTCCGTCAGTCTGATCAACAACTAATTCGTCATCACTTTCATCACTTATTTCTAAGTTTTCGAAATCTTCAAAAACAATGTAAGTACATTCAGGGCCTCTGAATTTGTTATTCAGCCTTTTCAGTCGTGGACTTCTCCCTCTTGGTTGTTCAGTTTGACTTGTTATTTCATTTACTTGTTCTGGTTCTTCATTTATTGTCTTCAGACGAAATCTCAATCTTTTGACAAACCTAGGCCACTTGACTTCTTTTCTGAGCCTTTTAGCTGGCGCTGTGCTCTGGCCTTCTTCCAGTGCTCTCTTATTTTCATTCAGTTGTGGCACATCTATTTCAATGTTGTCTCTGTATCCTTCTCTATCTGACTAGGTCCAGGTCTTATTTCTGTCTCTTCTGCCTTGTTACTAATCTGGCCTCGTTCAGGTGTTTGCTGAATTTGACTTTGATTTGATTCACCTTCTTCTTCCTGAACACATTTTTCTACTCCTATCTGGTCCTGCTCAAGCTCTTCAAACCCTTGATTTTCGTCTGCCTGAGCTTCCGCCCGCCCTAATATCTATCTGTCCCTCTTCAGACTCTGGAGTTCTTGGTGAAGTGTCGATTTTCTGGGTAACTTTATCTTTCCCTATCTGGTCCTCCTCAGAATTACTGTTAGCTTGGATTTCTGTATTCTGAGTACGTTCTTCTAGACCTATCTCATCCTCACTATCACTCTGACTGTCTAGATAAGTCTGACTTCTGGTTCTCACGTATTCTGCAGGTATGTTAACTACTGGAATCCAATCATCTTGACTGGTGCTTGGTTGTTCCTCTTCAGCTACTTCAGGATCGACATCTTGAGACCCCTCAGCTGCACAACCTTCAGCTTCAATTTCATCAGGTTCAGTCACTCTTTTTGTGTGACTGGCATGGATCCAGTGTGGAACTCCTTCGCACTTTACAGCTGTGGTGGTAACCAAAATTACGTGTCATGGTTTTCCCCACATCGGTGCAAGGCAAGATTTTCGAGTGTGTTTCTTTAACACTACCCAATCACCTGGGTTCAGGTCATGTGCTGGAGTTGCTTGTCTGGCAACAGCGTCTTTCCCAACCCGGTGAGAGATAGAATGCACTTGGTCAGCCAGTTCTTTGCAGTACTCCAGCAGTAAATCATCAGATATATTTATCAGCTTGTGTCCTGGCACCCATGCTTGCCTCATTGCTCTTCCCATTAGTATTTAATGAGGACTCAAGCCTGAGTTCTGGTCTGGAATACTTCTGAGTCCCATCAGAACAAGAGGTAAAGCATCTGGCCACTCTAATCGGGTAGATTCATACATCTTTCCCAATCTTGACTTGATTGTGCCATTCAGTAGTTCAACCACTCCAGAAGCCTCTGGGCGGTATGCACAGTGCAGCTTTTGCTTAATGTTGAATGCTTCACAGATTAGGCCAATTATTTCATTATTAAAATGACAGCCTCTGTCTGATTCAATTGTTCCTGGAAAACTGAACCTATGTATGAGCTCTCTGAGTAGGAGTTTTGCTACAGTGATGCTATCATTCCTACATGTGGGGTAAGCTTCCACCCATTTTGAAAATAGGCAGACAATGTCATGAATGTATTTTAGTCCTCGACAAGGGGGTAACTGAATGAAATCAATCTGTAATCATATGAAGGGACCTTCTGCCTTCCCAATCTTTCCTGGTAACACTACCGTTTTCTTTCCAGGATTCATTTGTTGGCAAACTAGACACCTCTGGCAAAGACTCTCTGCTACATTCCTGAACCTCACATTGAACCAACTCTGTCTAAACAACCTGATCATGGCATCTCGCCCAAAATGGGAATCTCCGTAGAACATCCTAGCCATAGGAGCAAGCATACAGTCTGGTAACACAGGCCTACCATAAAGGTAAAGAATGACACCATCTTCAACCCTTCTCTGACAACATATTTTTCTCCACTCTTCCTTTTCTTTCGGTTCTGCTTCATTTTGAAAATCTCTCACTTCCTCCCACGTTTTCACACCTTCAAGCAACATAAGTTGGCAGCTGTTTCCGCCGACTCCAATTTTCTTGTTTACAGCCATTCTAAATTTGGCGCAATGTTGGGCTAACTGGTCAGCATATCCATTACCAGCTGCCACTTTGTCATTTCCAGATTGGTGAGCAGCACACTTGACCACAGCCACTTCTTTTGGCAATTGGATTGCTTCAAGCAAATCTTTTACATAATGGCCAATTTTAATAGGAGTACCTGAAGAAGTCAGAAACTCCCTTTGCATCCATAATTGGCCATAGTCGTGCACAACCCCGTAACCATACTGGCTATCAGTGTATATGGTTAGTTTCCAATTTTTCCCAAATTTGCAGGCTTTTGTTAATGCAATCAATTCAGCTACTTGTACAGACTTGACTCCAGGTAAATAGGATGCTTCAACTGGACCCCCCAATGTGCACACTGCATAGGCAGCACTCAAAACTCCTTCCTCATGTCTCATGCATGAGCCATCTACAAATAGCTCATATTCAGAATCAATTAATGGCTCTTCTCTTATGTCTGGACGTGGTTTTGTACAGTATTCAGTCAGGTCTATACAGTCATGTTCGACTTCTCCCTTCACTTCTGCAAAGTGTGAATCAGGTAGCAGGGTTGCTGGGTTCAGAATATTACACCTGGCAATGGTTCCATTTCCTGCACCTACAATGGTTCGCTCGTACTTAGTCAGCCGACTAGGAGTTAGGTACTGAGTCTTGGTCCTTGTTAGCAAAATCACAACTGCGTGTGGAACATACACTGTCACTGGATGTCCCATAATAATGGACTCATTTAGCTCAAGGCCCATGCAGGTTGCAGCTACTGCTTTCAGACATCCTGGCAATGCAGATGCCACTGGGTCTCGGTGTGGAAGAAAAATATGCCACAGGACATCTCATCAGACCGTGAGTTTGGGTCAAAACTGAAAGTGCACCATTATCTCGTGTGTCACAGAATAGTGCAACATCTTTTGAATGGTCAGGCATCTCTAATGCTGGGGCTGTACACAGACATTCTCGTAATTTCAAGAAAGCAGTCATGCTTTCATCATCACATTCTACTGGGTCTTTTGCTCTTTTCTTTGTCATTTGTATCAATGATTTTGCTAGGACTGCAAATCCCACTATCCATTGCCTGCAGTAACCTACAACTCTGAGAAACATTCTGATTTCTTTCTGTGTTTGAGGTAGATTCATGTTTTTGATTATTCTGATTCTTTCTGAGGTAACCCTTCTGACACCTCTTTCTATCTGGTGCCCCGGATATTTCACTGATGTGGTGCAAAATTGTAACTTTTCAGGTGACACTTTATGTCCTCCTTCACCTTAATGATTCAGTAAGGCAATGGTATCAACAACACAGTCATTTCGAGTTTTAGACGCCACCAATAGGTCGTCTATATACTGGACCAGGACTGACTGTCCGGGTAGCACCAAAGACTCAAGGCACTTTTTCAAAATCTGAATCGGACTCTCTGTATACCCCTGAGAAACACGGTTCCAGATGTACACATGACTGTCAAGTTCAAAAGAAAAAAGAAATTTTCTATCTGGGTGCAATGGAATCGAGAACAATGATTGACATAAATCTATCGCGGTAAACCATACAGCCTCCCACGGTATTTGATTCAGAATCACTGCAGGATTTGGCACAACTGGACAGCATGGGACAACAATCTTATTGATTTTTCTGAGGTCCTGTACGACCCTGTACTTGCTGTTCGGGTGCTTTATGCCAATTATGGGCGAATTACATTGACTGCTCATTATTTCTTGTAAAATGCCTGTTTCAACCAAGCGTTTTATTTCTGCTGCAACACCTGCTTTTATCTCTGGGCTCATTTTGTACTGTCGAATATTTGGGTAAACTGCACCTTCCTTGACGGTCACTTTTATCGGATCTACATTTGCTATTAATCCTACATCTTTTCCGGTAAAATCCCACACATTAGGATTTACAGTATGCTGTAATTCTCCTGGTAAATCTTCTACAGTTAACTTTTTATTCTCTATTTCTTGTTTTGCTAACATTAGTTCATAAATTCCGTCTTCGTCTGGGGTTTGAATTTCAACACCACTTGGGGTACAAAAGATGGTGCAATTCATTTTGCACAACAAGTCTCGGCCTAACAGGTTTACTGGAATTGAATCACACACAACAAATCTGTGCATTTCTTTAAAATTGCCTATTCTAACTTCCATTGGTTCTGTAACTGGGGTTCTAATTTGTTTATTAGAAACGCCCACTATTTGCATCGCTTCTCCTGAGAGGGGTAGGTTTGGAACGTCTGTTGTTCTCACAGTAGAACGGGTAGCACCAGTGTCCAATAGAAAGGTGACATCATTTCCTTCAACCTTTCCTTCAATATATGGACCTGACTGATCTACCGGCAAGGAGGCGCCAAGTACGCACTCCTCGTTCTCCCCTCTCAGGCCCCGTCAGTATGTGTCTTCACTGAGAAACGTATCACTCAAAAGAAATTGTGAAGTTGCTGTGTCTCTCCTTTCACTTCCCTCCCGATTTTTGGCATCCACACTCTGGTGTGCTTTGCTCCTAAAATTTGGCATAGGTGCAAGGGGTAACTGGTTTTGTATTACCTGCTGCTGTTGCTTCGAGCTGGACTGTTCCCATGAGGCACCGGGTCAGACTGATTTGCATATGGCCATGTCTGAACTGGGGTGACAGAGTGGGCTAAAGAACGGTGATGGATTAAACCCAGATCTGTTGACTGGGTGTGAGTGTTTGATTTGTTCAGATGCTCCGTCCATCACCACCCCCTTTTGTACCGCTTTGTTCGCCATAAGTTGGCAGGGTATGCTCAGACGTGAGTCCCTTGCTCACTTTGCCACTGGATTCAAGCAAGCCTGGCTGAAGACGGCTAAAATGCCAGAAACCAGTCCTAGGAAGCTTGTTTCCGGTCCAGGGAAGGCATGGCTTGGCAGTTCGGGCTGGACTATTCCCATGAGGCACAGGGTCAGACTGATTTGCATATGGCCATGTCTGAACTGGGGTGGCAGTGTGGGCTAAAGAACGGTGATGGATTAAACCCAGATCTGTTGACTGGGTGTGAGTGTTTGATTGGTTCAGATGCTCCATCAATCACCACCCCTTTTGTATCACTTTGTTCGCCATAAGTTGTCTGTGTATGCTCAGACGTGAGTCCCTTGCTCACTTTGCCACTGGATTCAAGCAAGGCTGGCTGAAGACGGCTGAAATGCCAGAAACCAGTCCTAGGAAGCTTGTTTCCGGTCCAGGGAAGGCATACCTTGGCAGTTCGGGCTGGACTGTTCCCATGAGGCACAGGATCAGACTGATTTGCATATGGCCATGTCTGAACTGGGGTGGCAGAGTAGGCTAAAGAACGGTGATGGATTAAACCCAGATCTGTTGACTGGGTGTGAGTGTTTGATTGGTTCAGATGCTCCGTCCATCACCACCCCCTTTTGTACTGCTGTTGCTACCGTGGCACCTCATTCTGCATCTGTGGACTCAAATCATTAGTTTGCACATTACTATTTTGTACAGCCTTATACTTGTTCTTCCAGTGCCCCAACTTGCCGCACCTGTTAAAAGGAAACTTCTTTTTGGCTTCTTCTCTATTGAATTTTCCCCTTGGCTTATCCCCATTACCATCACCTTGAGTCTGGTTATTGTTCATTTAGCTCAATTGAAGTTCCTGTAGCTCTGCTAATTTCACTTATGCCCACATTACTTTTTCCTTTAATTCTTTTTGTTTATTGTCCAGTTCATCTTCACAATACTTTGCATATTTAATGATTTCATCAATCGGTTTGGCCTGCCAACAAATTTTATGGTCTTTAATCCATTGTGAAATTTCTGGCCTTAATCCTGACACAAACCGATAGATGAAATGTGTCATGTCTTTCATATCGATATTATCCAAACCACTATACTTGTAACAGGCGTTCATAATATGCATGTACAGATTCATCTTTATTCTGAGTGGTTCTATCTATTCTAGTCCAATCAGTTTCTTTTGCAGGCACCTTCCATTTGAGGTAGAGTATTACCTGGTTGTATTTTTTCATGACTTCATCAGAAGGTGCTCCTGTCTTTGGGTCTCTAGGGTACTCATCACTAGGCCAATCAATAGCAATTTTACATTCTGATCACAAATCTACAGGAACAACAATGTCAAATAATCCATCTAAATCTTTCAAAAGACATTTCAAAACCTTCACAAATCTCTTGACTTGTCTGTACCATTCTACAGGTTTTTCTCGAAGTTTTGGGAAATAATTTGTACATGACAAAACATCTAAGTATGGGCGAAATTTGCGAATTTGCGGTACGCGAATTCATGCGAAAGGGAATTTGCGGTCCGCATATTTGGCGAATTTGTGCGAATTTTTTATTTTTTTTATTTTTGCGTGTTCGCGGGGCGCTTTGCGTGTTCGCGGGGGGTTTTTCAGCGCCCCGAACGCGAAATTCCCATGCAGTCGTACATGGGCGCGACCATCTTGTTTTCAGTGTTCGCTTTGCGTGTTTCCGTTTCCGGGCGCCAGTTGCATGCTCGCGTCGTGCATTTCCTACGTGCGGGCCGCAATTACGTGTTCGCGTTGGTTTTTGTGTGTTTGCGAGGGAAATATCGCGCGAACGTACCCACGCGGTCCTCAATGGGCGCGGCCATCTTGTTTTTCATTCATTGCTGTGGTTCTGGGCATGCTTTTTCTATCCTGCTTTAATCTTTGCAATCCTTTGTTTGTTTGAACTTTTTTTTAGTCTTTTTTACTCATTATCTATCCCTCTCTTTTTCTACATCCATATTTTGTGTTTTTTTCAATGTTTTGTTACTTTAATAACTACTTTTTTTGTTTAGCTCTCTCTTTTCTTTTACTTACTTTATTTCCCCTATTCTTTTCTTCTTTCACCCAGGACCATGGGAAAGGGAGCCGGCAAGTCTAAGGGGAAGGATCCCGCACCCCTTAGCCGGCTCCCTTGTGGGCGCTTAAGGGCGGAAGATACCCAAGCCAGGGAGATCTTTAGTGCGGTGGAGGTGGCCTCACTTACCTTTTATGTGCAGCGCCACCTCCCGAAGACCGTCACAGCAGGGAGCAGGCCCGATTCAGGGTATGGCCTCCGGGAGCATCGCAAGCTCTGGGCTAAGATGTGCCGGGCCATGTTTAGGGAGTTGGGGTCCGGTGCACCTACAACTAGGCGACGCACCGGAGATCAGACGTCCTTGACCGCGAGCAGGACCTGCTCCACCTGCTAGGCTTAGAGATCCCTGGCCTTGGTGAGTAGCTATTTAATAACTACTTTGTTTTCTTCTGCTCTGTGTTATATTGCTAATATATGTTTTTCCAGACGAGCAAGAATGCTGCCGATTACATTGCAGGTAAATTAATGTTTAAATAGCTCTGTGATCGCTGCTCAGTGGCGTTGTGTTATAACTTGTGTTCCCTGCTGCTCAGCTGGTATGTATGTCATATGGATTGTTGGATGATTGGAATGTTGCTGTGTTGTGAATGTCAGTTGAGTGAGGGCTGAGCAGCAGGACAGCTGCTCCTGATGGGGTTATCTTTATAACTTAACTAACTAACTTAAATAAAGTAACTTGACCTACTTTACATGAAGTATCCATCATCCTTTTGAGTACAACATTTTGGCGACATTTGGGAACTTTACTGAAAAGAATCAACGCGTGCAAAGGAAAAAGACTATTTGAAAACTTCATTCTGACCAAGGAAAGAACGGAAAAGGTACTAGTAAAGAAAAAAAAAGAAGACTAAAGGTAACAAAAAAAAAAAAGAATATTTTAGTTTGGATGAAAAATGCGTGTGTAATCCTGGCTGGCAAACAAACCCCATCAGTGACCAAGACATCGGTCACCCTGTAATCAAGGTTTGCCAGATTGGATTTGTTTGATTTACCAGCGACAGTGCGGAGTTTGCCTGAAGATCTGTATTTGGCATCTTGATAAGACATTACCTCTCTGTCTGTTGAAAATGAAAATGAAATTTTAACAGAGCACAAGAGATTAGCGCTGCAACTGTGGAAGAAGATAATATCAGCGCTGTGTGATTAACACTATCACTATGTAAGAGAGAATAAAACTGTCGCAAGTCTGAAGAGGTTAATGTAAGAAACAATGTCTGTTAAAAAACGAAATTAAAACTTTGATAAGCCACTAGAAAATAGCGATGTGACCGTTGATAAGGAAAGTAGAGCCTTGGCAAAGCAGTTCGCAAAGCAGAAGTGACTGGCGCTGTGTTTGTTGAAGAGGGAAATAAAACTTTGAAGAGCCACTTTGAAAAGCCAGTACAGATTAGCGCTGTGACTGCTGGAAAGGAAAGTGAAGCTTTGGCAAAAGAGATTTGCGCTGGAACTGTACAAAAGAGAGAAGAGGAAAAGCTTTCACAAGGCGGAATGAATTAACGCTTATGGTCCAATATTTTTACTGTGTTGTGAATGTCAGTTGAGTGAGGGCTGAGCAGCAGGACAGCTGCTCCTGATGGGGTTATCTTTATAACTTAACTAACTAACTTAAATAAAGTAACTTGACCTACTTTACATGAAGTATCCATCATCCTTTTGAGTACAACACGTTGCTACTATGCTTACTTGTTTGCAACTTTGTGCTCATTTGGCCTGATTGATTATATATGAGTGTAGTACTTTACAGAACTGCGTAATGCTAGAGAGACTAGAGACTCAAGTCTAGTCCTTCCTTTGTACTCCTGCTGCCACTAAGAAGAGATAGTGGTGGATTGATAGGTTGAGTATATTATGACTTGTTATTTAGTAGTAGGACATTTTTTAGTGATATGCAATCATGTTGACGGACTGTGTCTGTCACGTCGCGTGCTGCTGAGTGCTGGCAGTCATAGTAGAACCTTTTTGTTGTTGGTTTAGTTAGTGATTTACATACCTTTCCAAGTAGACTTTCTGCGAATCCAGCAATACTGTACTATCTATCCTAATTGACCAGATCAGATAGGTCAATACATGTAGTGCAATTGTTGGTAATTTGTTTCCCCTAGATAATTTTAGATTGTGGTCAAAGAAATCAAATATTTCAAAAAAACAATCATCCATGTTTGTGTTTATTTCATGATCATCAGCACCTCCCAGGGGCAAGAAGACCACGACAGAGATGCCGGCGGAACAAGGTGGGCAGGATCGGTCCTCTGCGGTCTCTTCTACTGGCCCCAGTAAGTTGTTCTGTTGTTAATATTAATAATTATACTTGCCAAACTTTTACAGCACCTATTCATTCCAAACTGTTTCCTAATTCTATTTTTTACAAAATAGTCTTTGATCTTCTTGTGGACTGTTTCTTCATTCTTATCCTGCCTCTACTATCACTCTCTGTGCTACTACTATTTACTATTATTATGAGTCGGTCTGTGTAGGTAGCTAAGCTTGCCCAGTCGGCAAACGGTGTTAAACAAAACTCTGATCCAGCAATAGCGCTAGGCACTGAGTGCAGTCCTCTGGGTTGCCCTGGCTGTCTATTCCAGTCTTCTTAATGTTAGTGCTTTGACAATTCCCAACAACAAAATGTCAATGTCCACCAAGAATAAGCTAGTAGTTGGCTTTTTGATTTGATAGGAGCACATACCATACCGCTAGTGTTTCCGGGACTATTCTGCACATACAGAAGTATGAACAAGAGAAATAGGACATTGTTGATGATAGGTGCAGTTCGACTTTCCAAATACCTCAGTCAGAACAGAAGTTGAACCACCAATCCCCTGACCGACTATCTAGTGTGTCTGACCAATGATTATACGACCCAGAAGAACAGAAGAAGACTACCGAGTCCCGACCTATCAGAGTCACGGAAGCATGCTTGCCAAGTGCAGTAGTGCAACTGCAAACCCTTCCGCTCCCTCACTCGTGAACAAAAACCACACCGTGTTTTTTTGTTTTAAAGTTTTATTTTTAAATAAGAAATATAAGAAAATTTCTTTATTTTTAATAGCGCAGTATTCCCAGCGAGCAGTGGTGATAGATGACGTTAAAGTTTAAACACCCTTCCCTAGACTATACTTCAACTTAACACATCTAATCATTATAGTAACTGTGCGGGAGCCTCACCTTGTTTGAACTTCAGAGTACTGGTGAGTAGGTGATGAAAACTGAAAAGCTCTTGTTGGCAGAAGGGCAATGGAATCTTCTGGCTAAGCATATAAAAAGTTAACACCCTCCCCAAAACCGTGACTTTTTTTCAGTCCCAGTAATGAAAAATTGTTTATGTATTAACATTTTCTTCCATTACGAGACGAAATAGGGGGTGGTGTATGGCATCTAAAAATATGACATGTTTTTTCTAGGCGTCATCACAACATCGGATACGGCACCTCCGACCACCAGTGCCGGGGCCAGCAGCGCGGAGGCGTCCACCCCAGGGGGTGATGTGGCGGCACCACAAGTGCCACCAGGAGGAGCTGCTGTGGGGGATGGCTCAGCAGCGGCGGACGGTGGTAAGTTATTATACTCCTTACTTATTGACATTTTAGAGTAGGCTCGCAAAGGGGTGTATGATGTACTGTACAGTAGACAGTACACTAGTACAAGTACAATGTACTGTTAAAAACAGTTACTAATTTAGAACTATATTTTTGCCAATCACGGAGAAGACAGTCACCCTTGACTTAGCAATAGCAATAGCAGCGGTAGTTCTCGAATAAGCAATGGCCCCTCTATTTGACTTCAACTCAGCTGTGAAACTTTTATCGTGAAGCCAAGTCAGATCAAATGAACTTGAGGGATGTGATGAACTAAAAGGGAAAGAAGGGTGTAAGGAAGGACGAGCGAGTCGTAACATTTATGACTGTAAAGGATGATACGTGTTTTTGAATGCATGCGGAGGTGGCTGATAGGATGCATGGCTGCTTGAAGCAGGGATGGTTGGAGGAGAAAGAAAAGATGACTGCCTGTGTGGGTGAATCATGTGTGGTGTGCATTGCAATATATCATTTGGGTGAAACTCAAATGCAAGTCAAGACGGTGGTTTACCAAATAAAATGAAGAGGGTGTTAGTTGGTTGTTGAGAAAAATTAAAGTTGGTACAGTTGAGACATTAAGAAGAATGATAGACGTTTACTTTGGAAGCCTGGATGGTATCTTCTTCCTCATAGATAGCAGAGGTATATGTAGAGCAGACGCTCAGTGGATGAAGAGTGTTACTTTGAACAGCATGTCCGTGTCAGAGTAGCGAAGCAGAGGAAATCCAAATACTAGAAGTTGTGATTGTTCAGAATTACTCCCTTGACTAACAGTACAGTAGTTTACTTTGCAAGCACAGCATATATTGTGTATGTATTGTATAGTTCACATTATATCAAGTCAAGTCCCTTCCTCCGGCAATTATGGGTACCACACTCACTCCCTATATTAATAATTTTCTTTCAGCTGTGCCAATCATGGGTGGTCTATCGCTGTTGTTCACTCAATCTATCAAAACAAAGCACCTAAAGTCATCCATCATATAGGCAAAGATCATGTGATTGGCTGGATATATGATCAGAAATGAATAATCTTCATTTTCCCGGGGGGGGGGCCGGGGGGGGGGCAGTGCGAAATATAAATTACATTGAGCAGTAGCCTTTGATGTAACTGAGTATGGCCGGTGCCATCCCTATAGAGAAGTAAGAGCTTCCCTATCCCCACCTGCATGTACTGATTAAATTAATGTGAGTCTGCGTTATCATGGCTTGTGTCTGTTTTTCTTGGGTGCAAGCGGACTGAGCTGGCATTATGCTGGATACCACAAGTTCACGTACAAGTAATTTCTTTCGCAAAACAAGAGAAAAAAGAAGAAGGCTGGTGTACTCTCTGACTCTCTGACTATGTAGTGAGTCCATAGTGCTGCTAGTAGAATTCCTGAAACTCCCACTAATGTTACAGGCCTACAAAGACGGCGGAAAGATACATGCCAAAATGTTATACTGTGCTTGCAAGTTGCTAGTGTTACTGTGAGACAACTTGCTGTTGAATTATTTTGTGTTAATGTTAAAGAGTATTGGTTACAGTATTTGTCTTTCTTTCTTCATATAGATGTTCCACAAAAGCTCACCAGGAAGGAGATGGCTGTCCAGGCCAGGGCCCGGAAGCTGGAGGCCATTTGTGCCGAATATCGGCGGCTGTGGGCTCGGGAACAGGAGGAGGAGGCGGCAACAACTACATCCTCTTCCAGTGCCCCCGGGGCCACCAGCCAGCAGCCTCCACTGGTACGGCGCCGTGGTCCGACAGCCTCCCGCCGCCGCCGTGGAGCTGCAACAAAAACAGCAGCTGCCCCCCCCCAATTAAGTCCTTTCCGTTTTCTGCGGCCTTCTCGATCTTCCAGTCCTGGCGCAGTTCATGTGTGGGTGCCGCTCTACTGTCCGTACCCAACTAACCCTAACCCCAACTTGACTACCCCCAACCACCCAATGCCATGAGTATTCTGTGCAACGGGACCAACGAAAGTGCTATGTGGTCAAGCATCCCTCGTAAGGGCCGAATGCAGCTCTGGGCAGATAAGGTATAGTGTGTTCAAATCGACTGCTTGTTTTAGCTGTGGTTGCCTCAGGGCCATCCGCTAGGGCATCATCAGCTGCATCCTCAGAGGTCATAAGTTCCAAGACTAGCCTCACCCAGGCCCTCGCCCTCTCCAACGCCTTCTCACTGCCCGTTTTACGTGCAATTTGTAATCGGATAATTCCCTCACACTCAGCCCACTTTTGGAATTCTGCTTCCACTTATCTATACTAGGACCCTTTTTCGCTTTCCAATGGGTGGTTTTAGCTTTTTTGGCCAATAGGAACCCCAAATCAATACATTTGCTAATGATTTTTTCTTTGAGGTGTGGGGAAACCAATGTAGGATACAATGTACCATGGAGGCTTGTAAGCCCCTGTCAGTTATATCCATCAGCAAGGATATCACCTCCTCCCAAAGAGGTCAAGAGATGGGCAGTCCCACAAAAAATGTTTAAAATCCGCTTCAGCTACTGTGCACCGTGTGCAGGACGCTGGCTCGGTCGAGAAATATTTATGCAAACGGGCTGGTGTTAGATATGCTCTGTGGAGGATGTGAAAGTGCACTAATTGAAATATCGCATTTCTTGTACTTTTCCAGGCCCTCTCTACAATCCCGCTCCTTGGTCCAACTGGGATGTCTCTCCCTATGTCTGTTTCCCATTTAAGCTTCAGGGCTGTCATGGGGAATAAGGATTCTAGTGTCATGCGCCTATAGAGACATGTCACCGCTTTTATGGTGCCCACCGCCATCACCACATTATCCAACAAAATACAGATTACTAACATCCAATCCAATACAAAAAATGATTGATGATACAAGAAAATATCTAGATGAATAGCAGGAACATGGATTGTTAAATAAGGATGAACGCCTTTTCCTTTTTAAAGAAAAACCAACTATTCCTACAATTTATTTTCTGCCCAAAGTTCATAAAACTTTAGTAAATCCACCGGGCAGACCCATCCTCTCTGCATGTGATTCCATCTATGAAAATATTTATTCTTATATTGATCACTATCTAGCACCAATGGTGAAGAATTTAACATCATATATACAAGACACATCTGATTTCTTAAGGGTACTCGCAAACATCTCTTCGAATCCTACATACCTACTGGTTACCATTGACGTGGTCTCCTTTACACATCTATTGAACATTCAATAGGTTTGAATGTGTGTGCATATTTCTTATAACAGAGAAATATAGGAGAAATAGAACACTCTGCCATGCTTCTAACCATGATTCAAATGTGTCTCAACAATAATATATTTTTATTCAATCATGAACTATTTCATAAACTTTACGGATGTGCAATGGGCATGTCCTTCTCCCCCAACTATGCTAATTTAACAATGGGTTGGTCGGAGAAGGAAATCGCCTGGGCCCCGGAACAAAACTTGGCAATGGATAAAATTATCCTTTGGACCAGGTATATTGATGACCTGTTCCTTATCTGGAATGGTAGCAAAGAAGAGTTTAAGAAATATTTTGACTCACTCAATCGAAAAAACATCGGCTTATCCTTCACTTATAACAATAACAGTCATTATGTAGATTTTCTTGACATCAAAATCTACATACAAGACAATCAGCTTCAAACCACCTTATATCAAAAAAAGACTGCCACCAACTGTATTTTACATGCCGACAGCTTTCATCCGCAACCGTTAATACGTAGTATCCCTTACAGTGAATTTTTAAGGATGAAAAGAAACTGTTCACAAATCGAGAATGCTGAACAAGAAATTGAAAACAGTGCAAATAGATTGCGAAAACGAGGATACCGAGAAAGGAATCTTAACAAAATCAAGAAAAAACTGGAAAAGCTAACCAGATCAGAAATCTTGATAAAAAAAACTGACATGTCAAAAGAACAAGAAGAAGGAGTACAAAAACCACCAAGACTGATACTAACGTACAGCAAAGAATCACAGAAAATCCGCCAAACTGTACAAAGATATTGGCCACTCCTCAAACAAGATCAAGAACTTAAGAAAATCATAGGCCCAGGACCACAAATAATTTTCAGAAAAGCTCCTTCAGTCAAAGATCTAATAGTGAAAAGTCACTTTAATCCACAATATAAGAAATCCAATTGGTTAACCGAACAACAGCTTGGTTTAAATGTAACTCTTGCAAGGCCTGTAAACAAACGAAACATCAGAGATCCAGAAGGTAGATTGATCAATATTGATAAACGGATTACCTGTACAACAAAATTTGTAGTCTACGCAATCCAATGTGACTGTACAATGTTATACATAGGCAGTACTGTCTGCATGCTCAAAAAGAGAATTCTTGAACATATTCGCGCAGTCAAGAATCAAGATTTAACATATGCTACAGCAAAACACCTTCTGACCTGTCAAAATGGGAACTGGCTTAACATGAGCTTTTTTGCAATAGACACTATTGAAACTAATGAAAGATTAGGAGATCAAAGGAAAAGACTGCGACAATTGAAATCAAAATATATTATTCGGATGAGAACAAAACAACCGAGAGGGATGAATTTCGATGAAGAACTTTATGCCCACTTAGAAGGAACAATCCTAGAACTGATTGCTTATGAGTCTATGCAGATGCTAGGTACAGAACTATATGTTTTCAGTTGATGGAACTTTCAATCTTTAATTGGTTATTTTTGACCCTCAATCCTTTAACTTTCACAAGAACTCTTTATTTTTCATGGTCGGGGTACTATACCCTCTATTTTGTTTTTTAGAAATACATGAAGCGGTTGGTATGAGTCATTCCGATCAATACAGATAAGCACATCATAGATCATAGCTTATTAGCATATTACACAAATAATAACATCGCTTTTTAGATCAAGCAAAGTTTGCAAAATATATCATGAACAGTCCACAAAAAGCAGATTAATGATTATAAATAGAGAAAAGAGGAAAAGAAGAAAAAAAACTGTGTATAGATCTTAACTTAACACATTGGTCTATTAGAAAGAAAAAATTCAGACATTGGCTTAATTCTGCGGGCAGGCACTAATAGAAAGATATAACCCTATTTTATAACTCCACGTACTGTGTGACTCTGCCCCATATTTGTGCGCCAAGTTTCTTTTTACGTAAGCCCTTCAACGCATACAGACTGTGCTCCATATTATGAATAACAAAAAATCTGGACCGCTCTTCCACAAATGAGGGTGGTTCCTGTTGTAGCCAATACGAAGCAATACACAGTCTATAAACAGCAGTCACTACAAATATTAATTTAGCATGTTGCTTCGCAGTGCCAGTATCCTTTGATCCCATTTCTACCCCCAAAAGAATCTGAGTTGCTGATAGTTGAATTTGACAACCTACAATTTCCGATAAAAATCATTCTATCTGCGACAAAAGGGGAGCCAGTGATGGACACATAAAAAAAAATGTACATCATTTGCAGAAATGTGACCACATCGAAAGCATTTCCCTATCGCATCCCCAGACCATTTAGACACCTTATCAGGTGTATAATATAGATTAAAGAGGGATTTAAAATGTTGAGCGAGAAGCTTTGCAGATAGAAATAAGTCTGTCGCCATATCCAAAGAGATTTCAATTTGAATATTTTGTCTATCTAATTTAGTCCCCCATTTAAGATTCTGCTGTTCGATATCATTGGCTTTTGTGTTTAACATCAGATTATATAAGATACCTATCTTTGCTCTTCTTGTATTAGCCTCGATCAGGGGATTTAATTGAAAGGAGATGCCACTTTTCTCTAAAAACTCCCTAATCTGGAGATATTTAGAAAAATGCTATCTGGGGAGTTGATATTGTATGCGTAACTTTTCAAAAGATTTGAGAGCACCATCGGAATACAGCTCTCCCACCACTCTTATTCCTCTCCCCCTCCAGTTATACACCACTCTATCCCATAGACCAACTGGTAGAAATATTGGCGATATCAACGGTGTGTAATAAGAAATTTTATTGAAACCAACATATCTCTAACTGCTCGCCAAACCTTATATGCCGCTTCTAAAATCTTAAACCGTGTTCGCTTGTAATAGCTCCATTCAAGATAGAGAAATAAGAGATTTTTTGCTTTTATTCCCAATAACATTTGATATATCGAGGGTCATTCTGCCAAATGCTCTGGTGCTGTTCCTGTCAACAAGATACCCATCCCTTGTAACCTACATGCATAATAATATAATACAAAGTCTGGTACCGAGAATACTCCTAACTTTTTCGGCAATATCATGAGATGCCTGGCCCGTCGTGCTTTTTTCCCTGACCACATAAAACTCATACAGATTGCTTGTAATTGTGCCAATCTAACTTTAGGGATCTCCAAGGGTATACAGCGAAAAAAAATATAAAATTTGAGGCAATATTAGCATCTTTAATAGATTACATCGTCCTAGTAGGGAAAGGTGTAGGCATTCAGCCCGATCTAGTTGTTTCTCTGCACCGACCAACAGTTGATCCCAGTTTACTTTAACCAAAGTGGTAGTGCATGTTCGTAATTTAACCCCCAAGTATGTAACTTCTTGGCACAGCCTTGGATCAGTAAAATTCGGAATGTTTATACTTAGCAACTGAGCCTTGGCAGAATTCAACTTATAGCCAGATGGCCTACCAAAAATTGTGGCCAGTTGTTCGATTGCAGGCATCGCTACTGCTGGATTCGGCGTGACCACAGCCACGTCATCCGCATATGCTAATACTTTGAATTCATAGGACTGTATAAGTAAAGGGGGTAAAGGCACGCTAAGTTCTAGCATCTTTAAAAAAGGTTCAATATATAAGGAGAATAGCAGCGGAGAGCAGGGACATCCTTGCCTGTACCTCTGTTGATTTCTACCTCCGCCGAATCGAGTCCCATAGTGTTAATACGTGCAACTGGTCGATAATACAATGTCTGCAATGATTTTATGAACTGTGGCCCAAAGCCTCGTCTCCTCATCACCTCCCATAAAAACCGCCATGTAACACGGTCAAAAGCCTTCTCGGCGTCCAGCAAGATTAAACAAAATGGTTCCCGAGTGACTTTCACATAATCCAGAAAGGAAATCACGCGATTAACGTGGTTTGTTGTGCTGCGTTGAGGGATAAACCCGTGTTGTGTTGATGATACTAATCCTGAAATAACTACAGAAAGTCTGTCGGCTAGAATCTTTGAGTATATTTTCCTGTCTGCATTTAAAAGCGAGATAGGCCTATATGATCCAGGAATATTAGCCGGCTTACCCTTTTTATGAAACACTACTATAGACGCCTCCCTCCATGCAATAGGGGGTGCACCTTTCTGTGCCTCTAACATTGTTAACAATAGATCCGTCTTCAAAACAGAGAAGAAAGTTTTGTATATTTCCAACGGCAACTTATCCGGCCCTGCCGCCTTCCCTAACGCTAACCCATTTACTGCATTTTCGAGTTCTTCTGATGAGATAGGAGTCTCCATTAATTGTATCTCCTCCAACGAGAGGTCTCGGGTACAATATTGAGTGATCAAAGTAGTAGCCGCTACCTCATCATATACATCAAATTCCCTGATCATCCTTAACAGTGTCACCCTTCATATCTAATAATTCATCTATACGCTGGGCAGTCTCCCTTGATATAATTTTTTGGGCGAGGCATCTGCCACTTGCCTCACCATACTCATAATGGATTTGTTTCTTAACAAAAAACTTTTTTGCTGCCTCTTTAGCCCAGGTAAAATTTAGCCTTGCTTTTAGCCGTGCCACTGCTGTGACCTGATCCGCTGGGTCTGTCCCAGCCTGTATACTTAGCATAAGGTTTTCCTCAGCTGTAATCAAATCCTGATATCATTTTTTAGTATTGGCTGTCTGTTTTTTTTGATTATATACACCATAACCTCTCCACGAAATGCGGCTTTAAAGCAGTCCCACACTCCTCCAACACTGCTACTCCCTCGATTAGTATTGAAAAAGAAAATTATCCATTGTTTCATCTGCTCGATGAATTGCTGTTCAACTAATAATTTACGTTCAAAAGAGAAGGCTCTTGGTCGAGTCGTTGATATTATACCAGCGATAGAAAGAACTACTGGCCCATGATCAGAAGTAATTCTGGGATATACTTGTATCGTTGCCTGATTTAAAAGTGATTGAGGAGTGAAAAAGTAATCTAATCGGACTAGCGTCCGATGGGGAAAAGAAAAAAAGTATACCCAGATGCACCCCCCCTTAAGAAGGGCCACGCGTCCACTAACCCATGATCACCCGTTAATGCCTGTAATGCTTTAAACACGCGTGGCTTCCTACCAACATACATTGACTGATCATTATTTAGAATATTCGGTGCAAGATTTATATTAAAGTCGCCACATAGGATCAGTGGTGTAGGTCACGCTGCTAATTCAACATTCAGATTTTCCAGGATCCTTGCTTCATCTAAATTTGCACCATATACTACACAGACCGTGAATTTAATATGACCCACAAGACATTCTGCAATTGCCCATCGGCCTAACCCATCAGATAGGATCCTGCCTGTGTTGGTTACATGTCTTTTAGCAAGAAGAGCTACACCTCTTGCAGCACCAGAATATTTGGTACAAGTAATTAGATTAAATCCAAGTTCTTCTAACAGTTGCCTCTTTGACCATACTATATGAGTCTCTTGCAGACATATTATATCACATTGGAGAGCTCGTAATTCCTGTGCAACCCGGCGTCGTTTCTCCAATGAATTCAGCCCCTTGACATTCAGCGTGCCTACCCTAATCCCTCTGCCTGCCATCTAATCTGATCTGGTTTTTTTTTCCATTTTTCCCGCCTATCCCCAATTTAAACAAGACAAAATTACTGACTGCTCTATCACAAGGACTCCTTCCCAACCCTAATTAATGTATTATTTTCTTTTTTTCTACCCATTTCCCACCAGCTGCCCCCGATTCCCCATCCCCCCTACCCATTACCTTCCCACCACCCCTCCACCACCCACAACGAGGCTTAAGGACAATGTCCTCTGCGATGTGGATGTACCTAGCCCCGTGCCCCAATGTTTGACCCCCCAGGCCCCCGCCCTCTGACTACCTCCCCTCTCCTCCCATTCAAAAGCCTTACATCAGGCTTTCTAAAAATTAGCGACTCTATTACACTTTACATACTTTTTATAACTTTATACATCTGTATATGTCTCCCCAATAACATTTCTCCCTGAAAATGAAGAGAAAAAAATGTTCCAAAAGAAAAAAGGCACAGAAAAACATTATTGAGATAATGGAAAGATAAATCTAAGGGAGAGGGGGAGCCCCTAAAATATATCTGTATCAATACCTTACTTTCCCTTTGCAACTATAACACGACAATCCAGCAATACATCTCAGAAATTGCTACCTGCCACCCAGTTTTGAAACAAGTTTAACTATTGATTTGTATTATTCAGATTAGGGCTTTTTGGATGCGCTTCCATTTCGTTTAGATAAAGCTGTGCATCTGAACAAGAAGTAAAATATCGGGTTTGGCCCTTACAGCTCGTTTTTAGTTTTGCCGGATTGAGCAGAAAACATTGAGCGACCTTTGCTTGGAATGGAGCTATTAACTTCCGCAACTCCCATCTCTCATGTACCGTCGACGGGCAAAGGTCCGGGCGGACAAAGAATTCACATCCAGCACCTTTCCTTTTTCGTTCGGGACGAGCCAAGTCATATAATGCCTCCCTCAATAGATAGTTATTAAGGCAAATTAAAATTGCCCTGGGATATGCATTTTCTTTATTTTGCCGTTGCCTGATCATGAATGGAAACCTATGTGCCCTGATTACTTCAATATCCCAATTCCAGGTATTAAGTTCAGGGAAAGCGTCTCTAAATAGCTGGATGATAAACTTCCGTGGATCTGAGCCCTCCTTTCCTTCCGCAATGCCCAATACGCGCAGGTTGTTACGTCTTGCCCGGTTCTCTAAATCTACCAGCTTCCAGTCCACATCAGACCTGGATTTTTACAAGTTCTCGATATCCGCCTGTTGTTTAACCAGAGTATCTTCGGCTGAGGAAATGCGTTCTTCGACTTCTACCACCTGTGTAGAGACCTCTGCACATGTTTTCACCAAGCGTCTTACTGTATTCTGGAGCTTTCTCACTGCTCCTTGTGTGCGCAAGCCCTCTGCTCTGGTTTCGTTCCGGTGCGCCATAATACTCTTGTAAATCATTCCTAAGGTGATTGATTCCTCCTCACGGTCCTCTGCGTCCAAGTTAAGCTGGGTCACTGATGAGCCTTGTTCGAACCCTGCAATCGCTGCATACTCTAATGACTCTACAGCTCTCCTTACAGTTCCGTTAGAAAATGTGTACTCAAGTTCTTCCTGAATGTCCTGGTCTTCTTCGACAGGGGTAATCCCCCCAGTCACCCGGATTGCTGAGACTGTCCTCATCACTTTCCTTATCCGACGCCATTGTCAAATCTGTCATGGAATAGAACTTGCCGTCAGAGCCAGCATATTCAGACTCACTACCCAGGTCAGTTACTGGACAGATAGTAGGGTTTATGGCATCTGTATTACCTAGTGCTCCCACTGTAACTCCATCGCTATCCAGTTGTTGTTGACTTAGAGAGGTCACCTGTGTTAAGCGTTCATCAGTAGGGCTCACGATCTCTGCTGTCAGGGGTTCCTGCTGATCAACCGTCATCATATTTTGGGTATTTTGAATAATTTGCGAATTCTGAGGCTCCACATTTACACTGGACTTAACTTTAGTCCCCTTTTTATTAAATATTGCCGGCACAACTCGCTGTTTCATTATAACATCTTGGAGTGGGAGATTTTGACCGCCCTTCTGAGCCAAATGCTCATTCTGCCCTTTTGAGCCCGCTATGTCAGATAATTGTGCTGTTTTACGGTTCCTGTCCCCCACTATAGTGTTGTCCGGTGGCATGTTCCCAGAGTTCTCAGATGTGCCTCTTTCGCCACCCCCAGTAACCACCTGTTCCACTGCCACAGTTGTTACAGCCCCATCAGCAGGAGTACTCACAGGTATGGGGGCAGTCATTCCTCCGCGATTTCTTGCAGCTCCTCTGCCCCTTGCCATTGTCAAACACCCAACACCAATTGCGGGGGACGCAAGCTGCAGACAACAATCCCGGCACGGCAAGGCAGCCCACAGATCACCGCAAGGCCACCGCAGCAAAGTTCCGCTGCTGCTCAACGCACCGAGCTGGTCTCTCTCTGCACGAAGCAGCCGCGGCCTCTCCCAGCGCAGCCGCATCCCGATAAACTGACAGGTGGAGCCGCCGCAGTCGCCGCCCGTCACAACTCCTCCTTCCTTCTCCACTGGTCAGCAACCGCCGAAGAACGCCAGCACAGGCAGCCTCAAGCGCTCACAGCTACACGGTAAGTGCCCGCACTCCTCCAGACGTGGACCGCCGCCTTGAGAAAGTTACCGCAACAGATACGGGGAAAGCCAGAGGGAGTAGAGGCTTTCACTGAGGAGTCAAACGGAGCATCGGTCCAAGCACCTCACTCAGCCACTGCTGCGGCCGCCATCTTGCTTCAAGCCGGAATACCCTCTATTTTTTATTTTTTTTTGCTGATATAATTTACATACAAAATAAGTATGTAATTGAATCTAATCACTGACAAAAATGTGGGTGTAAAATAATATATTTTTGAAAAGGCATCGATATTAACAATTTTTTAGGGGCATGTAAATAAGTAATTATACGTTGCAAAGGATAAAATGTACTGGTAAACCATTAGTAATCCATACATGATATCTGCACTGTGGAATGAACTGTGTTACTATATCAAAACTACATGTCCCAGAATTCATGGGCATGCTGTATCGACAGGAAATGACATATAAACAGTTGCAAAAAGTATTACCACTTACCGTGACAAAGGCCAGAAGGCTGAAACGCATCGGTGTGCAGACTGGGCTCTGTTTAATTAAAACTTAAAAACTAAAAAGTTCCCGAGTGCGGCGTTTCCTTGTTGAAAAACTGATGTTCCTGGCTTTTGGCTGAGCTGAACGTTCGCACCCGCTGCTGTGTTGCTCTGGTGAATGCAGCCACATTGTTGGAAAATATATATATACATATATATATATTACCTACTGGCGGTTGCCAGTAGGTAGCTATAGTTAGGACCTACTTTCCATAGGAAATCCACAACATTCTATTTGGAATAACTTTGGCGCTGGTGGACGAATCTTCACGAATTTATCCAAGAAAATGGCCTGCTCTGTTCCGCTCCTTCCCTAGAAGTTTGGGGGTGATTTGTTAAGTGGGGGCCGAGAAATAAGGAGGGTCCCAAAACGTGTTTTCCCCATGCAATTTTCCATACTGACCTTTAGCCAGGGCTATAGCCCGAACGGCTGAACGGAATTACACCAAATTTGGCAGAGAGGTAGAGTTTGGTTTGCAGATTGTGCTTTTTGTTAAATGGTGTAAATCCGTTCAGTAGCTCCTGAGAAAATCAAAATTAAAATCATAGTGATATCTAGAAACGAAGTACTGCACGCGTACGGAAATCTGTACAATTACGAGCACGAGCTGCATGCTGATTGGATGTCAACTGTCTGTCAACACTCCAAACCAGGAAGTGTTGGCAGCCATCTTGTGCCTCGGTAGCACAGAGTCACAAGGAAACTGTAAAAGAAAGTTGAAAAATAAGGAAAGGGGGCAGGGTAGAAACATGTTGACCCTCTAGGCCTGCTCAGGGGGTCCCAAATGGATCTTTAGGCCCAATTATTATTATTTTTTAAATAAAAAAAACGCGGGGTACGCGTATGGTACTCGTACGCAGTGCAAAAGGAAAAAAAAACTAGAAGTCTGTTTTATTCTTAATTAGCTCCCAGGGGGCCAAATCCCTGAAGCAATTTTTTTCTAAAATCGGGGGCTTGCTTGCTGAAAATGCTGCTGCAGCAGTTGATGTGCTTGCTGCAGTAGCAGGTGGGTTGTCTCGCAACCTCCGTGTTGCAGCTCGAGCAAAGTTGTTGGGGTGCAAGTTCTGCACGCGTCGCTCCATATTTGCTGTGCCAGAGGAGTATTTTTAAGATGGTTCACCCCTTGAAAGAGTTGTTTGGCAAATTTTACAGGTTACTTTTGGAGCATTAACCTTTTTTTGCCCTTCTGGAAAAGTAAAAAACTGCCAAATTAGAACTTCTTTCCTCTGCTTTGGAGGTTCTTCAGGAATTAAATATTCCTCTGAAGACTGGCTGGAAGATGAGTTCATTGCTGTTATTATGGTAAACTTCGTTCTATTTGACAAGATTCTCAGAAGAGATGCTTCTTCTTAGAAAGTCAAAGTAGAATGATTAAAATGGAACGGAACTTTCAACAGTTCGAATAGGAAGTGTTATGAACCAATCAAATCTCTTCTTTTAAAGTCACATGGCTTTGCATACGGTTACGCTGTGCTTACGGTGCTCTTATGATGCAAGTACGCATGACATTCCTCCGTGATTTGTGTAATTGCTTTTAAAAGTAATGTACGATTGTTCAAAGTTTTAAAAAACTATTTTAATAACTACCCCATTTAATTTATTCTTTTAGTATGTTCATTAAATACATAAATATATGTTTTTAAATATTTAAAAACATTAGCGTCTTTCGCGTACGGGGCGCCGTACATGAGGTCAAACGGAAGCTTTGATGCGACGCGTAACGTCAAAGCGTATTCGTAGCGTATGCTGAGAATGATTAGCAGTACAAACTATGGTGCGATCACTCTCTCACTGTCAAATCAGAGCACAGGGCACGCTATGAGAAGGGTTACAAGTGGTCACTCATTGGAGATCCGATTCAGCTGTGTGGCTTATCCACGGTATCATAATGTTACCTTTTAGCCTGTTTAAGTTTGAGGTTTGCATGTAATACTATGCTATAGGCAGATATGCATGTTTAGGCTGCGCTTATCTCCTTGAAGCTTGGTTATTACCATTTACATATAGGTGCCTGAGGGAGGGAAAAGAAGTTTATCTGAATGGCGAGGATTGCACAATAGCAGCAGATCACTCCTTAATTTGTAGACACATTCAATTACATGGCTCTTGTTATCAAGATGCGCCTAATTTGGCCTGAATTTTAAAAGGCACTCGACACGTGCTATCATAACAACGTTGAGTTTACTGGCAAACGGGAGTTATTTACTTTGAAATAATGCAGATTGTTGTGCGATGTTAGCAGGCATCGCTTACATAATTACAGTAACTGAGCGTGTGGTTTGCTATAAAAAAGTTGTGTTTACTCCTCTGCATGGGAAGCTGGATGTTTCTATCTGTCCTTCGATTCTGACCTTGAAAGCAGAGTCTACCAAATGAGCCATATAAGAGCGCTATTGTCTCAAAAAGAGGTTGCTCTTACATCTGCTAGAGAAACATTTGTCCTTCATGTAGCAAACACCCGCACATAAGTAAATGCTTTATTAAACACAGACGTGCCCCTGCATTTTGGGGAGTTAATTCAGACTATCTTAAATGCATCCTTGACTACAGAGTTACCTTACTTTTTTAAAGTTATGAGCAGTGGCCTTGTGACTTCTTTTCAAACTATACTTGGTGTCTTCTCGGCATTTTTCCATTCGATTTTTTCCAGCATCTTTGGTGGATTCCCTTTAATACTCGCATTAGTTGCCGGTGTGCTTTTATTAATTTGTTTACTTAAATATGGATGCACATCCTGCAGCACACGACAATATTTCACGGCTGTTGCTGGTCCGCAACCGAATGCTTAGTTATGACGGAGCACTGCCTCTGGCTACATTGAGTGCAGTTTATGGATTATCGTTTTGATTTTCCTTTTTCACATGCGTTCAACCTGTCTTCCATTGCCTGAGCTGCGATTTTGACTGGGCCCTAGATTTGTGTCTCTGCAGTACGGTGTCTCCCAACACGGATTATGACCAGCTAAAGAGCCCCTTAATGGTTCATGACTTGCTCTGTTCTGGCGGCGAGATTATGGCCTTAGCAGCGATACATGGTATAATGGGACGTTGGAATGTTTTTGCAGCGGCGCATGACTTCTTGGCACGCAGTTACATTGAAGAGGATCTGAGTTTTCCTCCGATGGTGATAGAGGCTCCGGTCTTTGAGGAACATGTATGTTCATTCCCACTATTGAATTGGATGGCTGAAATGTTTTCAGATGAGAACAATGACTTCCTCTTGGAGGCTGTTGCTACATACTGTGCTTATACGCTGTTGGAATAAGAGTCTTTGATTTTTCTACCTATTCTTTAATATTTAGTTACTGCTTTCTATGACACAGCGAATAATTTTTTTTGCAAATTTGAACTTGACTCTGCTTTTCAGGCTTGGACTCTGCGTTCGTAATTCGCCCACGTTTATATCACGTGCTTCGATCAAGGAAGGGTGCCGTGGGGCTGAGCCTTGCACTCGCACCGTGTTAGGTTAGTATGGGTTTATTAGAAGCTTAAACGCCATTTTTCTTTTCTGCTCTGCTTTGCACACAACATGCACTTGCGATATTGTTTAGAGAAGGCTGAGTATTTTGCTTCACATGAGAATAATTTGTCATGCTACATTGGTAGACTGCCTCACTACTTTAGTGTGTATAGTGAGAGCATGGAACATCAAGGTTATCTTGGACACTGTGTCTGTTATTCGGAATGATCCTCGCACGTTCGAACCATAACACATATGCAGCTGTGGCCACCTCTGATACTGGCGCGTTTATTAATGCACTGTGCAGGCATGATGACACACAGTTGGAGAACATTCATATCCTGACAGTTTGTGCAGAACTCAATCTGATTCACTACTGCTGAGTACGAGAGGTATGGGTCCGCCCATGTAATCCTATGGGACCTTATGTAGTTATTAACTAACCTGCTAGGTAGGGAGGGTGAAATCTAGGTATATTTTAAATCTGTTTTCCTTTAGCATTATAAGATGCTTTCTCCCTTTGTATTTTATGGAATAGTAACAATGCTGACAACCTTGTTTCTGATAATATGTTTTCTTGTATTATCTAAGGAACTGCGCATGAGATTACGGCGTTAGAAATAAACATTTCAAACTTGCACGTGTCTTTATTTACTCCTTGTTTTGGACTGGTGTAAGACTATAACAAAAGAGTGCTCTTGTTATCCACCTTACTTGAGGTAATCTAAGTCGCTGTGTTCTGGGTTGACTAGTCATTGGTGTTTTTTCTATAGGACGAAGAACAAATGAGTCACTGGTTGTTAGTCTGTCAGGGGGTTTGGGTACTAAGGTGGGTTTTGGAACACCGTAATTCACTGAGGTCCTAAATCTTTATGCACCGTTCTGTGTAGGAGCAGAATCCCTGCAACAGTAGTTACAACAAAAAGGTTCGATAAAGGGCTTTGAGTTTGAATCAGAATATGAAATTGAAGAATAAATGATAACCCGAGCCAATAAAGGGAGCAAGTGAACACATTTCACTGTGCCTTCGGCCGGGGTAGTTGTTACAATAAAAAGGCTTGATAAAGGCCTGCACTTTGAATAGGAATATGAAATAGAAGAATAGTTGATAATCACAGCTAAGGAGTGCAGCAAGTAGTTGTGTGTATGTGTGGATGATGTGTTGATTGAGTGGAAGATGAATAAGGTGAAAAATAACATGCAAACTGTCCACTTCTTTGTACGGGAAGTGGGTGTTTAGTTTTCTAGTGCATATATATATATATATGTCTTCACCAAAATGCCCGAAAGCAGCAGGGACGCACACAATGCAGATGAAAACCAGACGGCTTTTATTTTAATCAGGCAACTTGCATTTCAATCCTTTCGGTAAATATTTCAAAGACCTGACGCGTTTCGAGGTGCTGTCCTCTTTCTCAAAGGTCTCTCTTCACATGAATCTGGCGCAGGGAGTCGTGCTGTTTAGCATCTCTATGTGCTTCATAGTTTTTATACTGCCCCCATTGGGCTCCGCTCAGTGCGTGTGTGGTTTCCTGCATGCTGGGATTAGTAGTTTGATGCAGGATGGCTCCGTCATCTTACTGCGTGCTGCACAGTCAATCATGTACTTTGAAGCTTTTTTAAACCCTCAGTGGGCCCCAGGATCGTTTGCAAGTTAATTGAGCCTCATCTGTAATACTGCTCCGTGGGTCTGGACTCCGTTCCGACCAGGCAGTCTCCTTCCATTGTGAGGATGGTGCAGTCCCCCACGACAGGGCTGCCGTGCGTTAAAATGTCTTCACCAAAATGCCCGAAAGCAGCAGGGACGCACACAATGCAGATGAAAACCAGACGGCTTTTATTTAAATCAGGCAACTTGCATTTCAATCCTTTCTGTAAATATTTCAAAGACCTGACGCGTTTCGAGGTGCTGTCCTCTTTCTCAAAGGTCTCTCTTCACGTGAATCTGGCGCAGGGAGTCGTGCTGTTTAGCATCTCTATGTGCTTCATAGTTTTTATACTGCCCCCAGTGGGCTCCGCTCAGTGCGTGTGTGGTTTCCTGCATGCTGGGATTAGTAGTTTGATGCAGGATGGCTCCGTCATCTTACTGCGTGCTGCACAGTCAATCATGTACTTTGAAGCTTTTTTAAACCCTCAGTGGGCCCCAGGATCGTTTGCAAGTTAATTGAGCCTCATCTGTAATACTGCTCCGTGGGTCTGGACTCCGTTCCGACCAGGCAGTCTCCTTCCATTGTGAGGATGGTGCAGTCCCCCACGACAGGGCTGCCGTGCGTTAAAATGTCTTCACCAAAATGCCCGAAAGCAGCAGGGACGCACACAATGCAGATGAAAACCAGACGGCTTTTATTTAAATCAGGCAACTTGCATTTCAATCCTTTCGGTAAATATTTCAAAGACCTGACGCGTTTCGAGGTGCTGTCCTCTTTCTCAAAGGTCTCTCTTCACATGAATCTGGCGCAGGGAGTCGTGCTGTTTAGCATCTCTATGTGCTTCATAGTTTTTATACTGCCCCCAGTGGGCTCCGCTCAGTGCGTGTGTGGTTTCCTGCATGCTGGGATTAGTAGTTTGATGCAGGATGGCTCCGTCATCTTACTGCGTGCTGCACAGTCAATCATGTACTTTGAAGCTTTTTTAAACCCTCAGTGGGCCCCAGGATCGTTTGCAAGTTAATTGAGCCTCATCTGTAATACTGCTCCGTGGGTCTGGACTCCGTTCCGACCAGGCAGTCTCCTTCCATTGTGAGGATGGTGCAGTCCCCCACGACAGGACATAGAGATGCTAAACAGCACGACTCCCTGCGCCAGATTCATGTGAAGAGAGACCTTTGAGAAAGAGGACAGCACCTCGAAACGCGTCAGGTCTTTGAATAATTTACCGAAAGTATTGAAATGCAAGTTGCCTGATTTAAATAAAAGCCGTCTGGTTTTCATCTGCATTGTGTGCGTCCCTGCTTCTTTCGGGCATTTTGGTGAAGACATTTTAACGCACGGCAGCCCTGTCGTGGGGGACTGCACCATCCTCACAATGGAAGGAGACTGCCTGGTCGGAACGGAGTCCAGACCCACGGAGCAGTATTACAGATGAGGCTCAATTAACTTGCAAACGATCCTGGGGCCCACTGAGGGTTTAAAAAAGCTTCAAAGTACATGATTGACTGTGCAGCACGCAGTAAGATGACGGAGCCATCCTGCATCAAACTACTAATCCCAGCATGCAGGAAACCACACACGCACTGAGCGGAGCCCACTGGGGGCAGTATAAAAACTATGAAGCACATAGAGATGCTAAACAGCACGACTCCCTGCGCCAGATTCATGTGAAGAGAGACCTTTGAGAAAGAGGACAGCACCTCGAAACGCGTCAGGTCTTTGAAATATTTACCGAAAGGATTGAAATGCTAGTTGCCTGATTTAAATAAAAGCCGTCTGGTTTTCATCTGCATTGTGTGCGTCCCTGCTGCTTTCGGGCATTTTGGTGAAGATATATATATATATATATATATATATATATATATATATATATATATATATATATATATATATATATATATATTCACTGAAAAAAACATAGGTTTCACATACAATATAGTTAGGAATTAGCATTTAAAGAAACCTTGCAAGTTCACTGAAAAAAACATAGGTTTCAGCCACGTTATAGTTAGGAATTAGCATTTTAAAAACCTTAGAAATTCACTGAAAAAAACACAGGTTTCAAACATTTTATAGTTAGCTGGACATTTCACTCATACAAAACCTTTGAAATTCCCCCGTTATAGTTAGTTCAGCTAACTATAATTTGCGCGCCCACAATGCACTGCTGTCACATATTACATCACTCATGACATGGTCAGTGACATCACTCATGACATCACTGATGACATCTCAAATGACATCACTCATGACATCACTGATGACATCATCCAGTGATTGTGTGTCTTTCTGAAAAATACATATTTTTTATACATGTATATCTAAAGGTAAATGGAGAAATAAATGGGTAAATAAGTGTGTAAATGGATGTTTTTTTTGTAAAATTATTGCATGACTGACTTATTAAGTGTATCTTAGGGAATACATGTATTAGCGAGTAATGTTTAAATATGTAAATATCTGTATTTGTGTCTCACTTTGTCTATAAGTGGCTGCATGAGTTGGTGAGTAGCTACATAAGTGAATTACAAAGGCGAGTTTTGTATGCCATTGTGTTGAGTCCATGAGGAGGGGGCGTTCTGGCCCCGAAACGCGTCGGACCTGATAATAACTTTGAAGAGAGGCTATGAAGCTGCATGGGGGCCAAGAAAACCAGATGGTTGGAGTGCTGTGGTGAGCTTAAGTGCATTTGCTGATTCCTGTTTCTACACGGCTTGCCTTAGTCGTGGGAAGGAGCTCCGCTTCTACATGTGGTTAAATGTTGTCCAAACACACTGCGTGGGAGAAAACTGCGGCAAGATTACCTTTTCTTGCCTGGAAGCGTGACACTCCATTTTAATTGTGGCTTCAGAACCCGCTCTCATTCCCTACTAAAGGTTACAAATAAACACTGACAATTGTGCACGGAGGCATGCAACCTACTCAAGATTAATAATTGTGATTGTCTTTATGGACTACTTTAACCAGCATTCCTGGTGGATGAAATCATGTAAGCCGCACCCACTAAGGGCGGACTAATTCAATAAAATGTGTTTGAATTACAAAGGCGAGTTTAGTATGCCTCTTTGTTGAGTCTATGAGGAGGGGGCGTTCTGGTCCCGAAACGCGTTGGACCTGATAATAACTTTGAAGAGAGGCTGTGAAGCTGCATGGGGGCCAAGAAAACCGGATGGTTGGAGTGCCGAGGTGAGCCCTTTCAGAAGCTTAAGTGCATTTGCTGATTCCTGTATCTACATGGCTTGCCTTAGTCATGGGAAGGAGCTCCGCTTCTCCATGTGGTTAAATGTTGTCCAAACAAACTGCGTGGGAAAAGACTGCGGCGAGATTACCTTTTCTTGCCTGGAAGCGTGACACTCCGTTTTAATTGTGGCTTCAGAACCCGCTCCCATTCCCTACTAAAGGTTACAAATAAACACTGACAATTGTGCACAGAGGCATGCAACCTACTCAAGGTTAATAATTGTAATCGCCTTTATGGACTACATTAACCAGCATTCCTGGTGGATGAAATCATGTAAGCCACACCCACTAAGGGCGGACTAATTCAATAAAATGTGTTTGAATTACAAAGGCGAGTTTAGTATGCCTCTGTGTTGAGTCCATGAGGAGGGGGCCTTCTGGCCCCGAAACGCGTCGGACCTGATAATAACTTTGAAGAGAGGCTGTGAAGCTGCATGGGGGCCAAGAAAACCGGATGGTTGGAGTGCCGTGGTGAGCCCTTTCAGAAGCTTAAGTGCGTTTGCTGATTCCTGTATCTACACGACTTGCCTTAGTCATTGGAAGGAGCTCCGCTTCTACATGTGGTTAAATGTTGTCCAAACAAACTGCGTGGGAGAAGACTGTGGCGAGATTACCTTTTCTTGCCTGGAAGCGTGACACTCCGTTTTAATTGTGGCTTCTGAACCCGCTCTCATTCCCTACTAAAGGTTACAAATAAACACTGGCAATTGTGCACGGAGGCATGCAACCTACTCAAGATTAATAATTGTGATCGCCTTTATGGACTACATTAACCAGCATTTCTGGTGAATGAAATCATGTAAGCCACACCACCTAAGGGCGGACTAATTCAATAAAATGTGTTTGAATTACAAAGGCGAGTTTAATATGCCTCTGTGTTGAGTCCATGAGGAGGGGGCGTTCTGGCCCCGAAACGCGTTGGACCTGATAATAACTTTGAAGAGAAGCTGTGAAGCTACATGGGGGCCAAGAAATTCGGATGGTTGGAGTGCAGAGGTGAGCCCTTTCAAAAGCTTAAGTGCATTTGCTGATTCCTGTATCTACATGGCTTGCCTTAGTCGTGGGAAGGAGCTCCGCTTCTACATGTGGTTAAAAGTTGTCCAAACAAACTGCGTGGGAGAAGACTGCGGCGAGATTACCTTTTCTTGCCTGGAAGCGTGACACTCCGTTTTAATTGTGGCTTCAGAACCCGCTCTCATTCCATACTAAAGGTTACAAATAAACACTGACAATTGTGCCCAGAGGCATGCAACCTACTCAAGGTTAATAATTGTGATCGTCTTTATGGACTATATTAACCAGCATTCCTGGTGGATGTAATCATGTAAGCCACACCCACTAAGGGCGGACTAATTCAATAAAATGTGTTTGAATTACAAAGGCGAGTTTAATATGCCTCTGTGTTGAGTCCATGAGGAGGGGGCGTTCTGGCCCCGAAACGCGTTGGACCTGATAATAACTTTGAAGAGAAGCTGTGAAGCTACATGGGGGCCAAGAAAACCGGATGGTTGGAGTGCAGAGGTGAGCCCTTTCAGAAGCTTAAGTGCATTTGCTGATTCCAGTATCTACATGGCTTGCCTTAGTCGTGGGAAGGAGCTCCGCTTCTACATGTGGTTAAAAGTTGTCCAAACAAACTGCGTGGAAGAAGACTCCGGCAAGATTACCTTTTCTTGCCTGGAAGCGTGACACTCCGTTTTAATTGTGGCTTCAGAACCCGCTCTCATTCCCTACTAAAAGTTACAAATAAACACTGTCAATTGTGCACAGAGGCATGCAACCTACTCAAGGTTAATAATTGTAATCACCTTTATGGACTACATTAACCAGCATTCCTGGTGGATGAAATCATGTAAGCCACACCCACCAAGGGCGGACTAATTCAATAAAATGTGTTTGAATTACAAAGGCGAGTTTAGTATGCCTCTGTGTTGAGTCCATGAGGAGGGGGCCTTCTGGCCCCGAAACGTGTCGGACCTGATAATAACTGTCATGCCTCAAGACTCCCATACACTGTCCCTTTAAGAAAAGTGCTATTGAGAGCACCAGGAAACAAGGAGCGACGCTTCACGTTCTTGCGTCAAGCTCCCTTTGTTTTCCGCATCCGTCTGGATCCAGTTGCCTGACTTCCGTATTCATCTTGGATCTTCCTGTTTGGTGTGCGCTGAGCGTTACCGGCCCCCGCGCTCCTGAGCGGGCCCCGATACTACGCTTACAGTCCGCAGCGATTCGCTGCATACAGGCGTTCAGACTTGGGCGCCTGTGCCCCCTAGTGCTGTTTGTTCACGTTACTCTTCATGAACCTGCTTTTCCCCCCTTGCCCTTGAGTCTCGCCCGGCGGCCGGGTTTTGCTCCGCCATCCGGCTGGGCTCAGCCTTTCGTTTATCTTTATTAGAGTGTGCTTCATCGGACAGCCGGGCTTGTTCTCCGCTGTCCGGTGTAGGTTTTTTCCTTATCCCTCATGTTTTTCCATTTAGATAGTTAGCTAGTGTCCTTTGTTCCCGTCCCCTTCCAATTAGCCTACACCCCCCTGGTACCTATTTACTTTCCCTTACTGGATTTGTTTACTGGATTTCCACACCCTTGCATTTGGTGTGATTCTTGCGTGGACCAGAGTGGGCGCAGTTCTGCTACACTACAGGGAATCACTGTAAAAGCGCTTTTGCGCTACTTATATATTTTTGTCACGATTGTCACACATATGTTTAAATATATTTCGTTTTGGTTTTCATAGATGGTCATAACATCAGCAGAAGAAGTGGGCTAAAGGTTCTTTTCATGCCATTCGTTAGTGAATGTTTCTTCAATCCTGCTACAAGACAGTTGAAGTGAGAAGTGGACAAGTTAGACTATATTATTATTACCAGTATCTAGTCTACAAGTACTCATTAACATATTGTGTCATCCCTACCACAGCTCCAGAAGATGTTCCTTATATAAGACTCCATATTTTTAATTCAGCGACACGTTAGGAACCTGGGGTATGTGATATTTCTCTGTGTAAAGGTATCTTAGAGTATTCAAAGTAGTGTGTCATAGCTAGAATACTTACTCACCTTTTATTGCAGCCTACCTGTTAACCAGTTTCCTTCATTGAAGCACCACGCATCCAATCCTGAAGATCACCATTGAACATTTTATCCCCCCAAAACTTTCCTTGTTTTGTCTCCCTGTTTTCCCCTGGCATGTCTCTCGTACTCTAGTGTTTGATAGAGTCGGAAGGCCGTAGGGGAAGGCTGTGGACTATTCTTCGGATTCCTGACGCTCCTGTGGAACCAACCTGCAATCCTTACAAAAACTTTGAAGAGAGGCTGTGAAGCTGCATGGGGGCCAAGAAAACCAGATGGTTGGAGTGCCGTGGTGAGCCCTTTCAGAAGCTTAAGTGCATTTCGTGATTCCTGTATCTACACGGCTTGCCTTAGTTGTGGGAAGGAGCTCTGCTTCTACATGTGGTTAAAAGTTGTCCAAACAAACTGCGTGGAAGAAGACTCCGGCAAGATTACCTTTTCTTGCCTGGAAGCGTGACACTCCGTTTTAATTGTGGCTTCAGAACCCGCTCTCATTCCCTACTAAAAGTTACAAATAAACACTGTCAATTGTGCACAGAGGAATGCAACCTACCCAAGGTTAATAATTATAATCACCTTTATGGACTACATTAACCAGCATTCCTGGTGGATGAAATCATGTAAGCCACACCCACTAAGGGCGGACTAATTCAATAAAATGTGTTTGAATTACAAAGGCGAGTTTAGTATGCCTCTGTGTTGAGTCCATGAGGAGGGGGCCTTCTGGCCCCGAAACGTGTCGCACCTGATAATAACTTTGAAGAGAGGCTGTGAAGCTGCATGGGGGCCAAGAAAACCAGATGGTTGGAGTGCCGTGGTGAGCCCTTTCAGAAGCTTAAGTGCATTTGCTGATTCCTGTATCTACACGGCTTGCCTTAGTTGTGGGAAGGAGCTCCGCTTCTACATGTGGTTAAATGTTGTCCAAACACACTGCGTGGGAGAAGACTGCCGCGAGATTACCTTTTCTTGCCTGGAAGCGTGACACTCCGTTTTAATTGTGGCTTTAGAACCCGCTCTCATTCCCTACTAAAGGTTACAAATAAACACTGTCAATTGTGCACAGAGGCATGCAACCTACTCAAGGTTAATAATTGTAATCACCTTTATGGACTACATTAACCAGCATTCCTGGTGGATGAAATCATGTAAGCCACACCCACTAAGGGCGGACGAATTCAATAAAATGTGTTTGAATTACAAAGGCGAGTTTAGTATGCCTCTGTGTTGAGTCCATGAGGAGGGGGCGTTCTGGCCCCGAAACGCATCGTACCTGATAATAACTTTGAAGAGAGGCTATGAAGCTGCATGGGTGCCAATAAAAACGGATGGTTGGAGTGCCGTGGTGAGCCCTTTCAGAAGTTTAAGTGCATTTGCTGATTCTCATACACGCATATTTTTATACATATATGTATATATTACGAAATCCAACGACTCCCCAACCTCCTAACAGCGATGCAGAGACACACAAACTCCACTTCCTGTGATTGAAGTTATTTTTTATTTATTCTTGTATGCAGTGCTCCCGCAACCTCTCATTACGCGGTTCGGCCTGGCAAGCTGGCCTTGATCACATGTAAGCCACTCAACGCGAGATCAGACTTTTAAATGCACCCCCCACTAGTGTCACATGGTATTTTCAAATAGACATAGAAAAAATACATTTGGTGTGCATTTGCCATTATTGTTGATGAAAGCTATATATTTTATGACATTGCGTATCCTGACTGGCATTTTATATATATATATATATATATATATATATATATATATATATATATATATATATATATATATATATATATATATATATATATATCTACATTGACTATTTTTTACAGGGTTATGTTCAGCAATTGGACTCTTATATTCATGATAACAGTGACTTTTTGGTTAAAATAAGAGAGACTGATTGGATACAGGGGGACTGGTTGATAGCGCTGGAGGTGACCTTGCTATACACCAGTATAACACATGAGCAAGGTATGACAACGGTGAAACATTACTTGTCCAAACGTGTAAATACATTTGAATCACATAACATCATGTTACTGGACATGTTGGAATTTTGCTTGAGAAGTAATATCTTTATGTATAACAACCAGGTGTACCGTCAACTCCAGGGAGTGGCAATGGGAGCCAGCTTCTCCCCAAGTTTCGCATGTTTGCACATGGGGGCTTGGGAGGAGCTGGTTCTCAGAACCTCATATAAACAGGAAATTGAGAACAATATTATTGCCTGGTATCGTTTTATTGACGATTTATTTGTCATCTGGAGAGGCAGTAGAGAGACTGCATTAACATTCATTGACAACATTAACCACAATGAATTGAATCTTAAATTTACTGCCACACTCAGTCAGGACACAGTCAACTTCTTGGATACAGAAGTATACGTTGAGAATGACCAGTTGGAAACCAGAATTCTCCGCAAAACAACTGCTGGGAACAGCAGTCTTCATGCGGCTAGTGCACACCCTAAGCACCTCATATCAAGCATCCCCTACGGGGTGATGCTTAGAATGAAACGTGGGTGTAGCAATCCTGTTGAGTTGAAAAAAGCCCAATTATAAAGTAAAAAGCGATTCCTCGAAAGAGGCTACTCGGTCTCAATCATTGAGAAGGCCTTCACCAAATCCAATGCCATCACTAGGGAGGAACTCCTGGAGGGAAGCCACAGGAAAACTGGTAGGGGAATGATGAGGCGGTGGAAGAAATCAAATTCAGAATTATCACTGGTTTCAGCAGACAATCTCGAGATATCTACAAGATTGTCAATAAACACTGGCCCTTAATTACAAGTGACCCCATCATTGGTGAGGGATTGCCCAAGAAAGTATCTCTAACATACAGTAGGGCACCCTCCCTAAAAGATCAAATAGTGGACACTAATCCAGAACCAGTCACGAGTAGTACCTGGTGGCAAACAAACAGGGTTTTTTTTAAATGCAAAACATGCAAAGCGTGTGGCCATGGAGTCAACACCAAAACTTATAGGGATGGTTTCAGCGAGACAGAACATCAAATATCGCAGGTATTGACCTGCAAAACTGAATTCGCTATTTACGTGCTGCAATGCCCTTGTCTGTTGAAGTATGTTGGAAGCACAAAACTTCCTGTGCACCAAAGGATACTCCAACATCTAAGGGCTATCGCCAATGGGGATAATACCTACCCTGTTGCGAGGCACTTCCGTGATCACCACCAGAGTAACAACAAATCACTAAAGTATTTTGTTATAGATACGATTAATTCAAACAGACGTGGCGGTGACAGGGAGGCCAAGCTAAGAAAACTTGAGACCAGGTATATCCTGTTACTCAACACGAAGGCACCGACAGGATTGAACGTCACAGAGGACATGTACACATGCCTACCATGAATTGATTAGACAGCAAGCACTAGGTTACCTCATGTATATCAGATTGTTATTTACTTGATACCAGTCCCGGCGGGGATATATCATGTTAACCATTTGAAATGTAAAAATCAACCGAGGACTGATAGACATCTCAAATGTATAGTTACTGCTGCGAACTGAATATATGAATTTTTGTAAAAGTTTTTATCACAGGGTTAAGTTGTATCTGTTCCAACTTAAAGGGCCCTTATACCCCAATAGTTGATTTTCAGAACACTAATTATGAATTCAGGAATCTCTTTTTTATTCACTAAAACACTAATTGTATGGATAATTGGAGGTCTACGATTTTGAAACTGGTGAAACCTTAAGATAATAGTTCAACAATCTGTAAATGTAGCTAATTTTATTCTGTCCATTATGATGAAGAAACTAGAGGATTAACTTTCATTCTAATGCATTTTTAAGGGGGAAGGAAATTCATGAAACTATGTTTACATTTATGCGTTTATTTGCACCATTGTCAGAACAAGAATTATGTATCTGACAATAAGGTTATTTGCACATTTGCGTATTTTGCACATTGTATTTGCAGTAACACTTTAGCTTTAGCACTTTAAGACCGAGATTATGAAGTACTCCTTTCCCTACCAATTTGTGTTGAATGTACAGTTATTCATATATATAATCATGGTCATTTTTATATATACAGTCGAGTTATGTATTTAACGATAACGTTTCTCTAGTTTGAAATAATGAAATATACAAGAGACAGAGTTTAACATTATATAACAACGGGTACTTAACCGTGATTGTTTGATCAGCTACATACTAAATGCGGTAATAATAATGAACTACACCTTGGGGGAATTACAGTGATAGTATTTTTACTATGTCCATACATAGCCCTAACATGTGACCCAACTTACATCAGATACTGGCACTTTAAAAGAACCATTCAGTGATGTGAACACTGTCATGTGAACAAGGCTCCACGGAGCCGAAACGTCATGCGGCTATCTTGCACTCAATAAAGAAACTGCACCTTAATTTGGTCCGTGTCTGCGTGGTCTGTGGCGTGGAGGATTCCTGGCTCACGGAAAAGAAAACGCTGTTTGTGGGATATATATATATATACGTCTGGGCAAGCTGCGGCAAGAAGCACTGTTCTTCGGGACTCTATCGAAAAGCTCCGTGTAGGAGACGCCGCCAACGCCCCAGGGGAAGCGGAATTGACTGCAGGCGGGTCAGAGGAAAACCGGAAGTAGTTCGAGACTTCGGGTCGGCGGTGGCTGATCGGGAAACTCAGGGCTCTCCGAGTGTGTACCTGTAACGCTGTGCGGACTCACTGCAAGATACCCTGTGTGGAGTAGCAGGATCGGCTCTGAGGCATAACACCTGGTAGGAGTATCGACTGCTTTGTGCATTTTTTGTCATTTGCCCATTGCTACGCACCATGTCGGCGGACACGTTAAGGGGGCGTGTGGAGGCGTCCAGGGGCATGTTTACGGACTCCCCGGCTGGGGGGTCCGGGTCTAACACCACATCCACTATGGTGCCAGCTAGTATCACGAGAAATGAAGCAAAGGAACTTTTTAAGCGCCTGGAAAAATGCAGCAAGCGAGAATTGTCAAAATGGTGGGAGTTTACTTCACTAACTGGCTATTTGGATGTAGGGTGAGTGCCGCGCGGTTTGCGCATTATGCTAGCGCCTTCCTACGAACAGCCTGACACACTGATGCTTACTGCTTCGGCACTCCGCAATCTAGATAATTCCAAGCGCTTAATGGCCTTACTTGTACAGTTTGCTGAGAGCGACAGACTTAAGCTCTTAGAAGAGATTAACGCGATTGAAGCTGAAATTGATAAATTGCCTCCCACTCCGGAACTTGATAAATATAGAACGGAAATGAATACACGATTAGCACGTGAGGAAGGCATAATTAAAAAGAGAAAAGCTTACAAGTTCATACGCGACAAACTGGACTATGAAAACGGTCAAATCTTTACATTTGCAAAGAAATATGACAGTATCAAACAAAATAAGGCCATTACTATTGCTGCTGCCGTGAGCTCAACAGACACCACAGCACCACTACAACAGGTCGAACTCTCCTCATTTTCAGGGGATAGCTCACAACCCGAGAGTGTACCATCACAGGAGTAAATGCTATCATGCATGTTGATGAAAACGCACATTCTGTCATCAATCTAACTGACATCGATCTGACCCCAAAAGAAACAAGCATTCTGGCGTTAGGACTAACGTACAGTCCACGGGGGGATTTTGATTACACAACCACGAAGATTGACATGTTTAAATTTGTGCGCAAATTAAAATTGAGGAAATACCATGACTCGCGCAAAACGTTGGACCAACCTGCACCTAGTAACATTCAACCTGTAGTTCTGTTCCCCAGTGCTTTGGATGCGACCAATGAAGCGACCACTGTAGGAACAGCTTTAACACAAGAACTCTTCGAGCTTCAGGAGGTGGAATTTCCTTCACAATCTAACAACCCAGTAGTGCTCGGGGGTGAACCTGTCACTGCCTCATGTATAACACCCTTCAAACCAAAATCCAAATTTTGTCCACTCATGATAAGGGATAATGTGGATCTTTTCCATGACAAAGTAACCATGCAACTGAAGGAATTACAGATCAGGAATGCCCATAAAATCAAACGTTACAACTACAAGGACAGTGAATATCATCAATTAATCAAAAAACTGAGAGCAAACAAACATTTGGTGACAAGACAATCAGATAAAGGTGGCAACGTGGTCTTATGGCCACGTAAGATGTACCTAGAATAAGCCCTGAAACAGCTTAATGATAGGGATTGCTACAAACGCATCACCTCACAAGATGCTCTTCAGGCGAGGAATGTAATATACTCCAAACTTACAGCCTGGAGAAGCAAAGGCCTGCTTACCATGGATGAACTCAAATTTTTGAAAAATGACTTTCCGGTTACACCAGTCATCTATTTCATCCCCAAGGTACACAAGTGCTATCAACAACCACCTGGCAGGCCGATAATCTCTGCTTGCAATAGCCTGTTGGAGAACATGAGTAAATACATTGATTTCTTTTTACAAGACTTTATGAGAGGCTTGCCATCTTTTATTTTAGACACCGGTGATTTATTGAGAAAACTAGTGGACTTCAGATGGAATTCCAACTATATACTGGTATCCATGGATGTCACCTCTTTATATACCAGTATATTCCATCAAGATGGTCTTAGGGCAGTGCAACATTTCCTTGGAAAAAGACCAAATTGCTTCCAGGAACATTCGAAAATGTTAGTAGACATGATTGCAATCTGCTTAGAGAATAATGTTTTTATGTTTGCCAAACAGTTATTCCTTCAGACCAGGGGAGTGGCAATGGGGGCCTGCTTCTCTCCCAGTTATGCCTGTTTACACATGGGGTACTGGGAGGAGCAGGTCCTCATGCGAGAACATCTTGCCACTATGGACTCTAAAGTAAAATTCTGGTCAAGATATATTGATGATTTGTTTTTTATATGGGATGGCACTGAAATGGAAGTAAGAGATTTTATTGACAAATTGAATGATAACAATCTCAACATTCAATTCACCAGTAGTATCAGCGCTACCTCCATAGTGTTCCTTGATGTGGAGATTTATGTCCAGGCAGGCAGTCTCCACACTAAGTTGTACCGTAAGCCCACAGCGGGCAACACACTGTTGCACGCCGGAAGTCACCATCCGGCACACCTGATACGAAGCATCCCCTATGGAGAGATGCTTCGTGTCAGGAGGATCTGCAGCAGTGAGGAAGAATGCCGGCTGGCACAATTCCAATGCAAAACCCGTTTCCTTCAAAGAGGTTACAAGTCTGAAGCTATAGATGTGGCAATTCTCAAGGCAAATAGAATGGACAGAACGACACTCCTGGGCTCAGGAGTGACAAACTTGAAACCACGGGTCAAGGGTGCACAGGAGGTTACTAGGTTGATTATTGGTTACAGTAATCAACATAACAGTATCCACAAAATAATCAAGGACAATTGGTCATTATTGTCCGAAGATCCTGTTCTGGGTCCAGTTATTCCCAAATACCCTAGCATTATCTATCGTAAAGCTAGGTCTATGAAAGATAGCTTGGTATCCAGCAGCCCTGAGGTGGTAACCGGAACTTGGCTAAATGAGAGCAAAGGTTTTTTGAAATGCTCTAGTTGTAAAGCTTGCAAAAATGGCGTCAGTAAAACAGAAGTAAAAACGCCACTTTCGCCATTCCTTATTAAGATCAAACACAAGCTGAACTGCAAAACTGAATTTGCAGTTTATGTTTTAGAGTGCCCCTGTGGGCTAAGATATGTGGGCAGTACGAGACCACAGGTCCACAAGCGCATTCTACAGCACCTGCGAGCCATAAGTAACGTTGACCCCTCATACCCAGTGGCTAGGCATTTTGATAAATGTCATGGGAAAGATGCCTCCCTTTTGACATACTATGGGATAGATTGTGTTCCTCCCCAGAGGAGGGGAGGTGATAGAGAGTCCCTGTTGCGTAAATTAGAGACGCGTTACATCATTCTCTTGGATACTAAAGTACCACAGGGCCTGAACACAGGGGAGGACTGCCACACCTATCTATAGTACTGTCTGTCCTTTGAGAATTGCACCACGATTTCTACTGCTAAACTGTAACATTATATGGAATAATATTTTTAACATGTACCCTGGACGCCTTCTGAATTTCAATGTAACATTTTAATCCACTGATTTATTAATTTTTTGCACTTTACACTGTAGCACTTTATGCCATCTGGATAAATTTTGCACTAGATATGTATTTTTGCACATAAATCAACTGTACTGTTTACCCCATATATTGACATAAATTATAGTGGGGTTAATCCCATATAAACCCATAAGTCATATGCATCATTAGGACATGGTTTAAGAGATAATATTTATAGCTTTTAACTTTTATATGCTATTTTAGAGGTTTTAGTCAATATTGATAAACTATTGTCGTTTAAATGTATGCACACGAACTTTGACTTGTAATGTGGTTTATTAATTTTGGGTTTTAGTATGTATTTTACAGACAGTGTACAGAATCAAATTGGTTTATTATGTGTTACAATGTGCAAATTTGCAGCATTCAGGCTGTAATTTAATTTGTGTGGAAGAAACACTATGAGAAATAGTGATTTTTCCATTTCCATAACATGTGATGGCATTCTTGCACTTTAAATGGGTGACTAGCCCTCGTGACGTTGTCATGTGATCAAGGCTATCTCTAGCCGAAACGCGTCATGGCGGACTGGTGCTGGGTCTAAAATTCAAATAAAATAACTTTGCACCACGCTTTGGGTCTCGCTGGTTCCTGTTCGCTTGTGTGGGTTAATTGCTGCGCTCGAGGACTCCTTGGAACTTTACATACCTCATATATATATATATATATATATATATATATATATATATATATATATATATATATATATATATATGCTTTGTGTATAAAAATACATATAAAACATAGCAACTGTCAGTTTTGAGTTTGTAAGATATTTCCAGTACAAAATACTGTAATTATGCCAAAGCCATGGTACCTGTCAGACTCAAGATGACCTCGTATTTACAAGACTCATATTGTGTGTGCAAATCTAGCAAATCTGTGCAAAATACGCAGATAAAGTGCAAAACGTAATAGTCATACAATTGCTGACATAAGAAATTGCTGGCTTACAGTACAAAATACAATTTAACTAGTGCAAATCATGTTATGTGCAAAACATTGCAAATGTGCAAAATACATAGTCCTCAATTTGCCACCAGAAAAAGAGCCCTAAGATAGTACATAAACGCGAGCCTTGATGGGAATGTAATTCAAATGAAATATACAAGTCCATTAAAACCATGCTAAAAAATTGTGATATAAAGTGCAAACAATTACTCTGTGTAAAATACAAACCAAATACAAAATGGGTGGTTAGGCAGACTGTTTAGATATAACTCCAATGAGTAAATAAAGAATGGTTCTGTGTGATAATGCAATCGATAAACTTCAAAAATAGCATCCCTGGAGTGGACATCATATCTACAAAAGATACAAAATATATCTATATATATATATATTCACTGAAAAAACCATAGGTTATAGACCATATATAGTTAGGAATTAGCATTTACAAAACCTTGAAAATTCACTGAAAAAACCATAGGTTATAGACCATATATAGTTAGGAATTAGCATTTAAAAAACCTTATTTTAATCACACAAAACCATTGAAATTCCATATATAGTTAGTTGCACTAACTATATATCGCGCACCCGCAATCCACTGCTGAAGATGTCACATATTACATCATTCATGACATGGTCAGTGACATCACTGATGACATCACTGATGACATCTCAAATGACATCACTGATGACATCACTGATGACATCATCCATTGACTGTGTGTTTCTGTAAAGTTTAAATATGTTTTACATATTGAAGAATGAGTAGATGTATAAGTGTCTGGACGAAGGATTTAGTAGGTGCGTGACTGAATGTATGAGTGAGTGATTAAATGTGTCTCACTGAGTGCATGGGTTAGTGACTAAACTGTCTTAATTTGTGCATCATTATGTCTGTTGTTCAGTAAACTGCTGCATGTGTTGATCAGTAGCTACATGATTAACTATATGGGTTATTGATTGATTGTCCAAGTGTTTGTATGGGAGACTGAGTGTGTGTGTGGCTGGCTGGGAGGTGTGTGACTCTGTGCAGATCAATGTGTACTTGTATCAATGATTGTATAAGAAAGTAAGTATGTGTTAGTATATGTTTGAAAATGTAAGGTGCTCTATGTTTAACTGTATAGACAAGAAAATGGAAGTGTGATTGATTCTTTACAGGACTGACTAGGTGTGTGAGTAACTCCATGGATGAGTGGCAGAGTGTGAGTGTCTGTATAGGTGTATGAGTGCATATGATAGTGTTGTAAAGATGAGTGATTGTATGTATGAATGATTGTATGGGTGAATGAGTGAATGTGTGTGTAGATGTAGGAATCAGTGAGTGCGTATGTAGTAACTAGTATTGGTGTGTCAATGGTTTCAAAAATTATACTCTGTATTTAACACTGGGTGAAACAGAGGTTATATTAAAATGTGAGGAGATGCATTGTATTGTCACATGAATGATATCATCAGTGATGTGGTCATTGATGTCAAATGAGATGTCATCAGTGATGTCATCAGTGATGTCATTTGAGATGTCATCAGTGATGTCATCAGTGATGTCACTGACCATGTCATGAATGATGTAATATGTGACATCATCAGCAGTGGATTGCGGGTGCGCGATATATAGTTAGTGCAACTAACTATATATGGAATTTCAATGGTTTTGTGTGAGTAAAATAAGGTTTTTTAAATGCTAATTCCTAACTATATATGGTCTATAACCTATGGTTTTTTCAGTGAATTTTCAAGGTTTTGTAAATGCTAATTCCTAACTATATATGGTCTATAACCTATGGTTTTTTCAGTGAATTTCAATGGTTTTTTAATAGCAAATATCATAAGCTGTCGAATGTCAAGTACGTGGTAAGTGAAAACATTTTCGTGTTTATGCACACTGATCTGCTTTGAATGGTGCCCCCCCCCCCTCATTTCTATTAGGAGTACTCTCTCTTTGCAGATAGTGAAAGGTAGTTAACGCAGGCCTTTGCCCCCGTTGTAATACGTCGTGCCTGCTTCTCTCTCCATTTGATTGATTGTTATCCAAGCATTTACTGTTTTAGAATTGGTTCTCTTTGGTTCATTCTCTATTTACAAACAGACACAGAGTCGCAATACTCTGTTTAGTCTTTGCAGATAACGAAAAATCGTGTAAAAAAAAAGAAAAGGAATCGAGCAAAATCAGTAGGCCACTAATGGGATCTCTTTTTGACCTCGCTAAAATAGAAACATTAGGAACAACCCCTCATGACAAATACAAAACTAGTGAGATGAACTGAACTCCACACAATGATGGCTGCAAAACAGCTCGGCTCCGCCACCCACCCCGCCCAAAATAACGATAAAGAGCGGCTGCCATGATTGGTTGCGGAATGGCCACGACGGAGCTACGAAATGGTGGTGCTCTCATGCTAACCCCAGCTTCAGTCTGAAACATCCAGAAACACTGTAGACTACCAATTCGATCAGTTCCGGTAGCGCCCCAATGTAACCCGGTAGAGAAGAACTAGCCCTCCCCTCTTTGACTGATGGTTCTTGTTGCCTGTCCCTTCTGTTGTCATTTAACAGAACTATTTAGCCTGCTGAAAGGGGTTGTGTTCCGACCGCTGGTTGGTGGAGACATTTTGACTATATTCTGGACCTGCGTTGTCGCGTAATGCGTCATATGACGCGCCGCATTAGCGCATCCGGAAGTCATCCGGGGCGCGACGCGCAGCGCGTAACGTAAGCATAACAAGTCATGTGACTTGTTAATAAAACTTTTCATTGGTTCATTTTACTTTTCTTATTCTAATGATGAAAGGCTTGGTCATATGACCTAAAAATTACGCTTTTTATTAATTCCGAACATTATTTTTTCTTAAATATATGTTATAATGTTCCAGGCTAATGTACTTTCCCGGAAAATTTACAACTGTCCTGCAAGTAAAATATATTCTTTTTTCGAGAAAAAGAGCGTTTCTTCGTCCCATGACGGAGCCGTTGAGCAAAAGAGGGTCGACCTGCTGTCTTAGTCGCCGATACGCCTGAATATGAGATTCTTATCGATCACTTTATGTTGCAGGAGTAGAAAACACAACAGCCCTTGACCATTTATCTTTACTGCGTTCCTGCGTATTATACCTTTTACCCTTCATGTAATTGGTCTGCTTTATTTCACTTGCCTTTTAATGATTCTAAAACAGTGACTATTATTAAAAACTTTACCAATGTATATACTACTACCATGTTTTCTTTTAAAAACCTTTATTGTGAAAATTTCATTATACAAATACGAGCCTATAACCACGTGGGCCGGCCACGGAGCAAACTGTAATCGTATATGATGAGTAGACATTTACACTGTAGAGGAACGTAACGGGCGGGCCATTAGGTTGCAAGAACTAAGGTGTCTAACAGTTGCGGAATCGGTGGACGTACATTTTATAATTAAAATACGACAGGGCCAGTTACAATAAAATTATCTAGATATACATTTGCGGCTAAGTACAATGGGTGACGTTAATTCGAACTTTCAATAGTACAGTAATCAATAACACATCAGAACTTAATATCAATAGGGATGTCGAAATATTCAATCAATTCTCGTCCCCGCCCGCCATATGCTTCAAAACTGCATACGTATCTCGTGATTTCAAGGTTCTGCAACCAGTACACAACAAGGAGTTATGAGTCCCATTTATTCCGGCGCCATTTTGGGCGAGGACGGGCAGGTCCAGGATATAGTCAAAATGTCTCTACCAACCATCGACTATGATGATGTTCATATGCTGTATTTATTAGAGTAACACTCATCTGTCCACATGAAATTAATTTGCCACAATCTAAACATGTCATTTTAATCTTTCCAAAGTTCTAAATATTTGGGACCATTTCCCTTGCCTCTGATGCTGTCAGTGCCACTTCTTTGATGAATGTACTGGCAGGTCGGGGGTTCTCCTCCAAATCTCTCTTTTATGCAGCACTATAATTAATTGGTGCCACCTCTCCATATGACGATGCATGGTATAGTTACCATAACTATATTTTTTTTCGGTTCCTCTGGAGAGTACATCGTGGCAGATGAAGCGTGTAACGTACCGGGCATTTACCTTTTTTTGCATGTACAGGAAAGGAAAAAAAAAAATTGAGCGTCCGAGTTCTAAAGTGTCCCAGGGCCATTTTAGTAGACCAGGCCCAAATCCAAAGAACAAGCCGCCATTTTGAGAGTCCTGTTGCAGCCGCCTGTCGCTGTAGCATCAAGAGCAGCCGAAACTCAGCTGAATGGCAACTGAAACGGTAAAGGGGCGCCCCACTACAGCAGACGAGCCTCCACCTAGGAAGGCCCGTTCACGCCGCCTCCCCCCCCCCTTCGGGCACCCCACGCCGTTATTCGGAGCAGTATTGTAGGATGGCCACACCAGTGCGGCAACTTGCTAGACATCACCTCGGTGGTAACCGAATCTCAGCGCCTTGTGGTGTCTTCTATTCAGAAAACATTGTTGTGCTGCCTTCGACCCATTCGCCGCAAGTGCGCACGCAACTCAGCTGCATAGCTTGCTAGACACCAACTCGGTGCCATCCGGATCTTGGAATCTCAGCGCCTTTTGGTGTCTTCTCTTCAGAAAATATTGTTGCGCTGCCTTTGGCCCCATTCGCACATCGGTCCACTACTGACGCCATCTCACAGGCTAATGGGGCGCCCCACGCCGAGTTTCAGCATTGTAGGATGACCACACCAGTACAGCAACTTGCTAGACATCACCTCGGTGCCATCCGGATCTTCACATCTCAACGCCTAGTGGTATCTTCCATACAGAAAATATTGTTGCGCTGCCTTTGGCCCCATTCGCACATCGGTCCGCTACTGACACCATCTCACAGGCCAACAGGGCACCCCACGCCGACTTTCAGCATTGTAGGATAGCCACACCAGTGCACCTTACTAGACACCACCTCGGTGCCATCCGGATCTTGGCATCTCAGCGCCTTGTGGTGTCTTCTATTCAGAAAATATTGTTGCGCTGCCTTTGGCCCCATTCGCACATCGGTCCGCTACTGACGCCATCTCACAGTTCAACGGGGCGCCCCACGCCGACTTTCAACATTGTAGGATGGCCACACCAGTGCGGCAACTTGCTAGACACCACCTCGGTGCCATCCGGATCTTGGCATCTCAGCGCCTTGTGGTGTCTTCTAGTCAGAAAATATTGTTGCGCTGCCTTTGGCCCCATTCGCACATCGGTCCGCTACTGATGCCATCTCACAGGATAATGGGGCGCCCCACGCCAACTTTCAGCATTGTAGGATGGCCACACCAGTACAGCAACTTGCTAGACATCACCTCGGTGCCATCCGGATCTCGGCGCCCCACTGCAGATGAAGTGCCTCTCAACTATGAAACCACCACGGTGCCATCCGGATCTTGGCGCCTTGTGCTGGTTCCGGCCTATTCACACATCGGTCCGCTACTGACACCATCTCACAGGCTAATGGTGCGCCCCACGCCGAGTTTCAGCATTGTAGGATGACCACACCAGTACAGCAACTTGCTAGACATCACCTCGGTGCCATCCGGATCTTGGCATCTCAACGCCTAGTGGTATCTTCCATACAGAAAATATTGTTGCGCTGCCTTTGGCCCCATTCGCACATCGGTCCGCTACTGACACCATCTCACAGGCCAACAGGGCGCCCCACGCCGACTTTTACCATTGTAGGATGGCCACACCAGTGCCACAACTTGCTAGACACCACCTCGGTGCCATCCGGATCTTGGCATCTCAGCGCCTTGTGGTGTCTTCTATTCAGAAAATATTGTTGCGCTGCCTTTGGCCCCATTCGCACATCGGTCCGCTACTGACGCCATCTCACAGGCCAACGGGGCGCCCCACGCCGACTTTCAACATTGTAGGATGGCCACACCAGTGCGACAACTTGCTAGACACCACCTTGGTGCCATCCGGATCTTGGCGCGTTGTGCTGCCTTCGGCCTATTCGCACATCGGTCCGCTACTGACGCGAACTCACAGGCCAACAGGACGCCCCACGCCGACTTTCAGCATTGTAGGATGGCCACACCAGTGCTGCAACTTGCTGGACACCACCTCGGTGCCATCCGGATCTTGGCGCGTTGTGTTGCCTTCGGCCTATTCGCACATCGGTCCGCTACTGACGCCGCCTCACGTGCCAACGTATTTTCTCCGCATTTTATACCCTATGCCGCATAACAGGTCATGTGACTTGTTTATAAAACTTTTCATTGGTTCATTTTACTTTTGGTTTCCTAATGATGGAAGGCTTGATCATATGACCTAAAAACAACACTTTTCATTGGATGAAAACTTTTTTTTTTCCCCAAAAGATGAAAGCCCCACCTTGTTTCTGGATGTTTCAGACTGAAGCTGGCGTCACCATGAAAGCACCACCATCTCGTGGCTCCGTCGTAGTCATTCCGCGAGCAATCATGGCAGCCGCTCCCCACCAGAAGCCTGCAGGAGTCGGGGCCCCCAAAACTTTTGATGAATCCTCAAGGCGGAGGGGACGCTTTCGAGAATGGGGTCCAAGACCTAGCAGACAAGCGTCCGATTTCCAAGGTGTCCCAGGGCCATTTCAGTGGACCAGGCCCAAAAAGGAAACAGCCTGCCGCCATTTTGAAAGTCCTGTGACAGCCGCCTATCGCTGCACCGCAAGAGTGGGCGCAACTCAGCTGAATTGCGGCTTTTGACACAGTGGACCAAAAGCGGACGGAATGGCAACTGAAACGGTAAAGGTGCGCCCCACTACAACAGACGAGACTCCACCTGGAGAGGCCCGTTCACGCCGCCTCCCCCGGGGCGCCCCACGCCGTTATTCGGAGCAGCATTGTAGGATACCAAAACCAGTGCGGCAACTTACTGGACATCACCTTGGTGCCATCGTTCTGCTGCCTTGGAACTATTCGCACAACAGTTTGCTACTGATGACCCACCCCCCGCGACGCCCCACGCCGGATGCCGAAATCAGTGAAATCTGGACGTTGTGCTGCGTTGGGACTATTCGCACAGCCGACCGCTACTTCGTTGTTTTTCCCTAAAAATGTTTATATGTTATTACTGTTTTTGTTTTCTTGTATATATTTATAAGTTATTAAAGTTTTATAATCTTACTACTTTGTTGGAGTGCTATATATTTTTAATGTGACACATAATTGTAAAAACGTTGATGTACAAAGAGTCATCCCTGGAATCTTCCGCTTCAGGCTCGGTCCCCTCCCCAATCACAATACAGGATGGTTTTCAGATAATAGGAACGCGTCTGCTGTGACGGATCTCATCGAGTGTGGGCCTTGATCTACTATAACTCCTTTGAAGAGGGGTGATTCTTTACAGCTGGGGCCATAAACTACATCTGCAGGGCTAGCTGATACCCTAGGACCGGCCTGGACAATCTGACACAGTGAAAAAGGAGTGTCAGAGGGTGCGGTAGTGAATAGGGCGAAAGGGAGGTGTCGGGCGGGCACAGGGTGTGATTCTCAGTGAAGAGCCGCGCAGATGGGGGGTGGTTTATTACCCATGCATAAGACAGAGAGCGGGGGTGACCACTGCCTGGGGGAGATGCTTGCGAGGGTGGGGACCAATGCTAAGGATCGACAGCGTGCAGAGAGTGGGTCTGGTCAAGGCATCTAAAATGACTGCCGTGCACGACAAAAGTGTGGCATTTGAAAAAAGGCAAGATGGCGCAGACAATGTTTTTCAACACTTCCTGATTTCCTTCGAATCGAACGTTAACAGACGTTGGGGCATATTACCAAAGTTAAGCGATATTTATCCCTAACGATGCTTAGCAACGAATTTTTTACCGCTAAGCATCTTCAGAAATTATCGCAGATAAACCTTGCTATTATCAAGGTTTATCGCAAATACGATAAAAAACGACCGCAATGCATTAATATCGCTGAAAACTCAGCGATATTCATGCATTACCGAGCTAATGCTCTTAGCCATGTTATCCACCTCCCATTGGATAACATGGCTAAAAACTGCTCAGGGCAGGTGGCAGCTTTTGGAGATATTCGCGCTTATCGCGAATATTTCCAAAAGTTGGTAATAGGAGATAGCGATGTTAGCGACTGTTTCCAGTCGCTAACATCTTGGCATGCCCACTTTGCATGTCATTAGTGATAAATATCACTCACATGCAAAGTGGGGCCCAAGATGGTCGCTATCTCCTACTAGCTGTCGCTAAATGGTGTTAGCAACAGCTAGGTAATACAGAGATAATTTTGTCTCCGCGAAGCGGAGCGCTGTTACAGATATATATCTTGTTTTTGAACGTTAATTTCTCAAAATCCACTGAAGCACATATATTGAGACCTAGCAAAGGCACATCGAGCTACAAGTCCCTACAATTTTGCCAAGTTTCGTGCAAATCCATTCAGCCGTTCGATTATTATTATTATTTTTTTTTTTGCCCCGCGGGGCCCTTTTAAAACCTCCACATCAAACCTAAGAGGTCAAGGAGGATCTACTATGCCCCCTTATGGTCATTTGCCCCTTCGCTTTGGCCTCCTCTTGTCTCTCGATCCTACCGAGAGACAAGATGGCGGCCGCTACGGACTGTTTGCAATGTTTACAGACGCCGGAGAACCAATCAGCTTCGCAAACCTCCGTTACGCGAAGCGGAGCGCTGTTACAGATATATATCTTTTTTTGAACGTTAATTTCTCAAAATCCACTGGAGCACATATATTGAGACCTAGCAAAGGCACATCGGGCTACCAGTCCCTAATATTTTACCAAGTTTCGTGCAAATCCATTCAGCCGTTCGATTATTATTATTATTTTTTTTTTTTGCCCCGCGGGGCCCTTTTAAAACCTCCACATCAAACCTAGGGGGTCAGCGAGGATCTACTATGCCCCCTTATGGTCATTTGCCCCTTCGCTTTGGCCTCCTCTTGTCTCTCGATCCTACCGAGAGACAAGATGGCGGCCGCTACGGACTGTTTGGAATGTTCACAGACGCCGGAGAACCAATCAGCTTCGCTTCACAAAGCTCCGTACCGCGTAAAGTCCGCGAACCGGAGCGCTGCCCGGTCCGCTGTTACAGATATATATCTTTTTTTGAACGTTAATTTCTCAAAATCCACTGAAGCACATATATTGAGACCTAGCAAAGGCACATCGGGCTACCAGTCCCTACAATTTTGCCAAGTTTCGTGCAAATCCATTCAGCCGTTCGGGCTAAAAGTGAGGCCAACCGCCCTATGGAAAACTCAATGTTAAAAACACGTTTTGGGACCCCCCTTTTTTCTCGGCCCCCCCTTGACGAACCCCCCCCAAATTTTCAAGGGCTGCTCAGAAACAAAATGTGCCATTTTCCTGAAAATTTCAGCCAATTCCGTCCACAAACGCCAAAGTTATTAGACATAAAATTTTCAAAAATCCCATAGGGAAAAAATCCTAACTATATATACCTACTGGCGACCGCCAGTTCGCGGACTTTACGCGGTACGGAACTTCGCGAAGCGAAGCTGATTGGCTCTCCGGTGTCTGTCAACATTCTAAACAGTCCGGAGCGGCCGCCATCTTGTGTCTCGGTAGGATCGAGAGACAAGAGGAGGCCAAAACAAAGGGGCAAATGACCATAAGGGGGCATAGTAGATCCTCCCTGACCCCCTAGGTTTGATGTGGAGGCTTTAAAAGGGCCCCGCAGGGAAAAAAAAATAAAAAAAAAATTTTTTTTGCGTGGGGAGCGTCCGGTTCGCGAACCGGGAAGCGTTCTGGGGAGCGTACTATAAGGAAAAAAGAATGATAGACTTTTCAAATACTGTATGTTAATTGATTGTTAGTTTTGTTGATTATTTTTTAATTTCTTTATTTTTTAACCAATTATTTATTATTGTGATTGTGTTTCAAAATTTAATAAACTTTCTAACATTTCACTGTCTGAAATGTCATTATTTTCATTGAACATAGTTTGTAATCTCTGAGGGTGTAAAATGTCCTCATTTTGAAGGAGGTCATCTACTGCTTGCACACATTGCAGTAGTTCTTGGTCCCAAGTTTCATCCATAAATTCTATATAATTTGGATCAATTATTTCTTGGCTGCTCTCTTGCAGGACAATTTGAAATGAAACTTTGTGTTCGCCTTCCATTTTGCCTGAAATTTGGATAAAAAAAATATATATTAGTAGAGATAGGGCACTGTTGGGATTAATTTTAGATAGGCAGTTTTTATCAGTGAATTTATCTTTGGGCAGTGTATAGTATCAGAGTGGAAGTAGGAATATAAAAAAGTGTATGTGATTTAACGTAAGTAAATTCATAATTATACAAGAGAAGCCTAACTCCATCCATAACTATAACAGAGAAGTCTATCTAAATCTATAACTACTACAGAGGGATAGTATATAACTATCAGAAAAAGTTTACCATATTAACTTATAGTGCACAATATACTTCAGTTTTTAAAATAACAACTTACCTTTACAAAGAAGTTGAAGTGATTAGTGAAAATCCAATTGAAATGTACACCAGGAAGTAGTAGTCAAAATGGCTGTGTTCCCTTCTCTTCCTTTAAATATATTCAGGTATATAACGAATCAAATGTCAGGTAAAAAAAAGTAGAAAATGAAAGTAACATTTTCATTGGTTGTCAATTCCAACACTTCAGATGTGTTTTGTGAAGTAATTTACCTCACGGTATTTAGAGAGGTCTACAGGCTAAATGACTAAATGGAATTTCAATCAAATTTGTGAAAATGATAGGGATTGGTATGTAGTATGAGCTAATCTATATTTGGTGAGAGTGTCTCCAGTCGTTTTTCTGTAAATTACTTTCCCACCTTTTTTGATGGTGCGCTTCCAGGGAGCGACCCGGTACGCGAACTGGCGAGCGCCCCGGTACGCGAACCTGAAGCGTAACGGGAGTCCACCATTTTGTGTTTCGGTCGACTTAAGATACAAGATGGAGGGCAAATAATGTTCAGAATGGGTAGAAGGGGGCACGGTAGACTTATCTTGACCCCCTAGGTTTTCTGAGGGTGGCTGAGGAGGCTTATATCTGCGAAAATTATTATTTTTTTTTTAAATTTCGCGAGGTTAGCTTCCGGTTCGCGTACCGGGTAGCGCCCCGGGGAGCGTACTTTGTTGAAAATTAGTGAAAAAAGTTAGAGAAAAATAATAATTGTGAGTGATCAGATGTAGGGTAGCTCTGAGAAGAGCTTTTGGGTTTGTGGTACATTTAGGTACTTATAAGTAGGTACCAATGCACAGTCTTAAATTCAGAATGAAAATTCTGTTGCCCTCATCTGAGAAGTGAACTCCATCTCCTCTGTAGATATCTTGCATGGAGAAACGCAAGTTATTGTTGTACATGGAGCCCATTCCATGGTCTCTCATGTAAGCTGAAACAGATTTGTTTACATGCTTCCTCGACTTCTCAATTTGTGGACAAAATTGGTTTGACCACCTCCATTTCTGTCTTTGGCATATATTTGAATATACCAAGGCAGTTTGAGGAAAAAGTGCCATCAATTGCTCAAAGGTGTCCTTTAAAAGCATTTCCAGACCTACCCCAGTCAAAGTGCCCAAATCATTACCTCCACAGTGCACAATTAACAGGTCAGGTTTTGGCAAATGCATAAAGGTTTTCACCAATGGTATCAATTGGTGACATTTTAATCCTCTGTGGCCAAACCACTTAATTTCCACATCTTGTAAATTGAGGTTAGGTAAATTTCTGTTCTCAGCATACCTCTGAGCCCAATAGATGTAACTATGTCCAACAATCCAGACAGAAAACATGGTGAGAGAAGGTTCTGCTGCAGTCAGATGAAGTGTGGCAATGAAATGGCAGTTGAAAAAATAAGAGTTTAAAATGAAAAAAATTGTGGAGTTTCTGTGTTAATGAAGCAGTAACAGTGATTGGTTGATTTTGATTGCTGAAAACAGAAAGTTAGGGTGCATGGATGAGTTCTTTGAAAGATGTATTTTGAATGGTCAATAAAAAATCATTAAATGAAAGATTGCACTGGATATGCAGGTGCACTGAGAGTTCAGAGTTCAATTGAAACATTGTTGTGTGAACTTGCAAACACCAGAAGTCTTCCAAGAGGTGGTTGCTATGCAAAAAAGGCAGAGAGGGCAGAGGGGGGAAGGGTTTTGATTTGAAAAATGTGAGGGAAGAGTTTTGATTGGGTGACATGAGAGATATGTGTGAAGAATTACAGCATTTCTGTGCTTTTGATAGCTGCAGACTCTGGAGTGCATACCTTTTGCTCTGCTGAAGACAAATTGGTGTGTTTCTGAGACTGTTTTGAAACTCATAAAGTATTTGCTAAGGTGAGAAAAGATTTCTTTAATTTAGATAGAGAATAGTGTGCTTTAAGGAGAAAATTATGAAGAAAGTTGTGTTTTTAAAATGTTGCTTTGTCTCAAGTGTTTTACAAATAGATTTTGTTTCTTTGAGAAATTGTAATTGGAGAAAATGTGAAGTATTAGTACTGACAGGGTGTTTTTGTGCATAGGAGCTGTGGAGTGTTTTCAAATTATGACTTGAAAATCGTTTTTGAGGAAAAGGAATGGTTTTAAAATTTATGACAAGGACATAATGGTGTATGCTTCTTTATAAGGCATTTGAGTGTCTCTGATGTTATTTTTCCCATTTTAATGTAAGACCTTTCCCTGTGGAGCAAATTCCTTGTAAATATGCTCCCACCTGTGCATGGCAAATTTAGATTTTGATTGTTTGCGTTACATAGCCATGTTAAAAGTGACCCAAACATGCTGCAAAGGCAATCAAAAAACGCTTTCATGTGTCTTAAGGACATTTTAAGTCATTTCCCCATGTGGAGTGTTTTCAAATTATGACTTGAAAATCGTTTTTGAGGAAAAGGAATGGTTTTAAAATTTATGACAAGGCCATAATGGTGTATGCTTCTTTATAAGGCATTTCAGTGTCTCTGATGTTATTTTTCCCATATTAAATTAAAAGACCTTTCCCCGTGGAGCAAATTCCTTGTAAATATGCTCCCACCTGTGCATGGTAAATTTAGATTTTGATTGTTTGAGTTACATAGCCATGTTAAAAGTGACCCAAAAATGCTGCAAAGGCTTTAAAAAAAACGCTTTCATGTGTCTTAAGGACATTTTAAGTCATTTCCCCATGTGCAGTGTTTTGAAATTATGACTTGAAAATCGTTTTTGAGGTAAAGGAATGCTTTTAAAATTTATGACAAGGACATAATGGTGTATGCTTCTTTATAAGGCATTTTAGTGTCTCTGATGTTATTTTTCCCATATTAAATTAAAAGACCTTTCCCCGTGGTGCAAATTCCTTGTAAATATGCTCCCACCTGTGCTTGGCAAATTTAGATTTTGATTGTTTGAGTTACATAGCCATGTTAAAAGTGACCCAAAAAAGTTGCAAAGGCTTTAAAAAAACACTTTCATGTGTCTTAAGGACATTTTAAGTCATTTCCCCGTGGGCAGTGTTTTCAAATTATGACTTGAAAATCGTTTTTGAGGTAAAGGAATGTTTTTAAAATTTATGTGCGCCATATGCCCCCAAATTTCTTTTTCAGGAGTGCAGCAGGGTGTTCTTGAGACACCCCTGCACCCTTGGAAAAATTCCTAATTTGCGATTAGCTAATTGCTAATCGCAAATTGCACCTTCATTCCTATGGGCCTCCTGGCCCATGGAAATGAATGGGTAATTTGCAATTAGCAATTTGCTCATCGCAAATTAGGAATGGTAAAGAATCGCTATTTATTCCTTAAAATTTGCTATTTAGGAAATGCAAAATAGTTTGATGATACATATGGCGGTTCATCTCTAACAAGATAAGAAGCTTAGGGATAGATTTATGATGACTGGCGCAATGAAGTGGACATCACTTACTTCATTGGTAGGCCTTTACATGTATTATCTCCTCTGTATTCTTCAACAAGCGTAACTTTGATCTGCAACCCTGAGTAGGCCTCACCTTAAACAAACCTCTGGATAGGCCACACCTTATCGTCATCCTGAATTAATCATTTAAAATGCTAGGGACAGATTTATGATAGGTGTATGCCTCTTTTGCGCCACTGTGCGTCACTTTTGTGATGCAGCGGCGGTGCAAAAGATTTGCTATGAGGCGACAAAATTACAAATTGATGCATTTAGGCAGATGTGTCATGCTGTAAAAAAAACGTGCCACATGAAACCGATGCAGCAGTGATGCAAAAGATGCACCATGTTGCAAGACAGGCCTCACTTGGGGCCATATGTATCAAGCTAATTAGCATTCGCAAAGGCCGAAATTCTGCGAATTTCGGCCTTTGCGAATGCTAATTAGACAAATGGTATGTATCAAACAAGTTTGATGCAAAATAAGGAATAGCAAAATTTGCTATTCCTTATTTTGCGATTGCACTTAAGGATTTGCAAATTTTGCGATTTCTTAAATGCAATGTATCAAACAAAAAATATGCAAAAAATGCCATTAAGGATTTGCAAATTACCATCAACTTCTAGTTGGTGGTAATTTGCAAATTCTTTTCAAAAAGCTTTTTTTCCAAAAAACAAAAGGTGCCATATGACGCCCATACATGCCCTTAGGGCATGTATGTGCGCCATATGCCCCCAAATTTCTTTTTCAGGGGTGCAGCAGGGTGTTCTTGAGACACCCCTGCACCCTTGGAAAAATTCCTAATTTGCGATTAGCTAATTGCTAATCGCAAATTGCACCTTCATTCCTATGGGCCTCCTGGCCCATGGAAATGAATGGGTAATTTGCAATTAGCAATTTGCTCATCGCAAATTAGGAATGGTAAAGAATCGCTATTTAATACCGATTTTGTACATACATACCGTTTTGCATTTCCTAAATAACGATTCGCTATTTAGGAAATGCAAAATAGTTTGATGATACATATGGCGGTTCATCTCCAACAAGATAAGAAGCTTAGGGATAGATTTATGATGACTGGCGCATCACCAGGGATGTGCCAGTCATCCTGCGCCGCTGTTCCACCACCCATGGTGTGCTGCATTTACAATGCGGTGCACCATGGGGCAAAAACGGCACAGATGCGTGATGCATCTGTGCCGTAAAGGTGGCGCATTGCTGGAGTTGTATCGCAAGTGCGATGCAGCTCCAGCAAGGCTCAGGGGTGCCCCATCTCCACAATGCTGCGTCAAGACCTATGCCTGCTTCAAGCAGGCGCAGGGTTTTGACGCAGCTTTGTCCTATCTGATTGTAAATGCGGCACACCATGGGTGGCAGAGCAGCGGTGCACGTTAACTGGTGCATCCCTGGGGATGTGCCAGTTAACATAAATCTGCCCCTTTACATTTAAGTATGTGCAGGGGATACAGAGTCGGTGAGGCTTATCCAAGGTTAAGAAGAGATGAGTCCTGTTCACTGAAAAATTGGACATAGGCTTCACCTCCTCAGCATCGCTGGACATGGCTAAATAATAGCTGCAAAATGTTACTCTTGTTAAACAATTTTACTATTATAATCTCTGAGATTTGTCTCTTACTCTGCAACATCTCATTGTTGTTATCTTTCTTTAAAGATAAAGACAACATCAACATGAGCGACAATCAGCAATCAGTTGATTTCGACCTCATCATTGAACTCGTAATTGAAACATCAGTGGATGTTGATCCCTAGGATGATTTAAATCCTGAGGATGAAGAAGAACGTGATGAGGATGCAGATTTGTCAGAATTGTATGACATAGGATGGGAAGCTGACGTGCTTGAGCCTATGGAACTATAAACATTTATTTCAAAAATGTATAATAAATGAAAAGTAAAAATGTAAACCGTTTCATTTAAAAATAAAGACACCTTCAAAAACAGGTTATGTGTAGTGTCTTCAATAAAATATTAAAATATGCTCATAAAATTAGATCAGATTCACATATAAAACAGCACAGGTAAAATGAATATAAATTCCATTTCTTTTCTGCTATTTCTGTATTCTAAATTTGCCAAGCACTAAAAAATATTCTATGTAAAAATGTCAAGTAGTGTGTTAAGTTTTTGATGACTGTTATTGATTTACTGTTTGGTAATAGTGGTTAATAACATTTTTTATTATATTTTACCACAGATTCAACTGCAGATCATTTCAAGATTTCAGCATGCCAACCAAAGAAAGACTGAGAAAGGCTGCAAAACGTCAAAGACAGCAGGTCAATGAAAAAAAGCAGCAGTCCTCTAACAAAAAGATTTGTCAAGTCACCAAGAAAGCACCGGGTAAGAGTACAAAAACATTCATAAGAAATATCTGTAGTAAAAAAAATATTACTACAGAAAATGTTTCAGTCCAGAAAAAGAGAAGCAATTTAAACGGAAAGGAAAGGCCAATGAAAAATGTTACTGCTAGAGCAAGAGATAACTCTGTGCATGATAGTAGAAGGAAACAACAGTTTAGGGACATTCGTAAACGAATGTTCCGCAACAGGATAATTGGCAATTTGTTAAAAAATATTAAGAAAGGTCAACAGAAAGTGTTTTTTTATAAGAGAAAAAAAATAGTTGAGAAAGTTATTGATCAGGCATTTGAAATTAAACGTAAGTTATTTATTTTGATAATCAATAGAATTAGGAAGCTAAACAAGGCAATTTATGATTTCAAAAGAAATAGTAGATGGAAGAGAATAGTTAATCGTAGTAATTTTTGTGAAGTTTTTTCTGGAGAATGGATGCATAGTTCAAGCTGTGAGGCATTTGTTAATGAGGAGAGTTATTTCCAGGATAATGATTTGGTGCATGCAGTTGACACCAGTGGTCGAGCTTATGAAGTGAAAGATGGTTGTCCAGTTGAAAAAGAAAAACTTGTGACAACAGAGTCAGAAGAGGTGTTAGGTAATGAGGTTTTAGGAAGACGTCTTAAGGGTCCTGTGTACACCTGGAAGTGTAGTAGTATTTGCAGTGTGCGACAGGATTCCATCAATTTGCTTTGTGATTTTGTACGGTCATTTAATAAGAAAAGTTTGAAGCAGAAAATGAAGTTGTTGCAAGAATTAGATCCTTGCAGAGTGAGAGAAGTGACAGGTTTGCATGGTCATTCACTGGCTTGTCTTTCCAGGAGAGTATGCCAGAGTGTTTTTCATCATTTCAGGATGCTAGCAGTGCATCATAATAAAGTGAGGAAATTAGTTAGAATGTTGTATTATGCTAAGAGTCCAGCAATTATGCTTAAACAATTATGCGCTGCTCTTTTGCATGGTTCTGAAATAGATGTGAAGAATATATGTGAAGAAATTGAGTTTTGTTACTTTGGAAGTAAAGAGGAGAATGTTGAAATTGACCAAGAAGAAGAGGGTAATGTGGAAGATAGTGTACAGGTTTCCAGTACAGATAATTTCCAGAGGGAAATTGCGACGTTTCAGGTGAAATCAAGTGAGAGGCCAAATTTCACTTGTGTGTGTTGTCGACGCACTTATTATAAGAATCAGACTAAGTTAGTGGATTTATATGCAAAAAGTGAAAGGGAAAATAATAGTGAATGGAAGGATTTCACAACATACTTGATGGTAGAAAATTGTTTTGATTTGGGATTGGATCAACGTGTGTGTACTTATTGTTGTAACAAATTAAATCAAAACCAGATGCCTGCTAGAGCAGTTCATAATAATCTGGAATTGGTTGAGATTCCTTCTGAATTGAAGGATTTAAATACTTATGAATCTATTTTGATTCAAAGTATCCATCCCTTTCAGGCTATTGTAAGAATGGAGCCAAAGACAGGGAAATTGCCTCCATCAGATTTACAGAGAGGATTAAAGGGAAGAGTTGTTTATTTGCCTCTAGATTTGAAGAAAAACATTAACACAATTGGAGTAGAAAAAGTGGAAGAGGAACCTCTGGTTATCTTAGTTAATGGGGTTCCGACAAAGAATAAGAAAATATGGCAAGATTTAGTGGATGTTAGGAAAGTTAAAAAGGCAACATTGTATTTGAAAAAAAATAATAAATACTATAAGAATGTATATGTTGCAGAAGAGGAAGTAAGTGAGGAAGAGGATAGCGATTTGTGTGCTGGTCAAATTGAGAAAGTAGAACCCTGTACTAGTGAAGAAATATATGAACATTATAGTGTTCATCCTTTGCATTCCAAGGAAGTCATGGGGAATGCTATTGAGTTGTTTCAAATGAAACAAGCCAAAAGGGGAGTCCCATTAGTGTTTGGGAGGAAAGTTTGGAAGCTCGGTGTTTCCCACAGCTTTTTCCAACAGGTCAGGGAGGAAGATATGATGAGCGACCTCATCAAATTCCTGCTTCTGAATACCGGACTTTGCGATTGTATGCAGGAGATGCTAGGTTTCGACAATGCATTCCCTATTTGTTTCATCTCCTGTTTGAAAGCGATCTGTCTGGACTGTCATATGCAGTGAACCACATCTTGAAAAGTGGTATACACATGCAAAACATCTCGGCAAGTGACTTTATGGATAAAGTCAATGTCCAAGACAGTATTTTGGATTCTCACCTGATTAATCTCATGGCGTGTCAGCGTGGTACTAATGAGTACTGGTACCGTCGTCATGGTGATTTAAAATGTATGCTGAGGAACTTAGGAACTCCCACATGGTTCCTCACTCTGAGCTGTGCCGAGTATGGCTGGGAAGACTTACTTGAATTTCTACGAGAGGCAAATGGAAACATCGAAAACATCGAATTCAAGACACCCGGAGAACTGTGCTCTTTGGATCCAGTCAATGTATGCAGGTACTTCAATCATAGATTTGAAGCTATGATGTCTTTCATCATGAATAAGAAGAATCCACCTCTTGGAGAGGTGTTGGATTTCTTCTGGAGAAAGGAGTACCAAGCAAGAGGTGCTCCTCATATACATATGCTGCTGTGGATCAAGGATGCACCTAAATTTGGAACGGATCCAGAAGACTCAGTGATGAGTTTCATACAACAGTATTCTACGTGAGCTGTTCCAAACGCAAAGGAGAAGAAAAGCCTAAGAGAAAAAGTTCTACGTTTCCAAAGCCATCGATGTGGAAAGTACTGTCGTCGTAAATTCCGAAACAAGGACAAGTTCTACACCAAATGTCGTTTCGGCTTTCCACGACCGGTGATTTCTAAAGGAAGAGTAAACAGTTTGATGTCTTCGCTGCGACATAATGTGATGAAGAAATCACCTAAAAACACATACAATTTGAAGAGGAACGAAGAGTCCAAGTACATCAACGACTACAACCCGGTGATTTTGTCCATGTGGAATGCTAACATGGATATACAGTTTGTGGCTGATAACTGTATGGCTGTGGCTCGGTATGTGACATCTTACATCACCAAAAAAGAGAAGACAGAATTGAAGGATATGTGGGAGGACATTTCCCATGAAAAGAGCCTCAGTAAGAAGTTGTACAGTTTCAGTCTGAAGATGTTGTCGCATCGAGAAATCGGAGCTTACGAATGTTCTGACCGGTTGTCTTCAGCAAGTCTCTATGCCAAATCCAGGAGTATCGTTTGGGCGAGTCTTGGTCTTGCTGCAACGCATAATCGAGTTCTGAAACCTGTGCGGGAAATTGAGTATTTGGCGGAAAAGGAGCCAAACAGTACCGACATTTTGAAGACCAACATGTTGGATACATATTATCCAAATCAAAGCAGTCACCTCGAGAATGTTTGTCTGTATGAGGTTCTTCAAAATTACATATTCAAGAGGAACATCAAAGAAGATACTGAGAAAGGAGTGTATGCTGTAATAGGAAGTGAGGGATGTCTGGTCAAGCAAAGAAAATGGCACTTGGTAAACCATCGAAAATTGAGTGGCGAATCTCCTGAAAAAAAGGAGTTTTTCTATTTAGCACTTTTGCAACTTTTCAAGCCTTGGCGTGCAGAAGAGGAACTGCTTGGAGATTTCCTCTGTTACGAAGACTCTTTCAATGCTGCCAAGGAGACCATAGAATGTCCTGCTTTTCCCAAATATGTAGAAATGTTGAATGCGGAAATTGAGCAGGAAGCAACGATTGCAGCCGAGATTGCCAGAGACAGTTCTCAGGACAGTCAGAGTTCTGCTTCATTGAGTCAGGATCCACTAGGAGGACCTGTTATCGAAAATGAAGCTGCCACTGCTATGAATGAAGTGGAAAGAGCCATGGCACATGCTCAGGAGGATGCGGTTAACTTAGAAGAGTTGGAAAGACAACTCAACGTTGAGCAGAGGAAAATATATGACGAAGTTACCATGCTAATTGATCATGGATTAAGTCATGAGAAGAAAGAGTGCTCATGTACGTCGTTGAAGCCTGTCCGACTGTACGTGAGTTGAGAAGCGGGAACTGGAAAAAGTTTCCTTATTAAAGCAATTTCATGTTATTTGCAGGAAAGGACTGAGTCATCGCTGTCTTGTGTTGTCACCGCTCCAACTGGACTGGCAGCACATAACATTAAAGGGATTACTTTACATCGTTTACTGATGCTGCCAGTGGAGCATGACAACAAATTACAATATCACAAGCTATCTGGAGATGCTTGTTGTGAAGTTTCAAGAATCTTGAGGAAAATGAAACTTCTTATCATTGACGAAGTAAGCATGGTTTCCAATGTTATGCTTGCCTTTGTGCATTTGAGAATGCAAGAAGTTCTCAAAACAGAGTATGATGTGTTATTTGGTGGCAAACACATTTTTTTTTTGGAGATCTTTTGCAGCTGACACCAGTGAAAGGGCAACCTGTGTTCAAAATGCTCACGCATGAAGATACCAGGAAGTGCCTAGGGAGCATTGGCAACGTCAATATATGGTTAAACTTCAATTATGCTGAACTGCATGAAAATATGTGTCAGGCGAAGGATGAAGTTTACAAGACTATTCTACAAGATGTTAGAATTGGAAAAGTGACCGAGCATGGGAAAGAAGCTTTACATGCACGATTACTGTCAAATTTATATCCAGAACAAGATGTTGTGCCTGAGAATATTTTTCAGAAAATTACTGAGAAGAAATCTGGAATATGTTTGATGCCAACTCTTGCAGAATGTGCCAAATTCAACAACAAAATGTTGCATTTAGAAAAGCAAGAGATTGTGAAACTGGAAGCTATTGACAGAGTAGAGCATGTGGGATCAACAATTATTTTGTCTGAGAATTTGAAAACAAAATTGGATTCATTAGAGAAGACTATATCTAAAACTGCAGGTTTTGAAAAGACTCTGAATGTGTGCTTGAACTGCCGTATAATTTTAAGAAGGAATTTACATGTTGAAAGAGGTCTGGTAAATGGATCAATGGGTAATGTTGTTGATTTTGTAAAATACAGAAATAGAGATGGAATTGAATTTTTAAAAATTAAATTTGATGGCATTGAGGAAGTACAGCTAATTGGTCGTTGTTCTGCTAGATTTTTGCTTGTAAAAGACTTATATGTTCGCCATAAGCAGTTTCCTGTTTGCTTGGCATATGCGGTGACAATCCATAAATCGCAAGGTTTAAGTGTAGACAGTGCATTGGTGAATATTGGCAGTTCTGTGTTCAAGGGTATGGCATATGTGGCATTGTCACAAGTTAGAACTTTATCGGGATTGTACTTGATTGAGTGTGATGTCACAAACATTTGTGCGGATCTAGATTGTGTTAAGGAATACAATAGGTTAAGAAGAGAGTATGCGCCACATTTGCCTCAATATCCTTTGTTAGAGAAACGTGTGGTAGGCCGGAAACGAAGAAATGTGACCAATACTGGGGAGGTTGTAGCAAAAAGACGAAAAGTCGATGAACCTGAAATTATAAGCAGAAACAAAAAGGATTCTGTTGAAGATGTTGTTGGTTTTCAATTTGAAAACAGTTCTGGTGTCAACTGCTATGCTAATGTAGTGGTTAATGTTTTGTTTTCTCTAGAAAATGTAAAAGAAGAGATTGTGGTCAATTCTGATCAAAGATTTTGCAGTTTGTTAAATTCTGTGTTAGAGAAATGTAGCACTGATAGAACAAAAATAGAAAGTGTGTCTGAAATTCGAAATCTGTTAGACAGATGTTCAGGCCAAACACAATTCTCTCAAAATATTCAGCAAGAATGTCAGGAGTTTTTAATGTATATGCTTGATGTATTGCATGCTGAAGGTGTAGATGTAGATCATCTGTTTGGGCTTTCTTATCAATGGCAGCATGACTGCGAGAACTGTAGGGTATCAAGTACTACTAGTGTAGACTCAGAAACATTTATATATTTAACTTTGCCAGACAGTAAATCAGTCTCTTTTAATAAACTAGTAAAAGCAGCTGATCACAACATGGAGTGTAGCCAATGTAAATCTGAAATGATGTCCACATTATTTATACGAACATATGGCCAGTATGTTATTTTAATGTTCCAACGATGTAGGCCTGATGGAACAAAATTGACAACTTTAATTAAAAATGTTGTGGCTTCACAGTTGTCAATATCAGGAAGGACTTTTGTAACTGCAGCAATTATATATCATGACGGTCCTTCAACAACATCAGGACATTACGCAGCTTATTTGAAGTCTAGAAATGGCTGGTCATTCTGCAATGATTCTGTTTTAATTTTCAAAAAAAAATTGCCGTATGACCTTAAAAACTCTTACCTGGTGTTTTTAAAACCAAAATTTTAGGGAAAGAATCTCGGGATGTGCTCTGAGGAATTTCAAGAAGTTCTAATGGCTCCTACACGATTTGGCCTTGAGGATAAGTGTAGTACAGAGACATAACTTCTTACCATAACACTGGACGTCATGGAGAAATAACTGCACTTTGAATGAATTCAGAAAAACTGTTTCTTTTTATAAGCAAATTGAAGCAGCCAATCAAAACATGGAGTAGAGGGAATGTAAGTCTGCAATGCTGTCTACTGTTTTATATTGCTTTGTGATTAAAAGTGATGTAGAGAATTAAATAATTGTAGTAGTCATAGAGATAGTGTAAGTCTGCTTCATAGTAAGCAGGATCAGTGTCATAGGAAATGTAGAACATGACTGAGCAAGAAGGGGAAGATATTACTAGTCCAGGATTGTGAAAATGAACTTCAACATTTTAATTGTGAAAGTTGCGGAAATACAACATGACGGGATTGGCTTACAAGAATTCTAAGAGTTATAAATGGCTCTGACATGATTTGGCCTTGTGGAAACGTGTGGTAGAGAGCAAGAAGTCATTTATTGTATGTAACATGTTTTTCAAAACGATGGAGGTTTTCTTTCAGAAAGTGGCGGTCTGAAAGTAATAACAGCACAACAGAGTGTAAGCTGTTCATAGGACATCCTTCGACGTCATGGAAAGTAAGTTAACTTTAAGGAGTTCTGAATTCTGATTTGTTATGTTGTATGGGTTTTTTAAACACAATCATTTTGATTGTGTTTTTTTTTCCCCGCTGTTATATGATGAATACCTTCAAGTCACTGTTTTTAGTGAAATTTGATACATTCTGAGAACAGCAAAAATAAACCATTTAACATGTATAATTAATTCTGTACTGTTTGCATTTATGATGTACATTTAGAACTGTGTAGGAGGCATGGAGAAGGAGAGGCTTCTGTAAGTGTCAAAGTTGTTGCATACAGTGCTCATATTCTACGTAGTCTTTCATATGATAGACTACATTTCCACAATGAGATACCTAAGCAAAGGAAACACAGGTGATATGATTGTGCAATGAGCAAAAAAAATTGCACGTTTTTCAATTATATTACCTGTGTTTCCTAACATTACACATCACATTGTGTAGATGAGGTTTAGGCCTGTTCCTGGAGACAGAGGAGGTCTGGCATTTGTTCAAGAGTGCAGTGGACATGACTCACTTCGTTGGTAGGCCTCCACATGTATTATCTCCTCTGTATTCTTCAACAAACCTAAATTCCATCTGCAACCCTGAGTAGGACTTACCTGAAACAAATCTGTGGATAGGTTACACCTTATTGGCATCTTGAAACAATCATTTAAAATGTTAGGGTCAGATTTATGGTGGCCGTGCGCCTCTTTTGCTCCATTGTGGGTCACTTTTGTGTAAAAGATGCACCATGTTGCAAGATAGGTTTCAGTTCATCTCCAGCAAGATACCATCAGTTTAAAATGTATATAATTAGCACTGTGTAGGGGGCATGCAGAAGCTGAAGCTTTTGTAAGTGTCAAAGTTGTTGCATGCAGTGCTGCACTTCTGGGTACTGTTTAATATGCTGCACTACATCTGCACTATGAGATACCTAAGCAAAGGCAACACAGGTGATGTGATTGTGAAATGAGGAAAAGAAACTCCACATTTTTCAATTACATCACCTGTGTTTCCTAAGTTTACGAATGACATTGTGCAGATGAAGTTTAGGTCTGTCCACGGACACAGAAGAGGTCTGGCCGGTGTTCAAGAGTGAAGTGGACATGACTTACTTCATTGGTAGGCCTTCACATGTATTATCTCCTCTGTATTCTTCAACAAGCATAAATTTGATATGCAATCCTGAGTAGGCCTCACCTTAAACAAACCTCTGGAGAGGCCACACCTTATCGTCATCCTGAATCAATCATTTCAAATGTTAGGGACAGATTTATGATAGGTGTATGCCTCTTTTGCGCCACTGTGCGTCACTTTTGTGATGCAGCGGCGGTGCAAAAGATTTGCTATGAGGCGACAAAATTACAAATTGATGCATCTAGGCAGATGTGTCATGCTGTAAAAAACCCGTGCCACATGAAACCGATGCAGCAGTGATGCAAAAGATGCACCATGTTGCAAGACAGGCCTGACTTCATCTCCAACAAGATAAGAAGCTAAGTCTTCTGTAAATGTCAAAATTGTTGTATATACTGCTCAACTTCTATGTACTCTTTGATATGCTAGACTCCATCTGCACTATGAGATACCTAACCAAAGGCAACACAGGTGATGTGATTGTGAAATGAGGAAAAGAAACTCCACATTTTTTAATTACATCACCTGTGTTTCCTAAGTTTACGAATGACATTGTGCAGATGAAGTTTAGGTCTGTCCACGGACACAGAAGAGGTCTGGCCTTTGTTCAAGAGTGAAGTGGACATGACTTACTTCATTGGTAGGCCTTCACATGTATTATGTCCTCTGTTCTCTTCAACAACTCGAAATTTCATTTGGAACCCTGAGTAGGCCTCACCTCAAACAAACCTCTGGATAGGACACATCTTATTGGCATCCTGAAACAATCATTTAAAATGTTAGTGTCTTGCGACACTTTTGTGAGACAACAGCAGTGCAAAAGATGCACCATGTTTTAAGATAGGCCTCACTTCATCTGCATCAAGATACTGTTAGTTTAAAATGTATATCTTTAGGACTGTGTAGGGGGCCTGGAGAAGCAGAAGCTCCTGTAAGTGTCAAAGTTGTTGAAAAACTGTTTGTCCTTCAATCTTTTCCCTTGTCTTTTCTAATTTTTAAATACATGTTTTAATATTTTTCAAATGTTTGTTCTCTCTTTCACAGATTGAAAGTATAAAAACAAAAAGTGAGTAAGTTAACGACAATTATAAGGTAAATGTTTTGTACTCTTTTCGTTACATTTCTATCACATTCACCTACTAGTAGTTCGACAGCTTCATTTCTTTAACCCTCAGTTTCCTGCCTTTGCTACTTCCCTCATTCCTTTCTCTATTACCTACTTACTCTACTCCTTCCACTCCTTTTCTCAGTCCCTCTCTTCTCATAGTTCCTCACTCTTGTTCACTCACTCCGTCTCTATTACTCTTAGTGTCTTTGACTGATCACTCTTTCACTACTTGTTCATTATGCTTTTTCTGTGTAGTTGAAGCACACTGAGGGGCATATTATGAACACAGCCAATACAATTATTGCTGTTTTTATTGGCAGAAAACTGTTGCAAAAGTGGTTTTAGCGGCAGTTTTCCGCCGCAAAAGCGGCTTTAGCGACACATTTCTGCCGATAAAAGCTGCAAAACTTTTATTGCCTATGTTGATGATATGGCTCTATGTTATTTACATTTCTTTGCTGTTTCAATTAATCTTTTTCTGTTATTTTTTCTTTTCTGTTTTCTGTTTTTTCTCTCTGTTATTCCACATGTTTTAATCTTATTTTGAACATTCACTCACATTCTCCAAGAAACTCTTCTTTGTTATTGTTCTACTCTCTTTTTTTTCTTTCACTTCCTTATCTATTTTGTTTTGTTTTTCACAATTATACCCTCTTCCATCTTTTCTTCGGTAAATAGATCTATTAAACAGTATCTCTGGTTTACTCCCTACAGCTGTCTTTCTTTTAACATTACTCTCTGTTTACTTCCCTTATACTTACTCTTCTTTTTTTTTTTTTTTGGTTCGCTCCCGGTTCGCGAACCGGGAAGCGAACGGGGAAGCGAACTAAAAGAAATAGAGCTTGCCAGAGTGCTAAACATTCTAGCAATTTTTTTTTGAAAGGGGAGGTAGTTCTGAAAAGAACTTTTTTTTAATGTTTTTGTTGTTTTATATTTTTTTTTATTTTTCTGAACATTTTTTGTTTTTTTTGTATTTTTTGAACAGTTTTATGTTTTTTTTTGTTTTTGATGGAGGGGAAACAACAAAAAACAGGCATTGAAAAGGGCTCAACAGGAGCAAAAAAAAAATTACTGTCTGGGGCGGTTAGGGCAATTGTGATTTTCATAAGCTAGGTTGATTAAGTTAATGCTCATGTTACCACATGACAGCAATGCACCGCAATACAAACAGGTAAATTTGATATGAACAAAGTTCTCCTGAATGTTTGGCACGGTTTCCCGTGCCTCTGCTCCTGTCAACGATATCTGTGATGTTGACCTGGCCACAGGAGTTGTTGTTGGGTTATCCTGCAGGTCACGCATCTCTGCTTGGCTGTAGTTCAATGGATGCCACCTGCTCATGTGACGATGCATGGTATAGTTACCGAAGCTATACTTTTTATATCAGTGCCTCTAGATAACTGGTCTTTACAAATGAGGCAGGTGACATACCTAGCATTTACTTTCTTCTGCCCTCGAGGGATTGAAAAAAACTGCCAAATAAAACTGGCTTTCCGATGGGAAACCCGGGGCACCTCTTGTAAGAACTGTGGTCCTTCTGTCTCCTCTTCCTCTAGTTCATCCTCTTCCTCCTCTGTGTTGCTGATGAACTGGGGAGGTGGTCCTCTCTTCCCATGAGGAGGTGGAGGTGGTGGTGGGGGTGCACCAGCTGAAGCAACTAATGAAGCCATTGCTCAACTATCAAAAAGGGTCTTCCTCTCACAAAGATGAAAGTCAGAGTGAGGAAAGAAGGAGGGGTTTTCATCATTTGGGAAAAACAATAGTTCTAAACCAATGAAAAGTGTTATTTTTAGGTCACCTGACCTAGCCTTACATCATTATGAAACCAAAAGTGAAATGAACCAATGAAAAGTTTTATTAACAAGTCACATGACCTCTTACGCTTAAGTTACGCGCTGCGGAACGCGCCCCGGATCCCTTCCGGGTCGCTGCGCTTCGCGCCTCGGTTCCCGCTCCGGAGCACTTTCGGGTGCGCTAACGCGGCGCGTCATAAGACGCATTACGCGGCAACGCGATACGTCGCGCTTTCGCGACGTGCCGCGGATCGCTTCCGGGGAGCTGCGCTTCGCGTCTCAGTTCGCGTACCGGAGCACTTCCGGGTGCGCTAACGCGGCACGTCATAAGACGCATTACGCGACAACGTGATACGTCGCGCTTCCGCGACGCGTCACGATGTTGATTTCTAACGCGGCAGTTGCGCAAACGGAACGTTTACCGGTTCGCGGACTGGGTCGCGGCATCAAGATGAGCTAACGGGAAGCTTCCCGGTTCGCGAACCGGGAGCGAAGAAAAAAAAATATTTAAAAAAAAATTATTAATAAACATATAAAATATATTTTTGGATTTAAAGAAGAATACATTTTACAGCTACAGATATTAGCTTTTAAAAAACCAATGAAATTCACTGAAAAAACCATAGGTTATAGACCATATATAGTTAGGAATTAGCATTTACAAAACCTTGAAAATTCACTGAAAAAACCATAGGTTATAGACCATATATAGTTAGGAATTAGCATTTAAAAAAACTTATTTTACTCACACAAAACCATTGAAATTCCATATATAGTTAGTTGTACTAACTATATATCGCGCACCCGCAATCCACTGCTGATCATGTCACATATTACATCATTCATGACATGGTCAGTGACATCACTGATGACATCACTGATGACAACATCCAGTGACTGTATGTTTCTGTAAAGTTAAAATATGTCTTACATATTGAAGAATGAGTGGATGTATAAGTGTCTGAACAAAGGATTTAGTAGGTGCATGACTGACTGTATGAGTGAGTGATTAAATGTGTCTCACTGAGTGCATGGGTTAGTGACTAAACTGTATTAATTTGTGCATCATTATGTCTGTTGTTCTGTAAACTGCTGCATGTGTTGATCAGTAGCTATATGATTAACTATATGGGTTATTGATTGGTTGCCCAAGTATTTGTATGGGAGACTGAGAGTGTTTATGGGTGGCTGGGAGGTGTATGACTCTCTGCATAGATGTGTGAGCAGTTGATTCACTAGGTGTATGGGTTCAAAAGTGCATGTGGAAACATCTGTATGGGCGGTTGACTGTGTGCATGAGTGCATTGGTGAGTGAATGGATATCTCAGTGCTACATGTCAAAGTAAGTACATATGTAAAACACAGTACATGTGAGAGTTGACATATATAAATAACTGTGCATAAGAGCCAGTGAATGTGTGAGTGGCTGTATGGATCATTGTGAACTTGTATCCAGGATTGTATAAGTGAGTAAATATGTGTTAGTATATGTTTCAATAAGTAAGGTGTGTATAACTGTATAGTTGAGGAAATGGAGGTGTGATTGATTCTTTGCATGACTGACTAGGTGTGTGAGTAACTCCATGGATGAGTGACAGTCTGTGAGTGTCTGTTTTCACTGAGTGTATCTAAGGTTATATTAGAGTCTGAAGAGGTTCATCGTATTATCACATGAATGATGTCATCAGTGATGTGATCAGTAATGTCAAATGAGATGTCATCAGTGATGTCATCAGTGATGTCATTTGAGATGTCATCAGTGATGTCATTTGAGATGTCATCAGTGATGTCATCAGTGATGTCATCAGTGATGTCATTTGAGATGTCATCAGTGAAGTCATCAGTGATGTCATTTGAGATGTCATCAGTGATGTCATCAGTGATGTCACTGACCATGTCATGAATGATGTAATATGTGACATGATCAGCAGTGGATTGCGGGTGCGCGATATATAGTTAGTACAACTAACTATATATGGAATTTCAATGGTTTTGTGTGAGTAAAATAAGGTTTTTTAAATGCTAATTCCTAACTATATATGGGCTACAACCTATGGTTTTTTCAGTGAATATATATATATATATATATATATATATATATATATATATAAATATACAGGTTCTGTAATAATCTTAAAGGGTAAAAGTTAATAGAAAATGCAGGCAAAAATATATCAAATCTATGGATGGAGGCACGTGTATTAGTAGCAGGTCTGTACAACGTCTTGCTAAGAATGAGACACATACATATGATTTGATATTTCCCATTCTACATAAGAACATTGACACTTTGAATCAATAAAAATACATGCATCTTATAAAAAATTATGTAGGTCTTCCGTATTGTTGAGACCGTTTGTGGCCTTCCTGTCAAATTCTAAAATGTACTGTGATTCTAGCTGCCTTAAAAGTTTCTCTCTATTCCCTCCTCTGTGAAGAGGGGGAATAGCATCAATTATAAAATATTTTAGGCAATTAAGATTGTTGGCATGTATCTTTTTAAAATGCCGTGCCACTGGATAGCTAGAGTCACTGTTGACAATGGCCCAAAGATACTGTAAGATGCGTGCATGGGCCTGCAGTTTCGTACTGCCAATATATGAGAGACCACATGTGCATGTCAAGACATATATAGCAAATTCTGTGTGACATGTAAAGTGTCCTGTGATAGGTCTCTCATTGGGGCTAAAAGGAACTTTATATTTGGTTTTATTCACCCCAAATTTGCAGGCTCTGCACGTAGAACATTTAAAAACCCATTCTTGGGTTTAAGCCAAGTCCTCTTACCCAGCTCACAATTAGTGTCCATTTTAAGGTCCATTTTCATTGATTTGGCCTTTCTAAATGCCATGGTGGGCTTGTTTGCTAAAATAGGGGCCAATACACCATCAGTTTGTAAAATTTGCCAGTTTTTGTTCATGATCCCCCTGATTTGTTTTTGTTGTTTGTTAAAAGTTGTAATAAATCTGGGGGCCGATTGGACAGTAGGTGTGCTGGAAAGTACATACCCTATCTCTTTGGAGATGATTTTCCCTTTTAAAAGAGACTCTCGAGACCTGGTTTTAGCCTTCCTACCTACATCTTTAAGAACTTTTTCACTGTACCCCCTCTTTTCAAACCTGTGGAATAGGTCAGCCGACCATTTCTCACATTCCTCTGTTGTACTGCAGATTCTTTTTACCCTAAGCAGTTCACTATAGGGGATATTGTTTATGACGTGTTTGAGGGGGCTACTGGTGGCATGGAGGGTTGTGTTGCCGCTGTTACTTTTCTGTGCAACGTAGTCTGAATAGTATTGCCCTCAATGCATACTGTGGTGCCCAGGAATTCTACACTTGACTCACTAATTTATGATGTAAATTTTGAATTAAGAACATATATATATATATATATATATATATATATATATATATATATATACACACACACACACACGCACATCCACCATATATATATATTTAAATACACCCACATACATATATATCTGTGAGTATATATATATTTATATACATATATATGTATGCATGTGTGTATTTTACACACACACACACACACACATATAATATTTGAATGGCTCCACCAATGCTTCTGAACACCTTGAGGCGGGTGCTCTGCTTGTGAGGGGGGGCTTACAAATATTTGCATCAACCCCACAACAAAGGAGGACGGGCACTCATGGGGTCTGTGTTGAAATTTATTTTTCAAAGAGCAGGCGTGTTTTGTCAATTATCCTTTATCCATTCTCATGGCAGTATAAAGCACATCACATTTCAGTTTCATTTAAATAGGTAAAACTGCGCTCTCATTGGAGGGCACAATACATAGGAACTAGAGGAGGTACCGGAGAAATCAATTGCATTCACAGCTTTTAAATGCTGCCATATTAGCATGACTGATGTAACAGTGTCCTGATGACAGGTGTGTTTCCTGAATGATGATAACAGTTTATATCAGATGCATTCTCTCACCATTAGTTGACGAGTATCAGGAAACAACAGTGTCATCAGATTAGTCCATTATTCACTAACAGTCCCCCATTGCAATCTTACCCTGGGTGGGCAGCCTGCTCCCTCACTGGAGCAGTTCTCTGTCATAATAAGGGCGCAAACACAATCATGCATGCCCTTGATCAACTGATGTGTCTCTTCACATAGATGAAATGAACAATATTCCAAATGCCCCTAGCCTGCATTAGGATGAATTTCACTTTTTAAATACTATTTCCTAACTAGAACGTTCCTGTAACCCTTATCTGTTTCAGTGAAAATATATATAATACCTACTGGTGGTCGCCAGTAGGTAGTTATAGGTCGGACCAAGTTTCCATAGGAAGAGCATTTTTTGTTTTGTTTATAACTTTGGGGTAGTTTGATAAATCCTCATGAAATTTTCAAAACGAATTCGTTGTTCATATCAGCTCCTAAGTTGAAAGTTTGGGGTGATTCGTCAAAGGGGAGGAGGGCTGAGAAAAAAGAGGGGTCCCAAGTTTTCTCCATGTTAATTTCCGTAGGAAACTTTAAACAAGGCTACAGGTCGGACGGGTGAACGGAATTACCCCAAATTTGGCATGGAGAAGGGTCTTAGTCTAGAAAGCACGCTTATGTTTATTTGGTGTAAATTCGTTCATTGGTTTTGGAGAAATATCGAAATTTACAGATATCGATATTTGGGAATTCTGCCATCTGATTAGCTGAGGCGTTGCGAGCACGAGCTTGCTGCTTATTGGCTGCGAGAGGTGTGAGCGGTTGCAACTAGGAAGTGTTGGCCACCATTTTGTGATTCCCTTGAAGCGAGTAAGGGGAAAAAAGGGGGAAAATAGTAGGAAAGAGGAGGGTAGGAGGGCTGTGAGGTCTGTAGGGTGGTTAGGGTGTGCTATGGAGAGTGTGAAGCGAAGTATTTACCCTTACCGGTGTGAAAGTGGTGTTTTTCCCAGAGTGAGATGGTGGTGAGGTGAGGTGAGGTGCCGGTAAACTCGGGGATGAAAGTGTGCGCCTAAACTGTGAGCTGAGTGCTGTAAACTGATTTGCTCTGGGCGCTGTAGCATACTGGCCGCTGTAGCATCGCGGTGCTGGTGGTGTTAGTATGCGTTTAGACTATAGCGGGAGTGGGAAGCAAACTACTCACTGGTACCACTCTGAAGACTCGAGGATGAAACTGTGAGTCTAAGTCGTGAGCTGATTGCTGTAAAGTTATGTGCTGTGGGCGCTGTAGGATACTGGCTGCAGTACCATACCTGTGTAAGTAGTGTTAATATGGGTTTATACTATACAGGGAGTAGGAAGCGAACTAATCACCCCTACCGGTCTGAAGACTCAAATGCAGTGTTTTAGCAAGCAGGAATAAAGAAATAATCATGAAGAATATAATGCAGAATGTTGCAATGCCACAGAAGACAAATGGGTAAATCAGGTGTGTGTAAGAAAGTGACTGTGTGTAATAAAGCAATGGAGTTTGAAAGTTATATAAAAAGAGTCTTTATTCAAGTGCCATAAATGGACCCACTGTTGCAATAGCTAAGGCATCCAGCTGAGGCAAACTCTAAGCTGTTCTGCAGGATTCAAATGTAAGCTCCTGTATCAGTGAATTCCGTGTTACATGTTACAGTTCCAAGTGACATAAACAATACCTATTAGAGTTGAATGATTAAATTCTATAAGGAAAATAAAGGTATGATACGATTACCGCATGTATCCTTTAAGAAAACAAAATAAAAGATTTTGCAAAATGTAATCATCACACTTTTTAGGTACCCTGGTACTGCTTTTTTTAACTCAATATTATCAACAGTAGAACAGTCAGGAATCTGTTGTACAGTAGATTCTATCTGGTGCGTGTCAGAATTGGTAATAGTTCTACCCACATTGGAACTTTGAGGAGGCATACAAACATTGCGCTTCTGAGTAGCACATTCAGTACCCTTCTGGTCAAACCATACATTATTGTCTTCAGCTCTTTCAAAAAAAATCTTATGCAGAGAGCTAAGGCATCTAGCTGAGGCCAACTCCAACTGTTTCTGCTGTATTCAAACCAAAGCTCCTGCATCAGTGAATTCCACATTACATGTTACAGTTCCATGTGACATGAACAATAGCTATTAGACATGAATGACTAAATTGTATAATGAAAATAAAGGTAGGATATGATTCCCACACTGTGCCAACCAGTTCCTAAACAATGTTGAGTTTTTTTATTTTGATCGCCAGCTTGTGAGCACAGGCTGAGGAAGAGTAAATTTGTGTGAAAGGGCTTTGTGGATAACAGGCAGGCAGAGAGACGTTTGCACAAAGAATATACATGGTTTCAAAATGGATGTCGGGTTTAGGCTAATTTAGCAAGTAAATAGCGTATTTGCATAGGCCACACATCACCGATCCCTGGTTAGAGTGGAGAGGTAAGGGGCAATAATGAAAACTGAGTTAAAATGCATGAGCATACTTAGAAAGTTGAATAACACAAAAAGGGTTGAGGCAAAAAAGAACTACACCTGTTAACATCAGTGGCTAGTTATTCTTATGATGGTGCTTGTGAAACCAGGGAATACAACCCTATATATTCCCTCTTGGTCAAAACCCAAATTACGAAACAAGTTACATATGGAATCAGCACCCATCAAGACAATATCATAATCAGTCTATTTGTATTAAGTAAATCCCGAGGAAAATTTCGCAATGAACAAGTCCGGACTTTAGTGGTGATCGTATTCAATTCTTTATTTGTTGATCCAAACAGATACAAATCCAAAAGTACACGTAATTTTTCTTTTAGCCAACGCATTTTGTCTCGTAAACGAGACTTCTTCAGGGCTAAAAATAAAACATAAACTAATTACACACCCAAAATATATAAACATAATATTTACAGATTTAAACAAGCACATCTCTCAATGTAAAATGGCATTTTCAAAAAGCCAGTCCAAGTTAGGTTACATTTTGGAATTCATTACGGAATCCATTTCAAGTTCAGATGGAGAAGAAAATTGCATTTGGAGCGATTGAAAAGGAAGGCATACTTCTGTGAATAAAATCTCTGACAAATGTCTTCAAGAGGCTAACATAATTCATTGTGACAATGTTACAAGAAACACTAAAACAGATATATATATATACATATGAGTTACATATTCTAAACTTAGTAGTTTGCATAATATGACAAACTATGACACATACCTCCGTAAACTGTCTGTACTAGTTCGAATACGAAATTGTTACTCATGTATCCGTAACATAGGATTAAAATTCTCTGTTATCTGGAGAGAAACATGAAATGCGTTTTGTCAAAATATAATTTACCCAATAGCAATCTTGTATATACCAATTCATACTTAAAACGATCTACATTACAAATAATATTGATTTAAATGCCCCCTGCACGTTGACCAGCATTGTGCAACCATATCCCTCAATTATCAGAGTTGGGGCATAGCTCTATCCTGTATGGTCTAAAGGAGTATTGCGCTTGCCACCTCTGTCATTAGCTTTTATATGATCAAGCGCATGGAATTCGATAGCTCTTTCTATCTTTTCTATCATATTATGCAAACTACTAAGTTTAGAATATGTAACTCATATGTATATATATCTGTTTTAGTGTTTCTTGTAACAGTTGTCACAATGAATTATGTTAGCCTCTTGAAGAAATTTGTCAGAGATTTTATTCACAGAATTATGCCTTCCTTTTCAATCGCTCCAAATGCAATTTTGCTCTCCATCTGAACTAGAAATGGATTCCATAATAAATTCCAAAATGTAACCTAACTTGGACCGGCTTTTTGAAAATGCCATTTGACATTGAGAGATGTGCTTGTTTTTTAATTCTGTAAATATTATGTTTATATATTCGGGTGTGTAATTAGCTTATGTTTTATTTTCAGCCCTGAAGAAGTCTTGTTTACGAGACAAAACGCGTTGGCTAAATGAAAAATTACGTGTACTTTTGGATTTTTATCTGTTTGGATCAACTAGTAAAGAATTGAATACGATCACCACTAAAGTCCGGACCTGTTCATTGCGAAATTTTCCTTGGGATTTACTTAATACAAAAATACTGATTATGATATTGTCTTGATGGGTGCTGATTCCATATGTAACTTATACTTAGAAAGTTATTACATGAAAATAATTCAATTTAAGTGTATTAAAAAAATGTAAAGAAAAAAGTAAAAAAAGTTTGAAAAAATCAATACAAGAATAACTTGGATTTCTTACAAGTCTTAGAGATTGCAGTCCGGAAGTTCTTCAGCGGCTTGAGATGCGTAATGTTCCAAAAGGTAATTGTTGCCATCGTGTGAGATAAGCAAAGCGATCCAATTCATATCCTCGAATGGACAGTAATGTTCCTCGAATGTTGGAGCGGCAATTTGAATGTGCAGGCAATCTGCAATGTTGTCAAAGGTCGCATGTGGCAGGAGATCTTTCGCGGCTGCGCAGAAATCCCATTCTGCCACGATACCTTTTTGCATTGCATCCGCCATTGCTCCACTGCCTGAACAATCAAGTTCATGGTTTTCAAGATAGTCCATTACTTGCTGGATATCGGGACCGATTGTTGGGATGTTGGCAAGGCATGGATCCATTAGCCAGTCGAATGGGCAAGTTTTGCAATAAAAACATGGTTGTACGCAGATTGATTATGTTTGAATAAATGTCATGTTGTAGCTGGCTCCGATAATAGATAGAGGCAAGCAGCCGAAAAGTTGTTCCTTTTTTGACAGTATTGATGTAGCTTCGCGTAGAGGCGTATTCTGTCGGACATGGTTCTTAGCATCAGAGAGCACAGTCATTTTTTACAAGCAGTAATAGTAGTAGGATGGCCGCAAAGAGAGCAAGAATTATGGGCACTGTTCCTGTTATTCCATAGACGATCGAATAAATGAAGTCTGGTATTATACCAAAAACAGTGTGAGAAAGCCGGAGGAGACCGTGTTAAAAATGTGTGCCAGACCTTGAGTGTGAGATGTGTTGAAAATTGTGTAACAATTCACAAAGTGTAATGGGAGGTTTGTATTTAAAAGGGACTGTATTTTACTTGAAGTTCGTGTTATCTGCAGTCGATACATTTCTTTTGCAGAAGTGAGGGACTGTTCTGAACAAAGCTGTTTCACTTTGGTTAGTTTAATTAAACCGGTTTTCAAAGTAGGTTTTGAAGGTCAAGTTGAAGTTTGGGAGTTGTTTTGTGTGGGTGGGAATAGACATTGCCACAGGAAGTTACTTAGTTTGAAACAGTAAGGACAGACTGTGTGCCAGCTCATATTCTGTAGGAGTGTATGTTACTGAGAAGCAGATAAGTGCTGTTAGAAAGATGTGTGAATGTTGGGCTTATTGTCGGAGTTGGCGTGCTTTTAAGAAAGCACGCCTGATTGTGGGCTGTGAGCTTGGAAGGGTCGTGGAGTTGGACATTCTTGGATGGTAATGAATGAGTGCCATTGTGGTCGCACTTTTTGCCTGTGAGAAAAAGTTCTGTATCCTCTTTAAGACAGCGATATGTAAATGGGAGAAACCACTGCACGTAAATAAGTGCGCTACCTTATATAATCACATGCAACATGACAAACAACAGGTACACCTAGCAGATACAACAACACTACATACTGTGGGAACCGTGGCTGCCCATGTATTCAAACCAAACATGGCATGGCACCTCTGACACACAATGCAGAATGCGGGGAGAGATGGGAGCAAAGTATGTGCAAAGGTGGGAAGTGATTCTGGATTATAAAAGTATACAATGCAAAATGTTGAGGGGATGTGCCGGACAGACTTGAGTAAGTAGAGCACAGACATGTACATGTGAACATACACTTATGGTCTATTGAGTTAAGTAGACAGTGGACGCAGGTATGATAGTACAGTCAGTCCGGAAGATTAGGAAAAGATTGCGCGTTCGGGCCCCCTCCCCCCAAGTCTTTAGCGTAGTGGGCTGGCTCGGCATACGCAAGGCTAGCATTGGGGTATGAATAAAAGGCACGTTTCTGTGGGTGTGGTTTTGCTCAGGAATGGCGAACGTGTCTGCCAGGTCTGCGCAGCTTATACCGCCATGAGGTTGACCCCGTGAGCGAAGGTGGCTGCGTGAATGATGCTCTCAGCCCACTGGTATCCAGAAACCGTAATGGCTGCTGCGACGCATATATGCCGAACAGTTCACCTTTCGCTACCGCATTATTTGAAAGAGGGCCCACCACGTGCCGGCGGAAGCTCCTGGGCTGAGGTCTGCGAGGTCGGAAGGTTCCTGAGATCAATGCTGGCTACCGCGACACAGGCACACAGCGCCCAGCCTGAGGCCCAGCATCGTGGAGTGCTCTCTATACTTCTAACCCAGTGGAACGGTGTCTTGATTGCATAATGGACGATGTTAGAACTGCATCTGAAAAGTGGAGATGAAGGTACTCCCTTCGTCCAGGTGCAACCAACTCTAGGTCCCGAAAGTGGAATGGCGTCTTGATCCCACAATGGAAGATGTTAGAACTGCATCTGAAAATGGAGATGAAGGTACTCCCTTCGAAACAGGTGCAACCAACTCTAGGTCCCAACAGTGGAACGGTGCCTTGATCCCGCAATGGACAATGTCCGATATTACCTGCTACTTGCTTTTCACAGAAATCCCTCCATTGAGGTGCAACGCACTCTGTGCTTCTGTAGTGAACTGCTGCACATGATTATTGGGCTTGGCTGACGGCAGTCACTGGACTACACCGCGGTACAGCAGGTCCGAACAGTGAAACTGGGTCTTGATTCTATGATTGAGGATGTCAGAAGATAAAGTCTGTGATCATTTATGTGTACCCCCTCTGACCAGGTGCAACCAACTGTAGGTCCCAACAATGGAACGGTGTCTTGATCCCGCAATGGACTATGTTAGAACTGCATCTGAGAGTGGAGATGAAGGTACTCCCTTCGACCAGGTGCAACATCCCCCTGGTCCCAACAGTGGAACGGTGTCTTGATCCCAGAATGGAAGATGGCCGATATTACTTGTCACTTGGTTTGCATTGAACTTCCTCCATTGAGGTGCATCAGACTCTGTGCTTGTGTACCTAACTGTTGCACATGATTATTGTGCTTGGTTGACACCAGTCGGTGGAGTACATCGCGGTACAGCAGGTCCGAACAGTGAAATGGGGTCTTGATTCTATGATTGAGGATGTCAGAAGTTCAAGTCTGTGATTATTTCTGTATACCCCCTCCGATCTGGTGCAACCAACTCCATGCTTTAAAATTCAGCGGTACATGGTTGCGAGGCATTAATGAATAGTGCCTCTGGCCTACACTGCGGTCAGCGGGGCTCACAATTTAGATCGAGTGGTGATTGTTTAATTACGGAATTCAGCAGTCAAGTAACTAGAACATCTATTGAAATATACACAATATCCTTTCAGTATACTTGCTTGAGAAATATTTTTAGATGACTTATAGGTTTACTACAATGACCAAATTCATCTTGCAAGTCCAAAACAACACAAACTAGTCTACACTGTGGACAGCAGAAATTGCTATTCTAATTGTTTTGGTTCATTTATTGTAGAGTTTTCTGTAATTTATGTTGTTGTATTTTGTAAAGAGGAAGTGAGAAAAAGTATTCATGGTTGTCTGTATGAGTACTGCCTTCCATTAACACTGCAGACAGCAGTGTTCACAATTCAGATCGAGTCGTTATTGTAGATGACGCAGTCCTGTCGGAAAAGACATTGCTCCAGTGCGCTCTGTCTGCACCATGCATACGTATCATTACAGGCTCCGCACATGCTTTTTGTTGCTTTGCTTATGACAAACTGGGGAGCTCAAGTCCACGTTACGTAGCTGTGGGTCCTTGCTGACCACTCTCTCTGGCATACACTGCAGACAGAAGAGTTCACAATTCAGATCGAGTGGTGATTGTTTAATTACAGAATCCAGTAGTCAAGTAACTACATTGTCTATTGAAATATACACATTATCCTTTTAGTATACTTGCCTGAAGACATTTTTTTAGATGACTGATAGGTTGAGTACAATGACCAAATTTATCTTGCAAGTGCAAAGGAACACTGAATAGTCTACACTGTGGACAGCATAAATCGGAATTTGAATTGTTTTGATTTATTTATTGCAGAGTTTTCTGTAATTTATGTTGTTGTATTTTGTGAAGAGGAAGTGAGAAAAAGTATTCATGGATATCTGTGTGAGTACTGCCTTCAATTTACACTGCAGACAGCAGTGTTCACAATTCAGATTGAGTTGGTATTGTAGATGAGGTAGTCCTGTAGGAAAAGATATCGCTGCTGTGCGGTCTGTCTGCATCACTCATATGCATCATGGCTGGCTCCACACATGCTTTTTTGTTGCTTCGCGTACTGCAAACTGTGGAGCTCAAGTCAATGCCACGTGGCTGTGGGCCCTTGCTGAACGCTCTCTCTGGCCTACATTACAGACAGCAGTGTTCACATTTGAGATTGAGTCAGTATTGTAGCTGACGCAGTCCTGTAGGAAAAGACATTGCTGCAGTGCGCTCTGTCTGCACCACTCAAACGCATCATGGCAGAAAAAGTATTCATGGATGTCTGTGTGAGTACTGCCTTCAATTTACACTGCAGACAGCAGTGTTCACAATTCAGATCGAGCCGGTATTGTAGATGAGGTAGTCCTGTTGGAAAAGATATTGTTGCTGTGTGGTCTGTCTGCAGCACTCATAACCATCATGGCTGGCTCCGCACATGCTTTTTTGTTGCTTCGCGTACTGCAAACTGTGGAGCTCAAGTCAATGCCATGTGGCTGTGGGCCTTTGCTGACCACTCTGTCTGGCTTACACTGCAGACAGCAGTGTTCACAATTCAGATCGAGTCACTATTGCAGATGATGCAGTGTTGATGGCAACAGATATTGCTCCTCGTACAGCCCGCCGGCAGCACGCATCATCGCTGGCTGTGCGCATGCTGAATGCTTTTGATATGTTAGTGCACTAGAACTGATGGAGCATTTATAATGTAATCTTTTTGTGTATTATTTCAGATCTATTGATTGTGTCTCAGTATACCACAAGTTGTGGTTCTTTTACAATAGCATTTTTTCTGTATTATTTCACATCTACTGGACCTACCTTACTGCAGCACAAATTATTGACTCTTTGAAGAATATTGAGTTTCTGTGTGTGATCCAATCATTACTGTTGTAGTTGATGCTAGCAGCAACCATTCTCTCAGGGCTGCTTTAATCTCACCACACACGCATCCAACACAGACATCACTGGATATGTGACACTGGTAATGAAAAGGAGTTAAGCGCACGTGCTCATACCCACTTCCACTATCTATCTGTGTCCATGTGTTCATTATCTATGCATGATACTGCCTCTGGGACGTACTACATTACATTGTGCTGTGGACAGCGTGTGCAACCATGTTAGTGCAGAAAACATCGGCTATGTAACTTTTAGGTGTATGGCTATCACAGGTGGAAGGCTACTTTACAAAGTATGAATATTGATGAAGATGATGGATGTGTGTAGAGTAAGATATGTGTACATTGCAAAAAGTTTAGACAAAAGCCCTCTAAGCAGAAGAGGTGTGTCTCATCAAATGCAGTACAGAGATTGAATAAAATGGGTGGCCTTTTCCAACTGTTACAATAGGAAATGTTATGAACTAATGAAATGCTTTTTTTTAAGGTCACATGGCAATCGCGCACCCAGCATGCAAGGAGAACACACCCGACATGATTTTGAGAAAATATATTTACTATAATATAAGTTTATTACATGTAGAAATATATAAATGTTTAAAATATTTTTCATTATCACTTGCTCTCATATACACTTTAAAGTTATTTAGATATAGTTTTGAGACCAAAAAAATGAGGGAATGGCGTACGCGGCATGACACTGTACGTCTATGACGTAACACAGGGCGTGGCAGCGTGCACTCGTCGCATACGCAACGCGCAGCGCCCAGGACCTCATAAGTAAATGACGTAATGCGTAGCTTGGTAGTGCATACCCGTCGCATACCAAAGTAGCAGCTGGCCCAACCTCATATGTATATGTTGTTACGCGGGACGCAGTGACACAAACCCATCGGATACGAAATGTGCATCATTTAAATGTGGTGGATAGTATTCGCGTGCTGATCGAGCTTGGTAGACTACTGGTACAGGACTGTAGTTTTCTCCCCCCAAAAATTATATACATATTTTTTGGGGAAGATTATTATTATTATTATTTAAGGATTTGTAATGCGCATGGCTGCCTCAGCGACGAGGCGTCCCAGCGCAGCCAGAAACCAGACAAGAGACAGGGAGACACAGAGAGCGACAAATATCAAATAGTGGGGAACATTACATATTTTTTACAGTTAAAAAAAAGGATAATAGAGTTGCAAAATATTAAAAATAATTAGAAAAAATATAGGTTTTATACATATTAAAATATTAAATTAAAATTTAATAAAAACCTTTGAAATTCACTGAAAAAACCATAGGTTTTACAGACGTTATACTTAGGAAGTAGCATTTAAAAAAACGTAGAAATTCACTGAAAAAACCATAGGTTTCAGGGAAGTTATAGTTAGTTGAACATTTGACTCATATAAAACCAGAGAAATTCGCCACTTATAGTTAGTTGAGCTAACTATAACGGCCGCGCCCGCAATGCCCTGCTGATGACGTCACATATTACATCACTCATGACATGGTCAGTGATATCACTGATGACATCACTGATGACATCATCCACGTGATAATCTGATGCACATACTAATGCTCTAATATAAACGTTGATACACCCACTCTAAAATACAGACTACTAGTTTTGAAACCATACACACAACAATTCCAGATACTACATACCACTGACTATTTCCTGGGTCTCTATACACATCCAGTGACTTATATATACAGTTACTCATCAATACAGTACTATAATATGTACTCATACACCTATACATACAGCCACACTCTACCACTCATCCATAGAGTCACTCAAACACCTAGTCAGTCATGCAAAGAATGAATTACATACTCATTTACTCATGTATACAGTTATACACACCAACTGATTTATTCATACACACACATCACTTATTTATGCAGATAGTAACAGATACTAAATAGTCCCTTAAGGCACTTGTAAATCCACTCATTCTTCAATACACCTTAGCATAGATACATATGCAAAATATTTTAACTTTACAGAAATATACACTTACTGGATGATGTCATCAGTGATGTCATTTGAGATGTCATCAGTGAATTCACTGACCATGTCATGAGTGATGTAATATGTGATGTCATCAGCAGTGCATTGCGAGAGCACAAGTTATAGGTAGCTCAACTAAACTAACTATAACTGGCAAATTTCTCTGGTATTATATGAGTCAAATGTTCAACTAACTATAACGTCAATTAAACCTATGGTTTTTTCAGTGAATATATATATATATTCACTGAAAAAAACATAGGTTTCACACATGTTATAGTTAGCTGGACATTTCACTCATAAAAAACCATAATGAATTTCCCCTGTTATAATTAGTTCAGCTAACTATAACTCGCGCGCCCGCAATGTACTGCTGATGACATCACATATTATATTACTCATGACATGGTCAGTGACATCACTCATGACATCACTGATGACGTCTCAAAAGACATCACTGATTACATCACTGATGAAATCATCCAGTGAATGTGTGTCTTTCTGAAACATAAATATTTTTTATATATGTATATCTAAAGGTCGATGGAAGAATAGATGGGTAAATAAGTGTGTACATGGATGTTTTTTTTGTGAAATTGATTGTATAACTGACTTATTAGTGTATCTTAGTGAATTGATGTATTAGCGAGTAACGTTTAAATATTTAAATATCTGTATCAGTGTCTCACTTTGTGTATAAGTGGCTGCATGGGTTGGTGAGTAGATACATGAGTGTGCATATGGGTTATTAGTTGTTTTCTTGAGTATCAGTATGAGTGTCTGTATGGTTCGGTGGGGAGTATTACTTAGCGCATAGAGGTATGAATGAGTGACTCTCTGTTCGCATGTGTTTTGAAGACAACATGTGTGCAGGACTGTATGGGTGGATGAGTGTGTGTCTGGGTATGTTAGTGAGTGAATGACTGTCTCAATAGCATCTTTATGAGTAACTACATATATTTTAAACTAGTATATGTGAGTATTGATGTATATATGTGAGTATATGTGAGAGTGAGAGATTGGAAGAGTTCCTATATAAATAAGTATGTGTTTCTATAAGTGATTGTTTAAGAGAGTAAGTATATTTATGTTTCTGTAAAAGTAAGTGTAGTAGTGTGTGTATAGCTGTATATGCAAGTAAATGGATGTTTGATAGTTTATTTGCATGTGTGAGTAACTCTATGGATGAGTGTTGGTATTTAACAGGATGTATAGGTGTATGAGTAGATATGATGAGTGAGTACATGTATGAGTGACTATATAGAACTGTTGGTGAATGAGTGGATGTGTATGTAGATGGTGGAATTACTGTATAGGTTGTTGTAAGTGGTATTGGTATCTCCATTTTTTTTTCAGTTTCTATTTTTGAAGGTGTGTATCAAAGGTTATGTTACGCTGAGAAGAGGTCTGCCACTCTTTCACAAGGATGATGTTATCAGTGATGTCATCAGTGATGTCATCAGTGATTTAATTTGAGATGTCATCACTGATGTCATGAGTGATGTCACTGACCATGTCTTGAGTGATGTAATATGTGACGTCATCAGCAGTGCATTGCGGGCGCGCAAGTTATAGTTAGCTGAACTAACTATAACGGGGGAATTTCAAAGGCTTTGTATGAGTCAAATGTCCAGCTAACTATAACATGTGTGAAACCTATGGTTTTTTCAGTGAATTTCTAAGGTTTTTTGAATGCTAATTCCTAACTATAACTATAACGTGTCTGAAACCTAAGCGGGTACACTCAAGGAATTCTATATTGTGCAATGAGTGCTGACGATAACACCACACAGAAAGAGCAAGAACAGATAAAATAATGGATTGTATGTTCTTGGACTATGATGAGAATACACTGTAGGAGGACCACGTTCAAGTGCAAAGATTAAATACTTAAGAAATAGCAAACGAGGTGGCAACAAGAGCCAGGAGGGTCCAAGTGTGGTGGAGGCTGGGTTTCTTAACCCGTTTCCTACCTACTGTGTTACAAACTTAAAACAGTGACGACAGGAGTGCCTTACTTTCACTCCCCCATTACGTTGTCAATTAGGGTGGAGGGAGGGAAAGTAAAGGAGTAAACTACATGTCTACAGATGTACTGCTATGTTCAGAACAGTGGAGTCAGATACAAAAGAAGATACACAAAACAAGACTACACAAAAGATACACAAAGGAAAGCTACACAAATGAGACGGCGAATCTTGAACACAAACTGGTAAGTCAGCAAAAGAACAAAAAGGCTAAGAACACTGCAACGGACGCTACGCTGTGGAACTCATTGTCAGGTCCATGAAACTGTGCGGGCAGCTGGTAGGAACCTAAACAGGACGATGGCAGGACGAGGCCCCTAGAGAAGCTTGGGGGAGTGGCAGTCCCCGGGGCTATGAGGTGGGGCCGTGAGCCCCCGTATACTTCAAAATAAAACCCCGGGGGGTGGCATTCCCCGCAGCTCAGAGGGCCTTACAAGCCCCCATTATGGAAAAAATAGCCCCCGGGATTTGGCCCCCCCAAGGGCTAATTAAAAATAAAACGGACTTCTAGTTTTTTTTTTCCTTTTCCGCCGCGTACGTGCACGATACACGTACCACGCGATTTCTTATTTAAAAAAAAATAATACATTGGGGCCTAAAGATCCATGTAGGACCCCCTGAGCAGGCCTAGAGGGTCAGGATGTTTCTACCCTGCCCCCTTTCCTTATTTTTCAATCTTGTTTTACTGTTTTCTTGTGACTCGGTTCTACCGAGGCACAAGATGGCTGCCAACACTTTCTGGTTTGGAGTGTTGACAAACAGCTGACATCTAATCAACATGCAGCTCGTAATTGTACCGTTTTCGGTACACTTACTGTTCGCATACGGGGAGGGAGGGCTGAAAACATAATAAAAAAAACATTATAATAAAAAAGCCAAGAGGAAGTAGCGGTCCCCGGGGCTGTGGGGAGGGCAGACGTAAGCCCCCCGCATACTTCTAAATAAAACCCCGGGGAGTGCCGTTCCCCAGGATTTGGGAGACCTTACAAGCCCCCCGTTATGGAAAAAAATTGCCCCTGGGACTTGGCCCCCCCGGGAGCTAATTTCTAGTTTTTTTATTTCCTTTTCCAATGCGTACGCGTACGATACACGTACCCCGCAATTTCTTATTTAAAAAAAAATAAATGTTGGGCCTAAAGATCCATTTGGAACCCCCTGAGCAGGCCTAGAGGGTCAGGATGTTTCTACCGTGCCCCCTTTCCTTATTTTTCAACTTTGTTTTACTGTTTTCTTGTGACTCGGTTCTACCGAGGCACAAGATGGCCGTCAACACTTCCTGGTTTCGAGTGTTGGCAGACAGTTGACATCAAATCAGCATGCCGCTCGTTCTCGTAATTGAAAGGATTTCCGTACGTGAACAGTGCTTCGTCTATAAATATCACTATGATTTCACTTTTGATTTTCTCAGGAACTACTGAATGGATTTACACCATTTAACAAAAAGCACAATCTGCACACCAAACTCTACCTCTCTGCCAAATTTGGTGTAATTCCCGTTCAGCCTATCGAGCTGTAGCCCTGGCTAAATGTCCCTATGGAAAATTGCAGTAAGAAAACACGTTTTGGGACCCCCTTTTTTCTCGGCCCCCACTTGACGAACCACCCCCAAACTTTGAGGGAAGGAGCAGAGCCAAGTAGGCAATTTGTTTGGAGAAATTCGCAAAGATTCGTCCACTAGCACCAAAGTTATTCCAAATAGAATGTTGTGGATTTCCTATGGAAACTAGGTCCTAACTATAACTACCTACTGGCGATAGCAGTATTTGGCAAGACTCATTTAAGATGGTGGGTGGCAGACTCCTGATCACGTTGGCACTGAAGAAGGCCGGAAGGGCTGAAATGCATTTGCCGCAGTTTTAATTAAAGTACTTCCAAGATTCCCCTGTGTTGCCTCTACTCTTTCGACAGGAGGAGGTGTTGGTGATTTGATTCGCGTCAGCCAGAGACGCGTTTTAGAGGCCCCCGCTGTGCAAGCTGGCTGGGATGTCACTGGCTTCTGCTACGGCGGTTTTTATGTGTCTTCCAAGTTATTGGAATGGTCTCAGCCCGCCTCGTAGTTTGGGAGGAGAAAGGCAGTACACGGAAGTCATTGACTTTTTGCCGGGCGGTATGGACTTCCATTTCTGCCCCCGCCTGAACTTATCCTGAGCTTGGGGCTGCAGCGGTTTGGGGACCCGAGGAGGCTTTTCAATTTCAACTTTAAAATGGAACATAGCTGTCACTTGCACCACGATCCTGCCTGCCGCTGACCACTTGGCAGTATAGACCCCACGCACCACCTACCTGGGTCAAAGTGCATCCTGGGACTTGCAGTGCACCAGAACTCCGTGGACTGTGAATGGGTGAGCGATTACCTGATGGGGGCGGAACGGGTTTCCACCAATGGAAATTTGGCAGAACTCATTTAAGATGGTGGGTGGCAGACTCCTTATCACGTTGGCTCTGAAGAAGGCCGGAAGGGCTGAAATGCATTTGCCTCAGTTTTAATTAAAGTGCTTCCAAGATTCCACTGTGTGGCCTCTACTCTTTCGACAGGAGGAGGTGTTGGTGATATATATATATATGTATTCACTGAAAAAACCATAGGTTATAGACCATATATAGTTAGGGATTAGCATTTAAAAAACCTTATTTTACTCACACAAAACCATTGAAATTCCATATATAGTTAGTTGTACTAACTATATATCACGCACCCGCAATCCACTGCTGATGATGTCACATATTACATCATTCATGACATGGTCAGTGACATCACTGATGACATCACTGATGACATCTCAAATGACATCACTGATGACATCACTGATGACATCTCAAATGACATCACTGATGACATCACTGATGACATCTCAAATGACATTACTGATGACATCACTGTTGTGATAATACGATGAACCTCTTCAGACTCTAATATAACCTTAGATACACTCAGTGTAAACACAGACTCACAGATTGTCACTCATCCATGAAGTTACACACACACCTAGACAGTCATGCAAACAATCAATCACACCTCCATTTCCTTAACTATACAGTTAAACACACCTTACTTACTTATTCAAACAAATACTAAAACATATTTACTCACTTATACAATCCTGGATACAAGTTCACAATGATCCATACAGCCACTCACACATTCACTGGCTCTTATGCACAGTTATTTATATATGTCAACTCTCACATGTACTGTATTTTACATATGTACTTAATTTGACATGTAGCACTGAGATATCTATTCACTCACCAATACAGTCATGCACACAGTCAACCGCCCATACAGCTGTTTCCAACATGCACTTTTGAACCCATACATCTATGCACAGAGTCATACACTTCCCAGCCACTCACACACACACTCAGTCTCCCATACAAATGCTTGGGCAACCAATCAATAACCTATATAGTTACTCATATAGCTACTGATCAACACATGCAGCAGTTTACAGAACAACAGACATAATGATGCACAAATTAAGACAGTTTAGTCACTAACCCATGCACTCAGTGAGACACATTTAATCACTCACTCATACAGTCAGTCACGCACCTACTAAATCCTTCATCCAGACACTTCTACATCTACTCATTCTTCAATATGTAAAACATATTTAAACTTTACAGAAACACACAGTCACTGGATGATGTCATCAGTGATGTCATCAGTGATGTCATTTGAGATGTCATCAGTGATGTCATCAGTGATGTCACTGACCATGTCATGAATGATGTAATATGTGACATCATCAGCAGTGGATTGCGGGTGCGTGATATATAGTTAGTACAACTAACTATATATGGAATTTCAATGGTTTTGTGTGAGTAAAATAAGGTTTTTTAAATGCTAATCCCTAACTATATATGGTCTATAACCTATGGTTTTTTCAGTGAATTTTTAAGGTTTTGTAAATGCTAATTCCTAACTATATATGGTCTATAACCTATGGTTTTTTCAGTGAATTTCATTGGTTTTTTAATAGCTAATATCAAAACCTTTACAATGTATTATTCTTTAAAAAGAAAAATATTTTTTACATGTTTTTTATACAATTTCTTTTTTATTTTTTTTTGTTTCGCTCCCAGTACGCGTACCGGTTAGCTTCCCGTTAGCTCAATCCGGAGGCGCGACCCGGTACGCGAACTGGTAAACGTTCCTTTAGCGCACCTCTCGCGTTACAAAACAACATCGCGACGCTTCGCGTCAGCATGACGTTTCGCGTTCTCGCGTAATACGTCATATTACGTGCTACGTTCGCGTACCCGGAAGCGCAGCGGTACGCGAACCGGAAGCGATCCGCGGCGCGGCGCCGACCGCGTAATGTAAACATAGCAGGTCATGTGACTCGATAATAACACTTTTCATTGGTTCATTTCACTTTTGGTTTCCTAATGATGTAATACAAGGTCATGTGATCTAAAATGGACACTTTTCATTGGTTTAGAACTTTTGTTTTTCCCAAATGATGAAAACCCCTCCTTCTTTCATCACTCTGACTTTCATCTTGGTGAGAGAAAGACCCTTTATTGAGACTTTGTGATGGCTTCATTAGTAGCTTCAGCTGGTGCTAGCCCACCACCTCCACCAAATCCAAGAAAGAGAGGACCACCTGCAGAAGTAATTCTGCAAGAAGAGGAAGAACAGGAAGAGGAGGAAGAGGAGGAAGAGCATGAGTTTTTGCCAGAGGAGCCCAGGAGGTACAATCGACAGGAGAATTATATCTGGCAATTCTACAGAATTCCTGAGGGGCAAAAGAAAGTGAATGCTCGTTACGTGTTTTGCCGCATATGCGGTGACAGATTGTCAAGGGGCACTGATAAAAAATATAGTTATGGCAATCATACTATGCATCGGCATATGAGTAGGTGGCACCCAAATAACTATAGTGCTGCCCAGCTACGTGACCAACAACAAAATCCCCTCCAAATGGCAAGAAGATCGGTGGTTCCAGAGGTGTCGGGACCAGAGGCGAGGGAGGTGATTGCAAACATCCAAATGTTGTTTGGGCACGTAAAACAAGTGTGCGTGGAATGTGGCGCTTTCATCTGCTACAGAGAAAGTAGCATCACTTTGATTTTGCGAGCAATTCAAAATCATATTAATGTTTGCACAAGACGCACCAAAAAATAAATTCTTTTTTTTTTTTTGCTCCTGTTGAGCCCTTTATAATGGATCGTTTTTGTTTCCCCCCCCCCCAAAAAAACCAAAAATTTTTTAAAAACGTTCAGAAAATACAAAAAAAGTAAAAAAATGTTCAAAAAATACTAAAAAAAATATAAAACAACAAAAACATAAAAAAAAAAGTTCTTTTCAGAACTAACTCCCCATTATAAAAAAATTGGTAGAATATTTGGAACTCTGCCAACCTGTATTTCTCTTAGTTCGCTCCCGGAGCGCTACCCGGTACGCGTACCGGAAGCTAACCAAAAAAATATTTTTTAAAAAAGAACAGTAACTATAAGGGAAGGAAATACACAGTTATGTTAAAAGAAAGACAGCTCTAGGGAGTAAACTAAGGATACTGTTACCTACAATCCACTGTTGATGATTTCACATATTACATCATTCATGACATGGTCAGTAACATCAACAGCAGTGGATTGTAGGTAACAGTATCGTTAGTTTACTCCCTATAGCTGTCTTTCTTTTAACATAACTGTCTATTTCCTTCCCTTATAGTTACTGTTCTTTTTTAAAAAACATTTTTTTGATCAGTCATAAACAGTGACATTAATAGAAACAGAGAGAGTGAACAAGAGTGAAGAACTATGGTCCTCCTCAGCCACCCTCAGAAAACCAAGGGGGTCAAGATACATCTACCGTGCCCCCTTCTACCTATTCTGAACATTATTTGCCCTCCATCTTGTATCTTGATTCGAACGAAACACAAAATGGTGGACTGCCATAACGCTGCTGGTTTGCGAACCGGGCAACTTCCCAGGAAGCGGTCCCAAAAAAAAAAAAGTTGGGAAAGTAATTCACAGACACTAAGAGTGATAGAGATGGAGTGAGTGAACAAGACTGAGGAACTATGAGAACAGAGGGACTGAGAAAAAGAGTGGAAGGAGTTGAGTAAATAGGTAATAGAGAAAGGAATGAGGAAAGTAGCAAAGGCAGGAAACTGAGGATTAAAGAAGTGAAGCAGTGGATCTAATAGTAGGTGAATGTGATAGAAATGTAACGAAAAGAGTACAACTATTTACCTTGTAATTGCCGTTAAATTAATCACATTTTATTTCTATACTTTCAATCTGTGAAAGAGAGAACCAACATTTGAAAAAAAATTAAAATATGTATTTAAAAATTACAAAAGACAAGGGAAAATATTGAAGGACAAATAGTTTTTCAACAACTTTGACACTGACAGAAGCTTCTGCTTCTCCAGGTCCTCTACACAATGCTAAAGATATACATTTTAAACTAACAGTATCTTGATGCAGATGAAGTGAGGCCTATCTTAAAACATGGTGCATCTTTTGCATTGCTCTTGTTTCAGAAAAGTGTCGCTTCAGTATGCCAATAACATGTCTCCTATCCAGAGATTTGTTTGAGGTGAGGCCTACTCAGAGTTCAAGATGAGATTTACACTTGTTGAAGTGTACAGAGGAGATAATATCTGTGAAAGTCTACTAATGAAGTGAGTCATGTCCACTGCACTCTTCAACAAAGTAGAAACCTCCTATGTTTCCCTGGACAGACCTAAACTTGATCTGCACAATGTGATTCGTAATGATAGGAAACTCAAGTGATGTAATTGAAATATGTGCAATTTATTTTGCTCATTTCACAATCACATCACTTGTGTTTCCTTTGCTTAGGTATCTCATTGTGCAGATGTAGTCCAGCATATGAAAGAATACGTAGAAGTGCAGCACTGCATACAATAAATTTAACACTTACAGAAAACTCACCTTCTCCATGCCTCCTACACAGTTCTACATATACATCATAAATGCAAACAGTACAGAATTAATTATACATGTTAAATGGTTTATTTTTGCTGTTCTCAGAATGTATCAAAATTCACTAAAAACAGTGACTTGAAGGTATTCATCATGTAACAGCGGGGAAAAAAAAACACAATCAAAATGATTGTGTTTAAAAAACCCATACAACATCAGAAAATAAAATTCAGAACTCCTTAAAGTTAACTTACTTTCCATGACGTCCAAGGATGTCCTATGAACAGCTTACACTCTTTTGTGCTGTTATTACTTTCAGCCCGCCACTTTCTGAAAGAAAACCTCCATCGTTTTTAAAAACACGTTACATGCAATAAATGACTTCTTGCTCTCTACCACTATTTTCCACAAGGCCAAATCTAGTCAGAGATATTTATAACTCTTGGATTTCTTGTAAGCCAATCCCATCATTTGGCATTTCCGCAACTTTCAGAATTAAAATGTTGAAGATCATTTTCACAATCCTGGAATAGTAATATCTTCCCCTTCTTGGTCAGTCATGTTCTACATTTCCTATGACACTGATACTGCTTAATATGAAGCAGACTTACACTACCTCTATGAGTACTACAATTATTTAATTCTCTACATCACTTTTAATCACAAAGCAATGTAAAACAGTAGACAGCATTGCAGACTTACATTCCCTCTACTCCATGTTTTGATTGGCTGCTTCAATTAGCTTATGAAAAGAAACAGTTTTTCTGAACTCATTTAAAGTGCACATACATCTCCATGATGTCCAATCCTTTGATTAGAAGTTATGTCTCTGAACTACACTTATCCTCAAGGCCAAATTGTGTAGGAGCCATTAGAACTTCTTGAAATTCCACAGATCATATCCCGAGATTATTTTCCTAAAATTTTGGTTTTAAAAACACCAGGTAAGAGTTTTTAAGGTCATACGGCAATTTTTTTTTGAAAATTAAAACAGAATCATTGCAGAATGACCAGCCATTTCTAGACTTTAAATAAGCTGTGTAATGTCCTGATGATATTGAAGGGCCGTCATGATATATAATTGCTGTAGTTACAAAAGTCCTTCCTGATATTGACAACTGCGAAGCTACAAAATTTTTTATTAAAGTTGTCAATTTTGTTCCATCAGGCCTACATCGTTGGAACATTAAAATGACGTACTGGCCATATGTTCGTATAAATAATGTGGACATCATTTCAGATTTACATTGGCTACACTCCATGCTGTGATTAGCAGCTTTTACTAGCTTATTAAAGGAGACTGATTTACTGTCTGGCAAAGTTAAATATATAAATCTTTCTGAGTCTACACTAGTAGTACTTGATACCATACAGTTCTCGCAGTCATGCTGCCATTGATAAGAAAACCCAAACAGCTGATCTACATCTACACCTTCAGCATGTAATACATCAAGCATATACATTAAAAACTCCTGACAATCTTGCTGAATATTTTGAGAGAATTGTGTTTGCCCTGAACATCTGTCTAACAGGTTTCGAATTTCAGACACACTTTCTATTTTTGTTCTATCTGTGCTACATTTCTCTAACACAGAATTCAACAAACTGCAAAATCTTTGATCAGAATTGACCACAATCTCTTCTTTTACATTTTTTAGAGAAAACAAAACATTCATTACTACATTAGCATAGCAGTTGACACCAGAACTGTTTTCAAACTGAAAACCAACAACATCTTCAACAGAATCCTCTTTGTTTCTGCTTGTAATTTTAGGTTCATTCACTTTTTGTCTTTTTGCTACAACCTCCCCAGTATTGTTCTCATTTCTTCGTTTCCGGCCTACCAGACGTTTCTCAAACAAAGGAAACTGAGGCAAATGTGGCGCATACTCTCTTCTTAACCTATTGTATTCCTTAACACAATCTAGATCTGCACAAATGTTTCTGACATCACACTCAATCAAGTACAATCCCGATAAAGTTCTAACTCGTGACAATGCCACATATGCCATACCCTCCTTGAACACAGAACTGCCAATATTCACCAATGCAGTGTCTACACTTAAACCTTGCGATTTATGAATTGTCACCGCATATGCCAAGCAAACAGGGAACTGCTTACGGCGAACATATAAGTCTTTTACAAGCAAAAATCTAGCAGAACAACGAGCAATTAGCTGTACTTCCTCAATGCCATCAAATTTAATTTTTAAAAATTCAATTCCATCTCTATTTCTGTATTTCACAAAATCAACAACATTACCCATTGATCCATTTACCAGACCTCTTTCAACATGTAAATTCCTTCTTAAAATTATACGGCAGTTCAAGCACACATTCAGAGTCTTTTCAAAACCTGCAGTTTTAGATATAGTCTTCTCTAATGAATCCAATTTTGATTTCAGATTCTCAGACAAAATAATTGTTGATCCCATATGCTCTACTCTATCAATAGCTTCCACTTTCACAATCTCTTGCTTTTCTAAATGCAACATTTTGTTGTTAAATTTGGCACATTCTGCAAGAGTTGGCATCAAACATATTCCAGATTTCTTATCAGTAATTTTCTGAAAAATATTCTCAGGCACAACATCTTGTTCTGGATATAAATTTGACAGTAATCGTGCATGTAAAGCTTCTTTCCCATGCTCGGTCACTTTTCCAATTCTAACATCTTGTAGAATAGTCTTGTAAACTTCATCCTTTGCCTGACGCATATTTTCATGCAGTTCAGCATAATTGAAGTTTAACCATATATTGACGTTGCCAATGCTGCCTAGGCACTTCCTGGTATCTTCATGCGTGAGCATTTTGAACACAGGTTGCCCTTTCACTGGTGTCAGCTGCAGAAGATCTCCGAAAACAATGATGTGTTTGCCACCAAATAACACATCATACTCTGTTTTGAGAACTTCTTGCATCCTCAAATGCACAAAGGCAAGCATGACATTGGAAACCATGCTTACTTCGTCAATGATAAGAAGTTTCATTTTCCTCAAGATTCTTGAAACTTCAAAACAAGCATCTCCAGATAGCTTGTGATATTCTAATTTGTTGTCATGCTCCACTGGCAGCATCAGTAAACGATGTAAAGTAATCCCTTTAATATTATGTGCTGCCAGTCCAGTTGGAGCAGTGACAACACAAGACAGCGATGACTCTGTCCTTTCCTGCAAATAGCATGAAATTGCTTTAATGAGGAAACTTTTTCCAGTTCCCGCTTCTCCACTCACGTACAGTCGGACAGGCTTCAACGACGTACATGAGCACTCTTTCTTATCATGACTTAATCCATGATCAATTTGCATGGTAACTTCGTCATATATTTTCCTCTGCTCAACGTTGAGTTGCCTTTCCAACTCTTCTAAGTTAACCGCATCCTCTTGAGCATGTGCCATGGCTCTTTCCACCTCATTCATAGCAGTGGCAGCTTCATTTTCAATAAGAGGTCCTCCTAGTGGATCCTGACTCAATGAAGCAGAACTCTGACTGTCCTGAGAACTGTCTCTGGCAATCTCGGCTGCAATCGTTGCTTCCTGCTCAATTTCCGCATTCAACATTTCTACATATTTGGGAAAAGCAGGACATTCTATGGTCTCCTTGGCGGCATTGAAAGAGTCTTCATAACAGAGGAAATCTCCAAGCAGTTCCTCTTCTGCACGCCAAGGCTTGAAAAGTTGCAAAAGTGCTAAATAGAAAAACTCCTTTTTTTCAGGAGATTCGCCACTCAATTTTCGATGGTTTATCAAGTGGCATTTTCTTTGCTTCACCAGACATCCCTCACTTCCTATTACAGCATACACTCCTTTCTCAGTATCTTCTTTGATGTTCCTCTTGAACATGTAATTTTGCAGAACCTCATACAGACAAACATTCTCTAGGTGACTGCTTCGATTTGGATAATATGTATCCAACATGTTTGTCTTCAAAATGTCGGTACTGTTTGGCTCCTTTTCCGCCAAATACTCAATTTCCCGCACAGGTTTGAGAACTCGATTACGCGTTGCAGCAAGACCAAGACTCGCCCAAACGATACTCCTGGACTTGGCATAGAGACTTGCTGAAGACAACCGGTCAGAACATTCATACGCTCCGATTTCTCGATGCGACAACATCTTCAGACTGAAACTGTACAACTTCTTGCTGAGGCTCTTTTCATGGGAAATGTCCTCCCACATATCCTTCAATTCTGTCTTCTCTTTTTTGGTGATGTAAGACGTCACATACCGAGCCACAGCCATACAGTTATCAGCCACAAACTGTATATCCATGTTAGCATTCCACATGGACAAAATCACCGGGTTGTAGTCGTTGATGTACTTGGACTCTTCGTTCCTCTTCAAATTGTAAGTGTTTTTAGGTGATTTCTTCATGACATTGTGTCGCAGCGAAGACATCAAACTGTTTACTCTTCCTTTAGAAATCACCGGTCGTGGAAAGCCGAAACGACATTTAGTGTAGAACTTGTCCTTGTTTCGGAATTTACGACGGCAGTACTTTCCACATCGATGGCTTTGGAAACGCAGAACTTTTTCTCTTAGGCTTTTCTTCTCCTTTGCGTTTGGAACAGCACACGTAGAATACTGTTGGATGAAACTCATCACTGAGTCATCTGGATCCGTTCCAAATTTAGGTGCATCCTTGATCCACAGCAACATATGTATATGAGGAGCACCTCTTGCTTGGTACTCCTTTCTCCAGAAGAAATCCAACACCTCTCCAAGAGGTGGATTCTTCTTATTCATGATGAAAGACATCATAGCTTCAAATCTATGATTGAAGTACCTACATACATTGACTGGATCCAAAGAGCACAGTTCTCCGGGTGTCTTGAATTCGATGTTTTCTACGTTAGCATTTGCCTCTCGTAGAAATTCAAGTAAGTCTTCCCAGCCATACTCGGCACAGCTCAGAGTGAGGAACCATGTGGGAGTACCTAAGTTCCTCAGCATACATTTTAAATCACCATGACGACGGTACCAGTACTCATTAGTACCACGCTGACACGCCATGAGATTAATCAGGTGAGAATCCAAAATACTATCTTGGACATTCACTTTATCCATAAAATCACTTGCCGAGATGTTTTGCATGTGTATACCACTTTTCAAGATGTGGTTCACTGCATATGACAGTCCAGACAGATCGCTTTCAAACAGGAGATGAAACAAATAAGGAATGCATTGTCGAAACCTAGCATCTCCTGCATACAATCGCAAAGTCCGGTATTCAGAAGCAGGAATTTGATGAGGTCGCTCATCATATCTTCCTCCCTGACCTGTTGGAAAAAGCTGTGGGAAACACCGAGCTTCCAAACTTTCCTCCCAAACACTAATGGGACTCCCTTTGGCTTGTTTCATTTGAAACAACTCAATAGCATTCCCCATGACTTCCTTTGAATGCAAAGGATGAACACTATAATGTTCATATATTTCCTCACTAGTAGAGGGTTCTACTTTCTCAATTTGACCAGCACACAAATCGCTATCCTCTTCCTCACTTACTTCCTCTTCTTCAACATATACATTCTTATAGTATTTATTATTTTTTTTCAAATACAATGTTGCCTTTTTAACTTTCCTAACATCTACTAAATCTTGCCATATTTTCTTATTCTTTGTCGGAACCCCATTAACTAAGATAACCAGAGGTTCCTCTTCCACTTTTTCTACTCCAATTGTGTTAATGTTTTTCTTCAAATCTAGAGGCAAATAAACAACTCTTCCCTTTAATCCTCTCTGTAAATCTGATGGAGGCAATTTCCCTGTCTTTGGCTCCATTCTTACAATAGCCTGAAAGGGATGGATACTTTGAATCAAAATAGATTCATAAGTATTTAAATCCTTCAATTCAGAAGGAATCTCAACCAATTCCAGATTATTATGAACTGCTCTAGCAGGCATCTGGTTTTGTTTTAATCTGTTACAACAATAAGTACACACACGTTGATCCAATCCCAAATCAAAACAATTTTCTACCATCAAGTATGTTGCAAAATCCTTCCATTCACTATTATTTTCCCTTTCACTTTTTGCATATAAATCCACTAACTTAGTCTGATTCTTATAATAAGTGCGTCGACAACACACACAAGTGAAATTAGGCCTCTCACTTGATTTCATGTCAAACGTCGCAATTTCCCTCTGGAAATTATCTGTACTGGAAACATGTACAGTATCTTCCAAATGACCCTCTATTTCTTGCTCAATTTCAACATTCTCCTCTTTACTTCCAAAGTAACAAAACTCAATTTCTTCACATATATTCCTCACATCTATTTCAGAACCATGCAAAAGAGCAGCGCATAATTGTTTCAGCATAATTGCTGGACTCTTAGCATAATACAACAGTCTAACTAACTTCCTCACTTTGTTATGATGCACTGCTAGCATCCTGAAATGATGAAAAACACTCTGGCATACTCTCCTGGAAAGACAAGCCAGTGAATGACCATGCAAACCTGTCACTTCTCTCACTCTGCAAGGATCTAATTCTTGCAACAACCTCATTTTCTGCTTCAAACTTTTCTTGTTAAATGACCGTACAAAATCACAAAGCAAATTGATGGAATCCTGTCGCACACTGCAAATACTACTACACTTCCAGGTGTACACAGGACCCTTAGCACGTCTTCCTAAAACCTCATTACCTAACAACTCTTCTGCCTCTGTTGTCACAAGTTTTTCTTTTTCAACTGGACAACCATCTTTCACTTCATAAGCACGACCACTGATGTCAACTGCATGCACCAAATCATTATCCTGGAAATAACTCTCTTCATTAAAAAATGCCTCACAGCTTGAACTATGTATCCATTCTCCAGAAAAAACTTCACAAAAATTACTACGATTAACTATTCTCTTCCATCTACTATTTCTTTTGAAATCAAAAATTGCCTTGTTTAGCTTCCTAATTCTATTGATTATCAAAATAAATAACTTACGTTTAATTTCAAAAGCCTGATCAATAACTTTCTCAACTTTTTTTTTTCTCCTATAAAAAACTAATTTCTGTTGACCTTTCTTAATATTTTTTAACAAATTGCCAATTATCCTGTTACGGAACATTCGTTTACGAATCTCCGTAAACTGTTGTTTCCTTCTACTATCATGCACAGATTTATCTCTTGCTCTAGCAGTAACATTTTCATTTGTCCTTTTCTTTCCATTTGATTTACTTGTGTTGTTATGGATTGAAACATTTTCTGTACTAATATTTTTTTTATTAGAAATATTTTTTATGAAATATTTAGAGCTCTTACCCGGTGCTTTCTTCATCGCTTGAGAAATCTTTTTGTTAGAGGACTGCTGCATTTTTTTTTTCTCCTGCTGTCTTTGACGTTTTGCAGCCTTCATCTCTCTTATTTTTGTAGGCATAGTTGAATCTGAGGAAAAATATAATAAAAATGTTAATAAAAAAATATTATCAAACAGTAAATCAGTAATAGTGATCAAAAACATAACACACTACTTGACATTTTAAATAGAAGATTTTTTAGTCCTTGCAAATTTACAATACAGAAATAGCAGAAAAGAAATGAGATTTATATTTATGTTACCTATGCTATTTTATATGTGAATCTGATCTAATTTTATGAGCATATTTTAATATTTTATTGAAGACACTACACATAACCTGTTTTTGAAGGTGTCTTTATTTTTAAATTAAACGGTTTACCTTTTTACTTTTTATTGATTATAAATTTTAAAAATAAATGTTTATAATTCCAAAGGCTCAAGCAGGTCAGCTTCCCATCCTATATCATATAATTCGGACAAATCTGCATCCTCATCACGCTCTTCTTCATCCTCAGGATTTAAATCATCCAATGGATCAACATCCACTGATGTTTCAATTACAAGTTCAATGATGAGGTCAAAATCAACTGATTGCAGATTGTCGCTCATGTTGAGGTTGTCTTTATCTTTAAAGAAAGACAACAACAATGAGATGTTGCAGAGTAAGAGACAAATCTCACAGATTATAATAGTAAAATTATTTAACAAGAGTAACATTTTGCAGCTATTATTTAGCCATGTCCAGCGATGCTGAGCAGGTGAAGCCTATGTCTAATTTTTCACTGAACAGGACTCATCTGTTCTTAACCTTGGATAAGCCTCAACGACTCTGTGTCCCCTGCACATACTCAAATGTTAAAGTGCAGATTTATATTAAATGGCACATCCCCAGGCATGCACCAGTTAATGTGCACCACTGCTTTACCACCCATGGTGTGCCGCATTTACAATCAGATAGGAGAAAGCTGCTTCAAAACCCTGCGCCTGCTTGAAGCTGGCATAGGTCTTGACGCAGCATTGTATAGATGGGGCACCCCTGATCCTTGCTGGAGCTGCATCGCACTTACGATACAACTCCAGCAATGCGCCACCTTTACAGCACAGATGCGTCACGCATCTGTGCCTTTTTTGCCCCATGCTGCGCCGCATTGTAAATGCAGCACACCATGGGTGGCGGAACAGTGGCGCAGGATGACTGTCACATCCCTGGGGATGCGCCACTCATCATAAATCTATCCCTAAGCTTCTTATCTTGTTACAGATGAACTGCCATATGTATCATCAAAATATTTTACATATTATAAATAGCAAATTTTAAGGAATAAATAGCGATTCTTTACTATTCCTAATTTGCAATGAGCAAATTGCTAATTGCAAATTACCCATTCATTTCCATAGGCTAGGAGGCTCATAGGAATTAATGTTGCAAGTTGTGATTAGCAATTAGCTCATCACAAAATAGGATTTTTTTCAAGCGTGCAGGGGTATCTCAAGAACACCCTGCTGCACCCCTGAAAAAGAAATTTGGGAGCACATGGCACACCTACATGCCCTAATGGCATGTATGGGCGTCATATGGGACCTTTTTTTTTTTAAAAAAAAAATTCTTTTTGAAAAGAATTCGCAAATTACCACAAACTACAAGTTGGTGGTAGTTTCCAAATCCTTAATATCATTTTTTACATATTTTTTTTTTATACATTGCATTTAAGGAATCACAAATTTTGAATTATTGACATTTTAAGTAATTTCCACATGTGCACTGTTTTCTAAATATAATTTGAAAATCGTTTTTGGGGAAAAGTAATGGTTTGCAAATTTATGACAAGGACATAATGGTGTATGCTTCTCTATAAGGCATTTCAGTATCTCTAATGTCATTTTTCCCATATTACATTATAAGACCTTTCCCCATGAAGCACATTCCTTGTAAATATGCTCCCACCAGTGCATTGCAAATTTAGATTTTGACTGTTTCAGACACATAGCCATGTTGAAAGTGACCCAAAAAAATTGCAAACGTTTAAAAAAAAAACATTCATGTGTCTTAATGACATTTTAAGTCATTTCCCCATGGACAATGTTTTCTAAGTGGCACAAAAGAGGTATACACCTATCATAAATCTGTCCCTAGAATTATAAATGATTAAATCAGGATGACAATAAGATGTGGCCTATCCAGAGGTTTGTTTAAGGTGAGGCCTACTCAGGATTGCAGATTAAAGTTATGCTTGATGAAGAATACAGAGGAGATAATTTATTGTAAAGGCCTACCAATGAAGTAAGTGATTTCTACTTCATTGCACCAGTCATCATAAATGTATCCATAAGCTTCTTATCTTGTTAGACATCAACCGCCATATGTATCATATAACTATTTTGCATTTCCAAAAAAGCGAATTTTAAGGAATAAATAGCGATTCTTTACCATTCCAAATTTGCGATGAGAAAATTGCTAATTGCAAATTACCCATTCATTTCCATGGGCTAGGAGGCTCATATAAATGAAGGTGCAATTTGCGATTAACAATTTGCTCATCACAAATTAGGAATTTATTCCAAAAGTGCAGGGGTGTCTCAAGAACACCCTGCTGCAACCCTGAGAAAGAAATTTGGGGGCATATGGCGAACATAAATTTTAACAACATTCCTTTACCTCAAAAACGATTTTCAAATCATAACTTCAAAACACTACACATGGGAAAATTACTTAAATTGTCCTTAAGACACATAAAAGCGTATTTTGATTGGCTTTCCTGCATGGTAGGGTCACTTTTAACATGGCTATGTAACATAAACATTCAAAATCAAAATTTTCAATGTACAGGTGGGAGCATATTTACAAGCAATTTGCGCCACAAAGAAAGGTCTGACATTAAAATGGGAAAAATAACATCAGGGACAGTCAATTGCCTTATAAAGAACCATACACCATTATGTCCTTCTCTCGAATTTAAAAACAATTCCTTTTTCCCAAAAACGATTTTCAGATCATAATTTCAAAAAACTGCACATGAGAAAATGACTTAAAATGTCATTGAAACACATGAAAGCGTTTTTTTATTGGCTTTCCTGCATGGTTGGTTCACTTTTATCATGGCTATGTAACACAAACATTGATAATTAAAATTTTCATGCACATGTAAGAGCATATTTACAAGCAATTTGCGCCACAGAGAAAGGTCTTACACTAAAATGAGAAAAATAACATCAAGGACAGTCAATTGCCTTATAAATAACCATACACCATTATATCCTTGTCATGATTTTAAAAACAATTCCTTTTCCACAAAAACGATTTTCAAATCATAATTTCTAAACACTGCACATCAGAAAATGACTTAAAATGTCATTAAAACACATGAAAGCATTTTTTGATTGGCTTTCCAGCATGGTTGCGTCACTTTTAACATGGCTATATAACAAAAACATTCAAAATCAAAAATTTCCATGCACATGTGAGAGCATATTTACTAGCAAATTGCGCCACATAAATCATAATTTTCTCCTTAAAGCACACTATTCTCTATCTAAAGTAAAGAAATATTTTCTCACCTTAGCAAATACTTTGAGTTTGAAAACAGTCTCAGAAACACACCAATTTGTCTTCAGCAGAGCAAAAGGGATGCACTCCAGAGTCTGCAGCTATCAAAAGCACAGAAATGGTGTAATTCTTCACACATATTTCTCATGTCACCCAATCAAAACTCTTCCCTCACTTTTTTTCAAATGAAAACCCTTCCCCCTCTGCCCTTTCTGCCTATTTTCCATAGCAACCACCTCTTGGAGAAACTCTGGTGTTTGCAAATTCACACAACAATGTTGCAATTGAACTCTGAACTCTCAGTGCACCTGCATATCCAGTGCTTTCTTTCATTTAATGATTTTTTATTGACCACTCAAAATACATCTTTCAAAGAACACATCTCTACACCCTAACTTTCTGTTTTCATCAATCAAAATCCACCAATCACTGTTACTACTTCATGAACACAGAAACTCCACAGTTTTTTTCATTTCAAACTCACATTTTTTCAACTGCCATTTCATTGCCACACTTCATCTGACTGCAGGAGAACCTTCTCTCACCATGTTTTCTGTCTGGATTGTTGGTCATAGTTATATTCACTGGGCTCAAAGGTACGTTGAAAGCAGGAATTTACCTAACCTCAATTTACAAGATGTGGAAATTAAGTGGTTTGGCCAGAGAGGATTAAAATGTCACCAATTGATACCATTGGTGAAAACCTTTATGCATTTGCCAAAACCTGACCTGTTAATTGTGCACTGTGGAGGTAATGACTTGGGCACTTTGACTGGTGTAGGTCTGGAAATGCTTTTAAAGGACACCTTTGAGCAATTAATGGCACTTTTTCCTCAGACTGCCTTGGTATATTCAAATATATGCCAAAGACAGAAATGGAGGTGGTCAAACCAATTTTGTCCACAAATTGAGAAGTCGAGGAAGCATGTAAACAAATCTGTTTCAGCTTACATGAGAGACCATGGAATGGGCTCCCTGTACAACAATAACTTGCGTTACTACATGCAAGATATCTACAGAGGAGATGGAGTTCACTTCTCAGATGAGGGCAACAGAGTTTTCACTCTGAATTTAAAAATGTGCATTGGTACCTACTTATAAGTACCTAAATGTACCATAAACCCAAAAGCTCTTCTCAGAGCTACCCTACATCTAATCACTCACAATTATTTTTTTACTCTAACTATTTTCACTAATTTTCAACAAAATACGCTCCCTGGTGCGCTACCCGGTACGCGTACCGGGAGCTAACCTCGCGAAATTTTTTAAAAAAATGTTTTTTTTTCCGCACATATGGGCCTCCTCAGCCACCCTCACAAAACCTAGGGGGTCAAGATAAGTCTACCGTGCCCCCTTCTACCCATTCTGAACATTATTTGCCCTCCATCTTGTATCATAATTCGACCGAAACACAAAATGGTGAACTCCCGTTACGCTTAAGGTTCGCGTACCAGGGCGCTCACCGGTTCGCGTACCGGGTCGCTTCCTGGGAAGCGCACCATCAAAAAAGGTGGGAAAGTAGTTAACAGAAAAGCCACTGGAGACAATTTCACCAAATATAGAATAGCTCATACTACATACCAATCCCTACCATTTTCACAAATTTGATTGGAATTCCATTTAGCCATTTAGCCTGTAGTCCTCTCTAAATACCGTGAGGTAAATTACTTCACAAAACACATCTGAAGTGTTGGAATTGACAACCAATTAAAATGTTACTTTCATTTTCTACTTTTTTTACATGATATTTGATTGGTTATGTACCCGAATATATATAAAGGAAGAGAAGGAAACACAGCCATTTTGACTACTACTTCCTGGTGTACATTTCATTTGGATTTTCATTAATAACTTCAACTTCTTTTTAAAGGTAAGTTGTTATTTTTAAAACTGAAGTATATTGTGCACTTTAAGTTAATATGGCAAACTTTTTCTGTTAGTTATATACTATCCCTCTGTAGTACTTATAAATTTAGATACACTTTTTTATATTCCTACTTCCACTCTGATACTATACACTGCCCAAAGATAAATTCTCTGATAAAAACTGCCTATCTAAAATTAATCCCAACAGTGCCCTACCTCTACTAATATATATTTTTTTTATGCAAATTTCAGGAAAAATGGAAAGTGAACAAAACATTTCATTTGAAATTGTCCTTCCAGAGTCCAACACAGAAATCATTGATCCAAATGAGATTGAATTTATGGATGAAACATGGGACCAAGAACTACTGCAATGTGTGCAAGCAGTAGATAACCTCCTTGCAAATGAGGACATTTTACAACCTCAGAGACTACAATCTATATTCCATGATTATGAAATTTCTGACAATGAAATGTTAGAAAGTTTAATAAATTATGAAACACAATAAAAAAAGTTAAAAAAAAAAAAAAAATAATCAACAAAACCAACAATCAATTAACATACAGCATTTGAAAAGTCTATCATTCATTTTTTATTGTGATACGCTCCCCAGTACGCTTCCCGGTTCGCGTACCGGGCGCTAACCACGAAAAAAAACAAAAAAAAATTATTTTTTTTTTGCTTAGCGGGGCCCCTTTAAAGCCTCCACATCAAACCTAGGGGGTCAGGGAGTATCTACTATGCCCCCTTAAGGTCATTTGCCCCTTCGCTTTTGACCTCCTCTTGTCTCTCGATCCTACCGAGAGACAAGATGGCGGCCGCTCCGGACTGTTTAGAATGTTGACAGACACCGGAGAGCCAATCAACTTCGCTACGCGAAGTTCCGTTACGCGTCAAGTACGCGTACCGGGGCGCTGCCTGGTCCGCGCTTACAGATATATATCTTTTTTTGAACGTTATTTTCTCAAAATCCACTGCAGCACATATATTAAGACCTACAAAAGGCACATCGGGCTACCAGTCCCTACAATTTTGCCAAGTTTCGTGCAAATCCATTCAGCCGTTCGGGCTAAAAGTGAGGCTAACCGCCCTATGGAAAACTCAATGTTAAAAACACGTTTTGGGACCCCCCTTTTTTCTCGGCCCCCCCTGGACCAACTCCCCCCAAATTTCCAGTGGCTGCTCAGAAACAAAATGTTCCATTTTCCAGAAAATTTCAGCCAATTCCGTCCACAAACGCCAAAGTTATTAGACATAGAATTTTCAAAAATCCCATAGGGAAAAAATCCTAACTATATATACCTACTGGCGACCGCCAGTAGGTAATATATATATCCAAGAAAAAGTTCACTCAAACGATCTTCTGCTTGTGCAAAAATAGTTTATTCCTCAGTTGCAACGTGTTTCAACAGTAACTCTGTCTTGATCACACCAGTGACTGAGGAATAAACTCTTTGTGCACAAGCAGAATGTTTAAATGTTCGCTATATGGAAGTTTTTCTTTAATACAATCGTGTGGCTTTAGTTCTGCCGGCACCGCACACCACCTGACTACGGGCTCGATCCCAGGAAGAACCTTCTCTCTGGTGATATTTATACATATATATATATATATATATATATATATATATATATATATATATATATATATATCCAAGCTCCAGGTTTGTCCATGCAAACATAGATGCACTCACACAGTATCTGCAGGCAACGCTGTATTTATTGGGTACAGGCGAAAACTGGCATGTCGTCCCTTTAGGCAGCTTCCCCGTCAGTCTTGCCTGACGCGTTTCAGAGTGTCAAAACTCCTTCCTCAGAGGCACCGACAGGTCACGAGGTGCAAAGCCTGACACACCCACTCTTAAAGCAATCATTGCCACGCCCTTGGATAGGACGCGTGGCATGTTGGGATTTGTAGTGCCAGGGTCCTGTGATGGATGCACAATTACTGCTGCTGGTACGTTGAAGGCTCTGGATGAGCCCCGACATCCGTTTTTGCCCTTATCTCAAGATGCTGAACCAAACGGAGACCCCGTGTATCGAGAAGTCTCATGGCCCCCACTTTATCAGGATGGTGCATCTATCGCGGCAGGAAGGAGTTTTGACACTCTGAAACGCGTCAGGCAAGACTGACGGGGAAGCTGCCTAAAGGGACGACATGCCAGTTTTCGCCTGTACCCAATAAATACAGCGTTGCCTGCAGATACTGTGTGAGTGCATCTATGTTTGCATGGACAAACCTGGAGCTTGGATATTACGCGGCCGTCCTGCCGCGATAGATGCACCATCCTGATAAAGTGGGGGCCATGAGACTTCTCGATACATGGGGTCTCCGTTTGGTTCAGCATCTTGAGATAAGGGCAAAAACGGATGTCGGGGCTCATCCAGAGCCTTCAACGTACCAGCAGCAGTAAATGTGCATCCATCACAGGACCCTGGCACTACAAATCCCAACATGCCACGCGTCCTATCCAAGGGCGTGGCAATGATTGCTTTAAGAGTGGGTGTGTCAGGCTTTGCACCTCGTGACCTGTCGGTGCCTCTGAGGAAGGAGTTTTGACACTCTGAAACACGTCAGGCAAGACTGACGGGGAAGCTGCCTAAAGGGACGACATGCCAGTTTTCGCCTGTACCCAATAAATACAGCGTTGCCTGCAGATACTGTGTGAGTGCATCTATGTTTGCATGGACAAACCTGGAGCTTGGATATTACGCGGCCGTCCTGCGGCGATAGATGCACCATCCTGATAAAGTGGGGGCCATGAGACTTCTCGATACACGGGGTCTCCGTTTGGTTCAGCATCTTGAGATAAGGGCAAAAACGGATGTCGGGGCTCATCCAGAGCCTTCAACGTACCAGCAGCAGTAAATGTGCATCCATCACAGGACCCTGGCACTACAAATCCCAACATGCCACGCGTCCTATCCAAGGGCGTGGCAATGATTGCTTTAAGAGTGGGTGTGTCAGGCTTTGCACCTCGTGACCTGTCGGTGCCTCTGAGGAAGGAGTTTTGACACTCTGAAACGCGTCAGGCAAGACTGACGGGGAAGCTGCCTAAAGGGACGACATGCCAGTTTTCGCCTGTACCCAATAAATACAGCGTTGCCTGCAGATACTGTGTGAGTGCATCTATGTTTGCATGGACAAACCTGGAGCTTGGATATTACGCGGCCGTCCTGCCGCGATAGGTGCACCATCCTGATAAAGTGGGGGCCATGAGACTTCTCGATACACGGGGTCTCCGTTTGGTTCAGCATCTTGAGATAAGGGCAAAAACGGATGTCGGGGCTCATCCAGAGCCTTCAACGTACCAGCAGCAGTAAATGTGCATCCATCACAGGACCCTGGCACTACAAATCCCAACATGCCACGCGTCCTATCCAAGGGCGTGGCAATGATTGCTTTAAGAGTGGGTGTGTCAGGCTTTGCACCTCGTGACCTGTCGGTGCCTCTGAGGAAGGAGTTTTGACACTCTGAAACGCGTCAGGCAAGACTGACGGGGAAGCTGCCTAAAGGGACGACATGCCAGTTTTCGCCTGTACCCAATAAATACAGCGTTGCCTGCAGATACTGTGTGAGTGCATCTATGTTTGCATGGACAAACCTGGAGCTTGGATATTACGCGGCCGTCCTGCCGCGATAGATGCACCATCCTGATAAAGTGGGGGCCATGAGACTTCTCGATACACGGGGTCTCCGTTTGGTTCAGCATCTTGAGATAAGGGCAAAAACGAATGTCGGGGATCATCCAGAGCCTTCAACGTACCAGCAGCAGTAAATGTGCATCCATCACAGGACCCTGGCACTAAAAATCCCAACATGCCACGCGTCCTATCCAAGGGCGTGGCAATGATTGCTTTAAGAGTGGGTGTGTCAGGCTTTGCACCTCGTGACCTGTCGGTGCCTCTGAGGAAGGAGTTTTGACACTCTGAAACGCGTCAGGCAAGACTGACGGGGAAGCTGCCTAAAGGGACGACATGCCAGTTTTCGCCTGTACCCAATAAATACAGCGTTGCCTGCAGATACTGTGTGAGTGCATCTATGTTTGCATGGACAAACCTGGAGCTTGGATATTACGCGGCCGTCCTGCCGCGATAGATGCACCATCCTGATAAAGTGGGGGCCATGAGACTTCTCGATACACGGGGTCTCCGTTTGGTTCAGCATCTTGAGATAAGGGCAAAAACGGATGTCGGGGCTCATCCAGAGCCTTCAACGTACCAGCAGCAGTAAATGTGCATCCATCACAGGACCCTGGCACTACAAATCCCAACATGCCACGCGTCCTATCCAAGGGCGTGGCAATGATTGCTTTAAGAGTGGGTGTGTCAGGCTTTGCACCTCGTGACCTGTCGGTGCCTCTGAGGAAGGAGTTTTGACACTCTGAAACGCGTCAGGCAAGACTGACGGGGAAGCTGCCTAAAGGGACGACATGCCAGTTTTCGCCTGTACCCAATAAATACAGCGTTGCCTGCAGATACTGTGTGAGTGCATCTATGTTTGCATGGACAAACCTGGAGCTTGGATATTACGCGGCCGTCCTGCGGCGATAGATGCACCATCCTGATAAAGTGGGGGCCATGAGACTTCTCGATACACGGGGTCTCCGTTTGGTTCAGCATCTTGAGATAAGGGCAAAAACGGATGTCGGGGCTCATCCAGAGCCTTCAACGTACCAGCAGCAGTAAATGTGCATCCATCACAGGACCCTGGCACTACAAATCCCAACATGCCACGCGTCCTATCCAAGGGCGTGGCAATGATTGCTTTAAGAGTGGGTGTGTCAGGCTTTGCACCTCGTGACCTGTCGGTGCCTCTGAGGAAGGAGTTTTGACACTCTGAAACGCGTCAGGCAAGACTGACGGGGAAGCTGCCTAAAGGGACGACATGCCAGTTTTCGCCTGTACCCAATAAATACAGCGTTGCCTGCAGATACTGTGTGAGTGCATCTATGTTTGCATGGACAAACCTGGAGCTTGGATATTACGCGGCCGTCCTGCCGCGATAGATGCACCATCCTGATAAAGTGGGGGCCATGAGACTTCTCGATACACGGGGTCTCCGTTTGGTTCAGCATCTTGAGATAAGGGCAAAAACGGATGTCGGGGCTCATCCAGAGCCTTCAACGTACCAGCAGCAGTAAATGTGCATCCATCACAGGACCCTGGCACTACAAATCCCAACATGCCACGCGTCCTATCCAAGGGCGTGGCAATGATTGCTTTAAGAGTGGGTGTGTCAGGCTTTGCACCTCGTGACCTGTCGGTGCCTCTGAGGAAGGAGTTTTGACACTCTGAAACGCGTCAGGCAAGACTGACGGGGAAGCTGCCTAAAGGGACGACATGCCAGTTTTCGCCTGTACCCAATAAATACAGCGTTGCCTGCAGATACTGTGTGAGTGCATCTATGTTTGCATGGACAAACCTGGAGCTTGGATATTACGCGGCCGTCCTGCCGCGATAGATGCACCATCCTGATAAAGTGGGGGCCATGAGACTTCTCGATACACGGGGTCTCCGTTTGGTTCAGCATCTTGAGATAAGGGCAAAAACGGATGTCGGGGCTCATCCAGAGCCTTCAACGTACCAGCAGCAGTAAATGTGCATCCATCACAGGACCCTGGCACTACAAATCCCAACATGCCACGCGTCCTATCCAAGGGCGTGGCAATGATTGCTTTAAGAGTGGGTGTGTCAGGCTTTGCACCTCGTGACCTGTCGGTGCCTCTGAGGAAGGAGTTTTGACACTCTGAAACGCGTCAGGCAAGACTGACGGGGAAGCTGCCTAAAGGGACGACATGCCAGTTTTCGCCTGTACCCAATAAATACAGCGTTGCCTGCAGATACTGTGTGAGTGCATCTATGTTTGCATGGACAAACCTGGAGCTTGGATATTACGTGGCCGTCCTGCCGGGATAGATGCACCATCCTGATAAAGTGGGGGCCATGAGACTTCTCGATACACGGGGTCTCCGTTTGGTTCAGCATCTTGAGATAAGGGCAAAAACGGATGTCGGGGCTCATCCAGAGCCTTCAACGTACCAGCAGCAGTAAATGTGCATCCATCACAGGACCCTGGCACTACAAATCCCAACATGCCACGCGTCCTATCCAAGGGCGTGGCAATGATTGCTTTAAGAGTGGGTGTGTCAGGCTTTGCACCTCGTGACCTGTCGGTGCCTCTGAGGAAGGAGTTTTGACACTCTGAAACGCGTCAGGCAAGACTGACGGGGAAGCTGCCTAAAGGGACGACATGCCAGTTTTCGCCTGTACCCAATAAATACAGCGTTGCCTGCAGATACTGTGTGAGTGCATCTATGTTTGCATGGACAAACCTGGAGCTTGGATATTACGCGGCCGTCCTGCCGCGATAGATGCACCATCCTGATAAAGTGGGGGCCATGAGACTTCTCGATACACGGGGTCTCCGTTTGGTTCAGCATCTTGAGATAAGGGCAAAAACGGATGTCGGGGCTCATCCAGAGCCTTCAACGTACCAGCAGCAGTAAATGTGCATCCATCACAGGACCCTGGCACTACAAATCCCAACATGCCACGCGTCCTATCCAAGGGCGTGGCAATGATTGCTTTAAGAGTGGGTGTGTCAGGCTTTGCACCTCGTGACCTGTCGGTGCCTCTGAGGAAGGAGTTTTGACACTCTGAAACGCGTCAGGCAAGACTGACGGGGAAGCTGCCTAAAGGGACGACATGCCAGTTTTCGCCTGTACCCAATAAATACAGCGTTGCCTGCAGATACTGTGTGAGTGCATCTATGTTTGCATGGACAAACCTGGAGCTTGGATATTACGCGGCCGTCCTGCCGCGATAGATGCACCATCCTGATAAAGTGGGGGCCATGAGACTTCTCGATACACGGGGTCTCCGTTTGGTTCAGCATCTTGAGATAAGGGCAAAAACGGATGTCGGGGCTCATCCAGAGCCTTCAACGTACCAGCAGCAGTAAATGTGCATCCATCACAGGACCCTGGCACTACAAATCCCAACATGCCACGCGTCCTATCCAAGGGCGTGGCAATGATTGCTTTAAGAGTGGGTGTGTCAGGCTTTGCACCTCGTGACCTGTCGGTGCCTCTGAGGAAGGAGTTTTGACACTCTGAAACGCGTCAGGCAAGACTGACGGGGAAGCTGCCTAAAGGGACGACATGCCAGTTTTCGCCTGTACCCAATAAATACAGCGTTGCCTGCAGATACTGTGTGAGTGCATCTATGTTTGCATGGACAAACCTGGAGCTTGGATATTACGCGGCCGTCCTGCCGCGATAGATGCACCATCCTGATAAAGTGGGGGCCATGAGACTTCTCGATACACGGGGTCTCCGTTTGGTTCAGCATCTTGAGATAAGGGCAAAAACGGATGTCGGGGCTCATCCAGAGCCTTCAACGTACCAGCAGCAGTAAATGTGCATCCATCACAGGACCCTGGCACTACAAATCCCAACATGCCACGCGTCCTATCCAAGGGCGTGGCAATGATTGCTTTAAGAGTGGGTGTGTCAGGCTTTGCACCTCGTGACCTGTCGGTGCCTCTGAGGAAGGAGTTTTGACACTCTGAAACGCGTCAGGCAAGACTGACGGGGAAGCTGCCTAAAGGGACGACATGCCAGTTTTCGCCTGTACCCAATAAATACAGCGTTGCCTGCAGATACTGTGTGAGTGCATCTATGTTTGCATGGACAAACCTGGAGCTTGGATATATATATATATATATATATATATATGTATGAATGAACACAGGTTTCCACGAACAGCAAACGGACTCAACTCCAGCCGCAATACCGCCAAGAAACAGGAGACCCAGATTTCTCTGTGAGTGATTTTTATTCCGCAACAGACAGCATTATATATATATATATATTTACTGAAAAAACCATAGGTTTCATGAGTGTTATAGTCAGCTGGACATTTCACTCATACAAAACCATAGAAATTTGTCTGTTATAGTTAGTTGTGCTAACTATAACTCGCGTGTCCCCAATGCACTGCTGATGATGTCACATATTACATCATTCATGACATGGTCAGTGACATCACTGATGACATCACTGATGACACCACACTGATGACTGATGAGGATTGTTGTGCCCTCTGGGTGCCGTAAAATGGAAGGATGTACTGCAGTGGAAAGAAACAAGGAATCGATAAATGCACCTTACACTAGACAGTGGATAATTCATGGAAAGGGGCGACCACTCGGTCCCCCCGAACGTATGGATGGGTGCCCCGAACCTCCCGGGAAACCATTTTGGGCGAGGTGGGCGTAGCCCGGCTGGTATGCCCGAAGCGGCGTAGCCGGGCGCGCCTTCCCCCGCCCAAGAGGGGTTGTCCTAGACACCTCAACGGAAGACGACCACGCCCCGTAGGCGTACCGGGGACGGGTACACGCCCTCCCGCAGAAGAATATAGGAGCGGGAATCCAGAGGAGCGTCCTCTTGTTCCTCGGATCGGAAGGCTGCACCACTCGTTGCCCGTGAGCCCTCGACGGAACAAGCAGCAATTTTGAACTTGTTAATCTTGTTTTTCTCTTTCAGTTTCGAAGGCTCACAGATTTCAGGACCTCGTGGATCGACCAAGGGCGGAAGACTCGAAACCATGCCTACCAAGAAAGCAGGAAAGGGTTCCGAGACGGAGAGGGTGTTACGCCTGTTGTCGAACCGGATGGCTTGTATGGACCGAAAGCTCGGACAAGTCTAATCGCTCGGGAGAGGTCTAGCGGAGGTGAAGAAGCAATTGGCCGCATTGAACGACCCAGGTCAGCCGAAAAAGGTAATAGGCCCGGCCTTGCCAGGAGTCGTCCCCGGGTTAAGAGGGAAGCGGGTCAAAGAAATGGCGGTCTCGGGGGGTCCCGGTCCCAGAGGTACCCTCCATCGTCCCCCTCGTACCGGCTGGTAACCCGGTTCAGGAACCAGTTTTAGGCCAGCCTATCCCGGTGGTGATCACCTCGACCGAGGATGATGAAATGCCCCCAGAATTGGCCGCACAGTTGACGGCATGGCTCAAAACAAAAGTCGGGGGCACAGTGACCCTGGGAGATCCGGCCGAGGAAGCCAGAGTATTAATAAAGCAGTTGCGGCAATCGAGAGATGTCGCAAAGGCGAGTGTTCCTCTTGTTCCCCCACAGGTGGCACCTGGAGTACCAGCAGCTGGTCAGGAAAAGACGGCGGCAGCAACGGCCGATCCGGGTAAGCTCGCATTGCCGATGGTGGGGGAGGGCTCAATACCCTCAAGGCGGGAAAAGGTTGCACAGCACATTCCCATGGCCACGAAAGAGTTAATATGGGGAGACAAGTATGTCAACATGTTTTCATTGTTAACTGACCATCGCGAGATGGAGTATGCTAGAACACAGAAAGATTTGTGGCACCCGAGTGTCTGGCGCGCCAAGATGGCCGAGTTCAGGGTGGACGAGACAGTGACGGACTGGGTTAAGGCCTTCTTTATTTTTACCGCAGTGATGGGGGAACGTAAACCTGAGGTTATGACTGATTTGATTTGCTATCAGAATCGCATTATGGATTTCTATTCAATGTATGAGGGGGAAGAATGGAAAGGCTATGACATGAAATTCCGTAAAGCAAAAGAATTTGATGCTTCTTTGTCTTGGGATTGTTTGGACTCGGTGTCATGGCACAAGCAGCTCCTGCCAGGGGCGACAGGTACGTCCTCGCCAGGCGGGAGCGGGTCCGGAGTGGTCCGCCAAAAGCCCGGGGTGCCCTTTCGAGCAGGCACAGGGGGGGCTACCAGCCCAGAGTTGGCGGGAATGGCGGAAAAGGGGGGGTCTGTTGGGGCTTCAATAGAGGCAACTGTAACAGACCACAGGGGACATGCAAGTTTAAGCATGTGTGTGCCGGCTGTGGGAATTCCTCACACCCGGAAAGTGCATGTAGATCAAAAATTGGCGGGACGGGGGGTAAAGGCGGGTCTAAACAGGAGTGAGGTAGAGTTTTGTGACCGATTGCCTACACCCGTTGATCTCATGGTTATGATTCCTTGGTTAAACAAATACCCTGATCATGTATCCGCTGGGGTGTTGAGGAAGGGATTCTTACATGGCTTCCACATCCCGGCGGGGGATTTTCGGGGATACTCCTTTTGTAGAAACCAGTTATCGGTACAGCACAACCCAGGCGTGGCAGAAAAGAAAATAGCAAAAGAAGTCAGTTTAGGGCGAGTGGCTGGGCCCTTTCGTTGCCCGCCGGTGGCTGAGTTCATCTGTTCCCCGTTGGGGGTTGTCCCGAAGAAGGACCCAGGGGAGTTTAGACTCATACATAATCTTTCTGCTCCTAAGGGTTCCTCGGTGAATGATGCCATTGACCCAGAAGTTTGTGCAGTACGATATGCATCGTTCGACGATGCCTTGGCCATGTTGAACCACCTAGGCCCTGGGGCGCTGATGGCGAAATGTGATATCGAATCAGCGTTCCGGTTGCTTCCGGTGCACCCGCAGGATCAGCGCCTGCTAGGTTTTGCATTTCAGGGGAGTTATATCATGGATAAATGCATGCCCATGGGTTGCTCCATTTCTTGTGCGTATTTTGAAATGTTTAGCTGTTTTTTAGAATGGGCATTCACCGAGGCTACAGGGCATAGACATGTTATGCATTATCTGGATGACTTCCTGTTTTTGGGGGCAGCCGGTGATACGAACTGCGCGCAGGCGCTGTATGATTTCTGCATCCTCATAAGTGAATTTGGAGTCCCATTGGCACCAGGTAAGACGGTTGGACCATCTACTTCACTGGAGTTTCTGGGAATTGAACTCGATTCTGTGGAGGGGTGTTTCCGATTGCCAATGGACAAAGTGATCAAGTTTCGGGCTTCCCTGATGCAATGCCTGAGTGGGGAGAAAGTGACCCTGCACCAGTTACAATTAACAGTGGGTCAGCTTAATTTTGCTTTGAGGGTGATGCCTATGGCCCGCCCCTTTTCGCGCTCTATCGCGCAAGCTATGGTAGGTCTCAAAGAGGGTCACCACCGTACGAGACTGTCAGGGGAGGTTCGCCAGGATATGCGTATTTGGATGGCATTTCTGGCGGACTTCAACGGTCGAGTTGTGTGGAACTCCCCGCCGGAATGTTCAGATGAACTAGGTCTATGGACCGACTCAGCAGGGAGCGTGGGTTTTGGCGCCATCTTAGGTAATCGATGGTCGGCACAAACATGGCCAACATGGTGGCACTCCAACGGTCTCACGAGTAACATTGGTTTCCTGGAGTTATTCCCCATCTGGGTTGCTCTGATGACATGGTCTGACGACTTCAGGGACCGCTCAGTGGTGTTTTGGTCTGATAATATGACTGTTGTCGAGTGCATTAACCAACAGGCAGCACGCTGCAAATTGATCTTGAGATTATTGAAAGAAATTGTGCTGCTTTGCATGAGATTGAATGTACAGTTCAGGGCGAAACATGTGCCAGGTGAACTAAATCATGCGGCTGATGCACTCTCTCGTTCACATATGCAGGCATTCAGGGGTTATCTACCCACAGCGGACCTAGAGGCAGCACCATTCCCCGAAACAATATGGCTAATCGGTGCCCCGGATTACAAGACCTCGTGGCAGCGAGTTTAGCCCCCAGGACAAGGAAAGCATACGAAGGAGCGTTTCGTTCCTATTGCACATATTTGGGTCCCACAGAGAGTCAGAAATGGGGTCAGGAGGAATCCTTCCTGGGGTACTTGGTAGCGCTGCACAGAGAGGGCCGATCAGCGGCAACGGCCAGTAGGCATAGGGCGGCAATTTCATTCATGGCCCAGGTACACGGCATAAAAGACCCTACAGGTTCCTTTTTGGTGAAAAAAGCCCTTCGCGGCTGGCAGCGCCTTGAGGGTTGCAAGCAAGATACGAGGCACCCGATTGGCTTAGACAGACTGTCTCTGCTTTTAGCAAAGCTGGATGAGACGTGTTCCTCCCATTTTGAAGCAGTTCTGTTCCGGGCAGCGTTCACATTGGCATTCCATGGGGCTATGAGGGTGAGCGAACTTGTCGCAAGGAACAAGAGAGATATGGAGGGAGGCTTGTGCAGGGATCACATCCAAATAAGGGGTGATTCGATGGTGATCGTGATAGCCAGGTCCAAGACTGACCAGTGGGCTATGGGAAACAGTGTGGTCATACAGCGCAAGTGTGGGTCCCCCATCTGCCCGTTGAAGTGTGTGGAAGACTATTTGGCGCTAAGGGCGGCCGCATGGGGGGGGGAGCTTGCTCCGACACAAGGATGGCACTCCACTGACGAGATTTCAGTTTCAGAGGGTGCTAGCACTGTCAATCGCTGACGCGGGCATGGACCCGTGCGATTTTGGGACCCACTCCTTTAGGATAGGGGCTGCTACTGAGGCTACAGCCAGGGGTCAGAGTGCTGAGGAAGTGAAACAATTGGGCCGTTGGTCCTCGAATTGCTTCAAGAGGTATGTGCGATTGCACATGTTGTGAGTGATCAATTGACATGCACTCACGTTTTCTGTCTTTGTTTACTTTACAGTTTCGCGAGCCTGCCACGCGGGGCGGAATTTGAGGTCGACCCAGCACCAGGAGACCAGCGGTCAGAGGCCACCGACTGGAGAGAGGATGGTATGGGTCGTGGGCCACTCATACGTGAGGCGCGCCGGCGACGTATTCAAGGAAGGTGACGCGATTCACGCACCTGGGGAATACGGGTTCAGAGTGTCCTTCCATGGGAAGGGTGGGCTCGTTTTTGACCACTTTGAATCATTTTTCGAGGGGCTTCTAGGGCGGTATAGGTCACCGCCGTCTGTAGTCATAGTACACCTGGGAGGCAACGACTTGGTGACACTGGGTAGACGAGTGTTACTTGAACGAATTTTGTCAGCGGTTAGCTGGTTGGCTAAAAGAGTCCCGGGGTGTACGATTGCCTGGTCCCACATGATTCCTAGGAAGATGTGGCAGGGGGGCCTTTCGGTGTCAGCACTGAACCATTCAGTTAAACGGGTCAATAATAAAATAGGTAGATTGTTCCGTTCTGCGCAGTTGCATAACATTCCTCATGGGTGTATTCGGGGTGATCAAATGTATCTGAACGATGGGGTTCACCTGTCCAGGGAGGGGAATGACTTACTCACAGGAGACTTCGTAGCATGGCTAAGGGGTTTGAGGAAGCATGACCTTTAGGAGGATTTGGGGGGACCGGATAGTCGGTCAACTATCCGGTCTGTGGCGGTAAGGTCATGATCGGTGAGCAGTAATTTCAAGGTCCCTAGAGGGGGGCGCCACCCACAATGGATGGGAGCGCCCGGGGGAAGACGGCCATTGGCCCCTTCCACGGGGAGGCGGCACCCACTAAGGATGGGGCGCCTAGGGGGAGATGGCCATGGGCCCCTCCCAGGGGGGGAGGCGGTTAAATGCCCCTCCTACTAATTTCCCAGGGCCGGATATCCGCGACGGCGGATAGAGAGTGTGGGGATGGGGGGAGAGTCCACGCTGTCCTTCCTACAGAGACCTCATACGGGAACTCGGACGACCCTTAAGATGGCGTCGAGTAGAAAGGGGGACCCCACCATGACAAGGGAAGTTACAGTTGGCAATGAGGGTACAGTCCTCTGCGCATGCGCCGCTCACACCGTGAGGGCGGGAGTCTGGTAGTAGGGATCTGACACCGGTTAAGACCTTGCCGTTGGCCCTTAATGCTAGGATGTACAATTTGAGTTAGAGTGTATGCATTTTCAGGATGTTAGCCAAAAGTACATGACTGCATCGAAATGTAATAAATGACAAATTGTACATTATGCATAATGATGAAACTTTTATTTAATGTTTTAAATTTTGTTTCATATTTTAATAAATACGGCCGGGAGGGTGACTCCCTCCCGCCTTCCAAAAGTTCAACTATTGTCCGACTTCCCATTCTTGGGGAAACGTGTTGGGAGGGGGTGGCGGGCATCCCGGCCATATGGAAAGGGGCGACCACTCGGTCCCCCCGAACGTATGGATGGGTGCCCCGAATCTCCCGGGAAACCATTTTGGGCGGGGTGGGCGTAGCCCGGCTGGTATGCCCGAAGCGGCGTAGCCGGGGCGCGCCTTCCCCCGCCCAAGAGGGGTTGCCCTAGACACCTCAACGGAAGACGACCACGCCCCGTAGGCGTACCAGGGACGGGTACACGCCCTCCCGCAGAAGAATAAAGGAGCGGGAATCCAGAGGAGCGTCCTCTTGTTCCTCGGATCGGAAGGCTGCACCACTCATTGCCCGTGAGCCCTCGATGGAACAAGCAGCAATTTTGACCCACCCACCAGCCCCTTATGGCAAATGTTTGGAGAAATAAAGTCTTGCAGAGAGATGGAAGTATAGGCCTTTTTTCCTTGGTAGAAAGAATGAAGGAATGTTGAGAATAAAGATTGACCTTTTGCAGAGATGTCTTCTTGCAGGAAAGAGCAATTGATGGCACTGTAGTGATGTCGAGTTTTTCTTTCCTTAGTAGGTAAACAACTGTCGTATTTATTTGTCGGGCGGTAAGGTCATGATCGGTGAACAGTAATTTCAAGGTCCCTAGAGTGGGGCGCCACCCACAATGGATGGGAGCGCCCGGGGGAAGACGGCCATTGGCCCCTTCCACGGGGAGGCGGCACCCACTAAGGATGGGGCGCCTAGGGGGAGATGGCCATGGGCCCCTCCCAGGGGGGAGGCGGTTAAATGCCCCTCCTACTAATTTCCCGGGGCCGGATATCCGCGACGGCGGATAGAGAGTGTGGGGATGGGGGGAGAGTCCACGCTGTCCTTCCTACAGAGACCTCATACGGGAACTCGGACGACCCTTAAGATGGCGTCGAGTAGAAAGGGGGCCCCCACCACGACAAGGGAAGTTACAGTTGGCAATGAGGGTACAGTCCTCTGCGCATGCGCCGCTCACACCGTGAGGGCGGGAGTCTGGTAGTAGGGATCTGACACCGGTTAAGACCTTGCCGTTGGCCCTTAATGCTAGGATGTACAATTTGAGTTAGAGTGTATGCATTTTCAGGATGTTAGCCAAAAGTACATGACTGCATCGAAATGTAATAAATGACAAATTGTACATTATGCATAATGATGAAACTTTTATTTAATGTTTTAAATTTTGTTTCATATTTTAATAAATACGGCCGGGAGGGTGACTCCCTCCCGCCTTCCAAAAGTTCAACTATTGTCCGACTTCCCATTCTTGGGGAAACGTGGTGGGAGGGGGTGGCGGGCATCCCGGCCATATGGGTAGACTTCTATTATGTCAAGTTGAGCTACATACCCCGTAATAACTGTAAAGTCGAAAATACGATCACGGTATCCAAGCACCCAAGTTAAGCTAATCACAACTCTGTGCTCGTAATATCTGTCCTCTTGTGGAGAAAGCAGAAGAACACTAAATCAGGAAAGCACCAAAGGAAAGTTCCTGTCAGGGAAAACAGGTGCCTTACAGGACTAAATGGTACCTGTAGATAGGCGTACAGCCAGTTACAGCTCCGGGAGTAAGTATGCTTCTAGACCGTCCTCTGCATGAATTCTGGTCCCAGAGTTCACCAACAGAGGACACCGTGCTAAGTGGCGGCCGACAATGCGGTCCGATGACTCAAAACATCCTCCGCATGAGCGCCTCTTGTGCAGCTCATCCAACGGAGGACACAAGACCAAGGTACAAAACAAAGAGCTGCTTCAAACGACTATGGTCCGTCCTCTGCATGAACTCTGGTCCCAGAGTTCGCCAACAGAGGACACCGAGTTACGTGGTGGCCGACAATGCCGTCCGATGTCTCTAAACGTCCTCCGCACGAGCGCCTGAACAGAGGGCTCACCAATGGAGGACGAACAAAGAATAAATGAAAGACCGCTGGAGCGCTGCCGCGCAGTCCGGTCTCCCCAATGCAATAGAGTCCAAGAGTCAAGGATTCGGGCTTACCTCCGTAAACCCGTACGAGAGACCAACTGCAGGAAGCCAAGAAAAAGCAAAGAACTGGTAGGATGAAATTTCGATGCCCTTCCTGGTTGCTCACGTGATTTTATGGGCGGCCCGCCTCATCACTGCAAGGCGCCAGGCCTCCTGGGAGATGTAGTGTAGAACCAATATCTAGCCTCTCGTTGTTCCACGGCCCCTCTATGATGTGAGGTTGCACTCGAGGCATTATCCTGTAACATATACGTACAATGTTACGTGGTGTGCGCGACCTGTATGCGACCGGTCTGCAAATCCTGCTCCCGCGCATTTGCGACAAATGCGTATTACAATACGCGACTCTTGCGCGATGCGGGCCTCACGTGACATCATATACGTGCTGGGGCACGCTGGGCGCGGGACTCCCACAAAATTGTTTATCTTCTACGTGTCTTTAATGTACACATTAGGGCAAAAGATTATCTAAGGTATTCATATAAATAATATATTTCCACTTGTAATAAACGTATATTATTTTTTAATATATTTTCGCGAAGTCGCGTCGGTGCGTGCCTCGTGAGCGCACGGTGCGTGGATCCCATTTGACCATAAACATTTTTTTTTATTATTTTGTTTGGAGCAGTTGATGAGACATCTCTGCTTCCAGAGCTAGGTTTGGAATTGTTTTGGTGTTTTAAAAAAAATTGCATTCGAGAAATGGCATCTGTTTCGCAAGCTCTTCATCATTCTTCAGATGAACATATCTTGGAGGAAGATCCACCCAAGCAGAGGCCTGAATCAGTGGTATGGAAATTTTCCACCTTTCTTGCAGGAGAAAAAAAGGTTAACGCAAGAATAGTCACATGCTTGCTGTGTGACAGGGTCCTGTCGCGAGGCAGTGACAAGAAATACTCCTGCAGAACAGCGAGTATGTATAAACATCTGTGGACCATTCACCCGAAGAATCTGGCACGAGAAGAATTGAGGCGTGCAGCAAAAAATCCACCACCAGGCATTGCTAGCACCTCCGGAGGGTCCACTTCAGCACCACCAGTAGACATTCGCCCAAAATTTGCTTTTCTGCAGCATCACTGCACTAAGTTATGGTGAACAGTCAGTGGACGCCATTAGAGCAGCTCAACGGAACCACAAATCCACATTTCTTTAATTTTTTTGTTTTTGGAATGATGTTGAATTTCAAAAGCTAACTGTTTACTTAGTTCCTTTTTTGTTCAATTCTTAAAAAACACCAAAAAAGTAGAAAATTGTTAAAAAACTACAAAAAAATAGAAAACAAAAAACAGAAGAAAAAGGTGAATTTATAGGGGCAGATCTGTGCGGAAGTGCTGCAGCGGGACACTGCTTGCCCTTTAGCTGCACCGCGCTGCGGCACTTCTGAAGCATGGGGATGTGACATATTTACATGAATATTTCTCAATTCTGTGCTCCCTCTGCACAAGCACACAAACTGCAGCCATGCAGTGCCGCAGGCACCCTTGCACCATGGTGCAAGGATATCTGTGTCATGGAGAGATTGTTTTTGTGCAGGAAGGGACTACTTCCTGCACAAAAACAATCACTAAAGGCATTTTCCTCTTTCAATGTGTGCTGTGGAATGCAGCATGCATTGAAAGAGGAAAAAACGAGGAGAAATGAAGACATTTCTCCTTGCTCTGCCTCGCTACTCCACCTTTAGGGTGGCGCACCATTCACACATATCTACAGATTTACACTTTCTCATGAATCTTGAGATGTGTTATTCCATGGGTGTTGTGTGGGAACAGACACAGCAACACCCATGGAACGCCCCTTTAATGCAAAGTGCTGCATTTGAATGGGTCGTATTTTCTAGGAGAGGAAAAGCCGTGTAGGGTGGTTTTTCCTCTCCTTTTAAATATGGAGGAGTCCCCAGCGCCATCACTACGTTACAAAAAGTGACGTACTGGGGGCACAGGGAGCTTCTAATTCTGCCCCATGAGTGTTTAGGTATTGGCAGAGTGATACAATAAGAACATAGTGCTGGATGGGTGATAGACGAACTGCTTGAGTACTACTTCAGTATTTAGTGGAGTATACCAATAGTATGTATCTGCTTAGAGGTTTGTAGGGACTGTGCACTGAATATTGTACGCGTTCTTGTGGTGGTGCCTAGGTCATTCTATAAGAACATCACTAGTAACTAGAATTATGACAGTGCTGCAAACAGATTGCTCAGTTAATTTAAAAGTGCTTAGGTATTGTCTCAATGCCTGCGTCATTCTGCAAGTGCATAGACAGTGACTGGGTTCCTAGAGTGCTAGTAGTTGACAGCAGGATAACTTTATAAGCGCTTATGTTTCAGCAGAGTGATTAGATAAGGACATGCTTCTGTCAGGATGATTGTAGGAGTGGACACAGACTCACAGTGTGATTTCAGACAAGCATGACTATTACCTGGACTTTTAAAGGACTGACTCAGTAGTCTGCAAGGGGATAAGGGACCGCATACATTGTGCACATTTGACTTATCACTGCTTGTCTCAATGTCTGAGTCATTCTGCAAGTGCATAGACAGTGACTAGGTTCCTAGAGTGCTGGTAGTTGACAGCAGGATTAGTTTATATGCGCTTATGTTTCAGCAGAGTGATTAGATAAGGACATGCTTCTGTCAGGATGATGGTAGGAGTGGACATTGACTCACAGTGTGCTTCCAGACAAGCATGACTATTACCTGGAATTTTGCAGGACTGACTCAGTAGTCTGCAAGGGGTTAAGGGACCGCATAAATTGTGCACATTTAACTGTACCACTGCTTGTCTCAAAGCCTGATTCATTCTGCAAATGCATAGAGAGTGACTGGGTTCCTAGAGTGCTAGTAGTTGACAGCACGATAAGTTTATAAGCGCTTATGTTTCAGCAGAGTGATTAGATAAGAACATGCTTCTGTCGGGATGATTGTAGGAGTGGACACAGACTCACAGTGTGATTCCAGACAAGCATGACTATTACCTGGACATTTCCAGGACTGACTCAGCAGTCTGCAAGGGGTTTAGGGACAGCATACATTGTGCACATTTGACTGTACCACCGCTTGTCTCAATGCCTGAGTCATTCTGCAAGTGCATAGACAGTGACTGGGGTCCTAGAGTGCTGGTAGTTGACAGCAGGATTAGTTTATATGCGCTTATGTTTCACCAGAGTGATTAGATAAGGACATGCTTCTGTCAGTATGATGGTAGGAGTGGACATTGACTCACAGTGTGTTTCCAAACAAGCATGACTATTACCTGGAATTTTGCAGGACTGACTCAGTAGTCTGCAAGGGGTTAAGGGACCGCATAAATTGTGCACATTTAACTGTACCACTGCTTGTCTCAAAGCCTGATTCATTCTGCAAATGCATAGAGAGTGACTGGGTTCCTAGAGTGCTAGTAGTTGACAGCACGATAAGTTTATAAGCGCTTATGTTTCAGCAGAGTGATTAGATAGGAACATGCTTCTGTCGGGATGATTGTAGGAGTGGACACAGACTCACAGTGTGATTCCAGACAAGCATGACTATTACCTGGACATTTCCAGGACTGACTCAGCAGTCTGCAAGGGGTTTAGGGACAGCATACATTGTGCACATTTGACTGTACCACCGCTTGTCTCAATGCCTGAGTCATTCTGCAAGTGCATAGACAGTGACTGGGGTCCTAGAGTGCTGGTAGTTGACAGCAGGATTAGTTTATATGCGCTTATGTTTCAGCAGAGTGATTAGATAAGGACGTGCTTCTGTCAGTATGATGGTAGGAGTGGACATTGACTCACAGTGTGTTTCCAGACAAGCATGACTATTACCTGGAATTTTGCAGGACTGACTCAGTAGTCTGCAAGGGGTTAAGGGACCGCATAAATTGTGCACATTTAACTGTACCACTGCTTGTCTCAAAGCCTGATTCATTCTGCAAATGCATAGAGAGTGACTGGGTTCCTAGAGTGCTAGTAGTTGACAGTACGATAAGTTTATAAGCGCTTATGTTTCAGCAGAGTGATTAGATAAGAACATGCTTCTGTCGGGATGATTGTAGGAGTGGACACAGACTCACAGTGTGATTCCAGACAAGCATGACTATTACCTGGACATTTCCAGGACTGACTCAGCAGTCTGCAAGGGGTTTAGGGACAGCATACATTGTGCACATTTGACTGTACCACCGCTTGTCTCAATGCCTGAGTCATTCTGCAAGTGCATAGACAGTGATTGGGGTCCTAGAGTGCTAGTAGTTGACCGAAGGATACGTTTATAAGCACTTATGTTTCAGTAGAGTGATTAGATAAGGACATGCTTCTGTCAGGATGATTGTAGGAGTGGACACAGACTCACAATGTGATTCCAGACAAGCATGACTATTACCTGGACTTTTGCAGGACTGACTCAGTAGTCTGCAAGGGGTTAAGGGACCGCATACATTGTGCACATTTGACTGTACCACTTATTGTCTCAATGCCTGTCGATCTGCAAGTGCATAGATAGTGACTGAGTTCCTAGAGTGCTAGTAGTTGACAGCAGGATACGTTTATAAGCGCTTATGTTTCAGCAGAGTGATTAGATAAGGACATGCTTCTGTCAGGATGATTGTAGGAGTGGACACAGACTCACAGTGTGATTCCAGACTAGCATGACTATTACCTGGACTTTTGCAGGACTGACTCAGTAGTCTGCAAGGGGTTAGGGACCGCATGGGGCTTGTAAATCTGCCCCATGAGTGCTTAGGTATTGACAGAGTGATGCATTAAGAAAATAGTGCTGGAGGGGTGATTGACGAACTGCATGAGACTGACAGGAGGTATCTTAGGCTGCATGAGTACTACTTCAGTATTTAGTGGAGTGTACCAATACTATGTATCTGCTTAGAGGTTTGTAGGACTGTGCACTGAATTAAGTATGTGTACTTGTGGTGATGCCTAGGTCATTCTATAAGAACATCACTAGTAACTAGAATGATGACAGTGCTGCAAACAGAGTGCTCCATTAATTTATAAGTGCTTAGGTATTGTCTCAATACCTGAGTCATTCTGCAAGTGCATAGACAGTGACTGGGTTCCTAGAGGGCTAGTAGTTGACATCAGGATACGTTTATAAGCACTTATGTTTCAGCAGAGTCATTAGATAAGGACATGCTTTTGTCAGAATGATTGTAGGAGTGGACAGAGCTACTTTAGAGCCATAGAACAGGTCAGCAGTGCTGCTTTAGAGCCAGAGAACCAGGTCAGCAGAGCCAGTGACCCAGGTCAGTAGAGCGGCTGTAGAGCCACAGAACAAGGCCAGCAGAGCTGCTTTAGAGCCATAGAACCAGGTCAGCAGAGCAGCTGTAAAGCCAGAGAAACCAGGTCAGCAGAGCTGCTTTAGAGCCAGAGAACCAAGTCACCAGAGACGTTGTAGAGCCAGAGAACCAGGTCAGCAGAGTTGCTCTAGAGGGAGAGAACCAGGTCAGCAGAGCTGCTCTAGAGTGATAGAACTAGGTCAGCAGAGCTGCTCTAGAGCCAGAGAACCATGTCAGCAGAACTGCTTTAGAGCCATAGAACCGGGTCAGCAGAGCTGCTTTAGAGCCAGAGAACCAGGTCAGCAGAGCTGTTGTAGAAGCAGAGAACCAGATCTGCAGAGCTGCTCTATAGCCTCACAACTAGGTCAGCAGAGCTGCTCCAGAGCCAGAGAACCAGGTCAGCAGACCTGCTGTAGAGCCAGAGAACCAGGTCAGCAGAGCTGCTTTAAAGCCAGAGAACCAGGTCAGCAGGGCTGCTCTAGCTGACCCTGACTGACTGACACTGACTGATTGACACTGACTGACTCTAATTGACTGACATTGATTGGCTGACACTGATTGACACTGATTGACACTGACTGACACTGACTGACACTGACTGACACTGATTGACTGACACTGACTGACACTGATTGACTGACACTGACTGACTGACACTGAATGACTGACACTGACACTGACTGACTGACACTGACTGACACTGACTGACTACTCTCTATTTCTCTACTACTCACTCTACTACTCTGTACTACTCTCTCTACTACTTACTCTTTACTACTCACTCTCTATTACTCTACAACTCTCTACTACTCACTCTCTATTACTCACTATCTACTACTCACTCTCTACTACTCACTCTCTACTACTTTTTACTACTGACTCTACTACTCACTAACTACTACTCTCTACTACTATCTCTCTACTACTCACTCTCTACTACTCTCTACTACTCACTCTCTATTATTCACTCTCTACTACTCACTCTCTACTAACACTCTACTACTCACTACTACTCTCTACTACTCACTCTCCACTAATTGCTCTCTACAACTCTCTACTACTCACTCTCTACTACTCACTCTCTACTACTCACTCTCTATTACTCTCTACTACTCTCTCTACTACTCACTCTCTACTACTCACTCTCTACTACTCTACTACTCTCTACTACTCTCTCTACTACTCACTATCTACTTCTCTCTACTACTCACTCTACTACTCTCTACTACTCTCTACCAGACACTGTCTACTACTCTACTACTCACTCTCTACTACTCTCTCTCTACTACTCACTCTACTACTCTCTACTACTCACTCTCTACTACTCTCTCTCTACTACTTGCTCTCTACTGCTCTCTACTACTCACTATCCACTACTCACTCTGTACTTCTCTCTACTATTCATTCTACTACTCACTCTCGACTACTCTCCACTACACTCTCTACTACTCTCTCTACTACTCATTCTCTACTACTCTTTACTACTCACTTTCTACTACACACTCTCTACTACTCACTCTAATTCTCATTCTCTAATACTCTCTACTCCACTCTCTACTACTCACTCTCTACTACTCTCTACTAATTACTCTCTACTACTCACTATCAACTACTCTCTCTACTACTCTCTACTACTCACTCTCTACTACTCACTCTAGTACTCACTCTACCACTCACTCTCTACTACTCTCTCTCTACTACTCACTCTCTACTACTCTCTACTACTCTCTCTCTACTACTCATTCTCTACTACTCTCTACTACTACTCTCTTCTAGTCAAGCTCTACTACTCACTGTCTACTACTCTCTACTACTCACTCTCTACTACACTCTCTCTACTATTCATTTTCTACTACTCACTCCCTACTACTCACACTCTACTACTCACTCTCTACTACTCTCTCTACTACTTACTGTCTACTACTCACTCACTACTACTCTACTACTCTCTACTTCTCACTCTACTACTCTACTACTCACTCTCTACTACTCTCTCTTGACTACTCACCCTCTACTACTCACCCTCTACTACTCACTCTCTACTACTCACCCTCGACTACTCTCTACTACTCACTCTCTACTACTCTACTACTCACTCTCTAATACTCTCTACTACTCACTCTCTATTACTCACTCTTTACTACTCGCTCTCTACTACTCTCTACTACTCACTTTTCTACTCACTCTCTACTACTCTACTGCTCTCCACTACGCTCTCTACTACTCTCTCTACTATTCATTCTGTACTATTCTTTACTACTCACTTTCTACTACACACTCTCTACTACTTGCTCTGTACTAATCTCTACTACTCACTCTACTACTCACTCCCTACTACTCACTCTCTACTACTCTGTCTCTACTACTACACTACTCTCTACTACTCACTCTCTACTACTCACTCTACTACTCACTCTACTGCTCTCTACTACTCACTCTCTACTACTCTACAACTCACTATCTACTACTCTCAACTACTCACTCTCTGCTACTCTCGCACTACTCTCTACCACTAACTCCCTACTCTCTACTCTCTATTACTCACTCTCTACTCTCTACCTCTCTCTCTACTACTCTCTACCTCTCTACCTCTACCTCTCTACCTCTACTTCTCTATATCTACCACACTACCTTTACACCTCTACCTCCACACCTCTAGACTCTCTGCCTCTCTCTACACATACGCACATATATATGCATTTATATATATTTATGTGTATATATATTACCTACTGGCGGTCGCCAGTAGGTATATATAGTTAGGATTTTTTCTCTATGGGTTTTTTGAAAATTCTATGTCTAATAACTTTGGCGTTTGTGGACGGAATTGGCTGAAAGTTTCAGGAAAATGGCACATTTTGTTTCTGAGCAGCCCCTGAAAATTTTGGGGGGGTTCGTCAAGGGGGGGCCGAGAAAAAAGGGGGGTCCCAAAACGCGTTTTTCCCATGTTAATTTCCATAGGGCGGTTGGCCTCACTTTTAGCCCGAACGGCTGAATGGATTTGCACGAAACTTGGCAAAATTGTAGGGACTGGTAGCCCGATGTGCCTTTTGTAGGTCTCAATATATGTGCTCCAGTGGATTTTGAGAAATTAAAGTTTAAAAAAAGATATATATCTGTAACAGCGGACTGGGCAGCGGCCCAGGACGCGTACTTTTCGCGCAACGGAGCTTTGTGAAGCGAAGCTGATTGGTTCTCCGGCGTCTGTCAACATTCCAAACAGCCTGTAGCGGCCGCCATCTTGTCTCTCGGTAGGATCGAGAGACAAGAGGAGGCCAAAGCGAAGGGGCAAATGACCATAAGGGGGCATAGTACATTGTCGCTGACCCCCTAGGTTTGATGTGGAGGTTTTAAAAGGGCCCCGCGGGGCAAAAAAAAATAAAAATAATAATAATCGAACAGCTGAATGGATTTGCACGAAACTTGGCAAAATTGTAGGGACTGGTAGCCCGATGTGCCTTTGCTAGATCTCAATATATGTGCTCCAGTGGATTTTGAGAAATTAACGTTCAAAAAAAGATATATATCTGTAACACCGCACCGCTTCGCGTACTTTTCGCGTTACGGAGCTTTGCGAAGCGAAGCTGATTGGCTCTCCGGTGTCTGTAAACATTCCAAACAGTCCGTAGCGGCCGCCATCTTGTCTCTCGGTAGGATCGAACAGCTGAATGGATTTGCACGAAACTTGGCAAAATTGTAGGGACTGGTAGCCCGATGTGCCTTTGCTAGGTCTCAATATATGTGCTTCAGTGCATTTTGAGAAATTAACGTTCAAAAACAAGATATATATCTGTAACAGCGCTCCGCTTCGCGGAGATAAAATTATATGTGTATTACCTAGCTGTTGCTAACACTAGTTAGCGACGGCTAGTAGAAGATAGCGACCATCTTGGGCCCCACTTTGCATGTGAGTGATATTTATCACTAATGACATGCAAAGTGGGCATGCCAAGATGTTAGCGACTGGAAACAGTCGCTAACATCGCTATCTCCTATTATCAACTTTTGGAAATATTCGAGATAAGCGCGAATATCTCCAAAAGCTACCACCTGCCCTGAGCAGTTCTTAGCCATGTTATCCAATGGGAGGTGGATAACATGGCTAAGAGCATTAGCTCGGTAATGCATGAATATCGCTGAGTTTTCAGCGATATTAATGCATTGCGGTCGTTTTTTATCGTATTTCCGATAAACCTTGATAATAGCAAGGTTTATCTGCGATAATTTCTGACGGTAAAAAAATCGTTGCTAAGCATCGTTAGGGATAAATATCGCTTAACTTTGGTAATATGCCCCAACGTCTGTTAACGTTCGATTCGAAGGAAATCAGGAAGTGTTGAAAAACATTGTCTGCGCCTTCTTGTCTTTTTTCAAATGCCACACTTTTGTCGTGCACGGCAGCCATTTTAGATGCCTTGACCAGACCCACTCTGTGCACGCTGTCGATCCTTAGCATGGCTCCCCACCCTCGCAAGCATCTCCCCCAGGCAGTGGTCACCCCCGCTCTCTGTCTTATGCATGGGTAATAAACCTCCCCCCATCTGCGCTGCTCTTCCCTGAGAATCACACCCTGTGCCCGCCCGACACCTCCCTTTCGCCCTATTCACTACCGCACCCTCTGACACTCCTTTTCCTCTGTGTCCGATTGTCCAGGCTGGTCCTAGGGTATCAGCTAGCCCTGCAGATGTAGTTTATGGCCACAGCTGTAAAGAATCACCCCTCTTCAAAGGAGTTATAGTAGATCAAGGCCCACACTGGATGAGATCCGTCACAGCAGAAGCGTTGCTATTATCTGAAAACCATCCTGTATTGTGATTGGGGAGGGGACCGAGCCTGAAGCGGAAGATTCCAGGGATGACTCTTTGTACATCAAAGTTTTTACAATTATGTGTCACATTAAATATATATAGCACTCCGACAAAGTAGTAAGATTATAAAACTTTAATAATTTATAAATATATACAAGAAAACAAAAATAGTAATAACATATAAACATTTTTAGGGAAAAACAACGAAGTAGCGGTCGGCTGTGCGAATAGTCCCAACGCAGCACAACGTCCAGATTTCCGGCGTGGGGCGTCGCGGGGGGTGGGTCATCAGTAGCAAACTGTTGTGCGAATAGTTCCAAGGCAGCAGAACGCGCCGAAATCTAGATGACACGAAAGTGATGTCTAGTAAGTTGCCACCCAGCAAATAACGGCATGGGGCGTCGCGGGGGGTGGGTCATCAGTAGCAAACTGTTGCGCGAATAGTTCCAAGGCAGCAGAACGATGGCACCAAGGTGATGTCCAGTAAGTTGCCGCACTGGTTTTGGTATCCTACAATGCTGCTCCGAATAACGGCGTGGGGCGCCCCGGGGGAGGCGGCGTGAACGGGCCTCTCCAGGTGGAGTCTCGTCTGCTGTAGTGGGGCGCCCCTTTACCGTTTCAGTTGCCATTCCGTCCGTTTTTGGTCCACTGTGTCAAAAGCCGCAATTCAGCTGAGTTGCGCCCACTCTTGCTGTGCAGCGATAGGCGGCTGTCACAGGACTCTCAAAATGGCGGCAGGCTGTTTCCTTTTTGGGCCTGGTCCACTGAAATGGCCCTGGGACACCTTGGAAATCGGACGCTTGTCTGCTAGGTCTTGGACCCCATTCTCGAAAGCGTCCCCTTCGCCTTGAGAATTCATCAAAAGTTTTGGGGGCTCCGACTCCTGCAGGCTTCTGGTGGGGAGCGGCTGCCATGATTGCTCGCGGAATGACCACGACTGAGCTACGAGATGGTGGTGCTCTCATGCTGACGCCAGCTTCAGTCTGAAACATCCAGAAACAAGGTGCGGCTTTCATCGTTTGGGGAAAAAAAAAGTTTTCATCCAATGAAAAGTGTTGTTTTTAGGTCACATGATCAAGCCTTCCATCATTAGGAAACCAAAAATAAAATGAACCAATGAAAAGTTTTATAAACAAGTCACATGACCTGTTATGCGGCATAGGGTGTAAAATGCGGAGAAAATACGTTGGCACGTGAGGCGGCGTCAGTAGCGGACCGATGTGCGAATAGGCCGAAGGCAATACAACGCGCCAAGATCCGGTTGGCACCGAGGTGGTGTCCAGCAAGTTGCAGCACTGGTGTGGCCATCCTACAATGCTGAAAGTCGGCGTGGGGCGCCCCGTTGGCCTGTGAGTTTGCGTCAGTAGCGGACCGATGTGCGAATAGGCCGAAGGCAGCACAACGCGCCAAGATCCGGATGGCACCGAGGTGGTGTCTAGTAAGTTGCCGCACTGGTGTGGCCATCCAACAATGCTGAAAGTCGGCGTGGGGCGCCCCGTTGGCCTGTGAGTTTGCGTCAGTAGCGGACCGATGTGCGAATAGGCCGAAGGCAGCACAACGCGCCAAGATCCGGATGGCACCGAGGTGGTGTCTAGTAAGTTGCCGCACTGGTGTGGCCATCCTACAATGCTGAAAGTCGGCGTGGGGCGCCCCGTTGGCCTGTGTGTTTGCGTCAGTAGCGGACCGATGTGCGAATAGGCCGAAGGCAGCACAACGCGCCAAGATCCGGATGGCACCGAGGTGGTGTCTAGTAAGTTGCCGCACTGGTGTGGCCATCCTACAATGCTGAAAGTCGGCGTGGGGCGCCCCGTTGGCCTGTGAGATGGCGTCAGTAGCGGACCGATGTGTGAATGGGGCCGAAGGCAGCGCAACAATATTTTCGGAATAGAAGACACCACTAGGCGCTGAGATGCCAAGATCCGGATGGCACCGAGGTGGTGTGTAGCAAGTTGCCGCACTGGTGTGGCCATCCTACAATGCTGAAAGTCGGCGTGGGGTGCCCCGTTGGCCTGTGAGTTTGCGTCAGTAGCGGACCGATGTGCGAATAGGCCGAAGGCAGCACAACGCGCCAAGATCCGGATGGCACCGAGGTGGTGTCTAGTAAGTTGTCGCACTTCTGTGGCCATCCTACAATGTTGAAAGTCGGCGTGGGGCGCCCCGTTGGCCTGTGAGATGGTGTCAGTAGCGGACTGATGTGTGAATGGGGCCAAAGGCAGCGCAACAATATTTTCTACTATATTTCCGGAGTAGAAGACACCACAAGGCGCTGAGATGCCAAGATCCGGATGGCACCGAGGTGGTGTGTAGCAAGTTGCCGCACTGGTGTGGCCATCCTACAATGCTGGAAGTCGGCGTGGGGCGCCCCGTTGGCCTGTGAGTTTGCGTCAGTAGCGGACCGATGTGCGAATAGGCCGAAGGCAGCACAACGCGCCAAGATCCGGATGGCACCGAGGTGGTGTCTAGTAAGTTGTCGCACTTCTGTGGCCATCCTACAATGTTGAAAGTCGGCGTGGGGCGCCCCGTTGGCCTGTGAGATGGTGTCAGTAGCGGACTGATGTGTGAATGGGGCCAAAGGCAGCGCAACAATATTTTCTGATTTGAAGACACCACAAGGCGCTGAGATGCCAAGATCCGGATGGCACCGAGGTGGTGTCTAGCAAGTTGTGGCACTGGTGTGGCCATCGTACAATGGTAAAAGTCGGCGTGGGGCGCCCTGTTGGCCTGTGAGATGGTGTCAGTAGCGGACTGATGTGTGAATGGGGCCAAAGGCAGCGCAACAATATTTTCTTCTATATTTTCGGAGTAGAAGACACCACAAGGCGCTGAGATGCCAAGATCCGGATGGCACCGAGGTGATGTCTAAGTTGCGGACCGATGTGCGAATGGGGCCAAAGGTAGCGTAACAAGATTTTCTGTATGGAAGATACCACTAGGCGTTGAGATGCCAAGATTCGGATGGCACCGAGGTGATGTCTAGCAAGTTGTGCCACTGGTGTGGCCATCGTACAATGGTAAAAGTCGGCGTGGGGCGCCCTATTGGCCTGTGAGATGGTGTCAGTAGCGGACTGATGTGCGAATGGGGCCAAAGGCAGCGCAACAATATTTTCTGACTGACACCACAAGGCGCTGAGATGCCAAGATCCGGATGGCACCGAGGTGATGTCTAAGTTGCGGACTGATGTGCGAATGGGGCCAAAGGCAGCGTAACAATATTTTCTGTATGGAAGATACCACTAGGCGTTGAGATGCCAAGATTCGGATGGCACCGAGGTGATGTCTAGCAAGTTGGTGTGGTCATCCTACAATGCTGAAACTCGGCGTGGGTCACCCCATTAGCCTGTGAGATGGCGTCAGTAGCGGACCGATGTGCGAATAGGCCGAAGGCAGCACAACGCGCCAAGATCCGGATGTCACCGTGGTGGTTTCATAGTTGAGAGGCACTTCATCTGCAGTGGGGCGCCGAGATCCGGATGGCACCGAGGTGATGTCTAGCAAGTTGCTGTACTGGTGTGGTCATCCTACAATGCTGAAATGTAGTGGGGCGCCCATTTACCGTTTCAGTTGCCATTCAGCTGAGTTTCGGCTGCTCTTGATGTTATAGCGACAGGCGGCTGCAAGAGGACTCTCAAAATGGCGGCCTGTTCTTTGGATTTGGGCCTGGTCCACTAAAATGGCCCTGGGACACCTTAGAACTCGGACGCTCGATTTTTTTTTCGTTTCCTGTACATACAAAAAAAGGTAAATGCCCGGTACGTTACACGCTTCATCTGCCACGATGAACTCTCCAGAGGAACCGGAAAAAAATATAGTTGTGGTAACTATACCATGCATCGTCATATGGAGAGGTGGCACCAATTAATTATAGTGCTGCATAAAAGAGAGATTTGGAGGAGAACCCCTGACCTGCTAGTACATTCATCAAAGAAGTGGCACTGAGAGCTTCAGAGGCAAGGGAAATGGTCCCAAATATTTAGAAGAACTTTGGAAAGATTAAAATGACATGTTTAGATTGTGGTAAATTAATTTCATGTGGACAGATGAGTGTTACTCTAATAAATACAGCATATGAACATCATCATAGTCGATGGTTGGTAGAGACATTTTGACTATATCCTGGACCTGCCCGTCCTCGCCCAAAATGGCGCCGGAATAAATGGGACTCGTAACTCCTTGTTGTGTACTGGTTGCAGAACCTTGAAATCACGAGATACGTATGCAGTTTTGAAGCACACGGCGGGCGGGGACGAGAATTGATTGAATATTTCGACATCCCTATTGATATTAAGTTCTGATGTGTTATTGATTACTGTACTGTTGAAAATTCGAATTAACGTCACCCATGGTACTTGCCCGCAAATGTATATCTAGATAATTTTATTGTAACTGGCCCTGTCGTATTTTAATTATAAAATGTACGTCCACCGATTCCGTAACTGTTAGACACCTTAGTTCTTGCAACCTAATGGCCCGCCCGTTACGTTCCTCTACAGTGTAAATGTCTATTCATCATATACGATTACAGTTTGCTCCGTGGCAGGCCCACGTGGTTATAGGCTCGTATTTGTATAATGAAATTTTCACAATAAAGGTTTTTAAAAGAAAACATGGTAGTAGTATATACATTGGTAAAGTTTTTAATAATAGTCACTGTTTTAGAATCATTAAAAGGCAAGTGAAATAAAGCAGACCAATTACATGAAGGGTAAAAGGTATAATACGAAGGAACGCAGTAAAGATAAATGGTCAAGGGCTGTTGTGTTTTCTATTCCTGCAACATAAAGTGATCGATAAGAATCTCATATTCAGGCGTATCGGCGACTAAGACAGCAGGTCGACCCTCTTTTGCTCAACGGCTCCGTCATGGGACGAAAAAACGCTCTTTTTCTCGAAAAAAGAATATATTTTACTTGCAGGACAGTTGTAAAATTTCCGGGAAAGTACATTAGCCTGGAACATTATAACATATATTTAAGAAAAAATAATGTTCGGAAGTAATTAAAAGCGTAATTTTTAGGTGATATGACCAAGGCTTTCATCATTAGAATAAGAAAAGTAAAATGAACCAATGAAAAGTTTTATTAACAAGTCACATGACTTGTTATGCTTACGTTACGCGCAGCGCGCGTCGGATGACTTCCGGATGCGCTAACGCGGCGCGTCATATGACGCATTACGCGACAACGCAGGTCCAGAATATAGTCAAAATGTCTCCACCAACCAGCGGTCGAAACACAACCCCTTTCAGCAGGCTAAATAGTTCTGTTAAATGACAACAGAAGGGACAGGGAACAAGAACCATCAGTCAAAGAGGGGAGGGCTAGTTCTTGTCTACCGGGTTACATTGGGGCGCTACCGGAACTGATCGAATTGGTAGTCTACAGTGTTTCTGGATGTTTCAGACTGAAGCTGGGGTTAGCATGAGAGCACCACCATTTCGTAGCTCCGTTGTGGCCATTCCGCAACCAATCATGGCAGCCGCTCTTTATCGTTATTTTGGGCGGGGTGGGTGGCGGAGCCGAGCTGTTTTGCAGCCATCATTGTGTGGAGTTCAGTTCATCTCACTAGTTTTGTATTTGTCATGAGGGGTTGTTCCTAATGTTTCTATTTTAGCGAGGTCAAAAAGAGATCCCATTAGTGGCCTACTGATTTTACTCGATTCCTTTTCTTTTTTTTACACGATTTTTCGTTATCTGCAAAGACTAAACAGAGTATTGCGACTCTGTGTTTGTTTGTAAATAGAGAATGAACCAAAGAGAACTAATTCTAAAACAGTAAATACTTGGATAACAATCAATCAAATGGAGAGAGAAGCAGGCACGACGGATTACAACGGGGGCAAAGGCCTGCGTTAACTACCTTTCACTATCTGCAAAGAGAGAGTACTCCTAATAGAAATGAGGGGGGGGGGCACCATTCAAAGCAGATCAGTGTGCATAAACACGAAAATGTTTTCACTTACCACGTACTTGACATTCGACAGCTTATGATATTTGCTATTAAAAAACCATTGAAATTCACTGAAAAAACCATAGGTTATAGACCATATATAGTTAGGAATTAGCATTTACAAAACCTTGAAAATTCACTGAAAAAACCATAGGTTATAGACCATATATAGTTAGGAATTAGCATTTAAAAAACCTTATTTTACTCACACAAAACCATTGAAATTCCATATATAGTTAGTTGCACTAACTATATATCGCGCACCCGCAATCCACTGCTGATGATGTCACATATTACATCATTCATGACATGGTCAGTGACATCACTGATGACATCACTGATGACATCTCAAATGACATCACTGATGACATCTCATTTGACATCAATGACCACATCACTGATGATATCATTCATGTGACAATACAATGCATCTCCTCACATTTTAATATAACCTCTGTTTCACCCAGTGTTAAATACAGAGTATAATTTTTGAAACCATTGACACACCAATACTAGTTACTACATACGCACTCACTGATTCCTACGTCTACACACACATTCACTCATTCACCCATACAATCATTCATACATACAATCACTCATCTTTACAACACTATCATATGCAGTCATACACCTATACATACACTCACACTCTGCCACTCATCCATGGAGTTACTCACACACCTAGTCAGTCCTGTAAAGAATCAATCACACTTCCATTTTCTTGTCTATACAGTTAAACATAGAGCACCTTACATTTTCAAACATATACTAACACATACTTACTTTCTTATACAATCATTGATACAAGTACACATTGATCTGCACAGAGTCACACACCTCCCAGCCAGCCACACACACACTCAGTCTCCCATACAAATACTTGGATAATCAATCAATAACCCATATAGTTAATCATATAGCTACTGATCAACACATGCAGCAGTTTACAGAACAACAGACATAATGATGCACAAATTAAGACAGTTTAGTCACTAACCCATGCACTCAGTGAGACACATTTAATCACTGACTCATACATTCAGTCTTGCACCTACTAAATCCTTCGTCCAGACACTTATACATCTACTCATTCTTCAATATGTAAAACATATTTAAACTTTACAGAAACACACAGTCACTGGATGATGTCATCAGTGATGTCATCAGTGATGTCATTTGAGATGTCATCAGTGATGTCATCAGTGATGTCACTGACCATGTCATGAATGATGTAATATGTGACATCATCAGCAGTGGATTGTGGGTGCGCGATATATAGTTAGTGCAACTAACTATATATGGAATTTCAATGGTTTTGTGTGAGTAAAATAAGGTTTTTTAAATGCTAATTCCTAACTATATATGGTCTATAACCTATGTTTTTTTCAGTGAATATATATATACATATATATATAAACATATATATAATCTGCATATCTATATAAATACAAATATAAATGCATGCATACACATACATATATGAATAGATATGCATGTTATGTACATGAAAGTTTGAAAAACACTACTAAAAGCAAAGCTAAAAAGCCACCTAATTACAAACAGAATTGCTTTAACTTAAACAAGGGCTACACCTATTGCATTTTCAATGCTCGTTTACTTTGGTTCCATCAAGAGGGCATTCAGATGTGTCACACATTTGCCATACATTCTGAATGTTAGCACTCCAGTTGCTCATTAGATCACTGTAGTAAAGCTACTGCTCACCAGGGACGTCTGCTGCTGGTATTCAAAGGGCATGTTTCAGTTTGCATGTTAGAATTTTTTAATGAAATAGAAGAGGATTTGAGAAGTCAAAATGTGCCCTAATTTTTTTTCTGCAGCACTAATCATAATTTCTATGGCAAAATGAAGCCCCTCATTTTGTTCCTTTGCAAATGAAATGTTTTAAGTGTTACCATTTTATTCCAATCAAGATGGCTTCAGGTGTTCCATACTTTTGTCATAAGTAAGACTGTTAGCGCTCTAGTTGTTCTTTAGAACACTCTGGGACATTCTGTCATTGGGCTATACTTGGGTTACATCTGGGTTATATTTGTGCTACATTTGGGCCATTTTGTCTCTGGTGGCCATCTTGGGATACTTATTTGTTATAAAGTTTCCTAATTTCCTAATTACCTACAGTCTCGCCAGTAGGAAATACTTTCAGTTTTTTTACTTTGGTTCCATCAAGAGTGCATTCAGATGTGTCACACATTTGCCATCAATTCTGAATGTTAGCACTCTAGTCGCTCATTAGATCACTGTAGTAAAGCTACTGCTCACCAGGGAAGTCTGCTGCTGGTATTCAAAGGGCATGTTTCAGTTTGCATGTTAGAATTTTTTAATGAAATAGAAGAGGATTTGAGAAGTCAAAATGTGCCCTAATTTTTTTTCTGCAGCACTAATCATAATTTCTATGGCAAAATGAAGCCCCTCATTTTGTTCCTTTTCAAATTAAATGTTTTAAGTGTTACCATTTTATTCCAATCAAGATGGCTTCAGGTGTTCCATACTTTTGTCATAAGTAAGACTGTTAGCGCTCTAGTTGTTCTTTAGAACACTCTGGGACATTTTGTCATTGGGCTATACTTGGGTTACATCTGGGTTATATTTGTGCTACATTTGGGCCATTTTGTCTCTGGTGGCCATCTTGGGATACTTATTTGTTATAACGTTTCCTAATTTCCTAATTACCTACAGTTTCGCCAGTAGGAAATACTTTCAGTTTTTTACTTTGGTTCCATCAAGAGTGCATTCAGATGTGTCACACATTTGCCATCAATTCTGAATGTTAGCACTCTAGTCGCTCATTAGATCACTGTAGTAAAGCTACTGCTCACCAGGGAAGTCTGCTGCTGGTATTCAAAGGGCATGTTTCAGTCTGCATGTTAGAATTTTTTAATGAACTAGAAGAGGATTTGAGAAGTCAAAATGTGCCGTAATTTTTCTTTCTGCAGTACTAATCATAATTTCTATGGCAAAATGAAGCCCCTCATTTTGTTCCTTTGCAAATTAAATGTTTTAATTGTTACCACTTTATTCCAATCAAGATGGCTTTAGGTGTTCCATACCTTTGTCATAAGTAAGACTGTTAGCGCTCTAGTTGTTCTTTAGAACACTCCGGGACATACTGTCATTGGGCTATACTTGGGCAACATCTGGGATATATTTGTGCTACATTTGGGCTCTTTTGTCTCTGGTGGCCATCTTGAGATACTTATTTGTCATACAGTTTGGTGTAATTCTGTTCAGCAGTTCGGGCTGTAGCTACGACTAAAGGTTCCTATGGAAAATTGCATGGGGAAAACACTTTTTGGGACCCCCCTTTTTTCTTGGCCTCTGCTTGATGAATCACCCTGAGACTTTCCGGATAGGAGCGGACCGGAGCTGGCCAAATGTTTTGAAAATTGTGCGAAGATTCGTCAACCGGAGCCAACGTTATTGGGAATAGAATGTTGTTGATTTCCTATGGAAAATAAGTCCTAACTATAACTACCTACTGGCGACTGCTAGTAGGTAATATATATATATATACATATACAAATATATATATTCACAGAAAAAAACATAGGTTTTAGGGGTGTTATAGTTAGCTGGCAATTTCACTCGTACAAAACTATTATAGTTAGTTCAGCTAACTGTAACTGGCGCACCTGCAATGCACTGCTGATGAAGTCACATATTACATCACTCATGACATGGTCAGTGACATCACTCATGACATCACTGATGACATCTCAAATGACATCATTGACGACATCACTGATGACATCATCCAGTGAATGTGTGTCTTTCTGAAAATTTAATATTATATATATATATATATATATTCACTGAAAAAACCATAGGTTATAGACCATATATAGTTAGGAATTAGCATTTACAAAACCTTATTTTACTCACACAAAACCATTGAAATTCCATATATAGTTAGTTGCACTAACTATATATCGCACACCCGCAATCCACTGCTGATGATGTCACATATTACATCATTCATGACATGGTCAGTGACATCACTGATGACATCACTGATGACATCTCAAATGACATCACTGATGACATCATCCAGTGACTGTGTGTTTCTGTAAAGTTTAAATATGTTTTACATATTGAAGAATGAGTAGATGTAGAAGTGTCTGGATGAAGGATTTAGTAGGTGCGTGACTGACTGTATGAGTGAGTGATTAAATGTGTCTCACTGAGTGCATGGGTTAGTGACTAAACTGTCTTAATTTGTGCATCATTATGTCTGTTGTTCTGTAAACTGCTGCATGTGTTGGTCAGTAGCTATATGAGTAACTATATGGGTTATTGATTGATTGCCCAAGTATTTGTATGGGAGACTGAGTGTGTGTGTGGCTGGCTGGGAGGTGTGTGACTCTGTGCAGATCAATGTGTACTTGTATCAATGATTGTATAAGAGAGTAAGTATGTGTTAGTATATGTTTCAAAATGTAAGGTGCTCTATGTTTAACTGTATAGATTAGAAAATGGAAGTGTGATTGATTATTTACAGGACTGACTAGGTGTGTGAGTAACTCCATGGATGAGTGACAGAGTGTGAGAGTCTGTATAGGTGTATGAGTGCATATGATAGTGTTGTAAAGATGAGTGATTGTATGTATGAATGATTGTATGGGTAAATGAGTGAATGTGTGTGTAAACATAGGAATCACTGAGTGCGTATGTAGTAACTAGTATTGGTGTGTCAATGGTTTCAAAAATTATACTCTGTATTTAACACTGGGTGTAACAGAGGTTATATTAAAGTGTGAGGAGATGCATTGTATTGTCACATGAATGATATCATCAGTGATGTGGTCATTGATGTCAAATGAGATGTCATCAGTGATGTCATCAGTGATGTCATTTGAGATGTCATCAGTGATGTCATTTGAGATGTTATCAGTGATGTCATTTGAGATGTCATCAGTGATGTCATCAGTGATGTCATTTGAGATGTCATCAGTGATGTCATCAGTGATGTCACTGACCATGTCATGAATGATGTAATATGTGACATCATCAGCAGTGGATTGCGGGTGCGCGATATATAGTTAGTGCAACTAACTATATATGGAATTTCAATGGTTTTGTGTGAGTAAAATAAGGTTTTTTAAATGCTAATTCCTAACTATATATGGTCTATAACCTATGGTTTTTTCAGTGAATTTTCAAGGTTTTGTAAATGCTAATTCCTAACTATATATGGTCTATAACCTATGTTTTTTTCAGTGAATTTCAATGGTTTTTTAATAGCAAATATCATAAGCTGTCGAATGTCAAGTACGTGGTAAGTGAAAACATTTTCGTGTTTATGCACACTGATCTGCTTTGAATGGTGCCCCCCCCTCATTTCTATTAGGAGTACTCTCTCTTTGCACATAGTGAAGGGTAGTTAACGCAGGCCTTTGCCCCCGTTGTAATACGTCGTGCCTGCTTCTCTCTCCATTTGATTGATTGTTATCCAAGTATTTACTGTTTTAGAATTGGTTCTCTTTGGTTCATTCTCTATTTACAAACAAACACAGAGTCGCAATACTCTGTTTAGTCTTTGCAGATAACGAAAAATCGTGTAAAAAACAAAGAAAAGGAATCGAGCAAAATCAGTAGGCCACTAATGGGATCTCTTTTTGACCTCGCTAAAATGGAAACATTAGGAACAACCCCTCATGACAAATACAAAACTAGTGAGATGAACTGAACTCCACACAATGATGGCTGCAAAACAGCTCGGCTCCGCCACCCACCCCGCCCAAAATAACGATAAAGAGCGGCTGCCATGATTGGTTGCGGAATGGCCACGACGGAGCTACGAAATGGTGCTGCTCTCATGCTAACCCCAGCTTCAGTCTGAAACATCCAGAAACACTGTAGACTACCAATTCGATCAGTTCCGGTAGCGCCCCAATGTAACCCGGTAGAGAAGAACTAGCCCTCCCCTCTTTGACTGATGGTTCTTGTTGCCTGTCCCTTCTGTTGTCATTTAACAGAACTATTTAGCCTGCTGAAAGGGGTTGTGTTCCGACCGCTGGTTGGTGGAGACATTTTGACTATATTCTGGACCTGCGTTGTCGCGTAATGCGTCATATGACGCGCCGCGTTAGCGCATCCGGAAGTCATCCGGGGCGTGCAGCGCGTAACGTAAGCATAACAAGTCATGTGACTTGTTAATAAAACTTTTCATTGGTTCATTTTACTTTTCTTATTCTAATGATGAAAGGCTTGGTCATATGACCTAAAATTTACGCTTTTTATTACTTCCGAACATTATTTTTTCTTAAATATATGTTATAATGTTCCAGGCTAACGTACTTTCCCGGAAAATTTACAACTGTCCTGCAAGTACAATATATTCTTTTTTCGAGAAAAAGAGCGTTTCTTCGTCCCATGACGGAGCCGTTGAGCAAAAGAGGGTCGACCTGCTGTCTTAGTCGCCGATACGCCTGAATATGAGATTCTTATCGATCACTTTATGTTGCAGGAGTAGAAAACACAACAGCCCTTGACCATTTATCTTTACTGCGTTCCTTCGTATTATACCTTTTACCCTTCATGTAATTGGTCTGCTTTATTTCACTTGCCTTTTAATGATTCTAAAACAGTGACTATTATTAAAAACTTTACCAATGTATATACTACTACCATGTTTTCTTTTAAAAACCTTTATTGTGAAAATTTCATTATACAAATACGAGCCTATAACCACGTGGGCCGGCCACGGAGCAAACTGTAATCGTATATGATGAGTAGACATTTACACTGTAGAGGAACGTAACGGGCGTGCCATTAGGTTGCAAGAACTAAGGTGTCTAACAGTTACGGAATCGGTGGACGTACATTTTATAATTAAAATACGACAGGGCCAGTTACAATAAAATTATCTAGATATACATTTGCGGGCAAGTACCATGGGTGACGTTAATTCAAACTTTCAATAGTACAGTAATCAATAACACATCAGAACTTAATATCAATAGGGATGTCGAAATATTCAATCAATTCTCGTCCCCGCCCGCCATGTGCTTCAAAACTGCATACGTATCTCGTGATTTCAAGGTTCTGCAACCAGTACACAACAAGGAGTTACGAGTCCCATTTATTCCGGCGCCATTTTGGGCGAGGACGGGCAGGTCCAGGATATAGTCAAAATGTCTCTACCAACCATCGACTATGATGATGTTCATATGCTGTATTTATTAGAGTAACACTCATCTGTCCACATGAAATTAATTTGCCACAATCTAAACATGTCATTTTAATCTTTCCAAAGTTCTTCTAAATATTTGGGACCGTTTCCCTTGCCTCTGATGCTGTCAGTGCCACTTCTTTGATGAATGTACTAGCAGGTCAGGGGTTCTCCTCCAAATCTCTCTTTTATGCAGCACTATAATTAATTGGTGCCACCTCTCCATATGACGATGCATGGTATAGTTACCATAACTATATTTTTTTTCGGTTCCTCTGGAGAGTTCATCGTGGCAGATGAAGCGTGTAACGTACCGGGCATTTACCTTTTTTTGCATGTACAGGAAAGGGAAAAAAAATCGAGCGTCCGAGTTCTAAGGTGTCCCAGGGCCATTTTAGTGGACCAGGCCCAAATCCAAAGAACAGGCCGCCATTTTGAGAGTCCTGTTGCAGCCGCCTGTCGCTGTAGCATCAAGAGCAGCCGAAACTCAGCTGAATGGCAACTGAAACGGTAAAGGGGCGCCCCACTACAGCAGACGAGCCTCCACCTAGGAAGGCCCGTTCACGCCGCCTCCCCCCCCCCCCCTTCGGGCACCCCGCGCCGTTATTCGGAGCAGTATTGTAGGATGGCCACACCAGTGCGGCAACTTGCTAGACATCACCTCGGTGGTAACCGAATCTCAGCGCCTTGTGGTGTCTTCTATTCAGAAAACATTTTTATGCTGCCTTCGACCTATTCGCCGCAAGTGCGCACGCAACTCAGCTGCATAGCTTGCTAGACACCACCTCGGTGCTAACCGAATCTCAGCGCCTTGTGGTCTCTTCTATTCCAAAAATATTGTTGCGCTGCCTTTGGCCCCATTCGCACATCGGTCCGCTACTGCCGCCATCTCACAGGCCAACGGGGCGCCCCACGCCGACTTTCAGCATTGTAGGATGGCCACGCCAGTGCCACAACTTGCTAGACACCACCTCGGTGCCATCCGGATCTTGGCATCTCAGCGCCTTGTGGTGTCTTCTATTCAGAAAATATTCTTGCGCTACCTTTGCCCCATTCACACATCGGTCCGCTACTGACGCCATCTCACAGGCTAATGGGGCGCCCCACGCCGAGTTTCAGCATTGTAGGATGACCACACCAGTACAGCAACTTGCTAGACATCACCTCGGTGCCATCCGGATCTCGGCGCCCCACTGCAGATGAAGTGCCTCTCAACTATGAAACCACCACGGTGACATCCGGATCTTGGCGCCTTGTGCTGGTTCCGGCCTATTCACACATCGGTCCGCTACTGACGCCATCTCACAGGCCAACGGGGCGCCCCACGCCGACTTTCAACATTGTAGGATGGCCACACCAGTGCGGCAACTTACTAGACACCACCTCGGTGCCATCCGGATCTTGGCGCGTTGTGCTGCCTTCGGCCTATTCGCACATCGGTCCGCTACTGACGCAAACTCACAGGCCAACGGGGCGCCCCACGCCGACTTTCAGCATTGTAGGATGCCACACCAGTGCTGCAACTTGCTGGACACCACCTCGGTGCCATCCGGATCTTGGCGCGTTGTGTTGCCTTCGGCCTATTCGCACATCGGTCCGCTACTGACGCCGCCTCACGTGCCAACGTATTTTCTCCGCATTTTATACCCTATGCCGCATAACAGGTCATGTGACTTGTTTATAAAACTTTTCATTGGTTCATTTTACTTTTGGTTTCCTAATGATGGAAGGCTTGATCATATGACCTAAAAACAACACTTTTCATTGGATGAAAACTTTTTTTTTTTCCCAAACGATGAAAGCCCCACCTTGTTTCTGGATGTTTCAGACTGAAGCTGGCGTCAGCATGAGAGCACCACCATCTCGTAGCTCCGTCGTGGTCATTCCGCGAGCAATCATGGCAGCCGCTCCCCACCAGAAGCCTACAGGAGTCGGGGGCCCCCAAAACTTTTGATGAATCCTCAAGGCGGAGGGGACGCTTTCGAGAATGGGGTCCAAGACCTAGCAGACAAGCGTCCGATTTCCAAGGTGTCCCAGGGCCATTTCAGTGGACCAGGCCCAAAAAGGAAACAGCCTGCCGCCATTTTGAGAGTCCTGTGACAGCCGCCTATCGCTGCACCGCAAGAGTGGGCGCAACTCAGCTGAATTGCGGCTTTTGACACAGTGGACCAAAAGCGGACGGAATGGCAACTGAAACGGTAAAGGGGCGCCCCACTACAACAGACAAGACTCCACCTGGAGAGGCCCGTTCACGCCGCCTCCCCCGGGGCGCCCCACGCCGTTATTCGGAGCAGCATTGTAGGATACCAAAACCAGTGCGGCAACTTACTGGACATCACCTTGGTGCCATCGTTCTGCTGCCTTGGAACTATTCGCACAACAGTTTGCTACTGATGACCCACCCCCCGCGACGCCCCACGCCAGAAATCTGGACGTTGTGCTGCGTTGGGACTATTCGCACAGCCGACCGCTACTTCGTTGTTTTTCCCTAAAATTTTTTATATGTTATTACTGTTTTTGTTTTCTTGTATATATTTATAAGTTATTAAAGTTTTATAATCTTACTACTTTGTTGGAGTGCTATATATTTTTAATGTGACACATAATTGTAAAAACTTTGATGTACAAAGAGTCATCCCTGGAATCTTCCGCTTCAGGCTCGGTCCCCTCCCCAATCACAATACAGGATGGTTTTCAGATAATAGGAACGCGTCTGCTGTGACGGATCTCATCGAGTGTGGGCCTTGATCTACTATAACTCCTTTGAAGAGGGGTGATTCTTTACAGCTGGGGCCATAAACTACATCTGCAGGGCTAGCTGATACCCTGGGACCGGCCTGGACAATCGGACACAGAGGAAAAGGAGTGTCAGAGGGTGCGGTAGTGAATAGGGCGAAAGGGAGGTGTCGGGCGGGCACAGGGTGTGATTCTCAGGGAAGAGCAGCCCAGATGGGGGGTGGTTTATTACCCATGCATAAGACAGAGAGCGGGGGTGACCACTGCCTGGGGGAGATGCTTGCGAGGGTGAGGAGCCATGCTAAGGATCGACAGCGTGCACAGAGTGGGTCTGGTCAAGGCATCTAAAATGACTGCCGTGCACGACAAAAGTGTGGCATTTGAAAAAAGGCAAGATGGCGCAGACAGTGTTTTTCAACACTTCCTGATTTCCTTCGAATCGAACGTTAACAGACGTTGGGGCATATTACCAAAGTTAAGCGATATGTATCCCTAACGATGCTTAGCAACGATTTTTTTACCGCTAAGCATCGTCAGAAATTATCGCAGATAAACCTTGCTATTATCAAGGTTTATCGCAAATACGATAAAAAACGACCGCAATGCATGAATATCGCTGAAAACTCAGCGATATTCATGCATTACCGAGCTAATGCTCTTAGCCATGTTATCCACCTCCCATTGGATAACATGGCTAAGAACTGCTCAGGGCAGGTGCTAGCTTTTGGAGATATTCGCGCTTATCGCGAATATTTCCAAAAGTTGATAATAGGAGATAGCGATGTTAGCGACTGTTTCCAGTCGCTAACATCTTGGCATGCCCACTTTGCATGTCATTAGTGATAAATATCACTCACATGCAAAGTGGGGCCCAAGATGGTCGCTATCTCCTACTAGCCGTCGCTAACTGGTGTTAGCAACAGCTAGGTAATACAGATATAATTTTATCTCCGCGAAGCGGAGCGCTGTTACAGATATATATCTTGTTTTTGAACGTTAATTTCTCAAAATCCACTGAAGCACATATATTGAGACCTAGCAAAGGCACATCGAGCTACCAGTCCCTACAATTTTGCCAAGTTTCGTGCAAATCCATTCAGCCGTTCGATTATTATTATTATTTTTTTTTTTGCCCCGCGGGGCCCTTTTAAAACCTCCACATCAAACCTAAGAGGTCAAGGAGGATCTACTATGCCCCCTTATGGTCATTTGCCCCTTCGCTTTGGCCTCCTCTTGTCTCTCGATCCTACCGAGAGACAAGATGGCGGCCGCTACGGACTGTTTGCAATGTTTACAGACGCCGGAAAACCAATCAGCTTCGCAAACCTCCGTTACGCGAAGCGGAGCGCTGTTACAGATATATATCTTTTTTTGAACGTTAATTTCTCAAAATCCACTGGAGCACATATATTGAGACCTAGCAAAGGCACATCGGGCTACCAGTCCCTAATATTTTACCAAGTTTTGTGCAAATCCATTCAGCCGTTCGATTATTATTATTATTTTTTTTTTTTGCCCCGCGGGGCCCTTTTAAAACCTCCACATCAAACCTAGGGGGTCAGCGAGGATCTACTATGCCCCCTTATGGTCATTTGCCCCTTCGCTTTGGCCTCCTCTTGTCTCTCGATCCTACCGAGAGACAAGATGGCGGCCGCTACGGACTGTTTGGAATGTTCACAGACGCCGGAGAACCAATCAGCTTCGCTTCACAAAGCTCCGTACCGCGAAAAGTCCGCGAACCGGAGCGCTGCCCGGTCCGCTGTTACAGATATATATCTTTTTTTGAACGTTAATTTCTCAAAATCCACTGGAGCACATATATTGAGACCTAGCAAAGGCACATCGGGCTACCAGTCCCTACAATTTTGCCAAGTTTCGAGCAAATCCATTCAGCCGTTCGGGCTAAAAGTGAGGCCAACCGCCCTATGGAAAACTCAATGTTAAAAACACGTTTTGGGACCCCCCTTTTTTCTCGGCCCCCCCTTGACGAACCCCCCCCAAATTTTCAAGGGCTGCTCAGAAACAAAATGTGCCATTTTCCTGAAATTTCAGCCAATTCCGTCCACAAACGCCAAAGTTATTAGACATAGAATTTTCAAAAATCCCATAGAGAAAAAATCCTAACTATATATACCTACTGGCGACCGCCAGTAGGTAATATATATATATATATATATTGTACAAAATCCAATTTATTAACATGGTAAGGTTATCAAGGAAAATAAGGGAACATCACTTTTGGATATTAACATTAAATAACATGGAAATATTAGCAGGGTTGGACGCAGGATATACATAATTAACTAAAAGAGATGATACTGTAGTAACAAAGTTTAATCCGGTCCCATTATTAATACATTAATTAGTTGCAAATGAGGTATTTCAATTATATGTATTTCAACCTGATACTGCACTATTTGATGGACTTAACAATTTTTTAACTCAACAGTATAAAAAGTGTGTATATATATATATATATATTTTTTTTCATTTTTTACATCTTTTCATCTGTACATGTATCTATATTGTATATATTTGATAGTTATTATGTATATAGATTATGTCAATATGTAAATATATTGGAATTATGTGCTGTTTTTGCTATGCCACTGTATTTTACAGTCAATGTCCCCCTTAGAATGTGTTTTCTATTTCCATTCTTACTTTTTTGAATTATCCAATCGAAATTGAGCACTTGCACTTTAAATAAGTCACTCTTACTCCCTCTCGTTGTCATGTGAGCAAGGCACAGGGGTGCCGAAACGTCATGTTACCGACAGGCGAATAAAGAATTGAAAAGCCATAACTCTGGTCCGTGCATTGTATATCTGCGCCAGCTGTGATTGCTACGCGCGGAGAATACTTTGGTTTTTGGATATATATATATATTACCTACTGGCGGTCGCCAGTAGGTATATATAGTTAGGATTTTTTCTCTATGGGTTTTTTGAAAATTCTATGTCTAATAACTTTGGCGTTTGTGGACGGAATTGGCTGAAATTTTCAGGAAAATGGCACATTTTGTTTCTGAGCAGCCCTTGAAAATTTGGGGGGGGTTCGTCCAGTGGGGGCCGAGAAAAAAGGGGGGTCCCAAAACGTGTTTTTAACATTGAGTTTTCCATAGGGCGGTTGGCCTCACTTTTAGCCCGAACGGCTGAATGGATTTGCACGAAACTTGGCAAAATTGTAGGGACTGGTAGCCCGATGTGCCTTTTGTAGGTCTCAATATATGTGCTCCAGTGGATTTTGAGAAATTAACGTTTAAAAAAAGATATATATCTGTAAGCGCGGACCAGGCAGCGCTCTGGTTCGCGGACTTTTCGCGCAACGGAGCTTTGTGAAGCGAAGCTGATTGGTTCTCCGGCGTCTGTCAACATTCCAAACAGTCCGTAGCGGCCGCCATCTTGTCTCTCGGTAGGATCGAGAGACAAGAGGAGGTCAAAACAAAGGGGGAAATAACTATAAGGGGGCATAGTAGATCCTCGCTGACCCCCTAGGTTTGATGTGGAGGTTTTAAAAGGGCCCCGCGGGGCAAAAAAAAAAAAAAAAAATAATAATTGAACGGCTGAATGGATTTGCACGAAACTTGGCAAAATATTAGAGACTGGTAGCCCGATGTGCCTTTGCTAGGTCTCAATATATGTGCTCCAGTGGATTTTGAGAAATTAACGTTCAAAAAAAGATATATATCTGTAACAGCGCTCCGCTTCGCGTAACGGAGGTTTGCGAAGCTGATTGGTCATTCTGTCACTGGGCTATAGTTGGGCTACATCTGGCTGATATTTGGGCTACATTTGTTTTTTTGTGTGTCTGGCGGCCATCTTTGGGCTACATTGGGCTACATTGGGCTTCATTGGGCTACATTCGGCTAATTAGCAAATAGCTCATCGCAAACTAGGAATGGTAAAGAATCGCTATTTATTCCTTAAAGTTCGCTATTTAGGAAATGCAAATAACTTTGATGATACATATGGCGGTTCATCTCTAACAAGATAAGAAGCATAGGGATACATTTATGATGACTGGCGCATCACCAGGGATGTGTTAGTCATTCTGTGCCGCTGTTCCGTCACCTATGGTGTGCTGCATTTACAATGCGGCGCATCATGGGGCAAAAACAGCACAGATGCGTGATGTATCTGTGCCGTAAAGGTGGCGCATTGCTGGAGTTGTATCGCAAGTGTGATGAAGCTCCAGCAAGGGTCGGGGGTGCCCCTGTCGCAGGGTTTCTGTTCTCACACAGAACTGTGGACAGAGGATTGGAACCTCGGCGAATGCATTGCTGGAGTTGTATCGCAAGTGTGATGAAGCTCCAGCAAGGGTCGGGGGTGCCCCTGTCGCAGGTTTTCTGTTCTCACACAGAACTGTGGACAGAGGATTGGAACCTCGGCGAATTAGGGTGTCCCAAAACTCACGTTAGTAATCAAAAACTATTTAGCAAGCTAGGTACAGTGTCACATTGGATATAACAAACTCTCAATGTTTAGACAATCCAGAATATGAACTTATAGTACCTCAGGATACGTGGAACTCATGAACAGTCGGTCGTTATAGATTTCTTAGAAACCAGAACATGGAGTTAAGAAGAACAGATGTGTATTTGAAATGTTTATTTACTAATGCCGTCTTCTCAGGCGTAGTACCTTAGATAATAAAAGTACACATATTATCAGTAGCAAAATTACCAGCATAGTTACTAGTACATAAAAAGTGAATGGTGATAGTATGTTAACATGCTGTAAATGAATAAGAGTTAGCAACACTTATAAGCAGCCGCGGGCCGTGGAGGGAGTTACGGTGAGGCAGGGAGGCGGGGAGGGGGAGAAGCAGGGTGGAGAATACAAGTACACATATTATCAGTAGCAAAATTACCAGCATAGTTACTAGTACATAAAAAGCGAATGGTGACAGTATGTTAACATGCTGTAAATGAATAAGAGTTAGCAACACTTATAAGCAGCCGCGGGCCGTGGAGGGAGTTACGGTGGGGCAGGGAGGCGGGGAGGGGGAGGGGCAAGGTAGAGAGGGCTCCACCCTGCTTCTCCCCCTCCCCGCCTCCCTGCCCCATCGTAACTCCCTCCACGGCCCGCGGCTGCTTATATCTCACCCTCCCTAATACACATATTATATTATTTGCTAAGAAGGTCTCTTTGTGTTGGTTTAGGGCGTGCCCATACTTTAGTGTCTTAGATTTGAAGGAATCACATCAGCATACACCAGCTCTCTCTTCATGTGAACCGCATCAACTGTTGTGTATGTGTGTTCGGCAAAGCAATATAAAACCCGCCTCATGCCCAGAATTGGCAGAAGTTGCACTTATGTTATGAGTATGAAGTCGTGGAGATCAGACCTCATAACAATTCTGTATCGTGTTGTTCTTGAAACTTTAGCACTCGCTGTACAGATATAGTTTAACAAGTAAAGCAGATAGTAGACCAATAACATATTATTCTCATGTAAACCACGATGAACTACTAGGTGGAAAGCTAAAGCAACAACTAAGTGTCGTGTGCAGAAGTTGCAAAAAAGGAAAAATGGCGTTTAAACCGGTAATGAGCCCATGCTAACTTAACACGGTGTAAAGATATCCAGGACCTAGATGACACCTCCTCATGATCCGGAAACGAACTGAATAAGATAATAGAAGTGCCATCTCATGAGAGCAGATTGCAAGTTTATATGTGGACGGTCCGCAAGGTAAAGCATTAAAAACTAGGAAAATTCAATGCTAAAGAAAAATAAAACAGCCAAGTACTTTATCGAGTCTTAAGCCAATAGGCAAGGTAAATAATAAAAACTTGACAAATAAGTCAATGAATTGTCAATGAAATGCTAGTACTCAGCATATCAAACATGAAAAAGGTCTATGACATAACTGTGTATGCAAAATAAGCTGCAACAGCCTCCAATAGGAAGTCACCGTCTTCATCCGAAAACAGTTCAGCCATCCAATTTAAAAGCGGAAAAGAACATACGTGCTCTCCCAGCACCGGATCCTCTATCACCATCAGAGGACAGCTCGGTGGGTTTTCAAGAAAGCTCTGTTCCAAGAAAGACTGTGCTGCCGCCAGTAAATTCCAGGGACCAAGTAGTCCATGCATCAATGCCACAGCCATAATCCTTTCGCCAGGACAAACCAACTCGTGTGTAATGATAGGAGTCATCAGCTGATTAAAGTCGACGTCAGGAGAAACCGGTCCGCAGAGACACAAATCAATGGCCCAATCGAAATCACAGGTCAGGCAGTGAAATACAGGCTGGACACAGGTGAAGTAGGAGAACCGAAAAGATAATCCATATGCCGTGCTTAATATCGCCAACGGCATTGTGCCATAATATTCTAGCATGCGATTGCGGAACAGTGTCAGCAGCTGCAGGGTCGGAGGTTGCATAGGAGGGACATCCATATTTAAAAATGTAAAAAAGCACAAGAGCGTCCGCTGGTAATGCAAGTAAAAATGCCAATCCACGAACCAGAGTGCAGAAAATACAATGAAAGGGAGCAGGGATGACTCCAAAGATTTTCTCAAATGAAGTCACGAGACCACTGGTAACAACTTTAAAAAAGTGTGCCAGGGATTTTGTGGAGGATGCGTTAAAGATAGTCGGAAACATGTTGCTGAAATTGAAAGGCAAACCTGTGTACGGGTGTTCGCTATGTGAAGTACGAAAGTTTCACGGGCCGAACTCAAGGCCACCTCTCTCTGAGACAAAAGAGCTCTTATTCTTGCCATGCCGTTGAAACGTGTCCCAAGGTTGGTATTTGTGGCCAGATTGAAAACTCCCTATGTTCATGTGTGGGAGGAAATAGAACATTTCTGCAGCAAATAACCCGTTCACTTACTGTTACGATAAAAGGAATACTTTTAATTAACTCAGAACAATCTTCATTATTGAGCATCAAATAACTACCATTTTCCAACAACTTGAACGTGGGGATGATAGCAGGAACTGGCGTGCCTTGCAACACGCAAGCCATATTTGGTCGGTGTTTGTTGCATGAATCGTGTAACTGTATGTGCCTACACATTAGTGAATGATCTGGCGTCTCAGTGCATTCCTCTCCATTCAGATAAACTTCTTGATCATCTTTGAAACATCTGTATGTGTATGGAAGCGACCAGACCTCATGAACAAAAGCACTACCTAAAGGTTCATAACGACCTATTGGTATATATTTCATACAATTTGAAAACTTATATAAAGCAAAAGGCAGCGTTATTAAACCGTGGATAAGGCATGTTGCCAAAAAACCCGCAATCCTCTGCTGATGATGTCACTGAGCATGTCATGAATGATGTAATATGTGACATCATCAGCAGTGGATTATGGGTAATGGTATCTCTAGTTTACTCCCCTATAGCTGTCTTTCTTTTAACATAAGTGTGTGTTTCCTTCCCTTATACTTACTGTTTTTGGTTCGCTTCCAGTTCGCGTACCAGCGAGCGAACTAGGAAGCGAACTAAGAGAAATAGAGGTTGGCACAGTTCCAAATATTGTACCAATTTTTTAATAACGGGGAGGTAGTTCTGAAAAGAACTTTTTTTTTTATTTTTCTGAACATTTTTTTACTGTTTTTGAATTTTTCGGAACAGTTTTATATTTTTTTGGGTTTTTCTTGGAGGGGGCAATGAAAACGATTCATTGTAAAGGGCTCAACAGGAGCAACAAAACAAAAAAAAGAAGTATTTATTATTTTGGGCGTTTCGGACAAACTTGCATATGATAGTCAATAGCTCTGTTGATCAGAGTGATGCTTTTTTCTCCGTAGGAAATGAATCCATCGCAAAATGCGCAGGTGTGTTTTACATCACCAAATCTCATTTGTATATTTGGCACCATCTCCCTGCCCTCTGGTCCCGTTACTTCCGGTACAACAGATCTTCTGGCCATAATAGGGAGATTATCTAGGTCGTTCCGAAACTGTGCAGCACTGTAGTTGTTAGGATGCCACCTAGTCATATGGCGATGCATTGTGTAGTTTCCGAAACTGTATTTTTTGTCGGTCCCTCTGGACAGTCTATCTTGACATATAAGGCAAGTTACGTATCTTGCATTTACTTTTTTCTGACCTTTGGGAATTTAAAAAAATTGCCAAATGAAGTTTTCTTTCCGGTGAGACGTCTTGGGCTGCTCAGGCAAAAACTGCCTCTCTTCGTGCTCGTCCTCCTGTTCCTCTTCTTCTTCTTCTTGTTGAATTACAACTTGAGCAGGTGGTCCACTCTTCCTTGGATGTGGTGGAGGTGGTGGGGAAGCACCAGCTGAAGCTACTAAAGAAGCCATTGCTCAGTGATCACAAAGGGTCTTTCTCTCACAATGATGAAAGTCAGAGTGAGGAAAGAAGGAGGGATTTTCATCATTTGGGAAAAACAAGAGTTCTCAACCAATCAAAAGTGTTCATTTTAGATTATATGACCTAGTCTTACATCATTAGGAAACCAAAAGTGAAATGAACCAATGAAAAGTGTTATTACCAAGTCACATGACTTGCTGTGTTTACGTTAAGCGCTTTGCAGGGCCTCCCGGTTTGCTTCCAGAAACCTGCGCTTTGCGACTCGCTTCGCGTACCAGTTCGCTAACGTAGCACGTCATATGACGTATCACGCGACAACGTGAAACGTCATGCGGACGGGAGGCGTCACGATGTTGTTTTCTAACGCGGCACTTGCGGTAAAGAAACGTTTACCGGCTCGCGGTCTATTTCGCGGCATCAAGGTCAGCTAACGGGAAGCTTCCCGATTCGCGAAGCGGGAACGAAGAAAAAAAAATATTTAAAAAAAAAATTATTCATAAACATATAAAATATATTTTTGGATTTAAAGAAGAATACATTTTACAGCTACAGATATTAGCTGTTAAAAAACCAATGAAATTCACAGAAAAAACCATAGGTTATAGACCATATATAGTTAGGAATTAGCATTTACAAAACCTTGAAAATTCACTGAAAAAACCATAGGTTATAGACCATATATAGTTAGGAATTAGCATTTAGAAAACCTTATTTTACTCACACAAAACCATTGAAATTCCATATATAGTTAGTTGCACTAACTATATATCGCGCACCCGCAATCCACTGCTGATGATGTCACATATTACATCATTCATGACATGGTCAGTGACATCACTGATGACATCACTGATGACATCTCAAATGACATCACTGATGACAACATCCAGTGACTGTATGTTTCTGTAAAGTTAAAATATGTCTTAGATATTGAAGAATGAGTGGATGTATAAGTGTCTGGATGAAGGATTTAGTAGGTGCGTGACTGACTGTATGAGTGAGTGATTAAATGTGTCTCACTGAATGCATGGGTTAGTGACTAAACTGTCTTAATTTGTGCATCATTATGTCTGTTGTGATGTAAACTGCTGCATGTGTTGATCATTAGCTATACGAGAGGCTATATGTGTTATTAATTGGTTGCCCAAGTATTTCTATGGGAGATTGAGTTTGTGTGGGGGTGGCTGGGAGGTGTGTGACTCTGTGCATAGATGTGTGAGCAGTTGATTCACTAGGTGTATGAGTTCAAGAGTGCATGTGGAAAAAGCTACATGGGCGGTTGACTGTGTGCATGAGTGTATTGATGAGTGAATGGATATCTCAATGCTACATGTCATAGTAAGTACATATGTAAAACACAGTACATGTGAGAGTTGGCATATATAAATAACTGTGCATGAGAGCCACTGAATGTGTGAGTGGCTGTATGGATCATTGTGAACTTGTATCAGGGATTGTATAAGAGAGTAAATATGTGTTAGTATATGTTTGAATAAGTAAGGTGTGTATAACTGTATAGTTGAGGAAATGGAGGTGAGATTGTTTCTTTGCATGACTGACTAGGTGTGTGAGTAACTCCATGGATGAGTGACAGTGTGTGAGTGTCTGTATACACTGAGTGTATCTAAGGTTATATTAGAGTCTGAAGAGGTTTATCGTATTAGCACAAGAATGATGTCAAATGAGATGTCATCAGTGATGTCATCAGTGATGTCATTTGAGATGTCATCAGTGATGTCATCAGTGATGTCACTGACCATGTCATGAATGATGTAATATGTGACATCATCAGCAGTGGATTGCGGGTGCGCGATATATAGTTAGTGCAACTAACTATATATGGAATTTCAATGGTTTTGTGTGAGTAAAATAAGGTTTTCTAAATGCTAATTCCTAACTATATATGGTCTATAACCTATGGTTTTTTCAGTGAATATATATATATATATCTCAAGGTCGATGGAAGAATAAATGGGGAAATAAGTGTCTAAATGGATGGTTTTGTTTTGTAAAATTGATGGTATAACTGACTGATTAAGTGTATCTTAGTGAATACATGGGTTAGCGAGTAATGTTTAAATATGTAAATATCTGTATCAGTCTCTCACATTGTGTATAAATGGCTGCATGGGTTGGTGAGTAGCTACGTGAGTGTCTATATGGGTTATCAGTTGTTTTTTTGAGTATCAGTATGAGTGTCTGAGTGTCTGTTTGGTTCAGTGGGGGGTATTACTTAGCGCATAGATGCATGAATGAGTGACTCACTGTTTGTATGTGTTGAAGACAGCATGTGTGCAGGACTGTATGGGTGGTTGAGTATTTGTATGGGTGTGTTAGTGAGTGAATGACTGTTTCAATAGTGTCTTTATGAGTAACTACATATATTTTAAACTAGTATATGTGAGTATTGGTGTATATAAGTGAGGGTATGTGAGAGTGAGAGATTGGAAGAGTTCCTGTATAAAAAGTATGTGTTTCTATAAGTGATTGTTTAAGAGAGTAAGTATGTACGTTTCTGTAGAAGTAAATGTAGTTGTGTATATGCAAGTAAATGGATGTTTGATTTTTTATTAGCATGAGTGACTATGTGTGTGAGTTACTCTATGAATGAGTGGCGGTGTGTAACAGGATGTATAGGTGTATGGGTACATATGATGAGTGAGTACATGTATGAGTGACTGTTGGTGAATGAGTGGATGTGTAGTAAGATCTTGGAATTACTGAATAGGTTGTTGTAACTGGTATCGGTATGTCCATTTTTTTGAAAATTTTAGTTTCTATTTTTTTATGTGTGTATCAAAGGTTATATTAGGGTGAGAGGAGGTCTGCAATGCACTGCTGATGACGTCACATATTACATCACTCAGTACATGGTCAGTGACATCACTGATGACATCACTGATGACATCTCAAATAACATCACTGATGACATCATCCTTTTTTTTTAATCATGCCCCCGGGACTTTGCCCCCCCGGGGGGCTAATTAGCAACGAAGCACAGACTCCCGAGCTTCATTTTTTATTTTTTATCACAGGATCCGCGCATCCTGCTTGGATTTTGCTGATTTAAAAAAAAAACGTTTTGGGCCCTGCGGTCCTTGTGGGACTCCCTAAGCAGGCCTAGGGGGTCAGGGTTTTCCCCACGCAATTTTCCATAGGGACCTTTAGCCGCAGCTACAGCCCGAACTGCTGAGCGGACTTACACCAAATTTGGCAAAGTGATAGTCCTTAGTTCAGACTTGTGCCTTTTGCTTAAATGGTGTAAATCCGTTCAGTAGTTCCTGAGAAAATGACATTTAACCGCATCGATGCGATGCATTTTCCCATTGTACGCGGCAATTTGAAAATTACCGCGTTACATGACGAGCTCAGCTCGTCTTGACCGTACGGCAGGTTACGCTCATGACGAGCTGAGCTCGTCATCAGCCCGGAAGGGGTTAAAAGTACATACCTATCCGAGCTTGGCTCTAATTGGCTGCCAACAACTCAAACCAGGAAGTGTTGGCAGCCATCTTGTGCCTCGAATCGAGTGAAAATCAATGTATCTGCCACCAACAGCAGAGGTTCAGGTTAGTTGGCAAAGTAATGTATATATATATTTATGTATATGTCCGTGTCTGTGTGTGCTTGTTCAGTTTGAGAAAAATAAGTCACCACCATAGTCGTTTATTTTATGTATATGCAAATTAAGGAGATCCTTCACAAAACTATCGGCCAAGTGCAATTAATTATCCGTGCACTTTCAAGTCACCCTCAGTTTACGTGCGGAGGTGGTAAAAAGCACAAGGGTTTCTCTCTTCCTGGGCTGGCCAGGTATGTAGATTAGCAAGGGCTGGGCAGTTTCTCTTGAGTACGCCATGAAGGCTCGGAGTCTTCACGGAGACTACGCTTAGCCAATGGTTGTGATGTAATACAATATGATAGTGGGGCCTTTGAAAATGGAATGAGTTCCACTGAACTTCCCATGCTCAGTTGCCGGTGTTTAGCAATGTGCCAAGGCCAAGTTTTAGTAATACTAAGCAAGTGAACCAATTGGCACCCAGCTCGCCACTAGAGAGCTCTCTTTTTGCAGGAGACCATGCAGAGGAGATTGTAGGGCTTAGGATAGTCTCCTGCTGCCAGTTTCTTCAGGCATGCGCTTTCTTCAATGGTAAAAGGGAAGCAGCCCTCAAACAAACAGGCCATGGTGGCTTGGCCGCCGATATAAGCAGTGACCTGTAAACCAGGGAACTGGTGTGAGCACTAATAAAGTCTGGTTACAAAGACAGGGGGCACGTGACAACTGCCCTGTGCGTTGTGTGCTCCTTTCTTTGTCTGCGTTCATTGGAGTGAAGGATTGCTCAGTGAAGCACGCAGTGATCTGCTAGTCGATTGTTTGAAATCTGCCAAGTTTGACTAACCCTTACATCCTTCAGTGGCCTGAAAATTGAGTGCCATTAAATTGGGTAATAGTAACATCTGATACTTACAGCCTTGGGCAGCTATAGAAAGTGGTGTGTAACAAAACAAGGTATTATTAATGGACGGACTGAGTGAATGGATGATTGAACGTGGCATGACTGGCATAACAAAACCTTTATGTGAGGTTGTGGATCTTCGGATGTGGTCACAGGCCGCGCTGAGCTCTACAAATTCCTACCATGAATGAGGAAGAATATATGACACTGAAGAGGGGAAGTGCGAATGATTGATTGCCTCGGTGGTCATTTGAGGTGTGATGGATGTGTACAAGGAATACCATCTCACTGACCAGCTATGCCCCTGGGTACATTTCTGTCTCCAGCAGGGTGAAGTCAAGAAGTGAAGTCTTCCCGCTGAACTACTATGAGGTCAGAAGCCCTGCTGCTGCTACACTTCACACTGCTGCACTCTGGCTGGGCTGCTTTCCCAGAAGATTCTGAGCCGATCAGTATTTCGCATGGCAACTGTGAGTACCAAAGGCTGAATTCCCGCGCGCAGGCACCTTGGGCCCTCTCAAGAAGGCCTCGATTGATGGCGCAGCGATAAAACCACAACGCGGCGGTTGTTCAGAAATGGACTGCTTTATGCAGATTGAGGCTTCTCGGGTCAGCTGGTCTGTGCCCCCAGAATGTAAAATGAGCTTAACAAACTAAGGGCTAAACAGGCTCGTGCGGCAGCAGGAGGAGGCGCGTGCCCACACCTCGTGCGGCAGCTGGGGGAAGGCGGGGGGGGCTTGCAGGAGCGATAATTGCTGCCATTTGGCTGCGCGCGCTCCTGCAAGTAGATCGCCTCACGTGCACACGTTGCCATTGATGGCAATAGAACGCATGCATGTTTTGGCTGAAAAGCCAAAGTTATCGGAAAAAGTCTTTTTGCCTTTGGCGAGACCTAAAAAGTGGGCTGGGCAGGCCAGACAGCATCACAGGCTCACCAGCCACCTGTGGCCACATAACTCTAAGCCGTGCAGCATATCACAAGATGTGTATTTCATGAATTCTGTAGGATCACTGAGAAATGTCATTGTTTTGCACTTCTGATGCCAGTATATTGTTTCTAGCTTTAAAGTTGGTATGCATATACCATAATGTGTATTTGTAAAGCGCACGTTCTTCACCCAAGGGTATCTTGGTATGAATAAAAGATGGTTATTGTTACCCAACTCAATGATGCTCATTTATCAACCTCAAACCAATGAAAGGCTGAGTGGACCAATCGGGATTTGAACCAGTGACCTTGAGGTCAAACACAGGTCCCTACTGTGGACGCACTAGACCGCTAAGCCACCAGACCCGGAGCGAGTTTAACCGCAGTACTTCGTTGGTGGCTGTTATTAGTGGAACCTCATGCTAATACTAGCCGGTCCCAGTTTTTGTATCTGTGTCCAGTGCTGTAATAAAGGCTCCAGCACACTGCAAGGGCTGGGGCGCGTTGGGGCACGCTCCCCTGAGGGGGTCAACATGTTCACATGCTCACTTCACGAGAGCCCGGCACATTCACCAGACGAACAATACGTTTAACCTTTGCTCTTTAAAAATGCAGCAGTGTTAAATCTGAGCCATTTTATTGCTCCGTGGAGTCACAGGTTCGCGATCATTTTTTCTGGTGCACAATTCGCAGCAACTGCTTGGTGTTACTCCACGACGAGGAGGCCGATCTACTTTGGAAGCAGCTCATGGGTGGGAGCAAAGTGCAGAGAGCCCAATAGGTGGAGCAGCTATGGGGCCTTGTTTAGTTTCCATGGGTAGTCTGCTAGCATCTCTTGCCTAGGGGAGCCTGCAAACCAGGAGAATATCACTTCCTGCAAGAGCAAAGAAAGGGCTCTCTGATGACTGGCACTGCAAACAACCCCAAGGGACACACAGGAAGCGTGGCTGCTTCCGAGAGATGCGGCTCCCTAGGCCATGAAACACAGGCAGGTCTGCACCATCTTCGGAAACAATGTGGGACTCCTCATTATACAAAAATATAAATTCCTTTGCAAAGAATGAATGCCTGGCAGTGTTTCTGCCCTGGTCTGGCTTTTACTTATTCAGCCACTTGAGATTGCTAGCGTCTTCCTCACATGGACCCGATCAGTGCCACAGCCAAGTGCTCTTGCTGTCTGGATATGTGTATTTATGCTGCATACCCCGGCCGAAAGGCAGCAGTCTGAGATGGTGAATGAAAAACATTGATAAATATCGGAGCCTTAGTTCAGCTCTTAAAATAACGAGTTCAAGGGTGATTGACGGAATGCCATGGAACAGTGTTTAACTACTGTTTTAGCAATTGGCCTATGCCCTGTCGGGTGATTTATACTATGGTATATATGTGTGCACTTTCACAGTTGCTTTACAAACTATGTTGTTTTGCCAAATCTGCTTGAACAAGCACAAGCGGGGGAGGAGCCTGCGCGATTCCCTTGCGGGAGCGAGAATTGCTACCATATGGCGGCGCTCACTCCCGCAAGGGAATAGCCACACGTGCACGCGTTGCCATTGAAGGCAATTGAACGCATGCACGTTTTAGCCTGAAAAAGGCAATCCATAGCTACAGGTCTCTTTCCTAGGCAGCGCATGCGCGCTGCATAGGCGAGACCTAAAAAGGGCGCCTCTAGGATAGCTGTATGTTACTGTGGCTCTCTTACAGAAGCTACAGTGCGCGAGGGCTGTTTATCAGGCACCACATGCCAAGAACAGCGGTAGAGGGAGTTGCAAAGCACTTAAGTGTAAATCCTGTGAAATGTGCTTGACACTGGGGCACTTTCAAAGGGGCCGCTCTGAGGAAGACCACCAGGTGCAAGGGCTGGTTTACATTAGGGGTGGGCGGAAGTCGTGTAAGGGACTTTCGCGGAGAGGCACGGAGATTGAACCAATCTCGGTGCCTCTCCGTAAATTTCCGTTACGTGACACCCCTCCGCCCGCCTACCGCCCGCAATATTAAACATTAAAGCCTAAAGTAATATTTAAATAACTCTTACCTTATCGCAGGTCATCTTCCTGGTCTATCGTGCCTTCTTCATGAATCTGCGCATGGCGAGGAATGCACATGCGCAGGCTCCCAGCTGTCAACGTTCCAGCTGGTGACATCATTGTGAAGGAGAGGTAGGAAGGGGAGAGGGAGAGAGAGAAAACAGGGAACAGGGAGGAAAGAGCTAACCAGTAAACACAACACATCTCCTTTCCTAAGGAATTGTTATTATTTCTTTTCTTTGCAGAAGGTGTGATGTATTTCCTATGGGTAATGTATCGATCCCCCTATTCCTGACCCTTGCCTGGTTAATAAGTAACTAGCAGCCATCTAACGGCAAAACCTGTTATCTGATTAAGCCACACCACGGCACAGAAGCGCGTTATCTGATTAAGTCATAACGCATGCCATCTAATTAGGCAAGCGATATTCCTCCAGCCCCCTGATAGGCATACGGAGTTCTCAAAACAAATCAAACCTACAGCGACCTGGGAAATCCCCGCAGCCATTGTTTTGATTTCACCGAGAACTTCAGTAAAGAATGTGCTAACGATCAGTTCGTATGACATCCTTATTGACGTATTTATGTCCATCCTTACGTCAATCTCGGCACCTTTCAGGTATAAAGATTACCGACATTGCCTTAAGCAAACACACGCGGTGGTGACGAGATTGGAGCAGCGAGACTTGCAGAGGAGCCCAGCTGAGAGCGAAGCCCACAGACGCTGCCCCTCCTTCCTGACACGCTGAGAGAGAGACGCTGCTTTTCTCCTGCCGAGAAATCCAGCTCCGGCGCTTCCAAGCCGCCCTCGCAGGCAGCTGGAATATCAAGACCTGGGATAAGAGATACCAGCCCTCAAACCTTCTAATTCCCAGGTACTGAACTGAATAACCCCTTGCAGAGAATTCTTGAGTCAGACCCTTGGCAAAACAAACTTAACTTAAACTGCTACTTATCTACTCCCGCCCACGTATTAGGCTTAGGTCAGGTACACTGGGGTAGGCGTGGGTAGAAGCACCAGTTGAGTACGATTAGTCAAATGTATATATGTATGTATCTATTTTATCCATTTTAAAGTATCATATGGCTCAGAAACCATATCAATGCTTTTACAGTATTATTTTATAATTCTGTCTTTACTGTATGCACTTTACTTAACTATAAGTATTGCAATAATAGCGATTCATTTCTCTTGTACGAGAAAAGAGACTGATCAATAAATAACAACTTTTATTGAACACGCCCATCTCTTCCTTTCTCTACAAACTGGTGAAACTAAGAATGCACTGAACTGACTGAGTAAAATAAGTTGTCTTTTGTTTTCACACGACTCTAGAGATACACTCTTGATTAGGGGAGAGCAAAGTTGTCATGTTCTATGGTTGTCAGAAACTAAATCCCTTCTTGTCTATCCAGGGAGGTTCAGATCCTCCTTGCCTATTCGAGAAAGTTTCTAGTGAACTCTGAGCTAGCTGGCAAACACAAAACTTTAAGTCTAATATCGTCGGTAGAAGACCTAGTTAACCTCTGCCCTAGGTCTATACTATTGAAGATATTATTCCAATGCGCAGAGCCTATTGGGATAATAGGAACTACACTACATGGCGCCCAACCGTTTGGATAGGCGATAAAACTAACGCAAGACACTAGAGTAACTCAGTCGTGCTTTTTCACACAGACCCCCTTTTTTCGCTTAATACTCCAAAGACGTCTGGAGTGGGTGAAAGGTCATATCCGCCAAACTTTGCAGGAGGAGACTCCTATGTATGGTTCTTGGTTTATTCAACGTTGAAGGATACACTGTTCCAAAATATTGTGCATCTAATCTTTGTTTCCATAGAAACCTGATCTGCAAACAAACAAAATAACCTTCCTAACAGTAAAATGTCAGACACTGAAGAAGGAAGAGAGACAGCTAGAATAGCAGCTGAACTCCTAGCAGCTGACAATAGTCTCCTACAACAAGACCCGGATGCAACTCTCATCCCGGTCAGCATAAGAAAATCTATAACCTTAAAACTTATAGAAAATGGACTGACACCAAGAGGTGGTACAGTCATATTCGTAATTGAGGCACACGAATATCGGCAGACAGAGGTATTCTATTCATGGATAAACTTTCCAGCAGCAAATGCTGTGACGAAGGAGTTCCACTATTACAAAACAGAGGAACCTCCGAATGAGTACACCCCTTTCGAGGAGGTGGAAATACCACTTAAATTCCAAGAGCACCTGCTCTTGTTTAATGGCGCCCTAAAACATAATAATCACATCACCAGGCTCGGTCCACTAGGTAGACCAGGAGCAACGTGGCCGGTCCTAGCCGGATACACACCACATCCAGACATTGAAGAAATGCCTGCACCAGATCTTTTAACACAGCTAAAACAGCTAATTAAAATACATAGACAATTAGTCCAATATGTAATGCGGACTTCAACAGTCCAACCAGCAATTAAAATTCCACAGCTGACCCCTCATCAGGGGAACACAAATAAAATTACACCACAGAACATACAGTCCTGTCTAGGTAAAGTACCCACAAAACGGGAACAAATTCCATTCTGGTTAGCACAAAAAATCACTCAAATTGAGGCGGTGTTTCCAGATACCACCCCTGTTGAGAAACACAGGATTCTGACTATCTGTCTTCCAATGGGAATCGCACCACATGTGGAGGACTGTGACACTTGGGGAACAGTCTTTGCTTCCATTTACACAAAAACACATGGTGTACCATCCATGTCAGTAATACCAGATGTGCTAAAACAAATTCAAGATGAATACGGTCCAGAACCCGCTTTAACTCTCGGTATGAAATTACTGAAAGACTTCAAGCAGGTCTCGGCAATATTATTAGCCAACATAAAGGGAGAAGCAGCAAATGTGGCGATCCGCCAGAGGTTAAAAGAGACAAATATAGCAGACCAACCATCTGAAATTGCCAGAATTATAGAAAAATCCTATGAAGAACTAGGAAGAGATAGTTTGGGTGGAATACCAGTGAAACCCCAACTAGTTGAAAGTCCTGAAAAGGTATTTATCAAAAATAATCTGAACACTCAAAAAAAGAGCTGGGATGGAAATAAACAATCCAATCCTAAAGAAAAAAGATTCCAGTCCAGAGGAAGGTCTCCTCGGCGGAGAGAAAGATCTCCTGACCAAGGACGCAAATCTCCCCAAAGGGAGCACTCTGTGAAAAGATACAACCTTAGAAATAGGGATAATATAAAAAAACCTGATAAATATCAAGATATTGATACACGTCCCTCTCAATCTTTTCAGACTCCCTCGCAGAAATCGGAAAGAAGAGGACGATCAGAACACAGGGAAGAGCACGTCAAGTCCAAAGACAAGGAACCTGCTCATCAAAATAAAAAATTACAATTTCCAAAGAAGAAGGTAGCCAGTATTAAAGTAATAAATCATGCCGAGAATACTGAGGACACAGCTGAATAAAGGAGAATGGGCTCAGACAATGCTAGACAGCGCAGCAGAAGTGAGCATAGCTCGCAAAGTCCTTATGAATCATCTGGAGACAGTGGACACGAATGAATACATTCAAGTGGAAACTGCAGATACCAGAGTTAGCAAACCTCATAAAATGTATGAAATAACATTGCGTATGGAGGGGGATAAGACTAGAAAAATAAGGGGTCTATTTTGGGATAATCTCTCCAAGGGCTATGACATCCTTCTAGCTGAACGAGACTGGCCACCCGAGTTTGTCAGGGAGTGCCCACATGGCGAAGAAATAATTATGCCTGCCTTCTCAAATCATATTCCAATTCATAAAAAATATACACTTGCAAGAAAGTGGGCAGTAGCTCAAGCCCATGCCTTATATAAAAACCACGTGGGATGGGATGAGGACTCTCCTCCTCACAAAATCCAGTTAAAATCACAACCTACTGCACAGAGGCAGTACCCAATTAAGCAAGAAGCTAAAAAACAGGTAAAAGAGATCCTAGATCAACTTGAATACCAGGGGGTGATTGAAACTTGCACCTCACAAATGAATAATCCTTTGTTTCCTGTCTCCAAACCAGACAATTTATATCGTCTTGTTTTGGACTACAGACACCTTAACTCATGTTGCAAAACCTTTGCAGTACAAAACTCGCATAGTGCTGCACTAATGAATAACATAGTGCGCAAAAAATACAAAACAACATTAGACATCTCTAATGGATTCTTTTGTCAAAATATAGCACCAGAGAGCAGATATTTGACGGCGTTCTCAATAAATGGCGCGCAAAAAAATTCTGTCGTTTGCCCCAGGGGTTCAAGAACAGCCCAGGATTATTCTCAGCGAGAGTAACAGAATTACTACAAACATATGATGACGAGGCATTATCTTATGTCGACGACATCTATCTAACAGATGATGACTTGGATACTCACTTGAAGCGAGTGAACACCATAATACTTGGGTTCGCAGCAGAGGGTTACAAATTCAACTTTAAAAAGTCAAGAATTGCCCATCTAACAGTCCTGTTTTTAGGATATGAATTATCAAGTGAAGGCAAAAGCCTGACTGACAATTTCCTAGAGAAATGTGCTGTAATCCAAGCACCTAAAACATTAAAAAACTTACAATCAATTCTAGGCTTCCTGAATTTCGGAAGAACTTACATTATAAATTATGCAGAGAGAGTTAAACCTCTCTATGATCTAATAAAACCAGATTTTAAAAGAATCAACTGGACTCAAAAACACACAGAAATTTTGAGATCTTTACAAACAGACATGTTAGTTAAAACAAAATTACAAACACGTGATAACACACGCAACCTTGTGATTCGAGTCATCCCAGGAAGATGCGGATTCACATACCTGACCTCTAATGAGGGAGAAAAGGTACCAATTGCATACAAATCACACTTGTACACAAAATCTGAAATGAAATTTAGCCCAACGGAAAAAATTCTGACCGCGGTACAGACTGCTGTAGCAAAGGAACGGGCCCTAGCACAAGGTAAACGAATAATTATCGTAACACCGATACCAGCCCTGGAGGCGGTAACAAAGGCAAGCATTCCGAATGCTAAAGCACTCCATCCAAGGTGGATACAGTGGGCTAATTCTCTTGCTGCAACAGACGTGGTATACGAATTTGATCCCAACTTAAAAACACAAGAATTTCTCCAATATGAATTTGAATGTCCTCCGCCAACCGAAATTCTGCCTCTAGAACATTACGGCTGTATAATATATACAGACGGATCAGCACAACCCGCAGTGGGGGGTAAACAAGCTTATAGTGCTGCGTGCGCGATTGTTAAAGGTCGCTGGCACGAAGGAAAATTTGAACCACTGGTCACTAAAACGCAATCTTTAGGAGATTGTACAGCTCAGCGAGCAGAACTACTGGCATTCAAGATGGCGCTTGAAAATACCGATCGGGAATTCCCCACACTCATAGTGTGCGATTCGTATTACTGCGTTCAATCATACAATGAATACTTGCAGATCTGGGTTCAGAATGGTTTTAAAGACGCAAAAGGTGGCACAATCAAGCATAAAATGCTTTGGGAACAAGTAGTTCTTTTACAAAAGGAACTACAAAAGACTCACGTGATACATACACTGAGTCATCAACGTGATGGCGTTCACGTTGCAGGGAATTAATTGGCTGATGAGGCCGCCAAGGCAGCTGTGCAAACGGCTTCCGTAGCTGCCATCACCCGGTCAAAAACAAAAATAGACAGCGAAATATTACAGGCTGTCAGCGCTACAGTAAAAGATGCAATAGAAACACTCCCGAAAGGCTTTCCTGTAAAGTACTCATACATAACTGATGCAAATAATGTTCTGTTTGCTCGAATCCCTGGAGTGGGGGATAGGGCAATTCCAAACATGGAACATAGGTTAGGACTCATCATAGCGGCACACGAAGGGCTTGCTTCTGTACATGCTGGCGTTTCAGCCACGGTATCATTACTAAAGCAGAGATACTGGTGGCCACAAATGAGAAGACAGACAAGGAACTATGTTCTAGAATGTGAAATATGTCAAAGAATGAAGGTATCAACAGTGAGACGACCAGCACAGACGCCCCTTCTAATCTCAGATAAACCATTAGCCTTTGTTTATCTGGACCACTGTGGTCCCTTACAAAGGGATGGTAACTATAAATATATCTTGGTCGCAGTGGATTCATGTACGAGATTCATATGGATGTGGCCCCAGCGATCGGCTGACGCCAGAACTGTTATAAAAGATTTGCGAGTCTTTATCGGCACATACGCAATTGGCATGCTACATTCTGACCAAGGTCCTGCCTTTAGCTCTCGAACTTATAAGGAGGCCATGACCAGCATGGGCATTGCATTGCGGTATTCTTGTCCATTTCATCCTGAGGGAAACGGAATCGTAGAAAGAAAAAAGCGTGACATAAAGCAATCTATAACAGCAAAGGTATTAGGTTCAGGAGCTGGGTGGGTCAAACAATTAAGTGTCCAACGTAGTCTAAATAACCTGCCAAGAAATTCTCTGAAAGGATTCAGTCCGTACGAACTATTGTTCGGGACTAGAATGATGATCCAAGATCTTGATAGTCAGACTTCAGTGGTTAAAGATAAATGCTTTGATATCAAAGATCGTTTGGCTATTTTACAGGACTTAAATGAAACAAGGAAAGACCTGAGCAACATAAAGTTGAAACAGCAGCCAATGACCACTGAAGAGAAACCACCTGTCCCAGCAAGGCCTGTCTGGATTCCAAAAGTCGGGGATCTAGTCAGGGAGAAGATCGCGGTAAAGAAGGAATTTGGGCCTTCTTACAGAAAAGCAGTTCCTGTCTTGTCTGTCAACGGGACAATATCAGTAGTACTACCGCCCCTTGCTGGTAAAAAGGAGAACCGAGTTGTATCAATCGACCTGGTAAAACCACAATCATGTGGCCGATAACAAACAGTAGGCCAAGTGGACTCCCAAGAAGTAGTAGAACACCAAAGTTTGCTACGAATACAGAGGTTCAAACTGAGAGACTAATCACATTCGGAAACTCTACAGAACATCAACAAGGACTATGCAACAAAGCAATGGAACTTAAACCTCTAAAAACCCAAATAAAAACATTTAGTCGAGACACACCAACCTACGATGATGTAACAAGTGACTATGCTGATGAAACAAAGCAAACTCATAAAGCAAAAAGTAATCCAGAAGCAATTGGAACAATTGACAGAACAGCATCCGGCTACTTCATCAACTTCGATGATTTCTCTGAAGATCTGAGTGAATCTGAGAAACAGCCATCAACAAAAACTTTTAAAGATAAAGCTAAGGAACTTTTTCAACAACTGAAAGAAACCTATCTGATTTCTCCATGGATTGAAATTTGGGTGGCATTATGTGCATTTGTCCTCATACTTTGGCTCATCATGGTACTATGCTTGGGACATTTTATTGAGGGAAAATATGCAACAATGGACACAGCAAGCCAGAAAATCAACTTGGTCCTTAAACCACACACATCTTCACACGTCGAGAAAAGAAAACTTTCTTCAGTCAACTTCACAGCCAACCCTATACCCGGCGGGGTAGCATGGGACAATACTGATTATGAAATCTATGGTCCGGTTGAAATCCTGAAGTATCCACACCAATTCAAGATCTCATTGAGTGACTTTGTAAAACCAAGCACATTTGCTGATGATTGGGACTTTGAAAGTATTAATGATATGATGTCTGACCTAGTGATGTCTGCTAAATTTACAGAACATGATTATTTGCAGGGTTCGTCTAATTATGATCAGATGTTCTGCTACAACCACTATGGTAACCATTATCTACATAAATCTGCACAACCTAGAAATGTGTTAAATTATAACCAATGGGAACATTGTGCTACTCCTCCAAAAGGTAGCTCGAAAACATTTTATGATAAATATTCATACTTTTCAGGGTTTAACACAAGTAAAGCAGAAACATTTTATTTCAAATTGTCAAATAAGACAGGTATGAAGACCATGCTTACAAACACAAAATTGATATATTCAGATTCATTTTTTGAGCAAATAAATACATTTGGTTTTGATTTCTGGAACAATAATATTGAAGCAAAAACTGTTTGGGGTACAAGAGATTGGCAAGTACAAGGTATAGAATCATTGTTTAGAGCCTGCATGATCCCAGAACAAATTATATTTTTGAATGACACTATTCAACAAACTACCTGTCTTGGCTTAGCCAAAATCAAAGATTTAAACAAACCGTCTATTCCAAAGCCAACATTGAACAGTAATAGCTCTGTAGATGTTGAGATAGACGTAAACCATATATTAATGCAAAACAGAACACATCCTGAATGGAAACAATGGTTGATCTGGCCCACAGATACAAATAACTGTCAAGACAGATTCCTGAACAAAATACAGGGGTTCACATTGACCAGGCCAGACCCTAGATATTCCCAAAGACAACATCCAGGGATAGTAACCACCTGCAGTGTGGGCAAGCTCTGCCTTCAATGGCTACAAACATCCACACTGGCAGAAATTAAGCAACACCTAACCTTACTTACAGAAGGTGCTGACTTGCGTGATTTCATTATGGGACCACGCAAACAGCGTCAAAAACGTTTCATAGCGGCCTCTATATATGCAGCATATAACGAAGCCTGGAAAGAAGCTCAAATTGAGACAGCAGAGAAAATACGGGAAATTGACCGTATTAATTTGGAAAAATCACTTTCTGTTGTGGACAATGGGTTAATGACTCTGTCCTCCAGAATATATTCTCTGGACAGCATTGTGTCTTCAGCAATCGATATAATATCGCAAGACTTACTGATGTTACAACACGGTCAGTCCCAATTGCGTTCTATTGTACAGCTTGGCTGGACGTTACAAAATCTGCGTTCAGGCTATGTGCCTTGGCGTTTAATCAACACAACGTCATTATTTAATATCTTTAACCTTACTGATAAACAAATCGGTATGGCACAGAAGGGTGCTGATTATACAATTCTGAGCATTGAGAAACTCGAGAGATTACCATTAACAATGTCAGAACGACCTGTCATTGAATGGATAATACATGGGATAATTAATATTCCAATATCAACTTTCAGGTTTCAATACTGCCAAAAATATATACAGGCAGGCCAGTATGAAAGGTTGGGTAAAGGGTACATTAAGTCAACATGGAACTTGCCCTATACACACGCCTGTGTCAGTACTAAAGGCCAGAGTGTGTTTCTTAGTGGCAATAATTGTGCGAGGTCACTAAGCGGTACACTTCTGTGTCAGGGTATTAGCTTGCATGGAGCCTGTGAAGGGACTTCAAATAACCTTTTATGTCATCAGCTAGGCACACCTGCAACCCAAATAGAACCATTCTTTAGGAGACTCTCGAACGGGAGTTACATTCTAATAGTAGATCGCAGATGTTGTAGTTTGCTGCCCGGAAAACCTTATCTCATAACTGTGACTAAGAAGGTCATGTGCTGTGAACGAGTATTGTTCCCGAACGATTCTCCAGACAGGGAGGCAAGGTTATGGCCCAACTTGAAAATTGCTTCTATTCGAATTGATACTTTAAGCAGAATGAAGACAGTGCTCCTACAGATGCCGACCAGGCTAACGTCATCAAAAGAAACGTATGATCTCCAAGTTGCAAGGACAACGGCAGAGATTCATTCACTGTTATCAACTAATTCCCCCATACATTTCGCAGAAATACTGAACGAAATCTTAAATATTTCTGATACCAGTGGTGTCTCAAGTGTATTTAAGACAGTGTTTTCAGGAGCTTTAACACCATTCAAAGCCATCCTGGGTATTTTTCCTGATTTTGTCCATTCCATTTTTGGCGGACTTCCTCTCCTATTGGGACTAGTGGCAGGCATCCTATTTTTGATCCTGTTGCTTCGCTGTGGCAAACCGTGTCACAGACAAGACACCAGCGACGATGGAAGAAACAATACTAGCCATGCGCTACAGGGACCGCATAACTAAAGTCCTTGGACTAGCCCGGCTGAGAGACCTCAACATGACTTGGTTTCTTTCATCTAGACCCTTGTGGCAACGTTGTGTTATGCCTGTATTAAGGTGCTTGCTATGTGGCGAAGAATGCGTGTTGGACACCTGTCTGGCACTACAATCGGATGTGCCAATGGACGCGGATACATTGTTGGGTCCGGTAACGGCTCATGCATTGTGCTATCCCCAGCGGCTACCAATCCTGATGACGGCATTCGTGGAGGCTTCACCACTATGATTAAGGGGTAGTGAAGTACAAGATGAAAGCAGCATCGATCAGGTACAACCTTCTGTCAGCTATGCTGGTCATAACATCAATGAAGGCAATCATGCTCAAGAATGCATGGTAACAACTTTTTCCGAGTTAGTGGAACTTTCGCAAGAAACTGTTGACAGTTTTTTCAACAGTCTAAATGATATGATGTTTTCACCAGAGCAGAAAGAATGACTTTGAGCAAGCTAGCACACGGCGTTCCTCACATCCTGAATTTGGACTTCAAACTTTAAAAAGCCATATGGGAATTTTTTCTCATCAGTTTTTCAGACAGCGGGAACAATTTTTTTTTCCTATCCAAAATATTTACAAAATTTTTGGGACACTTATCTTCTGCTTAAAGTAGAACTATTCTTAGAGAACTAAATTTCTATTCTTAGGTGCTCTAGAGACTTTATTTACCCTCTAGCATGTTCATGAGTATTTTATGCTTTGTGATGGAATGGTCTCGATTTTTTTTTTCTTCTGTATTAAGAGCCATTTCATGTGTAAATTTCTCGTTTTCATTTATGCTGATTTAGAAATATGCGTAACAGATTTTTCATTTATTATACTGCTTGAGTGCATATAGTAACTATTCACATCTTTTCGTGTATTTCACATTTCCAGTTTTCGAAATACATGTGATTGTATTTTGGGGTGGTACGGTATACACATACACTACTAGTTTTTACTATGCCTAGATTTGTAAATATGGACATAGATTACGTGGAGTGGGTGTGATGTATTTCCTATGGGTACTGTATCGATCCCCCTATTCCTGACCCTTGTCTGGTTAATAAGTAACTAGCAGCCATCTAACGGCGCAAAAACCTGTTATCTGATTAAGCCACACCACAGCACAGAAGCGCGTTATCTGATTAAGTCATAACGCATGCCATCTAATTAGGCAAGCGATATTCCTCCAGCCCCCTGATAGGCATACGGAGTTCTCAAAACAAATCAAACCTACAGCGACCTGGGAAATCCCCGCAGCCATTGTTTTGATTTCACCGAGAACTTCAGTAAAGAATGTGCTAACGATCAGTTCGTATGACATCCTTATTGACGTATTTATGTCCATCCTTACGTCAATCTCGGCACCTTTCAGGTATAAATATTACCGACATTGCCTTAAGCAAACAGACGCGGTGGTGACGAGATTGGAGCAGCGAGACTTGCCGAGGAGCCCAGCTGAGAGCGAAGCCCACAGACGCTGCCCCTCCTTCCTGACGCGCTGAGAGAGAGACGCTGCTTTTCTCCTGCCGAGAAATCCAGCTCCGGCGCTTCCAAGCCGCCCTCGCAGGCAGCTGGAATATCAAGACCTGGGATAAGAGATACCAGCCCTCAAACCTTCTAATTCCCAGGTACTGAACTGAATAACCCCTTGCAGAGAATTCTTGAGTCAGACCCTTGGCAAAACAAACTTAACTTAAACTGCTACTTATCTACTCCTGCCCACGTATTAGGCTTAGGTCAGGTACACTGGGGTAGGCGTGGTTAGAAGCACCAGTTGAGTACGATTAGTCAAATCTATTTTATCCATTTTAAAGTATCATATGGCTCAGAAACCATATCAATGCTTTTACAGTATTATTTTATAATTCTGTCTTTACTGTATGCACTTTACTTAACTATAAGTATTGCAATAATAGCGATTCATTTCTCTTGTACGAGAAAAGAGATTGATCAATAAATAACATCTTTTATTGAACACGCCCATCTCTTCCTTTCTCTACAAACTGGTGAAACTAAGAATGCACTGAACTGACTGAGTAAAATAAGTTGTCTTTTGTTTTCACACGACTCTAGAGATACACTCTTGATTAGGGGAGAGCAAAGTTGTCATGTTCTATGGTTGTCAGAAACTAAATCCCTTCTTGTCTATCCAGGGAGGTTCAGATCCTCCTTGCCTATTCGAGAAAGTTTCTAGTGAACTCTGAGCTAGCTGGCAAACACAAAACTTTAAGTCTAATATCGTCGGTAGAAGACCTAGTTAACCTCTGCCCTAGGTCTTTACTATTGAAGATATTATTCCAATGCGCAGAGCCTATTGGGATAATAGGAACTACACTACAAAGGTAACAAAAACAAATAACCAATTACAAAGATTTGCTATTCGCACACAAAGTCTTTGTACTTGCATGGTTTCACCAGCTTGCGTCCGCATCTGCTGGTACCTGCTTCTTCTTCGGTACTGTCTCTCTCTAAATCATTGTCTTGATCTGTCAATTGACTATCTCTCATGACCGCGGGGCGTACGCTTCAGTAGTGATGAAATCACTATTTCCACTCATACTATTTTCAAAACTCTGTTCTTCTCTTGTAGTGGTAGATTCTCTCTAGAGCTGAGTCCCATTTCTGAGTCAGAAGAGCTAACGTCTCTGTATTCACCAATGGACTCTATACGTTCCAGTACAGTTTCCTTTCCGGTCACCTTTCTACTTGAAGGTCTTGATACGATATCTCCTTCTCCTTCAGAACCTTCACTTTCTTCGTACAACGAATCATGCATTCCATTTCCATAGTTTCTTTCCTCTTTTTCCAGGTGTTTTTCCTCCATGTTATTCCTTTTTTTAACAACTGGTTTAGTAGCAACAGACATTGAGGAGGCGTGCCAGACTTTACCATTGCTAAGGAGTGCAGAATTACAAAATACCTTTTCCACCGTTAGGGGAACTTTGAATCTATTCTGTCCCTTTCCAATGTGTCCACTTTTTTATACTCTCCCCTGGTCTCCTACATTTATTTTGATTTCCTTACAATTATGCCTACTGTCAAATTTCTCCTTCACAAACCGTGTGCCTCTTGAATTCTTTTCCAGACAGTTTCTGCAGACCATTCTGATCTCCTTGCCGTCTTTAGCCATCCGATATTGTCTCAGGAAATGGGAGTCCTTCCTCTCATCATTTCAAATGGGCTCACCTGTGTATTCCCTCCAGGTGTAATTCTGTAACCCCATATCATTTTGTTGACTTCCTTCTTCCAACATCGTCCAATCTTATTAGCTAATTGTATAGTCCCTTTTATTACCCTATTAAATTGTTCCACGGCTCCATTGCCAGCCGGATGATATAGAGATGTCGTTTTGTGGGTAATTCCATTTCTCTCAATGAATTTCTTAAAAATGTCTGAAGTGAATTGACTTCCGTTGTCACTTACTAATGTTTTTGGTATTCCTTCTCTTGTGAATACTGCATCCATAAAGCTGACCACGTCAGTAGTATCCACTTTCTTGCATATCTTAATGTCTGGCCACTTTGAGAAGTGATCTACTATGGTTGATATTTATACGTGTTCCTCTTGATATTGAATGTGTCCCATTATATCTATTCCTACTCTCTCCCATGTCATATTAGGGCATTTCAACGGTTGTAGAGGTGGTTTGAGAGTTACCTGTGTTTTATCAGAATTCCCACACGGTATGCAATTCCTTACCACTCTTTAAATTTCAATATCACACCCTGGCCACCAATACCAGCTTTTTATTCTCTGTTTTGTTTTGTTGATGCCAAGATGTCCTTCATGGCACAGATTGATTACTCTACCTCTTAGTTTTTCCGGTGGTACGACTTTTCCCTGTCTTAAAATGACGTTCTCCTCCACAGATAATTCATTACGTAGTTCCCAAAAAGGTCTCAACTCATTTTTTAAGTGGTTTTTCTTAGGCCATCTCTTCACAATCATTTTACTTATTTCTTGTAATGTTTCATCCTTGAGATATTCCTTATCCATCTCATCTTTCTTTATGCTAGGAAATTCTTCATTTATGCTTGCCACACAGAGTTCCTCTTCGTGTGTTTCTTTTGGAACATTTTGTAATGGAAGCCTACTTAGGAAATCTGCTACAACATTCTTTACTCCTGGTAAATATTGTATATCATAATTGTAATCCATTAGTCTCATAGATAATCGTGCCAATCTTGGAGAGGCATTGTATAAACCTTTGACTGTGAGCACTTTGGTTAAGGGTTTATGGTCACAACGTAGAATGACCCTTTTTCCCCAAATATATTGGCGGAAATGTTCTAGTCCCCACACACAAGCTAATGCCTCTCGCTCAATAACTGAGGGGCATATTATCAAGGGGGTTTATCTCCGCTTTTTTGGCTTTAAAAGCCAAGAAAGCGGAGATAAAATTATCTCCCTATTACCTAGCTGTCGCTAACACCAGTTAGCGACAGCTAGTAGGAGATAGCGACCATCTTGGGCCCCATTTTGCATGTCAGTGATATTTATCACTAATGACATGCAAAGTGGGCGTGCCAAGATGTTAGCAACTGGAAACAGTCGCTAACATCGCTATCTCCTATTACCAACTTTTGGAGATATTCGCGCTAAGCGCGAATATCTCCAAAAGCTAACACCTGCCCTGAGCAGTTCTTAGCCATGTTATCCAACGGGAGGTGGATAACATGGCTAAGAGCATTAGCTCGGTAATGCATGAATATCGCTGACTTTTCAGCGATATTCATGCATTGCGGCCGTTTTTTATCGCATTTGCGATAAACCTTGGTAATACCAAGGTTTATCTGCGATAAAAATCGCCGCAGCTTAGCGGTAAAATTTTGTCTCTAACCAAGCAATAGCGATAATTATCGCTATTGCTTGGTAATATGCCCCTGAGTACCTCTCCTCCGTGCTAGTTAAAGAGAGCGATGCGAATGCGATGGTGACTTCTCTTCCACTGCTTTCAACTTGGGTGAGGACTGTTCCAATACCTTTTCCACTTGCGTCCGTGGTCACCACACAGTCCAGATTGGTATCGAACCCTTACAGGGGTGGAGCCCCACAGATTTCTTTTTTTTAACTCTTTGAAACTTGCTTCACAACACTGTATCCATTCAAATTTGTTTTTATTCTTTAGAAGAGTTCTTATGTTGTAGGTTTTTGTTGAAAAGTTCCTTACAAATTTGGAGTAGTACTCCACCAGTCCCAGGAATGCCCTGAGTTCCTCTTTATTTTGTGGGATTGGTGCATCCTCAATCGCTCTTAGTAATTCTTTTTTTGGTTTTATACCTTGGTGGGTTATCTCATGTCCTAGGTGCGTGACACTTTTCTTGCTGAATTTGCATTTATTGAACTCCGCTGTCATTCCACATTTTTCTAAAATTTTCAGAACTTGTTCAACTCTCTTGTCGTGATCGTTCTGATTTTTACCCATTACCAGTATATCATCTTGGAAGATGAGTAGATTTTTAACTCCTTTAAAAATTTCTTGCATCAACCTTTGAAATAACGCCGCTGCCGACGCTAAACCAAAAAGTACCCCTTTGAATCTAAAACACCCAAAAGGTGAAATAAAGGTGGTGAGGTGTCTGCTTTCTGGATGCAAAGGTACCTGGTGGTATGCAGTGGCCAAGTCTATTGTAGAGAATACAGTCATTCCTTTAGTTAACAATAGCATCTCATTCATTCTTGGTAACGGGTATGGGTCAATTAGTATATTTTTATTGAGGTAATGCAAATCCATGCACAATCTCACCTTACCACTAGGTTTCCTTGCGACCACCAGTGGTGCGACCCATTCGGACGATTCTGTAGGTTATATTATTTCTGCCTCAAATAATTTGTTTATTTCTGTTCTTACTTATTCCCTAAGAGTCAATGGAATGTGTCTTACCTTGTGTAGGCAGGGAACAGCATCTTCCTTGAGTTTAATTCTATGCTGGAACCCCTTTAATTTACCAATTTTTCCATTAAATACTTTAGGGTGTTTTCCAATTAATTCACTTTCCCCACTCTTGTCCTTTTGTAGTACCAGTACAGGTTCTGTGCTGTTGGGGTTAAGGGTGATACCTAGTTTTCCCTGGTCTTTCCACCCAAGTACTGAAGGTCCAGTGATAGCTACATATAACTTGATGCTTGTGACCCTTTCCTTGAATGTAAAATTTAGTTCCCTAAAGCCCATAAGATCAATTGGTTCGCCGGTGAAGGTTTTAAGAGTCATGTCAGGTTTTTCCATGTGTCCTCCTAATTTTCTTTTGAACTTTTCTCTCCAAACATCACAGTTGATTATAGTGCAGGGTGAACCAGAGTCTGCTACTATTTCAATGTTCACACTGTAGTGTAGTTCCTATATTCCCAATAGGCTCTGCGCATTGGAATAATATAGCCTGCAGCTTAGACATAGGACTTAGGTCGACTAGGTCTCTGCCGAATATATTAGACCTAATTGTGAGTGCCAGCTAGCTCAGAGGTCACTAGAAACTTTCTTGAATAAACAAGAAGGGATTAGTCTCTGACAACCATATAACATGACAACTTTGTTTCCCCAGAATGAAACGTATCTCTACAGTCGTGGAAACAATAGACGGCTATTTCACTCAGTCAGAGGTGCATGCTTCGTTTCACCAGAGTTGCTTAGAAATAGAGAGACGGGCGTTTTCAATAAAAGTATTTATTGAACAGTCTTATTTCTTAAGCATAAGAAATGCACTGCTACAATTGAAATGCTAGTTAAGAAGTACACTGTATATTATACGAATAGTATTATAAAATAGTACTGTAAAAGCATTATATGGTTTCTGAGCCATATACATAAAATACATAGAATGCATAAAATACATCCAATGATAAAAGAGTGGCTAAAAGTACTCAACTGGTGCTTCTAACATACACCTACCCCGGTGTACCTAACCTAAGCCTAGTACGAGGGAGGAAGTAAGTGAGGAGTAGTTTAAGTTTTAGTATTTCTCTGCCAAGAATCTGTTCAAGAATTCTCTAGGGATCTAATCAGCTCCGTACCTTGGTTTTAGAATGATAGAGGTCTTGTATCTCTCTCTCGGGACTCGATCTCCCAGCAACCCGCAAGGGTAGCCTGGCAACACCGGAGCTGGATTTCTCGGCAACAGAAAAGACAGAGTCTTTTCAGTGCGTCAGTTGGAGGGTCGGCTTCCTTCGGCACTTGCAGCAGCAGGGCGTCGGGCAAGTAGTTAGTCGATCTGCTCCTGAACCACCGTGTGTTTGACTGGGCAAATGTAGGCATATTTATACTTTGAAGGTGCCGAGTTTGACGTAAGATTGGACATAATATCGTCACTAGTGCCTCAGTTCCTTGAAAACTCCAGGAGTTCCTGGATAAATTAGTATTCAAGCAGGGGGAAGTCCCTGACTGCTGAAGGCTGGTTTTTCCAAGAAATCGTTGTGGATTCTCAGAGTTTAGTGGAAGTAGCCATGCCGTATTTGGGCTGCACAGGCTAAGACTAAATAAGGCAATGATTTGTATGCCTATATAAGGATTGGGTGAATTATACCTACATATGGGCATGAATCGGGAAAATTACACTAGGGTCCTAGAGTCCCACATAACAACACCTCCTATGTCCACTATACACATTTGTTTCTTCTTTTTACCCTTCTCAGTTTCCTCTCCTTCACTTGCTTCCGTCACGTTTAATACACATAGGTTGTACTCCGAGTCATCTGAAGATTCTTGTTCCTCCTCATCCTCGTCGTTCACATATTTTACCTTAGCCCATTGTTTCCTTTTTCAAGCTTTCTGAAAATGCCCTATTAGTCCACATTTTGTACCTTTGTTGTTCCTTGCCGGACACTTCCAGTCACTAGTTAAATGTGTTTTGCTATCACAACGGTAACATTTTAATTGTTCGTTTGTTTTCCATTTCTCTCTGTATTTTTGTCCTTCCTTTTCTTTGTGCTTAAAATCCGTTACTTTTTTCTTCTTTCCGCTAATCTTTGCCACAACACTTGCGTCTTCCATTTTATTTTAATTTTATTTTATGACTTCCTTTGCGCAACACCCAGTCAATTCTGCTTTCTTTACGATGTCAATGACCTGTTGAAGTGGTCTTTCCCCTTTAGCCCATAGAGTGTCTTGTATGTTTGGATTAGCAGCACACATCACAACCTGATCCCTAATTAGGTCATCATGCATATTTTCAAACTTGCATGTTAGCGCAAACATTTTTAGTGCCGAAACATAGTCCTCAATGCTTTCATACTTACCTTGCTTCCTTCTAAAAAATATATATCTATGTACTGCAACACACACTATTGGCTTATAATAATTATCTAAGTCCTCAATATCATCATCAAAAACATTTCTCTCGCCACTTTCTCTTATTTTTTTTGTTATTTTATTGTGCACTTTTAATCCACCTGCTCCCAATGTAACAGCATTTTTTTTTCTCCTCTGGAGCAAGAGATTCCTCTCCTTTATCAAATGTGGTTATGTAATTGCAAAAGTACTCCTTCCATTCTTCCCAATTTCAAGTCAAAGGATCTTTATTCGGGTGTATAAAACATCCATAAATGTACAGAATCATCACACAATCCACATAATAAACGATTAAAACAGTATAAAACAGTTTAAAAATATACAATCAATTTGTGCAATGGTTGCATGGCAATTATATTTGATAGGGACCATCAAATCATAACGTTGTGAATACATCACTTTATAACTAGGCTAGCACTTAATAATTGTAAACAATGTTTAAATTATTTGGCTATGTACAAAAATGTAAACAGTATATAAGCTAATTGGCTATGTGCAAAATTTCGTCGATGTGCTGTGCAGACTACTATAAAGTGCAAAAGTGCAAAAAGTAAATATTCAGACTCTAGTGCAAACCACAATAATATACAAGTAATTCAGTTTGTCAAGGCATATTCATGGTTGCTCGAGAACGTATCGCAGATAGGAGGAAGCAACTTGCTCTAAAAATTACTTCATCACAATTCAACAATAATATTTCTTTAAATGCTAGATTAAAATCCACCACGGCATGTTCTTTAAAGTAGGGAATTAAGTAAAATGTTGTATACCTAGCATAAAAACCACAAAAGAACAAGAAGTGTAACAAGGTTTGCTTACAACCTCGATTACAGGGACATTGCAAGTTCTCGAAGTTTTTATTGAAGCCCAATGGAAATGATAAAGAAAATCTAATACTTCCATCCCTAAGACAAAAGAGCAAAACGTCTGTTCCACCTTCCCAAGTTTTTTGTAAGGTATCCCTGCGGCATGTTATTAAGCCTGCTACCCTGTACCAAGAGGGGATGTATCTAATGATGGCAGGTTTATATTTCTCAGATGTTTCTCTCTCTTTCTGGTATAAGTTAGACAATGCCCCTCTTACTAACTTATGTTGTGCTTGTTCAGTGGTTTGAAAGGAAAATAATAAGTGCTCTATGCCCACACTTGCTAAACTACTTTTTACTGCCCCTAGCCAAGGTATCTGGTTTGCCCTGTCACACCGTAGGCAATCCAGAATTATTTCTTGGGTCAAAGAAGCAGCAGGGTTCCGCCATATTTTTAGCCAGAATAATGCTGGTCTAGACCTGATGAAATCCTCCACATACAAAAGATTCAGCTCCCTATGACAAATATAAGTGGGTGCAGAAATAGACGCCCTCAGAATCTTTCTGCAGAATCTATTCTCTTCTATCTGAATATTGGTGCTATTAGAGTACCCCCATACCTCTGCACCATAAGTTGCCGTAGGTAGGCATTGGGTTCTGTAAATTTGCAATAGCGAGTTTACTACCTCAGCACGTTTAGGTTGTTGAAGGCTAATTATGGAGTTGATTGCCTTGCCCAGTTTTTTCCTCCCATAAACCACATGGAGCTGCCAAGAACATGTGTTAGAGAACATCAGGCCTAGATAGGGGAAAGTGCTGGTGCTTTTTAGGGCATAGTTCCCAGAAACGATACGCTGGATGTTATATTTTTTAGACCCGCACGACATTATATACGATTTGTTAAAATTAGTGCATAGCCCAAGATCTGCCATATAAGAGAGAAAGCCCATTATTAAAGTGCGCAGTGCTTTCGGGGTGCGACCCATAAGGACCGCATCATCTGCGTATAGGAGACAGGGGAGTAAAGTTCCATTAATGCTGGGCACATCACTGGTTAGTTTGGACAATGAGTTACTTAATTCATTTATATACAAAATAAAAAGCTGGGGGGGCAAGACACAGCCTTGTCTGACCCCCCTGCCTATTAAAATGTCCTCTGAAACCTCCCCTTCATTATTTACTCTGACGCGGGCTTTCAAGTCACTGTGCAGGTGGGCCAAATAATATTCAAGTGCTTTGTCCAACCCATAATTTAAAAGAACCACCCATAATTTGGAGTGATTAACAAAATCAAAAGCTGAACTTAAATCCATAAATCCTAAATACAGGGGGGCTTTTTTGGCTATGATGTATTTACCCATTATTAGGTTCAAGTTCAGACATTGCTCCACAGTCCCCACGTTGCTTCTAAAGCCTAGCTGGCATGGGTGTAAAATCCTGTTCTCCTCCCCCCAGGCCCTGATCTTATTAAAAATGACTCTGCCTAGAATCTTCATGGTGTTATCAATTAAAGATAGAGGACGATAACTACTGGGGTTGAGTCTGTCACCCTTCTTAAAGATGGGGACGATGATACTATTAGACCAGGTTTCCGGGGCAGGGGAGTCGGACAAATTATTAAAAACATTACACAACAGGGGTGACCAAAATTCGGGCTCTGATTTAATTTGGTCGATGGCCTTGTTACCTGCACTTTGATTTATGGCATCTTCCACCTCCGTTATCGTGAAGTTTAGTGCCATGACTGGGTAAATATCGACCGATGCACAGGGTGCTGCATAAATATGTGAAAAATGATCTTCCCACGTTTTGCCTGATATATTGCAGTTAATAGGGGTAATATTTGATCCTAAAGACCTCAGAAATTCGACCTCGCCCGAAAACCCGGCAACATCTTTTAGGGCGGCTGTACGGGCAAGGGAATCCCACTTGTCCTTCAAAATTTCTTCAGCCCGGGTTTTTGTGGCATACTTATAGCGTGCTCTTAATAATCTTACCAGGGGCTGGTCTCGGGGTTCTTCCGAGAGTGCCTCCCTTAGTTCCCGGTTTGCTTTAGAACAGGAGCTATCAAACCACCTGGGATCTTTGTTGGAGCGTTTGATTGGTTTAGAGATCTCCTCTTTAAAAGCCACACACAGTCGTACGAAGGCCGCAATAATATCAGGACCTTGAAGGTCGATGGATAGACAGGTGTCGATCAATTGGGGATGCTTGTTCAAAATGCATGATAAAAGCCCCTTATTATCAATCCCCTTCCAGATTACTCTGAGTTTATCAGTTGATGCCGTCAGGTTAGTTGCCCCTATTTCCTGTCGCTTATCCAATCTTTTAATAGAGTTGAAAATAGTCAGGATTGGATTGTGATCGCTATATACAGTGCTAGGGACATCAGCCTTTATTAAACAGTCCACAAGTAGAGAGGAAATGAATACATAGTCGATGGTGGAAGAACAACCACGCCCTATGTATGTAGCCAGGGGACCTTCGCCCGTGGTACGGCTGGCTATCTCCATAACATTGACTAAGTCACGAGTAGCTATGTGATTAAGCAATTCCTCCCCTCTTTTGCAGGGCGGCACCCGACTAGAAGGGGCAACTAGGTTGGTGTTTCCCCTGTGGATGTGGGCATTAAAATTACCTCCCAGGATGATCCCATCAAATTTATCATGAGTGTGTCCATCCGCAATTTTATCGATAAAATCAAATGACCTTATAAAATTATTATTGGGTTGAGATGAAAAATCATTGTTATAAAAGTTAATTAAACATAACTTAATTCTACCGGAATAGATTAAAGCCTGGAAATTCTCATCATTTGTCACCAAAGTTTTAATCTTTACACCTGCGGTGATCTTTACCCATAATGATAGACCTCCACTGGGTCGTCCCACCACCGGGCATGGTACAATATGATTATGACAAATATACCCTTCAAAGAGTAGACCACTAGTACACCATGTTTCCTGAAACATTAAGAAATCAAAGGTATTGATCCAATCAGACCAGTAAGAAGATTCCATTTTTGCTTTTAAACCAGCGATGTTCCAGCTTAATACAGTTAAACCATCAGTGGGGGTGACAACAAGGGGGACAAGATCAGTTATATTTGATTTCCCTAATAGTGTAACCTCCATACAAGACTTGGGCGTGGTGATAAGGGTGCTTGGTCTATTATTATATTGGGAAACTATCGTTGGTCATGGACCTTTCTATAACATCTGGGTAGTCGGTTGATGGTCAGCCCTGGCTCTCTAGATCGGATAGAGCACTAAATCTGTTGAATAAAGGATAAATTGGTGTAACTGGGTTGAATGGTCTCAGTGGGGGTCTATAGAAATATCTCAGAGATAAAGGGGTCACAGCGGTTGGTGGGCTGAAGTGGGTGTTGTTACAATTTAATATGTGATTTACAGTTACGGGATGCCTGAAATTCATAACAATACAGTCTCCGTTAATGTTCTTGGGCGAGGGACCAACCCAATCTACCCGTCGTACTGTCAGGATTTCGCTAGAAATCTGCAACCCCACTCCTTTGTGCCTGGACAACCAGTCGATGGACTTATTTTTTAACTGAACCCAAGACTCTCTTTGATCCTCCTTCAAGGGGGGGACTCTTCTAAAACTAAAACGTATGGGCAAGCTTCAGGGGGCAAATGGAGGACTGGGCCTGATTGTTTTTTGGGCCGTGAGACATTAGTTAACACATTGTCTGAGGCGACGTTTCCTGGTTTCCCCGCTTTCCCTGAGGCAGGCCCCGTTGCAGCTCCGAGCACCCCTCCGGCAGGACAGGGCTGCCTATCTGGTGCACGTAACCCGGGTTGAGATGGTTTAACCAAAGTAATACCCTGTGATGGCAAAGGCTTATTACTCCCTGTGGGGCTATCCCCAGTTACACTCCTAGTGTCCGATGTAGCACGGGTGGTGCTTTCCCCCATAATGCCCCTGGTGGCTGTCTCCATACCTTTCAGGAATCGATCTCCCCTTAGCTTATCAATGCTAATAGTACCTTTCCTTTTTGCGTCTTTCCTTTTCACCAGGCTCTCTAATCTGTCCATTCTTTTAAAAATCATATTAAACTGTTTATCCATTTGACTTTTCATTTGATTAAAAATTGAGTCTACAATAGTTTCAATAAAATTCCCATTTGATTTGTCCTGTGAGGCATTTCCCATGATTGACTCAGTCTGTGTGCAGGCAAAGTTTCGCTCACAACTTAAAGAAACAGCGGCGATGTTAGTGACTACAAGGGGTGCGGACTCTGTGTCAGGGCCACAACTAGATGTCGTTTTCCCACGAGACCACATACTCTGTGGGGTAGGTTGCCCTGTGTTACGTACAGGTTGTTTTCTCTTGTTTGGTGTTGGTTTGACAGGGCCTCTCTTCCTTTTCTCCCCTGCTGTCTTATCACTCGGAGCCATGGAGAGGATGGCAGTGAGGTCCGTGGGATCTTGCTGTGAGTCAATGATGGTAATAACATTACTATCTGCTGGTGAGACAGAAGGTATAGGTGCCGGTAGAACAGTCTTAGTGATTGTAACTACTGGGGAAAGTGGCAGAATGTTGGACATAGAAGCTGGCTGGATTTTGGGCGGTTCTAAGTATGAGCTTGACAATCCCATGGACATTCTTCTTTCAGTATTTGCAATTTCAGTGGTAACTAGATTAAGAGAATTTTCCAGCATACTTTCAATTGAGGCAGGTATTACAGAGGGAGCTTTAGTGACCTGGGTCGAGGTGGTATAATTCCGTTTCCCCATGATAATATAAGGGAGGCTCACCTTTGTCGCTGCTTAGTGGGTTGGCCCGCCCGACCACTGTCGACCCCTGACGGCCACAGACGGCTCGCCCTTTGCCCGGGCTTCGCCCGGCGTCCCGCGAGGCGGGGCAGACTCTGTTCTTATGCGCCTCGTGGCGCTCTCAGGTGATGCGTGGGGCGCGTGGGCTGCTGGGGGTTGAAATCTTCTGGCCCGCACTCCGCTCGGCGGCCGAGCTCCAACGCTGCAACCGGTAGCAAGGCAGCGGGAGGCAGGCAACAACTCCGGCCGGCAAACCCTGGGCGACCAGCAAGACGTCCAAACCAAGGCAAGGGGCTCCGACAGGGCAACAAGCTAGTTCTGAAAACTTCCCCCGCTCTGCAGGGGCAGATGCTGTTCTTATGCGCCTCATGGCGCTCTCAGGTGATGCGCGGGGCGCATGGGCTGCTGAGGGTTGAAGTCCCCTGGCCCGCACTCCGCTCGGCGTCCGAGCTCCAACGCTGGAACCGGGAGCAAGGCAGCGGGAGGCAGGCAACAACTCCGGCCGGCAAACCCTGGGCGACCAGCAAGACGTCCAAAACAAGGCAAGGGGCTCCGACAGGGCAACAAGCTAGTTCTGAAAACTTCCCAATTTACCAATGGTGGTCCTGCTCCCTTCAAAAATGGTTCTGGAGGCTGTAGGTTGTAATTATTTCCCGTTGCCATATTTAATATTTACTAAAATCACAATATGTTTATATGGATTTGTTTTTTTTTTCTCCTTAGCAACACCCCAGAGTGCACTGAATCCCTTAAACTGTAATGATTAGTCTCCTTTTTTTTTTCCTTTAACTATTATAGTATGTGCCTTTTATTTTACTCTCACCTGTATCCCCATATGCCTTGCTTCTGTTACCAAAAGAGCCATGAATGTCCTTCTTCTCTCTGTATCCGTCAGTCGTTTATCTTCTTTCTGACAAAATCTTCACTTGTTTGTACATCCCGAGTGATTTTTTAACTTCCGACTCATTTTGCCAATGAGCACTTGACTTCCTTGTTCCTGTTGTGGCCTTAATTACGCTCCCACTGCGCGAAATGACTAGACCAGCAATTACCACCTGCAAGATGGCGGCTCGCGTCTTACGTCACCACGCAGTTTCCCAATGCGCCAAAACCCCTGACGATGATTTCAGTAAGGATTCTATGGCAGGACCGGAGGCTTCTGATTATGCTTTCTCATTTCTTTACTGCAAAACACAGCAGCCAATGAAAGTAAAACTACACATGTAAAAAACTACAATATCCATGAGGCTTTGAACCACGCCTCCAATCTAACGTCCAATCACATCATGAACCAGCATACAAAGTAGAGAGACACTAATCCTGCCTCCTCTTTCTTTGCACGAAGAAGTCCCATAAGAACAAACAAAGTCTTTGAATTCTCAACGGAGAAATTAACAGTTCCTGTAATAGGTTCTCAACGGAGAACAATCCAACACCAGCGAAAGCGGCTGTTTCCATCCTGAAGGCACGTCCACTCCATCTGGAGAAGGCACTCAACTTTTGTTGGAATCATTTCCTATAATAGAAAAATAAGTTTGAGAAAGGGAGCCCACAACTACATTTCTCTTTGGGTGGGTATAAAAGTTGTTAAACAGCATGATATCAAAACAACTTTACAGTGGAATAACTGTCCCACCGGGTGGGATAATCCTCGCCTCCGTGTCCTTAATAGAATCTAAAATTCTTGTTGCGATAGCTAGAATATTTTGTATTCTATGGTAGGACCGGAGGCTTCTGATTATGCTGGTTCAAAGCTCATCAATCACAGCATCAGAAACATGAAGAATAGGTTTGTAATAAAACACTTTAAACGTTGAGTCTGATGACCAATCAGCTGCTTTAAGAATGTCCTCTAAGCGGGACCCTAGTAAATAGGCTTTAGAAGCCATAGCTCCTCTAGCGGAGTGAGCACCATAAACAGAAACATCAATGCCAGATTCAGACATGATCCACCTGACCCACCTAGCTAGAGTAGCAGCAGTGACTGGTTTGAAAGGTTTCTGAACAGAAATCAACAACTGACCCAGAGGGTCCACTCTGTGAGAGATAGTACGTTCCTCATACACTTCTAAACACTATAACACACATAACTTGTTATTGTGAGGAAAAGCGGGGTACTCCACCGACCTAGACATGGTCTTAGTCCTTCTCGTGATAATGAAGGAAATACCTTGTGGAGAAAACATCCTACCAGCTAGGTCTAAGGCTCTGACATCTGGCACTCTTTGACAAGAAACAAGACGGAGTAACATAGTAAGTTTGGCAGAAAGCTGCTTCAAAGACAGATCAACATTGTTGGTCCAGGATTCGAAATGAGTGAAAACTTTAGTAACATCCCATAGCGTGGAGTACCTAGGCCGAGGGGGATTAGCCACCCGGACCCCTTTAAGTAATTTACAGACCAGAGGATGCATCCCCACAGGCTTACCATCAACCTGATTGTGACCAGCAGAAATAGCGGACCTGAAATTATTAACGGACCTGTAAGCAAGTCCTGACTCCGCACATTCAGACAAGAAATTCAAAACTTCAGTTATAGATGATCCCACGGGATCCACCTGTTTTGGAAGGCACCAACCCACCCATCGCTTCCATGAAGCAGAATATCGTTTCTGGGTGGAAGGAGCCCACGCTTGTTGCATAAAATTGGCAGGTGCCTGTGAAAGTCCTGCAATGCTCTCGTGTCTCCGGAGAGCATCCACAACATCAATGTTAACTGGTTCTGCAGGACTAAGGGATGGTAAGACCCCACTGGGTCCTGGAGAAGCGTCGGGAGAGTTGGAAGCTGGAAGGGAAGGTCTACAGACAACTCCAACAGAGTCGGAAACCAAGACCGAGTCGACCAGAATAGAGTCATTAGTACTAGCGACGTTCTCTGGCGCCGGACAAAAGCTGCCACTCTCGGTATCAATGCAAACGGAGGAAAAGCATAATTCCTCTGTTACCCCCAATGTTGCAGGAACGCATCCGTTCCCATCGCCATCGGGTCCGGTCTCCAGCTGAAGAACCGGGGAAGCTGGGCATTGAGGCGCGAGGCATGAGGACAGGAGAGAGTGAAGGTGTTAATTGAACATAGTGTGGAAAGCGGAATGACAGTATCGATGGTGTGAAAAGAAAAGCATTTACTGGAAAATATTAAGCGAGTGTTATGGGGAAACTCAACAGCGAGTGAAGATTTTAAGGGAAAAAAAACAACCTAGAAACGAACATTTCAACACTATGCACCAAGAGAAGTCGGCGCGTGAGAGCAAGTAAAGAATAGCTGTCGCGCAAAAGGAATATTTGGCGGTGTACTTGTGTGCTGTCTCTGCGTATAAAAAAAAAAATAATCTGCGGCGAAGAGCAGATTGGCACAACAGTTACTAAAGGAAGATAAGAATATAAATAACAAGAAGGCGTGTACCGGAGAGTTGTGGAAAATCGACGCAGCAGCAGGCCTACTAGTAGTGAATACAACATTTTCTAGCTATCGCGACGGGAATTTTAGATTCTATTAAGGACACGGAGGCGAGGATTATGCTTTCTCATTTCTTTACTGCAAAACACAGCAGCCAATGAAAGTAAAACTACACATGTAAAAAACTACAATATCCATGAGGCTTTGAACCACGCCTCCAATCTAACGTCCAATCACATCATGAACCAGCATACAAAGTAGAGAGACACTAATCCTGCCTCCTCTTTCTTTGCTGCTCCGCAGCCCAGATAAGTGCCTCTCTACTTGTTATAACTTTTTGTGTGATTGATCTTCATATCAAATATTAATGACATATATTACTATGGTGATGATTATTTTTGTACCTTGATTCGTATTCTATTGTGGAAGTGCAGAGTTTTATTCCAGTTACGGTCGCGAGCGCCGCTACCACCGAGATAATTGTTTCTAGTCCGGAGCGCTGCTTCCCTGCCACGCTCCGTTTTCCCCCCTTTTCAGCTGTTTAGATTTGGCGCGTGTTGCGCTTCAGGTCCCTCTCCCTCGTATTGCTGCCCACAGCCGCGGCTGCATTTCAGCGCGTTCAGCGCTAGCGAGGGACTTGGCCCCCCCTCTGGGAGCGGGACGCGCGCTGAGGCCTTCGCGGGCTCCCAGCGTGCGTCTCGGGGGCTCGCACGCACTTCTGCACGCACAGCCCCAAGTGCAGTGCCTGAAGAGATGCCTTACCCCCGGCTGAAGCGGGGATCACACGCAGTTGGCCAGGAGTCGGCGAGGCCGTTTTTTCGATCATAAAGGCAGCGTTTTTCCCTGTAATTGCCAACGAGGGCAGAATACATTAACCCTCTCATTCCCTGAGATCAGGGACTTGCTTAATTTTTGGGAAGCCTTCCCTAGTGCTGGGATAAGGCTTTACTACCTCTGTTAGTCCTAGAGTGGACCTTATGAACTGTGATAACCCTGGCTGACTGCTGCGCCTGGCACATTCTCCCAACCGACGCCTTTGCGGGCTGGACAATAGAGCTTCCCTCTGGGGATTTGAGTGGAATAGTATTATTCCGGTGTAAAGATGGCAGAGTTGGACTACTGCGGAGAGGAGGTAACTGCGTGTACAGAACAGGGCGATGAGGAATACTATAATGATGAGTCCATGGAGGACCTTATTGACAGAAAACTTGATGCTAAACTGGACAAGGCCCTTTCATCTGCCCTGCTTCCCCTTACCAAAAAATTGGATTTGCTAGTCCCGTATAAGCCCAAGCCCCTTCCTAGTTCTAGCCAGGGTAAGTCCCTCACTCCCCCTCCAAAGAAGGTCCCAGTGGACCCCTCTTGGCCTCATGCTCATTCCTACTCTAAATTGTGTAAATCTAAAGAGGCCCTCGCAGACGCAGAGCCCGACCCGTCCCGATCCCAACCCTCTCCTGTCGCGATCATAGATACCGCGACTGACACTGACACCGATACTGATTCCTCACAGGCCTCCAAGCACCGTAAACGCACCAAGAAGCGCAAGCATGACTCTTCCCCGGTCACTCCTTCCCCCTTCTCCTTTGACCCCTCGGACATTGTCCATCCCAGATCCTCTGACTGGGTTCCACCCCCGGCTGTGGCAGAATATTTAGAATCTCATCTACGCAAAGCCTTTGACAAGGAAGTCAGGGCTCGCCTAAAGTCAGAGTGCCCACAACCAGACCTTGCCCACTAAGTGGCCATGACCCCTGACATTGACATCTCCATGACAACCTTCCTGACGAAATATAAGAAGGACCCCAAGAAGGGGATTGATCGCGCGCTTAGGGCGTGCCAGGACAAGGTTCTCGACCTTTCGGGCCCCTTGGCAAAAATACTGGAATTGGCCCTCCATGCTCAAGAAACTGGCGACGCCATCCACCCCGAGGTTTTGGCTGGCTGGGCACAGCGAGCTATTTGCATGCTTGGGAACGCTAACTGCGCCCTTGCGTCTGAGAGAAGGAAGTCTGTCCTGTTGCGTATTGACCCACAGTTGGTGGAGTTGGCCTCTTCGGAGCCAGGACCTCCGGCCGAAGGGTAGTTATTTGGAGACAAATTTGTTAAAGACATTGCGAAGTTTGTTAGCACTTTTGCGTCCCTTGATAAGTCACAAGCATCTCTGAAGAGAGTTCTTCATCAGGTCTCTAGAAGGGCCGGGCGTGGCAGGGGACGCTCGACCGGCCGCTTCTCTAATAACAGTCCCCAGAGAGGATACACCCCTCGACGTGGCAGAGGAGGTTATACCCAGGAACCCGACCAGGCGGGGTTCTACCCGTCCAGATCCCGCGGATTCAGAGCCCGATTTAATCGAGGGGGCAACCGAGGCTACAAGAACTTTGATAATCAGTCCTCTGGTAAGTCCAACGAGTCCTGTTATGCCTCTGGGGGGCAGATTGAAACATTTTGTAAGGAATTGGGAGACCCTGACGTCCGATGTTTGAATCCTTCAAACGGTTCAGGGGTGTTGCATAGAAATGACCGAGTGTCCTCGTCAAGCCTTCCCTCCTCACCCTCTCCTTTTTTCCCAACTAGAACAGAGTTTTATCGACTCAGAGCTGGAAGAATTGCTAGCCAGGCAAGCCATTGCTGTAGGACCCTTCATTCCTGGAGGTTTTTGCAGCAACGTCTTTTTGGTTTAGAAAAAAGGTGGCGGCCAACGCCTGGTTCTAAATTTGAGAGATTACAACCCCTTCGTAGTGTATCGCCACTTCAAGATGGAGGGTATTCACCTCTTGCGAGATCTCCTGCTGGAGAAGGACTGGATGGTCCGCCTAGATTTAAAAGATGCTTACCTGACGGTCCCCATCTGCCCCTCTCATCAAAAATTCTTGCAGTTTCCTTGGAGAGGGCAATGGTACCGCTATCGTTCACTCCCCTTCGGCCAATCTTCTGCCCCTTGGGTGTTCACCAAACTCCTCAAACCAGTGGTCTCTCGTCTTCGAGAGATGGGAGTGCGCCTCATTGTATATCTCAACGACATGTTGATTTTGGCGCAGGATCGAAATCTCCTCCTCACTCACCTGGAGTGGACGACGTCCCTGCTACAGAATCTGGGGTTCGTTATCAATGCCAAGAAATCGGTGATGTTGCCAAGCCAACAGATGGAATTTCTGGGCTTCTTGATAGATTCAGTGTCCACCCAACTCCTCCTTCGAATGAGCAAAATCAGGTCGATAAAGAGGGAAATCAAAGCCACCTTGACCAAAGAGATGATTTCTTTGAGAGTGCTGGCGAGGATTGTGGGCCTCCTGGCCTCCTCGATCCAGGCTATCTTCCCGGGACCTTTGCATTACAGGGCCCTTCAAAGGTTTAAAATCTTTTATCTAAGGAAGAACTTTCATTACGACCATCTCATTCCCCTATGAGCTCGAGAAGAACTTCTATGGTGGTTGGAGCACATGACAGCTTGGAACGGAGAGCAATTTTCGGCTCCGCCCCGGACGTGGTGATCGAATCCGATGCCAGCCAGTGGGGTTGGGGCGCTAGCTGTGGAGAATTTACCACAGGAGGAAGATGGTCAGCAGACGAACTCACCTTACACATAAATTGTCTGGAGTTGTTGGCAGGGTCCTTTGCCATCAAGTCTATCTCACCGCTGAGGAGCAACTGCTGCATCCTTCTGCGCATGGACAATGTCTCAGCGGTGAGATACATCAACCGCCTAGGGAGGACGAGGTCCCGCATGCTAGTATACATTGTGAAGGAGTTTTGGCAGTTTTGCCTGGATCGCAAGATCTCAGTGGTGACAGAATATCTGCCCGGGAAATTCAATCAGGTTGCGGATTGGAACTCCCGGTTTCTGCGCGATTTCAGCGATTGGAGACTTCTACCATTGCTGTTTGCGCAGATCATGGATATGCGAGGCCCCTGCCACATGGATCTGTTTGCCTCGCGCCTCAATGCCCAGCTTCCCCGGTTCTTCAGCTGGAGACCGGACCCGATGGCGATGGGAACGGATGCGTTCCTGCAACATTGGGGGTAACAGAGGAATTATGCTTTTCCTCCGTTTGCATTGATACCGAGAGTGGCAGCTTTTGTCCGGCGCCAGAGAACGTCGCTAGTACTAGTGACTCTATTCTGGTCGACTCGGTCTTGGTTTCCGACTCTGTTGGAGTTGTCTGTAGACCTTCCCTTCCAGCTTCCAACTCTCCCGACGCTTCTCCAGGACCCAGTGGGGTCTTACCATCCCTTAGTCCTGCAGAACCAGTTAACATTGATGTTGTGGATGCTCTCCGGAGACACGAGAGCATTGCAGGACTTTCACAGGCACCTGCCAATTTTATGCAACAAGCGTGGGCTCCTTCCACCCAGAAACGATATTCTGCTTCATGGAAGCGATGGGTGGGTTGGTGCCTTCCAAAACAGGTGGATCCCGTGGGATCATCTATAACTGAAGTTTTGAATTTCTTGTCTGAATGTGCGGAGTCAGGACTTGCTTACAGGTCCGTTAATAATTTCAGGTCCGCTATTTCTGCTGGTCACAATCAGGTTGATGGTAAGCCTGTGGGGATGCATCCTCTGGTCTGTAAATTACTTAAAGGGGTCCGGGTGGCTAATCCCCCTCGGCCTAGGTACTCCACGCTATGGGATGTTACTAAAGTTTTCACTCATTTCGAATCCTGGACCAACAATGTTGATCTGTCTTTGAAGCAGCTTTCTGCCAAACTTACTATGTTACTCCGTCTTGTTTCTTGTCAAAGAGTGCCAGATGTCAGAGCCTTAGACCTAGCTGGTAGGATGTTTTCTCCACAAGGTATTTCCTTCATTATCACGAGAAGGACTAAGACCATGTCTAGGTCGGTGGAGTACCCCGCTTTTCCTCACAATAACAAGTTATGTGTGTTATAGTGTTTAGAAGTGTATGAGGAACGTACTATCTCTCACAGAGTGGACCCTCTGGGTCAGTTGTTGATTTCTGTTCAGAAACCTTTCAAACCAGTCACTGCTGCTACTCTAGCTAGGTGGGTCAGGTGGATCATGTCTGAATCTGGCATTGATGTTTCTGTTTATGGTGCTCACTCCGCTAGAGGAGCTATGGCTTCTAAAGCCTATTTACTAGGGTCCCGCTTAGAGGACATTCTTAAAGCAGCTGATTGGTCATCAGACTCAACGTTTAAAGTGTTTTATTACAAACCTATTCTTCATGTTTCTGATGCTGTGATTGATGAGCTTTGAACCAGCATAATCAGAAGCCTCCGGTCCTACCATAGAATACAAAATATTCTAGCTATCGCAACAAGAATTTTAGATTCTATTAAGGACACGGAGGCGAGGATTATCCCACCCGGTGGGACAGTTATTCCACTGTAAAGTTGTTTTGATATCATGCTGTTTAACAACTTTTATACCCACCCAAAGAGAAATGTAGTTGTGGGCTCCCTTTCTCAAACTTATTTTTCTATTATAGGAAATGATTCCAACAAAAGTTGAGTGCCTTCTCCAGATGGAGTGGACGTGCCTTCAGGATGGAAACAGCCGCTTTCGCTGGTGTTGGATTGTTCTCCGTTGAGAACCTATTACAGGAACTGTTAATTTCTCCGTTGAGAATTCAAAGACTTTGTTTGTTCTTATGGGACTTCTTCGTGCAAAGAAAGAGGAGGCAGGATTAGTGTCTCTCTACTTTGTATGCTGGTTCATGATGTGATTGGACGTTAGATTGGAGGCGTGGTTCAAAGCCTCATGGATATTGTAGTTTTTTACATGTGTAGTTTTACTTTCATTGGCTGCTGTGTTTTGCAGTAAAGAAATGAGAAAGCATAATCCTCGCCTCCGTGTCCTTAATAGAATCTAAAATTCCCGTCGCGATAGCTAGAAAATGTTGTATTCACTACTAGTAGGCCTGCTGCTGCGTCGATTTTCCACAACTCTCCGGTACACGCCTTCTTGTTATTTATATTCTTATCTTCCTTTAGTAACTGTTGTGCCAATCTGCTCTTCGCCGCAGATTTTTTTTTTTTTTATACGCAGAGACAGCACACAAGTACACCGCCAAATATTCCTTTTACGCGACAGCTATTCTTTACTTGCTCTCACGCGCCGACTTCTCTTGGTGCATAGTGTTGAAATGTTCGTTTCTAGGTTGTTTTTTTTCCCTTAAAATCTTCACTCGCTGTTGAGTTTCCCCATAACACTCGCTTAATATTTTCCAGTAAATGCTTTTCTTTTCACACCATCGATACTGTCATTCCGCTTTCCACACTATGTTCAATTAACACCTTCACTCTCTCCTGTCCTCATGCACTTTTATTTTCTTCAATCCTTCTCTTAAATATATATATATATATATATATTTTTTTTTTTTTTTAGTTTCTTTTCATCTTATTTCTACACGTTTCCGACTTGCTTTTTTTCCACGCATGTCTTGCTTGTTTCCCGATGTATTTCTTAAATCTCTTCTGAGAAGGTCTGCTTCTTTTTTTTCCGTTTCCTCTATTCCTCCTATGTTTAGTGGGTTCTTCTGTGTGTTGTCCTGCTACCTCGTCGCCATTGTCATGAAGAAGCCGGTCTCGGTGAATGAAGTAATCTGCTTGTTTATTCCAATACTATGGACAACACACGTACATGAGTGAACAGTATGGAAACACTAGAGAGTGTGATAAGTGACAGTTGGGGAGCTGCTGAACTGTCAGTGTGGAACTCCCAGCTGTCAACGTTCCAGCTGGTGACATCATTGTGAAGGAGGGGTAGGGAGGGGAGAGGGAGAGAGGGAAAACAGGGAGGAAAGAGCTAACTAGTAAACACAATACCGGTACACCCAGAAAGCTACAACGTACTGTGGTTGTGCTACATGTGAACTCAGGGAAAGCCGCATGTCGCTGGGACATTGTTAAAGGGGCATCGTCCGATGGGATGCGGTGTGTGTTTTTTTTGTGTGCATACATTAAGACATGGGGAACAGCTGGGTTTGAGGCTTTCTCACAGGGCTTGTACAGAGAACACTGTAGTGTACTGTGGTTGTATTACATGTAAACTCAGGGAAAGATGCACGACGCTGGGGCATTGTTACTGGGGCCATTCCCCCGACACTCCTAGATGTGAGATGTTTACAGATATAAGACATGGAGAACAGCAGGGTCACAGGCTTGTAGACAGGCATCGTACAGGTGTACAAGTACAAGTGTACTGTTGCTGTGTTACAGGGAAAATCAGCAAAAGCTGCATGACACTGGGAAACAGTTACAGGGCCACACGCCAAGAGATTGTTGTGTGAGAGGTTTGTTTACAGGAGTAAGGCATGGAAAACAGTAGGGTCTGAGACTCTCTGATGGGGATCATATGTGGAATGCTGTAGTGTACGTTGGCTGTGTTACAATGGCCACCCAGTGAGAGCTGTAGTATACTGAGGCTCTGTGACAGGGGTCACCCGGGGATTTAGCCATGGCAGTGTGACTTTATTACAGGAGCACCCTGGAAGGACTGCTGGCTACAGGCACTCTCTCGCAGGAGCCACCAGTGGATCGCTGTAGTGTGCAGGGGCTATGATCAGTGGTCAATGGCAGAGACCTGCAGGGTACTGAGGCCTCTTGTAGGAACTAGGAGAGTCACAATGCACTGTGGCAGGCGTGGGGTCACCTTGATAGGGGCCCAGTCAGGGGCATAGCTTCAGTGGGGTGTTTGGGGTGTTACATCCCCTAAAATTGTATTCTGTAGTAAATAGTTGGGAGCAGGTGCTTTCACTCGGGTATGGTGAGGTGTCTTTGGTATTTCGACTAGGAATTGTACATGCACACAAAGACTAAAACACTCACACACTCACACACCCTCTATCTCTCTCTCTTGTGGGGGTTCTGTTGCAGGAGTCATCACAGAAGAGCTGCAGTTTATGGGGGTCTGTCAGGGGGCCACTGCAGCAGAGCAGTAGTTTAATGGGGTTCTGTTCCAGGGAAACCATTTGTGAGCTTCAGTGCAGTGGGGTCGCTTATGAGGTCACTTCAGCAAACCAGTAGTGTTATAGTGTTCTTTTACAGGGTGCCTTACGGAAGAGCTGCACTCCAGCGGAGCATTAGGGTAAATGAGAACCCCAGGAGAGCTGCTACGGTGAAGGGCTGTACCACAGTGGACACACAGGAGAGCTGCAGTGCAGTGGGCTCTTCCAGAGCAGTTAAACACACAATCCATTGGCAGTATACCAGGTGCTTCCGCGCAGTGAGCTGCAGGGCATTGATGTTTGTTATGGGGCCACTTCAACAGAGCAGTAGTGTAGTGGGGTTTTGTTATAGGAGAAACCCTACGAGAGCTGCCGTGGGGTTTGTTGTAGGGACACATCAGCAGGGCAGCAGTGTAATGGGGCCCTGTTATAGGGGACCCCCAGGAAAGATGCTATGCCTTGATGTTGTGATACAGGGGACACCCCGGGGGTTGAAGTGGGCTCTTCCATAGCAGTCGAACACACACTCCGTTGTCAATATGTGTACCAGGGGCTTCTGTAAAGGGAGCTGGCAGACATTTTGAGGTGCGCATTGTGATAGGGACCTCTTTAAAACATTTAGGTACTCTGGAAAATCTGCTGCTTTTTGGGGGGGGAAGGGAGGGAGAAGCTATCGGATGACGTATTTGAGGACACAACAGTCACATACGGCCTGGTGAAAGGCGCACTATCCCTCATAACTGTAGAAATCTGGGCAACCAACACACATATCAGTGAAGGGCCTTCTCTTTAGAGGGATGGACTTTTATGTTAAACTTGCACTCTGGCGAGCGTCGTGTAAGTGCCTGGTGTCCTATAAGCTCCATCTTTTAATTATGATCATGCATGGGAGGGGCACATGGTACTGTGTTATGCATGCATGCTGAACCTCCCCTTGTTGTTCAGAGATTTTATGAAAGGAGGGCTCTGTGGTGGACCTTTACAACAGAGGCACCCTCAGATCAGAGTAAGGGTTGTGTTATTCTGTTTCTTCGTGTGGACACGGGGAGAGGGTGGCACGGCACTGTCTCACGACTGTCAGCCCTGAGGGGGTTCCGGTGTAGACCAGGGTCTGTTAAAAGCCTTTGCCAGGGGCACCATCTTTCTGGTAAGCAAAATAGGTTTATTCACTTCTGAATTCTGATACCCTGCACTTCCAAGGATTGGGAGGACAGGCAGGTGCAATCCATGGCTGTTGTGAAGATAATAAGACATAATGGGTAGGCAGATGGGAATAGTCTATTTCAAAGTTACCTTGCTCTTACATTTAGGATTTTGTAAGACAGGGAAGACCGAATGGGTTTGATTTTAAGCCTGGTTTTTGAGACAGCTTTAAATCGTATATAATATTCATGCAGAGAGAAGCTTTTTGTCAGTTGGCTCTATCCATTGGGCTGTTAAATTGTCTTTTACATTTTGTTTCCAGCCACTTGCAGTATATTGCATGGGGCAATAGATCGGCCCACTTTACCCTTTCGCTCCCTTCTCTTTGAGTGACTGAATAAGGCCCTTGGACATTGTTCACATCCACCTAAAAATAGTTCCTGTCTCTTCAGTGATAAAGCTGATTCAAAGTGTTCTTTATGTTTTACCTTTTAGTATTAATTATTTTATCTTATATCACTGGCTATGTATTTTATCTGAACTTTGGGTGCCCACTTAGATGGCAATTTATTTCTGGTCTCCTTTTCAACGTTGCTGTAATAAAGTGTTTACGTGATACACTTTTTTTGTGTCTGCCTGCAGTTTGAGTGCTTAGTTTGGTGGTGAGTTATTATGGTCTAGTTTACAGATAATATTATAACAATATGTGCGGCATGACTGGAAGCCTAATTATATTAAAAAGTCACTCGTAAAGCTGCCACCTATGTGAGTTTTTATCATATTTCATGTGATCACATGGCAGCCATGCTTAGGTGGCTGCATGTTTTTTTAAATTTATTTTATCTTGTAGCCTAAGCTTGGTATAAAATAAATAGATAGCCAGTGCACCAGTGAAGGCCAAACCTGTTGGCTTTGCCACTACTTGTTTGTTAGAGTAGATTTTGGATGATCTATATTAAATCCTCCTGTAGAGATACCATTGCAGTAGAAACAATGCCACCAAGTTCATCCATGCGTAAGCAGTCATTGGAGCCCCTCGCGAAATAGCAGACCCTGATTGCATGAATGTTAAAGATGAACCATTTCAAGGGGCGTGGCCAGATGTTTTGGTTTGCAATTCACCTTTAAATGTGCAAATATCCTCAAAACGTGTAAGAAAGACCACAATAAAGGTCCTTCTACAACCTCTCAATAAAACAGAAAGGGCAAAGCAATGGTGGCCATAGACAGACACAAAAAGGCGCGCTTCTTGGAAGCATGAACCAAAGTAGGGGATGGAGTATACCTTTTAAAAAAAACTGCAAATCACACTTGGGGTAAACTCAAAGTAAAAAAGCACATCGTTCAAGATATAAGTATAAAACAAACACCAATTAGCGCTGCCCTCTGCTATTTCAATCTGTCAATGTGCTGTCTCGCATGAGCTTTGATAAGGACATGAGGGTTTTGTGTGTGCTTTCATGCAGTCTGTGTTTCCTGTCTTAGCCTGTCAGTTCTTTAATGGTTGCTGCTGCATAACCCCTGTCAGCCATTTATAAATTGCTGCTGCACAATCTTCTGTAAACGTATCCATTCCATTCGATGTTTTGTATAATTCTTGGTCATAATAAACCAGTTTTAATATTCAGGCCTTAGACTAAAAGGAGAATTGTGGGATTGGATCCAGGTACATATTCGCTATTCGAATTAGACATATGAAAGCTTGAGGGTTCACAACATTTATTTTCTTTAATTTAGGGCTTAGAGCGGAAACTCTTGCCCCCAATGAAGGACTTTAAAACGCATGTTTCCTATTTACATTCCATCCACAGCATGTGAAAATATGGCACCACTGTCCGTATTTAAAGTACTTTTACATTTTGCTTCAGAACTAGTTGGAAAAATAGTGCAGACTCTTGCTAGATTTGAAACCTGGCTCGGATGCTGTAATTTACTTGGCAACTTTGAATTAAAGGTTTGTTAAACAGCGTTTCATTGAAATACACCAAGAAATTAAATGCAACCGAGAAATGTTCTGTATTGCTTCAATGCATCGCTGGTGGATTACTGTTCTTGGCACTGCTAGTTTTAGGGTCGCACTGGTAAACTTTACATTGGTTCAAATCGACCTCATTATGACTAGGATTTTTTTTTACTATTCCAGTTTCTTGAATTCCAATGACTTTAGTGCTTAAAAGGGGGGTTGTCACTATATTTGGGACAATGGAATGGATATCAAACAAAGTATTTGCACAACGAAGTAAAATAGAAAAAAAAACATATTTTTCTCGAATCAACTACCCTAGTAGAAAGAATGGTTTTTGTTTCATTACAAGACCTATCAAGGTGCTCACACAGTGGACTCACCCAGAGCATCACAATGGAAAAGGTGAGCACACAAAAATCTAGATACAGTCAAAATTGAAAAAAAATATGTTAAATGTTCATAGATTTTTGCGTGCTCACCTTTTTCATTGTTATTGTTGTGTAGTGTGAGACGAGGATCCCTCTGTGCAGTAGATCGAAAAAGCACAGCACAAGCTAGAATCCATCCCAGCTTACTCCGCCTTTTGTTTTTCGGTCAATGTTTCCAGCATAAGGACAATGGCGCTGAAGATTGATTAAATAAGCTTTCTTGGGCTTCGAACTAGTTTAAACCACTACCCTATAATACGCACGCCTCTCAAATGTTATCAACCAGATAGAGAAATGCTTCATCCAATACACAAGTGCAGAAATAGTCATTCAATGCCCATCAATAGTTGGACTCCTGGTTTTTTTGAGAAAGAAGAAATTGTTGTAATTACATTTCAGATGTACTGGCTTTAAAATGCATTTCCATGAATGCATATCTATAATTTTCATTTACATGTCTTTCTACCCCACTCCTCCTTTTGTTCTCTCGCATTCTCTATGCGTGTGTAGGGAGGGTGTGACCAGTTAATATTTCAGTAATGCCCTGGAAAATGAACAATGTGAGACTTCCTGAAGCAATCAGGATGGTTTCAGGGCACGTTGATGACAAAAGAATGAATAATTCAAATATGAGTCGCTTGCATGGCTTACAATAGATGAGCCACTGAGGAACTGGCGGGCAACCTTTCAAGGGGCCTCCAAAACCTTCCTGGGGGGGCCCGATCAGCCCGAGGCCAATGAATATCTGTGAGATATCTGAGTCTCAGGTGGCCCACATCAAAAAAAATTTGGGGGTGGGGAGTTTTATATAGCACAACGTCGACCTGAAGGTATCAGAGCGCTTTATATGAGCACCAGTTGCATTATAGATGGGCTCATTTATTTTATTTTTGGTCACGGGGAGATTAAATGATTTGCCCAAAATCACAGGATGTTTGAGCCTCCCGCAAGAGCATACCTGGTTTCCCAGCATCAAAATCGGCCACTCTAGCTGTTAACCTGATCCAGCGGGCTATAGGAAATATGTCATAAGCAATGCTACCCAACTCCACTATATACACCATCAATCAATAAACTCTCATAAGGCCCATGAATCTAACATGACGTATTATAACCAACTGAATCATGTGACCTAATTAACCTATTCACAAATTATATACATTTATATACAACCATGGTAAATGAATTCATCGTACTATACAAACCTACAAGCTAATTAAGCCACTGTGGCGAAAAGATCTTGCTATGAATAACCTATACATATGAAAATAACAAGACCAGCTTGATTTCCAAAGTAAGATTTTTATTAGCTACTCATTTGAAAAATGTATTAGAAATTTTATTAAAGCATTTTTATTTGAATCATTGCAAGTAGTTATGACAATTTTATTATGAATCAAAATTATTATTGCAAATGAGAATTATCAGTTTGGCATTTTTCAAAACCTAAGTCCCTAACTAATGCTAGCTATAAGGAAAATTAAAAAGTAAAGTCTTTGAGAGCTCTTACGTGTTCCAAGAGAAGTCCAACAGCATAACGCCCTCATCAAAAGGTCTGCAAGGAGAAGCATAACTCTTCCACGGGGCAAGAGTTTTTATACCTTTCTACGCTAAGCTAATCTAAGAAAAAGTAATTTTCACTGCTGAAATAAAAGCCTCATTGGTCCAAAAGTGACCGGCGACGTGTCACCAGATTTCAGAATTACAGTTCCGTCATCATTCTTAGAGACCATTGTCTCTAGTTTTCGAAAAACGCAGTTTCCTCCAGTTTGCAACATTTGCAACAAAATTAAGTTTTTAGCTTCCTCGGATGCGTGAATGTCACAAGCCTTTCGCCGGTTCCTGACCTTGGCCTTGTTCGGCTAAGAGAATGTCATCTCAGCATAACAAACTTTTCAGACGGAGAAAACTGTAGCCATCATGGACTCATTCTGGCTCCAAGCAGATTTTTGCAAGCACGGAAAGTTTTCACTAGGCCAAAAGCCTTTTTATTAACTAATGTATAAACAAACACAAGAAAATAATTAATGCGAGAAATATAATTTGTTCTGTTGCCACCCTCCATTGCTAATAATTAACCCATTAGTCTAAGTTACCTAGCAGAAGCAAACAAATAAAGCAGCATTTTATATCTACCATTCTTATTATTATCCAGCAAGGTTCTTTATGCACCTATAGAGAATAGAGTGACATCACATAGACAGGGAAGCAAAATAAGCACATGCCATTTATTCTAAACAGCTGCAGTTAATTTTTGACATAACAAATAGACACGATTAATTTATTATTTTTCACAAACAAGGAAATGCAACATAATGCACGTTTATGAGCACACATGTTAGTATCCCGCGTTTGTCAGGTGTAGATGCAACTTAAACTAGGTTGAATTAATACATACACAGCACAACTGTTAATTTTATTATTTTATTTATGGAAGTGTGACTTCACGAGTTGAAATGAAAAACATTTCTGAATCTCGCTCCATCAACTCCCTCATCTGGTGATTAACCAATCACCACACCACACCCAAAAATTTGGTAAATTTTTTTTATCTCAAAAGAAAATGGTTCAATTTCATTCTGTTAGTATTTTCTAAAGACTAGTTTCAGCAAAATCTTTACAACTCTCATATTGAGCTCTGCGCAACTCCTCAAGCTCTATCTCTTTCTCTTGTTCCTTTTTGATTTTGTAAATTCTTCTCTTTTCCCTCATGTGCTTCTTTCTCTTGTGCAACATACAACTGATCTTTGTCAAAACTATCACAAAAATTATCACAAACAAAGGTGTTAGAATCTTGCCAAGAACTGATCCACCAATCTCTTGAAAGGAGGTTTTGATTGCTTGGAATCTTTTTGAAAGACGTTCTGAAAAATCATCTTCTTCTAAAGGGACTATTTCTGAGTGCATCTCTGTGATGTTTCTAATGTACATTTCAATATTCTTACTCTCATCTGGAATGTAAGTACAGCAATGCTGTACATGTAAAATGCCACAGACTCCTCCCTCTTTTGCCAGGAGTATGTCTAAAGCAAGGCGATTTTGCATCGCCATTGATCTGACCGCAATGACCTCCACATCCACTAACTGAAAACCACCTGCGGTGTCAGTGGATAATCTGTCAACAATGGTGGACAATTTTCTGATTCTTCCTGCATTCAGGGTTATACCTACTAAGGGTATCACTGCCTCAAAGATGACTCCCAAAATTTCTGAGAAACTTTCTCTCCTATACCTGTTTGCATGGCTACTGATTTCAAAAGAACCTTCTGCATTTCTGTCAACATGAAAAATCTTGGGGAACACAAGACCAACAAAACATGTCCCATACCAATGGTCTGGGAGATTATAATAAGCCTTATCTCCACAAACAAAATAGATCCCAGGGAAAATTGGATCTCTGCCACCTTTGAATCCCCAACCCCCATGATTTGGTAAGTGTCCTCACAATTGCTAGCTCCTACAAAATAATTATCAAACAGAGTGTTATCTCTCCTAATGCAAAGCTTACCACTAATTGGTTTGTCTATATGTGAATTGCAACATTGTCAAAAGATTTGCCATTAAGCTTAGCATCCTCCTTTTGCCAGAATTTAGATTTGGTCTGTTTGACCATCTCATTTCTTTTATAAATTGCTCTTCTCTCCTCAACAAGATTCAGGAAAGATTTTTCCTCAGCTCTCAATTTGCAAGTTAAGTTATTTCTGTATGCGTACTCATAAGTGAGCTCGTTAGTTACTAAGAAGAAATCCCTCATCTGTTTAGCTTGTTTATGTTTATTTAAAGCATTATCTATTTTTAGATTAGCAAAGATCTCATCATAGTTGGAATAATAATACTCCAACCGACCAGTCTGGTAAAATAAGCTAGCTATCACACTGCATGTTATGCCATAAGTAAGAGGAAGCATATTGTATGTTACTCCCTCAGAAACAGAAGCAGGCAAATTCACACAAATATAGCAATCTTTGACATCCATGACTTTAACGTACTCTCCCAAAAGCCTCGAAAATGTATTGCTAGAAAAATCACCAACAGACCTGTCCTGATGAACATCTGGTCTGTGATCAATAACCTTGTTAGCTTTGTGTGTTGCACTATGTTTGTCTTGACTAACTGAAGCTTTGCTTGTCATATTGGCTTTGAACCTCTCCTTATCGATCCCGAAAGGAAAAATGACAGCTAAAACTAACCAGAGCAGAATTAATATGAGCACACACACCAGAGTCATCTTACAGCATTTCTTGAAAATGGAACATTTTGAAGTACTACGTGCCATTACATAAGGCATCTTTTTTTTTTTTTAAAACTTATCTACAAAAAAGAGAAAACAAAAATTTTCAAAATTTTCTAAAACCTCACACCCCCCTTTTACATTTTTTTTTTAACCCTCTAATCAATTTTTCTTCGACCTTGCGTCACAAGTTATTTTCCAACTAAATACAATTTCTTCAACCTTGTGTCACCTAACACAATTTCTTCAGCCTTACGCCAAAAACAGAAACCTAAACTTAATCCTAAATTCTAACATGTTAGTACTTCAATCATTGTCACTAATCTCCTCCACTTCTTCTTCCTGACTACTGCTGTTTATTTCAATTACAGGTGGTATTATTATATAAGCCCATTCAGGAGATTTATATTTTTGATTCGGTCTCAAAACTCTCTTTGTCTTTCTAGAAATCACTTCTATTTTCTTTCCTTTTTCAGCTTTCTTTTCAGGATCCCCTTGACTAGTGATCTCATTCACCTGCTCCTTCGATCTTTTCACTAACCTGACTCTCAACCCTCCGTTTTCAGATGGCCAGGTCTCTCCTTTCCTCAAGATTTTTCTTTTTGGCTCAGACTCATTAGATTCTGTTTTCCATGATCTTTTCTTCACTCCTCCTCTCTGACATTCTTCATCACTTTCTCCAGAGTCACTGTCAGAAATTTCAATCGTTATCCCAGGATCTTTTCTAAGTGGCAGCCTTACTCCGTTAGGAACAGCACTCCTTCTCCCATCACTGGTACTCGGTAATTCGTCTTCCTCCAATTCTTCAATCACCTTTAACTTCCCAGATCCGGATTTCTTGTTCCTGCTTTCAGAGTTCGTTTCCTGCCTTTCGATACCCTCCTGGTCTTTCTTCTGAACTTGATCAGACTCTTCTGTTGTTTCTTTTTCTTTTCTCGATTCTTTATCAGGTTCTCTCTCTTCACCTGTTTTCTTTTCTGTTTCTTCTGTTAATTCTTTATCTAGCAAATTATTTTCATCTCCAGAATCTATTTCAATAATCTTTAAATCTTTTCCAATCAAATCTCCATTCACAGATGGTTTCTCCAGATGTTGACCACTCTGTCGATCTTCAATATCTGGATTTCTTTCTACTTCCTCTTCAGAGTCCGAATCATCTGTCGTATCACTCTCCTCATCAGAGTTTTCAGGTGTAGGTATTGGAATAGTGTGACTTGGATGTATCCACCTTTTCAATCCTCTACACTTCACTGCATTCGTTGTAACAAGGATCACCTGCCTTGGTTTCTGCCACCTCGGGATCAAACAGTTCCTTCTTCGGTGAACTTTCGTTCTGACCCAATCTCCAGGTCTCAGATCATGTGTCTGCACTTTGTCTTTTGATTGTGCTTCAGTTCCCACCTGATTAGACACAGAAGTCACTACGTCAGACAGACACTTACAATACTCCAAAATCGCACTGTCATTAATGCTTAACAGTTTTCCTACAGGTACATAAGCTTGCCTCATGACTCTACCCATAAGGATTTCGTGAGGACTCAGACCTGTCTTTTTATCTGGTGTACTTCTCAAAGTCATCAGAACAAGTGGAAGAGCATCTGTCCACTTTACACCTGTATCAAGACACATTTTTCCAATTCTATTTTTTATTGTTCCATTAATCTGCTCAACTACTCCAGATGCCTCTGGTCTGTATGCACAATGTATATTCTGCTCAATGTGTAATGCTTCACAGATCAATTTCATCAGTTTGTTATCAAAATGTCCCCCTCCATCACTTTCAATAGTGACTGGGAAACCATACCTTGGTATTATCTCTCTTTGCCACCGTAATCGAATCACAATGACGTGTTGGAAATGCTTCTACCCATCTTGAAAACAAACACACAATCACCAAAACATATTTCAAACAGTTGTGTGTTGGCATTTCAATGAAATCCATCTGTAATCTGGTAAAAGGACCACCCTCCCGTCCTATGACTCCCGTTCCCACAACTGATTTCCTGTTTGGGTTCATTTGTTGGCAAGTCAAACACCTCTGACAAAGAGACTCTGCAATTGTCCTAAACTTAGTATTAAACCATGTCTCTTTGAAAAGCCTGATCATAGAGTCTCTTCCAATATGACCAGGACCATGATACATTCTGGCCATGTCAGCAATCATGCAATTTGGTAAGACTACTCTGCCATCTTTGTAGGTCCAAACACCATCCTCATCTCGTGGCCTACATTCTGCTCTCTACCATGAGTTTTTCTCATCATCATCAGCTTCATTTTGTAAGTCCCTAATTTCTTCCCATGTCTCAACAACAGATGTTAGCATTAATGAAATTGAACCAAAGTCTTTGTTTTTTCCCCGATTAAGTCCATAACCATTTTTTGCACAAAATGTTGCCATTTCGTCTGCAAAATTATTGCCTTTGGTGATAAAATCTTCACCTTTTTGATGTGCTGCACATTTTACCACAGCAATCTCCTTTGGCATTTGAATGCCATCAATTAATCTTTTAATGAATTCTGCATTTTTGATTGGAGAACCTGCTGATGTCATGTAGCCTCTCTGAGACCAGAGCTGTCCATAATCATGCACAACTCCGAATCCGTACTGACTATCTCTTATTATAGTAACTCTCAAGCCTTTTGCTATTTCACAAGCACAAATTAAAGCAATTAATTCAGCCACCTGTGCTGAACGAATTCCTTCTAGACATGAAGCTTCTTCAACATCTGCTACTGTGCAGACCGAGTATGCTGCTTTCAAAACACCTTCCTCTGATCTCAGACAGGAGCTATCCACAAAGAAGACAAGATCTGATTCAGGCAATGGTACATCTTTAATGTCCTGCCTTGGCTTGGTACAGTATTCCATGACATCCAAGCATTCATGCTCCATGTCATTTTCGTCAATATTTTCAGTGTCAGGTAACAGTGTGGAAGGATTTAAATTCACACACCTTGCAATTGACACATTATCAGATCCCAAAATAATTTTCTCATATTTGGTTAGTCTGCTGTTTGTCAGGTGCTGCGTTTTACTCCTTGTAAGGAGAATTTCAACTGAGTGGGGAACATAGACTTTTACAGGAAATCCCATTATTATTCCCTCACTCTGCTCCAGGCTAACACTTGTTGCTGCAACTGCTTTTAAGCAACCTGGTAATGCCTTTGCAACCGGATCAAGAACTGCTGAGAAGTAAGCAATAGGCTTTCTTATGTTACCATGTCTCTGAATTAACACAGACAAAGCACATCCTTCTCTTTCACTGCAATAGAGTTCAAAACCTTTTTCATAATCTGGCATGCCCAGAGCTGGAGTTTCACATAAGCTTCTTTTTAGTTTCTCAAAAGCTTCCAACTCAATATCAGTAAGAACAATTGGATCTTTTACATCTGATTTTGTCAATCTCTGTAGTGGCTTCGCAATTACCGAAAATCCACTAATCCATTGACGACAGTAACCAACCATTCCCAGGAACATTCTCACCTGTCTTTGTGTTTTTGGAGGTTGCATTCCCTGAATCATTTTGATTCTCTCGATTGTCACCTGTCTCATTCCTTTTGCAATTCTATGACCAAGGTATTTTACTTCTTGTTTACAAAACTGCAACTTTGCAGGAGACACTTTGTGTCCCTCATCTGCCAAATGATTCAAAATTGTAATCGTGTCTGTCACACAATTATCTCTCGTCTTTGCTGCGATCAACAGATCGTCAATATACTGCACTAATGTAGATCTGCCTGGCAAATTCAAATCTTCCAAAGATCTCTTTAACAGTTCATTAAAGATAGAAGGACTTTCTGTATACCCTTGAGGGATTCTGCACCATGCGAGGGTCCTACTCTGGAACTGGAAAGCGAAGATTTCCTGGCTTTCTGGATGCAATGGAACAGTAAAGAACGCATTGCAAAGATCAATGACAGTATACCATTCTGCATCATGCGGAATCTGGTAAAGAATGACAGCAGGATTAGGAACAACTGGGCAACAAGGAACTACAATCTGGTTAATTTTTCTCAAATCCTGAACTATTCTGTACGTTCCATTTGGCTTTTTGATCCCCATAATCGGTGAGTTACAAGGACTGCTCTCAATTTCCTTCAAAACACCTTGTTTAATGAACTTTTCAATTACAGGAATAACACCCTCAATCGTTTCTGCCTTCATTTTATATTGAGGAATGTTTGGAAAGTCTATTCCCTGCTTCACTGTGATTTTGACTGGATCGACATGTTTCATCAGACCCATCTCATTTCCAGTCAAATCCCAAATCTCAGATTTAACTGTCTCTTTCAATTCCTCTGGTAAATTTTCTTTATCAAAGGTAGGAAATAATTTCTCTTCTTCTGCTTCAATCATCAACATAGTCAGTCTGTACAACCCATCTTCATCCATGGTTTGTAATTCAATTCCACCAGGTGAGCAATATATCCTACAATTCATTTTACACAATATATCTCTTCCTAGTAAATTCACTGGATTGCTATTACAAACTACAAATCTGTGTTTGTCTTTGAAATTGCCTATTTCCACATTCACAGGATCAGTAAGATCAGTCTTCATTTGTTGATTGCTGACTCCGACTACTTGGATGGTATCCCCAGAGAGAGGTAGGTTTTCAATTTCCACTGATCTAACAGTAGAACGGGTAGCACCAGTGTCCACAAGAAAAGTGATCTCTACATCGTTCACCTTTCCATTTACAAATGGAGCAGACTGGTCAACCTCAAGAGTGGCTCCAATTACACACTCTTCCCCCTCTCTCGGGCACCGTCAGAAGCAGTCATCAGAATCACTTTCTTTGTTTCCTGTTAACAAAAATTGTCCTGATGCACTTTGCAAATTTGGTCTTTGATTTCTTATTACCTGATCACATCCGCTGAATCCAATATCTGGATTGAATTTTTGACCTCCCCCACAGTTAGGAAAAGGAGGCAATGGAATCTGATTCTGCTGCTGGGTCAACTGCTGTTGTAGCTGTCGCTGAAGACTCAGTTCACTCATTTGACGCTGCAGCTGCAACTGTTGCTGCAGATCAACATCATTCTGCATCTGTGGGTTAAATGATGCGTTTTTAAATTTTCTGGGTGGGTTTTTGCACTCGTTTCTCCAATGTCCAATCTCCCCGCAGTTAAAGCAAGGCATCGTTTGTTTTAATTTTTCAATTTCTGGATTAAACTTTGGCTTAATAGGATTATTAAAATTACTTTTAAACTTTCCTTGACCCTGATTCTGATTTTGTACGAAATTTCCATGTTGCACAAAATTCCCATTTTTATTTTCAAGGCTTGCAATCTGTTGCTCAGCTACCTTTACCTGTGCCCACATTGCCTTTTCCTTTAATTTCTTTTGTTTAGCTTCTAACTCATCACTGCAGTATTTTGCCTTCCTCAAAATATCATCAACTGAATTTGATTGCCATCCGACAATAATATTCCTGATCATTTCTCCAATTTCTGGTCTGAGACCATATACGAACCTGTAAATAAAATGGCTCATGTCTTTTTCATCTAATTTTTCATAACCACTGTATTGTTTGAAAACCAATAGTAATCTTTCATAGAATGAATGAACTGATTCTTTCGGCTCCTGGTTTGTCCTGTCTATTTTAACCCAATCTACTTCTTTTGGGGCAATTTTTTGTTTTAGCCAGTAGATTACTTTTTCATAGAATTCCATGACCTCGGGTGCTGGAGCACCTGTCTCTTTAACTCGATCTGGTTCAGCTTTTGGCCAACCCACAGCAATTTTGCATTCCGTCCAGAGATCTGATGGGACAACTATGTCGAAAAAGCCATCCAGATCAATCCACAGAACTTTTGAAACTTTAATAAACCGGCTACTTGTCGGTACCATTCCACAGGTTTTTCTCTCAGCCGAGGAAAATCATTAGTGAAAAGCAAAATGTCCTGTCTTGACCAGGGAACATGTACATACCCTCCACTTGCAATTTCTCTCATTGGAAACTGTTTAGACAGATTATCCAACCTATCCAACCTTTCATCTTCCTTCCTTTTAGTCCATTTCACTCTCCATTTACTCAAGTCACCCAATTTCTTGATGTAAACAATCAATTCTTTTATGTGTGTAATTCTTCCTCCTGTATTGAAATTTTCAATGTCTTTTTCTGTAAAATTTTATCTGTAATGCTTTCCCAGGTTTTTCTGTTTGTTCAAATCAATTTCTAATTCCTCTGCCAGTTCCTCCAGCTGATCATATTTATTCTTTATTTTCCAATGCATGCTTTTGCTGATGAACAGGAGTTCATCATCTCTATAAAATTTTAAACTGTCCGTACCAATTGTGCCAATTATCAATTCTTCTAAATCTGCTTTTAATTTAGCAACATCAAGTTTTGAATTCGATTCTCTTTTCTCAGGAGACTCAGCATCTGACTCTTCACCCATTGGTGTCTGGTTAAAAGAACCTTGATTAAAAGTCAAGTCAGGCATTCTTGATTTTTCACGATTTATTTCAGATAAATCTGAATAAAATTTTTCAGCTACATTTTGAATTTCTGCGTTTAATGGAATTGTTAAACCTGGCTGTTTAATTTCCTTTTGATCGAAAACAGGCTGAACAGGACCAATCTTTACTGGAACCGTCACTGCTTCCATGCTCTTGGTTATTTGCTGAATTAAATTTTCTTTTGATCGCAGGTATCCTGAAGTATTTGCAACTTCCTCAATCCTGTCAGTTCTCATCAGATTTCTAGGGGCTTCCCTTTCCATTGGAAAACTTCTATTTTCATTATAAGCACTAGAATTAGTTCTTGTCTCAAACTGTTCTGGAGTTCCAAAAGATTGGCAATTATTTGGGTACAATTTTGGAGAATCATTTACTGGGGGTGCACTAGGAGTGGTTCCAGCAGAAACCGTTGGAGTGGACCATGAACGAGGCTGTCTCAAAGGGGCATTTTTATTATTCGTTGTATAAATTTCTTCTAAGACTGGATCCTCTGTTTCGTTATCTATAATAACATTATTTTTCTTTTCAGTTCTCTTTTCACCTGGAGACCCTAGAACCATTTCCCTAATTAAATAGAGACCATCGCACATATCTCCCTGTCTCCACATACGCATTCTATCTTCATGCGTTTCTCGTCTGTAACTCGGTGTTTTTGGAGGTCTCTTAATCCCATTTGCTTCTCTCTGAAGTTGAAACATCTCATCCTCCCATTCAACCAAAGCTTCAAATTGTGTCGGTCTAGGCCGTGGTACTAGAGCTGACATTTCCTCTCTCAGATTTCTTAAAACCTTAACATTGAATGAACCATCATCCGGCCAAGCCAATACGCGGTCATCCTTTGTGTAGTTTTTCCAAACATCAAACCACAGGACAGTATGGTAACCATATTCACCTTCCATATACGCTGCAGGTGTCTTGTACTTATGAAGTAATTTACCACCTCGCGTTTGAATTTTCTTGTTGGGTGAAAATAAATTCTTACATTTTTGAAGTATCGATGTCTTTTTCTCAACATGTTTAAAGTAATAAGCCATTTTTAAATCAAATCCGCTTAATCAGAAATGATCGTAAATGTTTTCCTGGTTGTTTCGTAACACCAGCCAATCGGTGCGCGAAACACACCAACAAGCCAATCAGGTTCGGGCTACGTCACCACCTTGCTCGACCAGTAAAAACAGAGCTTCCAACCAAAGCCAATCAGTGTTCAGCTCGACAAAGTCACGTGAGCCAATCAGAGTACAGCCTGTGACGTATAGTACCCAATGCCTGCGCGGACCGTGTGACGTACACAGCCGCTGCGGTTTCTCACGTCTCACTCTCAGCGCTCACCCCTCCTTCACAAAAACTTTTCACAGCGCCATTTTAAAGACGCTTTTCTCAATGAAATTCGATTAATCAACAACAAAAAGAACAAACCATTTGTCTGTTTCTCTAAATAAGGTGATAGTTTTTACAGACACACGAGAAATTCTTTGCGTGGAATAGACGACGCTATTCTCACAGAATATGCATTTGCAGATAAAGTAAACTTTTACTCTACCCTTCACACACGTAATAACGAACGCGCTTCTCTCTGAATGCACATAAAGTAGCAATTCAAAGTTTGACTCGAACGGAATTACAAGACCATTTACGCACTTTCAAACGGAAAGTATCCCTAACCACACACACATGAAATCCTGGCGGGACTCTAACCCCCCACTGATAACATGAATCGTCAGTAAAATAAGCGACGTTATCCTACCCTTCACTCAAGTTGAATAAATTCTATTACTTTTCCCACAGAGAGGTTTACAACGGACACATTGTCCCTATACTCAATGCTTCGATTTCATAGATAATCCTCACTATGCATTCATTCTATCTGACACACCTATATCCCTAACACGTGCTGCGCGACGACAACACTTGTGATACATGACGATATCACAACTCTGAAACAAATCAAATGCACTGTGTGACTTGTGACTTTACACTCTGGCCACACTACTCTTTACCGGTACAACTAGGATTTTCCACGTCGGAAAAACCCTTTCGACTACACATAACACAATTGAACAAACTCAACATATGTTAATCATCGATCCTATGCAACTACCATATAACATATCGGTTACCATAGCAACCATCCAAATCTGCTACCAGAAAAATTGATCCAGCGGGCTATAGGAAATATGTCATAAGCAACGCTACCCAACTCCACTATATACACCATCAATCAATAAACTCTCATAAGGCCCATAAATCTAACATGACATATTATAACCAACTGAATCATGTGACCTAATTAACCTATTCACAAATTATATACATTTATATACAACCATGGTAAATGAATTCATCGTACTATACAAACCTACAAGCTAATTAAGCCACTGTGGCGATAAGATCTAGCTATGAATAACCTATACATATGAAAAAAACAAGACCAGCTTGATTTCCAAAGTAAGATTTTTATTAGCTACTCATTTGGAAAATGTATTAGAAATTTTATTAAAGCATTTTTATTTGAATCATTGCAAGTAGTTATGACAATTTTATTATGAATCAAAATTATTATTGCAAATGAGAATTATCAGTTTGGCATTTTTCAAAACCTAGGTCCCTAACTAATGCTAGCTATAAGGAAAATTAAAAAGTAAAGTCTTTGAGGGCTCTTACGTGTTCCAAGAGAAGTCCAACAGCATAACGCCCTCATCAAAAGGTCTGCAAGGAGAAGCATAACTCTTCCACGGGGCAAGAGTTTTTATACCTTTCTACGCTAAGCTAATCTAAGAAAAAGTAATTTTCACTGCTGAAATAAAAGCCTCATTGGTCCAAAAGTGACAGGCGACGTGTCACCAGATTTCAGAATTACAGTTCCGTCATCATTCTTAGAGACCATTGTCTCTAGTTTTCGAAAAACGCAGTTTCCTCCAGTTCGCAACATTTGCAACAAAATGAAGTTTTTAGCTTCCTCGGATGCGTGAATGTCATAAGCCTTTCACCGGTTCCTGGCCTTGGCCTTGTTCGGCTAAGAGAATGTCATCTCAGCATAACAAACTTTTCAGACGGAGAAAACTGTAGCCATCATGGACTCATTCTGGCTCCAAGCAGATTTTTGCAAGCACGGAAAGTTTTCACTAGGCCCAAAGCCTTTTTATTAACTAATGTATAAACAAACACAAGAAAATAATTAATGCGAGAAATATAATTTGTTCTGTTGCCACCCTCCATTGCTAATAATTAACCCATTAGTCTAAGTTACCTAGCAGAAGCAAACAAATAAAGCAGCATTTTATATCTACCATTCTTCTTATTATCCAGCAAGGTTCTTTATGCACCTATAGAGAATAGAGTGACATCACATAGACAGGGAAGCAAAATAAGCACATGCCATTTATTCTAAACAGCTGCAGTTAATTTTTGACATAACAAATAGACACGATTAATATATTATTTTTCACAAACAAGGAAATGCAACATAATGCACGTTTATGAGCACACATGTTAGTATCCCGCGTTTGTCAGGTGTAGATGCAACTTAAACTAGGTTGAATTAATACATACACAGCACAACTGTTAATTTTATTATTTTATTTATGGAAGTGTGACTTCACGAGTTGAAATGAAAAACATTTCTGAATCTGGCTCCATCAAACCCACATCATCTCCTCATTCAGTGGAGGTGGGAGCATATCTCATTCTTCAGGGGAGGCATCATTTTGCATTACAACACTGTCACATATCCCATTAAAAACGATGAATTATTATTTGAGACTCTCCTACATCTAGGCAGTGAGAATACATACAATATGGACAGTTTCAACCACATGCAAATTGTATGTTAGGTTATTTTGTTGGAGCACCTTAGGCAGCCTTAGGACCACTTCAGTGTGCTGCTTACTCACAGAAACGAGAGACAAGGCGAGCAAGGATAATTAGGACTAGAAACTGACAGCTTGAAGACAGTGGTGATTTTCACTGCCTTTCTGACTTTCATTTTTAATTATTTTTTTAATTAAAAAAACTAAAAAATAATAAAATGGCATCTTGGCAAAATAGTTCTTTTATTTTCGCATTCCAGCAATGACAATTAATTTGCAGCAAATTTTAACACATGTACTTCAGACATAGCTTGAAAAATCGTACAATAATGTATTTTTCGATTCTGAGCTGTCTGCTGTGTAGTGATAGATAAAAAGCAGCTAACCCGTTATTGTGTAGTTATTTTATAACATCTCGGTAGCTAAAGTGGCCTTTGCATAATAGGTATAAAAATTGTTCAATCGTATGTGTTCTGACTCATCAGGTTCAGACACAGTGTTCTCACATGACAGGCTGACTGACACATTACATGTGTTCTTCTGAAATGTAGGCAACATCCTCCGTAAACTGTGAATCTGGCCCTAAACCGCAATCCATTCAAAACCTCTCTTTGAGGGCGACATTACATGAATTGACACTTGTCTTTTTTGTCCTCTTATGTAACCCTGATCATCACCCTTTACGATTATTTGGAACTTAATGTGCACAGCAATGGGATGTCACATTTCAAGAGAGAACTCCTGTGAACACATCAGCAGGCAATACTCCTACATAAACCACAATGCCCAAGAAGTGTTTGAAGATGCTGTATAATTTATCATACTCTTTCCCACACTTTAGATATTCTCCACTATTTTCATGTTTTTGGGCGAGTTCAATGAAAGAAAGCAGCAAATGATAGTGCCACACGTAAATATGTGGTTCATGCAGAAGCATTTGCTAGTCGGGGCTAGCACATTAATAAAACAATATGTTACCTTCTAACCAATCATTTCACTCAATTACTCAACATGACTGAAATTTGTAGTTGTATCCGGTGTATAAATGATCATATGTGCAACATCCTGTGCATGACTTCCTCAACACCTTGCCACTTATGTAACACTTGGCAAGGGACACAGTTCAAGGTTTATACAATCAAGTGTGGAGGTTGTACACTCAATGCGTGTGTGTATGTGGCATGTATCTGTGTGTGAGTCACTATGTTTGAATATGTGTCTCCAATGAGGCCTGCTTTAGGGTACGGTTAGGCAAGGGAGTGGCTTAGAAAATAACAGACTCAGGTGAAAAGTAATTCTAACTGTACTTACCAGTAACTGGAATTTCCTTCCATAGGCTAACATTGACTGGTTTCACTTGGAAATTATTCTAAGGTCGTGCTGAACGGAGAAGTGGCTGAGAGCCCTAACTGGGGGATAATGCCGCCCACATTGCCTATACCCCTGACCAGCTCTACCACCTCCAGGGACCATGGCCTATCCCAGCCCCTATCTACTCTCATATTTCTCGTCTTGGCCTCCGTTCCGTTACTGCTCCTTTGATTTCCCCACCTACAGTTGACTCCCCATGTTCTGCTGATGACACGAATTCATCGACAGCTTCCAAACCCCTCAAAGCACTCTACCTTAACACTAGATCTGCTGTCGCTCATGCGCACGAACTCTCGGTCCTGTTGGACCTTCATGCACCAGACCTTCTCTTCCTAACGGAGACCTGGTTTGGTGATGACTCTCTTCCTGCCCTTTTAGCCACTCTGCCGGCCCAATATTATGCCCTTCGAGCTGACCGTCTTACTAACAGAACCAGAGGCGGTGTCGCGGTTATTGCCCGCACTGACCTTCCTTTTCAAATCCTATCTCTGCCCGCCATTTCAACCTCTGAATACTTGGTTATTCGCACTACTGCCACTACTCCCTCTTTGACTTGCTTTCTTGTTTATCGTCCTCCCAAAACTCCCTTGCTGTTCCTTCATGATTTTCTGGAAGTACTGGCCACCATCACTGTCAATAATTCTTCTATTTTACTCCTTGGTGATTTTAATTTCTGGCCCTCCGATCCCGCCGAATGCTCCTCGTCTAAGGAGTTTTCTGAAACCCTTCAATCTTTTAGTTTCATTTCACATGTTCATTCTCCCACCCATATTAAAGGTCACGTACTTGACCAGATTTGGTCCCTTAACTGTCCGGTGGACCTTCTCTCAATTTCCCCATGCACTTGGTCCGACCATTATCTTGTCTCATTCTCCCTTCCTGTGCACTTCCCTGTCAAACACCCCCGCCCCAAAAACATCTGGGTTCGAGCTTGGGGTCGAGCCAATTTGGATGATCTCTCTGCCTCACTCGCTGCCTCCCCCCCTTCATTAAAGGGTTTATCCACCTCCTCGCAGGTCAAGGCCATAGAACAGTGGCTGTCCTCAGGTTGTGACGCTGTGGCACCGCTCAAACGTATTACCTCTAAGCGCGATAAAGACGCTAACCGTTGGTTCAGCAAAGAGCTTAAGGCCACCAAGTTAGCGGTACGACGCGCTGAGCGAGTCTGGAGGAGAAATTATAGCCCCACTGCACGTTTGGAGTATGTTACCATCCTGGCCAAGTACAAAAAAGACATCTTGGAGGCCAAAACCATCTATTTCTCCTCCAAAATACTGGCTGCGGAAAATCAGTCCAAAGAAATATTTGCCATTGTCCACAACCTGGCGTTCTCGGACAGGTCCACTCTTAAGCCTGCCCCATCCGAGGAACTCTGCTGTTCCCTCAACAATTATTTCATCCATAAAATTGTGTCCATTAAGGCCAACATTCCCCCTCCTTCTCTCTCTTTTGTTGACCCCCAGTGTCCCCCCCCTAAGGCTGAATTCACTTCATTTCCCTTTATGACTAGAGAAACCTTGTCCACTTTAGTTCCCCTGGTTAAGTCTGGTTCCCCACGTGATCCTTGCCCCGCTCATGTTCTTCGTCACATTTTTTCCTCCTGTCCCGACCCTCCACTTTATTTCTTAAATAGTTCACTTGCCCAGGGTGTGGTACCTGACCCTCTGAAATCGGCGGTGATTGTGCCCATCCTGAAAAAACCCGGCTTGGACCCCTCTGTGCCTGCCAATTTTCGTCCCATCTCCCTTTTGCCATTTCTGGCAAAGGTGCTCGAGCGCCATGTGACCTGCGCACTGAGCACCTTTGTGGAGATGCATGGAGCCCTTGCCCCACGTCAGGCCGGCTTTCGCCCCGCACACTCTACGGAGTCCGTGGTCATTTCTGTCTTGGACAGCCTCAGGGAGGGTATGGATACCAACCAACGCCAGGCCTTGGTGCTCCTCGACCTCTCAGCCGCCTTTGACACGGTGGATCATACCATCTTACTTTCCCGTGTCAGGGCGGCGGGGGTCAGGGGGACGGCCTTGGTCTGGCTTTCCTCCTTCCTGAGGGACCGCACCCAGGCTGTTCGCCTGGGTGATTTTACAGCGGACGTCCGGAAAGTTCAGTGCGGGGTCCCACAGGGCTCCTCTCTCTCCCCCCTTTTATTTAATCTTTACATTGCCCCCCTCATTTTTTCTCTGCAACAGATGGAGGTCGCCGTGTTTAATTACGCGGACGACCTCCAGCTCGTTTTTGACCTGTCTTCTTCTTCCTCTTCTGCTCTTAACTTTCAATCTATTATGCTTCATATCAGGGACTGGATGAACCACAACCACCTTAAACTCAACCCTGATAAGACCGAGTTGGTGTTGACAGGTGGTTCATCCAGCCCCTGGACTCCTCTGTTTTGGCCCCCTTCCCTTGGTCCCTCTCCCACTCCCGCTACCTCAGTTAAAACCCTTGGCATTAAAATTAATTCTCAACTGTCCCTCCACTCCCAGGTTAGTTCTGTGGTTTCTGCCTCTTTTCTTGCACTGCGTACTATACGCAGGGTGTCCCGTTTTTTTTCATTTTCTGCCCTCAAGCTTATCATTTTGGCCATGGTGGTGTCCCGCCTGGACTATGGGAACGCCCTGTATGCGGGTATTCCTGCATATAGTTTACGGCGTCTCCAACTCATCCAGAACCAGGCGGCCCGCCTGGCCTTTAATCTCCCAAAATTTCATCATTCTACCCCTCTCCTGAAGTCTTTACATTGGCTGCCTGTACAGGCTCGAGTCCAATTTAAGATCGCCTCCATTACCTTTCTGGCTCGTCTGGGCTCAGCTCCAGCCTTTATCTCTTCAGAGATTACCCAGTATGTTCCGGGTAGAGAGCTCCGCTCGTCCTCCCAGGCCCTTCTTACGGTCCCTCGGTTCCGGAGGAAGAAGTGGGGAGGCTCTAAATTTGCCACTCTGGCTCCGTCCCTGTGGAACTCTCTCCCTTTGGGAGTTCGATCCCTCACTGTTTACTCACACTTTCGGAAACAACTCAAGGCCCATCTATTTAAGAAATCCTTTGAATAACCCCTCCCGGCCCCCTGTTTCTTTCTGTTCTCAGTAGTCTGTTAGTGGTAGCGCCAAGAAGCCGCTGGTGTATGTGCGCTCTTATAAATAATTTTAAATTCAAATTCAATGAGGTCAGGGAGAACTCGACAACTGTTGGAAAACAAAAAGCCCCCAAAAAATTCAAAGAAGTCAAACATAGCAGACACATCCTTGGGGGCTCAAGCCGGCCAAAGGGAGAGGTTGGTCTCAGCGCCCACCCCTGAATCGACATCAAAACTCGCAAGAAATTCGGGGCTCCAAAAATTCTTTTATTTAAAAGATCCAATCGCAGCGATCTACACGCCAACAGCTGAAGCCGGCAACTTACCAAACCCAATTTCCCCAATAAATGTTCTATTCTCTCTGGACAAAAACAAGCCAAGCATGAGCGACGGGCCAAATCCGTGCACACAATCTAAGGGTCCCACACCCAAGGGAAGTACACTGACTATAACCGCACAAGTACACCATCTAAACCCCCACTCAGGGGAAATCGACCACGCAGAAACTCGCAAGCACACCTTGGCGGATGCCACCATAAAGGACTGCAGCCCGAAAACTCCTGACAGCACAACACTTACCGATGTGGTGGAAGTAAACGATCCTAAAGGTCCAACAAGACCCAATGAGGGTCCAACAAGCCATGGCAACCTACATGCAGAATCCCCGTGCGATAGTGACCCATGGCACAAACCATTGTTTTTGTCAAACGATTCCAAACTGGAAGAACTGACGGAAAGAATATCAATGTACCTAGAAACTCAAGGCAGAGCATTACGATCTGAGCCAAGTCCGAAAAATCTACACCCAAGTCTAGGTCTGGCGATGTCTACTCCTCGAGGGCCAGTAGAAAAAAGAAACCATCAAAACCTTACTATAAATGACAGTAACATCTTGACAATAAACGATCCTTACGTAAATCAAACTGCACCAATAACCATCTCGTCGGGCAGCTCGATGGACATTGATACTAAAGCTCCAAACAAGACTCAAGGAGATCAGTCGTCCAATTGGATTAAGACCTTACTAAGCTCTTTAGATCATGCCATAAAAGTTTTGAACTTTCAATCAAATAAAATGGAGGTGCAAATCGACCTCATCACCCTAGTGGCAGGCCACATTGCAGGCTTAAACTTAAAAATGGACGCACTTACCTCACTTTTAAAAAATCAGGGGAAATTAGAGGCCCAAACAGGCTCTAATAAACAACAGCTTTGTTGTGGTTGTGGCTCAATAATTGAAAAATTAGTAAGCTTGCCGGCCATTCTAATGGACATCTTACGGGAGGTAAGACACCCTCACAACCCAGCTGAAAAAACCACAAATCTTACCCCGGAAAAATCACACTCCTCCAACAGACCTATCATAAAGGAGCATTTAACCAGTAACTACCTAAAGGATTTAGAACATTTCCCGAGGGAAGCGGGGCTAGAAAGATCAGCACAAGACCAGGAAACATCGTCGCCCCCCCAAATATCAGTCGAAGAGGAAAAAATTGCCGTTAAAGAGGAAAAAATGGCAACCAAGAGACAAAAGAAAAAGGCCAGGAAAGCCAGATTAAAGTACAAGCAGCAACAAACCACAGACCCAGGCAAGCTGTTTCCGATCTTCAACGCAAACTCCGCTCAGGACTCCAACTTCGATTCTCCTATCATGCCGCAAGACGGCAAGGAGGGCCCAATTCAGCCGCCAGTAAAACGAGAGTCCCAAATCCCCTTAAGGGAGGGCAATCCAAGGCAGAGCGCGACAATAACATCTGTCAACCAATCCTGCACAATGAACTTGGTACCAGCGAAAGTTCCTAGCGGCCCAAAGGAAAAAACACCAGTACCAAAGAGCGTCCTGATTCACAGGGAAGGAATTCCTAATTTTACCCGGATTACCGAAAAGGGAGGACCAGAGCAAATAAGGACCAGAGAAAACACGGGAGCCCACATAGAGGGACTATGTCCGTCAAAACTGTCCGACAATAACAGCCCGAACTCCACCGTAATACAGTCCAGCCGCCTGATACCGGTATCCCTCCAAAATAAAAAGTCAGGAGAAAATCTAGGACCACAGTTAAAAACTGCATCCACCCGCATGTGCGTTACCGTTTCGGAAAATGAGCGGACCTGTGCCTTATTACAAGCTCGGCAAAACTCTTTTTCAAAGGAGCATCATAACCCAGGTCTAAACCAAAGTCCAACTAATCAGATGACGTCAGCAAACACGGACCGGGAACGAGACCCCCCCTCTACAATTCCCAAACTTAATGAACTTACGAAGTCTCAACAGTCTAAAGATTCCAACGATCATCTGGAAACTATACACCACATCCTAACATTCATCCCGGAATACCCATCAGAGGGGCCTCAGGATTTCTTAAACCGAGGCAACCTTCTAAAACTGTTCCAGGAAATAGAGGAGCTAAACGAGATAACATCACAGGACCTTCTGACAGTCAAATTTAAAAGAATCCCCCATCATACAGAGTCTGAAGTCACCATCACAACGTGGGCCTCAAAAGCCATCGCTGACAAGATATTCGCCACAAAAGATCACTTCGAAACATGGGGCATCTCGCTTGTACGAAACAAACGCCCAAGATATCCATTTCCGTTACAAATAAACATCCACAACAAATCAAAGGGCAATGGAAAAAAACGTCCTCCGTTCTCCTGTCTATTAGGAGCACGTGCTACCTCACCAGCCGCTGCAAGCTTAGCGGACGGGGAAATCTTGACAGACACCAAGCAACCAACCAGGCAACACGGCCGGGATAAAACAGACTGGTCCTGGGTCCCCACGTTCCTGTGTAAAAAGGGACCCTAACACAGAGAAACATTTCTCATCGTCTCCATGTAGGATGGAGGAAACGCAGAGTGCCAAAACAACCTCAACAAAGATCACAGTATGCGCATGGAACGTACACGGATTCCAAGAAATGGAGCTGGACTATGATACACAATCCTTTTTTTCCAACCAAGATATAATCCTGATTCAGGAGTCATGGAAACTAGCACCAAGTGTAATACCAGGCTTTAAGACCCACCACATCCCGGCAGAAAGACATTCAAACTTTGGGCACCCCCGGGGAGGTCTATCAACTCATATAACTCAAAAATGTAACTGGTCATAAGAAGCATGGATGTAGGCCTCAATTGGGTACAAGTGACCAGAATCACTGAATCCATGTCAGTTGGGCCCAAACAGTGGCAAATCATAACCTTCAATGTTTATATCCACCCGGACCGGAAGTTACAACAAGAAAAACAAATTAGCCTGACGTCGCTGATTAAAATGATGCAAAAAACCTATCTAGGATGTCCACTATTAATCTCAGGGGACTTCATCTGCGACCTAATTGGTAAACATAGGGCAAAAGGAATCATGCGACAGCCCAAAGGAGGCCCCAGGTTAGCCCTCGATCTAAGAGACCTGGGTCTGACGATCTTGAACGGTAACACGTCGGGGGATAGGCCGGCAGGTATTACGTACCTGAGTGGAAGGGTCCACTCAACTATAGATTACACAATAGTAAGTGACGACTTAATTCCATGCATTGAGACCTTTAAAATTGTCCAACGGCCAGAAAGTGACCACTTCCCCCAAATAACTTCCCTAAACTCTGCGCCCAACGTGGCATCGAAAATATCAAGTTTACTACACCAAGCCTCTAAATTCAATTTAAAGAAACTAAAATGGCGAGGAGAAACGCTGGAAAAAATCCAGCACGCCGCAACAGCTCAAAAACTCGAGTTAGGGCTGCAAAAAAAGGAGGACCTGGTAAAAAATTGGGAGCAATTGGTCCTGGACCTTCTCCACAAATGTCCAGCAACTTCAGGTGTACCGAGCAAGTCTACCCTTAAAAAGGAGCCCTGGTTTTCCAACGAATTAAGAACAAAAAAAAGGAGGGTAGTGAAGGAGGTCCGACTTTTAGCTCGGCAAAAAAGACTGGGGTTACAAACAAACAAGGGGGACCTGATAGAAGCCAGAAACGCTTATAGGAAGTCACTAAACATCGCAAAATCTGCCTATAAGGAGAAGCTATGGCATAAACTACTAAGTGCAGGAAAACACCCCAACAGTCGAGAATTTTGGGGTATCATTAACGACCTAAATAAAGGACCAAAACTCTACCAGGAAGCGGGAGTAGGAGCGGACTCTTGGATCCAACATGTGCAATCCCTCTACAGCATAACAACAGCAGGCCTCCCGAAAAATACACGGGTAACAAATCCAGTAGAGAATGGCCAGTTGGGAATTTACAACATAGATACAGTAGGACCGGGGTTAAAGGATAGCTCAAAAGAGGAGACGACAGTCCCAGAACTAACCACCAGAGGGGAACTCTGTAAAATCATCACAAGGCTAAAGGCTGAAGGAGCACCAGGCCCGAACGGGCTGCCCAACGCCATCTTTAAACACGACCCGGAATTCTGGGCAAAAATCCTAACGCCACTTTTTAATCAAATCTATCAAGACACACAGGTACCTGCATCTTGGAAGGGCAACGTGATTCATCCAATATTCAAACATGGCGACCATGGCAACCCAACAAATTACAGACTTATATCGCTGATAGACGTCGAAGCAAAGCTCTACGCCTCTTGTATTCTCCTAAAGCTGCAAGACTGGATCGAAGAATCTCACAGAATCCCCTGGTTTCAGACAGGCTTTAGGCGGAATATGGGGACAATTACCAACTTAACTTGCCTGTCACTATTAATGGACAGAACAGCAGCAAAGGGCGCACGATTGTATGCCTGTTTTGTAGATATTAAATCTGCCTTCGACAGAGTTAACCGAGAGCGTCTATGGGGTAAACTGCAGCATTGGGGGACGCCAACAAAACTAATACAGGCAATAAAAGTTTTACATGAAGACACATGGGCAAAGGTCAAATTGGGAAATGGAGCTTACACAACGAGGAACATACCAACACACCAGGGCCTAAAACAAGGCTGCGTTTTAGCGCCCACCCTTTTTAACCTTTTTCTTTCCGACTTCGCAACAGTGCTGGACACAGATGAAGTGCACCCACCTTCATTGGAAAACTTGCGAATTCCCTGCCTGCAATATGCAGATGACATAGTCCTGCTGAGCAAAACCCCAGTTGGTCTACAAAGAGCCTTAAACATACTATCAGCGTACTTAAAACAAGAAGGTCTGGATCTAACCAAAGAAAAAACCAAAGTGGTCCGTCTAGTAGACCCAAAAAAACTTAGATTCACATGGACGTACAACGGGACGAAGGTGAACGAACAAGGTTCGTATAAATACCTTGGAGTTACAATATCCCAGGGAGCAAAACAAACGGAGCATATAACTGCAATACGCACAAGAGCCCAAAGCCTAATTTTTGCTTATCGGTTGCTAAAAACAAAAATGGACTGTCCGAACCACAATCACCTCCTGAAGGTTATGTCGGCACAAATTTTACCATCCTTGTCTTACGGTCTCGTCACCTGGTGTGGCAAGGAAATAGACCTACTAAATGAGCTCCAAACCAAAATCTATAAAGCAGTTTTTAACCTTCCAAAGTGTGCTTCAGCCCCGCAGGTTAGGCTGGAATTTGGTCTGCAAAACCAGAAATATAGGAGCATGAGCGGCTTCATAAAACTGTGTCACAAGTTAAGATCAGCAGATCCGGATTTAATGGATTGGTTAAACTGGGAAGCTATAAAAAATCAAGGAGTGAAGGGAACCCTGTGCCCTTGGGGAAAACATCTGAAAATCTGTGTAAAAGAGCTGGGGTTGGAAGGCACATGGGAGTCCGTGACGGACAAAGCAACCATAAGTAGATTAGCCAACAAGGCAGCAAGGATGAAATCTTTCCAAGATGACAAAGCGTCACTTCTCAAACGGCGACATGGTTGGACCATAATCAACTCCTTTAAAGCTGGACTACCGCATGCATACTTATCCTCTCATTTCAATGTGCACATAAAAAGAGCCTTCACAGACTATAGGATGGGTATGCACATTTCGAAGGATCTAGCACCATCCTGGAAAGGTAACTACCAGACGGAGAGTTGTAGACTATGTGGATACAAAACAGAATCACTAGCTCACTTTTTGTGTGTTTGTCCGACTCTCCTGGCACAGCGTAGTTGATTCTTAAAACAGATCTGCAACGAGTTAAAAATCTGCACCTGCAGGCAAACGGTAACTTGTTGGCTGGGAGGGAGCTCAATTATTTTGGCTTGCCGGGGAATAAAATTCTTGGCAGAAGTGAAAAAATGCCTGAGTCTTGCGGAACAAGGACAGGGTTAATGAAGCGGGTCACCAACGCTGCCTCGATCCTAATGACTGGTAAACCCTGCACAATTCACGTAATAACATTTTGACCCCCTAAAGCCTGCGGGAGTATCCCCGGATGACATTTTTTAAACTGTGTTACATCATTTTAACAAAGGAGTAGTCTAAATTTTTTAGTAAGCATTTTGTCTTTTTGTACCATAAAATTATCATGTGGAAATTGTAATGATTTTAATTAATTATGCAATAAATCTTTTTGACTTTGACTATTCTAAGTGTGGAGTTTTGGAACTTTAAATATTTTCACCTAAAATCAGCCGAACTACAATTCCGATTTACTCACCTGTTATCAGGAGAGACCTCCGTGCTGCATCTTTGAGCCCAGTACTGATCCTGAAAAGTAATTCTAACCGTACTTACCAGTAACTTGAATTTCCTTCCATAGGCTAACATTGACTGGTTTCACTTGGAAATTCTTTAAAGTGTGGAGTTTTGGAACCTTCAAATATTCACCTAAAATCACCCAAACAACGAATTCCTATTTACTCACTTGTTATCAGAAGAGACCTCAGTGCTGCATCTTTGAGCCCAGTACTGATCCTGAAAAGTAATTCTAATCGTACTTACAAGCAACTTGAATTTCCTTCTATAGGCTAACATTGACTGGTTTCACTTGGAAATTCTTTTAGGTGTGGAGTTTTGGAAATTTTAAATATTCACTTAAAATCATCCAAACAACAAATTCTGATTTACTCACCTGTTATCAGGAGAGAACCCAGTGCTGCATCTTTTAGCCCAGCACTGACCCTGAAAAGTAATTCTAACCATACTTATCAGTAACTTGTATTTCCTTCCATAGGAATCCATTGTCTGGTTTTCACCAGAAAAGTTTCTAAGTGTCGATTTTCACAAACTACAAATATTCCTTAAAAATTGCCGGTATGACTTTAAACGCATTCTTTCAACTGTTTACAGGAGATGCACTAGTGCTGAATCCAGGATCCACCACTGAGTAAGAAAAAGTAACGATAACACTGCCTACCTGCTAAGTGAATTTCCTCCCATAGGATAACATTGGGTATTCTATGTGGACAAGTTTCTAAGTGTCAACTTTTAAAATACAATAATATTCCTTAAAAAATCACTACTGTAACCAAAAAGCTTTTACTCTACTGTTTACAGGAGATGTCCCAGGAATGAATCTAGGATCCAGTCCTGTGGTTAGAAAAGTAATCCATAAAGTAACTAATTGCATTTAACTAGAAATTCCCATTGAGCTCAATGTTGCATTGTGTAACTACAGTACTTAAAGTCTATCGCCAATTTGCAAAGTATTTAAACTAAAGTAATTCATTCTGAGAAAGTATATTTTGTAATGTATAATGTAATTATAATGTAATTTTAAAAATAAATAGTTTTAAAATATGTAGTAAATCAGTATAAAAAAGTTATTATGACAATTAATACATTTAAAAATTGTCATTTACAAAACCTTTGAAATTCACTGAAAAAACCAATAGGTTTCAGACATGGTATAGTTAGGAATTAGCATTTAAAAAACCTTCAAAATTCACTGAAAAAAACATAGGTTTCAGACATGTTATAGTTAGGAATTAGCATTTAAAAAACCTTAGAAATTCACTGGATAAACCATAGGTTTTAGGGGTTTTATAGTTAGCTGGACATTTCACTCGTACAAAACCATTGAAATTCCTCTGTTATAGTTAGTTGTACTAACTATAACTCACGCGCCCGCAATCCACTGCTGATGATGTAACCTATTACATCATTCATGACATGGTCAGTAACATCACTGATGGCATCACTGATGACATCTCAAATGACATCACTGCACTACCCTAAACCCTAAATCTATCCCCAGCATGACCCCCTACACCACACAAACACCACTGCACTACCCTCAACCCTAAAACACTACCCCCAGCACTACCCCCTTCACTACCCAAACACCACTGCACAACCCTAAAACACAACCCCCTACACTACACAAACACCACTGCACTACCCTAAACCCTAAAACACTAGAACCCAGCACGACCCCCTACAGTACACTAACACCACTGAACTACCCTAAACCCTAAAACACTATTCCCTACACTACACAAACACCACTGCACTACCATAAACCCAAAACACTACCCCAGCACAACCCCCTACACTACCCAAACACCACTGCACTACCCTAAACCCTAAAACACTACCCCAGCACGATCCACTGCACTACCCAAACACCACAGCACTACCCTAAACCCTAAAAACAACCCCCAGCACGATGCCCTACATTACACAAACACCACTGGACTACCCTAAACCCTAAAACACTACCCCCAGCACGACTCCCTACACTACCCCAACACCACTGCACTACACCAAACCCTAAAGCTACCCCTAGCATGACCTCCCACACTACACAAACACCACTGCACTACCCTAAACCCTAAAACACTACCCCCAGCACAACCCCCTACACTACCCAAACACCACTGCACTACTCTAAACCCTAAAACACTAACCCCATCATGACCCCCTACACTACCCGAACACCACTGAACTACCCTATACCCTAAAACATGACCCCCAACACTACACAAACACGAATGCACTACCCTAGAACCCTAAAACACTACCCCCTACACTACACAAACACCACTGCACTACCCTAAAACACTACCCCAACACGTCCCCCTACACTACACAAACACCACTGCACTACCCTAAACCCCCTACACTACCCAAACACCACTGCACTACCCTAAACCCTAAAACACTACCCCAGCACTACTCCCTACATTACCCAAACACCACTGCACTACCATAAACCCTAAAACACTACCCCCAGCACAACCCCATACACTATACAAACACCACTGCACTACCCTAAACCCTGACACAGTATCCCCAGCACAACTCCCTACACTACCCAAACACCACTCCACTACCCTAGACCCTACATCTATCCCCAGCATGACCCCCTATGCTACCCAAACACCACTGCACTACCCTAAACTATAAAACACTACCCCCAGCACAACCCCCTACACTACACACACACCTTTGCACTACCCTAAACCCTAAAACACTACCACCAGCATGACCCCCTACACTACTCAAACACCACTGCACTACCCTAACCCCTAAAACACTACCCCAGCACGACCCCTACACTACTCATACACCACTGCACTACCCTAAACCCTAAAACACTAACCCCAGCATGACCCCCTACACTACTGCACTACCCTAAACCCTAAAACACTACCCCCAGCATGACCCCCTACACTACCCAAACACCACTGCACTACCCTAAAACACTACCCCAGCACAACACACTACACTACTCAAACACCACTGCACTACCCTAAACCCTGGAAAAGAAACCCCAACCCAATGCCCAATCCCCCTTACCTCTCTCCTTGTGGTTCCTGCTTCACGTCGTCTCTGAGGGGCGGTGCACCTCGTTGTGAGGAAATGGAACAGTCTCTGTTTCCTTACAACGACGTGGATTGTCTACCTGTGTTTTTAGAATGCATGGTCATTTACCATACATACCGTTACAACAATATTCGTTGTAAAGGCATGCGTGGTAAATGACCGTGCATTCTAAAAAAGTGCGTAGTAATGACTTTGCGATGTACTACACATGCATGGTAATGCATGCTTTGTAATGGTATCGCGAAGTAAAAAAGTCATTGTAACGGCTGTTTACCAATCAAAGCTGGCCCCTGTTCTTCAGTGAGACATTTATTTGATTAATTAGGAGGAAGGAATGTGTTTTTTTTACCGAAAAGTGCATTCCCAGCTGTTATATTGTGAAAGTGTCCGCTTGGCCTGGTTTTACTTCCTGTGAGAGAGTGGAAAAGTCTGTTTGGATCTAAAGGAGTTCTGTTGTTGGACGGGGCCGGCGTAACACGTCATCAGAAAACATAGCTAATGGAAAGCATCCTCCCTGAAGTGTGGAGCAGTGCTCTGAGAGGTCAACGAGTGTGCGTCGCACCGCAGTATGACCGTACCGCGTGACCCAATGTGCTGTCTCCAGGGAACGGGAGGCAGAGGCGGCATCGCAGGTCCTCTTGTAGACCGTTGTAGCACTACTTCTACATTTTGGTACTAGGGCATTTTAACTTTGTTGTTCCTGACATATAGAAAGAGAAGATCCTGTGTTATTCAGTGCCCTCGTTACCTTTTTTGTGGGTTGTGGTGTTTGTCACTTCGCTGTCCTGCCAGTGCACACCACTGGGCACCCCACCTCGTGTGCCATCTGCAGGGCCTCTGCCCTCGGATCACTGGTTTCGGTTTCTGGAGTGGTAACATAAACAGTTGCTCCCAAAGGACTAGCCTGAACAGTTAGGCTGAATATCCTCAGTACCAGCATTCCACGGAAATTCTTTCCTAGCTCTCCCACGTCAATGAGAACGTCATAATAGCACTGCCCCACTCGCGACACCGTATGACGTCATTGGAACCATAAGAGGACCTCGTCGGCGTGCTGACGTCAGTTCCACCCATTTTTTCCATGCCACCGAGGCAAACCGGCAGACCAAGACATTTTCACATGTATACATAGTATAATGAATATATATATGTTCACTGAACAAACCATAGGTTACAGGCAAGTTATAGTTAGAACTTAGCATTTAAAAAATCTTAGAAATTCACTGAAAAAAGCATAGGTTTCAGGGGCATTATAACCATGTCATGAGTGATGTAATATGTGACGTCATCAGCAGTGGATTGCGGGCGCGCGAGTTATAGTTAGCTGAACTAGCTATAACAGGGGAATTTCAATGGTTTTGTATGAGTGAAATGTCCAGCTAACTATAACATGTGTGAAACATATGTTTTTTTTCAGTGAATTTTTAAGGTTTTTTAAATGCTAATTCCTAACTATGACGTGTGTGAAACCTATGGTTTTTTAGTGAATTTGCAGGTTTTTTAAATGCTAATTCCTAACTATAACATGGCTAAAACCTATGTTTTTTTCAGTTAATTTCTTAGGTTTTATGAATGGCAATGTTTATATCTATTAATTGTTATATATATTTTTTGATACTAATTTAGCACATATTTTATAATAATTATTTTTAGCTATTTTATTTTTTAAATTACATTACATATTTTTTGTGTAAAATAATAAAAAAACAAAATTTAAAAATGATTTTTTATCATTAGTTATTTTCAATATATTAAAATTAATTTCTATATTTTTTTGTGGTAAACGTATGGTACACGTACTGTCCTCACATTATCCTTCGCACCTGTAATCGTACTGTACGCGTACCAGCCCATACATTGCGAATACGTTTTGACAAGTGTATATTACTTTTAAAAGGAATTACGCAAAGTGCAGGGTACGTCGTACGTACTCGCATCGTAAGCGCACCCTACGTGACTTCAAAACAAGAGATTTGATTAGTTCAAAATACTTCCTATTCTAACAGTTGAAGGAACCTACCCATTTTAATCATTCTTCTTTCACCTTCACTGAAGAACCATCTGTTTTGAGAAGTTCCTGTGTTTTCCAAAACATCTTTAATATGGATACACAGCAGAATGAAAGCTTATCTGAACTATCTTCAGAAGAATGAATTTGTGCAAGAAGACCCAGCCCCGAAGAGGAAGGAGGCATTAATCTGGAATTTTTTTTCCTTTCCAGAAGGAGAAAAGAAAGTGAATGCTGCCAAGGTCACCTGTAAGGTGTGTGGGACCATGCTTTCTAGAGGTGATCCAAACAAAAAATATTCATTTGGAACCGCCAGCATGGTGAGACATATGAAGAATGTTCATCCCCGCAATTATGCTAGAGCTGCATACAACAGGCTGCGGGAAAACCCTCCACCAGCTGTAGCCAGCACTTCCACAGCACCATCGAGTCCGCATCCGGACATCCGTCCCGCTTTTGGAGACCTTATCATTCTTTGCAAATTTTGTAAAGAGACATTATGTTATGGCGAACAGTCCATTTATTTGATTTTCAGGTGCAAACAAGAGCTCCGTTGCGCCCGCCGTTAATTTTTTTTTGTTTATTTGTCCCAGTCACACACTGTTTTCTTCCATTTTTTTCCTTTCAATTTTTTTTTAGAAAAAACTGTTTAAAAAAATCCCCAAAAAAAACAAAACTACAAAAAAGACAAAAAAAGAAGTTCTTGTAAGAACTAACTTCACTGCTCAAAAAAAGAGCGATATTAGTATGATAGTTTGTAAAAGTTTTTTGAATGAATGTGTAGTGCATAAATGAAGGAAAGAATACATTAGTAGTGTAGGGTGAATGTGAAAGTGCAGAACTATAAGGAAGTGCTACAGCATAACTCTATAAGGTGTTTACTTACAGTATACTGTAGTACTTCTGAAGCACATAAATATAACTTATGTACATAAATATGTTACACGTCTATGCTTCCCTCTGCACTTCTGGTGAAACTGCCTGGGTGAATTTGTAAGCGTTAGTGTTTTAATGCAGTGAATGTATTAGCACACACTACTGAATGAGTCACTACAATAGTGCAACAGCAGTGACAAAGTGTTTGGTGGAAGTGTAAGGATACAGACTGGGGAATTGAAGGTATAAAAGACAAGTGTGCAGGTAGATACAAGACTGCATGCACAGTGCATAGGGATTTGAAGCAGTGGGTCACTACAATAGTGCAACAGCAGTGACAGACTGTTTGGTGTAAGTGTAAGGATACAGAGTGGAGAATTGAAGATGTGAAAGACAAGTGTGCACGTGGACAGAAGACTGGCTTTGAAGCAGTCCTTGTCCTGAGGCCTACTTCGCTACATGAGTACTTGGGTACTGGGTGAAATATTACACTACTGTAAGGAGAGTGTCTGAGTGACTCTATAAGTGCTTGAGTTTTAGCACACTGAATGATTAGTACATACCGCTGAATGGGTCACTATAACAGTACAAGGGCAGTAACAGAGTGTTTGCTGGAAGCGTAAGAATACAGACTGGGAAATTGAAGGTATAAAAGACAAGTGTGCAGGTAGTTGCAAGACTGAATGCATAGTGCATAGGGGATTCAAGGAGGAGCCCACACCCTAAGGCGTACTTCGCTGCATGAGTACTTGGGTATTGACTGAATGATTACAGTACTGCAAGGAGAGTGCCTGACTGAATTTGTAAGTGCTTCAGTTTTAGCACAGTGAATGGATTAGTACATACTGTGAATGGGTCACTACAACAGTGGAACAGCAGTGACAGAGTGCTTGGTAGAAGTGTGAGGATAAAGACTGGGGAATTGAACGTATACAAGACAAGTGTGCAGGTAGATACAAGACTGGATGCATACTGTATAAGGGTTTGAAGCAGTGCATGTCTTAAGGCCTACTTCGCTGCATAAGTAGTGGCTACTGACTGAATCAATAGAATACTGTAAAGAGAGTGTCTGAGTGAATCTATAAGTGCTTGAGGTTTTGTACAGTGAATGGAATAGTACATAGTGCTCAATGCTTTATTATTATTAAACAATAACATGATTCTTCAGACATCTCATATTTTAACACAGCTTCTAAAAAGAGTTCATCTGGTACTTCTTCGAGATCATACTGCTGGTTTGCCATTTCAGAGTTTATAGCTTCCAGTAACTCTACGTGATCCAGTGTTCCCAAAAAATCAGCATCATTGCTTTCATTTTCAAAATCACAGGTGATATCTGCAGTACTGATGTCCTCTAATTCAGACTACTGCCTGTTATAGATAGATTGTGTACTTCAATTAAACTGTTGCTCATTTTCAATGTGTCTTCAGTAATATTCTCCTCTTTATCAATAACAAATCTGTTATGTTCTAGGTCCTTGCACAAAAACATAAACACTTCACTTTAACAGTTTTCTTAGTACATAATACAAAAGTAGGTTTATCAACTATTGTGGCCCCCCAAAAAATATTATGTAAATACCATTGTATAATAACATTCCAACAGTAGAGTTTTAGTACTTCATAAGGTTATATAAATATGATTGCTTATAAACATATCCTGTTCTTAAGTTTTCGTAAAATTCGAAACCAGTCACTGCTTATGACTATGGAAAATGACTCCGGCTCTTATACTAAAATGCAGTACTAAAAAATTTAGTATATGTCTATTCACCTTACCACTTCCAAACTAGTAAATGTGTTTTAGTAAAATGCAAAGGATACTGTTGCTTGTGTAGAATAACACTGTGAATCTGTGTGTATTTAGGTACCATTCTCACACTCGTTTTTGAATACTTCATGTGTTTTCACACACATCAATCCTTAAACACCTATCCAATACTCACCTTTTAACGTAATTAGAAATTAGTCATTGCTTATATAAGTCGAAAATACTCACTGCAACTGCTATAGAACGCCCCTTCAACACAAAGTATTGTGTATGATGAGGATATAATTACATAGAGAAGAAAAGCTACACACAGTAACTTATCCTGTCCTTCTTTATACGAGACAGTATTTGAAAACACACTCTGTGACGTGTTTTATGTTGAGCAATTTGGTCTCTTTTATTCCTGAAAGTCCCTGGTCTCTACTAGCCAAGCATGTCTTTCTATTCAATACCATACAGGTGCGTTGCAGAGACCTGTTCTCAAGCCATGTCCCATTTTATACACTATGACATCTTAGCCTACCACTATCTCACTGAAAGTAATACCTTGCTTAATCTTCCCAACGCCCCAAGCGCCAGCACACCTTTCCGAGGGTAGCTTTACGATTTACAAATGCTAGCATTTTTTTAATTAAGAAGCATAGTAATAACACATATTAATCCGTTTTTTTTCTTCTATTGTAAACGATATTTTTTTATGTCTTCTATTTAGATGTTTTTAATCATGAGAATGCAAAAAACACAGTTTACAGAGTAACACTTTTTAAACTCTCCAATGTTTGTAGATAGTAATGACCGTATACGTGTTACTATGGAAATCGACACCTTTACAGCTTCACAGTTTGTAACTTTTCCCAACACGTGCAGAATTGAAAAAGTTAAAAAGTCAGCACGTGTAAACTGTAATACGTGACATCTACATAGGCGGAGCAAATCTTCCTTCCATAGACTATTAAAGAACCAAAACCTATATAAACCACACCTACTGTGCAATTAGTTTTGTCTTCGTGAGTTATTTCTGAGTCGCCAATCTGTGATGCAGGTTCCCTTTTCTAGCATCGGATTCTTCTTTTGCGTCAACAAACATATTACGGAGTTGTAAGTAGTTTCAATATGGCATAGGCATAGTAATTAGTTATAATTTGTAGGTATTTGTCAATATTTAAACATTTATATCTAGAAAAAAATGTTATTGCATGTTTTTTGCTTTTTCTCTGTAACGTCAGCAGCTTGTTTTCAGAAACAGACATTGCTCCTTTTCTGGCTCCATTCAGCTTTTATATTGTGACTTTCTATATTATAATATTGACACAGTACTTCGCTTGAGAGGTGTTCGTGACCCGTTGGCGCAAACCCTAAACATTTACAATCAGCGTCACCATCTTCCAGTTGTTACTGTGTTTTCCCCTAGAGATCATATACTGTTAATATGTATATTATAACATTAATAGGTATGCTGATCTCAGTGGAGTTCATGACATGTCGGCACAAAGAGTAAAGATATATAAGCAACGTCACCGGCTTTTGGTTTTTAGTCTGTTCCCCCCTTGTGATCATATACTGTGAAAATATATATATATTGTAATTCTCACAGTCATGATCTCAGAGGAGTTTATGACCCGTCGCCACGAAGATCAACATTTTTCAACTCCCGGAGAAAAGAAGTTCAGTAAATAATTACCGCTCGAAAGTATTTCATTATGGATGTTCTGTTAAATAGATAACTTTATTTTCCTTTTCTTTTTACTGTAACAATGGTATCAATCGTTATATTGTAATAGATTGTCCAGTGACGTAGCTAGGGGGATGGGGGGGTGGGCGGTCCGCCCCAGGCGGCACAATTTTGTGGGTGGCCGTGCGGCACTGGTGGCCTGTTGCGGCCTTTATAATTTATTTGGGGACACTGTGTCCCCAAATAAATTATAAAGGCCGCGCGTGGCCCAGTTTGAAAGTGCGAGCTGCGCGCACCTGACCTGCCGCTGTAATACCTGCGGCAGTCACAGTCTTCAAAAATTGCGGCCACAATGTTTCCCGGTCCCGCGTTTGAATTCGCTGTCCGTCCCAGCCTCCAGGGCCATCAATCAATCTTGTAGCGCACGAGCTCTACCTATGACGACCCTGGGGGCGACATCAAATAATTTATTATTTTGGCCAGACCTGCCCCAGCGTTGCGATGAGAACGACGTAGCAGTGAGCGTCATGCGCTTCACCGCTACGTGCTCTCGCGCTCATTTTGGCCTGGGGCAGTCGGTGCTGTGCTGCTCTCTGGGAATCAACCACCCCTGGCTGCCTGGTATAGAGACCCTGGAGCGTGTCACAAGCGAGGTAAGAGAGCTTTCAGAGGGCATATTTAGTGAGTGGCAGCATAGATACCAACAGGGCTTTAAGTGGGATGAAAAAAATGGGGGTGGCCGATTTAATTAAGGGCGTACTTTTAAAACACACTAAAAAGCTGTGTTTATCATAGTGTGTCAACTGACTTGTATTTTGCAGTTTATGTCATTGCATTCAGATATGTGATACATCATGCTCACTCTGTCTACATGAAGGATCGCTGCTTCTTAGCAAGAGTTTCAGAAGTCCACTGCTTGACCTGTGTATGGTGTTTACCTGGGATTGCAATCACATGATTGGCCATCATTATTTCCTTATTTCGGATTCAGTGCATTCGATTTGTGGTTCAAAGGTCATTCAGTCAATTGCTTTGATCTGTTTATGAAATTTACATGGTGTTGCATTTCAATTTCTTATTTTTTTTATTGTTGCTTGCATTTTAACGTGCCACCTTAGTGACGGCCATAAGGCTATTCAGATTTAAAGATGGCCCCTAAAATTAGCCTTGTAGTCATAAATTCAGACCCAGGTCATTATGAAGGAAGCTAGTCTAATATAAATTCTGCAACTGATGAGGGACTCACTGACAAGTTTTCATGTTTACTAGCACATAAACACAAATACCTTTTGGGCATTCAGTTTTGTACCAATATTAAACACGTCACCAGTTTTTGCATCAGTGGATGGATCCTAATTAAAGATCCATTGATGGCAAATCAGTTTTGAACGATGGACTATATGGTTTACATTGAAAACACAAGGGCAATTCTACTGTTTAAAAGATGGAAACTTAAACAGTAGACACCAATAACTAGCTCCATCATGCAACTAGAATCAACTAGTCTTGTCTATGTTGCTTTTTAGTAGTTGCCAAAACCCATTTGCCACCAATATGATCTGAAACATATGTAACTGGTCAATTGGAATATCTATAAGGAAACCACTTACATGAAGTGGGAGAGGATGTGGCCTAACACCTAGAGAGGATGAACTTGGGGCAGAAGAATCAGGTGCGAGTTTTGGCAGGGAGGCTCAACATTCTGTGATTCTGGGCAAATCACTTAATCTCCCTGACAAAACAAGCATTTGCAATGCAATAGGCCTCACATTAATGAGAGTTTAGGCTATTGGCAATGCAATAGCTTACACTCTCGTAAATGCAGGACCTATTGTATTGCAAATATTTGTTTTATCACTAGCGGCCCTGCTTACTTATTTCTTTTGTTTACTTGCGCCCATGCAGCGCTTTCATATTCATAAAGGCTGCACCTACACTTCAGGTGTGCAATCAATCTTTGAAGAGAGGTCTGGAAGAAAGCAAGTGTCTGTGTGTTCTCTCTTGCACTGCCAGTCACCGGTGTATTCAACTGTGTAGCCTTGGACCGCGTCATGTATGTGCATGTAACTTGCATGATCGAGGTAACTACTATTAGCGGCAATACTACGTGTCTCTTGGACCTCTTTCAAGTGCTCGCTGTCCTTTTTCCCCAGCACCCCCCCCCCCCTCCAGGGGCGGCAATCTGAGGGATAGCCCAGGGCGCCACAAGCTCTAGCTACGCCTCTGTGATTGTCCTATTGCTACAGAAGAGGAATAGGAGATTTTTCAGCGCCATCTGTAATATATATCTGTACATAATATTTTTCAAGAAACATATTTTACGAAATTGTGGAATAAACAATATAGCTATCATGCATAGTTTATTACTTTAAATATTTAATAAACCCTACATTTCTGAATGTTGTTTTCTAATTTCTATTCTTATTTGCGGTTCCTATTCACCTTCTCCCTAAAGAATATATAGGACCAGTACTGTATATTGTAAGAGTACCATCCTATATATTCTTATGTGAGTATGTGATTTGTTAGCAGAACAGTGTGCAACCTCTAAGCACTACGACAGAACGTTCCTGAATTCGACAGAATACAAATTTGAAAAATAATAATGAATACATTTCTATGTAATATGAAGTCACTTGTATTTAACTGTTTTTTACTTTTTCTCGTGACCTCAGCTAATGTAGTGCGGTAGTGTTTGCTGTAGCACGTCTATTCTACTTTATCTAAAAGTAACTAATGCCCTCTTACATTATCAACAATATGGGGCAACACTTTTACAAACTGTAGCAGAAAAAAGGAGGGTGTGGCCACGCTTAACTGATATTTTATGAAATTCCATTTTTTATTCTCACCCCTTACATATATACAGCGACAGTTTCTGAAGAAAGTTTATTTGTATTTGCTTAATAAAAACTGTTTCAAACCTAGACTGAATTTTTTGCTGCACAACCACACCTCCCCATCAGAAAAGTAAACACCACATTATAAGTAAATAGTACTCCTAAGAAGTATGTCACCCGCAAACTTGATCAAATAAAACAGAGCAAGACACTGTCATTTTTCCGCCGAGATTTATACACCACACGGCATTTATATAAATGACCCTTGAAACATATAAAAACAATGTTTTCCCTCATAATCCCTCTCCACCCTCTTATGAGCACTGTACAGAGTTAATAGTGTTCCTACACTGCTCTCTACTACTTTCTTCCCCCATACTCCTTTGGAAGTGAGTCACAAAATCACTGACAACAGTGAACCGTTCCCACCCAATAAGAAGCAAACTTGTGCTCGGAACACTTTAGCCAATAAAATGTCCATGTTGTTCCGCAGAGGAGGAGGGAATGACTGCCAAAACTTCTACTTTTAATACTTCACAGCCAATGAACATTAAGCTTCGTAAGGTCCCACTTGGAACACGTTACCCTAATACTCCGCGAGCAGGTGGGAATAATTAACTTAACTTTCACTTTCAAAAGTTTACAGCCAATAAACATTAAGCTTAGGAAAGTCCTCTTTAAAACACGTTAACCAATCAGATGTCCCTCCTACTCCGCAGAGCGGAAATAAATGACTGACAACACTTCTACTTTCAATAGTTCGCAACCAACCAACATAAAGCTCAGGAAAGTCCTCCATACAACAGGTAAGCCAATTACATGTCCTTGTAACTCTCCGGATCAACAGTGAATTACAAAAAATACTTCTACTTTCCATAGTTCACACCCAACTGAACAATAAGATTGTTTGTCAGAACACCTTAGCCAATTAAATGCTAAATTTGTATCACACACACATACAGAACACGCCGTCCTACATATTAATAAATTGCCTGTAACAAAGTGACTTTATCGGTAACAAAAGTGAACACTGCCTAATAAAGAAACATTATTCCACATTATATTAAAGAAAAGACGCAATAAGCCGCATTGTTGTTTTCCCGATATACTTTCCACAGCCTACTGCACCCCACTTCCAACATGAGTGAAGGACTATCAGGGCCCCAGTGAACCCCTGCTATTATTTTTATTATATGTTCTACTGACTTCTTCTACGACTAACGGTTTCAATGGAAAAAATGTAAAACTCCACCAAGTAAGTATTTCTATTAGCAACATAGTGTAGTGAACTTTAACCTCTGTGCTCACTAAACTGTTCCATGAACTGTTACTACGGTAACAGGCAGAAAGCCGTTTGGTGGTAGAGTTGAAAGGTACTAGCTGTACAAAAAACGTTATATTTACCCTGAATCCGCTACAAGACAGAAAGGAAAGCAAAGTAAAACAAAACACTGTGTTCGAGATTTACAACCCCCTTGCGCCACGTTCGCGTCCAAGGCCTTGGACGCGAAAGAGGCACAAGTGTTCCTTTTTAAATTAAATGTTTTAAGAGTTATCACTTTATTCCAATCAAGATGGTTTCAGGTGTGCTATACGTTTGTCATAAGTAAGGCTGTTAGGACTCTGGTTGTTCTTTAGAATACTCTGGGAAGCTGCAGTAGAACACAAAGGAATCAACTGACAGTCTCTGCCCTTGTTGGGTGTACATGTTTTACTGAGAATGTTAGACTTCATTCTCACATGACTGAGAAAGATAATGTGAATTTACAGAAAGTATGCTCTCAGTTTAGCTTATAGATCACCTTCCAGTCCTCTTTGGGAAAAGCATGAGAAAATAGTTTTCCCCCAAACATGATTCATGATATCCCAGCAGAAGCACATATGACTGTACCACTGCTTGTCTCAATGCCTGAGTCATTCTGCAAGTGCATAAACAGTGAATAGGTTCCTAGAGTGCTAGTAGTTGACAGTAGGACAAGTTTATAAGGACTCATGTTTGAGCAGACAGCATACTTCTGTCAGGATGATTGTAGGAGTGGACACAGACTCACAGTGTGATTCCAGACAAGCATGACTATTACCTGGACTTTTGAAGGACTGACTCACTAGTCTACAAGGGGTTAAGGGACCGCATATATTGTGCACATTTGACTGTACCACTGCTTGTCTTAATGCCTGAGTCATTCTGCAAGTGTATAGACAGTGACTGGGTTCCTAGAGTGCTAGTAGTTGACAGCAGGATACGTTTGTAAGTACTTATGTGTCAGCAGATTGAGGAACTGAAGTCTAAATTAGGCCTTGTGAGTAAACTGAATGCACACAGTATCGTTTAGAAATTAGAGTGATGTATCTATTCAGTTCAGTATAGGTACTCTTGCATTAGTGGGTTTCACATAAATTAATAATTTATGGTTGCTACTCACGCTATATGAGTACCTGCCTTTTGACGGGTATTATAACTTAACCCGACCAGCGCCGTTTTGTGGCCTAGCTTGCCTTTAGCACTAGTAAAATCCAACCGTTATAGTCGGTAATGGTTGTTCCCAGCCGCGGGCCGTGGAGGGAGTAACGGTGGGGCAGGGAGGCGGGGAGGGGGAGGGGCAGGGTGGAGAGGGCTAAAAACCGGCACATGGATAATTACAGGTAAGTAAACAATTTAAATAATAAAACGAATTTCGTAGCGCGCACTGCATCGCATTGTGCGATGCAGTGCGCGCTATGAAATTTGTTTTAATAATTAAATTGTGTACTTACCTGCAATAATCCATATGCCAGTGTTTAGGTCCCTCCACCCTGCCCCTCCCCGCCTCCCTGCCCCACCGTAACTCCCTCCACGGCCCGCGGCTGGTTGTTCCCTTAAGAAATAGCATGACAACTGCAACAAACTGCTGCTTCTGCATGTTAAGCCTTTCAAGGTTATAGGTTGTACGCCGGATAAGCACATTCCAGGAGGCGCTGTGCGAACCCTCCTGAGACAGGCTGAAGGGAGTTACTCTTATCGACCTTGCTATAACGAGCTGAGCTGAAATGAAGTTGCATTGTATGCCATATATGGTCTTTCCTTTTCAGCAACCTGTACCAACTTGTATTTTGTATTTTTCCTTCTTAGGTAACGGTTTCGAAATTTAACAGTTTATATGTGATCTCTTGATAATGTGCCAGCAGTCTTTTCGGCGGACCTCGAGGGGTTAGGTCGCGAGAGGCTCCTCTGGCAGAGTTGTTGTATAATAAATGATTGTACTTTCTTCACTGCCCACTGACTGGTTATTGGTAATTGGTATTGGGGGCTATCAGTAAGTATAGCTCTATATGTTCTTATTTACTTTTCGGTACTTCAGTTGGCGACTCCGCCGGGACTCCGCGTTGGGGTCGTCCCTCCGTAATCGGAAAAGAATGGGACATTAGAAAAGGTAATCTTGGTCGAGGGGGTGGACTGACCGAATTTTGGGATTTACTCCGCTCTCCCGATCAGGAGAGCCTCAGCTGCTAGTGGCCCCATGCCGGAGTCCTACGGGTGTAACCCAGAAGCAGACCGTGTTGGTCTTCAGGAGTTGGCAGTGGAGAAACTTGCAATCGAACCTGAGTGCACCAGGTGAGTGATTCGTCTTGTTTTGTGTTGGATCCTTTTGATTTTGGTTTTCGGTATTTGGTGGTTTGAAACCACGGAGAACTTGGTGGTGGTCTGACGGGGCAGTACTGAGACTGCACGGGCAGACGCTCCTGTTTTGAGCAATCTTTGTGAGTAATAGAGACATGAACCAGACGCCTAGGTGTGACTTGTGATAAAGTTCGCACCCGGCCGGACTGCTCTCGGAAATGCTGGCGGTCACGATTGGGTAGCCCCTGGGCAGATCTGCAGCAACGCTTAAACAGCGGGCTAAGCCAGAATAGTACAGGAGGTGAACCAGGAAGGCTGCCGGATGGTCCGTAGGTTGGTCTGTGGTTTGAAAACCTGTGTGGCTATCTCTAGGTAGTCTAAGGACAAGACTACTTGACTTTCAGTTTCTTTTGTTAAGAATTGGAAACCACACGAGTTCTCCATGAGCAGGAGTCGACGGGCTCTGCCTTTTGTTTATTGAACATTTATTTTGTCTTTTATGTTGTCCAAAGATTGTTGTATGTTCATTGTATGTGAATAGTTGAAGTTGCTTGAACATGGCCATGTGTATGAGAGTGTTGCAATTAACTTTCTTTTCCTTCCAGTCAGAGAAATTAGACTCTACAAAGATAATGCCGTGCTTCATTAAGTTATGTTTCGGCTGTATTTGTCGTAGATGCACAAGATTGGATGAAAGCCAACCAGCCCCTCCAGAAGGGAGCCCTAGACATGTTATGTATTGCAAGCACGGGACTGCACCACTCTTGTTTAATACCTTATGGCACAAATATACAAAGGATAATGTAGAACTACAGTGGCCGTTGACAGGGTCTTTTGATGAAAAGAAGATTCAATATTTAAAAGATCGTCTGTTTTCTAAGCGCAGCAGACAAGCCATGTTTGACACCCTTATTAAATGGCAGAAAGAAGCAAAGCGTAGACGCATCAGAGCAGAGAAATTAGTCAAGATAAAAGAAGGACAGACTGTTACCCAGAAAGCCGTCAACTATGATAAAAACCAGACTGAACAGAAAATTGATTGTTTGAATAGACAGTTTAGATTGCAGACAGACAAAAGTTACGTTACTCGAAATGAAGCTGAGGATGAAATAGAGGATTTATTGGACATTCGACCCCCCCACCATATGCGCTGCAGTGCGTGTACCCTGCTGTTCCCCTCCAGTTAGCCACTGCTCCCCTAGCCCCGGCCCCAGTGGTAGCTGCGTCTCTAGCTACTGTTGGTGCTTCGAGTACCACACCTACCTCACTAAGAGATACAGCTACCCTAATTCCTGATACACAGCAACCCATGGAAAGTTCTCCTGTAATCTTAGCAACCCCAAGTCCTATATGGACTTCTCAATCGGCTGGTACGACACCTGAAGTAAGGGACCATACTCCGTTAGGGGACATAAGTGGACTAAACGCTAGGCAACCATTCACAAGGGCAGCAGTTGGATATAGTGAAAAGGAAGCAATAGCAGAACAGGCAGTTAAATGGATGCCGAAAAATGTGTACACTGTGACTGACTTATGGAGTACCATAAGGGATCTTGAACCCGTTATGTAACAGCATGCATTGCATCAAATGTCTCGTTACCTTATTGAAATTTGGGAGAAATGCTTTCGAGACGGGTTGGCTCCTCAGATATTGTATGGCATTTTGGACCGAACTCATACGTTTGATTTAAGTCCAGGGGAAGTGTATAGGAACGTAGAGACGTTGGTAAAATACCGAAGTAGAATGTTTTTGAAATGTCCCAATTGGGATTCTCAACATCCCATGAGGGAAGTGCATCCCATTTTCCATCCTGAAGTACCCGAACTACGTAATGATCAGAACGTAGTAACAAGAGACAGAGTAGAGGCTCGGTTTCAGGAGCAATGGGTGTACACTCCATGGAAGAGAAGTGAAGTCCTGGCCCTAAAATCACAGCTTCCCGATCCCCGTAAGAATCAGACAGCCTACTATAAGGAATTAACTGAAGCTGCGGCTTCAGCCGTAATGACCTTAGCCGATGTTGAATTGTTTTTCGGGCTGTTGGTCCCTGTGGATATATGGCGACAGGTACATGACACTGATCACGTTGCCGAATTAGGAGGAACCTGGAAACAGTTGAAAGAATGGGATAAGGACCGCAAACCAGGGGACAAGCCGAAAAATGAAACTACTACCCTCCCAGCCAAAATTATTGCTTATATGCATTCCTTGATTCCCCCTCGCAAGGTCAATTGGGATAAATTGACAGCCTGTAAGCAAAAGAAAGAAGAAAGTGTTTCCGATTTCTTCACTAGATTTGAAGGCACATTTATTGACTTTAGCAGACAGGACCTTGCTACAGAGGGTGGGATCCGGTTGTTTGTAAATCATTTTGTGACCAACTTGTTACCAGAAGTCTCTACCCGGCTACAAGCCGCCGAGAGCACTTGGACTACGTCCACCCCTTCTGTTATACTGAGTATGGCCCAGTACTAAGAGCATAGGGAAAACGAAAGTAAGGATAAAATAGAAAAGAAGGCTAAGGACCTCAAGACGCGGGCGTTATTGCAGCAAGTTGTCAGAGGACGAGGAAGAGAAGAGGCGTCCGAGGGCCCGTGTCCAGAGGGGTGGGGACAGGAAGGAGTGGAGGCCCAGTCCCGTCGTTGGGGATAAATCAGTGTGCGTACTGTAAACAGGAAAGACATTGGAGAGCCCAGTGTCCATTGCTGTTAGCACAGACTGGAGCTGTCCGAGGGCGAGGATGTGGTCGAGGTAGTCCAGACCGAAGTGATATGCATAGAGAAGAAGCGGTGCAAGGACAGTTTGAACGAAATCATTTTGATAATCCTAAAGGTAGGCAATACTTTAACGAGGACTACGCATTTAGAGACCAAGACGGGTATGTTTATACATAGGACAGCCACGGACAGAGTGGGGGCCAAGTGTCGATACCAGTCAATCAACAAGGACCCTATGTGAAGGGGGAATTTATGGGGACTTCCGAAAATGTTCTGATTGACACAGGAGCAATGAACAGTTCCGTTGCTCGATCATTGGTCCCAGGGGCTGCTCTGTCCGGGCAAAATAATGTTTCAGTAGGCTTTTCGGGAGTTCCGGTGGTAAGCCCCATCTCCAGGCTGCTCCCATTCACTATTGGTCCAGTTACTGTTGACTCCCCCTTTCTGTTGACTTCGCATTGTGGCGAGAATTTATTGGGCCTGGATATGTTAAAGAAATTAAATGCGAAAATACACTGCTCCCCGGATGGTGTCTATTTGACAATACAACCCCCAATCAAGATATGAAACAGTACTTTGCTAGAAACGAACCTCTTCCACCTGAATTTGACACTGTTCCCTCACCGCTGTGGGCTACAGGGGATGCGGATGTCTGTAAGTTAGACATCCCTCCTGTTCATATAACATTGAAACCTGGTGTAAAGTTACTGCGGATACCTCAATATAAGATTTCGCCGGCTGGCGAGCGGGCTTTACTCTCCATTATACAGGACTTGATTGATAAAGGTGTAGTAGAGGAAACAGCTGCTAATGTTTGTAACAGCCCTATTCTCCCGATTTTGAAAAAGACTCTTGACACTGGGAATTCGGAAAACGTTGATACATATTGCTTTTTGATCTATTTGTGGGAGGTTAATAAGATTGTGGTGCCCCAGTACCCAGTGGTGTCTGATATAACTACCATACTTACCATGATCCCTCCAACTGCAAGGTATTTTTCGGTCATTGATCTGAAAAAGGCTTTCTTTAGCATCCCAATCCATCCCGATAGCCGTCAGATTTTCGGCTTCTCATTATCTGGCCGCAGCTTCAGATTTTGTCGCGCACCTCAAGGCTACACCGAAAGTCCTAGCATCTATAGTCAAGCCCTTAAAGCTGTTCTAGACGATTTGATTTTGCCTATGGGTAATGTGCTCTTACAGTATGTGGATGATTTATTAGTAGCATCAGACACTGAAGAGGGTTGTAAAGACGCCACTGTGAAACTATTACACCACTAAGCTGCGAATGGTAATAAGGTGTCCCGGTCTAAATTCAAATATTGTCGACAGGAGGTGACCTACTTAGGTCATCTACTGTCGAAATAGGGGAGGCGTTTGACTCCTGAACGTATTACTACTATCTCTAACATGTCTGTGCCTTGCACCCAGCGTGATGTTCGTGCTTTTCTTGGCATTACCTCCTACTGTCGTCAATGGATTCCTAACTTTTCTCTCCTTGCTAAACCTTTGTTACATTTAACCACTAAAGATGTGCATGAACCTCTTCCGTGGACCGATGAATGTCAACATTCTTTTGACTCTTTGAAATCTGCTCTTTGTTCTGCACCTGTCTTGGGTACCCCTGACTACCGTAAACCTTTTGTACTGTATGTGCATGAGGTCGACGGTTGCTCGCTTTCAGTGTTAACACAAGGATTTGGTGGTAAGCAAAGACCTTGTGCTTACTTTTCGGCCACATTGGATAATGTTGCCAGAGCGCTTCCTAGCTGTCTGAGGGCCACTGCGGCTGTGGCAGTGTCCATCCGACAGTCGGAGGGGTTCGTTCTAAATTCTAGCCTAACAGTGATGGTGCCTCATGCTGTGGATGCCTTGTTAAATAAAACGAAAACACAGCATCTCACGAGTGCACGCCTTACTGGTTATGAATTATCTCTGTTTGCTTCGCATTTCACGATTAAGCGATGTGCTACTTTAAATCCTGCCACATTGCTACCTCTCCCTTCGGATGAAACTAAAAACGATGTACATGATTGTATATTTTGGACAGAAGAAGAAACGAAGGGGAGAATTTACCTCACAGACATTCCTCTATCTGACCCCCAAGGGGAATTGTATGTGGATGGTTCCTGTTTCAAGTTAGCAGATGGTACAACAACAGCTGCATATGCAGTCAAAACGCTAAAAACAGTAGTTGAGACTTCTCGAGTGCCCTATCGATCAGCCCAGGCTGCTGAGCTACTGGCATTATTACGAGCCGGTGAATTGAGCGAGGGGTTAGAGGTTAACATCTATACGGACAGCCAATATTCCTTTGGTGTGGCCCATAGCTTCGGGCGGCTGTGGAAGGAAAGAGGTTTCCTTACCTCTCATGGCCAGAAAATACAAAATGGTCCCTTAGTGTTGTGATTGCTTACAGCTCTGACATTACCCAAAAGAGTAGCAATAATAAAATGCAGTGCACATAAGGCAGTAGTGGATGATGTGGGGGAGGGGAATGCTTTTGCTGACCAAATCGCTAAACAAACGGCCCAGTCCACACTCACCTCTATGTTTGTAACTTCTTCTGCAAGGTGGATGGAGGAATCTGATTTGTTTAATAATACCATAGAAAGTGTGCAAGAAATACAGAAAGAGGCTACCCCTGTTGAGGTGGTTCGATGGGAGCAGGAGGTGGGAAGGTTGGATAAAAATAACTGTTGGGTTGATTTGACTGAAAGACAACGATGGCTGTTGCCCAATGCTCTGGTACAGGCCATTGTAACTATGGTTCATGGCCCAGCTCATATTGGGGCGAAAGGCATTTGCACCTTATTGGACCCAGTATGGAATAACCCCACTATTCAGAAAACGGCCGTCCATTTAGTCCAATATTGTCTGGTATGTTTGCAACATAATCCGGGAAAAGGGGAAACTGTTCTGAGTGGGAACTTTGCACCCCCGACCTTACCGTTTGAAGTGCTCCAGATGGATAATATTCATATGGAGCGCGTCAACAACCTAAAATACGTCTTAGTGGTGGTCTGTGCTTTCAGCAAATGGGTTGAGGCCTACCCGACTAAAGAAAACACTGCTCTGGTAACAGCAAAAGCTCTTCTCAAAGAGTTTATCCTAAGATTTGGGTTGCCCCGTTTGATTTGGTCGGACAGTGGGGGACATTTTAATGGGGCCCTTGTTAAGCATATCTGTATTGGTCTGCAAATAAGACAGAAATTCCATGCAGCTCGACATCCCCAGTCAGCAGGATTAGTTGAGAAATATAACGGAATATTGAAACTAAAGATGCCAAATATCCAAGAAAGTACTGACCTAAAATGGCCTGACACCCTACCCTTGGCCCTAATGTCGTTACGAGTTACCCCTCATTCACGTTCTGGCCTATCGCCTTATGAAGTCATTTTTGGACGGCCTGCTAATGTGTGGGGAGTACCTAGGCCAAGATCATTTAAAGATGTTGAATATCCTATGTTAATAGACTATTTGTACACTCTGACTAAAGATCTTCGTTCTATTCATCAGCAGGTAGCATCCGTGTTGCAGCCCCTGCCAGAGGGCCCCGGACATCGATTCGAACCTGGCCAATGAAATATCAGCGAGACACCAGCCTGGCTCCAAGGTGGTCTAAGCCATACCAGATTCTCCTGGCGACACGGACAGCAGTGAAGGTGGACGGGAAAAGATACTGGATCCATGTGTCCCACCTGAAGAAGCTGCCCCTCCCACTTCCTTATGATCAGCAGCATCCTGATGGAATTCTGACACAGGAAAGTGAGAGAGCCACCAGATTTGTTCCTTTTTCCGATGCCCGTAAAATAGAGCAGAGGCAAGAAGAAGGAGTAACGGAATCTGGTGAGGCAGCACCAGTGGAATCTGCAACTGCCCCTGATCCTGTCGCGGTCACTTCCATTAGTAGTGGCTCTGATGAAGGACACACACCTTCTCTTGTGTTATTTTCTGATCAGGAAGTGCCAGGTCATGTCCGTTACAACCTGCGGCCAAGAAAACATCACGGTACCTCAGACGAAACGGCGAGGAGATAAGGAAAGACTTGAATAATAGATTCTTTTCTGAGGTACTCAGCGAGACACTGGACTGAACCCGCTGAGAGCTGGAACTTTGATATTTTGCTCTGTTCAGAAAGAAAGACTTTTGCATACCAGGGCCCAGGTTGTACGCTTGATTTCCTCGCTGCATCACGAAGTGCAACACGAATTGATGGTTTTTGAGATGAACAATAGGAGTCTGCCTGTGAGACTCTAGACGGACACAGGGAAGAAGAACCCTCTGGCAGGAAAATTTGCTTTGGCCCAGTATGGTTTTGGACTTTTAGCTAGGAATGTACCCCTTTGGTCGTATTGTGCCTGAAGAAGAATGCCCTTTTGCTCCGCGACATTTACCTTTTTATGTACCCATGTTTTCTGCTTGGACCATGCGTGTGAAAATAGCCTTTGTAGTAGTGATAGCGGTTATATTAGTAATTTTTATGAGTGTATTCATGTATTTAGAGTACCAGTATCCGATACAAACAATGATGAAAACTACTGTTGCTTCCCCAGAACATTTGTTGTTTTCCTTGGCTCCCCATAAGGAAAGACATCGTCAGACATATGCTAGAAATGTATTTGTGGAAATGCTCCATCAAATGCATAGTACCACTAACATTACAGATTGTTGGGTTTGTGGCCTTTTGCCATCAGTCATGCACAAACATGATTTGTTCCTCTCCTTACCTTTATCATACTTAGGAAGTTGCGAAGCATGGTTCCAGATGTTATCGGCCATGTACAACCATTATGTGGAAAACCCCAAACAGTACACGGAGAAGGACTATAACATGATCCTAGCTTATATCGAGACACACCAAGGTTTTGACCCAGCAGGAAATGATGGGGAAGGATCTTTGGATCCAAATGCCTGTATGAATTTATACACCACTCATGAAAACAGTACTTGGTTGAAAAATGAACTTTATGATTTCACTAACTTCAATCATGCACAGTATTTTCAGCAGTTTATTACCATAAATGTTACTAGCGAGCGGATTATGCCAGTACCCATTTTGAACACTTCCTTCGCTTTCTGTCTACAAGGTATGGGACATGTACAGGTTGGGAATAGTCTTTGTAACTATACCTATAGAATGAAGATTTTCAGCAGCCCGCCGTTATTGACCCCTCCAAATGTTTATTTTGTATGTGGGGAAAATGCTTATACCTGGTTACCTCGGGGATGGGCAGGTCAATGTTATTTGTCTTTCTTGTACCCCCAGTGTATATAGCACCTTCAAACTATCATAAAACTCACCAATTATATGATTCCAATGCAGTTCCTAGTAGACGCAGGAGGCAGCTCGGGATATCCGAAGTTGATCAGACTGACACTTCATTTCAACAGTTTTATGATGTTGCCAAGGGATTTTTCCAATCTGGGGTCCAATATTCACTAGTAGAGAAGTTAGACGATTGTCCCGGGTGGTGGAAAATGTCATCAATATTACTACGGATATTATGACAAACATGACGGAAGTACTTCAGGCCACGAGACTTGTCTCGCTTCAAAATCTAATGGTTTTAGATGTTATCTTGGCAGATCGAGGTGGAGCATGCCGCGTGATCGGCAGCTCCTGCTGTGTTTATATCCCAGACTCCGCCCCCACAGTTCATTTAGCAATTCAGAAGTTACATCGCATAGCCTCAGAAATACACACAGACAACGGATCCTGGTCACTCTCTGGTTGGTTCTGGGGACTCTTATTAGCATGGGGATGGAAATTATTAATGATAGTGGCCGTGGCTGCTGGCATTCTATTCACTTGCTTTCTTTGTATGCAATGTGGTCCTGCCTGTTGCTCTTATTGTGCTGCTAAACTTACAGCCTTGATTGTCCCCTCTCCCATCTCTTCCAAAACCCAGATGCTCCAACAGGAGATTCATGAGTTGATGGCCATTGATGAGGAGGTTTTCCGGGATTAGTCCCTAAATAGTTAGCTACATCACGCTAAAAGGAGGGTTTGAGGAACTGAAGTCTAAATTAGGCCTTGTGAGTAAACTGAAGACACACAGTATCGTTTAGAAATTAGCGTGATATATCTATTCAGTTCAGTATAGGTACTCGTGCATTAGTGGGTTTCAAATAAATTAATCATTTATGGTTGCTACTCACGCTATATGAGTTTCTGCCTTTTGACGGGTATTATAACTTAACCCGACCAGCGCCATTTTGTGGCCTAGCTTGCCTGTAGCACTAAAAAAATCCAACCGTTATAGTCGGTAAGGATTGTTCCCTTAAGAAATAGCATGACAACTGCAACAAACTGCTGCTCCTGCATGTTAGGCCTGTCAAGGTTATAGGTGGGGGTAGGCCGGATAAGCACATTCCAGGAGGCGCTGTGCGAACCCTCCTGAGACAGGCAGAAGGGAGTTATCCTCATCGACCTTGCTATAACGAGCTGAGCTGAACTGAGTGTTGCTTTGTATGCCATATATGGTCTTTCCTTTTCAGCAACCTGTACCAACTTGTATTTTTCCTTCTTAGGTAACGGTTTCGAAATGTAACAGTATAAATGTGATCTTTTGATAATCTGCCAGCAGTCTTCTCGGCGGACCTCGAGGGGTTGGGTCGCGAGAGGCTCCTCTGGCAGAGTTGTTGTATAATAAATGATTGTACTTTCTTCACTGCCAACTGACTGGTTATTGGTAATTGGTATTGGGGGCTATCAGTAAGTATAGCTCTATATGTTCTTATTTACTTGTCGGTACTTCAAGAGAGATTAGATAAGGACATGCTTCTGGCAGGATGATAGTAGCAGTTGACAGAGCTGCTTGAGGGCCATAGAGCAGGTCAGCAGAGCTGCTGTAGAGCCAGAGAACCAGGTCAGCAGAGCTGCTTTAGAGCCATAGAACCAGGTCAGCAGAGCTGCTGTAAAGCCAGAGAAACCAGGTCAGCAGAGCTGCTTTAGAGCCATAGAACCAGGGAAGCAGAGCTGTTGCAGAGCCAGAAACCAGGTCAGCAGAGCTGCTCTAGAGCATAAGAAGCAGGTCAGCAAAGCTGCTCTAGAACCAGAGACCCAGGTCAGCAGGGCTGCTCTACAGACTGAGAACCAAGTCAGCAAAGCTGCTGTAGAGCCAGAGAAACAAGGTCAGCAGAGCAGCTTTAGAGGGAGAGAACCAGGTCAGCAGAACAGCCTTAGAGCCAGAGAACCAGGTCAGCAGAGCTCTGTAGAGGGAGAGAACCAGGTCAGCAGAGCTGATTTAGAGCCAGAGAACCAGGTCAGCAGAGCCGCTTTAAGGCCATAGAACCAGGTCAGCAGAGCCACTTTAGAGCCAGAGAACAAGGTCAGCAGAGCTGCTCTAGAGGCAGAGAACCAGGTCAGCAGAGCTGCTTTAGAGGGAGAGAACCAGATCAGCAGAGCTGCTTTATAGGGAGAGAACCAGGTCAGCAGAGCTACTTTAGAGCCAGAGAACCAGGTCAGCAGAGCTACTCTAGAGCCAGAGAACCAGGTTAGCAGAGCTGCTTTAGAGCCATAGAAGCATGTCAGCAGAGCTGTTCTAGAGGTAGAGAACCAGGCCAGCAGAGCTGATTTAGAGGAAGAGAACCAGTTCAGCAGAGCCGCTTTATAGCCAGAGAATCAGGTCGGCAGAGCTGCTCTGGAGGCAGAGAACCAGGTCAGCAGAGCTGCTTTAGAGGGAGAGAACCAGGTCAGGAGAGCTGCTTTAGAGCCAGAGAACCAGGTCAGCAGAGCTGCTCTAGAGCCAGAGAAACTATGTCAGCAGAGCTGCTTTAGAGGGAGAGAACCAGGTTAGCAGAGCTGCTTTCGAGCCAGAGGACCAGGTCAGCAGAGCTGCTTTAGAGCCTGAGAACCAGGTCAGCAGATCTGCTCTAGAGCCAGAGAACCAAGTCAGCAGAGCTGCTTTAGAGCCATAGAACCAGGTCAGCAGAGCTCCTTTAGAACTAGAGAACCAGGTCAGCAGAGGTGCTCTAGAGCCTAAGAACCAGGCCAGCAGAGCTGCTCTAGAGCCAGAGAACCGGGTCAGCAGAGCTGCTGCAGAGCCAGAGAAACCAGGTCAGTAGAGCTGCTTTAGATGGAGAGAACCAGGTCAGCAGAGCTGCTCTAGAGGGAGAGAACCAGGTCAGCAGAGCTGCTCTAGAGCCAGAGAACCATATCAGCAGAACTGCTTTAGATCCATAGAACTGGGTCAGCAGATCTGCTTTAGAGCCAGAGAACCAGGTCAGCAGAGCTGTTGCAGAGTCAGAGAACCAGATCTACCACTCACTCTCTACTACTCACTCTCTACTACTCACTTGCTACTACTCTCTACTACTCACTCGCTACTATTCACTCTCTACTACTCTCTACTACTCACTCTCTACTATTCTCTACTACTCACTCTACTACTCTCTGCTACTCTCTGCCACTCACTCTCTACTACTCTACTACTCACTCTCTACTACTCTCTCTACTACTCACTCTACTACACTCTACTACTCACTCTCTACTACTCACTCTCTACTACTCTCTACTACTCACTCTCTATTACTCTCTATCTACTACTCACTCTCTACTACTCTCTACTACTCACTCTCTATTACTCTCTATCTACTACTCACTCTCTACTACTCCCTACTACTCTCTCTCTACTACTCACCCTACTTCCCTCTACATATTCACTCGCTATTACTCTCTTCCTACTACTCACTCTCTACTACTTTCCACTACTCACTCTCTACTACTCCACTACATTCTACTACTCACTCTCTACTACTCTCTACTACTCACTCTCAACTACTCTCTACTAGTCACTCTCTACTACTCACTCTACTACTCACTCTCTACTACTCACTCTCTACTACTCTCTCTCTGCTACTCGCTCTCTACTACTCACTCTCTACTAACCTCTACTACTCACTCTACTGCTCACTCTACTGTACTCTACTACCCTCTACTACTCACTCTCTACTACTCTCTACCACTCACTCTCCACTACTCACTCTCTACTACTCACTCTACTACTCTCTACTACTCACTCTCTGCTACTCTCTACTACTCACTCTCTGCTACTCACTCTCTACTATACTCTACTACTCTCTACTACTCACTATCTACTACTCACACTCTACTACTCTCTACTACTCACTCTCTACTACTCACTCTACTACTCTTTACTACTTACTCTCTACTCTCTATTACTCATTCTCTACTCTCTACCTCTCTCTCTACTACTCTCTACCTCTCCACCTCTACCTCTACCTCTCTACCTCTACCTCTCTACCTCTACACCGCTACCTCTACACCTCTAGCCTCTCTACCTCTCTCTACACGAACACATATGCACATATATATGCACATATATGCATTTATTACCTAATGGCGGTCGCCTGTAGGTAGTTATAGTTAGGACCTAGTTTCCATAGGAAATCCACAACATTCTATTTGGAATAACTTTGGTGCCGATGGACGAATCTTTGTGAATTTCTCCAAGAAAATGGCCTGCTCGGTTCCGCTCCTTCCCTGAAAGTTCAGGGGGGTGATTCGTGAAGTGGGGGCCGAGAAAAAAGGGAGGTCCCAAAACGTGTTTTCCCCATGCAATTTTCCATAGGGACCTTTAGCCAGGGCCACGGAATTACACGAAATTTGGCAGAGAGGTAGAGTTCTGTTCGCAGATTGTGCTTTTTGGTAAATGGTGTAAATCCGTTCAGTAGTTTCTGAGAAAATTGCAAGTAAAATCATAGCGATATCTAGAGACGGAGTTCAGCACACGTACGGAAATCTGTTCAATTACGAGCGCGAGCTGCATGCTGATTGGCTGTGAACTTGTCACACGGTCATCTTGTGCCTCGCTAGAACTGAGTCACAAGAAAACAGTAAAACAAAGTTGTGAAATAAGGGAAGGGGGTAGGATAGAAACATTCTGACCCTCTAGGCTTGCTCAGGGAGTCATACATGGATGTTTAGGCTCTATTTTTTATTTTTTTAAGGAAAAATCGCGGCGTACGCGTATGGAAATACGTACAATTACGAGCAAGAGCTGCATGCTGATTGGCTGTCAATACTCCAAACCAGGAAGTGTTGGCAGCCATCTTGTTTGTCGGGAGATCAGAGTCACAAGAAAACAGTAAAACAAAGTTGAGAAATAAGGAAAGGGGGCAGAGTAGAAACATTCTGACCCTATAGTCTTGGTCAGGAGGTGGTACATGGATCTTTAGGCTCAATTTGTATTTTTTTTTAAATAAAAAATGGCGGGGTACTCATGCAGTACTTATATGCAGTGGAAAAGGTGGAAAAGAAAGTTTCCTGCCAATAAAACTGCGATAATTTTAACACCGGTCCTTGATAATATGCACCTAAGTTTACTGGTCAAAAAAAGAGCAATGGGCCATATTATCAACAAAAGGCGATGCATTATCGTCGCTTTTATCGGCAGGAAACTGCCAATAAAGCGACAATAATGGGCTTAATAATATGCCCATGTGAATAACCATAGCAGCCCAGGTTAACACCAAAACCTGGGCTACTATGGGAAGTTACAAGGGCCTATTATCAAGCACATTATCGCCGCTTTATCTGCAGTTTCCTGTCGATAAAAGCGGCGATAATGTATCGCCTTTTGTTGATAATATGCTCCTTCATTTCTATGATAGTATGTAAAGCTTTCCTTTTTTTGTGTAGTAGTTGTACTCTCTACGCATGCGCAGCGTCGTTTCGAAGCCCACGTTTTCTTTTTCTTCAAGTTCAACAAGCAAACCTTTCTTTATTTCAGATAGTAAATCTGTCGCTTTCTTTTACCGGTTCATGTGTGTCATCCGCTGCTGTACTTTTAGACAGTATTAATAATCATATTTTTTCTATATTTATTTGAAAGGTAGTGCCGAGGCGCCAAATGTTGATTACGTACTCCGTCCAACGCCATTTTAGTAGTTTTTCACTGTTGTTTTTATTATATATGTTAGGTAGAACTCAGTAGTTTTCAATCCTAGTCTTGAATATCTTACTATAGTATTTCAACATTATTTTTATTGTGGACCGTCATACCCCTCCCCCACAAAATAAAAGTAGTATGTGTTTTTTTTAATTAACTTTTATTAAACAATAAATATAAAGTAAACTCAATAATAACTATATTAGAACTAGAAAAATAACTTTAACAAACAATGTTATAAACAAATTGTGAAATAGATTCCAAAAGGTGTCCGATTGGTAATCTGCAAAAGAAAAAAGAAAATTAGAGTTTAGAATTTTGTAGATGTGAGTAAATGAGCTGAAGCATTACGGGGCATATTATCAAGAACGGCGATAAAATTATCGCCGTTTTAGCGGTAGGAAACTGCAGCTAAAGCGGCGATAATGGGCTTGATAATATGCTCTTGTGAATTCCCATAGCAGCATAGGTTCTGGTGTTAACCTGGGCTACTATGGGAATACACAAGGGCATATTATCAAGCCAATTATCGCCGCCTTAGCGGCAGTTTCCTGCGGCTGAAACGGCGATAATTTTATTGCCGTTCTTGATAATATGCCCCTACAAGTTTTGGTAAAGCTACGGTTTTACATGTGCAGTGTGACTTGTACATTCCAGTTCTGTTATAGTGCCGCGTTCAAGTGGTGTTTATATGGAAGTGCCTATTGCGTTACTGACGCCCGTTATGCCGACTTATTTCTAATGCATTGCTATAAAGGCTTTGTAGATCTAGGCCTCTGTGCTTACCGTTATATAAACCTTGCAGCTAAATATTTCAGGCAGTTGGTGTCCCAACTTGCTTTCAACAATTCTTCTACACGTCCAAGCAGACAGCAGTGTCTAAGTTTAAGAGAGAAAGAGAAATGATGTCACAGAGAGTGAGAGACAGAAAGAGAGAGAAAACAACATTAAAACTGTGTCGCAGAGTCTGGAGTTGAGATTTTTTCTTGAAAAGTCAGACGTAGATTTAATAGCTTCTTGTATCACTTTACCCATGTTAAATATGACTCAAAAGTGGCGCAATAAGGTTGTGGATCTCTTTGTCAGACTGTTGTAACCTATCTGTTGTCACTGCTCAGAGGTAATTATAGATTTTACAGAGAAGCTGCTGTACACTACGCACTCTGGGCCATAATATCAAGCCAGGGCGACAAAATTATCGGCACTTTATCGGAAGGAAAGTGACGCTAAAGTGTCGATAATGGGTTTGATAATATGCTCTATGGAATTCCAATCGAAGCTCATGTTAGATGTCCTTCACATCTAACATGAGCTTCGGTTGGAATTCCATGGAGCATATTTTCAAACCCATTATCGCCACTATAGCGACACTTTGCTGCTGATAAAGTGGCAATAATTTTGTTGCCAAGGCTTGATGATATGGCCCTCTTTCCTTTCACAAATAAAGGTTACACTACAGTTTTACGAGTGCCGTGTACCTGGTACATTTAACTTGTTATAGTGCCGCGTTCAAGTGGTGTCTATATGGAAGTGCCTACTGCGTTACTGACGCCCGTTATGCCGACTTATTTCTAATGCATCGCTATGAAGGATTTGTAGATCTAGGCCGCTGTGCATACCGTTGTATAAACCTTGCGGCCAAACACATAAGAAAGTAGATTTCACAACTTCATTTGAACAATTCTTCTACACGTCCAAGCAGACAGCAGTGTCTATAAGTTTAAGAGAGAAAGAGAAATGTTGTCACAGAGAATGAGAGAAAAAGAGAGAAAAAGCAACATTAAAACTGTGTCGCAGAGTCTGGAGTTGAGATTTTGTCTTGAAAAGTCAGACGTTGATTTACTGGCTGCTTGCATCACTTTACCCATGTTAAAAGTGACTCAAAAGTGGCGTAATAAGGTTGTGGATCTGTTTGTCAGACTGTTGTAACCTATCTGTTGTCACTGCTCGGAGGTAATTATAGATTTTACAGAGAAGCTGCTGTACACTACGCACTCTGGGCCACAATATCAAGCCTGGGCGACAAAATTATTGCCACTTTATCGGCAGCGAAGTGTCACTAAAGTGGCGATAATGGGTTTGATAATATGCTTTATGGAATTCCAATCGAAGCTCATGTTAGATGTCCTTCACATCTAACATGAGCTTCGATTGGAATTTGTTATTTGAGATGTCATCAGTGATGTCATGAGTGATGTCACTGACCATGTCATGAGTGATGTAATATGTGACGTCATCAGCAGTGCATTGCGGTCGCGCAAGTTATAGTTAGCTGAGCTAACTATAACGGAGGGATTTCAAAGCTTTTGTATGAGAGAAATGTTCAGCTAACTATAACGTGTGAAACCTATGGTTTTTTTCAATGAATTTCTACGGTTTTTAAATGCTAATTCCTAACTATAACGTGTGTGAAACCTATGGTTTTTTAAATGAATTTGCAAGGTTTTTTAAATGCTAATTCCTAACTATAACGTGTGTGAATATAAATATATCTGTATGTGTATATATATATATATATATATACATACGTATATAAACATATATATAATCTGCATGTCTATATAAATACAAAAAGAAATGCATGCATACATATACATAATCATATACATATATGCATACATATGCATGTTATGTACATGAAAGTTTGAAAAACAATAATAAAAGCAAAGCTAAAAAGCCACCTAATTACAAACAGAATTGCTTTAACTTAAACGAGAGCAAGACCTATTGCATTTTCAGTGCTTGTTTACTTTGGTTCCATCTAAAGGACATTCGGATGTGTCACATATTTGCCATAAATTCTGAATGTTAGCACTCTAGTTGCTCATTAGATCACTGTAGTAAAGCTACTGCTCACCAGGGAAATCTGCTGCTGGTATTCTAAGTGCATGTTTCACTCTGCATGTTAGAATTTTTTAATGAAATAGAAGAGGATTTGAGAAGTCAAAATGTACCCTCATTTTTCTTTCTTCAGCACTTAGCATAATTTATTTGGCAAAATGAAGCCTCTCATTTTGGTCCTTTGCAAATTAAATGTTTTAAGTGTTACCACTTTATTCCAATCAAGATGGCTTCAGGTGTTCCATACTTTTGCCATAAGGAATACTGTTAGCGCTATAGTTGTTCTTTAGAACACTTGGGACATTCTATCATTGGGCTATACTTGGTCTATATCTGGTTGATATTTGTGCTACATTTTGGCTCTTTTGTCTCTGGCGGCCATCTTGGGAGACTTACGCAAATGAGAAGAATAGAAATTAGAAAATAACATTCAGATGTAGGGTTTATCAAATATTTAAAGTACCAAAGTATGTATGAAAGCTCTATATATTTTTTTTGAGGCAAGATGGCGGCCGCACTGACGGCTGAGTGAGCTGCCTTCCCCGCTCTCCACCATGGACCCAACCCGACAATGAGGAACCTTACCTGAGAGCCTGCCCTTCCATGCGCATAACAGCAGCAGTTTCCAAAGTTCTATACTTTACGTGGGAGGAAAGAACTAAACGTATAAACGAATGTGCTGGCGCTCATGGATTCTGCTGAGCCGACCTCTGCTCCCGTTCTACTTGGCGTCCTGCTTTAATCTCAATCCGGCGCCCGTCCTGTCAGCATCTTCTCAGCCTGCGGGGGGCTGCTTTGGAAATATGCCACCGAAGGGCTCTATTAACAGGGTCCGTGGCGCGACAGTGTCAGCTGCAGGGGCCTCCTCAAAGACTACCGCGGCAGCCCCTATCACCGATAAACAGGACATTCAGGATGATGAGAATTTTCAGCTCACAAATATGACTCAGACCGGTAAAACCAGCACGGCCGGCCGCAGTAATAACAAACAGATGCTTCCTGCTCCCTTTAAAGCCCAGCAATCCTACGGTGACAAAGGGCTCCTCTGCCGTTAAAACGCCGCCTTCTCCTATGAACATGCCGGCTGCCTTCTCGAGCAAGGGGGGCCCCCCCACCACTTCTCCTTCGCTGATAGCTGTGCCTGAAGCAGTACCAGCTACCCCCAGAGGAGGTAACGAATTTGATCGCAACCTTGGACATCAACCCTGTTGCATGCTGGTCAATGAAGTCCTGTCAGAGGAGAAATCGTATTTAAGCACCAGAAACAGTGAAGCTGTTTTACTACCTATTGGGGGGGATCAATTGGCAGCTTTAGAGCCTAACAAAGAGGACGACACACCAGATAAATTCTTTTCATTGTCAGATGCCTCTAACTCTTCAGAAGAAGATACCCAAGACAGGGACTGGGCTGCTGATGGTAGTGATACCAGTAGCTTTCACTGGGATGGAGATGGAGATCAATCTCAATCAAGGTCCGAGACAGTTAGGAAAATCAACCCACTCCCCGGCTGTTCTACTACTAAAGAGCCAAACATGGGAGCCATGTCTTGGAACTATTCATTTTCATACAGATTGGTCAATAAAGGGAGCGCTGCTTACAACTCTGCACCCGGTATGAATGGTACTGCCTGTCTCTCTCCTGAGGAAATTACACTCTCCACTATCTATCAGGTGATGATGGCACATAGAGAGGAGTCCTGGGTGTAAAGCTCCAGGATGCAAGGGGCCTGCAGGAAGCTGCAAAACTCTGTCCGCAGGATTGCGAAAACATGCTCAGATTTCTCTACTATAATAACGGAGGCAGAAAACCGGATTTCCCAACTTGAAGATGATTTTGCCACACAGCATCCGAAGGTTAAAAATATGGAGCCAATCAGGGATGATACAATGCTCAAGCTGACTGATTTGAAAAATCGCGCAAGGCGCAACAACTTGCGAATTCTGGGCATCCCGGAGGGCCAAGAGAGGACTAATGTCCGCCAGTACATAATCAAGCTATTTGTGGAGGCCTTTCCGGATATCCCACAATGGGATTGGAAGACGCAAATTTAGAGTGCTCATTGCTTTCCTTTCCATCAACGGAGCAATGGGGCGCAATCCGATAACCGTCCACGTGCCATGCTGATCTCTTTAAACAATTTTTTTGCCCGTGAATCTCTATATGATCTTGCAAGACCTGACCGCAAAAGGACTGGTAAGGGCCACAGTTTGTTTGTGCGCCCGGCTTTTTGCCAGAAGACTGTCGAACTACGCTGGCATTTGAGACAACTGATCCCTGAGTTCCAGGCAAAGGGGGCTCAGGTATTTCTTCTGAACCCGGCTAAATTGAACGTGATCTGTAAGGGTCAGACGAAGTTTTTCCATACAGAGGGGCAGGCCAAGGAATACTTATCAATTTTGAAGGCAGGGTAGGGGATCATTACTGATACTGGTCTGGGTGGTGGTCTTTTTCTAATTGTATTTGCATGTGGACAAAATTTTTTTGGGTGTCTCTCTCTGTTGGACCATGATTGGATTTTTGGACTCGTTGCTCCCCCTTCCCCTCTTTTTTTTTCTTTTGCTTATGACTTATTTTTTTACTTGGTTCAGCTCCTCATTGCTCCTGTTAATCTGTCCTTGAAAAAAAATCTATGGGTTTAGTGGTGGTCTGAGTCGGGATCCCGCAGCTCAACATCACCAGGGACAGTAGTCCCTATGCCTCTGATAATGGAAAGGGGTAGGGGGTGGGCTAGTTGGGGGGGCAAGCAGTGGGGGGAGGTAGGGAAGGTCGGGCATGGTGGTGGGGGGCACAGCTTAATTATTCACAAGGCAGTTATGGCAATTTACATAAACAATTCTTTAAGGCATTTTGCTAAATTCTTATTCCAGGAGCTATCTTAGTCGGTGCTATTGACAGATGGTGCTGGAAGTGTTTTTTGGTTGTCAGTATGATATTCAAGAATGGGGGTAGACATGATCTGATTCGTATTTGCTTTCTAAACTGCTGCAGCCTAAATGATAGAAGGAAAAGGGGGGTGCTTGCGAAGCTGATTAGACACTGGGATATTGACGTTTTATGCTTACAGGAGAGGCCTGGCCCTTGGAATAACCGTGCCTGATTAAAGGAACTTGTACTGGACCTGATTGCCTGGTCACAGCAAACTACCATTATTAGAGGGGTAGCTATAATGGCCAGGCGGGGAGTTAGTACTGTTAAGCAGGTTAAGGTGGAAAACTTTGGCAGATGGGTTTTGGCTGACATAACTATCAGGAGATCGGCATATACTGTTTGCTCACTGTACGTCTCTGATTTAGACGATTCCTCTGTTTTACACTTTTTAAATGTTGAATTTGCCCTTTGGCCCTCCCCAAAAATTGTATGTGGACATTTGAATTAACACTTGAATTCAAATTTTGATTTATATTCTAATATTCCATACCCTGGGAGGAAAGGCAAGACATTTAAGGGCGTACAGGCGCTCTGCCTTGAACATGCCTTGGTAGATGTCTGGCAGAAGCTGATCCTGGTTACACTTTCTATTCAGCCCCCCATAGCAAATTTGTCTGTTTAGATTATTTTTTGATTTCCGACTTGATTTTCGAAGGGGTCATATTTGAGCTGATTTCCAGAGTCATCTCGGATCATAACCCATTGATTTTACAACTTCCAGTCAAAGGGACAAGGTCTCCTGGGTCAGCTTGGTCATTCGAGCAGAAATTGCTGCTCGACCAGGATTATTGCAGCCATATGTCAGTATGGATAAAAGATTTTTTTTTGCGGAATAATGATTCGGCTCCGGTGGCAGTTGTATGGGATGCCTTTAAGGCATCAGCAAGGGGCGAGACTCTTAGCTTTTCGGTACATCGTCAAAAGAAAATCAAAGAGAGGGTTAAAGATTGGAATAATCAGCTACGAGAGGCAGATAAATCACTAATTAAGTTTATCTTCGATCAGGCAAAAAAGGAGGAATGTCTTAAACAGGTAGCTATTTGTAGGAATAATATCTATCAGTATTTTGCTGAAGAGCTTTCAGCCAACTTTGTTCAGTACAGAACAGAGATTTATGAGTACGGTGAAAACCCCGGAAGACTATTGGCCAAGCGACTACAGCACAAGGGGGTCCTGACTAGGATTAGTCGGATCAAGGACAGTGCTGGTCGGACACAAGATCAACCGGACAAGGTCCTTGAAGTGTTTCAGCAATATTATAAATCTCGTTATTCTCCCGACGAGGCTGAGGAGCCGGACTCAGGGGGAGAGTACGTATCTGAGTATCCAGCGCTGACGGTGACACCGGAACAGGCATTGGCTCTCTCCTCCCAGATTTCTAGGGAGGAGCTCGAACTAGCTTTAACATCATTGGCTGCTGGTAAGGCAGCAGGCTCTGACCTGCTACTCTTAGAATTCTATCGCACATTCAGGCATATTCTACTAGGGGGGCTAGAAACTTTATTCACACTGGCCCAGAAGGGACAGACTCCTGATTCCTGGCGCAAGACCACAATTGTTATCTTTAGGAAGAAGGACAAACCAAAACTCAGTCCTTCATCTTATCATCCGATTTCATTAATTTGTGCGGACAGTAAAATTTATGCTAAGATCGTTGCACTTAGATTAGGCAAGGTGATAGCCTCCCTAGTTTTGAATTGCCAACATGGCTTTATACCTGGCCGTGACACCACAGATCACATTAGGCAAGCAATCGCCTTATTCGATTGGGTACAGTCATCCAAACAACCCCTAGCCATGATCCTGTTGGACGCCGAAAAGGAGTTTGACAGGGTCTCCTGTTATTTTTTATGGCAACTACTCAAAGCTAAGGGTTTTTCACAGGATTTCATCTGGTCCATACAAACTTCATATGTTCTTCCAGTAGCCTCAGTCCGTATCTCCGGTCCAGATTCATGTCTTCTACCCATCAGCAGGGGCACCCGCCAGGGTTGCCCCTGCTCCCCGCTTTTATTTTCGATCTATATTGATCCCTTTCTGAACAAACAAGACAATAGCTTAAGGATTAAGGCAGCATTGGTCAATGGCATAGCCTATAAAGCACTGGCATACGCCAACGACGTTGCCATTTTTATGACAGAAATAGGCCCAGCTCTTTCAGCAATCTACGATCTAGCTGAACGATTCGGGGATGTTTCTGGTTACCGACTTAATGCTGATAAAACTCAAATAATTCACTTGGATTTCTCAAAACCTGTGGGTGTTCCAATAACTTCGGTTGCTACCTATCTTGGAGTCAAGATCACGGCAAAGCTGGAGGAGATACCAGAAATCAATGTGTCACCGATTGTCAAAGAGGTTAACCACTCACTGGAGAGGCTGGACCACCTTCATCTCACTTCAACGTAATCAAAATGACTATATTCCCGAACTTTTTATACTTATTTAGTTCAATTCCCAACACACTGTATTTTAGGCACCGAAAGGGTCTGTTCAAGGTTTTTGTGGGGCTACCACAAAGCACAGAGGGCGATGAAGGGGATGATACTCCCTAGACCAGTGGTTCCCAAACTTTTGACTCCTGAGGACCCCCACTGAATCACTACTGGAAGCCGGGACCCCCAAGCAATTTGTACAATTTCAATTAAAAAAAATGAAAACAGTAATTCGCAAAAAATACACAAACAAGTACACACCAAACAAATACTTGCATTACTAAAGCTTTTATTATTTTAGATTGAAAAATATGCAAAAATCAAAACATTTTAATGGGAAGGATGGTGCTGCATCTCGGCTACTAACTTTTCAATGTTTGGTTTTATTTCAGAAAGTTGAATCCTTAGGTCAGATTCAACATTTTGCAAGCAATTTCTTCACTTATTTTTAAGGTACATAAGATTTGAGAAAGCCTTCTCACATAAATATGTGGTGGGGAAAGGAAGTAAAACCTTAAGTGCCTTGTACGATAATTCAGGGTAATCTGTTCGTACAGGCAGCCAAAAAGTTCTCAGACTCAGAGACTTTTCCTTGAATTGAAGTTTAAGTGCACTATCTGTAGAGATTTCAATCAAACCGTTTTCTTCAGATGGGGTCAGCCTCATTAAATTGTCAATATCCACATTAAAATGATCTTTAATCCAGTTTTTGCTTTCATCTGGAAGTGGAAAGTACTGGCAAAAACTACACCGCATATCTTGGATATGCTGGATAAAAAGTTCTAAGACTTTGTTCGATAATTCGTCATCAGCAGATTCCAAGAATGTCTTCAGGTTCTGAAAAGAATCAAAATGTATTTGTGATAAGCGACAAGTCCATAAGTCTAACTTTTTTTTATCATTGCCTCAATCTTGTCTTCAACATTAAACATTGTGATACCTACTCCTTGCATACTCAAATTGAGTGCATTTAAATGGGTGAAGATGTCTGCCATATATGCCAGCATAGCTAGCCAAGTATAGTCATGTAAACGATCATGAAGTGGAAATGGAGATTCCAGTTCAGTGAAGAAAACTCTGATTTCATCTCTTAATTCAAAAAGCCGAGACAAAACTCTACCACGAGACAGCCATCGGACATCTGTATGCAGCAAAAGCTGATGATGATCACTATCCCTGGACTGACAACGCTCTTCAAAAAGCCTTGAATTTAGTGACCTAGCTTTAATAAAATTTACAATTTTTACTGAATCATTCAAGACCTTTTTTAATTCCTCTGGTATCTTCTTAGTGGCTAATGATTGTCGATGAATGCAACAATGATGCCATACAACTGAAGGGTTAATTTCCCTTATTCATGCTACAAGTCCAGTTAGTCTCCCAGACATGGCACGTACCCCATCTGTGCTGATTCCTATGCATTTGGACCACTGAATTCCATTTGATGTCAGAAAATCATTGAAACTGTTGAAGACCTCTTCAGCAGTGGTATGTATCAAATAGCGGCAGAACAGTAAATCTTCAATAATGTTCCCCTCAAAATCGTATCTAACGTAACACAGGAGATAAGATTTATTTGCTATGTCTGTACTTTCATCTACTTGCAGGCTATAATGCAGACTTTTACAAATTCTTTCGATCAACTGTTCCTTTATGTTGTCTGAAATGTTGTCAATTCGCTTTTTTACAGTGTTGTTAGATAACGGCACCAAATGTAAATCTTTTGCTGCTTTTTCTCCAACCATTGCTGTCACCATGGCTTTAGAAGCAGGTACTATTAGTTCTTCAGCAATTGTATGAGGTTTTCCAGCTTTTGCTATGAGCATGGACACTTCATATGAAGCTTTCAGAGCCTTTTCATTAACAGATCCTGTTGCAGTTTTCTTAATTATGTTTCTACTTTTTAGGAGCTCCTGCTCTTTATTCTTGAAGAATTCTATGGATTTAGTTGCATGTTCTTTATGCTTAGTTTCCAAGTGTCTTCGTAATTTAGACGGTTTCATGGCCTCATTTGACAACATTTCATAACATAGCACGCATTGTGGTTGCAGTTCATGTTCTGAACCTGCAAAACAAACAAGATGATGGACGGAATGTTGCACAATGGCAAAACATTCACCCCCAGTCACAGATCTGGGTTTAATCCATCGTTATTTTACTCACCAAGCCACCCCAGTTCAAACATGGCCATATGCAAATCAGTCTTGACCCTGTGCCTCATGGGAACAGTCCAGCCCGAACTTCCAAGCCATGTCTTTCCTGGACCGGATTCAAGCATCCTAGGACCGGTTTCTGGCTATCAGCCGTCTTCAGCCAGGATCGCTTGACTCCAGTGGCGCAGTGAGCATGGGACCCACGTCTGGGCATACCCTTCCCACATAGGGTGAACAGCAAAACAAACAAGATGATGGACGGAATGTTGCACAATGGCAAAACATTCACCCCCAGTCACAGATCTGGGTTTAATCCATCGTTATTTTGCTCACCAAGCCACCCCAGTTCAAACATGGCCATATGCAACCTGAACATGTGAAACCCATTAGTAAATATTCACCATCGTATCTGCGACACTTCCTTTTCTTTTCACTTAAATCACTTTGTTTTGACCAGGATGGCCCATCATTGATTTCTTCAGTGGCTTTCCGTTTAAGGTTAAGCCAGCGATCCATTTTTCTTATGTTTGGGATACAAATGACAAGTCTATTTCACAACAGGTTATGGAATCAATTTCTGTGAACCCAAAAATAAATGGAGAAGCACGAGGCTAACGGAGGCGAGAGAGCGCTTACTGACAAATGAAAGACCGTGGTACAAATATGGGAAATTTCAAATTACACATTTGCGACCCGGGTCTTGGATGCGTAGTATGAGAAATGGCGATTCTTTCATTGTCGCAGCTTCTTTTTGTCCCTTGTGCTCATGTGCTTAAAGACGATTATAACAAACACAAACTCTCTCCGCACCATTTTTCCACAAACTGTATTGGAAAACACAAAGTTCACAATTTGTCAATGAGACCTTACTTAGAAACAAAATGTAGGTCCTTCTAATTGCAATGTTTGACTATTTTTTTAAATCCTGACCGTAGAAATCTTTCTGTCTACGAACGACATTATTGCACAATATTGCACATATTCATATGTAGCAACAACCTACTAACATGACCCATGCTCAGTTCCCATCACGGGCGTAACACAAGCCCCTGAAGCCCTTGTGGGCAAGGGAGTCCCAAACCGTCCGAAGATCCATGCTTCCCTTGCTCAAGGCCAGGAACAGCAGCCAAGTATCACGCATCAGAAGTGTACCATTGCAGTGGCTCGGGGACTCGCAAGTGAGTGCTGCAACCAGCCAAGTGTGTACAGTGTGTATTAATTTGGTAATGCGAAGATCTGACCATCGCCACATTGGTTTTGCACTCTCTTCAGTGCTCTTTGGGCAAGATAATCCGCAACTTCATTCATATAAACTGACTGCCAAAGTATTTGTTTTTAAAAAATGGGTGGCAGTGATTTCAAATTGGGCTCCCGAATGCGAGTGTGAATGCCAGCCACCTTCCCTGAGAGCTGGAAGCACGCCGAACTCAGCGCTCTACTAAAGAAACCAACGGCGGACCCCACCGAACTCAAGAACTACCGCCCCATCTCGCTCCTCCCGTTTCCAGCCAAAGTCATCGAGAAGACCGTCAACAAGCAACTGGCAGCCTTCCTCGAGACGACTGGATCCCTCGACCCATCTCAGTCAGGGTTCCGGGCCAACCACAGCACCGAGACCGCCCTCATCGCTGCCACTGACGACATCCGAACCCTGCTGGACAACGGAGAAACAGCGGCCCTCATCCTCCTGGACCTCTCCGCGGCATTCAACACTGTCTGCCACCGCACCCTTGTGCAGCGCCTCAGCAACGTCAGAATCAAGGAGAAGGCACTGGAATGGATCATCTCCTTCCTCGCCGGAAGGACACAGAGAGTCCGCCTCCCCCGTTCAGATCAGAAGCCACGGAAGTCATCTGCGGCGTCCCTCAGGGCTCCTCGCTCAGCCCCACCCTCTTCAATGTCTACATGAGCCCCCTTGCGGCCATCGCACGCCAACACAACCTGAACATCATCTCCTATGCCGATGACACCCAGCTGATCCTCTCCCTGACCAACGACCCCGCCACCGCCAGAGCCAACCTACACGAAGGGATGAAAGACGTGGCCGAGTGGATGACGGCCAGCCGCCTGAAACTGAACACAGACAAGACGGAAGTCCTCATCCTGGGCTCCTCACCCTCCGCCTGGGACGACTCCTGGTGGCCCCCCGCCCTGGGCAACGCACCCAAACCGACAGACCACGCACGCAACCTGGGCTCATCCTGGACTCCTCCCTCTCCATGACCAGACAAGTCAACACCGTCTCCTCGTCCTGTTTCAACATCCTGCGCATGCTACGTAAGATCTTCCGGTGGATCCCCACCGAGACCAGGAAGACGGTCACCCAGGCCCTCGTCACCAGCCGTCTGGACTACGGCAACGCCCTCTACGCCGGAACCACCGCCAAGCTCCAGAAGAGACTCCAGCGTATCCAGAACGCCTCGGCGAGACTCATCCTCGACGTCCCCAGACGAAGCCACATCTCCAGACACCTGAGAGACCTGCACTGGCTCCCGATCAACAAAAGAATCACCTTCCGGCTCCTCACCCACGCACACAAAGCCCTACACAACCAAGGCCCGACTTACCTCAACAGCCGCCTCAACTTCTACGCTCCCAAACGCCATCTCCGCTCGACCAGTCACGCCCTCGCCGCCGTCCCCCGCATCCGAAGAGTGACAACAGGAGGAAGGTCCTTCTCCCACCTGGCCGCCAAGACCTGGAACTCCCTCCCGACCGACCTACGCTTGACCCAAGACCACCTCTCCTTCAGGAAGAAGCTCAAGACCTGGCTGTTCGAGCAGTAGCGGACCCCCCCCCCCTAGCACCTTGAGACCCTCCGGGTGAGTAGTGCACGGTATAAATGCCTATGATTGATTGATTGAGTAGTTCTGAAGCGCCTTTGCGTCTTTTAAATTATTGTTATGCTGCGTGTGTCAGACTGGCCTGTAGGGAAACCCGCAGATAGAGAGACAGAACTGTGCTCATAGTTGTTGAATGTCACTCCTAATTACAGCGAAATTATGAAAATGTCACACATTAGCAATATGAAACCTTGGCATCTATGGCCAGTTCATATCTGGGCATCACACGGGAGACTCTTCTGCTCCTATCACATTCCGCAGTACAAGGGCATTGTTTTGCATTACGACTCAGCTGTGCTGTTTACTATTTTCTGAACAGCACCAACGTTTTGCAGATTGTTGATATGGGGTGCTCTGCTGTTATGACTTGGATTCATCTGGCCAGTTTGGGTTCGGTGAGTAAGAGGTATTACTCCCGCCGCCATCATGGGTCGCATGCACGCTCCCAGGTAAGCGGGGCATGAGGTTTGTGAATGTACCTTGAAGGGGCCACGGAACAGCGGCTGGAGAACCGCCTACTGAGAGCGGTATCGGACAGTGAGCAGCGTGGACAGGGGTTTTGGCTTGCGGGTGGTGAGGTGTGGGACTGAGGCAGCTGGCAGAGCAGAAAATAAAAAAGTAATATAGCCACTTTATTACCATTTTATATTTCACTTTTGCTGTGGCCGCACCAGGGAGGGGGCGACGCTCCTTTGCTCAGATGGAGTAGCCACCTTTGCTTCCTGCACAACACAATCCTTAGAAGCATTTGAGAAATAACTAGGAGAAATAGAGATATCCCTCCTTGTTGCAGCATTTTGGCCCATCCCCAGGTTTAAAAACCTTTGTAAATCTGGAAATACTCCAAAATCTCTTGGTGGATGCACAGAAAATGCCATGTATGGAAATGTAACATAACGCAAAGCAAGCAGCTGTCTTGCATCACATATCTTTACAAAGCCATGCATGTCCACGCAAATCAGGCCTTGTGTGGCTTTGCAAATTTTAATGAAACCTTTGCATTGCCCTTGCGTGACCCAAGGACCACTCAGATACTTCATAAATTTGGGCCTTATTGTGCAGGCTAAACATTAAGGGGCAGATTTACAATAAGTGTCTGCTGGCTTTAGAGCGCTTGCTATAATGAGCTCTCAATGTAGACTTGATGCTTCTCACCGCGTTCGTGTATTTTCTTCATGATAAACCCACGTGTAAATGTGCAATAATGATCATTAACTCATTAACACCGGGGACACTTGGGAGATGTCACGCTTTCCCATGTGTGGTGTGAGCATCTTGTTCCACAGGCTTGCTCTCAGTCCTATTACTGACTGTTGCACTTTTTAAAGGGAGAGAGAAGGTATGTGAAGCGCTCTGATACCTACGGGTAAAGCTAGCGCTATATAACACTTTTAAAATAAAAATAAAATAAGGGCACAGGGAAGTCCCCACCACAACGTTTATAAAAGTGCTATTCTTAACCTCTGACTCTCAGCTGGATCAAACTGAGCAAGGCCTGAATGTGAAGAAAGTGGTTGTCTGTGGAAACTGCTACAGTGCATCAATCCTGAAGCCATGAAATCGTAGGCCTTCGTTATATTAATGTATAGTCAAGTGTGCAGCAGATGAAAAGACAAGAAGGGGAAGGGTCACCAGTAAATAAGATTGTACCTGGAAATATACAGTCACTAATGGGTATGGTTTAAGAAGCTTTTGCAGTCAGCGAAAGGAAAAGATTAAAATCAGTGAATAATTTTAACTTCAGGGCAGTTGTGACAAGCGCACTTATTTACAAATATAATTACTCATCTGGTATGCTGTAGTCCTGAGTGGATGCATCACAGATTTTGGACTGTTTTTAAATATACACACTCAAACCTGCACACACAAATTAAATAATTACATGCAGTTCCAGCCTTCAATGCTCTTCAATCTCGCCACGCAGCTGCTTTCAGGGCAAATGAGGACAGATAGCAAAATGCCCTGGGCCTGGTCACAAACAGAACAGGAAACGCACGCACTGCTGTGCGAGCTCGACGTCAGGTGATGGGCAGAAGTAAAGAACACAATTTAAGGGCAATCACCCTTCAGCTTGCACCTATAGCTGAAGGGTGATTGGCCTGATTTCACTGCAGTCTTGCCGCCCAGGCCCCAGGCGCCAGCAACATTAACACCTCTCAGGTACTGTGCGCCTCGGGCCAGATTGTATTGCAGTCTTGCCGCCCAGGCGGCAAGTACATTCACACCTCATGAGCGTTTCGTTTTTATTCCGACGTTAGGCACTCAAGTCCTGCGGACCCCCTGGGAATGTGTCACGGACCCCTGGGGGTCTGCGGACCACAGTTTGGGAAATGCTGCCCTAGACTAAAGGGTGGCTGGGGCATGCCCTCTCTGCTCCTCAACCACTGGGCTGCACTACTACAGCATATGGGTCCATTAATATCCGCCGGGAAGACTTCGGTGCCAGAACACTCAAGACCCTCAATCTTCGAGTTACTTCTTGGAGAGACTGCTTGTAATCCCTTGGTTAGTAACATCGAACCAAGCTACTACAAGGAAGTTAGATTTAAGGTTATACACTCGGCCTTCTCGGTTTGGAAAAAAATCCGCAGGCGATTTGGAATTTCACATGTCAATGCATATACTCCTTTTACTTCAAGCGGCCTTTTGCCCACTATTTTTCAGAATGCAAATACTCTTGCTTGGGGCACTTCGGGGATTAAGGTCTTAGGGGACCTCCTTGTGGGGGGTCAACTTGCTTCATTTTCCGACCTTCAAATCAAGGTTGGTCTTCCCACAAGCCATTTTTTTTAAATATTTACAACTCAGTAGTTATTTGATGCAGCACGTGACAACCAGAGCAGATATGTTCAAAAACATTCCACTAGTGGGGCTCGTGGAGAGAAGATCTAGGATCGGGGCCTTATAGCAAACTCTTATTTCTGAGATGCCCAATGATTTAACGGATCAGAATGATAAATGGGACAGAAAATTCACCCAAGAAGGGACAGATTTGGGTGTTTCCCTGGAGCTGGCTGATCAGATGTTAATTACTGGTAGTTTGCGGTCCCAATTTTTTATGTCTGCTTTTGATTTGTATTATACGCCATCTAACATTGCTAAATGGCCTAATCACCGAGGGAGTTCATGCAGTAGGTGTGGTGTCCATGCTGCAGACACAATGCATATGTTCTTTTCTTGCTCTAAACTAGTAAAGTGTATAGAAGACAATGAGCGATTTCTGGCTCAAATCACTGACAAAGCCTTAATTCTGACACCAGCTTTGGTGATCTTAGCTTATGATCAATTTCAAAAAGACTCCTCTCGTAGTAAACATGAGCAAGGCTTCCTGTTCATTGCAATGTCTATTTTTAGAGCACATATTACTTTAAATTGGATTCGTCCGGATTCTCCTACTTTTTGTAACTGGAGGGTTTGCTTGCTGGCAACGTACAACATGGAGTCTGCTGTATAATAATAATGATAATAATAATATAGAGCCAAAGGGCGGAAAATACAAGAATTTGGCCGGAGAATTTGGGCTCCTGTCTCGGCCTGGATAGGTTAAGATGAATGTCGTGCCCTATTTTTTAAATTTTACTGCTCTCTTTCTGGATAGCTCCTTGTGTGCCTTTTTTGATTCTGTATTCTTCTTTCTGCATTGTGTTTTATTCTACATCAATCATATGTTTAATTTCTTGAATATGTATTGCCATAATTTCTCGGTTTAAAGACTTAATAAAGTTTAAAAAAACAAAAAAAAATTAAAGCTATATTTTTTATTCTGCAATTTTGTAAAAATATGCTCCCTGAAAAAAATATCAGATCAAGTACGTTCTAATGTTTCGTAAGTTGTATTACAGATGGCGCTGAAAAATCTATTTCCCTTCTGTAACAATAGGACAATCTATTACAATATAACAATTGATACTATTGTTACAGTAAAAAGAAAAGCAAAATAAAGTTATCTATTTAACAGAACATCCATAACAAAATAATTTCGAGCGTTAATTATTTTCTGACCTTCTTTTCTCCGGGAGATCAAAAAGTTTGATCTTCATGGCGACGGGTCATAAACTCCTCTGAGATCATGACTGTGAAAATTATAATATATATATTCACAGTATATGATCAAAAGGGGGGGACAGACTAAGAACCAGAAGCTGGTGACATGCTTATATATCTTTACACTTTGTGACGACGGGTCATGAACTCCACTGAGATCAGCATAACTGTTAATATTATAATATACATATTAACAGTATATGATCCCTAGGGGAAAACACACTAACAAGAGGAAGGTGGTGACATTGATTGTAAATGTTTAGGGTTTGCGACGACGGGTCATCAACACCTCTGAAGCGAAGTACAGTGTCAATATTATATTATAGAAAGTAAAAATATATAAGCTAGGAGGAGCCAGAAAAGGAGCAATGTTTGTTGTAATCTATCTGTTTCTGAAAACAAGGTGCTGACGTTACAGAGAAAAAGGGAAAAACATGTAATAACACTTTTTTCTAGATATAAATGTTTCAATATTGACAAATAGCCACAAATTATAACTATCTACTATGCCATAATGAAACAACTTAAGACTCCGGAATATGTTTGTTGACGCAAAACAAGAATCCGATGCTAGAAAAGGGAACATGCATCACAGATTAGCGACGCAGAAATAACTAGCGAAAACTAAACTAATCGCACAATAGGTGTGGTTTATATAGTTTGTGGTTGTTTAGTAGTCTATGGAAGGAAGATTCGGCTCCGCCTATGTAGATGTCATGTTTTACAGTTTACACGTGCTCACGTTTTAACTGTTTTACTTGTGCACGTTTTGGGAAAAGTTACAAACTGTGAAGGTTTCGATTTCCATAGTAACAGGTATAAGGTCCTTATTATCTACATACTTTGGAGAGTTTAAAAAGTGTTACCCGGTAAACTGTGTCCTTTGCATTCTCATGATTAAAAACATCTAAATAGAAGACATAAAAAAATATATATCGTTTACAATAGATGAAAAAAAAGAGCGTATTAATATTTGTTATCACTATGCTTTTTAATTAAAAAAATGCCAGCATTTGTAAAGTGTAAAGCTACCCCCGGAAAGGTGTGCCGGCCCTTGGGGAGTTGGGAAGATTAAGCAAGGTGTTACCTACAGTGAGATAGTGGTGGGCTAAGATACTGATGGACTTTGGAATCAAACTGTGAACGCTGTTCTTGAAAGTCAGGTATTATAGTTGCTGTGTCATATTTTTACCACACTTATATGTTAATTACTGCTAATTTAGTTGAAAATATTCTTACATTATAAGTAGGGTTCCTTGATTGATCTTTTTACTGATTTTTACAGATAGATGCAGACAGAAAAGTATTTATTTTCCTCTCTGTATTTATTTTAAAGTGTGGATAAATACGCAAATTGGGGTATTTTTTGAGCGATTGTAAATGCTGTCAATGGCCAATAGGTCTGTCGATCTAAAAGTAAAAGGATAAAAACAATAAAATACTTTTAATAAAGAACCTTAAAGAGCAATATATATCCTCGTATAAGAAAAATTGCACATTTTAATATGAAGGTTGTATCTTGTATATAGTTTATCATCTTAGAGTGTTTACATGAGTGAAAACGGTCAGTCTTTCAGCCATGAGTGCATATTTATCAGTAAAATATATGTGGAAATATACTAATTTCAGATCATTTTTTTTACAAAACCCGAAATATATGTCGGTAAATACTCATACAATTATTTAAAAAAATATATGGATAAATACAGATGGAAATGTCCATGAAATAAATAGCATAAAACCAGGAGGTATAATTATGTTATAAAACACTACTGTTAAGTTTGCTTTTACTATTAAAAGTATACACATGTTTTTAAATTTTACATAACAAACATTATTGGTTATAGGGATATTGTAGTTAGATATTGACAGTTGAAAAAACTTAGAAATTCACTGAAAAAAACATAGGTTTCAGGGGTGTTATAGTTAGCTGGACATTTCACTTGTACAAAACCATTGAAATTCCTCCGTTATAGTTAGTTGTACTAACTATAACTTGCGCACCCGCAATCCACTGCTGATGATGACATCACTGGTGACATCATCCAGAGATTGTGATTTGGTTCGATATTTAAATAAGTATTATATATATATATAGCAATCTGTATTGAAGACTGGATGGATGTATAGGTGTCTGGATGGAGGATTTAGCAGCACTGTGAGTGACGGTCTAAGTGACTAATTTAAAGTGTCTCACTAAATATATGGGTGACTGACTAGGTGTGTGAGTATCTCTGTAGGTGAGTGGTGGTATGTGAGTGTCTGTAAGGGTATATGAGTGCATATATCAGTGGCTGTATTGATGTGTGACAGCGTGTATGAGTGACTATGGTTAAGTGAATGGATGTGTGTAGAACTATGAATCAGTGATTGGGTATGTACTAACTAGTATTGGTGTGTATATCGTTTCATGTATGATAGTCTGTATTTTAGAGTGGGTGTATGAAAGCTTATATTAGTGTGTGAGGAGGTGCATCATATATTAAGTGGATGATGTAATCAGTGATGTCATCAGTGATGTCATGAGTGATATCACTGACCATGTCATGAGTGATGTAATATGTGACATCATCAGGAGTGCATTGTGGGGGCGCGAGTTATAGTTAGCTCAGCTAACTATAAGGGCCTAATTTTTCTGGTTTTGTATGAGTGAAATGAGAGCCTAACTATAACATCCCTGAAACCTGTGTTTTTTCAGTGAATTTCGAAGGTTTTTTACATGCTAATTACTAACTATAAAGTCCCTGAAATCTCTGTTTTTTTTCAGTGAATTTCTGAGGTTTTTTAAATGCTAATTCCTAACTATCACGTCCTTGAAACCTATGGTTTTTTCAGTGAATTTCAAAGGAAATTGCTAACTGTTAGTACTGAGGGTCTCTAGTTGGCAGAGGTAGGTACCACTGTCAAAATAGTGACCCTTGCTTCTAGTCAGGGCAAGGAGGAGACACTCTTCAGATAACCCCTGCTCACCACCTTGGTAGCTTGGCACGAGCAGTCAGGCTTATTGAAGGCAATGTGCAGAGTATTTGTACCAACACTCACAGCAACACAGTGAAAACACCACAAACTGACTCCACAACAGTTTAGAAAAATAAAGGTATTTAATCTAAACTACACAAGACCAAAACGACAAAAATCCAACATACACAGTTCAAGAATATGGTTTCAAATGAGTTCTTAAGGTTAGTTTAAAATAAACCACAGTTGCGTCACGTTTTAGCCAACAGTACCTTTAGATGCAACAAAAGTTCCAAGTGAAAGCTGTAGCGTTAAAAAGCAAGCGATGCGTCACTCCTGAGACCCTGGGGAGGCGATGCGACAACCCCGTTGGACGCAGTGGGCGTGTTGCAGTGAGTCTGGGCTGTATGGGGAGGGATGCGATACCTTGCATGGATTCAGGTGCACAGGTTTCGGTGGAAGTGGCTCGCAAAAGGTACGATGCGACGATCTTCGGGGCGGCTACGATCTCCGGTGCGGCGACGATGCGCGGCTCAGCGTCGATCTTCTCTCGCGGCCCCTCGATTAACCCTGGGCGAAGAACTACGCTCCGTTCGCGGAGCTTGCGGAGTTTCGGCAACTCCTCGTTCCGTGGAGAACGCGTAGCTGTCGATTACTCCGCGATCCGGTGCGTAGCGTAGTTCTCGCGCGCTGAATAACATTATCGCGTGCGCAGCAATGGCTTACCTTGGTTTTGCGTTCGCTTTTTCCCGGTCGCGTTTGCCACCATGTTTGTAAACCCTCCCGCACAATCCCGTACGACTGTGCGAACGCGATAACGTCATTTGGATGCGCGATAGCGTCATAAGGACGCGCGAGCATGCTTGTTGGTAAGATCGAGTTGCCGAACGAGAAGATGAGTTCCCGAACATGTCTTGCACAACCCGAACACGTTACTTGTGACCCGGAACAGGAAATAAGGGAACGCAAGCGGGCGGGACAAACCTCTTGGGTAACTTAGCGCGCTAGCCATCCCGAGCATGAGGGCAGCGCCCCGAACACGCGCACCGCGCTCCCGAAGACAAAAAACGGCGCGCGAACGGGCCTAGCAAGCAACTACGCATGTCCGCGGAGCTACGCGTAGGTCGCGGAGTGCAAGAGCATCTTCGCGTAGCTCCGCGGAGTGCGGCTCTGCGAACTACGCCCAGGAGCGATGGCTCTGCGGTGACTCTCGCAGCGACGTGATGCGGTCCGCAAGCAGGCGGTGCGATGATCTCACCCATGGACGACAGGCTCTGTAACGATACTCACAGCGATGGTAATCTTCCTGCACCGGTCTGGTGCGTCCCGCAAGCGAAGCATGCGACGACTCTGGCAGCGGCAACAGGCGCTGCAGCGATCTCGGCCTTCGCGGCGGGAATTTCCTCGCACTGACAGGGATGCGCTCCGCAAGCGAGCGATGCGTGTTCTGTACCAGGGCAGTGTTCCACCGTAAAGTTCATTCCCTGTAGGGAGATGGTGCACCTCAACAGTCTTGGGTTCTCACCCCTCATCTGCATTAACCATCTGAGCGACCGCTGAGCCTACTTCCAGGCGAGGTCGCCCCCACTCACCGCTGCTCCCGCCGACTCCTGCCTCGCTTTTTGCCGCTTTGCCTCGCTGCTGCCTAGGACGCCCCAGCCGCCGCTGGGCTGCCACTTTCCCGGCGGCCACCCCCCCTCCTGCCCATTCGCCGCCCCGCTCCCGCCACCCAGCTGCTACTCCCTCCCGGCTCCTTACTTATGCGCCCACATGCACGTGCAGCGTTGACGCGCAGCGGGCGTGCCGATTGTGCGCCAAAGGCGCCAAAGGCAAGCCCGTCTGCGCCTGTCCGCGCCTGGACCGCGCACAGTGCCAGGACCCCTGGCCCCTGCGGGTGCAAGACGACCCGACAGACCTACGACGCCGCCGCCCTCAACGCACTCAATGCCGGCCGGAACCCCGCCTGCTGCCGAGCCAGCCCGAGACGCATCCACGGACCCTTCACCTGCAAGGCCTGCAAGTTCACCTGCCTCCGAACCTGCACCGCACCCGCCAAGCCAAGCACCAGCAGCAACCACCTCAAGTGCATCCTACTCAACACCCGCTCCGTCCACAGACACGCCGTGGAACTCTGGAACCTCCTCGACGCAACATCACCAGACGTCGCCTTCCTCACGGAAACCTGGATGAATGTCTCCTCAGCCCCCGCCATCGCAATTGCGGAGGGCAACAAGATCATCAGGAGGGACCGCGTCAACCAGACCGGAGGAGGCATCGCCATCGTCCACAGGAACACCATCCGCATCACGACCGACTCCAACGACACCTTCGCCGCCGCCGAGCACCTCCACTTTCAGATCCACACCGACCCAAAGACGACCCTCAGAGGCACCCTCGTCTACAGACCCCCAGGACCACGCACACAATTCAGCGAAGACATCACGGACTTCATCAGCCCGCACACCCTCCCCTCCGCCGACTACATCCTCCTAGGGGACCTCAACTTCGACCTGGAGAACAAAAAGGACCGCAACACCGCCGCCCTGCTGGACAACCTCGCCAACCTCGGACTCAAGCAACTGGTTAACACCCCCACCCACTACGCCGGCCACACGCTTGATCCCGTCTTCTCATCCAGCAAGCACATCACCTTCAGCCACTCCACCGGACTCCACTGGACCGACCACAGCTGCGTCCACTTCAGCTTCAGAAGAGCCACGACCCACCACCACCCGCAACAGGTTCCCCACAGAAGCTGGAGCAAGATCACCGCCAAGCAGCTCACCACCTCCCTCAGCCAGAACCCACCCGCCAGCACAACGGACCCCAACGAAGCAGCCCGCAACTTCACACAGTGGCTGACCGCCTGCGCCGACGACCTCGCACCACTGAAGAACCCTCCCAGCAGACCCAGAAGCAAGAAGGCATCCTGGTTCACCGACGAACTCAAGGACTCCAAGAAGACCTGCCGCACCCTCGAGAAAGCCTGGCTCCTCGACCAGACCACTGACAACATGACCGCCCTCAAACGCGCCACCCGCAAGCACCACCAGCTTATCCGCACCACCAAGAAGAAATCACTGAAGGAACGACTGGACAACCACGCCCACGACAGCAAGGAACTCTTCAGCATCATCAAGGAGTTCTCCAACCCCAGCACCGGCAACAACGACATCACTCCGTCACAAGATCTCTGCGACTCCCTCGCCTCGTTCTTCCACCGCAAGATCGCCGACATCCACAACAGCTTCAGCGCACCATCCATGCACCCAACCGTCAAACCAACGCCCCCCACCACCACCCTCCGCACCTGGACCACGGTGACCACCGAAGACACAGCCCGCACGATGAACACCATCCACTCAGGATCTCCAACCGACCCCTGTCCCCACCACGTCTTCAACAAGGCCGACTCCACCATCGCACCCCAACTCCGGAACATCATCAACACCTCATTCAACACCGCCACCTTCCCGGAAAGCTAGAAGCATGCCGAGCTCAGCGCCCTACTGAAGAAACCAACACCGGACCCCACCGACCTCAAAAACTTCCGCCCCATCTCGCTCCTCCCTTTTCCTGCTAAAGTCATCGAGAAGACAGCTTGCCGCCTTCCTCGAGACGAACGGATCCCTCGACCCCTCGCAGTCCGGTTTCAGAGCCAACCACAGCACCGAGACTGCCCTCATCGCAGCCACCAGCGACATCCGAGCCCTGCTCGACAACGGGGAAACAGCGGCACTCATCCTCCTGGACCTCTCTGCAGCGTTCGACACTGTCTGCCACCGCACCCTAGTTCAACGCCTCAGCAACATCGGCATCCAAGAGAAGGCACTGGAGTGGATCATCTCGTTCCTCGCCGGAAGAACACAGAGAGTCTGCCTCCCCCCGTTTCGATCCGAGGCCACCGAAGTCATCTGCGGCGTACCGCAAGGATCATCACTCAGCCCCACCCTCTTCATTGTCTACATGAGACCTCTTGCAGCCATCGCACGCCAACACAACCTCAACATCATCTCCTACGCCGACGACACCCAGCTGATCCTCTCCCTCACCAGAGACCCCGACACCGCCAGAAGCAGCCTACACGAAGGGATGAAAGACGTCGCCGAGTGGATGAAGAACAGCCGCCTGAAACTGAACTCAGACAAGACGGAAGTCCTCATCCTGGGACCATCGCCCTCCGCCTGGGACGACTCCTGGTGGCCCCCCGCCCTGGGCACCACTCCCAAGCCAACAGACCGCGCACAAAACCTGGGCTTCATCCTGGACTCCTCACTCTCGATGACCAGACAAGTCAACGCCGTCTCCTCATCATGCTTTCACACCCAACGCATGCTTCGCAAGATCTTCCGTTGGATCCCGACCGAAACCAGGAAGACGGTCACCCAGGCACTCGTCACCAGCCGACTGGACTACGCAAACACCCTCTACGCCGGAACCACAGCCAAGCTACAGAAGACTCCAACGCATCCAGAACGCCTCCGCCCGACTCATCCTGGACATCCCCCGATGCAGCCACATCTCCGGCCACCTGAGAGACCTGCACTGGCTCCCCGTCAACAAGAGGATCACGTTCCGGCTCCTCACCCACGCACACAAGTCTCTCCACGACCTGGGCCCCAAGTACCTCAACGACCGCCTGACCTTCTCCACGCCCACCCGCCAGCTGCGGTCTACTAGCCTCGCCCTCGCCGCCGTACCACGCATCCGAAGAGCCACCGCCGGAGGCAGATCCTTCTCCTACCTGGCGGCCCAGACACGGAACTCCCTCCCCATCCACCTTCGGCTGACCCAGGACCATCTCGCCTTCAGGAGACAACTCAAGACCTGGCTATTCGAGCAGTAGCGGACCCTTTCCCCCAAGCGCCTTGAGACCCTTCCGGGTGAGTAGTGCGCTATACAAGTGTTATGATTGATTGATTGATTGATCTGAGGGGCCTGTGGTCTGTCTGAACCCGGAAGTGAGTTCCAAACAAGTAAGGCCTCAGCTTCTTCAGAGCCCAGACCACAGCAAAAGCTTCCCTTTCAATTGCACTCCACCTCTGTTCCCTGGGTAGTAGCCTCCTACTAATGAAAGCTACAGGTTGGTCCCAGCCCTCGTCGTTGATCTGTGAGAGTACTGTACCCCACACCATGCTCTGAAGAGTCTGTGTGCACTACAAACTCACTGGAGAAATCCGGTGCCTTGAGCACCAGTGCTGTGCCCATGGCAGTTTACAGGGCATCAAAAGCAGTTTGACAGGCTTCGGTCCAATTCACTCTCTTGGGCTGCTTCCTTGAAGTCAGCTCTGTCAAGGGGGCAACGATGGTGCCATACCCCTTGACAAATCGTCTGTAATACCCGGTGAGACCTAAAAAGGCTCTCGCCTCTGTCTGGGTCTTCGGGGGCTCCCAAGCCAGAATGGTATCAATCTTCGCCTGTAGGGGCACCACCCGGCCGCTCCCCACCTGGTATCCCAAATATACCACAGATCCATGCCCTATCTGGCACTTGCTTGCCTTGATAGTGAGGCCTGCCCTTTGCAGAGCCTTCAACACTTCACAGAAGTGTTGCAAGTGTTCCTCCCATGTGGAGCTGAACAAATCCATGTCATCCAGGTATGCGGTGCTGAATTCCTCCAGCCCGGTCAGTACCTGATTGACCAGTCTCTGGAACATGGCAGGGGCGTTCTTCAACACAAAGTGCATGACTCAGAACTGGAAGTGCCCCTCTGGTGTTGAGAACGCAGACCTCTCTTTGGCCCCCTCAGTTAAGACAATCTGCTAGTACCCAGAAGTTAAATCAAACGTACTGAGGTACGGGGCAGCTACCAACCGATCAACTCTGGGGATGGGATGTGCGTCAGTCGTGGTGACTGCATTGAGTCCACGGTAGTCCACACAAAACCGGAGTTCTGGAGTGGCACCGGGCACAGCAGCTTTTGGCACTAAGACCACTGGGCTAGCCCAGGGGCTGCTGGAGGCTCAATTACCCCTAGCGCCAACATCTTGGATACCTCTTCCTTGATGCTGGCCCTGACCTTGTCAGCTAAGCTGTAAAATTTCTGTTTCACAGGTAAACAATCTCCAGTGTCCACATCATGGACGCACCAATTGGTAACACCTGGGGTCAGGGAGAACAGGGAGGCAAACTGACCCAACACTTGGCGACAGTCCCTCTGCTGCTCTGGGGTCAGGGTGGGCGAGAGGACCACACCATCCACTGACCCGTCTTGCTCCTTGGCTGCCAGGAGGTCAGGAAGAGGGTCACTTTCCTCTTCCATCCCAGCATCTGTAGCCAGGAGCATTGTCACTTTAGACCTCTCAAAGTGGGGTTTGAGGCGGTTCACATGCAAGACTCTCAGGGGCTGCCTGGGAGTCTTCAAGTTAACCAGGTAGGTTACTTCGCTCTTGCGCTCCACCACCTCATATGGCCCAGTCCACTTGTCTTGGAGCGCACAAGGCTCCACTGGCGCCATCACCCACACTTTCTGCCCAGGTTGAAATTCGACCAGAGTGGTATTCTCGTCGTACCATCTTTTCATTTCTGCCTGGCTAGCTTCTAGGTTCTCCTGAGCGAGCTTCCTGAAGCATTGTGTCTGGTTGCGGAAGGCCAGCACATAGCTGAACACACCCAGGGGGGTTTTCCCATGGGATTTCTCCCACCTCTCCTTCACCAGTGTGAGAGGTCCTCTAACAGGGTGGCCATACAGGAGTTCAAAGGGACTGAACCCTAAGGACTTCTGAGGCACCTCCCTGTAGGCAACAACAGGCATGGTTGAAAGGCGTCCCACTTCCGTCTCTTGGGCTCCGCTAGGCCCATAATCATACCTTTCAGGATGCGGTTGAACCTTTCAACCGACCCATATGCTTGAAGGTGGTAAGGAGTGGTGAACTTACCCTACACTCCTCCCACAGAGACTTTATGTAGAGATGAAGTTGGTACCCGGTCGGAGACCACCTCTCTGGGGAACCCCACACGGGAAAAGATCCCCATCAATGCACGGCCCACCACGGGGGCTGTAATTGTCTCGAGAGGGACAGCTTCAGGGTACCGGGCGGCATGGTCCACCAAGACCAGGATGAACCTGTTGCCTAAGGCTGTCTTGGGGTCCAGGGGCCCCACGATGACGATGCTCACCCGCTCGAAAGGGGCGCTCACCACATTAATGGGTTGGAGGGGTGCCTTGCACTTCCCTCTGGCCTGACATGTTTGCATGATCTACAAAAGGTACTGACGTGCTTCTTCATCTGGGCCCAGAAGAAGTGGGTGACAAGCCTTTGGAAGGTCTTGTCTTGCCCCAGATGTCCTGCGAGAGGCACGTCATGAGCCAGACCCATTAGGAAGTTCCTGAAGCGCTCGCGTACCACCACCCCTCGGGCTGCACCGGGCTCAGCGAACTGAGGCTCACTATACAATAACTCATCCTCCCAGGAAATGAGATGATCCTTGGACTCTCCACCTGCTGCCTGGTCTGCAGCCTGTTGCCGCACACCAATGAGGGAAGGGCACTCTTTCTGCGCCTTGCAGAATTCCTCCCTGGAGGGCCACATTCTTGCTGCCAATGGGTCAGCTCAGGTAGGTCCCCCAGTTCGGCCACCTGTTCCCTGGTAGGCTCCAGGGTATACCCCTCAGGTTCTGCTCCTTTCTGGGCCGTGGGAACATCTGGGGTGAGATTCCTGCACCCCCTGCCTCCTCCTTTCCTGGCAGGTTCCTGGGCCACTGTTTCAGGCTCCAGTTCTGCTGAATCACCCTTACTGGCTGCCATAGCCTGCGTGGTCATGCAGATTCACGCAGGCAAACTCAACATCTCCAGATGAGTCTGGTGTTCCACATCCTTCCATGGAGAACTCTCCAGGTCATTACCTAGCACACAGTCTACAGGCAAGGCTTCACTTACAACAACTTCCAAGAGACCAGATACCCCTGTCCACTCCAAGGGAACACGCGCCACTTTGCAGAGGCGCACTGAGCTGTCAGCTGCAACTACTGGGCAGAGTACATTGGGAATGACCTGCTCTTCAGACACCCACTGACACCTCACGGATGCCACGCTGGCTCCTGTGTCTCTCAGAGCCTCTACCTCCCTCCCATTGATGGTCAACTTCTGCCCATATTTCTTAGTGTTAAGGGGCAGAGAGGTATCCTGGACCATCTCTTGGTCTCCTAGAGAGACAAGGGTCATGACTGCTAATCCCTCCTCCCCACTGGAAATCAAATCCCCTCCCAAAACTACACTTGCTAACCCTGGAGCAGGAGCACCAGTGGGTGTGGGAGATTTCTCAGGGCACCTATTGATAACATGTCCCACCTCATTGCTGTGATAGCAGGTAGGGGGACCTCTGTTATCCCTTCTGACCCTGGGGGGGCCATGGCTGCTTGGGTTTGGTGGGTTGGGACTCATTTGCCTGGGAACTATTTTGGGGCCCTTGAGAGAACTCCTTTGGGTTACCCTTGTTCCCCCACTCTTCTGCTGGGGACCCTGCCCACCTTTGGCTGTGGTACCCACAATTGCTCTGTAGACCCTGGTACTGGTCCAGCGGTCCGCATTCTTAGCATGCTGAATGGGGTCTGTCAGCTTGCTGTCTGAAAGATGCTGGTGCAGCTCTGGAACACAAAGACAACTCAAGTGCTCCCAACTAAATACAACAACCCCTTATATTCAGTTACTTTGCTGCCCTTCATCCAACCTTCCAGTGCAAGCGAGTACAAATTCACACACTCCATCCAAGTCTCAGACTCTCTCTTCATAGAGTTCCTAAACTGCAGTCTGTACTGCTCTGGAGTAAGTCCATACCTGAGGCCTCCTTCATATTGGGGTAGGTCATGGTACCTACCAACTCTAAGGGCTCTAGAGCACTCCTCCCAGAAGCCTCAAAATGTTTCCACAGGCCCGCACCCCAATGCTGTTCAAGCGCACCAGTCACTCTCAATGCAATTTCATAAGAAGTAAACCAGGCATAAATATGCTCACTACTATTGTAATTCTGTACCAAATCCTTGGGAATATATACTTCATCCCCTGGCACTGGCTGTGCGCTACCACCATTTGAACTGGAATCCACCTGCTTGGCCTTGATATCCAGTTCTCTCATGCTCAACTCAAGAGCCAAAAGCAGTTTCTTTTCCTGCCAGGGCACGGGCATTTTTGCACTCCTCCATCACCCTCTCTACTTCCAATTGCTTCATTTTCATTCTCATGACATCCAAGTCATAGTCTCTTACTCTCTGATTCTTTTCTAACTCTTCTGGGGTAGGACCCCGGCTGGAGTGGTTGCTACCAGCCCTTGAGTTTGGTTTGCCCACTGGCATCTCGTGGGGTTGAAACCCCTCCCTTCCACTTGCATCATGTCCTTCTTGGGCCTCCCACCAGGCCTTCAAGATTCTCTGCAGCTCATCCTTGCGGAAGTGGCTCTTTATGAGGCACTCAAACTTGTTGCAGAATTGACTAAGCTGCTCCACTTTGTCGGACTACAAATCCTCAATGACAAACTCCAATTCTGCCTCCACACTGGGTGCCTTTCCATTCACAGTCATGATGCTTTGAAGAGTTACTCAGAAATAGAACCAACCAAAAAAAACTCAACCATAGTATGCCGTGGCGTAGTGGTCTGCAATCAGTAGTGATGTAGACCAGTCACTGTGGGTCTAGTACAAATACAAGTTCAAATCCTACCGCTGCCCCCAATGTTATAACTGGGGGACTCTAGTTGGCAGAGGTAGGTACCACTGTCCAAATAGGGACCCTTGCTTCTAGTCAGGGCAAGAAGATAACCCCTGCTCACCCCCTTGGTAGCTTGGCATGAGCAGTCAGGCTTATTGAAGGCAATGTGCAAAGTATTTGTACCAACACTCACAGTAACACAGTGAAAACACCACAAACTGACTCCACAACAGTTTAGAAAAATAAAGGTATTTAATCTAAACTACACAAGACCAAAGTGACAAAAGTCCAACATACACATTTCAAGAATATGATTTCAAATGAGTTCCTAAGGTTGCGTTAAAATATTCCACAGTTGCGTCATGTTTTAGCCAACAGTACCTTTAGATGCGATAAAAGTTCCAAGTGAAAGCTGTAGCGTTGAAAAGCAAGCGATGCGTCACTCCTGAGACCCTGGGGAGGCGATGCAACAATGCCACTGGGCGCAGTGGGCGTGTTGCGGTGCCTCCGGTCTGTATGGGGAGGGATGTGATACCTTGGGTGGATTCTGGTGCACAGGTTTCAGTAAAAGCGGCTCGCAAAAGTTACGATGCGACGATCTTTGGGACAGCGACGATGCATGGCTCAGCATCGATCTTCTCCTCTTGCAGCCCCTCACAAGCAGGCGGTGTGATGACAGGCTCTGCGAGGATACTCGCAGCGATGGTAATCTTCCCGCACTGGTCTGGTGCGTCCAGCAAGCGAAGGATGCAACGACTCTGGCAGCGGCAACGGGCGCTGCGACAATCTCGGCCTTCGCGGCAGTGGGGATTTCCTCGCACTGACAGGGATGCGCTCCGCAAGCGAGCGTTGCATTAAAACTTGCAGAAGTTCTTCAAATCTTGGTTTCCAGGGGGGTGCTAGGTGGCGCTGATCCAACATGGCCACACCGTTGTGAGGCTCCCGCCGCTGAGGGCGATTACACAAACATAAACCCCATCCTTTCCAAGCACAACGATCCTAGAACACCACCATTGGATAGCGGACAGTGTTCTGTGGCTTCGATCCAACTTTGGGGCTGATAATCCGCTGCGGGCCAGTCTGGTAAGCCGGGGAACCTGGCAGCGGTACGAAGACCTGAACAGCCTGGAGCGCTCGAACGGATGAACACATCACGCGAGGCCGCGGCGGTCTAGGCTGCATCATGGAGCTTGCGGCGGGCCGGAGGTGGCACGTCCTCAGAAGGTGGACCCCCCCACCCTGACACGATATCTTCCTTGCGGGGCCTAAAGTGGCATGACCCCCCACGACGGAAACAGCGGAGGTCCTGATGCAGACCGCGGAGACCGGTAAACATTAGAGACATTGGGAGCCTGGTCGGGGCGGTGCCGTGAAGCTGGGAACACTGAGGGCATAAGCGAGGGCCGGATTCGGCGACGTGTGGGCCCTGCGGCTTCGCGCAAACCCACAGGAGATATACCCAACCATTGGCAGCAGAGTACTTCATATCGCCTACCCTGGAGCGCCATTTTCTACATATACAAGACGCTGTCCCCTCTAGCCCTTATGGGGAACACATGCTGGGGTGAAGGTCGGTGGTGTCTGGAGACCCAAGGAGGGAGCGTAGCTCTGACATAACGGGACATGAGAGGCGGATGGTAGAATTGGCTGTAAGGCGGCAAGATTTAAAACAGACGACTACCCAGACTGACGCTGGCCCGCCATTTTGAACACTCGGAGGCTGGTGCTCCCCACGCTCCCACACAAGACATTAGAAGTCACACAGCAAGAGAACTTTGTGACCCCCATCTGCCTTGGGATGCTAGCACGTACTGAACCAGAATTCACTGCTTAAATTATTGCGAAGGCCCCCTCCCCCACCCCCCGCTGGGTTTGGCGAGAAGCGGACCACCGGCGACTCACGAAATGTGGGGCAGCATATGTGTTGGATAGACCTCCAGGAGGGCATTGCTGATAGCCACTTCAACTGCACTTGTGACAACGTTATGTACCTGGTAAGTAATAAGACGACATGGGGAAGACGGAACCCAGGCAAGCGAGACTCACATTCAACTCTCGCAAGGGGGCGAGCTCTGCCTCAAAAGAACACGATGGTGATGACCCACTGGAGACGAGAGATGAGGGATGGAAGGTGATTTTAGTAGGGATGCAAAAAAGTCTCACCTCCATTGACGCTAAAATGGACGCAATGAACACTAGGCTGGAATCGGTAGTTACGAAACTCGACCAGCATGAAGAGTGATTAACGGAGGCGGAACAGAGAGTGTCAGGGCTGGAAGATGGAGCAGTAGCTAACAAGCAGCATGTTCTGCAAATGGACAAACTCCTAAAAGTTATCGCGGACAAGAATGAGGAGTTGGAGGCCCGTTCTCGGCGGAACAATGTACTCATGTTAGGCCTTGTGGAATCTACCCATACAGGGCGCCTGGAGGACTTTTTGGACCGCCTGCTCGTAGACTTATTTGGCAAGGCTGCCTTGTCAGCACACCTAGTCATCGAGAGGGCCCACAGATCTCTATCAGTGCGCCCCCCCCCCCAGTACCCCGCTGAGGCCCGTGATAATGCGTTTCTTCAATTATCGAGACAGGGACGCAGTTTTACGCCTGGCATGCGAAAAAGGTACAGTCCACTATGAGAACACTACTCTAGCCTTCTACCCAGACTTCACACAAGCAGCGCAGGACGCCAGCCGTAAATTCACAGCAGTGAAGAAGAAGTTGCAAGCGCAAGAAATTACATATGCTATGCTGTATCCTGCGAGACTGCGGATCCAACCTCAGGGGAAACAACATCTATTCAACTCTCCTCAGCAAGTGGAGGAATTTCTTAAACATGACCGTCGATCAACGTCACAAGAGGACTCTGTCCACCGGCGCTCCAGATCCCACTCGCCGCTCTCGGAACCCGCGTCCAACTGCTGGCTCAACTACAGTTAATGGCTGTGCAGAGACCATGGACATTCTGGACGCTATGCCGACTGGTGATGTATAGCTGCACAATTTATTGATTGCTTGACTTATTGCATCGCCCGAACACTCACCTCCGTCCCGTCATAATGATCCCTAAGTGATCTGGGGTTGTGGATGGGTGAAATAGAGAGGTTGAGTGGGTGCGGTGAAGGCCTCTAGCGGCCCCTGGATGAGGGCGTTCCCCCTAATTTGGGTTTTGATTCTTATTTTCTGTTGTATTGCCTGACTTTTTTGAGGGAGGTTTATCCCTAGGCACCCCCCGTGGGGAGTAGTAGTTCTAAAGTAATCTGACTGTGTTTTTGGGGTGGTAGGGCATATGCCTGGCGAGTTGGGTAGGCCGGTGTGGGAGGGAGTGGGAGATTGGGAGATGGGACTTGACAGGTCACCCTTGTGACAAAAGTCTTCAGATAGGAGGGGTTTGGGGGGAGGGTGGGGGGCTCCTATCTGGCGAGTTGGGGAGGCCGGAAAGGATGAGAAAGTTTATTTCTTAAATAGATGAATGATTGCCTGTTCTCGCACAGAATTCACAAATTTGCAAGTGAGGATGAACCATCTCTATGGCAGGAATGACGGATGACACCTGTGATAAACTTACTGTTACACTGGTATCATGGAATATTCGCGGGCTTAATAACTCGAGAAAAAAGAGACAAGTGCTAAACTACCTAGATCGCCATCATATCTCAGTCGCCATGTTACAGGAAACGCATTTAAGCCCCGACAACACGCCCCAGTTCGCATCCCGTTGGTCGGCTCACCACTCCTTTGCCTCCTATTCTACTTATGCCCGGGGAGTCACGATTTTAATTAAAACAGGCCTATCCTTTGTAATGGGGGGAACAAAGTCAGACACTGGAGGCAGGTACTGCCTCCTGTGGGGAAGTCTCAATTCATATGATGTGACCTTCGCTACCTACTACGGTCCCAATTATGATGAAACCCACACACTCCTCCAACTCTGGAGTAGGATTCAGGAATTGGGAACCACATATGTTGTTTGGGGGGAGATTTCAATACTGTGATGCACCCTCACCAGGATAAATCTAATACATCCCCAGCCCACTACGCCAATACCTGTCAGGTACTACGGGACAGCTCTGAAAGTGTAAGACCTGCACTCCTTCTTTGATCCTCAGTGTTAAATGTGTAATCTAGTTTAAGTCTTTAAGGGAGTGCCCTGCTGGGGGTTGTCACCGCAACCCTGTCTGTTAAACTGCTCTGTCAAGGCCTGGACTCATCCAGGTCTACAGGGTACTCTACCAAAGTCCTTAGGGTTTCTGTACTCCTATTCTCTTGTATACAGTAATTAATTAAAAAAATCAGTGGTATGGTAATCAAGTAAACAAAAACTCAATCAAGATTCTTTGTATTCATATATTCTGGATAAAGTTATCAGCTCAATCCAAATCTGAATCATGTCCCAAAAAAATTCATTGTGACAAAATGACAATAACTGTGATTTACAAAAACCAATTGTAATAAATCCCAATGCATTTCGGGTTCAACTGAACCCTTCCTCAGGGGTTTGAAATTTTACAAAAAATAATCTTCATATCTTGAAGTTCCAAGGCGTGGCTCTGAAATATAAAACATGATAGAACTAGGTATAGTGATATTAAACATGTTCCTTCGAATCTTACATGCTTCTTATTTAGAATTAGCACATCCACCTCATGCCAGGAGTTAATGAGTGAAAGGATAGTTATATGATAGAGACACAATCCAAATAGGTACTGTTATATGGTTTCACTAAATGTTAGGTGCTTAACCCCAAAAAATGCTATTCACCGAAAACCACTAGTGAATGAAAGTATGGTGCGAGGACAAAAGCCGCCCCGTGAACACGCGACTTAATCTCAACCGATGTCAAACGAGTGTACTCACTCGGCATGTAACCCGAGCAATCGTAAAGGAAAAAGAGTTTCTCCCGCTGGGGGACCCGTCCCCGTTCTCAGTCTAAAATAAATGGCAAAAGTTAAAACAATGTGCAATCTCAACCTAAAACGTGGGGCTCCCATGTCAAACCAATGACTCTAAAGCTTGCCTTTTGTTTGGAGAATGTATGGAGACCCAGAAGAACGTAACAATTAAGAACTGCGATTTCTCTTGTGCGTCTTTATTGCCGAAGTGAACAGCCTTCTTGAAGTGGCTCTGGAAGATTTAAAAGTATATGCAAACGCTTATTGCCACCTAAAAGGCAAAACGCTAAAAGAAATATGTTTGCTCGAAGCTAGGGTGGACTGGGGGCTTACCCGGAACACTCCGTACTGGGCGTCAGCCGTCTATATTCGTCTGAAAGTCGTCAACCGTGCTGAGGACCTAAGAACAAATAGCTGTTTTCGGTTTCACGGGTAGTTACCAAAGTGTTACAAGCTATTAATCGCTCTCGTGGTGTGATGTACGTACCTCCCGTATGTGTTACGGCACTCCCAGAGTTCAAATCTCACAGGCATCCGGTGTAACCTTCCGGTATCGCCTCACGTTCATATTTAAAGGGGCAACAATTTTGAAAAAACTTTATTGGCAATTCTACTTGTAACAAGTGAAGTGAAGCGTAGTAACTTTATTCGTATCCCTGTAGTGGGAGCTAATGAAAAATAGAAAAAACTATCTGTGAACAGACCACTTGTGAAAAATAACAACGTACTCTGTTTCTCAAAGAAAACCTATGAGGGCCGCTAGTGAAGTGAGATGCCCAAAAGTGCCCGATGTGCGTGTTGGAAACTGTCCTATTAAATGGAAGGAAGGAGATGAAAAACAAAAGAAGTTTGAGTCAAACGTGCCAATCCTTTACAATGAATTGTAGACAATTCTGTATAAGGATAAAATACGTACTGTTACTGCGGATATATGCTCCAACTAGAGTCAAATGTGAGTAAACCTGTACAATTGGACTCCTAGTAGGTATATCAAAAATCCTTAATCATCATCTGAAAAAATCATGACCATTATGCTCTTTTAGTAGTTGACATCACCAGAAAAATATCATCACAATCTCTAACACAAGTTCATGGATATGCATAGTGACATTGCTTATCGATTACAGAAAATACAATAGTTCATATTGGTCATTAAGTCCCCCCGGGTTCATTGTTCCTAGAAATTTTATCCGGAATGTTTCCCTTCTAGACAATAAATTGTGAACGTCCTTGCCCAATGTGGATTCTACTTTTTCTAGTACTGTGAAACGAATCTGAGGGATGTTGTGTGACTGTTGTGACCAGTGTGTTGCTAAGCTAGATGACGTGTAGCGATTACGTATCGTTCTTTTGTGTTCTATGGTTCTTGTTTTAATTTTTCTGGAAGTTCTTCCAACATATACTAAGCCACACGGGCACCGTATAGCGTAGATTACTCCCATAGTGTTACAGTCTGCATTGTGTCTTAGTTTTATGCTTTTCCTGTTTTGGAGAGCGAAAACGTGTTTCCCACTATCACGTTACCACATTGTCCACAGTTATGACCTTTAGTCATACCTCTGTATCTGCTGTGACTCAATGAACGTTTGTTTTTCAACAACTCTCTTCGGTTTTTTAGACGGGTATGCGCAAAAATAGGGGTGTCCCTGAATACATTTTCAAAATCCGGTTCATTAGCAATCACGTCCCATCTTTGTCTTATGATTTGTTTTATCATGTTCGCTTGGGTTGATTGTTTTAGGATGACTACCATACGTTCTTTTGATGATTTCTTTGATTTGTTCAGCAGTGTTGTTCTATCCAGAAGTGCTACCTTGTTTTGTGCATTATCTAATACTTGGTCTGGGTATCCTCGTTGTTTGTAGCGATCAATTTGTTCTTGCATCAAATCTGTACTGTGTTGTGGATCCGAGGAGATTCTTTTTATACGTATCAACTGTGACGTTGGTAAATGATCTTTAAGCATTCGGGGGTGAGCACTGGTGTAGTGCAAAGCATTGTTCACGTCAGTAGGTTTCCGAAAAACAGTTGTCGAAATTCCTTGGGGGGTTTTGTAAATTTCTATGTCTAGAAACTGAATGTGCTCTGTCTGTATGTTATGAGTGAATTTGATTCTTGGATTTTTGAGATTGATTTCTAGTATAGCATCTTCCAATTCAGATCTGATCCCTCTCCAAATGATCAAAATGTCATCGATAAATCTTAAAAACAGAAGCGTGTGTAAACTCCACCTTGGATTTTTTAAGATGTATTCTTCTTCAAAATGGGCCATGATGGTATTCGCGTATGATGGCGCTCCAGGGAAACCCATTGATGTACCCGTTCTTTGTAGAAAATGTTGAGTTTTCCAGGAGAAATAACTGTGATATAAGGAGAATTGTAACAGTTCAATAGTAGTACTGATAGGTTCTGGTCCAGGTCTGAGTAAGACAGTCTCCACTCCATGGCTTCCATGCCCTCCATGTGGGCAATAGATGTATATAAACCTACTACATCAATAGTGCATAGTGAGGTATCTTCCTTGACAATGTGACTTACTTTCGAAAGTTTGAGAAGACAATCTGTAGTGTCCTTAATGTACGTGATCCAAGATTGTACAAGGGGTTGCATGTGATGATCTATGAAACGTCCTACTGGTTCATGAATTGGTCCACATCCTGCCACGATGGGTCGAAACGGTGGATTGGTAAAGGTGTTTATGGATTTTAGGTAACATATATATGTGAGGAGTATGAAGTGTGGTGGGTGATAAGTATTTCCTGGTGTTGGTTTTTATCAATCCTTTTTCTTCAGCTCTAGTTATGATTTCCTCCAAAATTTTACTGAATTCTTCGGTGGGGTCGTAATCCAAACTGATATATGTATCAGTGTCTTGCACGTGTTCATCCACTTTCTGATCATAGAAGGTGGTGTCCATCATGACGAGTGCACCACACTTGTCTGCCGGTTGAAAAGTGACCTCTGTATCTTGTCTTAAGTAATTTAAAATGTTCATTTCCTTTTTTAAAGATTTGTATGTTTGTGTTTGTGATAATTCACCTTTTCAAGGTCCTTCTTGACAAGTATTTCAAAATTATCCAGTGTTTTGTGTGAAATGGGAGACATGAACTTGCTCTTGGGTCTGAAAACTTCGGGGGTGCTGTTTCCAGGAGTGGTCTCAATTGTAGCGAAGAACCATTTCAAACATAATTTTCTAAAAAATTTGAATAAAGCTATTTCTGTTTCCAATCCATTTGAGACATATGTTGGAACAAATGATGTGCCCTTGTTAAGTACATTTGTCTCTTCGCGTGATAGTGTCCTCTTCGAGATGTTCACTACTAAGTTACCCGTTTCACTATCCTTTGTGGCCTTCCGCTTTCGCTTGTTTTTTTCATGATTTTGTCCCCGCCTTGTTCGTCTCTTTTTTGTTTCACGGATTTGTTGGGTGGAAGGTTCGATGGTGGGCCTTCGCCTAAAAAACACGATTTATCAATTGTTGTTGATCCTTGGTCAGAAATGCTACCAATTGCTTGCGAGCCATTTGATGGTGCCGGTGGTCTTTGTAAAGTTGCGTCTTCGTCAGGTACTACGCTCTCTTCAGAAGATGTTTGTTTGGTGTTTTTGGTGAAAAACCTTTTCTGAGCATATGCTTCCGCCCATGTGTACACTTCGTCCAACTTATAATCTATCGTATCTCTACGAAATTTCCTGATTTTGCGATCGTGTACTTCTTTTGCATGATTGTCCAATTTGTCATTCAAGTCCTCCAAGATCTTACCCAAATCTTCTGCTGGTATGTTTTGTGAGAGCTCCTCTTTTAGTTTAAAGATGTCCTCCTTTAAATCATTTAGAATTAAGGATAACTCCTCAATGATAAGCAATATCAAATCTAAAGAACACTTATTCAATATCGCATACCACTTACTCATAAATGTTTTGTTGAATTTAAAGAGTATTGGTTTTAATGCTATGCACAACCCCTGTGGTATACGTTTAACTTTGTGATATTCGATGAGGGTTGTAGCATGAAGGCGTTGGTTAACTTCTCTTCGCATTGTATACTCTAGTTGCCTCAACACTAGTGTGGTGGTGCCCGACGATGTGCTAAAAGTACGAACTTCCGTAATCAAAGAGTAGATGGATGCAACCTCCTCATTGCTGTATGCTTTGATTTCTGCTTGATTTAATGTTAAGTTTACTATGTCTTTAAATGATGCCATCGTGTGGTGAGTCTTCTGTGTGGGTGCTGGTCTGAGATGGGGCTTAAGACGAACAGCTCTGAAAGTTAACCAACGCCTTCATGCTACAACCCTCATCGAATATCAGAAAGTTAAACATATACCACGAAGGTTGCGCATAGCATTAAAACCAATGCTCTTTATATTCAACAAAACATTTATGAGTAAGTGGTATGCGATACTGAATAAGTGTTCTTTAGATTTGATATTGCTTATCATTGAGGAGTTATCCTTCATTCTTAAATGATTTAAAGGAGGACATCTATAAACTAAAAGAGGAGCTCTCACAAAACATACCAGCAGAAGATTGGGGTAAGATCTTGGAGGACTTGAATGACAAATTAGCCAATCCTGCAAAAGAAGTACACAATCGCAAAATCAGGACATTTCGTAGAGATACGATAGATTATAAGTTGGACGAAGTGTACACATGGGCGGAAGCATATGCCCAGAAAAGATTTTTAACGAAAAACACCAAACAAACATCTTCTGAAGAGAGCGTAGTACCTGACGAAGACTTAAGTTTACAAAAACCACTGGCACCATCAAATGGCTCGCAAGCAATTGGTAGCACCTCTGACCAAGGGTCAACAACAATTGATAAATCGTCTTTTTTAGAGGAAGGCCCACCATCGAACCTTCCACCCGACAAATCCATGGAACAAAAAAGAGACGAATAAGGCGGGGAAAAAATCATGAAAACACCAAGCGAAAGCGGAAGACCACAAAGGATAGTGAAATGGCTAACTTAGTAGTGAACATCTCGAAGAGGACACTATCACGCGAAGAGACACATGTACTTAACAAGGGCACATCATTTGTTCCAACATATGTCTCAAATGGATTGGAAACAGAAATAGCTTTATTCACATTTTTGAGAAAATTACGTTTGAAATGGTTCTTCGCTACAATTGAGACCACTGGTGGAAACAGCACCCCCGAAGTTTTCAGACCCAAGAGCAAGTTCATGTCTCCCATTTCACACAAAACACTGGATAATTTTGAAATACTTGTCAAGAAGGACCTTGAAAAGGTGAATTATCACAAACCCAAACATACAAATCTTTCAAAAAGGAAATGAGAATTTTAAATGACTTAAGACAAGATACAGAGGTCACTTTTCAACCGGCAGACAAGGGTGGTGCACTCGTCATGATGGACACCACCTTCTGTGATCAGAAAGTGGATGAACACGTTCAAGACACTGATACATACATCAGATTGGATTATGACTACACCGAAGAATTCAGTAAAATTTTGGAGGAAATAATAACTAGAGCTGAAGAAAAAGGATTGATCAACACCAACACCAGGAAATACCTATCACCCACCACACCTCAGACTACTCATATATATTTGTTACCTAAAATCCATAAACACCCTACAAATCCACCGTTTCGACCCATCGTGGCAGGATGTGGATCACGTCATGAACCAGTAGGACGTTTCATAGATCATCACATGCAACCCCTTGTACAATCTTGGATCACGTACATTAAGGACACTACAGATTGTCTTCTCAAACTTTCTACAGTAAGTCACCTTGTCACGGAAAATTCCTTACTATGCACTATTGATGTAGTAGCTTTATATACATCTATTGCCCACATGGAGGGCATGGAAGCCATGGAGTGGAGACCGTTGAACTCAGACCTGGACCAGAACCTAGCAATACTACTATTGGAACTGTTACATTTCTCCTTATATCACAGTTATTTCTCCTGGAAAACTCAAAATTTTCTACAAAGAACGGGTACATCAATGGGTTTCCCTGGAGCGCCATCATACGCTTATACCTTCATGGCCCATTTTGAAGAAGAATACATCTTAAAAAATCTGAGGTGGAGTTTACACATGCTTCTGTTTTTAAGATTTATCGATGACATTTTGATCATTTGGAGAGGGAGCAGATCTGAATTGGAAGATGCTGTACTAGAAATCAATCTCAAAAATCCAAGAATCAAATTCACTCATAACATACAGACAGAGCGCATTCAGTTTCTAGACATAGAAATTTACAAACCCCTCAAGGAATTTCGACAACTGTTTTTCGGAAACCTACTAACGTGAACAATGCTTTGCACTACACCAGTGCTCACCCCCGAACTTTTAAAGATCATTTACCAACGTCACAGTTGATACGTATAAAAAAATCTCCTCGGATCCACAACACAGTGCAGATTTGATGCAAGAACAAATTGATCGCTACAAACAACGAGGATACCCAGACCAAGTATTAGATGATGCACAAAACAAGGTAGCACTTCTGGATAGAAGAACACTGCTGAACAAATCAAAGAAATCATCAAAAGAACGTATGGTATTCATCCTAAAACATTCAACCCAAGCGAACATGATAAAACAAATCATAAGACAAAGATGGGACATGATTGCTAATGAACCGGATTTTGATAATGTATTCAGGGACACCCCCATTTTTGCGCATACTCGTCCAAAAAACCTACGAGAGTTGTTGAAAAACAAACGTTCATTGAGTCACAGCAGATACAGAGGTATGACTAAATGTCATAACTGTGACAATGCGGTAACGTGATAGTGGGAAACACATTTTCGCACCCCAAAACAGGACAAAGCATAAAACTAAGACACAATGCAGACTGTAACACCATGGGAGTAATCTAATCGCATACGGTGCCCGTGTGGCTTGGTATATGTTGGAAGAACTTCCAGAAAAATTATAATAGAACACAAAAGCACAATAAGTAATCGCTACACGTCATCTAGCTTAGCAACACACTGGTCATAACAGTCACACAACATCACTCAGATTCGTTTCACAGTACTATAAAAAGTAGAATCCACATTGGGCAAGGACGTTCACAATTTATTGTCTAGAAGGGAAACATTCTGGATAAAATTTCTAGGAACAATGAGCCCGGGGGAACTTAATGACCAATATGAACTATTGTGTTTTCTGTAATCGACAAGCAATGTCACTATGCATAACCATGAACTTGTATTAGAGATTGTGATAATATTTTTCTGGTGATGTCAATTTCTAAAAGAGCGTAATGGTCATGATTTTTTCAGATGATGATTATGTATTTTTGATATACTTACTAGGAGTCTAATTGTACAGGTTTACTCACATTTGACTCTAGTTGGAGCATATATCCGCAGTAACAGTACGTATTTTATCATTATACAGAATTGTCTACAATTCATTGTAAAGGATTGGCACGTTTGACTCAAACTTCTTTTGTTTTTCATCTCCTTCCTTCCATTTGATAGGACAGTTTCCAACAAGCACATTGGGCACTTTTGGGCATCTCTCAGTGGCCCTCATAGGTTTTCTTTGAGAAACAGAGTACGTGGTTATTTTTCACTAGTGGTCTGTTCACAGATAGTTTTTTCTATTTTTCATTAGCTCCCACTATAGGGATACGAATAAAGTTACAACGCTTCACTTCACGAGTTACAAGTAGAATTGCCAATGAACCTTTTTCAACATTGTTGCCCCTTTAAATATGAACATGAGGCGATACCGGATGTTTACACCGGATGCCTGTGAGATTTGAACTCTGGGAGTGCCGTAACACATACGGGAGGTACGTACATCACACCACGAGAGCGATTAATAGCTTGTAACACTTAGGTAATTACCCGGAAACTGAAAACAGCTATTTGTTCTTAGGTCCTCAGCACGGTTGACGACTTACAGACGAATATAGACGGCTGACGCCCAGTACGGAGTCTTCCAGGTAAGCCCATAGTCCACCCTAGCTTCGAGCACACATATTTCTTGTAGCGTTTTGCCTTTTAGGTGGCAATAAGCGTTTGCATATACTTTTAAATCTTCCAGAGTCACTTCACGAAGGCTGTTCACTTCGGCAATAAAGACGCCCACGAGAAATCGCAGTTCTTAATGGTTATGTTCTTCTGGGTCTCCATACATTCTCCAAGCAAAAGGCAAGTTTTAGAGTCATTGGTTTGACATGGGAGCACCACGTTTTAGGTTGAGATCGCACATTGTTTTAACTTTTGTAATTTATTTTTGACTGAGAACGGGAACGGGTCTCCCAGCGGGAGTGACTCTTTTTCCTTTATGATTGTTCGGGTTACATGACGAGTGAGTACACTTGTTTGACATCGGTTGAGATTAAGTTGCGTGTTCACGGGGCGGCTTTTGTCCTCGCACCATACTTTCGTTCACTAGTGGTTTTCGGTGAATAGCATTTTTTTGGGTTAGGCACCTAACATTTAGTGAAACCATATAACAGTACCTATTTGAATTGTGTCTCTATCATATAACTATCATTTCACTCATTAACTCCTGGCATGAGCTGGATGTGCTAATTCTAAATAAGAAGCATGTAAGATTCGAAGGAACATGTTTAATATCATTATACCTAGTTCTATCATGTTTTATATTTCAGAGCCACGCCTTGGAACTTCAAGTTATGAAGATTATTTTTTGTAAAATTTCAAACCCCTGCGGAAGGGTACAGTTGAACCCGTAATGCATTGGGATTTATTACAATTGTTTTTGTAAATCACAGTTATTGTCATTTTGTCACAATGAATTTTTTTTGGACATGATTCAGATTTGGATTGAGCTGATAACTTTATCCAAAATATATGAATACAAAGAATCTTGATTGAGTTTTTGTTTACTTGATTACCATACCACTGATTTTTTGAATAATTACTGTATACAAGAAAATAGGAGTACAGAAACCCTAGGGACTGTGGTAGAGTACCCTGCAGACCTGGATGAGTCCAGGCCTTGAGAGAGCAGGTACTACGGGACCTCATGAAAGACAGCTGTCTTGTAGATTCCTGGAGACACATGCACCCCAATGGAAAGGAAGGCACACATTACTCGGCATTGCACTCCTCTTGGGCCCAACTCGACTACATTTTTATATCGGCCGGAATGGCACACTGGGTAGTGCGGGCCACACACTTGGCGCGAACATATTCTGACCACTCCCCTGTACTTGCTGCACTACAAACCCCAAAGCGGCAATCCCCCTACAGTAGCTGGCGCCTCAATCCCCTACACTTACAAGACGCTGTCTTTAAGGCGGATCTTGAGCAGGACATCCAATACTTCTTTGAGCGTAACATTGCTTCAGTTCCTAGTATTACTACAGTATGGGAAGCCTTCAAGGTCACAGTTCGGGGATGGTGCATATTTAGGGGTGGAGGAGTAATAAGGGCACTGCGACATGATCTCGCCAGGCTGTAACAGACGCTCAAACAGCTTTAGAGGGATATTGTCATGAATCATAATAGCCACGCCCTGAAGGCTAAGATGCGAGACCCTATGTCTGAATATGAGGAGTTTGCACATCGGGAGGGCCAGTTCCGTGGCAGGCCATATGTGGCTAGAGTGTATGGGGAAGGTGACAGGCCTGGGAAAGCCCTCGCCACTGCGGTCCGGCCCCCTAAATTCTCCAATTATGTCGCCACAGTGGTCGATGCTCAGGGCGCACTCTGCAGGAACCTCCTTGACCTACTCAATGCCTTCACAAGTTTTTACAGCACACTGTATTCCACTCAGAGGGGGGGCCCACTGGACCTATCATCCTATCTGGACGATACAGCACTAGCATGGTTGGGAGATACCCAAAGAAAAATTCTGGACCATGAACTGGAGTTGGACGAGATAACGGAGGCTATTATGCACATGAAATCGGGGCGAGCCCCAGGATCGGATGGGTTGCAGATCAAATTTTATAAGATGTATGTCCAAATACTTGCTCCAATCCTTAAGGACGTATTCTACACAGCGAAAGAGGAAGGTTGTCTGCCGCAGTCTATGCGTCAAGCGGTCATCACCTCCTTGCTCAAACCAGGGAAACCTCCAGCCAACTGTGATTCATACCGTCCCCTATCCCACCTAAACTGCAATATGAAAATCCTGGCAAAAGTCATAGCGACCAGACTAAACCTCCTTATGCAGAGATTAGTGCTGCCTGATCAAGCGGGGTTCATACCGAATCGAGCTACAGCTCATAACCTCAGAACTCTGGCCTCAGTCATACAAGACATAGATCTTCATAACTCTGCGGTGGCGGTGTTCTTAGACGCCACTAAGGCGTTCGATTCCCTTGAATAGGACTACCTGATGGGCATACTTAGTCGTATGGGCTTTCCCCTTTCTTTTCTTCAGTGGATCCAACTCTTGCATCATCGGCCACTAGCATCGGTGCTTCTCAACGACGCAAGGTCTCTCCTCTTCCCCATCTCCAGGGGTACGCATCAAGGATGCCCCTTATCCCCCATCTTATTCGCCCTAGCAGTTGAACCTCTCGCTGCAAAGCTACGTCAACATCATAATGATAAGGCACTGATTTACCCACCCAGACAGTTACTTGTCTCTCTTTATGTGGATGACATGACCCTCTACGTTCACAAACCTCATGAAAATCTGAATCCGGTTTTCAGAGAAATCACTAAATTTGGGGCCTTGTCCGGTATTCAGATCAACTGGTCGAAATCAGCAGTCTTCCCCCTAACAGATGCCACCCTGCAGCACCAGTTGGATTATCCACTGGTCTGGGAGATGGAGGAAGTTAAATATCTTGGCATTCATGTCACAAGGGACAAAGATGCCTTAATGAGAGCTAAGTACGGCGTAGCCATGGATAAAATTACAGATAATATTACTAAATGGCTAAATTTGCCCCTATCGATGGCAGGGAGGATATCACTGACAAAAATGGTACTACTGCCCAAACTATTATACCTTTTCACCAACATTCCGTACCACCCCGGCAGATTCTTTTTAAAAAAAACTTAGGACACAAATTTCCAGACTCAAATGGGGAGGGAAACAACCACGTCTAAGTTTTAACACTATGATGCTGCCTTATCGGCAGGTAGGTTTTGATGTGCCTAATTTTGAATACTACTATTATTGCGCTCAAGCCCATTTCGCAACATATTGGTTCCACCCTCCGCCTTATATGCCTTATCTCACTGTGGAGGATGGTTATATGGCGCCAACCCCCCCTTTGTCTTACCTTTTTACGCAGGTTAGCGAACGCGGGCGAGATCCGTCCACGGTAGACTGCACAGTGATAGCCTGGATTAAAATAGCCCAGAAACTAAACGCCCCAATGCTGTACTCTCCCAATATGCCTCTGCAGCGCAACCCGTAGCTGGCCGTCACAACATTAGGGATCTGTTGCAAGATGCTGGACAACCTGAAATATTTCACATGTGGTGACTCGTATATTGGGGGGCGATTTCGCACTTTGGATCAATTCTTTGATCAACACACTCCCACGATTATGGATACATTCCTATACACCAGACTACGATTAAGTGTGAAAGCGGCCACCCCGGCCTTTCCAGAGGAGCCGCCTGTATTCGAAGCACTACAGGCGTTTCTACAGAAGGTGCCCCCTAAACATGCGGTGTCCTTGCTGTATAAACACACCCAAGAAGCGCAACCCCCTATTACGAGCAGAGCTAGGCAGGACTGGGACAGAGATCAAGGGGTTACACTCTCTGATGAGCAATGGGAGCACAGCTGCACTCACACGGAGGCTATCACGGGATATAGTAGGCTGCGATTAATACACTTTAAATTCTTACACAGGCTATATCACACCCCCACAAGACTCCACCGTTTCCAACTCCGAGACAGTGATAGATGCACCAGATGTGGCAGGGAGGGTGCAGATTTTTTACACCTGGCCTGGAATTGCCCACAAGTTGCATTATTTTGGGCTCAAACGTTTCAAGGTCTATCCATCATGTTAGGGATTACACTTAACCCTTGCCCGTTAGTGGGCCTTCTAGGCCTCTCGCAAGATATAAATACTCCGCATAAGAAATTCCTGGCTATTGGCATGCTTTTAGCGAAGAGGCAGATTGAATGCCGCTGGGGAAGGGGGAGAGCTCCAAAGTTTAAAGGCGGGATTCAAACCATGACTACCTGGCAGGAAAACCTTGGTTATTATGCTGAATCATTACCTATGAAGTCCTGCCCGAAGGACATCTGGGGCCCGCTGACTGGTTATCTCTTAACGCAAGGGGCCAGTACTGGTCCAAAGCCAGGGAGACACAGTTACAGAGAGGGAGATGGATGGCATAGCCCCTGCCGAACTCCCTTAGGTGTTCAGGGTGTGCCAATTGTGCTGGTCTAGCGGGAGGGGTGGGTGTGCTGACGAGCAGGTGCTGCTAGATTAATGTGCTGGGACGCCAATGAATGGTGTACTGGGATGACTCCACCAGAAGTGAGCAATTAATAGACTGAACGTGGTGTGAGATTGTATGTAATCAGGTGGTGACTAGTGTAGAGAACTATTGCCATGTCTTTTATCTGCTATTGTACAAGAAGATGGATCTTATTGACTGTGCCATTGGAGAACGAACTGTCATACAAGGTTATTGATGGGGGTTAATGTTGCTGAACTTTGTGGATGCGGGAAGGTGTACAACACTGTCATATGCTGCAAATTCTTGATCCGACGGAATGTTTATTGCACTGATGTACCGCACCAAGTTTCAATAAAGGTTTAAAAAAAAACAAAAATAATAATCTTGGTTTCCAGCTTCCCAACACAGGTACAAATTCCAGAGGCACCACAACTGGCCCAAGCACTCTAGGAAGGACATAACTCTCTCAGTAGAGTTCAGGGAAGCTGGGGGTGAAGTCCTTTTGTTCCTGGGACTTCTTAACAGGGAGCCAGCTCTTCTTCAGGCCCTTGGAGATTCCTTCAAGCAAGGGGACACAGCACAAAGCAAAGTCCTTCCCCTCTCCTTGCCAGCAAAGCAACTGCAGGTCAGTCCAGCAAAGCAACATCAGGACAGTCTTCCTTCTTCAGTCTTCCAGCTTTCTCCTTGGCAGAGGTTCCTCCCTGATTCCAGGAGGATCTAATTTTGTGTAGCCTGGTGTCCTATACTTACACCCCTAAAAGTCTTTGTTTCCTTTGTTCAGGAGGGCTTTGAGCCCGGTCTGAACCACTTCTGGGTGTTCCTTGAGCACTTTGTTTTCCTGGCCTCTCCTTTTCTTTCAGAGAGAGGGGCAGGGTCGTCAGACGCCCAGCAGGAGGTAGAGCCAGCATTGTAAAAGGCAGGCACAGCCCTATTCAGGCCCAGGTGCTACCCCCTCCCACCACTCTAGATGCAGATGGAGCTATTCAGCCAAGGGATGGCCCACTCAGCCTCTGGGAGCCACCCAGCCTCTGCCACTCAGAAACCAGACAGTCAATTCACAAACAGGCCAAGGCACACAGAAGGTCAGACAAGAGAACAGCAACTTTCTAAAAGTGCTGTTCTCAAACACAGGATTTAAAAACCACCTTTCCTAAAAGATGTGTTATTAAATTCTGAGTTCAGGGATACCAGACTTTTATGTCCTATCTTGCTCCTATGGGAAGATATGCAGGTAACCACTGTAGCCAGCATTCCCCATGATAGCCTATAGGCAAGATAGCCTTACAATAGTGAAAAACGAAAATGGTGGTAATTCACTACCAGACCATGTCACCTGCACTAGTACATGCTCTACCTTTCACGTACACTGCACCCTGCCCAAGAGGGTACCTTGGGACTTCCATAAGGGTGACCAATGTGTACAGAAAGGGAAGGGTTAGGCCTGGCCAGTGGTGCACTGTCTAGGTGGACATGGCTGTTCACAGACTGCACACAGGCCTGCCGTGGTGGCAGGCCTGAGACACCCTTTTAGGGCTGCTCATGTGGGTGGCACAATCAGTGCTGCAGGCCCACTAGTAACATTTGGATCACCAGCCCTGGCACACTCAGTGCACTTTACTAGGGACTTCTTGGTGAGACAAATATGCCAATCATGGATAACCAATTACAATCACAATTTACACAGGGAACACTTGCACTTTGACACTGATCAGCAGTGGCAAAGTGCCCAAAGCATCTAAACCAGCAAAAACGAAATCCAGCACAGCGTCAAAAATACAGGAGGCAGAGGCACAAAGACATGAGAAACCACCCGGAGGATGCGAGGTCTAACACCATCTATAACTTAGTAGTCACGTTTGCAGAGTGGTGCAGAAAGGCTCCGATCAGCGCTCAGGAATTCTGCTGCGTAGGACTTACAGGAGGTACTAGGAGGGCTTTTTGGCCCCCGAAGTCCCTCAGGAGTAAAGTGGACTTCACCCCCGACCCATAGTGTGCCAAGAGGCACGTTTGCAGACTGGGGGAGAAAGGTGGCATGGCTTCTGAGGACCTCTCAGCCTTATACTTAGCGGCAAAATACTTACATTTTTGTTGTAAAGGCATGCGTGGTACAGGTATATATATGTGGAAAAGACATGAGTTCTATGACCCATGCGTAGTTAAGAATGCGTGGTAATGGTATTGCAAGGTAACGCCCGCTTTATAAAGGCTGTTTCCCCAATTTAGCATCCCTTGTCAACAGTACTGTCAAATGAATCCACTTCCTGTGAGGCCTTGAGCCAGGTAAAAATGCCCATTTTAGCAAGCATTTACTTTGCATTCTGGATGTGTAACTTTACACTTATATGTATACTTGTCCAAACCCTAACATGCAGTGAATGTTCTTGATTGAAAATCCAGGACTGGGCCAAAGTATCACAAATGGAGCAAGATTCTAATTGTATTTAATCAACATCTGCAACCTGCAAGTCACTGCTTTTTTGTACATTTATCATTTTACATTTACAGTACTCAAGCATTTGTTAGCCCACCAGTGCCCAAGAATGTATCCACCCACTGACACCCCATAATTGCTTCTTTAACTATACAATCCCCCAATTTGCCTTCTTACTGATTGGTCATTGCAAACACGCACAAAGACGCAACCAGCATTACATAAATGTACACAGCCACACAGTCATCAATCCACTCATGTAGCCATCCTATATGTACATGTCTCCATGTATAAATTAATGCACAGTTGTTACATCACAGGATGCTACATCACAGCTAAGTGCATCAGGAGATTATACTTCAAGCGTAAGATTTCAGCATTTACTTCGCAGTACTTTACATTAAAGATAAGTTACTTTTTAAATGGCTAAAAGTGACTCCATAATAATATACATTTTTGTACAGCTAAAATGATATACACTCAAGTTTTTAAGGTTATTTACTTAAATTATTAAAAGCAATTCATATTTCATTTAATTTAGGCAATTAGGAAAATATAATTTACAGTGAATGCCAAATAAGTAATTAATCAAATAAAGTGCACACAAGCTACTATGTTTGACATTTTTTAAGTATTTAGAGGGGAAGTTTAGAATTTTTTAGTCTTAGAGCTTGGTAGTACTTAGGGGTAGTCAGCAGTTTGTAGGGCTCAGGGATAGGTACTGCCTAGAGTAGTAAGGCGTTTTTAGGGCTCAGGACTGGGTAGTGCATAAGGGTAGTAATTTACGTCTGAGGGCTCAAGGGTAGATAGTTTAAAAAAATGAAAAAACATTTTAAAAATACGATCAACCTATTTTTATAATAAAATTAAAATATAATCCAATTAATGATCATTCATTTGTATTTTTTAAATATTTTTAATTTAAATACATATAAGACATCCTTAACTGTGAAGTAAAGTATTCGTGATATAAAGTACTGCAGGGTAAGGGTACTTAAGATGTATGGACATGATGTGCTGACTAACAAGGTAATAACATGCAATGCAACAACTGACATCCACCGGCTGCTTGGCTGCATGTATATCTGTAGTATGTATTTGTGCTGCTGGCTAAAATATGCGCTGCTGGCTTAAAACAATGGACTGGGATGTAGCATAAGTAATTACCTGTGGCTGAAATTTTTTCAAGAATCCCATCCATCACTTGTTTACTTCAGGCTAAAATAAGCCAGTAGTATTGGATTTGCCAATTTTTTTACTTCTATAGCCTTGACTTGAACTTATCTATCAGAATTAAAATTAGAAAAGTATGTTTAGGTGCCCCATTATTAACCCTCCAAGTGTACCTTGATTTGACTAAAAGTAGAATCTGCATTGTTGGCTGACGTTTAAAGTTTGGTGCAGTTTTATTCAACTTGGCTAACTTCTAATGCTAAACATAAATATCTATTCCCTATAACCTATGCCAGCTTGTTTCCGGTCCAGGGAAGACATGGCTTGGCAGTTCGGGCTGGACTGTTCCCATGAGGCACAGGGTCAGACTGATTTGCATATAGCCATGTCTGAACTGGGGTGGCAGAGTGGGCTAAAGAACGGTGATGGATTAAACCCAGATCTTTTGACTGGGTGTGAGTGTTTGATTGATTCAGATGCTCCGTCCATCACCACCCCCTTTTGTATCTCCTGTTTAACTGCAGATACATACTTTCCAATGCCCTATGTATGATTTCCTTGTGCAGGAAAGCGTGGGTGAAAAGCTCAGCCTTCTGTTTCTTAAAAATACATCACGGCATTTTTGTCTTTGGACCTTCATGCAGGCGGAAATGTTTGATTGCTGATTAGAACATTGAAATGTTGATCACTCCATCTAAGGCAATGGAGTGCTCCAGGCTTCTAATGGCTGGCAGAAGCCCGGAGAGCAACATTCCAATTTTTTTTCATTTCACAGCTGATGCTGTGAACAAAGGCATCTCGGAGCCCGAGGGCATTTAAACCCCTTTGGGCTCCGTGAGCACTTTGTTTTACAAATTAGAACATTCTGCCCTAGCCTTAAAGCCTTCAGCTTAGTCCTTTAACACTGAAGCAGTTCTTTGATGGCTGGTAATGCCCGCTATGGTGGGCTTTAAGGCTTTATTCGATCACTTTAAAAATCTTACTCCTTCAGTAAGATCAGGGTTTTGGTACAACGCAAAATGAAAGTTGAAGAAGCCATTTTTATATGTTCTTATCACCATGAATAATTTTTATTCTTCGTATGTCTGATGTCCGTCTAATGGTCCAGCTCCAGATATATTCTGGAGAAAGAATCTTTGTAGGTTTATGGTGGAGTAAATACTTATTGAAATGGCTCTCGTCATGGTACACTGCCATTATGCCTTTGGAATCATCTATTTTAATGCCTTCGTCACAACTTTTGGTCAAACTATAAATTTCCTGCACTTTGCCAGCAAATAAATTAGCTTGGTAATAGAAATCTCCTTCATTGCTTGGGATATAGGCTTGGGAAGATGAGCGCCGCTCATAAGTGAAGCCACTGCGACCGGCTTTGAAGAATCCAGGATGTAACGTGGCAACGAGGTCACTCAAAATTTCCACCCCTACGTGATCGTGGAACACAATGTCAACATCAGCACATACTAAATACTGCGTATCGATGTTCTTCGACTTGATGTCCAGGTGCAGAATTTCCATTCTCTTCATGAAAACTCTTTCCTTGGAATCATATGATGAGGTTTTGTAAACCTTACACTCTCGATCATCAAGAAACGTGGTGCACTTGACTTTGTCTGGTTGATCTGTGTAAACGTAGTATATCACCTTGTGCCCCATCATGAAGAACTTATCAGCAGAGTCCAAGAAGGGTTTTAAAAGCTTCCAATAGCTGAGGATAAATGAGATGCAACAACATTAGACAATGAAACAAAGAAACAGTGGTCACTTAATTTTTAGGTCAAGACTTATTGCTTCCGGTACATTACATATACTTAAAGTGGACTTTTGGTCAGTCCCTTTCTTGTGACTGGAGGTTGTCTGTCTCACTTCCCAGTTACTGATTAAATGGCTTTCACCCCCATTCTTAAGTTAAACTTGCCAAGGGCCATTTCAGTCTCACAGTGTTCTGTATAGATGATGTAGCCTTCCACTACTGACATCAGAACTGACTTAGCAGTGCCTGTTTTTTGTTCTTCCCCTTCCTCTCCCTGCTCCCCATCACCAGCTCTTAAATAGGATTTATTAAAATAAACCAAACCACATTTGAAAACGGTGAATGCACACACATCCAAGGAGGCCACCTGTAAGAAGCATTTACAACTTCATTTAGTGATGACTTTAAACCCATTCCAAGATGGCCACTGCCGATGTGCATGTTTTCACTGCTTTTAGCTGAGCTAAGAAATAAAAATGAGTTCATGACTGACAATGCAAATTTACATCTTTTTATAGCATTTTATTGGCATGGGTTACCAGTTGAATTCACACCCAAAAAAAATTCTTAACATAGTTTCAAAGAGATTATGCTTCTATGAACATAGATGTTAATACATTCTTAATTAGGAATACACACTAACTCTTTTTCTGTCATTCAAACCACTTACATAGCTTTTGAACAGAAATATTTTAAAATGTATCCTATTTGTAAAAGAGGACGTGCAGATTTTGATGACTGCACAAGAATTATTGGGAAGTATATGTTTTTGTTGATGGGAACGCTAGGGCATGAACTTTAGACTCCTCTATTATTGAAATTTCCCAGGCTGCTGCCCAAATCACTGTAAGCCTACAGCAGACCATAAACTGTGCCCTAATCCAGAACAGGCTAGATAATAGGGCATTACTATGGAAAAATAACAAAATAAACGCAAAGTAAAAGGGAGAGAGGACGCAAAAAACTAGAGCATACCTTCCTAACCTCTTCAACATAATCACCTTTAAGTACTCTGGACACAAGCACTAGTTACATCTGACCTACTCCAAATATATCCTTTAAAAAAACCTGATGTTACCAGAACGAAAGTCCTCACCTACCTATTGGGTGGCATGCTTAATCACAGGGTTCCTCCGGCATGCTTTATAATCGAGCCCTCCTCGCACTGGAGAGATTTGAGCCAGTATAGGCATCACCTCTTCTTTAATGGGGCTCTTTCTGACCCTCTATGTATGTATGTCAATGCGGATTCAATAAAGAACCAGAGCGATGTGAGAGACAGAATTAAATCTGCCCACTGGTAAACAATGACCTTTATCGATGTTTCCAGTGTGAAATATCACAATAAGGGAATAATTTGCTCCCATATAGAAGTTAGGCATGGTTAAACCCTACTGAAATAGACCAACGAGTGGTTCTAAGGGCTTTCTTTATGACCAAACTTCTGTGTTTGTTGACACCTATTAGGCAGTATACCTTTCCATGAGCGCTCCCATGGGATGGTTGGCAGATTAATATCGTATGGCCTGGCCTGGACTAAATCAGTTACACTAAAGTGATAAGACTCGCATATGAACAATGTCTGCGGCCAAAGGCATGCTCAAGAATATACTTAAGATATGAACTGCCTTCCCATCCTCTACATGCTTTGAGCTGTTCAGCTATTGGTGGCCCAAGGTAGGTTAAAGCAGATACACATCTGAGAGTGGTAGTTCCCCTGAATGTTGTTAAATGTTGTTACCATAGACCTTTTGCTCTTCTGAAAGGTAAACACACTTTATCACTATCCGTTCCCCTTGAAGATTGGGCCTCCCTTTGAATGTGAGTGTAGAGCTAATCGGAGGCCACCCACCACTGCCTTGGTTATGTACTTGGACCTCTCAAGACTTCGCCTCCCATGAGGCATGGAGTTTCACAACTCACAAATAATAATTGTGGTACCTTGGATTCATATTGGCAAGAGGCAAATACTTATATTTAAAAAGACTGTTGCAATCAGATATTTTCTGAAATGTATGAAATTGGTTTTACATAATTTATAAACACAAATGGCAAAAGAAAACTCTGTAAAGTCTTTGCCACTTTATAAGACACTTTCAAATGGTTACAATATATATATATATATATATATTTTTTTTTTTTCCAACAATGCCCGCTCCAACCGCAACTTCCAGCCGGATTCGCACAGAAGACGAGGCAGACCCAATTTGGTGCTTTAACTTTTATTTTTTATATGTGTGTGAACAAGAGCATTCGTTGCTCGAAACGCGTCGCCCGTTGAGAGGTCTTTAATAAATCTACCTTGCCGACAGCCTGGGGTCTGTCTCTTCATTTCGCTGTTTGTTCGGAGGTGGTGAAGATTGCTGGTGTATATATATATATATATTCACTGAAAAACCATAGGTTTCACACCAGTTATAGTTAGGTGGAAATTTTACTCATATAAAACCATTGAAATTCCCACGTTATAGTTAGTTGGACTCACTATAACTTGCGCGTGCAATGCACTGCTGATGATGTCACATATTACATCACTCATGACATGGTCAGTGACATCACTCATGACATCACTGATGACATCTCAAATGACATCACTGATGACAACATCCTTGTGACAAAGTGGCAGACCTCCTATCAGCATAAAATAACCTTTGACACACACATTCAAAAATAGAAACTAACATTTTCTTAAAAAAGGAGAAACCAATACCAATTACAACAACTTATTAGGTAATTCCAACATCTACATACACATCCACTCATTCGCCAACAGTTCTATATAGTCACTCATGCATGTACTTACTCATCATATGTACTCATACACCTATACATCCTGTTACACACTAATACTCATCCATATAGTTACTCACACACAAATTCACACATGCAAATAAACTCTCAAAAAACCATTTACTTGATTATACTGCTATATACACACCACTACACATACTTCTACAGAAACGGAAACATGTTTACTCTCTTAAACAATCAATTATAAAAACACATACTCACTAACCCACCCATACACACAATCATCCACCCATACAGTCTTGCACACATGCGGTCTTCAAAATACATACAAATAGTGAGTCACTCATTCATGCATCTGTGCTCTAAGTAATATCCCCCACCGAACCATACAGACACTGATACTGATACTCAAAAAAAAACTAATAACCCATATACACACTCATGTAGCTACTCACCAACCCATGCAGCCACTTATACACAAAGTGAGACACAGATACAGATATTTAAATATTTAAACATTACTCGCTACTAAGATACATTTAATAAGTCAGGCAACCAATCAATTTTACTCAAAAAAAACATCCATTTAGACATTTATTTACCCATTTATTCTTCCATCAACCTTTAGATATACCTATATAAAAAATATTTATTTTTCAGAAAGATACACATTCACTGGATGATGTCATCAGTGATGTCATTTGAGATGTCATCAGTGATGTCATGAGTGATGTCACTGACCATGTCATGAGTGATGTAATATGTGACGTCATCAGCAGTGCATTGCACGCGCAAGTTATAGTGAGTCCAACTAACTATAACGTGGGAATTTCAATGGTTTTATGCGAGTAAAATTTCCACCTAACTATAACTGGTGTGAAACCTATGGTTTTTTCAGTGAATTTAATAGGTTTTTTAAATGCTAATTCCTAACTATAACTGGTGTGAAACCTATGGTTTTTTCAGAGAATATATATATATATATATATATACACAACATTTCTATGGCAAAATGAAACCCCTCATTTTGTTCCTTTTCAAATTAAATGTATTAAGTGTTACCACTTTATTCTAATCAAGATGACTTCAGGTGTGCCATACTTTTGTCATAAGTAAGACAGTTAGCGTTCTAGTTGTTCTTTAGAACACTCTGGGACATTCTGTCATTGGGCTATAGTTGGGCTACATCTGGCTGATATTTGGGCTACAATTGTTTTTTTTTTGTCTCTGGTGGCCATCTTTGGGCTACATTGGGCTACATTGGGCTACATTTGGGCTCTAACATATATATAGCCCAATGCAGCCCAATATATATTTCTTCAAAGTTAATTTTCGTAAAAACCACTGGAGCATATATCTTGAGACATAGCAAAGGCACATCGGGGTACCAGTCCCTACAATTTTGCCAAGTTTGGTGGAAATCCATTCAGCCGTTCGGGCTAAAAGTGAGTCCAACCGCCCTATGGAAATTAACATGGGGAAAACATGTTTTGGGACCCCCTATTATCTCGGCCCCCGCTTGACGGATCCTCCCGAAACTTTCAGGGAAGGAGCGGAGCGCAGCGAGGCAAAGTTAAGGAAAATTACAGGCAGATCCCTCATTCGGCGCCAAAGTTATTCCCAATAGAATGTTGCGGATTTCCGATGGAAAACGATCCTAACTATAACTACCTACTGGCGACCGCCAGTAGGTAATATATAATATATATATATATATATATATATATATATATATATATATATATATATATATATATATATATATATATATATTCTTGCTCCACTGCCAAAAAACTTGACACACCAGCACCCGTAGTAGGTTAAACCTTGTCGGGTTTATTGCACAAACAAACAATGAAACAGACGCGTTTCAGCACTTGCCTTCGTCAGTGTCAGTGTATATATATACTCATCTCTATATATTGAGGAGAATGCCATTATGATATCATTTGTGTATCAATATGTGTATCAATATTCTTAGAAATTGTGCTGTTGGTTGATTGGGGTGGAAGCCATGGTCAAGCAACAGACACAATTCCTTGCAGGGTGAACCACAAAGAGTCACTAAATTAACCTGTACTTAATCCTGGGTAGTTTAGCACAAAAAGCAGTCAGGCTTTATTTAGAGGCAATGTGTAAAGAAAGCATTTATGTAGCACACGAACAGTAACAAAGTGAAAACACAACACAAGAAAAATCCTGAGCCAATTTAGAAAATTAAGTTAATTTAATAAATTATTTGACACCAAAAATGAAAAAAAAAAATACGATACATAGAACCGGAGTTATGAATTTTTACAGTTTTTAGTGAAAAACTAGCACCTAAAAGTTAAAAGCGCCCATAGCAGATATATAGCTGCGACAGACCTGGTCAAAGTCGAAAAATATGGCCAACCGCAATTGAGCACAGTTAGAAAACAAGAAGTGGATTGGGCCCTTTTACTGTTTACCTTCAAAATTTGAAACATTCTTGGGAAAAAGATTCTGGGAAGATAAAGGGCAGTGGGGCAAGCCTGCAGGAGGTGTCCGATGAGAGAGCATTGTCGGAAGATAGCCTTAGGTCTATGTCATGGTGAAGTTGTGTACGTTCGGACGTGGCCTCTGAAATAGAAGTCACAAATCTTCAGCAGGACGAGGCAGAGGGCTGTAGCCAAAGACAATTCCACAAGGTTGCATACCCCTTTGTGGAAGGACCGCTGAAAAGGATTTGCTGCTGAGGAGAAAAAGGAAGTGGGAGAAGAGGTAAAGACAATACGACCGGCGATGCACCTCGGGCGAATAAGTGAGCAGGTTGGTCCTTGTCTCCTCCTGGTTCTCAGAGCAGTTTTTAGTAAAAAAAATTCTAATACCCACTTTTGGATTTTGGCTATCTAGGCACCTTTAGCACCACTTTCAAGGGACCAGGACTGGAGGTACACCATTCGCAGGGTTAGGACTCAGTCAGCTTGGGTCCAGGTGCGGGTTCAAAATGGAGGAAGACTTTTGAGCCACTGTGGCTCTGAACAGAAGGCCGGAAAACTATCCCTTGTGAGTCACTCTCAAGGGATAGTTTGCTGATATTTGAAGATCCAGTCCTTGCCCCAGGCAGAAGGTAGCAGAGCAGCAGGATGGCTAGAGCGGCTGACTTTGAAGCTGGGGAACCGGGTCCAATTCTGGTGGGAGGCTAGCAGAAGCACAAGCATTGTGTGATTCCGGACAAATCACTTAATCTCCCCAGGCCTAAAAATGAATGTGCCCATCTGTAATATAACTGGTTCTCGTGTAAAGCACTCTGATGCCTACGGGTCGAGTACATGCTATACAAAACTACAACAACAATGAAAAAAACTCCTGGCAGGTCAGCAATCTTGTAGAGCAGCAGCCAAGTAGGGTGCTAGTCCTTCCAACAGCACATCAGTCCTTCTTCCTGGTAGAGTAATGTAATGAGAATTTACAAAGGTCAACATATACCCAGAAGTGTCTAGGTGCTACCTTCTGAAAAAGACTGCATGGGAACAGTTGTGGCGAAGAGGATGGGGCCATTGTCTAAACAGCCACATTTTCAGGCTCTTTCTAAATCTTAAGAGATTGGATCCCTTCTTAAGGGTTAATGGGATGGAGTTCATGAGCTTGGCAGTCATGGTGGTGAAACTCCTACCACCCCATCTTACCTTTTTGATCCACAGGTCCAAAAGGGTACTGAATACAGTACTAAACCACGTCCAGACATACAGGAAGAAACATTGAAAAATCCAGAACATGAGCTATTTGTAGATGGCTCACGCATGCGCCATGAGGAAGGAGGATTGAGTGCTGCTTATGCTGTATGTACTTTGTCTGGTATAGTCGAAGCATCCTATTTACCCGGAGTCAAGTCTGCACAAGTAGCCAAATTGATTGCTTTAATAAAAGCGTGCAAAGTTGGGGGAAACTGGAAAGTAACCATTTACACTGATATTCACTATGGTTACGGGGTTGTGCATGACTTTGGCCAGCTTTGGATGCAAAGGGAGTTCATGACTTCTTCAGGAACTTCTATTAAAAATTGACATTTTGTAAAAAAATTACTTGAAGCAACTCAATTGCCAAAAGAAGTGGCCGTGGTCAAGTGTGCTGCTCACCAATCTGGAAATGACAAAATTACAGTCGGTAATCGTTATGCTGACCAGGTGGCCCAACTTTGTGCCAAATACAAAATGGCAGTTAAAAAGAAAATTGATGCATGTGGAATCAGCTGCCAACTTATGCTGCTAGGGGGTGTAAGAACATGGGAGGAAGCGAGAGATCTCCAAAATGAAGCAGAACCCAAAGAAAAGGAAGAATGGGAGCAAATAGGTTGTCAGAGAAGAGCTGAAGATGGTGTGATAATTTACTTAGATGGGAGGCCAGTGTTACCTGACTGTATGCTTGCACCAATGGCCAGGATGTACCAAGGGGACACACACATTGGCAGAGATGCAATGATAAGACTATTTAGACAGGATTGGTTTAGCCCAAGGTTCAGAAATATAGCAGAGAGTCTTTGCCAGAGATGCTTAATTTGACAAAAGATTAACCCTGGTAGGAAAACTGTGGTTTGCCCGGGGAATATTGGAAAGGCAGAAGGTCCATTCATTATTGATTTTATTCAGTTACCTGCTTGTCGAAGATTAAAACACGTCCTTGTCATTGTTTTTCTATTCCACAACTGGGTAGAAGCGTACCCGAACAGAAGTAATGACAGCTTAACTGTAGCTAAACTCCTTTTGAGAGAGCTCATTCCTATGTTCGGTTTTCCAGTAACGATTGAATCAGACCGAGGGTCTCATTTTCATAATGAAATAATTCAATTAATTTGTGAAGCATTCAAAATTGAGCAAAATCTGCACTGTGCATACCGCCCAGAGGCTTCTGGAGTGGTAGAACAACTGAATGGCACAATCAAATTGAGATTGGGAAAGATGTGTGAATCTACCTGATTGGAATGGCCAGATGCTTTATCTCTTGCCCTGATAGGACTCAGAAGTATACCAGACAAGACAACAGGCTTGAGTGCCCACTAAATACTCATGGGAAGGGTAATGAGGCAGGCATGTGTGCCAGGACACAAGCTGTTGACTATATCTGATGATTTGGTATTGGAGTACTGCAAAGAGTTGGCTGACCAAGTGCGTTCTATCTCCCACCAGGTTGGGAAGACGCTGTGGCCAGACAATCAACTCCAGCACATGACTTGAATCCAGGCGATTGGGTAGTGATAAAGAGCATACCAGAGAGTCGTGCCTAGCACCACGATGGGGAGAACCACATCAAGTAATATTGGTTACCACCACAGCTGTGAAGTGCAAAGGAATTCCAAACTGGATTCATGCCAGCCATACTAAAAGAGTAACTGAACCGGACGAAGTGGAGGCTGAAGGTTGCGCAGCTGAAGAGTCTCAAGTAGTAGATCCTGAAGTAACTTATGAAGAACAACCAAGCACCAGTCAGGATGAATGGAGACCAAGAGTGTCAGTCAGTCAGTATAGCTTTATTCGATTTTAGTTTAAAATCATAAAAGCGTACAAGTAAAATCAGTTACAAGTAAAAACATACATACAATAACACAATATTTGAGGTTAAAAAACTTTTCCCCATCCCGTGGAGATAAATATCTTAATTATAGCGATCTTTTCACAGGTTGAGCTTAGATCGAACAGTAATTAATAGGGGTTCCAATACTTGGGATTATAAAACGGTGGTTCCTGTCTGGTATAGGAGAAAAAGCTACGGCCGCTCGGTACATGGAGTCCTCTGTGCATTATCATGTTACAGCCTACCTTTAGGCTAGATGTGGGGATACATGGCATTCTAGGGTAAAAATCATGCATTTCCCAGACGGAGATTGGGTCGTTGCCCACTTGGGGTGCACAGGTACGCAGGTATGGGACGATGTTTCTCTGCCTAAATCTAACCAGTACTAGGTCACCATCAATGTCTTTTGGGAGGGAACCCAGCCAGCACACCCTTCTGACACTCACTATTGTACCCTCAAGGTTAGGTGGCAAGGGTCTTGTGACGAGGAGGACCCGGACTCGGGCCCTCCAGGTTTACCTTTACCTGTGTCCCCTCTTTTTGCACAGCATACAGACACCTGGAAGACGGCTGACGACTGGTTCAACCCCGCACAGGACCCTGAGGAGCCGTGTTACTTTCATTGGGCGGAGCTGGACCATGAGCCCGCCCACTAGCCGGAGGTAAAGCAACGCCCGAATCACACTCAGGAGGTAGCGGAGAGTGGTGGCGTGAGGAAGGAGCAGAGTGGAGGACGGAGGACGGAGAAACGAGGAAGAGGATTGCGAGCGAGGAGGAGGCGGGAGAGCAGCGGAGGAGGACGGGAGAGGAGAAGCGCGAGGGACATCGGCAAGAGGCGGCAGGAGAAGAACAGCGGAGGACAGAGGCAGGAGACGAGGAAGGCAGCGGATCACTGACCTACGGAGCAGAGGGGTGGAAGAACAGAGACGACTGCGACAAGCTGGGAGGCCAACGGGAAGGCGCATCGCCCAACCACACTTCCTACGAAGTGTGGCTAGAGCAGGTACGGTCACGGTTCTCGGGGTGGGCGTAAGTGGGGTAAACCCCCGTGAGACTATACACCCGACCATCTGTGCACCACCTCCCCGCCCTTCACCTTATCGGCACTTTAAACCGTTTTTTGAGCACGTGTGGTCCCTCACTTCCCTACCCTACATCAAACATACAAACCTTATTTTATTTATTTATTTATTTAAGTAGCTTATACAGCGCGCAGCTAACCCCGAAGGGGTGTCCCGGCGCTAAAAACAGGAACTCACGACTAAAGAGGGGAAGCAGGAGGAATGTAGGACTAGAATCATGTTCTAGAGAAGAGCCACGTTTTTAATTTACTGCGGAAAAGGGATTCTGAAGGGCAAAACCTGAGGTCAAGTGGGAGGCAGTTCCATAGTTTAGCAGTCGTCACGCTGAACCCTCTGCCGCCCATTCTAGATCGTCGAAAGCGAGGTACAGTCAGGAGACGTAGATTATTGGATCTCAGAGTTCTCACTGATTGAGATATTACCACTCGCTTTTTCAGATATCCTGGCCCTAAACCATTGATGGCACGAAAGGCGAGGGTGAGAATCTTGAATTGAATGCGGCTTGCAATGGGGAGCCAGTGTAGCTCATTGCAATAAAAAGCAACCGACTGACGGTAGGGGATATTTCCAATCAGTCTAGCTGCCGCATTCTGCACGATCTGGAGACGATCAATCAAGTATTGAGGGGCACCAGCGTATAAGCTGTTGGCGTAATCTAAATGGGATGTGATGAGGGCCTGAGTGATAGTTCTACGGACGTCTAAAGGGAGGTAAGGAAAAATCTTTTTAATCATGCGAAGTTTCGCGAAGCAGGCTGAGGTGACCTTGTTAATTTGCGTTTTACAGGAGAGTGAGTCATCGAACTGAAAGCCAAGGTTACGTGCTGATTGGACAGGGGAGGGCAGGGGGTTAAGCGCTGTGGGCCACCACAGGCTGGGGGATATTGGAACTTTCTGGTTAAAAAATAAGACCTCTGTCTTATCAGTATTAAGCCTAAGGTGGTTGATGGTCATCCAGGCACAGATGTTATCCAAACAGTGGCGGAAGTTGGCAAAGGTGGAGTCCGAGTGGTCTCTAAAAGAGAATATCAGCTGAGTATCGTCAGCATAAGAGACCACCCTGACCCCACAGGACTCCACCACTGTAGCCAAGGGAGCGAGATAGGCATTAAAAAGCAGAGGGCTCAGGGCAGAGCCCTGCGGAACACCACACAGCAGGGGTTTACCCTCTGATTTAAAAGGTCCGAGTGCCACCCTCTGCGTTCTGCCAGAGAGGAATGACTTAACCCAGGCTAATGCAGAGCCGCCAATTCCAGCCTGCCTTAGACGGTTAAGAAGAATTTTATGTGAAACCGTATCAAAAGCGGCGGATAGGTCGAGGAGGACCAGCATGTCCTCCTCGCCCCTATCCACACACTCACGGACGGTCTCAGCTACTTCCAAGAGAGCAGTTTCGGTGCTGAAGCCCGCTCTAAAGCCAGATTGAGAGTCGTGTAGAAAAGAGTTGTTTTCAAGATATTCTGTCAGTTGCAGCTGGACGGCCTTCTCCAGAATTTTTGCGGGTTTGGGAAGGAGGGAGATGGGGCGAAAGTTGTTAAATTTTGTAGGGTCGGCATCAGGCTTTTTCAAAATGGGGACTAAGAGAGCTTCCTTCCAAATAGATGGAAATATGCCATGATGGAGGGAGGCATTCCAAATAGAAAGAAAGGGGCAAGCCAGTATAGGGGCTAGGTCACCCAGGACCTTGGCAGGAATAAGGTCAGAAGGCGAACCTGAACTGCACTGTGTGAATAACCTGAGTGCGGTCTCGTGAGACAGCTCGTTAAAAGACTGTAGGGAAGCCGATTCCGGAGCCAGGTCAGGCGGAACCGGGAAGTGTTCCTCAGCAGGGAAAGAGGTACTAATTTTATCGATTTTCTCTAGAACCTTAGCCTAATATTGATTTCTTTCTTTTTGGGCGGCATTCCGGACGGGAGTCGAGACGGCAGAAGCAAGGCCTACAACACCCAGGAGGCACCGGGAATCACGGCGGCTTGGAACTGCAAAACAAGCGGCAGAGGACGTCGAAAACCCGCTACCATTCTATAGAGTGCCTGTACAGAAGAGACGGCAATATAAAACAATAAAACCCTCGTTGCCCAGAACCCCTTTGTCCGTGAGTTTATTCGATAACCCGACCACAATCCCACAAGTGGTGGAGAATGTGGGCATAGAAGCAGCCATCCAGGACACGAAGATGGAGGAAATGCTACAAGCATTGGTGAAAGGACAGGAACAGTTGGGATGGGCTGTGGAGCAGCAACTTGCTTCGGCCCAACTGGACCGGGATACATTCCGCAATACGGTGGTGGCGCAACTAGAGGGGTTACATCAACCTTCCGACCCAGCTGGTAACCCTGTTCGAGAGACACGACCACCACATACCCCTGCCGGCATATCCTTACAAAAGTATAACCCAGGCGAGAATCCAGACGCCTTCATGCTAAATTTCGAAAGGGTGGCCCTGGCTTGCGGATGGCCATTGGAAAAGTGGCCCTTCTTTCTTGCACCCCTATTAACAGGAGAAGCGCAGGCCGCCTACCAGGTGGCCAATAGCAGCGGACAGACCCCCTATGGACAGATCAAAGCAATCATACTGGATCACCTCGGATTGGATGCGGAAGCCTACCGAGTACGCTTCCGCAAGGAGCGAGGTCAGGCGGGGGACAACCCGAAAACCTTGTTCTTCCGGTTAAAGGCAGCGGCAGACAAGTGGCTAACCCCTATGGACAGCTCCAAAGAGGAGATCATGGACAAGATCTACCTGGAGCAATTCCTTGAGGCGCTTCCATATGGGACTCAGCGGTGGCTGCGGCAACATTCAAACTTGTCAACAAAACAAGCCATGGAGATGGCTGCTACGTTTGTCCGTGCTCAGCCCCGCATGCATACCAGTGAACCTGAAAAACCAACCAGAGAGCCACTAAGACCGGACCGCAGGCCCCGAGCTCCTTCCGGACTACCAGCACCCTGCTTTGCTGGCCCCGAGGTTCCCCCATTTCGGGGACCTCAATGTTTCGATTGCAGGACCTGGGGTCACATTGCTCGCTTTTGCCCACAGAAAGGCAACAATGAAGAACCCATGGAAGTCAGGTACATACCTAAGGCAGTCATGTTTTCTGCCGAACTCGGAGGTGCATATCAAGTGAGTGTTAATATCAATGGGGCTATAATCAGGACCCTGTTGGATTCGGGGTGTAAACAGTCTGTAATACGGGATGAATACGTAAAGCCTCCCCAGGTAATGCCCGACGCCCTAGTGTTTATTAAATGTGTCCATGGGGATGTTAAGGGTTATCCGGTAGCGTATGTTCCCATTGTACTAGAGGGTAAGAAAACGTTGGTCGTGAAGGGGGGGTAATGGGTGCCCTTCCAGAACAACTCATACTAGGTACCGACAACCCACATTTCCTTGACCTATTTGAGGACCAAGTATTGAAGGGCAAAGCCTCGGGTACATCCACTGTCCCTGCAATGCTGTCCACCGATCCCTGGGAGGGTGACAGAAGTTTTCGTTTTGCCCAAGCCAATGATTCCAATCTATTCAATGCATGGGAACAAGCCCATGCTGAACAGGACGGTCCCCATTCGAGATATCCCAGGTTTCTGATAAAAGACGACCTCCTTTACATACAAGCAAAAGCAGAAGACCCCCTACAGCTGCTGGTACCTACCTGTTTCCGAGAACAGATTATGTTCTACGCCCATACCCATTTGCTGACGGGCCACACGGGCAGCGAGAAAATAACACAGAATGTGCTCCGCAGCTTCTACTGGCCAGGAGTATATCAGGATATAAAGGCCCATTGCCAGACATGCGACATTTGCCAGCGGAAAAACACCCACCGACCCCCAGCAGTGCCCCTGCAACCCCTCCCTATCATTGGAACTCCATTCGAGAGGGTCGGCATGGATCTCATTGGGCCGCTCCCAAAAACGCGGAGAGGGCATCAGTATGCCCTAGTGATTGTGGACTATGCCACCCGCTTCCCCGAAGCATTTCCCCTAAAAACCCCCACCTCGAAAAACATTGCCAAAAAATTTATGGAATTGTTCTCCAGGGTGGGATTCCCTAAAGAGGTCCTGACGGATCAGGGCACCCCGTTCATGTCAAGAGTCATGAAAGAAGTATGTCTGCTTTTGAACCTTCACCAGATCCGGACGTCGGTGTATCACCCCCAGACGGACGAACTGGTGGAGCGATACAACGGGACCCTGAAATCAGTACTAAAGAAAATGCTAAACGGTAAACGGGAGCGACTGGGACCTCTTGTTACCTTTAGCATTATATGTCATCAGAGGCCAAACCCAGAGCAGTTTAGGTTGCTCATCATTTGAGATGCTGTACGGCCGCCAACCCGAAGTCTGTTGGACATGACCAAAGAGGTATGGGAGAATGAGCGCTCCGGCGACACCAGAACCCTGCTGGAGTATAGCCATAACTTGAAAAGTAAACTGGGAAAGATACGGGAATTGGCCTTTACTCAATTGGAATCCAGTCAACAAAAACAACAAGAATTGGGGACTTTTGCTTGCTCTAGAAGGTATCCAATAAAACTAGTTAATCTGATTTTGTTCGTAAAAAGTTCAGTCTCTTCACTTTTGTGCATGTAGCCCCTTTAAGAATTGCATCGAATGCATGACACGTGATCGGAAATACGGACGCGTCATCTGCATTCGCCGGTAGTGTAGTAAGTGTTTAAAACAGCTGGTTACCGAGGTCCTAACATTTTCGGGCTGCGGATGTGGTAATGAGCAGGTTGAGAGGCGGAGACCCGCTGGGAGTTTGGTAAGCGGGGAGGGGTGTGGCGGGGTGGTTGGACGCTGACTTTCCGGGTCGTCACTCTGACGGCTCGGTGAGAGGCAGTCTGCTATCTTTAACATGCCCAACCTTTGTTTTTAACCGGACTCCTAACGGGATTGCTCCCTTCGGTTTTCTCTTTTCTAGAGAACACCCGGCGTGAAGATTTTCCCCTGCCGCGAGCTCATGGCACATTTCTCACTAAACAAACGTGTGAGTATTAGTGCCAATATGTCAGTTTCTTCTCTAGTCTTCCTGGTCGAATTTAAGCTGTATTTTAGGGTTTCGTCAACCAAGGTTGTCGAATTGTTTTAATAATGGTCATTTGGTAACAATATGATTTGAGAAAGTTTCTCAAAATTGCGCTTCTTCTTTATTTTTTTAACTGAACGCGCGCAAAAACAGGGTTTAAGTAAAATATTTCTCTTTTACCTTGGCTTTATATAAAAAAGAATCTATAAATGAATCTAGGGGTAAAAGGTGGCACTTTTTAGCTACATCTGTATTACAAAAATTTGTGTACATCTTGCATGCTAGACAATGGGTGCCGCCCCAAGAGAGAAATGGTCTCGCACCTTACGTTCTGCAAATTAAATGTGGTTGTTTTGCACTACAAATACAATTCAAAATGTATGAAAATCGATACCTGAATGTTTTTTAATCAAAATTTTTGTGTGTTTTGTTACATATTGTTTTCACAGACGAATTTCCTCATATATAGGAGATGAAGCACTAGAAAATTCCAGTGCTTTGGGATACACATAAGGTCGTATTCGTTATTTTTTAACAAATATATGTTTTCTTTACTTCATATGACAGTAAAGCCTACGGTGCTTTACACATATGTTGTAATTGTATCGGTCCTGATGAATGCTGAGCCAAGTTGGGCTCCCAATAGCAGAAACATGTTGACCTCTTATTGTTTTCACCTATAGGACAGGGTGGTTCAAACTAACATAATCACCAATCTGTCCGACTTCTTCACCTATTTTAATGGAGTTAGAGTTACTCCTAATAAAGTAATTTTTCCGAGGAGTAACCCACACTTCTTTTAACTCACTTATTCACTTTTTCTGAAAGAAAAGAACCCAATGAAGATAAATGGCAACCAACTGTCTTGTTGGTGCCTGAGGGCTCTTTGTCTTCACTTTGTGCATGCCACATGATTCTGTCTGAATGGTTGAAACCTATTGAATGTTTTTTTGTAATATTATGAATTAACTTAACCCTTTTCTTATTGCCACTCTTCTGTTGATTTATTTGTGGGTGCCGCAAACCTCCATCTTGAATCTGCTGTACATGAGCACTAACACACCATGAACATTGAAGCTGCTGACATTGACAAGCTGCTAAAGCCTTGACTTATTCGCAATATTCATGTGAACCTGGCCGTATGACCCCTGAAGAGGAAGAAATTGAACAATTTTGAATACGATGTATCTGAAATTGAAACTAATATTGCTGGGTGGAATAAAATTCATGGAAAAGTAAATTATGGGCGGGAACATTGGTCAACCATATTGAATTGAAATTAACTCATCTTAGTATGGTGTGATGACCTCTCCACGTCTTTCTGACCAATCAAATGAAGGGAACACATAGAATCTGCAACATTAGGGGGTGGTACACACACTGAAATGGTATAACTAAGGTAGGCTTAGTTAGGTAGATTGTCCAACTTGTCACAGACCTGACACTGACCCAACGTATGCTGAAGGAGAATCAAGAGCAGAATGCTGGTCGAGCACTCTGACATAAGAATCAAGAGTTTGCTGAGGAAGAGTCGGGATCCGAGAATTCGCCGTAGAGAGGGGTGTGACGCTGGCATTACACTTAGCGGATGTTACCTGTCCCATTCTGCACCTGTCCTGTCCCGTTGGCACCTGATTAGTCGGGAGCCCACGGCCAGGGTTGGTCTTCACACCATTCTAGGTAATAATAATCCATTTGGTATGTCATTGTGCTGTTTCCCTTTCTCATCTTTCCCAGGTACCAATGTTTAGAGGCATCTTTCTAAAACCCTGCAAAATGTATGTTTTAATAGTTATTTTCTTACTTGCAAAGTTTCTGATCACTCTATTGTGCCCTCTAACTCATAGAGTATTGCATAGATAAAGTGTTTAAAACATCTCCGGAGTCTGTGGTTATTTCCATGAAGGTAAATGTCAAATCGCTACCTATTCTAATTCCCTTGATCATTAGGACTTAGAGCACAGGTGACAAGGATTTGGTAAGTCATGGTGTACAGGTATTAGTCCTAAAAGTGAATAAAATTCTGATAGGCAAGAAGTTGATGCAGGATTACGAGTTCAAAGTGTGAATGTTTATGGGCCCAGGTGAGTAAGATTAACTGGACTGGTAATTCCACACCATTACTAAGCAAGGGATTCTAAATGCCAAGTTGACATGGCAACTTAAAACTGCATTCAGGCTGCAATGGCAGGCAGGGGACATGTTTTAAAGTGCTTTTTAAGAGGGTGGCAAAATAAATGTTGCAGACCCACTAGTGGCACTTAATTTACATGCCCTGGGTATATGGTATAAGACTCTACAAGTGACCTACAAGTAAATTAAATATGCCAATTGGATATACGCTGATTAAACCATTTTAAAGGAGAGAGCACAAGCCCTTTATCACTGGTTAGCCGCAGTGAAGTGCACAGAGTCCTAAGGCTAACAAAAACAAATTCAGCAAAGAAGTGGAGGGTAAAGGCAAAAGGTTTAGGGTCACCATGGAGAGAGGGCCAGGTACAACAAGTATCCTGAAATGTATTCAGTTTTGTCTTTTACATGAATCACAGATCTTTATAAGAACCTATTCTTGCCACAATCATAAGAAAACAGGATAAGATTAGGCCTGGGTGGTAAACTCTGCTCCGCCGATGAAGTTCACTGAGTTTTGTTACTCCGCACTCAGCAGATTTTTCCCCAAAAACTCCACCAACTGCAGGCGGAGCAGTGAACAGCTGGAGCTGGATTTATGCACGGTGCGGAGACTGCAGCATGAGTGGCCAGTGGGGAGAATTCAAGAGCAGCACTGCTTGATGGGCAGCAGCTCTGCTAGGCAGTCGGGGTAAATTGGGATGCCGCTGGTGATGTGTGGAGCTTGTGGACGGAGGTGGGAGGGGGCTCAATGGAGGACTGCTTATTTTATATGGGGCTAGTGAAGGCACCACTAGTTGCTGCACTTGCTTGCTTATGTGTGGGCCAGATCTTGAGCCTTATGTGCTCTGACAGCTCCGTGTTATCTCTGGTAACAGGCAAAGCTACAGGACAGAGCAGCCTTCTCCATGGCTCCCTATCACTTAGGCTCTGAGTTCCAGCCCGGGAGGTGTAGGTGGTACCACCACAGCAGAGTGCCCAGAACTCAGGCTAGCTTCTGCTGCTGCTGCCTGGATGGTTTCTCGTTCATTCCCATACTTGGGCCTGCATAGAGGACAGTGAGTGTTACTTACTTTCACCTGGAGTTGCAAAAGTTAAACTTAGTTAAAGTTAAACTTTTCTTTTTGAACTCAGTGAAGACTAGAATTTAGTGGCAGCCTACTTGGTTTAATTGGCTGCTGCTTACAGCAGTGCAGGCTCTGATTGGTTGACAGCCTGCTGGATCCCATTGGTTGATGCTGAAGATGCAAGTAGCCTCTCAATCATACCTGTAATTTATTCCTTCAGGTTGCTTGGCAGCCTGCCATAAACGTACAGGTTAAAAACAGCATGATAAAATCTGGTGAGAATAAAAATATTACCTAAAAAATATATACTGCCTGCTTTATTATAAACCCTGCTTGAAGAGTTTTATTAGAACATAACATCACAATTAATGCACATATCATGCTAAAAAGAATGTTCTACTTTTCGCCTCATTCAAGTATGGTGCTGTTTTCTTTAAAAGAGTGATGATCTATAGGAACACACTGCCTCACTAGTGTCTGTGCTAGCTAGCTGTGAGCTTACCTTTTGCCTCACCCTTCACATTAGTAACAGGTACAGCGAGACAGCAAAAACGATAGATTGCCTCGTGTCAGATTTCAGAATTCATAGTGTCTCTTTATATTTCCTGACACCTAAATTCCGGCACACTGAAATTAACCATTTTCTCCTACCATTCATGTATTAAAGGAAGAAGAAAAAGGCATGCTGCACTGTTTCCTCAGTGATTCCACAAGAAGGGCATGCCCACTTTGCCAACCCAGAAGTACATGCCCATTTAGCAGTAAATGAGAGAAGCAGCAGTGTCCCAAATTGGAGAAAGAGCTTCCTAGCTGCTACAGGTTTTATTTCATCTAGGTACGGCTCCACTTCATCAGAATAAAAGTATTTTTCAGTTGACCCATTGTTGACTAAGCCTGCAATAGGCTCTTTTTATACTTCCCACAGATTCTCTTGATGGCTAATTTTTTAATTGAGGGGGCCACCAACAGATCAACCGACAGACTTTTAGTCCCCAACCTTATGAGGGTTTCGCTTACATACTTGATCCATTGGATGCTCCCTGATCCTGGGATATCAAGCACCTCTTCTAGACCCTGTTGGTAAGAGCAAAGCTCAGGCGTGACCCAGATACTTCCCCAATAAAGGATTGGTCTCACTCCAATCCTGTCGGAGATGGGCCTGAGCCCCATATCTAGCGTAAGAGGGAAAAATGGGGTATTATTGGGTAATCCCATCCACTGTCGCAGGAATCAATTTTTTACTGCCACCATAGAGACCACATCACTGTGTTTCCATAATTCCACAGCACTCAGGGCCAGATGTTTGTATATTTGAATCACTAGTGAAATAGGATGAGATTGGGTGCTCAATGCACTTTCACCGGCACCCCATGTATTGTTCAGGTTTGACCCTGCTCCTTGCAATGTAGCAACGCCATTCTACCTGCTCTGTAAGGGCTAGCCCAAGAAAATCACAGGTATGCACATGCTCCAGGGGGGGCCAGTTAAGGGTGCGGTTGGATCTTGTAGTGTGGATTTAGAACCATACATTTGTTTTTCGCTACATTGATTTACTGGCCCCTCTATCTGCAGAAATTGACAAAACTTTCTAGGATTTTTTGCAGACCCATTGGAGATGTCAATAGTAGAAGCGTGTCATCTGCAAACATTAATGCCGAGACCTTTAAATTTGCCAGGCATGGGGCATAACCCTGACATTGATTCAAATGGGTTACAAGATCATTAACATATAATGTAAAAAGAGTGGGGGCAAAGCTGCAACCCCGTCTGAACCCTTGGTTTACATCAAATAGCTCAGTCAATTCTCCCAACTGTTTGCATCTAACCTGTGCATAATTGAGCTCATGAAGCATATTAATGGTAGCCAGAAGATAGTTGGGGACTCACAAATCAACTAGCACCTGTAAGAGTGTGGATCTGGGCACCAGGTTGAGCGCAGACCGTAAGTCTGCGAAAACAACATAGAGTTTCCCACCCTCGAGGACCACTGTTTTGCAGAATATTACTTGGAGTTGAAACACCTAAAAGTGTTATATCTCATTAACTGCCAGCCATTCCTGTAACCTATCCAGAATAATAATACTGAACAGTTTTTGAGAGCTGTATATAAAGCTTATTAGACTGTATTTTATCGATGTGATGGGGAACCCTCTTTCAATGTCAGTATAATTTCATCCCGGGCTCAGGATGGGGGAATAAATGTCCCTTCCATGATGGCATTAAAGTAGGGACTCCAAATATCAATCTTGCCAAGTATAGGTCTCCCGGAATCTTGTCAAGCCTAGGTGCTCTATTGGGGCAATCTTTTTGATTACTGTATCCACTCCTTGAGTCGGGATGAGAGGAGGTCTTATTTCCTGTGGCCCAAAACATCAGCTGGGGGAAATTAGCGTCTCCCGTCACAGAATACAGGCTGGAGAAATGTGCAACCCATTCTGCAGGGGCAACACTGTTTTCAATGGGACGGTGTCCCTCTGGACTCCCTGTGGACATTATGGGCTTATTATGATTACGGTCAGTTGGACCGATGTTGCGGTGGTCACGAGACTGACAAGCAGTTGATGGTACGACTGCCACATTATGATGGGGCCATCGGGCAAGCAGTCGCAAAGCGCTCCATTACACAGCGGCTTGAGCTGCAGCCCAAGAAAAGGGCTGCAGCACAAGCAGCTATGTAAAGGAGAACTTCCTGCACCTCAATGCACCATGTGGTGCACAGTGAGGGGAACAACCTTTACAACGCGGTTGTTACATCACGTTCCATTACAACGCGGTCGTTACAACGACCACGTTGTTAGATCGTGATAGCTTTACAATGCAAGTCATAAGATCGACTTTCTCTGGATGACACTCCAACCGAAGGAATAGTATGATTTACTATTCCAACACCTTCCCTACTGTTTCGCAGGGTGGAGTTGGAATAGTATATTATACTATACCTAATGTTGGAGCGCCATCTAGTGCGAGTCGATCTAATGACTTGCGTTGTAAAGGTATCACATCCTAACACCGCTAACGTTGTATCGACCGCGTGGTCATAGAATGCAAAGTAAAAGCATGAGTTGTAGCATGCTATATTCGCACAGTGAATGGAGGTGCATGGGGGCACTACATGTGCCCCCTGGCAAAAAGGGGCCCTGTTTTGGACACCCAAAATCAGTTTCCGTCAGTCATTTCATGGCAGTCTTTCCAACATGAAAAGGCTGTCGGAAAGAGATATCTAATCCCGATGGCAGTGCCTGCCTCGGCACCGCCTCAATTCAAGATTGTGATTTCAACAGCCACCCTGGCAGGATCACTGAACCGATCGGAGGCGTCCTTCTTCCCCCTGACCGTTTAGACTCCTAACACCTGGATTGTAATCCAGCAGTCGGACCAAAGGTCGGTCGGTCAGTCCACAACCGACGGCTGCTGGTGGCAGCCTGAGTGACATCATCATTAGGCCCATGGTTCCAGAAGGAGCAATAGTCTTCTTCTTTGACCCCATCCAGCAGTCCTTCCCACTTCCCAAGTTCCCTGACCCTTTTTACTTTTCCAGCGTTTTTACAAGTCACCCTCAGATGTTGTATCAGCCTCCTGTCTAGCTACTCGATAGCAGCAGTAACTGCTGTCTTAGAGCTTCTTCAGGCTTGATTGAACAAGGACGGGAGGACTTTCCCGACTTACAGCCCATTCTATTTACACATTGAAATTGCTATTTAATCCCCTATGCGTTACTGTTTATATTGCCAGTCTTTTCAAGTGTCTCTCGTTGGTCTAGGGTGAAGTCCAAGAGGAGCTATTTCTCAATGGTTTCAGCAACTAGTTTGTATTTTGCCCCAATCAGCTCTTGGGAATGTACCATGGCGCTCCACTTAACTCAGTGCCAATTATTAGTTAATCTCAACCTTCGATCAAAGGGTTCAGGACAACTAACCTGCCTGCAACAGACAGAGAGGTCTTGGGCAGGAGTGTGGCATTGTGGTCACTATCCTTTTTTGATGTTATGACCATATCTATCAAAAGGCTAGTACTCAGTATGCGATTAAAAGTGTGCTTCCCTTCTGTGTCAGAAGCAGTCCTGCCCTTGCAGGCTCAAATGCCCTGGTTTATTCTTAATGCATTTATTTGGAGCACAGAGGAGACTATTTTTTAAAGGGAGGGATTATTAATTTAGGTATGGACCATACTCTATCTTCCTCTTGGGTGATGGCTTCTATATTGTCATCAAGCGCATCAAATTAGCAATTAAAATCCCCGCCCACAATTTTTATCACTCTGACTGATGTGGTTGCCATGTGTGAATTCAGTAGGTCTACTGTTGGGTATTCACTTTTATTCCCCTTAGCTCTTAAATACTCATTGTAGATATAAAAAGCTTTTTGCAGGAATGTGAGACCAGCACGCAAAATATCGGCGAATGTTATCATAACTTCCTTTGTCATGCATGTAAGCGTAGTATTAACCCCTCTCATTAGTGCCCCCGGGGGTCCGCCCTTTATTAATTTTGATGCTTCCTTGTTAAAATTGACATAGCCCACGTGATAGACCAGCTTTGTGGACCAAGTCACCTGGAAAAGGCAGAATTCATGCATTTCTATATAGTGATCCCATTCTGGACACTTAAGTGTGGAGGCTATCCCTGCTACATTCCGCAAAATCAACTTGAGAGGTGGGTGGTTGTCTTGAGTCAGAATCATCATAACTTGCAATCCTTATCTCCCCTGGTCTTTAGATGGTTTGATTCAATCAGATAAAACAGCACTTACCCATGTCTAACTATCCCTCCCGCTGCTATCAAAGATAGGTTGTGTCTGTACTGGTGTCTTATGTGTATGGAGTTCAGGATGATTCATGTTATTTAGCCCAATAGGGGCTAGTGTAGATTCAGACCCAGGTAGCTTGGTGAACATGTTGCTAACTGGTGGCCTTATTTGTTCAATTTCTGGCTTGTCATCGCGATCTATTGTAGCCTGGCTCCCAGTTTTATTTGCACATTGGTTTCTGCACCCTCTACGTTTATGGTATCATTGTGCTGCCCCCTCTCAACACCCTGCTGGCTAGTAGCGCCCCCATAGCCCCCTTCTGTGGTTGCCACAAACGAGACAGTCTGGGTAGCACACACATTATGGGTAAGTCAATCTACTTCCACTAACACGTCAAAACGATTGGAGGTGGAACTAAATAATAATAACTCTGCATGCGAAATGATCTCTTTTTAGGCCACTAAAGGCAGGAGCCAATACACATAATGAATGAGATCTGCGTGAGGAAATCTTGGCCGGAATGGTAGCTCAGTTTATAAAAGTATCCTAGCTGCAGCTGATGGATACTTTTCCCGGCTACCTGTTTACCTAAATGACCATAGAGCAAACTCTGCACCACCTGTGGCGTCCTAAAATTGATGATTACATTATATATATAATTTGTGAGCTCTTCATGCGATTCCCTCTGACCCTCATGCAGCTATGTGACTGTGGTTAATATTAGCACATATAGGCAAGATGCGGGTGGAAAATTAAACACAGGATGTCTTTGACCTCGAGTATGACCATTAGTCCCAGGCTTCCCTAAGGTGTTATCCTTGCAGCTCTTTGTCACCCCCCTGAAGTCTTGTATTGGCACTTGGTACACTAAGGATCTGAGAGTCTCTAGACTGGTTAGAATGTAGAGTAGTTATGTCTGAATGGTGGCTATGCCATGTATTACTGCCAGATAACACAGACCCTACAATAGTCATAGTAGTGGATTGTTCTGGCACGTTGCCATTTTCTTCTTTGGGGGTTGTCCTAAGGGCATAAGTGCTGGTATCTGTGGTAGCTTGATGTCCCTAAGCCCTATAATATTCTTTAATTTAACAATACAGTCCTCCGGTAGTTGCCTAACCCACAATGGTATCATTGCTAGCCCCTTTTCAATGGCATTGTTAATGGATTGATCCGAAATAGCGGGCCTTGAAAAAGGATCAACTTGGGTATCGATTACTGTGGATTTGTTCTGTGTCATCTGCCTGGACTGCTTACTGACTGCAGAAGTCTGAGGGCACACCCCAGGACACACCTCAGAGGAGTGTGGGACAGTGGGCATGCACAATAGTTGTACTCGACCCCCATCCATTTAATGAGATGCGACTTTGGGGATAGCATTGGGAACGTCCTGTGCTGGCATCAAATGTTGTGGCTGGTAGTGTACCAGAGCTCCAAGAAAATTATGTCTCAGTCAATTCAATTTCAGTAGAAATAACCCCTCTCTGTAACATCCTATCTATGTAAGTAGATTTGAAGGGAGGGGTTAGGGTTGAAGGCCCTCCCACAGCTTTTCTTTTGTCCATTATGTGTATTATATTAGTTCCAGACTAACAAATAGACTTAAACTTGCAATCCAGTACATTCAGGACCAAGGGCCACTGAGAAATTACCCCAGTCGTGCTACTCCATGCTCAAGTAGACATTGGTAGACAGTATGGTTTGTCCTCTTCCTGGCTGCACATCATTGACCCAACAGTTGGTAACCCATTGCAAAAACAAGTAGCAGGTGCAAATAGATCGTTGAGAGGTCAGGGTGGGGAATACCACTCGCCTAAAAAACAATGTTAGGGGGATGGCTCAGCCCCGCCTCGTGGCCTGAGCGCATCCATGCTGCGGGAAGGTCGGAGTCGCTTTAAGCGCAGTGGCCCACCCCATTTCTACTCCAAGTTGCTCTTCTGGGCACAGAGGTTTGTGTTGGTCCCCTTCCAGAGGACTCGCAGAGCTTGTTGGAGTCTTGTCCCCCTCATAGGATACAAAAGTTAATCACACTTAAGTATAGTGTCTTGGGATGAATGAACAAGGGTGTGGGCCCGGTTTGCTAACTGTTAAATAAAGGTGAAAATGAATAACTTTCATTCAGTATATGTGAGCAGTTTGTGTGCTGCTTCTATATCTGATGGGTTACCGATTGGTTTGTACTAATTGGAAGTGAGATAAAGTGTTTACTGGACAGGTATCAGCTCCATTTTGGGCTTGTGACTGCTTCACCTTATCTATTTTTAAGATATAATAGTTCTAGAAAGGAATAACATCATTAATCATCAATACTTTAGTTGTAACCACTCTCCTCTATGAGTAATATAAGCACACCATGAGCATATTGAAGCATAATTAGTTGCCAAATTTTGTGACCTAAAAATATATAAAATAAACTAAAACTGGTTTACCCGGCCTTGAGCGGGGTCTAACGAACTGTGGTACCGCGGTGCTAGAGGATAGTTGGGATAAGAGGAAGGATACCTTGCTGCCAAGTGAAAACGTACTATCCTGCTCCTGCATTTCAAAAAGAGAAGCAGTGTAGAGGAGCTGCCTTCTTTAGCTCAGAGAATAAGTCCAACATTCCAGCGCATGGTCTTGAAAGTTCAGGACAACAATCTAGAACCTGTGATTTCTTGTTGCAGAGTATGGCCTGTGATTAGCACACAACGCAAGGCTAAGGTCAGTGCACCAGCTGACTTATCTTGCCATGCACCCTTCATTTAGTGAGGGTGATGTGTGCATGAGGCAAATGTGCCTCCACACCTGAATTGCCATCTGCCTGCTGTGTTAAGCTGGCTCTGTATATACTATACCAAGCAATGTAGAGTGTGCACAGAGTCAAGTGGATCCCCAGAGGCTTAAGCAGATTATACTTAAAGCTCTATTTGTGGTAGTGTGGTCGAGCAGGCTGTGTTAAGCATTTCTTCTACACATTCAGGCAAGAAATGATTACACACCCTCAAAAACTGAATACAAGACCAATTGTTTTGCATAAAACGTTATTACTTAGTTATTTTATATTAGAAGCAAGAGGAAGTCAGTTGTAGGTAAGGAACCGTTTCAAGAGTAGTAATATATTTACAAATGCAGTAGGACTAGTCTTTCCAAGGCAATAGGAATACTTTACAGTATGAGAAATACGTTTGTATTGTCAATCAAAAACAGTAGCAAACTTAGCAGTTGTTCATGATAGACAGTTAAGGGCAATAGGAGAAATGCAATACAATTCTATTGTAGGAAACCCGTTATATGCATTAACTGGTAAGTACACTAATAACTCTTCCAGTCTTCCCGGGTGTAGAACAGTACTGGCCAATTTTCAGTTTAAGGTAGGTACGGCACCAACAGCGGAATTGGGGCGGCCAGATGCAGAGGTCACTGGTGCAAGGTGCAAATCAGGGTTGGGCGCCCAATTCAAACAAATCAAAGACCTTGGCCACACAAAGAGGCTGCAGGCTTGGTCCAGGAGGCTGGATGAAGCTGACGAATGGCAAGCAGGTAAGTAGAGATGTCAGAGGGGGGCTGGTCACTGTCAGCTGTGCTCTCCAAAGGCAGGAGTCTGAGGATGCAAGGGTGCCCTTTGGTGTCTGATTTTCTTTACTGGAGCTGATCACGGTCAGTAGGACCCTTTGTGTAGAGGTTTCAGACGATTTTGTGGGGTCCAGGAGAGGTCAACCACAAATGGAGTCAAGATCTGGATCACTGGGGAGACTTCCCTAGACAGGAGAGCCACTCAGAATCGGGTCATGGGCATCGGGTACAGTGTGGGGAGAGGTCGTGGATCTGCCTGGATCCGGAGTCCTTGAATTTGGAGTTTGCTGGACAGGGCCTCTGTTCTCTAGAGATCTGGTCTTTGTTGAAGTGGCAGTCTTACTGGGTTTCTTGGAAGTCACTGGCCACATGGGGCCAATTCAATCATCGTCGTCAAGCTTTGCTGCACGTCATCTTCTTCGTAGGTAGCAGGAAATTGAGGATTAAGGTTCAGGGGTGTCCTTTGAATACTGAATTTAGGGGAATTACAGGTACTGTTAGCCAATGGGATACTTGCCATTTAAGGTGACTACACCCTTTGTATTTCCGCTCCCTTTGTGGAGGGGGCACCTTCTAACCTTACTGGGTAGGCACTTTAGTGGTGGTCCAGATAGAGAGGGAGCACACCTCTCCTGACTACTAACTTCCCCATTGACCTTTCTGCTAAAAGTATGACTTGGTCAGGGGGCGGCCATCTCCACTAGCTGGAGAGGCCGTGGCTAGCATATCAAAGGGCAGGAAGCATTTGAGGCTCACCGCCCTGAATGCTGTTCCTCCATGGGGCCAAGCAGCCTTTGTCCCTGACCCATGAGAGCACAAGGGCTGCCACATCAGAGGGTCAGAACATTTCTGGTGCAGACCAGTCAGCTGGACACGAGGGAGTTGGTCATTTTTCAAGGGACCTCTCTAGGATGCCCTCTGACAATAACCCCAACACTGGCATCAGTGTGGGTTTATTGTGCTTAGAAGTTTGATACCAAACTTCTCAGTATTCAGTAAAGCAATCATGGAGCTGTGGAGTTTGTAATGACAAACTTCCGGCCCATGTACTCAATATGACTTCCCTGCACTTACAATGTCTAAGAATGGACTTAAACACTGTAGGGGCATATTGCTCACGCATCTGTCCTCACCTGTGGTATAGTGCACCCTGCCTTAGGGCTGTGAGGCTTGATATAGGGGTGACCTATCTATGCCACAGGCAATGATTGTGGGCATGGGATTTGTGCCATGTTGGCTCTTAGGTTCTTTCTGCACCAAAACACACAGTCTACAATAGCAGTGTCTATGTGTCTGGTGAAGGATCTCTGAGAGTAGCACAATACATACTGCAGCCTTTAGAGATCCTCTCTGGTCACAAGGACCTTGGTACCACTGGTACAGTTTACAAGGGATTTACATGTGTGCCAGCGTTGTGCCAATTGTGGAAACAAAGTTACAGTTTTGGGAAAGAGCACCGGCACTGGGCACCTGATTGGCAGGGACCAGTGCTCACTCAATCAAAGCGTATCAGATATCACGCAAAAAGTGGAGGGGTAACCATACAAAAAGGGGCACTATCCTACCTACACCCCCAGGTGAAAGAGGATGAGACTAACCTTTTACATGAGAGTCTTCATTGTCCAAGAGGAAGAACCTGGCAAGTCCATCTGCATTGGCATAGGCAGCCCCAAGTCTATGTTCCACTGTAAAGTCCATTCCCTGTGGGTGGATGGACCACCTCATTTGTTTTGGGTTCTCACCTTTCATTTGCATTAGCTATCTGAGACGTATGTGGTCAGTTTGAATAAGGAGGTGAGTACCAAACATTTATGGTCTCAATTTCTTTAGCGACCAAACCACAGCAAAGGCCTCCCTCTCAATGGCCCTCCAACGTGGTTCCCTGGGGAGTGGTCTCCTGCTAATGAAAGCAACAGACTGGTCTTGGCCATCAGCGTTGGTCTGGGATAGAACTGCTCTTATACCGAGCTCAAAGGCATTAGTTTGCACAATGAACTGCTTAGAGTAGTCTGTAGCTTTGAGAATTGGTGCTGAGCACATTGCCTCTTTCAGGGTGTTAAAAGCCTTTTGACAATGAACTGTCCAGTTTACTTTCTTTGCATCTACTTGGAGGTGAGGTCTGTAAGAGGTGTCACAATAGATTCACACCCCTTCACAAGCCTCCTGTAATACCCTGGTCAAGCCAAAGAATGCCCTGACTTGGGTCAAGGTTGTTAGAGCTTCCCAGTCCATAATAGTCTGTATCTTGGGATGTACGGCTTATACTTGGCCTCCACCTAGAAGGTGGCCAAAGTACATAACAGTGCCCTGCTCGGTCTAGCACTTGGATGTCTTGATAGTTAGGCCTGCACATTGCCGAGCCTGTAAAACCTTCCCCAGGTAGAACAGGTTATCCTCCCAGTAGGAGCTGAAGACAGCAATATCTTCAAGATATGCTGCACTAAAAGCCGTCAACCCAGCTAAGACTTGATTCTCAAACCTTTGGAACATTGCAGGGGCATTTTTTAAGTCAAACATCATTACAGTAAACTGATAATGCCCACCTGGTGTGGAGAATGCTGTATTTTCTTTCGCTCCTGGGGCCATGCCAATCTGCCAGTACTCTCATGGAGAGTTTCACTCTGTCTCTTGATCCTCATCAGTAACCATGAGCACAGTTTGAGGCAGTTGACATGCATCACCCTCTTGGGGTCTTGCTAGTGCCCAGGTCTACCAAGTAGGTGGCCTCACATTTCCTTTCAAGGATAGGGTAAGGACCACTCGATTTGCCTTGGAGGGCCCTTTGTGCTTCAGTCTCCAAATCCCACACCTTCTGATGTGGTTGGAACTCCACAAGTGCATGCTTTTGGCCATGCCAGAGCTTCCGGAGCTCCTGTGTGGCCTCAAGGTTTTTGGAAGCTTTTTCCGTGTACTCTGCCATTCTGGATCAAAGGCCCAGTGCATAGTCCATAATATCCTGCGTACATTCATGAAGAGGTTTCTCCCAACCTTCCTTCATAAGACAAAGCTGTCCTCTGACAGGATGGCCACACAGTAGTTCACAGGGGGGAAACTTACTCCCTACTGAGGCACCTCTCTGTAGGCGAAAAGCAGGCATTTCAAAATGACATCCCATCTCCTTTTGAGTTTTTCAGGGAGTCAAATGATCATGCTTTTCACTGTCGTGTTGAACCTTTCAATAAAGCCACTGGTTTGTGGATGATAAGGTGCAGTGAACTTATAGGTCACCCCACACTCATTCAACATGTCAGGTATGCAGACATGAAGTTGGAACCTCTGTCTGATACAACCTCCTTAGAAAACCCTACCCTGGTAAAGATATTAATGACGCCCTGAGCTACTGCAGGGGCTTTAGTAGTCCTAATAGAAATTAGGGGTGGACGGAAGTCGCGTTAGGGACTTACACGGAAAGGCACGGAGATTGAACCAATCTCTGTGCCTCTCTGCATATTTCCGTTACGCAACACCCGCCCGCAATATTAAATGACATGAAAAAGCCTAAAATAAGATTTAAATAAAATGTACCTTATTGCGGGCGCATCCTTGTCCATCGCGCCTTCTTCTTGGAACTGCGCATGTGCTGGAGCCTGCGCATGAGCATTCCTCGCCAGAAATGCGCACGCGCAGGCTCCCGCACATGCGCAGTTCCAAGAAGAAGGTGCGATGGACAAGGATGCGCCCGCAATAAGGTAAGTTTTATTTAAATCTTATTTTAGTCTTTTCAATGTCATTTAATATGGCGGGAGGGAGGCGGGTGGGAGGCGGGCGGACGGCCAACTTGCGTTACGCCCCCGAGTGTGCGGAGATTTGCCACGTTTCTCCGCCTTCATTGCGAAAGGCGGAAGGGGCAAATCTCCGCACATTCCGTGGGCGGAACGGAGATGTCCCCCACCCCTAATGGAAATTGTCTCAGGATACCTGGCAGGACGATCCACTACTGCCAGTATGAATTTGTTTAGCCATGGATAAGGTTCAAAATATACCCTAGTTATCATGTATTAACTCCTGCCTTTTCAAACTGTTTAAATTGTCAATTTGGTCTGCCCTATATTATTCATATTATTATCTAAGAACAGGATTAAAAGCTTATTTATTCAACATAGGAAAGATAAACATGAGTCAGACGATGAGCTTAAATCATCAGTCACATTTTATAAGCCTCTGGATAAGGAGGAGGGAGATAACAACTACCTGCTCTTTGTAACCACTATGAAGCACAGATTTGCCCTGACAAGGTTGAGATGTGGCATAGCCCATCACCTTGTTGCCTCCCCCCTCATGAGATCCTGCCCCTCAACTCATATCACTGTCCTTGCAATGGACAGAGTAAACAGAGCACTTTGCACTTTCTATTATTCTGCAAATTGTACCTGGATCTCAGGGTATTGTATCTGAAACCTTTGTTTGTAACCCATAATATTAGATCTTTTAAAGTGGCAATGTAGTATCTGGCGTAATTGGGCAACCCCTTTCTGTGTTATAACATTGTACTTTTTATACTGAATGCAATGACAATTAGAAAAGCTTATTGTAATGACTAAGGGAACGATATCTGATTCTATTTTTAACTACATTACTTTTTTAATTGGGGTAAAAATATTAATGATTATTGTATTTATGAATTTTAGATAACTTTTTTTACTCTGCCTTTTCCCATACTAAAATGACTTGGAATTTATGGTAATGTGATCACACTTTTTATTGTTTCTATTTTATATTGGTATGAGTATTTTTACTGATGTACTTTTATTTTCAACCGAATAAAGATTATGAATCAAATTTGTTTCCTGGTACTGTCGGAGGTTCCAGTGGACCCACTATGTCCACACCTATGGCTTCAAAGGAAACCCCAACCACTGGCAGTGGAATTAAGGGGGGCCTTTGGGTGTCCACTTATTTTGCCATTGGCTTGACAGGTGACGCAGGAGCTGACAAACTCCCTTACCCAGTAGAAATTGCTGACAAGCCTATTCCAGGTTTTTGGCACGCCAAGAGGCCCAGCTAGTGGGATGTCATAGTCCAATGTGAGGAGGAATTCCCTGAATGCCCGAGGGACTACCACTCTCCTAGTGGCACCAGGTTTTGTGTCTCTGACCTCAGTTTACCGGAGTCCCTCCTTACAATAGGTCCTATGTGAGACACTGACATCTCCGTTTTCCTGTGCAGCAGATTGCTGTTGCAGGCTCTCAAGAGTTGGACCAGTCCTGTGTCCATGGCACAGCTGCTCCCTGGAGGGTGATCCCTAGAGTGTCCCCCTGGGCCCAGGAGCTCAACCTGGTAAGTTCAAGTTCCATGGGCTCAATTCCCTCTGGGGTTGACAAGTCTTCTCCCTGAGGAGAGGGGTCCTGAGCTTGTTGCTGTACAGAAGCTGGTTTCCAACATTTCTTTTTTTCCCTGTGCTCAACTGTGTGCTCTTATTTTCACACACCATATCAGGAATTTACAGCATGGCTCCATGGGTTCTTAGCTCTACCTCAGCCCATGCTGAGGTCTCCAGATTTTTCCCTAGCAGACATTCGAATGGGAGTTTTGGTGAGACCACTGCGTGTTTCAGGACAATAACCCATCCCCAATCTAATGTTACCATTGCCTTGAGGTAGATTATGGTGGCATTTTCAGCAATGGTGACTGGATAGGTTTTTCTAGTCAGATATTGTCCTGTGGAAACCCGTGTATCTTTCACCATGGTGACACTGGCACCTGTATACCTCAGGGCTTCTTTTCTAGACCCATTAATCAAGAGGAACTGTTGGTGCTTTTTCGTATTAGGGAGCCAGACAGCTAGACGGGCAATTCCACCTCACCATCAGAGACTAAAACAGCTTCAGAGTGAACCCTGATTTACTCTGGGAACAACAACGATCCCATCAGGGGACTTTCCAAGCCAGTGCTAACATGTGTGCCTGGATCATGGTGGAGCTGGGTTCCACATTTTAGACCCGCTCTGGAACCTTAGGTCGATGGTACTTTTTATCAACATGAAAGGGAGAGAAATTGTTAGCAGGCTTATCATTTCAGTTCCAATTTACTATGACTCCTAAGAATCACATACTCCCAATTAGGTTTAGTTAGTTTATTACAAAGCCAAGAATAACTGGACAAACAGGCACCTCAAAGTGAGGGAATAGAAATACATTGGAACTAATAAAAAGCCAAACCTACGGATAAAGTTGAGGCAGTGCAAGATGCATTATATATTTAGTTTGAGAATCAGGATACAAAAGACAACATCAAGAAGAAATCCAGATTCCCCTTCATTGGGAGTTTGTAGGTATAAAGCATTAGCCTGTCCCTACACTATCAGTAATGTGAAATCCCTACATAGTATTTCCCAAGGCTAGAACAATTAAGGTGTCAGCGTGTGAAGCCTTTCTGAGAAGTCTCTTCACATCAGTTCGGTCAAGTAGCATAAAGCTACAGAGCTCGTTCTAAGATGCTCTCTCTCTCAAGGCAAGACAGAAGTCTCCGGGACACTTTCCCTAGTTACAATACCACAAGTAGTGTGCCAGGATGCTTTGAAGATCACGCCATCCAGTCAAGCCACCTCCTCATAGGTAAATTTCCATTGGGCAGCGGTGTTCCCAAGACTCTGTGAGATGGTCGTGATTCCCAGGCTCACTACATTGAGAAAGTACAACAGTTCTCCAATATCAGTATCAGGTCAATGTATCCTTTTTTACCTAAGACTAACTCCTAAAACAAAGACATTATTCTAGCTAACAAGAATAATTCTTCCACCTGCAACAGAAATGTGAGAAAGAACAAATCCAACATGCACATGAAATGCAACTACTAAATCTAACGTGAGAGCTTCCAGGGAAAATTTATTTCAGGCCTACAGAAATCGGCCAACATAGGAAATAGCACACAGGCCTTACGTAATTACATATAAATGAACCCTATTTACTGAGCACTTCTAAAATAACATGTTATATAAGCACATCAAATATGTGAACAATTGTCAGCTGCATGTACGAATTCTACACTCTAATGTTTTCAGCTAAACATGTGTATTCAACATCAATCTTTGTATGTTTACTTGAAAATATCCCCAACACACCACAATTCACATTATTACAGATCACATTCTAATGTCACATATTATTACAACAAAGGGATATATGCTTGTGCGGACTACTCATTATTATGATGTACCCCTACAACCAAAAAACGAATTTTGCGCTACATCAGTCTGAAGTGGCCAACAGACGTGAACAGACTAACAGATACATGTACAACATAAATGAAAGTAGAATAAAATAAATTAACATCATTTGGATGCGTATTGGCATATGATGTGATAAACATTTGGTTTCCCGTTTTATCTTGTAATATTGTATAATCCCAAGTTGTGACAGCCTTAATCGTTCAGCTATGTCACTGTACAGTTTCACAAATATTGCCCAGTGAAGCATGAACTGATGGTGATCGCCACGTGCCACCTTAAGAAGTGAAAAAGTAAGTAGAAATGGTTGCAGCGTGCTTAAATAGGGAGATTGATCAAATTTCCCATTTGGCATGGTAGTAGTACGAGAGAAGAGAATTTGATAATTTGTTTCATGAATACTAGAACAGCTGCTCCGGCGGCTTACCTTCCTTACGCTTTACTTGCAGTTCTGTTCATGGCCTGGAAGCATACCATTTGGTTTAATGGAGCCCTTCCTCACCCTGTTACTGCTGTTTGTTTGGGCCCCTTATCTATTGACGGGGCCACTCGGCCGGTTTTGGGTAGTTTTACACCACATCCAAACTATTTTAATGTTACACTCGCAGAGCTACGTCAGCTATATGCAACATTGATTCACATACACAAAAGTGTCATACAATTTATGTCATGTGCTAATCAACTGCTCCCTCGCAAAGGCCTCCTTCCCTGATGACCAGAAGCACAACAAGATCAACCCCCGTCTGAAGAAGCCCTCAGCAGACCCCACCAACCTCAAAAACTTCAGACCCATCTGCCTGCTCCCGTTCCCAGCGAAGGTCATCAAGACAGCCATCCAGAGCCAACTCACCACCTTTGTCGAAGAGCACAACATCCTCGACCCCTCCAAATCTGGCTTCAGAAAAAACTACAGCACAGAAACCACCCTCCTTGCTGCTACAGATGACATCCGCTCCCTCCTGGATGAGGAGAAACAGTAGCCCTCATCCTCCTTGACCTCTCAGCGGCCTTCGACACAGTCTCTCACAGCACCCTAACACGCAGACTTCACGCTGTAGGGATCCGGGGCAAGGCCCTCGACTGGATCCACTCTTTCTGCTCTGGTAGAACGCAACGAGTCAGACTCCCTCCTTTCCTCTCGGACCCTACACCAACCCCCAGCGGAGTCCCCCAGGGATACTCACTCAGCCCCACGCTGTTCAACGTCTACATGGCTCCGCTCACACCTATCATCAGAACACACAGACTCAACATTGTCTCATATGCAGACAACACCAAACTCATCCTCTTCCTATCCAACTAAACCAACGCAGCCAAGCACAACTTTCGAGAAGGCATGGAAGCAGTCGCCAAATGGATGAAAATCAGCTGCCTACAACTCAACATTGACAAAACAGAAGTACTCATCATGGACCCACACCCAGACGCCTGGAATGACACCTGGTGGCCGCCCGCTCTTGGAAACTCACCCACCCCAACGTGCCACGCATGCAACCTCGGAATCATTCTGGACTCCGAACTCAAAATGGGCCGCCAGATCAACTCCGTCACATCCTCCTGCTTCCACACCCTCCGCCTCCTACGCAAGACTTTCAAATGGATCCCCCTCCAACACAGAAAGACTGTCACTCACACCCTTGTCACCAGCAGACTTGACTACGGCAACACACTCTACGACAGAATAAACAAAAAACACACCCCCAAGCTACAAAACATTGAGAACGCTGCCTCAAGACTGGTCCCCAACCTGCCAAGACACTGCCACTTCTCCCAGCACCTGGGCACACTCCATTGGCTCCCCATCAAGGCTAGAACCACCTTCAAGATTCTCCCCCACGCACACAAAGCCCTCCATAACACCGGACCTGCATGCTTGAACAATCGACTCGAATTCCACGCACCCCAAATGACCCTACGATCAGCCCAGCTCTCCTACACCATGGTTCCCCACACCAGGAAGTCCAGATGAGGAGGCCGCTCTTTCTCCTTCCTCGCAGCCAGAGCCTCGAACACCTTACTGCTCCACCTCAGACAGACAACATCACTCCCCTTCTTCACGAAAAACCTCAAAACATGCCTCTTCGACAGACCTCCTCCTTGATGGACTGGAACCTGCACTTCTCCCTCCACAGCACTTTGAGACCCTCACTTGTGAGTAGTTGCACTCAACAAACCCATGATTGATTGATTCATGTGTGTCCGGCTGGTGCCGCTCCTCAGCCACCAGGACATGGTGGTGGTCTTGTCATTAGTCCCGTCATGATTAATTCAGTGATGGGTAAAGGTCCTCAGAATTTAGATGAATTACCATTTTGGCTTGCACAAAAATGTGAGCAGCTTGAGGCTGTTTTTTCACATACCACTCCTGTAGAAAAACACAGGATCCTTATAATGAGCTTGCTGAGTAGTCCGATTCCCGCTTTAGTAACATGCACCACCTGGGGGACAGTGTTTGCTTCAGTGTATACATTGTGTTTTGGCAATCCCTCCATGAGCATTCTACCGAACGTTCTGAAGACGGTAAAGTATGAATATGAGGCTGATACAGCCCTGCATTTGAGGATGAAGTTAGTGGGAATGTTCCCTATTGTCTCCGATATGATTCTGGCCAATATTAAAGGTGAAGCAGTTTGCTTACAAGTACGTCAACACCTAGTGGCGGTGGCGGCAGTGGGTCGGCAGCTACAGTTGCTGTTTATCATAGCGGACGTATATACATCTTTGGGTCAAAATAGCTTAGGTGTCTGCCCGTTTAGTCAACCACCCATTAAACCATCTCCTGACAAGGAGGGTCACCCAGTCTTTCCTAAAAAGGCTTGGAACAGAAATCAGAGGCAGCAACAACAGAAGCCTGGTTCACGTGCAGGCTTGCCTTCACCTGACGCTTCTGAGCATAGATATTATCCGCTCTAAAATTAAAACACCTGAGAGGTTCCAGGTTCCTGATCCCCATTCTCCTCGTTCATTTTAGGAATCATCGGATCGACATTTTGGATGGGGAGGGCGTCAGAAACGCAGACAAGGAGATTCTACACAATCAAGAAGTGACCTGCAGCGCCAGTTTGATGTAAAAGTCAAGCCGGAGGAACCACCTCAATATCGACCCTAATTTCAGAAGATAAAAGTTGCCGCTTTGACTGCAAAGTATGCCTCAGACAGTAAGGATCTGCTCCTCAACAGGAGTTTGGCGGTAACCCTCATCGACAGCACAGCGGAAGTTATCATAGTGTAGCAGACACTCCACCAGCATCTAGAGGTGAATGCAACTGACACATTTATTTAGGCCTGGGCGGTGAACTTCGCTCCGTTTGCGGAATTTCCTGCACTCCGCGGAGCTCACGGATTGCAGAAAACTCCACGGAGCGATGTGCAGCAGAGTTTTTTCCATGCTCTCGAACGGTAAGTTCGCGATCGCGAAGGGTAAGTTCATGAGTGCGAGCGGCAGGAATACCAGCACAAACTGCAGTTCGCACTGCACTCTGCCACCCGTGGAACTTTGCGGAGTTCTTTTGTAACTTCGCGGAGTTCCACATAGCAAAACTCCCTAAACTACTCGCAGGCCTTCATTTTTCACAGTAGATATAGCTGATACTCAAGTTGACCCTCCTGATAGGCTTTATGAAGAAATCCTCCAAATTGAAGGTGACATTAAACGCCCAATTAAGACAGTGTTTTTGGAAATCCTCACTTCTTCTTATGACATTTTGTTGACAGAGGTTAATTTGCCTCCCCCTTTTGTCCGGGCTTCCTCTAAAGGGGAAGATGTGATTCAGCTTAGTTTTTCACAATACGTTTCTGATGATGATAAAATGGCTCATGCCTCAAAGTGGGCTTTGTCCTTAGCTCCAGCATTATATCACAATCAGCCAGGTTGGGGGGAGGGTTCCCCAGTACATGTGTTTTCTTTGCGTTCTACAGCTCAGCCCCAACCACAATATCCTATTAACCGTGATGCAAAATCGCCCGTAAGTAAAAGGTTGATCCAATTGGAATATCAGGGTGTGATTGAACCCTGTGTTTTGTCAATCAATAATCCTCTTTTTTCTGATAATGAAACTGGACGGTTCATATCGCATAGTATTAGATTAAAGGCATTTGAACAGTCATGTACAAACCTTTGCGATTCAGAACACACATAGCACTGCGTTGGTGAATAACATTGTTCGCACAAAATATAAAACCACTTTGGATATTTCCAACGGCTTGTTAAGCCATTCTTTGGCTCCTGGGATTTGCGATTTGACCGTATTCTGTGCGCTAGACAGTCAGTGCCGATATGCGAGATTGCCTACGGGATATAAGAATAGCCCTGGTGTGTTTGCAGCAAGTATAGTGTCCCTTTTGCATGACATTGACCCCGATGCCTTCTCGTACGTCGATGACATATACTTGACGGATGATGAATTACAGCTGCATCTCTTGCACGCAGACCACATTATCACACATTTTGCAAACTCTGGTTACAAATTTTGCTAAGTCTCACATCACCTTTTTGGCGGTTCTTTTTCTTGGTTAAGAACTGAATAATGAAGGTAGGGGCTTGGCCCCCCACTTCCTGGAGAAATGTGCTCAATTGCAACCTCCTTCTACACTTAAAAAATAGCAATCTTTGCTGTTTTTTATTTATTTTGGGAGGACATGTATTCCTGTTTATACCCAGCGTGTCAAACCTCTTTACTCACTGATACAACCTTCTTTTTCTTCTTACAGTTCCGGAACACGGAGCAATTCTTCAGTCTCTGCAGTCTGATCTGCTCGTGACCAACGTCTTGTTAACAATTATACAAATTTGGTCATGAGGATTTTACAAGGAGCGTTACGTTTTACTTACTTAACTTTTAATGAAGGGGCCACGGTCCCCATTGCTTATAAATCGCATTTGCACACTCCTGCTGAGATGTGTTTCTCCTCTATAGAAAAGATTTTGACCGCTGTCCAGATGGCAATCCTCGAGGAATGCTCTTTGGCTCAGGGCAAACGCATTTTTATAGTTTCACCGGTACCAGCTTTGGAAGCGGTTACCAAGGCTAGTGTCCCGAATTCTGAAGCCTTGCATCCACGTTGGATACAATGGGCTAGTTGTTTGATGTTGGCTGATGTCAAATCCTAAACGGCCACATATTTACATGTTGCCGAAGATTCACAAACACAGCACCAATCCACCATTCAGACCAATAGTATCGGGGTGTGGCTCACTTTTCGAACCATTGGGGGCATACATCGATCATTTTCTTCAACCTATTGTACGCAACTGGAAAACACACATAAGAGAGACTACTAACTTCTTAAGTTAACTAAGTCAGTTAGATCTATCCAACACTCCAGATTTCCTTCTATGCACCGTAGATGTGACATCATTGTACACCTCTATCCCATTACAGGAGGGACTTGAGGCCATCGAATGGGCTCTTCTAAACCAACCAGAAATAAAAGCACATACGGTCTTTCTCATTGAATTGCTACAATTGTGCCTCCAGCACAGCTACTTTCATTATAAGGAGGACTTCTTTTTACAAATAAGTGGCACATCTATGGGTTTCGGGGGGCAGCCACATACGCCAATATTTACAGGGCCGCATTCGAAGACAGATACATCTTGAATAATCCAGAGTGGATCAGTCACTTAAAGACCTATTGTCGCTACATAGATGACATCTTTTTAATTTGGTCTGACACTGAGGAATAACTTCTTGAACAGATTGAAATTCTTAACACCTGTAATAACCGTATTCAATTAATCTTCAACATTGTCACCAACCTGCTTATCATTTTTGGATGTACTGATGGAGAAATCAGAAGAGGGTTTCAACATCAGCGTGTTTATTAAACCCACAGACCAGAATAACACTTTGCTGTTCCAAAGCTTCCACTCGCCCAAACTCATTCAAAACTTACCGTACTCTCACATGATCAGATCTAAGAGAATATCATCCACCACTTAGTCCTTTCAAACCGATCTCAAAAGGATCAGGACTAGATTCTTACAACGGGGTTATCCGATAACAACTATTCAACATGCAGAGGACCGGATCACTGAAGTTGATCGGAATACTCTTGCTATCAAACAAAAAATTCAGACGAATCGCACTGTCTTTGTATCTAAATTCTCCACTAAGTCACCAAACAAAAAAAAATATTCTCAAAAGATGGGAACTACTTTCACAAGAACCGGATTTTAGGTCTTCATTCGTGCAACCTCCATTATTTTCGTACACCAGGAGTCAAAACCTCAAAGAATTATTGACCAGAAAGCAGTCTGTCATTGAAACAAACCACGCAGGCATGAAGAAATGTTACAACTGTGTACATTGCAACAACGTCATGCAACAAACATCCATTAATCCTCCCAGGACAGGAACCAAAATCCATCTCAACCATTCCTCTGATTGCAACACCACCAACGTAATATATTGCATCAAATGTCCGTGTGGCCTGCTAAACATAGGCAAAATGGAAAGGAAGATGAACATTCGAATCGGCGAACACAAAAGCATGATTAGAAACAAAGACACCAACTCCAATTTGGTGGTCCATTGGCTTAAACTGGGTCACAACATCACCCAGGTTTGCTTCACAGTCATAGAGAAGGTGCCAATCAAAGAAGGAATGGATAGCAGCAAAAAACTCTCCCAAAGAGAAGTATTTTGGATCCGCAAATTGCAGACAATGATGCCAGATGGCTTGAACGACATACATACAGACATACAGAGCCTCATCCACATACTCCCTCTCATTTTTCACATTTTATCAACACACATGCCATACATCCATTCAGATGAGTTTAACTCAGTCTTGCAGGTCAGGCACATCAATCCGTAATTTGTTATGACATTTCATTGTATGTATCATGTATGTTTGCATACACATTGATAATGTAAACTTTTTACAGTTTTTGTCTTCAACTTTCTCACTTTCTTGCACACTTTCCGCTGGTTGGTGGTATTTTTTCGTCTGACTCTGAATCACAGGTTTTTATTTTTATTATTCTTTTAGCTGCACCTGTTATCGTGTTCTGGTTTGTTCTTATAGGTTTTTGTATTTACACCTTTTCCTTTTTGAGGAGTTCTTTCAAATATTGCGGCCATCTTTCTACGAACCCATCAGCATCTCTTCCTTGTGTAGATTCAGCTTCCCTTCACTTTCAAGGTTTCTCCTTCAGCATTATCAGGTGTCACTCTTTTCTTTTGCATTCATTTTTCACCGCCTATTATATGTTAGAGAACGCCACGTTCTCCATTGTAGCACTTTGTTTTCATGCAATTGATGCAGTCTTTCAGTCCAGTTCCAACATGGTGGCCATGCTTTAGTTTATTTTTACTTGTACACGCTGCAGACCACGTGATCGCGCCGGCGTACTTCTTTTGCGGCTCACCCAAGCGTTCGTCACTTTGAACTCGGGACTTCACCTATGCTTCTGTAGTATGTTTATCTAGGGACCTGTATCGATACTCCTATTTCTGACCCTTGTCCGGTTACAAATCACTAATATCCCTACAACGGCACAGAAACCCGTTTCATAAATTAGTCATAGCGCATGCTGTCACATTAAGCACGCACTATTCCTCCAGCCCCCTAGAAAGCACACTGAGTTCTTAAACAAATCCAAGCCTCGAGCAACCTGGGAAATCCCCGCCTGCTATGTTTTGATTTAGTCCGAGAACTCCTGTAAAGCACTGCAAGAACGATCAGTTCTTAGTGACATCTTTATTGACGTCTTATGTCAAGTTCAAGTTAAAGTTCGGGCATTTGTATAGCGCACTACTCACCCAGAGGGTCTCAAGGCGCTAGGGGAAGGGGTTGGTCTCAAGGCGCTAGGGGTTCATTATTTGTCGAATAGCCAGGTTTTAAGTTCTTTTCTGAAGGAGATGTGGTTCTGAGTAAGGCGAAGGTGGGTGGGGAGTGAGTTCCAGGTCTTGGCAGCCAGGAAGGAGAAGGATCTGCCACCCATGGAGGATTTTCGGATGCGCGGGACTGTGGCGAGGGCTTGATTAGACGATCTTAGTTGGCTGGTGGGTTTGTAGAAGGATAGTCGAGCGTTGAGGCATTCGGGTCCTAGATTGTAGAGGGCCTTGTGGGCGTGGGTGAGAAGGCGGAAAGTAATTCTCTTGTTGACAGGAAGCCAGTGGAGGTCTTTTAGATGTCCGGTGATGTGATCTTGGCGCGGGATGTCTAAAATGAGTCTCGCTGGCGCGTTTGTCCATCCTTACGTCAAACCCAGCACCTCTCAGGTATAAATATACCAAAGCCGCCATAAGCAGACACACGGTGGTGATGACCCTGGAGCAGCGACTACTTGCCGGAGAGCCCAGCTGATGCGAGAGCCCACGGACGCTGCCCCTCCCCTTTTGACGCGCTGAGAAAGACGCTGTCTTTTCTCCTGCCGAGAAATCCAGCTTCCAGCGTTTCCAGCCCACCTTCGCGGGTGACTGGGATACCGAGTCCTGAGAAAGAGATACCAGCCCTCCTGACTTCTAAATCCCAGGTACTGAACTGACTAAACCCTTACAGAGAATTCTTGAGTCAGATTCTTGGCAAAACAAACTTAACTTAAACTGCTACTTACTTACTCCTTCCCACGTATTAGGCTTAGGTCAGATACACCGGGGTAGGCGTAGTTAGAAGCACCAGTTGAGTACGATTAGTCAATGTATATATGTATGTATATCTTTTATCCATTTTAAAGTATCATATGGCTAAGAAACCATATCAATGCTTTTACAGTATTATTTTATAATCCTGCTTTTACTATATGCATTCTACTTAACCCTAAGTATTGCAATTGTAGCGATTCATTTCTCTTGTATGAGAACAGAGACTGATCAATAAATAACACCTTTTATTGAAAACGCCCGTCTCTTCTTTTCTCTACAATCTGGTGAAACTAAGTATGCACGTATTGACTGAGTAAAATAGCTGTCTTTTGTTTTCACACGACTCTAGAGATATACTCTTGATCAGGGAGAGTAAAGTTGTCATGTTCTATGGTTGTCAGAAACTAAATCCCTTCTTGTCTATCCAGGGAGGTTAAACTCCTCCTCGCCTATTCGAGAAAGTTTCTAGTGAACTCTGAGCTAGCTGGCACACAAAACTTAAGTCTAATATAGTCAGTAAAAGACCTAGTTAACCTCTGTCCTACGTCTATACTACTGAAGATATTATTCCAATGCGCAGAGCCTATTGGGAATATAGGAACTACACTACATGGCGCCCAACGGTTTGGTAAAGCGATAAATCTAACGCAAGACATTAGAGTAACTCAGTCGTGCTTTTTCACACAGACCCTTTCTCCCGTAAATACTCCAAAGACGTCTGGAGTGGGTAAAAGGTTAAAATCCGCCGGAACTTAGTAGAAAGAGATTTCTATGTATAGTTTTGGTTTATTCAACGTTGAAGGATACAGTGTTCCAAAATATTGTGCACCTAATCTTTGTTTCCTTGGAAACCTGATCTGCAACAAAAAAAACTTCCTGTCAGTAAAATGTCAGACAACGAAGAAGAAAGGGAGGCAGCTAGAATAGCAGCTCAACTCCTAGCGGATGACACAAGTCTCCTGCAGACTGACCCGGACGCAATACTCATCCCGGTCAACATAAGAAAAACTATAACACTTAAACTTATAGAAAATGGACTAACACCAAGAGGTGGTACAGTCATATTCGTAATTGAGGCACATGAATATCGGCGGACAGAGGTATTCTATTCATGGATAAACTTTCCAGCAGCAAACGCTGTCACAAAAGAATTCCACTATTATAAAATAGAGGAACCTCCGGATGCGTACACTCCTTTCGAGGAGGTGGAAATCCCATTAAAATACCAAGAGCACCTGCTCTGGTTTAAAGGCGCCCTAAAACATAATGATCACATCACCAGGCTCGGTCTACTAGGAAGACCAGGAGCAACGTGGCCGGTTCTAGCCGGCTACACACCACATCCAGACATCGAAAAGATGTCAATACCAGAACTTTTAGCACAGCTAAAACAACTGATTAAAATTCATAGACAATTAGTTCAATATGTAATACGGACTTCAACAGTCCAACCAGCTATTAACATTCCACAGCTCATCAGGGGAACACAAACAAAATAACACCACAGAACATACAGTCATGTCTGGGTAAAGTACCCGCAAAACGGGAACAAATTCCATTCTGGTTAGCACAAAAAATCACTCAAATAGAGGCAGTATTTCCGGATACTACACCTGTTGAGAAACACAGAATTCTGACTATCTGTCTTCCAATGGGGATCGCACCACATGTGGAGGACTGTGACACTTGGGGTACAGTCTTTGCTTCCATTTACACAAAAACACATGGTGTTCCGTCCATGGCGGTAATACCAGATGTAATAAGACAGATTCAAAATGAATACGGTCCAGAACCTGCTTTAACTCTGGGTATGAAATTACTGAAAGACTTCAAGCAGGTCTCAGCTTTATTATTATCAAACATAAAAGGGGAAGCAGCATCTGTGGCGATCTGCCAGAAGTTGAAAGAAACAGATATAGCAGAACAACCATTTGAACTTGCCAGAATCATAGAAAAATCCTATGAAGAACTAGGAAGAGATAGTTTGGGTGGGAAACCAGTAAAACCCCAACTAACTGAAAATCCTGAAAAGATATTTATCAAAAATAATCTAAACACTCCAAAAAAGAGCTGGGATGGAAATAAACAATCCACTCCCAAAGAAAAAAGATTCCAGTCCAGAGGAAGGTCTCCTCGGCGGAGAGAAAGATCTCCGGACCAAGGACACAAGTCTCCCCAGAGGGAGCCCTCTGAGAAAAGATACAACCTTAGAAATAGGGATAATTTAAAGAAACCGGATAGATATCAAGATATTGATACACGTCCCTCTCGATCTTTTCAGACTTCCTCGCAGAAATCGGAAAGAAGAGGATGGTCAGAACCCAGGGAAGAGCACTTCAAGTCCAAAGACAAGGAACCTGCTCATCAAAGTAAAAAATTACAATTTCCAAAAAAGAAGGTAGCCAGTAATAAAGTAATCAAACATGCCGAGGATACTGAGGACACAGCTGAAAAACGGAGAGTGGGCTCAGACAATGCTAGACAGCGCAGCAGAAGTGAGCATAGCTCGCAAGATCCTGATGAATCATCTGGAGACAGTGGACACGAATGAATACATTCAGGTGGAAACTGCAGACACCAGAGTTAGCAAACCTCATAAAATATACGAAATAACATTACGTATAGAGGGAGATAAGACTAGGAAAATAAGGGGTCTATTTTGGGATAACCTCTCCAAAGGCTATGACATCCTTTTAGCTGAAAAAGACTGGCCACCGGAGTTTGTCAGGGAGTGCCCTCATGGCGAAGAAATGATTATGCCTGCCTTCTCAAATCACATTCCAATTCATAAAAAATATACACTTGCAAGAAAGTGGGCAGTAGCCCAGGCTCCTGCATTATATAAAAACCATGTGGGATGGGATGAGGACTCTTTTCCTCACAAAATCCAGTTAAAATCTCAACCGACTGCACAAAGGCAGTACCCAATTAAGCAAGAAGCTAAAAAACAGGTTAGGGAGATCTTAGATCAACTTGAACACCAAGGGGTGATTGAAACATGCACCTCACAAATGAACAATCCTTTGTTTCCTGTCTCCAAGCCAGACAATTCATATGGTCTAGTTTTGGACTACAGACATCTAAACTCATGTTGCAAAACTTTTGCAGTACAAAACTCACACAGTGCAGCACTAATGAATAACATAGTGTGCAAAAAATACAAAACAACATTAGACATTTCTAATGGATTCTTTTGTCAAAATATAGCACCTGAAAGCAGATATTTGACCGCTTTCTCAAGAAATGGCTCGCAGAAAAATTTCTGTCGTTTGCCACAGGGGTTCAAAAACAGCCCAGGATTATTCTCAGCGAGAGTATCAGAGTTACTAGAAATGTATGATGATGAGGCATTATCTTATGTCGATGACATCTATCTAACAGATGATGACTTGGATACTCACTTGAAAAGAGTGAACACCATAATACTTGGGTTCGCAGCAGAGGGTTACAAATTCAACTTAAAAAAGTCAAGAATTGCCCATCTAACTGTCCTGTTTTTAGGATATGAATTATCAAGTGAAGGCAAAAGCCTGGCTGACAATTTCTTAGAGAAATGCGCTGTAATCCAAGCGCCAAGAACGCTGAAAAACTTACAATCAATTCTAGGTTTCCTGAATTTCGGAAGAACTTACATTCTAAATTATGCAGAGAGGGTTAAACTTCTCTATGAACTAATAAAACCAGATTTTAAAATAATCAATTGGACTCGAAAACACACAGAGATTTTGAGATCATTGCAAACAGACATGTTAGCTAAAACAAAACTGCAAACACGCGATAACACACGCAACCTTGTGATTCGGGTCATCCCAGGTAGATGCGGATTCACATACCTAACCTCTAATGAGGGAGAAACGGTACCAATAGCATACAAATCACATTTGTACACAAAAGCTGAAATGAAATTTAGCGCAACGGAAAAAATTCTAACCGCGGTCCAGACTGCTGTAGCGAAAGAAAGAGCCCTAGCACAAGGTAAACGAATAATCATCGTTACACCAATACCAGCCCTAGAGGCAGTAACAAAGGCAAGCATTCCAAATGCTAAAGCACTACATCCGAGATGGATACAGTGGGTTCATCCTCTTGCTGCAACAGACGTGGTATACGAATTTGATCCTAATTTAAAAACACAAGAATTTCTCCAACATGAATTTGAATGTCCTCTGCCGACCGAAATCCTGCCTCTCGAACACTACGGCTGTATAATATATACAGACGGATCAGCACAGCCCGCAGTTGGGGGTAAACAAGCATACAGTGCTGCGTGCGCGATTGTTAAAGGTCGTTGGCACGAAGGAAAATTTAGACCACTGGTCACTAAAACACAATCTCTAGGAGATTGTACAGCTCAGCGAGCTGAACTACTAGCATTTAAGATGGCGCTTGAGAATACCGATCGCGAATTCCCCACACTCCTAGTGTGCGATTCATATTATTGTGTTCAGTCTTACAATGAATACTTGCAGAACTGGGTTCAAAACGGTTACAAAGATGACACAGGTGCCACAATAAAGCAAAAAACGCTTTGGGAACAAGTAGTTCTTTTACAGAAAGAACTACCAAAGACTCACGTGATACATTCACTGAGTCATGAACGTGATGGCGTTCACGTTTCAGGGAATTCATTGGCTGAGACAGTCACAGCGGAAGCAACTAAATCGGCTTCCGTAGCTACAAAAAAGCGTTCGGAAAAATACATTGACGGGGAAACAATGCGGGTGGTGAAAAAGTCATCGAAAGGCGACTGCTCAGCACTACCCATCAACTATCCACTCAATTATACATACATAATAGATGCAAACTCCGTTCCTTTTGCTCAAATCCCTGGAGTGGGGGATAGAGTAATTCCAAACACGAACAGGAGAAACTTATTAGTGGCAGACGCACATATGGGTGAGGGTCTAAGACACCTTAAGATCTTGGAATCTCTGAAAGAATTACAATCAATATACTGGTGGCCGGGAATGAGCCTGCAAAACTACAAATTTGCATTTTACTGTCAAAACTGCAACAGAGACCGCAGTGGCGAAATGCCCGGAGTAGTACCAATGCCCTTCTTTTAGATATCATAAGAATAACAATGAAAAATACCCAGGAAAAATGCGTCCCTTTAATAATTATTTGAGACTAGCTTCACTTAAAATGTAGACCCCAGCTCTCGGCTGACGCCAGAACTGTTATAAAAGATTCGCGAGTCTAAAACGGCATATACGCAATGGGCATGCTACATTCTGACCAGTGTCCTGCTTCTAAGCTCGAGCTTGGGGGGGGGGGCAATGGCCAGCATGGGCATTGCATTGCGGGACTCTTATCACTTCCTTCCTGAGGGAAACGGGATGGTGGAAAGAAAAAACCGAGGCATAGAGCAATCTATAACGGCAAAGGTATTAGGTTCGGGGGCTGGGTGGGTCAAACATTTAATAAGTGTCCAACGTAGTCTTAATAATCTGCCAAGAAATTCTCTAAAAGGTCTCAGTCCGTATGAACTATTGTCCGGGACTAGAATGCTAATCCAGGACCTCGATAGTCAAACTTCAGTGGTGAAAGAAAAATGCTTTGATATCAAAGATCGTTTGGCTATTTTACAGGACTTAAATGAAAAAAGAAAAGACCTAAACAACATAAAGTTGAAACATCAGCCAACAGCCACTGAAGAGAAAACACCTGTCCCAGCAAGGCCTGTCTGGATTCCAAAGATTGGGGATCTGGTCAGAGAGAAAATCGCGGTGAAGAAGGAATTTGGGCCTTCTTACAGAAAAGCAGTACCTGTCTTAGCTATCAACGGAACAAGATCAGTTGTACTACCGCCCCTTGCTGGTAAAAAGGAGAACCGAGTTGTATCCATCGACCTGGTTAAACCACAATCATGTGGCCGATAATAAGTAGTAGGCCAAGTGGACTCCCAAGAAGTAGCAGAACACCAAAGTTTGTTACAAGCACTGAGGTTCAAACTGAGAGACTAATCACATTTGATAAACCTACAGTGAATCAACAAGGACTATGCAACAAAGCCATGGAACTTAAACCTCTTGAAACCCAAATCACAATAATGCATCAAGAAACACCAGTCTACAATGATGTAACCACTGACTATGCTAATGAAACAAAGAACATTCCAAAAGCAAAAAGAAATCCAGAAGCAATTGAAACAATTGACAGAACTGCATCAGGCTACTTCATCAACTTCGATGACTTTTCTGAGGATCCGAGCGAACCTGAGGAACAGCCGACAACATCAAAGACTTTTAAAGACAAAGCAAAAGAACTCTTTCATCAACTACAAGAAACCTATCTGATTTCTCCATGGATTGAATTTTGGGTGGCACAAGGTGTATTTGTCCTCATACTTTGGCTCATCATGGTACTATGCTTGGGACATTTCATTGAGGGAAAATATGTTACAATGGACACAGCAAGTCAGAAAATCAACTTGTTCCTAAAACCACACAAGTCTTCACACATCGAGAAAAGAGCACTTTCTTCAGTAAACTTCACAGCCAATCCTATACCCGGTGGGGTAGCATGGGACAAAACTGATTCCGACATATATGTAAGCATGGGCGGATTTTGCGGATCCACGATTCACGAATTTGCGGATTCACGGATCGTGGATCCGCAAAATCCGCGGATTATGCGGATCGGCGTATTTGGGGGCGGGGCTTCCTCGAGTGTGTGGGCGGGGCCAAACGGACGGGCTTCCATGCGAGCGCACATGCCTCTTGTGTGTATAAAAGGTCAGAGACCGATCGGAGCAGCAGATTAAGAGACAGAAGCTCCTGGTCACAGGAACAGCACGGGGATTGCGCTCGTGAAAGTCAAAGATGCAAATGCCTCTGGCCAGCATCACAGAGGATTTTCGATGGTATATTTGGGAAGAAGGCACACCTGCCCAGCACCCACAATGCTCACGATTGTTTTTGGGCTGATGAATGAGTCACTGAATTTAAGCTTCAACTAGGGCACATGCTTTATTGATATCTGCAAGTGTTCCTCAAGTGTGTGGGCGGGGCCAAACGGACGGGGCTTCCATGCGAGCGCACATGCCTCTTGTGTGTATAAAAGGTCAGAGACCGATCAGAGCAGCAGATTAACAGACAGAACCGTTTGTCACCATCATGAATAATTTACGATGGCGCCGGCAAGCTGCCAGCGCCATCCTGCAAAAGTTACTTAATTAGCTTCAACAGGAAGCTCCAACGGATAAAATAAAGCAGGCGCTCGAGCCCCTGCTGTATCTTATCTATTAGAGCTTCCTGTTGAAGCTAATTAAGTAACTATTTGAGGATGGCGCTGGCAGCTTGCCGGCGCCATCGTAAATAATTAGGCTCGCTTGAACTTTTGACCGCAAAATCCGCTCCGATCACGGATTGCGGATTTTCGGTAAATTCGTGAGAGTTCGCGGACCGCGAATTTACCGAAAATCCGCAAAATCCGCAAAATCCGCGATCGGAGCGGATTTTGCGCTCATGCTTACATATATGGTCCGGTCGAACACTTTTTTTTTTTTTTTAATATATTTTTATTGCAGAGTCAGAAATAAAACCATTCAATAGGCCAACCCACACACTTATGGCCTCCCGACAGTTAACATGACAGTATTGAATTACACAGCCATTTAGCCCACATCCCGGAGGCTGGGCGGCGCTTCAAAATATCATTCTTCGGCAGATGCCTCAGTGTGTGCCCTGTCCGGGCTGGAGGTCAGTTACGTCGTGTAATATCTGCTTTTATCCCACAACACCCCTCCCCCCCCGCACCGCAAATCCCCAGGCTGCCCTTATGGTCGCTCCCTGCAGGACTAATCTATTCCTTCGCTGGGCCCTTCGGGTTGATATATTGCATCGCGGTACTAAACTACCCACTCCAGGAACACTCCCTCTCCTCCCTCCTCCCCCCATAACTGCTGCTAATGCGGGCACCCAGAATCTACCACAGCTCCGAGGCACGTCATCCATCAGGATATTCAGACAATCATGCACATCACATGGAATCTCCGTCAAACTCTAGTCTTCCTCTGCATCGTCTGTTACATAGTCCCGTAACGCCTGTACTACCAGCTCCCAGGACCGTGCCCGTTCCAGACATTTCTCGTTGCCAGTTCTAGATGCCTGACGCAACTGAAGCACACTCTCGCAGCCTGACCACCTCAACATCTCATTCTTCCATCTCCTCACTGATGGGCCTTCCCTAGACTTCCAATGCCAGGTTATTTCACGCTGCGCCAGCATGATCCCCAAATCAATTAATTTGCTCGTCACTTTAGTCTTCTTGGTATGCGGGAACCAGAGGAGCATGCACGCAGCTATATCAAAGTCTATCTCCCTGTCCGTAACAGCATTCAGGAGTTCACCGACTTCCGGCCAGTATTCCCCTAACTTCGGGCATCCCCACAACATGTGATCTAGATCTACCTCTGGCTCCAAGCACCGCGGGCACATAGCGTCAAGTACCTGGAAGTGCCGCCGTAACCTCTCCGGAGTCAAGTATGCCCTATGGACAATGAAAAAATGCACCTGCTGAAACCGCGCATTTCTCGTCCCTTTCCAGGTCCTATGCAACACTTGGCCCCAGACGGTGTCCGGTATTTGTTTACCTATGCTGATCTCCCATCGCGATTTTAGCGCCAACAAGGGCGCCAGCCCCTCATTCAGCATTCTGGTATGGAGGCAAGTCACAGCCTTGACGGTGCCCGCTGCCATTACCACATATTGGCATGCCATGGTCACCTCCGGCTCCGCCAGCCCTCCCCCCCCAGTATCTCTGCATCGCCGTCACCACCGACGCATGTAGTAAGAAGGTTCCATCCGGTAAGCCAAATTGTTCCTGTAAAGTCTGATACGGAACTAGTGTCCCGTCCATATAGAGGTCACCTACCATCTGTAAGCCCAGCTCTTCCCACGTCAATAATCTGGACCAATCACCCCCATGCGGTAGCACGGTCAACATTCCCAGCGGTATCTCAGGTGCATATGGCCGGGTTTTCTTAGCCCTTTTCAGGCTCCTATTCCAACACAATTTGAGCGTCTTTTCCTCTATCGCAAGATCCCTCATGTCCAGTTTCTGTTGCATGACGATAGACGATAAGACATGCCTCTGAATGCCAATCCCCCTGTCACGATCCGGACCCCTGAATTCCCTGGCCACGTTCTGCGTCAAGACCTGGAGTTGCGCCGCCAGATAATATAACTCAAAGTCGGGAACGGCCATACCCCCCTCGCTTTTGGGCCGTGTCAGAGTAGTCAGTGCCACCCTCCGTCATCCGTGGCCCCATAGGAAGCCGGTCACCAATATCTTTAACTCTCTAAAGATTCTTTGCGGGATCCACACCGGCAGTGTCCGGAAATAATAAAGTAGCCGCGGGAGTGCCACCATCTTCAGCAGTGCTACCCGACCCAACACGGACAATGGGAGAGATGCCCAGAACTCCATGCAACCCTTCAGCGCTCGAATACAGCTCTCCACGTTCCCCTCTAAGAGGTCCTCAGCATCGTGGTAGATGCGCACCCCCAGGTAAACAAAACAGGAGGGTTCCCATACCACCGGCCTCGTGAGCTGTGGGCAGGGCGTAGCCTTCCGTAAGGGGAACACACATGTCTTGGTCCAGTTCACCCTGAGACCTGACAGCCTCCCGAACCTGCCCAGCATGTCTACCGCACCTTCCAAAGCTCTCCCAGGATCCGCCAAGTACAATAACAGGTCATCAGCGTATAATGATATGTAGTGCGAATCAGGCCCCTGCGCAATCCCATCATATACAGTGCCTGACCGTGCCTGTGCCGCCAGTGGCTCCATCGCCAAGGCAAATAACAGAGGAGACAGCGAACAGCCCTGCCGCGTGCCCCTACAAACCGAATAAGCTGAAGATACTATGGGCCCTAGCCGTACTCGCGCCTTCGCTGAAGAATAGAGCACTCTCGTCCAACTCCGAAACCCCTCCCCAATTCCAAACTTCTGTAACACACCATCCAGGTACTCCCATTCTAAGCTATCGAATGCCTTTTCGATATCAACTGCTAATACCACAGGATCCCACTCCGCTGTAGCGGCAACGTCAATGACCCGGACCAGTCTACGGATATTCATCGAGGTGCTCCTGGTCGGGATGAATCCCGCCTGATCCCCATGCACTAAGGTGGTCATCTGTGGAAGGAGCCTGGAAGCTAAAATGCGACTCAGGATCTTATAGTCCACCGTTAACATAGACAATGGACGGTAAGAGGCCGCGTCTAACGCGTCCTTGCCAGGTTTCAACAGCGGCACCACCAGCGCCTCCCTCATGGAGTCTGGTAGCCGCCCCAACCGTTTCGCCTCCGCGTATACAACCAGCAGTCTGGGCGCCAAGATATCCACAAACTTGGCGTAGAATTCAATCAGGAACCCATCCACCCCTGGGGTTTTATTCCGTGCCATATGTTGAATTGCCCCTCGTATCTCTGCTAAAGTGATGGGGCCCCCCAGGTCCATCGCCTCCTCTGCATCCATCAACGGTAAAGGGATCGGGTCCAGGTATTCACCTATCTCCGAAGCCCCCGCCACCAGGTGGCTCGAGTACAGTCCCATATAGTAGGATGTGAACCGCTCCAAGACCGCCGATTGAGAATAAATCACTTCCCCATCTTCGCGTCGTATACTCATGATCGGACATCCCCTAGGTACCGGATCGGCCAGCTTGGCAAGAAGTGTGCCCACTTTATCCCGTTCATCATGCACTTTAACAACATACAACTTATAGTCATAACAACGCAGTCTTTCCGTCTCAGTCGCCACCACCTCTTTAGCTTGCATCAGTTGGTCCTGCAACTCCGGCCTCTCGGGTCTTTGCTGTTCTAGCCCTCTTAGCGCCTCCTCCGCTTTCGCAAGGTCATTCAGCACTGTTCCTCTCACATTCAGAAACCCACTCATGCATGCCCCTCTCATCACAACTTTCATTGCATCCCACTCAATCGACCTCGTGGCTACTGAGCCTGCATTGTCTGTAAAGTAGCTGTCAAGGCCCTGACGGATCGAGTCGCTGAACACCGGGTCTTCCAGTGTGTCAGGACGCAACCGCCACGATGGAACTGCCGATCTCGTCAGTTGCCACTGCACGGAGATCAACAGGGGATTATGGTCCGAAATGGTCCTGGACAGATATTCAGAATGAGTCACCACACTCGCCAAGGAGCTGCCACACAGCACTGAGTCCAGTCTAACATGTAGGTCGAGCAACACGGAAAAATAAGAGTAATCCTTGGTCTCAGGATGTTGTGCCCTCCAGATATCCACCAATCCCCACCTGTCCTGCCAATCCCGCCTGTGGGCTGCCAGCCGGCGAACCGGGGAGTCTACTAGTGGTGGGTGCGACCTATCCAACAGCACATCAGAGATGGAATTAAAATCCCCCGCCAGTAAAATAGGGCCTGCTAAATAATACGCCAGTGAGCGCGATAAATCCTCAAAAAAACTAGCTTGATCAGAGTTGGGGGCATATATGTTACACAGTACCACCTCCCTACCATAGAGACGCCCCTCGACCGCTACATACCTTCCCTCCGGATCTATTCTCTGGCTCGTGACTTGAAATGGCGTACCCGCCCGTACCCATATCAATACCCCTCTGGCGAATGCCGAGTATGTCGTGCCAAATACCTGGCCTCGCCATCTCTTCTGTAATGCCCCGCACTCCTTCTTAGTCAGGTGAGTTTCCTGAAGCATTGCGATCTGAACTCCCCTCCTTACCAATTAGGCATGAACCTTGTGGCGTTTCACCATCGTACGAATACCACGGACATTCCATGTGATACATTTCAAGTTAGGTAACGTCCCCATAAAGTGTCGTTCTACACAGTGGCGCTAGCCAATAAATGAGTCCCGCATTGCAGCAATTGTACAGCCCCTTCAAAACAACTCCCAAAACTCCCTCCACCCGCCTCCCCAGGACAGGACTTAATAACCCAGCTTCAGCCCCGTTCCAAACCTTAAACACCCCACACATCACACTAACCTGTGGTCGTCACCACAGAAGACCTTAAGGGTCTGAGGAGTTCAATGGAGCCCCGAACCAGAACGGCAGAGCTACCACCCCGCGCCCGCTGTCCCATACTGCTTACGCAGCCCCATACCTGGCAGTCCAATATAAGGCAGGAGAGTCCATACCGACAGGCACCCCGGAATCAGTCAATAGCCACGGTCCTCACTCGTTAAACATGCCATCCGAAGTTTGTGGGGTGACCTCCGGTCCCCGTGCGCCTCCTACATCCGAGTCGTCGTCTCCGGTTTTCCCTTCTTCCTCCACCGATGCCGAGCCTCCAGATGGCTTCTCCTGCTGTGATCCCGTGATGATCGCTGTTGCCGCCAACGCACTCTTCCTATCTGCCAGCATTTGTGCTTCACGCTCGGCTCGCTGTCGCTTGTTCCGAGAGCGGATGCGCTGGGATTTCCTGAGTTTGACCGGTTGCTGCCGATCCTTGTCGGGTCTGTGCGCACGATCCGTCCCCGCCCGATATAGTTCAAGCCAGGACCATGCTTCATCGGGTGTTTGAAAAAAGTGAGTTCTGTCATCAACGACCACTCGCAGCTTGGCGGGAAAAAGCAAGGAGTATTGGATCCCCTCCTCTCGCAGCTCTTTCTTCACTGATAAGAAGGATGCTCTGCCCCGCTGCACCTCCTGCGTGTAATCCGGGAAGATCGTGACCTTGCTATTATCCACCTGGAAGGGGCCTTGGGATCTCGCCCTCTGTATTAACAGGTCCCGATCCTTATAGTGCAACAATTTGACCACCATCGGCCGAGGGGGTCGGCCCTCTAGGGGCGGCTTGGCAGGCACCCTATGCGCCCTTTCCAGGGAGAAGAAGGGGGACAGACCCTCCGGCGCCACCACCGTGCGGAACCAGTCCTCCATATAGGCCACCGCATCATCTTTCTCAATTTTCTCCGGAAGCCCCACCACCCTCACGTTGTTCCTCCGGTTACGCCCTTCCGCGTCCTCCGCTCGTCGTTCCAGGAGCGCCAGTCGGCTAATAATGTCTGTCAGTTGATGTTCCACGGTGACCACCGCCGGTTTCAGCTCTTGAAGCAGTTGTTCGTTCGATTTCAATCTATCAGAGAGCTTGGCGTGGTCTGCTCTTAGTAGGCCCAGCCCCGTCGCCACCTGCGCAATGTCCTGGTGCAGCGCGTCCTTTGTAGCAGTGATCGCGTCCAGAATAGCATCCAGGCGTTGGTTCAGCCTCTGTTCCTGCTGCGAGGTCTCCACTGGGGCCGGGGCGCCGCCATCTTGGAGCAAGGCATTCCCGTCCCCCTGCGCTGGCGGCGCGGCGAGGCCCGCACCCAGCGCGGCCATCTCGGTCGCAAAAGATGCGCCACCCGAGCCGCCGCCACTGATCACAGCTCACCTTGGCAATCCCACCGGCCGCACCGTGTCCGGCCCTCCCCAACACCGCCCAAAGGCAGACAACGAAATGTTCAGCACCCTCTGCCCAATCTCCAGCTTGACCATTCGAGACCAGTGGGCCCCCTTCTGCGTGCAACCGCCAGCCACCAAATTAGAGGTGCGCACTGCGCAGTGCCATCCATACGCACACAGCGCCTCCGGTATCCACAATGGGTGGGGCAGCGAGCCTAGTGCGCCCCTCCAGGAAGAACCGACGGATGTGGCTCCAGGCAGACTGAGCACGCCACTTATGTCAGCATCCCAGCACGCGGGCTCCTATGTGCATCAGCTCCCATCTACTGTCCCAGCAGCTCAGCGCCTCTCACCGTGCAGACCCCTCCTCTGGTGGCAAGCCCACCGTCCACCTCCAGGCCCTGCCGCTCTCCTGGGCACACAGTAACCGCTGGGGGTTGGGTCACTGCCCAACCCCAGGGGCAGTCCGCTGCACGCCGCTACCACGGTGCAGTCTTCAGCCGAGCGCCCGGGCCCCCAATCAGCGCTGCCCCCGTCCACCTGGGCTCCTCAGCAGCAGTCCCATCTGCGGGCGACCTGCACAGGCCAACAGCATCGCCTCCAGTTTAAGTCGAGGCCAATCCCTCCAGCCAGGGACCGGAGAGCAGGAAGGGGGAGGGGCACCGCTCTCACCGGGTCTCCGCCGCGGACCGCTGTGCTGCACAGGATCCACTGTCACGATCCGCTCCGCAGCCTCCCGTACCACTAGCGCCGCCCAGCAGTCGCCAGTGCGCTCAGTACTCTGCGGTGCAGGGTCTCTAGCGCTCCCGATCCGGCCGCGCCGCCATCTTGCCCTTGTCCGTCAGTGCGGCCGGCTGGGCTCCCAACTCCGTTCGCTTGTGTTTCCCGGGCCCCGTGAGGGTCCAGACCCTCCACTCTGGGTCAGCGACCCTTCCGGACCAAAATTGAAGCTGCCATGGGTACCCAGGGCAGGTTGAGCAGGATAAATGCGGGACTCGGCGCGGAGCAACTCGCTCACGCAGCCATCCCGTTCGGCGCTGAAACCACGCCCCCCCTGGTCCGGTCGAACTCTTGAAGTATCCTCATCAATTTAAGGTTTCATTAAGTGACTTAGTAAAATCTAGCACATTTTCTGATGATTGGGACTTTGAAAGTATTAATGATATGATGTCAGACCTAGTTATGTCAGCTAAATTTACAGAACATGATTTACAGGGTTCATCAAATTATGACCAGATGTTTTGTTACAATCACTATGCTAACCATTATTTGCATAAATCTGCTCAACCTAGAAATATTTTTAATTATAATCAATGGGAACATTGTGCAACTCCACCAAAAGGCAGTTCAAAAACACTTTATGATAAATTCTCATACTTCTCTGGGTTTAACACAAGTGATGCAGAAACATTTTATTTCAAACTGTTAAATAGGACAGGAATGAAAACCATGCTGACAAACACAAAGTTAATCTATTCAGAAACATTTTTTGAAAAAATGAATACATTCGGTTTTGATTTCTGGAACAATAATATTGAAACGAAAGCAATCTGGGGTACAAAAGATTGGCAGGTCAAAGGTATAGAATCATTATTTAGAGCCTGCATGATCCCAGAACAAATTATATTTTTGAATGACACAATTCAACAGACAACCTGTCTTGGCCTAGCCAAAATTAAAGACTTAAACAAACCGTCTATTCCAAAGCCAACACATGAAAGTAATAGCACTACAGATGTTGAGATAGACGTAGCACATATTTGTAACCAAAACAGTAGACATCCTGATTGGAAGAAATGGTTGATCTGGCCCACAGACACAAATAACTGTCAAGATAGATTCCTGAATAAAATACAGGGGTTCACATTGACCAGGCCAGACCCTAGATACTCCCAGAGACAACATCCAGGGATTGTAACAACATACAGTGTAGGAAAACTCTGCCTCGAATGGCTACGAACATCCACACTGGCAGAAATTAAGCAACACTTGACTTTACTTAAAGAAGATGCTGACTTGCGTGATTTCATTATGGGACCACGCAAACAGCGTCAAAAACATTTCATAGCGGCCTCTATATATGCAGCTTACAACGAAGCTTGGAAAGTAACTCAAATTGAGACAGCAGAGAAAATACGGGAAATTGACCGTGTTAATTTGGAAAAATCACTTTCTGTTGTGGACAATGGGTTAATGACTGTCTTCCAGAATATATTCACTGGACAGTATTGTATCATCTGCAATCGATATAATAGAGCAGGACTTACTAATGTTACAACATGGTCAGTCTTAATTACGTTCTATTGTTCAGCTTGGCTGGACGTTACAAAATCTGCGTTCAGGCTATGTGCCTTGGCGTTTAATCAACACAACGTCATTTTTCACTATCTTTAACCTTACTGATACACAAATCAGCTTGGCACAAAAGGGAGCAGAATATACAATTCTGAGCATTGAAAAACTTGAGAGATTACCATTGACAATGTCAGAACGACCTGTCATTGAATGGATAATACATGGAATCATAACTATTCCGATAACGACTTTCCAATTTCGATACTGCCAAAAGTATATACAGGCAGGCCAGTATGAAAGGTTGGGTAAAGGATACATTAAGTCAACATGGAACCTACCTTATACACACACATGTTATAGTAAAAAAGGACAGAGTGTATTCCTTAGTAGAAATAATTGTGAAAAATCAATAAGTGGTATACTTCTGTGTCAGGGTATTAATTTGCATGGGGCCCGTGAGGGGACTTCAAATAACCTTTCATGTCACCAGCTCGGCACACCTGCAACTCGAATAGAGCCATTCTTTAGACGGCTTTCTAACGGGAGCTACATTCTAATTGTGGATCACAGATGTTGTGGCTTGCTGCCAGGAAAACCTTATCTGGTAAGCGTGAGTTCCATGGTCACTTGCTGTGAGCGAGTATTGTTTCCAAATGACACTCCAGACAGGGAGGGAAAAATTTGGCCAAGTTTGAATATCTCTTCTATTCGAATTGATACTTTAGGCAGAATGAAGACTGTGCTTCTACAGATGCCAGTACACTTGACGTCATCAAAAGAAACGTATGATCTCCAAGTTGCAAGGACAACGGCAGAGATACATGCATTATTATCAACAAATTGCCCCCTACACTTCGCAGAAATGCTAAACGAAATCTTAAACATTTCTGATACGAGTGGTATCGCGAGTGTATTTAAGCCAATTTTTTCGGGACTACTGACACCGTTCAAAGCAGTCCTGGGTATTTTTCCTAATTTTGTCCATTCTGTCTTTGGCGGACTTCCACTCCTGTTGGGACTCGTAGCAGGCATCTTATTTTTGCTACTCCTGCTTCGTTATGGCAAGCCATGTCACAGACAAGACTCCAGCAACAATAGAAGAAACTATCCTAGCTATACGCTATCGGGACCGCATAACTAAAGTCCTTGGTTTAGCCCGGCGCAGAGATCTGAATATGACCTGGTTTCTTTCATTCAGACCTATCTGGCAGAATTGTATCTTACCTGTGTTTAGATGTATGCTATGCGGAGAAGAATGGGTGTTAGACATCGGTCTTACACTACAATCAGAAGTACCATTGGATACAGATACTTTGCTCAGTCCAGTAAAGGCTCATGCATCGTGTTGTCCCCAGCGGTTACCTATCCTGATGACGGCATTCGTGGAAACTTCACCACTACGATTAAAGGGTAGTGAAGTACAAGACGAGAGCAACATCAACCAGGTACAACCTTCTGTAAGCAATACTGATCGAAACATCATTGAAAGCGATCGTGCGCACGACTGCATGGTAGCGACATTCTCCAACTTGGTCGAACTTTCACCTGAGGCAGTACACTGTTTTTTTGAAAGTCTGTCTGAAATGATGTTTTCCCCAGAACAAAAGGAATAACTTTAAGCAAACGAGCACACAGCGTTCCCTGAACTCTGAATTTAGCCTTCAGATTTGGAAAACAAAGCTACTGAGACTATTTGGAACTATTTTTTTTCTTCTTCCCCTGAAAACGAAAACCTTTTTCCCGGTTCCAAAATATTTACTTTTTTTTTGGCACTCATCCTCTGCTTAAAGTAGAACTATTCTTAGAGAACAGAGCTTCTATTTTTAGGAACTCTAGAGACAATACATTACCTCAGCCTCTAGCATATTTAGAATAAACTGTATTTACATGTAATGGAGTGGTCTCGCACTTTTCTTCTGTATTAAGAGCCATTTCATGTGTTATTTTCGCAAATCATTCTTGCTGATATAAATGTGCATCTTGAATGATTACACTGCTTGAAAGCATACAGTACCTATACTCATTTTCGTGTATTTCGCATATGCCATTTTTCAAATGCAAATAATGTATTTTGGGGTGGTTCGGTATACACACGCACTATTAGTTATGTTTACTACTGCTTAGGTTAGTAACTATGGACATGAATGCGTGGAGTGGGTGTAGTATGTTTATCTAGGGACATGTATCGATACTCCTATTTCTGACCCTTGTCCGGTTATAAATCACTAATATCCCTACAACGCCACAGAAACCCGTTTCATAAATTAGTCATAGCGCATGCTGTCACATTAAGCAAGCACTATTCCTCCAGCCCCCTAGAAAGCACACCGAGTTCTTAAACAAATCCAAGCCTCGAGCAACCTGGGAAATCCCCGCCTGCTATGTTTTGATTTAGTCCGAGAACTCCTGTAAAGCACTGCAAGAACGATCAGTACTTAGTGACATCTTTATTGACGTCTTATGTCCATCCTTACGTCAAACCCAGCACCTCTCAGGTATAAATATACCAACGCTGCCCTAAGCAGACACACGGTGGTGATGACCCTGGAGCAGCGACTACTTGCCGGAGAGCTCCTGCTGAGAAATCCAGCTTCCAGCGTTTCCAGCCCACCTTCGCGGGTGACTGGGATACCGAGTCCTGAGAAAGAGATATCAGCCCTCCTGCCTTCTAAATCCCAGGTACTGAACTGACTAAACCCTTACAGAGAATTCTTGAGTCAGATTCTTGGCAAAACAAACTTAACTTAAACTGCTACTTACTTACTCCTTCCCACGTATTAGGCTTAGGTCAGGTACACCGGGGTAGGCGTAGTTAGAAGCACCAGTTGAGTACGATTAGTCAATGTATATATGTATGTATATCTTTTATCCATTTTAAAGTATCATATGGCTAAGAAACCATATCAATGCTTTTACAGTATTATTTTATAATCCTGCTTTTACTATATGCATTCTACTTAACCCTAAGTATTGCAATTGTAGCGATTCATTTCTCTTGTATGAGAACAGAGACTGATCAATAAATAACACCTTTTATTGAAAACGCCCGTCTCTTCTTTTCTCTACAATCTGGTGAAACTAAGTATGCACGTATTGACTGAGTAAAATAGCTGTCTTTTGTTTTCACACGACTCTAGAGATATACTCTTGATCAGGGAGAGCAAAGTTGTCATGTTCTATGGTTGTCAGAAACTAAATCCCTTCTTGTCTATCCAGGGAGGTTAAACTCCTCCTCGCCTATTCGAGAAAGTTTCTAGTGAACTCTGAGCTAGCTGGCACACAAAACTTAACTCTAATATAGTCAGTAAAAGACCTAGTTAACCTCTGTCCTACGTCTATACTACTGAAGATATTATTCCAAAGCGCAGAGCCTATTGGGAATATAGGAACTACACTACACTTCCAGCGGTCTTCCGTAAGAGACTCTCTTTGTTTGTGGTGCGATGTTCTTTGCCCAGTAAGGATGGCTCTCACCCAGTAACATAGCTTTTTTATTATTGTTTTTTAGACATATGTTAAGCATCTGTGCAACCTGATAAGTCCCTACCAGGTCCGTGGTTCACCGCTTGGTCTTGGGGGCATGTGCTCAGTTACCAGCACCCTGGACTTTATCGTTCAGTATTTTTCCCTTTAGAACTTGTGATCACTGAATCCATTCAAGTATTCAGGCTTCCCCACTTTTTTGCATGTTTTTAGGTATAGTGATGTCCATTTTCACCTTCCACTTCCTTTTATTATATTTCACAGTGCTTTTGTACTCGCGCATTTCAGTCCTTAATTTACTTGCTGTTCCGTAACTTAGGTAATTTTTTTATTTGAATGCTGGTTGTCACTTGGGGTGTGCACAGCTTTTCAGCTCTCTGTTTCACTCATATGTTTTGTTCAGACCTTGTGTTGTCTAATAATTTTGGTAGCATTACATGTATGGGACTAGATAGCATGCTAGATCTTCCTGTATATAAGTTGAATATATACATATTTCCGTTTTTTCTCTTTATTTTAGTGGCCCCTGAAGAAGGGACGTGGTGTCCCGAAATGCATCGGTCCACCTTGGAATGCAATGCTTTGCGTTTTTGTACAAACTTTGAATCATAATGTCAGTTCCTTGATACAATGAAAAAATGTTTGCCATACTATTGTATGATGTACACAGAGGTTGCCTTTATTTCGATATGTGAATTGTGCAATAACAAACAATATCTTATTTGACAACAATCTTGTGTTGAAACTTTTTTTGTTTAACCAGGCTCAATAGGAGCAGATTCATGTAAACCTGTACAAATTGTGTACTTTTGTGAAAACTGTATATGGTAGTGCACACAGTTACTCAAGTGAGAGATCTCTTTATTTTTGATGATTAACGCACACGTGGGACAGGCAGCCCACAAACACAGTGTAGCACACAGAAAACACACCCAGAAATCAAATCACTTGTCCAATCGTTTTTTAACAGTGGTTGAAGTAATTAAGCTAGGTGTGCACTGCATACTTCTTTTTTTGCATTAAAATGTTTGTGCCAGACCTTGATGGTCTAGACGTTGTGGCGGCTGCTACAACTTTGGAAGTAGATAACAATTGTGCTGTATTACAGATCTACAAAAAGCTTGTGAATCACAAGCAAAAGCACATTTGCCCTCTTCCACGATGCAGCAATGCTTATTACAGTTTCTGGCTGGCTTCCTAAAGTTGGAGATCTGGTGTGAGAGAAAGTGGAGAACAAAAAAGAATTTGGTCCGTCACACCGTACACAGTCAGAGCCCTTGGTTTGAAAGGAACCTTACTGTGATTCTGCCTCCACTGCCTGTTCGTAAGGAGAACCGTTACATTTCCATTGAATATATCAAGCTTCACCTTATGGCCGAATCTGAATAGTAGGACGACAAGCATTTCACGCCGGGATGTTTCACTGAATCCGAAGGTTCTGTTTCTTCAAATACTCCCCAACAAATGGAGAGGGAGATGGAATCTTCAATTGATGTGGTGCCTGTTTTACTGAGTAGGATTCTCCCCCAGTTGACATTATGATTGACATTCCTGAAAGTACAATTCATTCAATCTCCAATGAAGAACAACCACATTGTTTGAGCTGGGGTCCAGTGGTTACTACATGGACCATAATAACTTTTCCTCTAAATCATCGTCTTCATCTGTGGCAGAGACCCCTACCTGTACCAGTCTTTTCATCTTCTGGTTTATTACCTGGTCCCTCCCTGGACATATGTCTGGATGGTGCGGACGATGATATTCCTCTTCATGTAAATTGGGTTTGTGATTGTGCTTTTCCTCTTGCTTAATGGCCATTACATACCTGAACGCTGTGATGTGAACTTGGTTTACAGAGTTTTTGCCCCTCGCACTTCATCTCATATAATGAAATGAGATCAAGCTCTTGTTAATATTTCAGCATTCCCAATTGTTGATGGCATTGTCTGGGATAAAGTATCATACAAGATCCATGACCCAACAGAAACTTTGAACATACCACACGTATTTCGCGTTTCTCTAGGAGATGTGACTTTGCCTGGTATACACTCTGATGACTGGGATGTTCACCCTGTTCATTAATTGTTCTCAGATTTGAAATATTATTCTGATTTTGACAATGAAGATTTGTATTTAAACTATGCAAATTATGCCGATTTATTTTGCTATCAACATTATGGCCATCATTTTTTATGCAAGACTAATACACAAAGACCAGTTTTTAATTACACTAAATGGGAGCATTGCACGAAACCGTTAAAGGGAATCTCCAAGACCCAATGGAGTAAATTTATGTGACTTATTGGTTATAATCTTTCTGACCCATTGTCCTAGTTTTTAAATTAAAGATACCCAACCACACCAAATTTATGTTGACACACACTCAATTGGTTTACACCTTGTCCTTCATAACTGATTTGGTGGTGAAAGGTTATGAGTACTGAAAGAACACGGATGATTAAAAATCCATTTGGGGTACCAAATCTTAGCAAGTGCAGGGCACAGAGTCATTGCATCACACATGTCTCATACTATCTTAGCTCATATTTTAAATGCCACAGTACAACAAACTACATATTTTGGTTTAGCCACTGCCAAAAACCTCAATACTCCCTCTATTCCATTATTGGCTGCTTATGGCACATGGAAAACACATACTAACAACACAATTGAGGACTTAACTGTCATGTTTCAGAGTGGCACACTCAACTCTTCCGAAATTGACCCCTTGGGATGGTTATTGTGGCCTACAAATTCAAATGCAAGTCAATTACGCTTTTTGAATTCTACGACAGGTTTTACACAAAGCAGACCTGATCCTCGTTTCCCATATTCCCATACAGTTACCACACATTCTGTGGGTAAATTATGTCAACAATGGTTGGAACATTCTACATTTTCATTTGTCAAACAGCATCTTTCCCTTTTGTTGGGAGACAAAGATCTTGCCAATTTTCTTTTAGGTCCAAAGTCCTACCGAACAAAATGTTTTATTTATTCGGCATATAATAATTTTGGAATATATCACACATGGAAGCTGCGCCCAATTGACCAAGCTAATTTAGAAAAAGTTCTTGCAGTAGGTGATAACAGCATTAATGCACTGTCTTCCGATATATATATATATACTTTGGATAGGATTGTATCATCAGTCATTGACATTGTTCAGAGTGAGGTGTCAGTTTTGTATCATGGTCAAAATCAATTAATTTCTGTAATGCAATTTGCTTGGACCTTGCAAACACTCAAAAGTGGAAAAGTACTGTGGGATTACCTGAATGCTTCAGCACTGTTTTTGCCATTTAATTTGACTGATAAAAAGAAACTAATGTCCATGAAAGATGCAACCTACACTTTGTTACACATTGAACAATTGGAACAGTTACCATTTTCTGTAGCAGAGACTGATTCAGCTGTGTGGTTAGAACATGGGGTTATATCACTGCCTATATCACTGTTTCAATCTAGGGCATGCATGAAACACTTTCCGGTTGGTAGATATGAGCCCCTCTGTAGTAGCTATGTTCATGAATTATGGTCGTTTGCTTTCACCTTCCATGTCAACATGCGGATAAAGAGGTTTTCCTTACAGGGGAAGATTGTGATTCCACAGTAGTACAGTCACTAGTCTGTAAACAGGTTAAGCTTCATGAAACCTGTAACGTTTCGGCTCCTAAACTGGCTTGTTTTTTTAAAAGGTACCCCTGTCCTAGCTATTATTCCCACACTGACTTTGCTTTTTAATGGGAGCTATCTTATTCTAAATAACCACAACAGCTGCGGCTTACGGGCAGGCATCCCGTATATAGTAAAGTTTTCCCAACGTGTTACATGTTGCAGCAATGTCCTGTTTCCTCCCCTGCATGGGATCGTAGATAGTTCTCTTCAGGCTTCCATTCCAACTTTGAAAACAGATTTCAATAAGCTAAGCAGACTCAAAGCGCTATTGTTTCAACAAGAAGTGGCTCTCACATCAGCTAAAGAGACCTTCAAATTGCAGGTGGCAAGAACTGCAAGTCAGTTTCACTCACTATTAAACACAAATCTCCCACTCCATTTTGGAGAATCAATTCACCAAATATTTAATGTGTCTGGTACTGTTTTAAAGTTGTGGGATCTGGCCTTGTCACCTCCTTTCAGACTATTTTTGGAGTAATACCAGCTTTTATTCATTCTACTTTTTCCAGCACCTTCGGAGGAAATCCCCTGGTTCTTCTGTTAATTTGCAGCGTGTTAAAAATGCTCCTATTGCATTTGCAATGGCTGCTAGATTTGTGGAGCTGCCAATTCCTGTCCAGTTGCTGCTGTACCATGAGCTGATGTGTTAGCTTTTTGGTGCCATGCAATTGACAGCTCTTGACATCGGTTATTTCCTGAACTTCTGTTATGCCTACTTCACCTGTGTGCAACCTGTGTTCCACTGTCTCCAGCGCCCTTTTAAATGGGCCCTGGATGTCTGCCTTTCCAATACAACACACGCTGGTTACGGACTGTTATTGGGTCCCCTGAAGGCCCATGACCAGGCATGTTCCCTGGGTAGGCGCTTGGTGTGCGATCCTCTACTTGGACCTACGGCAGATTTGAGTATCTGTGCTTGGGTACAGCACCTCTTGGATTGGAGCTTCATCAAAGTTAACGCAGTATATGCTCCTAACGCCCTATGGATATGACGAGCATGTGTGCTCATTCGACTTACTTAATTGGATGACATACCTTTGTACTATGGAAGGATCAGACAATGCCCTGGAGTTTATGGCATTCTGACTTTCCCACAACGTTTCTGACTCTGAAGATTCGGTATGAATGGAGGTGTTTTGGTTACCCAGTTGTCTATTTTTTTTAATTTGAATTATTTTTTTTTTGTTCCACAAATATTCTAATTTGGACTTCACTGAGATGCTTTGCCTCTGTTTACCTCTGATTTTTGTTTTAACACAGTGCTACTGACCTGGCCAAGGGGAGGGTGTCATGTGGTGGCCCACAGGGACATTGTCATCTACACTAAGTTAGCATGAGCATGTTGCTGCCTGCCTGCTGCTTTGTACACTTTACTACATGTCTTTATTTTTTGCAATAATTTCTATGGCTGTTTTCACATGAGAACTCATCGCAGTGTTCACTCTCTGTAAGTTCCTGGAATTTGCAGTGGAGGTATTTCAAAATACTATCAAAGGACTTCTGGCTGACCTCCCAGGAACAGTTAATGTCAGTGATGACATTCTGGTTCACGCCAAGTCTGTACAGGAGCACAACAGCTGGCTATGACAGCTGCTACAGAGGATACAAGACTCTGGCCTCACGCTCCATGGAGATAAATGTGAGTTCCTTCAACAGAGGCTGCAGTTCTTTGGATACATTTTCTCAGAGGAAGGAGTAGCTCCTGACCTCAAAAAAGTAAGGGAAATCAAAGAGGCCCCAGCTCCCACCAAAGTGACAGAAATGCACAGCTTCTTGGGGATGGTCAACTACTGCGGTAGATTTATCAAGTACTTATCCTCATTGACCACACCTTTGAGAGAGCTGACCAACGCGTCTGTTCCATGGGTATGGGGTGAGGAACAGGAGACTTGGCAAACAAAACAGAAGAGGGACCCTGAGAAGGCAAGTTCTGGGGGGAAATCCAATCCAGGGAAGATACAATAAAGAACACAAGGAAGACCCCACTACAATTTATATGAATGGGTAATAACTCCAGATATAAAAGTGTCACCGACAGAAAAGACTCAAAATTCATTTTTTTTTTTTATAAATATTTTTTAGTACATTGATGTGGACTAATAATAAATAACAACATTCATATATACATTAGGCAAACAGTCACAAAATAGTATATATAATAGAGCGAAGAAACATAAATGCCCTGAGATAAAGAGAACAAACACTGTCAAAACTATAAAAAAAGACCAACTCACATACACATAGAAAAAGACAATGTGAGCATCATAAAGAGAAAAGAATACGTAACAAACAATTTGCATTATACAAAAAATACATAAAATGTGCACCACGTGTAACAAACACAACAACGAAGGTGAAAGCGCCGACGCGCGTTTCGGAAATGCCACTGCTTGAGACTTCCTTCATCAGGGCGCAGACTTCCTCAATCTTATTGGTGGACATACCATAACCATCCACATTCATAGTACACATTGTATAGTGAATGACAGGGCTCTAAAAATTGTCTATGCAGAGGTGAAAAACGGGGAGCATGAGGTAAATGCAGTGTGTTGATTCAGGGGTGAATTAAATATTTCCGCACCAGAAAATCAAAATATGTCTAAAACAGGGAATCCAAAAGCCTTAAAACAGGACCGCTTTTAGAACACGTAGGAGGAGAAAAGAGTAGGTCCAGTCAGGAGTAAATATTATCATTGAAAATGGGATAGAATTCTTTGAAACATTCTGTCTTAGCTGAATGTGCTGAGGTTAAAAGGTTTCCCTATTGCAACTGTGGTCCGGGGATAGTCGATTATTCGTTCTGCTCCTCCCCAGAAACCCACTTGCGAGAAATGAGGATATGATGTCAATGAAACGGGCCGTCAGTCTGCTCCTCCACAGATCCTGTCGGAACAGGAGACTGCCTTCCAAGCGACCAAAGACGCACTGTCAAGTACCACCCGACTGAGGTACTTTGATCCTAGGCAGCAGACACATGTTGCAGTTGATGTTGGACCAAAAGGTCTCTGTACTGTTCTCTTACAACAGCCAACGGATGTAGATGAGTGGGCCTCAGTGGCCTTCGCATGCAGATCACTGACTTTTACCGAACAGCAGATCACCGACTGTTACTGAACAAAGATATTCTCAAATTGAAAAATAAGCAATTGCAGTACAGTGGGGGTGCCGGCTCTTCCATTTATACGTGTATGGAAAACCATTCCTGGTCACCATTGACCATAAGCCTCTGGTTCCTCTGTTCACTCTGTTTCTTTTCGCGCCAGGATACTCCGGCAGTAATGGAGCGACGTCCAAATCTCCACCTCGCAATCGAGAAATGGATGCTACAGTTACAGGAATACAATTGTGAAATTGAATTTCACCCTGGCACCAGCAATCCCTCAAAATATTTGTCTTGTCACCCCCGAGAAGCTACCCTCAAAGAGATGGAGGATGCCGAGGAGACTGAAGAATACCTTCGGTACATAGTGGACAGATCACGCCAGTCAGATAACCCCCGTTGCCCATATCGCTGGGAGAGCTGTGCCCAGCAACTGGACAAGATGAATGCTTACAAAAAGCATTAGAAGCAGTGAGAAATAACAAATGAAATTCTCTCAGAAGTCAAGGGGCAAACTTCACTCCTGTGGTCAGAAAGGTAATAGAGAGCCTATACTAAGTGAGGAATGAACTCAGCACAGATCCAAGCGGATGCCTGCTGCAAGGTCACTGGCTGGTGATCCCGTCAACGCTAGTGGATCGAGTGGTTGGTTTAGCCGATGCCGGGCACCAGGGAATGGTTAAAACGAAAGGCCGGCTCAGAACGAAAGTCTGGTTCCCTCTGATGGATGACAAAGTGGAAGAGGTTGTGAGATACAGTCTGTGGTGCCAATTGACAGGTGAACCGAATCCCCCAGCACCTACTGTGACAGAAAGGCAACCTGAAGGCCCATGGCTGAGCATGGGTGTGGCCTTTGGGAGTCTATCGGATGGAACACATTCCATGGTGGTAATAGTCGATTACTCGAAGTATCCAAAGGTAGAGGTCCTATCCTCCCTGAGAGCAGGGTAAGTAATTACAAAGTTGGAAAAAGTGATGGCCACCCATGGTCTAATTAAATAAATTAAGACGGACAATGGTCCACCGTTTCAGGGGCAGGAACTCACATCGTACCGGACGTCTCTTGGAATTGTGAACAGGAAGATAACCCCAAATGGCCCCAAGCAAATAGAGAAGCTGAGCACTTCATGAGAACATTGAACAAGGTAAACCGCATAGCAGTGGCCAATGGTGATTCTGTGGAACAGTCTATATATTCCTTCCTTAGGGATTACCGTCAGACCCCTCATACCACCATCGGTTGTGTTCCAGGACACTTATCTATGGGGCAAGTGGTGAGTGATTCCATTCCCCATCACCCACGATGGGTCCCAGCGGAAGTGAATGAGAGAGCAGTGGAATGTCAGAGAAAAAGGGCTAATGAGCAAGCCAGTAAGCGACGCAGAGCGGAATCCTCTCGACTTAAAGAAGGAGACCTAGGGCTGGTCCAAGACCGACACCCCAGCAAAAAATTCCGACTGCCATTCGAGAAGGACCCTTGGTGCATTGTCAAAATTTGTGGCAAGCAAGTCATAGTCAAGAGAGGTTTGGAACTGCTCAACAGGAATTTCTCATTACTCAAGAAGCATCATGGATGTCCTCGCCAGGAGAATGATACTCTGGATGAAAGTTCCTATGACCGGGTCTGGGAAGAATTGTCAGAAGGTGATCCTGAGATGCTGGGAGCAGAAGGTGTAGAGTTATCTATCCGATCCACAGATGTCAGGCATGAGTTGACGGAGTCTCACGTGGTCGCTGAAGAGAAAAGTGAAGGAAAAGAAAGTCATACTAAATACAGACTGAGAACAAACCCTGAACCATCAAGCAGACTAAGGGACTATAACTGTTGAACTGTCACCTTCTTGTGCGCAGTGATCTGCATGTTTCCAGTGTCCATCTGGACGGTTGGACTGTTTTTGTATTTAAAGACATTGTTGCTCATATTTGTTGGACTCTAATTTTGGGGAGGAATGTTATATCGCGCATCGCAATACTTGATTTTAAGGGCGTGCCTATTATGTTGCGCGTACGCGGGGGTGAGCTGAGAACACTCTGCGTACGTCCCTGAATATGGTTTAGCCGGCGTGGCGCAGGGTTGAGTTAACCCCTTTGCTGCGGCGGCAATTCCGCCGCAGCGCTAAGGAGGTGGGGTGGCCGCACGCCGCTCCCATGCTAGTGACGGAACCACTCCGTCACGAGCCTCGGGTGCGCTGTGCTTATAACGGAGCGGTTCCGTCACGGCCCGGCCCGGCCCGCTCAATGGAACGTCCAGCGCAAGCTCGCCGAGCGGGCCGTGACGGAACCGCTCCGTCATCAGCACAGCGCGTCCGTGGCTGGTGACGGAGCGGTTCTGTCACCAGCATGGGAGGGGTTAATAAATGGGTGTGCGCATGCCTCCGGCATCAGAGACGAGACACACGAGCACTACAGAACTTCACGCTCGGTGTGAGCCTGTCTTATTGCGGCCTTAGCCACGTGGCCAGGACGATACTCACTGCACACACAGCACGATTGCCAACTCTGTCTGGGCCAGTGAAAATAGAAGCCCAGACACAACAGTGCGATTTGCAAAGCACTGTGTGTAGGTAGTGCAGCTATTGCTTTCACAACAGAAATGCTATCGGGGGCAAAGGCGGGGGATTCACACACTTCCCGCACTTTCTCTTGACAGGAGGAGGGTAAGTGCCGTGCCTGCAGGATCCAGGAGACGAGTGCTGCTACTCGAATCTAACTCCTTTCTGCAGAGGCACCGCCACCTGCAACATTCCTATTCCAATAACCACATTTATTATTGACTTTAAAGAATGCTTTCTATGTTATACCAAAGAAGCTGTTTAAACTAGCGCCAAACCTGCTTTCTGTAGATGTTTCCCGGGTTGCGTCAGGTCCCACTTGGACACACTGTTGGTTGGGGAGGTACCGTGTCCGGTCACGGTGGGCCCAGGCTGTAGGTGGATGTTCAATTTACTGCCCACCAGCCGGGCCCCAAGGCACCCAGGAATTACTTGCTGTTCTGCTGCGTGACCTGCTGCATGTCCGAGAAAAAGAGGAAGCCGGTGTTAGAGAACTAATCACCTGCTCACCTACTCTTCACCTCGCCATGTGCTGTTGCTGTGCCCTGCCCAGGTACAGCCCAACTTGTTACCCGCACTCACCACTAACAGGATGAGTCTCACCATGTTGAGCAGGTGGCACAGGCTGACGCAGTGCAGCACTGCCCTCTCTGACTGAGGAAGAGACAGGCAAGCAATCTCCACGGTGCCACAGCAGCTCCACTTGGTGGATTCTATTACGAGACTTAGTAAGTCATATTTTAATATGATGTACTCCTGCCATTTAAAAGTTTTGTTACGAGAATAGGGAGGGGGCTCCAGCACAGCATAGAGCCGTGCAAATGGCACACTAAAGTTGTCTGTGCTGTAAATACATGGCCATCTAAGGCGGGAGTTTTATATAATTAAACTAGCAGTTGTTTTGCTGATTTATTAGTTCAAAGGGTTTAATATCGTTGCTTGACAGCACAAAGCAGCTGGGGTTATTTTCACAACACTAAGAGACTTGCTAAGTAGGATAGAGGTCATACTGTTCTCTACTGGCAGTTTTCACTCTCACCATAAAGTAGCGCAGAAGGTTAAAATGCTTGCTATAAAGAAAGTCTACCAGCATATTACAGAACTGTTTTGTACGTGGATTGCTCAGTGGGTTGCTGCTTTTGTCACTGTGGTCCCTTTGGTACTTGTGGTTCAGCCGCACCTGGAGCTGAGGTTGATGTGGAGGGTGCTGATTATTTAGAAATTAAAAATTGCTTTAAAAGCACTTGCTGCAGAGTGTCTTTCATGTTGTACAAATGAGTGTGTTTTCTGATATTTGCGTGATTTTGGTTGCAAGAAAGTGTCACTTTAAGCGTCACACATTTAGTCACTGAATGTCTCTCATAAATTCACAGAGTCTATGAAAATGTCACACATAAGCAATCTGAAACTTTAGCAGCTGTGCTTTAATGGGTGTAATTTCTGATGTTTATATGTTTACCTTGTCTTCATTGCTTGATTTGCTTGAGAGAACGTGTCACTCATAATTGTGGAAATGTCACTCATAATTACACAGAAATTATGAAAATGTCACACATAGCAATCTGAAACCTTGGCAGCTATGAACTTCTACCTTCTCAAAGACTATTTGCTAAAAAAAATCTGAGTCCTGGACTCCTGATGTATGCACAACTAGGAACAAACCACTTTTTGTATCTGACCTGCGCTCCATTGCGGTTGGACATATTTTTCAACTTTGAGCAGGTCTCGAGCGACTAGATGTCCACAGTTGGCGCTTTGATCTTTCAGGTGCAATTGATTACCTTACATTTTGAAAATTCATAACTTAGGTTCCACTAATTGTATTTTTGTTCTTTTGACGTCAAATAATGTATTAACCCCTTCGATGCTCATGACGGAACGGTTCCGTCATGAGCATCGGTTGAGCTGTGCTCATGACGGAACCGTTCCGTCATGACCACACCCATTAACATTGGGGCCCAGCACAGGTTGTAAATCTGCGCAGCATGGAAGGTGTTAAAACTTGCTCTATTTTTCTAAATTGGCGAGGAATTTTTCTTGTGTTGTGTTTCACTTTATTTTGTGTGCTGCATAAATACTTTACACATAGCCTCTAAGTTAAGCTTGACTGTGTTTTTGCCAAGCTACCAGATGGTTAAGCACAGGTTAATTTATTGACCTTTGTGGTTCACCTGACAAGTATTGTGACTGTTGGTTCAGCAGGCTTAACAGCCTACTTAACCAACAACCCAGTTTCTCACACAAGGAAACATTGTAAAAGATAAAAACAAAATGCCTACCGTAAATTACATGAAAATAAGATCAATAACCGACTCGAAACATTTCATTGAAAATTGATTTGGAAATCAGTATGAACCTGTTTAATGTACCGCAGGTGCACCTAGCACAATGTAGTAACTGAAAAAAGGAATGAAATTCATCAGACCTTTAGGGTGGCTAGATGTTGCATGTAGAACTGAGTTTACGGAAACGTCCTTATGAGCAAAACTTTGTTACAATGTCATAGATGCCTTTCAGTGCTTTATTTGAGACTGTAGTTTCTGATGCTCAGCATCGGCACTTAATTGCCAAAACTGGCGCTTGTGACTGTCTGCCACAAGGTGGTGCTGTCTAGCTAATTTGGAGATGACTACAACAACAGTTAATTATTCATTCAAAATACATAAAATATTACTATTACCTGTCGTACCAGCCATCTTTGTAGCTTTAGGGGCCTGACATTGTCCGAAATATCACATTTGTAAGAGTGTGATGGTTAGTAGTTGTGATGTAACTATCATTGGCAGCCAGGCAGGGGCAATTTGTGATAAATGCTGCAGTGGCCTCCTGACGAGAGCCATGGCACGTATGTTTTTACAGCTTAAGCCGGGATTCTGGTTTCAAATCTGCCTACACAATGTATCCTTCACTGGCATGCATTGTTGGCTGTGTGATGAATTAATTCTATTTCTTCATTGTTTCTTTTCAAATACCCAACATCGCTTCATGGAAAGCAATCCAAAGCAAACGTTTCTCCATCAAAGTATAGCCTTCAGTATTGTACGCATGCCCCATTTTATTTTGTTGTAGACGAATCTAGGACTCTAGTTAAATATTCCCGATTTATGCCCTTATGTGGTTATATCAAATCATATCCTTATATAGGCATAAGAATGATACCCATATTAAGACATAGCCAATGCAGTCCCAATACGGCAAGGCTACTCCCATAGACTCCTAGAAAGCACAACGTGTTCTTAGATAAACCAAGCCTCCAGCAGCACGGGAATTCCCCCTGCTTCTGTATTGATTTGTCCTAGAACTCCCGGAGTCCTGAAAGAACTGCGAGTTCTTAGTGACGTCTTATGTCCAACCTTAAGTCAAACTCGGCACCTTCCAGGTATAAATATACCAGCATCTGCCCTAGCAAAACACACAGTGGTTTGGAGCAGATCGACGTGAGTCCCAGGCTCTCCACACCACTGGAGTCAAGCTATCCAGGCTGATGAAGGCTGATAGCCAGAAACCGGTCCTTGGATGCTTGATTCCGGTCTGGGAAAGACATGGCTTGGTAGTTCGGACTGGACTGTTCCCATGAGGCACAGGGTCAGAGCTTATTTGCATATAGCCAGTGTCTAACCCAGGGTGGTGTGGAGTGCAAAAAAACGATGGATTTAGGCCCAGATCTTTGTACTGGGGTGAATGTATGACATTGTTCTACATTCTGTCCATCAACTGTGCTTTTTGCAATTTTCACCCCGAGTGGGCTGGGTATGCTCAGACGTGAGTCCCAGGCTCTCCACACCACTGGAGTCAAGCTATCCAGGCTGATGAAGGCTGATAGCCAGAAACCGGTCCTTGGATGCTTCATTCCGGTCTGGGAAAGACATGGCTTGGTAGTTCGGACTGGACTGTTCCCATGAGGCACAGGGTCAGAGCTGATTTGCATATAGCCAGTGTCTAACCCAGGGTGGTGTGGAGTGCAAAAAAACGATGGATTTAGGCCCAGATCTTTGTACTGGGGTGAATGTATGACATTGTTCTACATTCTGTCCATCAACTGTGTTTTTTGCAATTTTCACCCCGAGTGGGCTGGGTATGCTCAGACGTGAGTCCCAGGCTCTCCACACCACTGGAGTCAAGCTATCCAGGCTGATGAAGGCTTATAGCCAGAAACCGGTCCTTGGATGCTTGATTCCGGTCTGGGAAAGACATGGCTTGGTAGTTCGGACTGGACTGTTCCCATGAGGCACAGGGTCAGAGCTGATTTGCATATAGCCAGTGTCTAACCCAGGGTGGTGTGGAGTGCAAAAAAACGATGGATTTAGGCCCAGATCTTTGTACTGGGGTGAATGTATGACATTGTTCTACATTCTGTCCATCAACTGTGTTTTTTGCAGATCGACTATCTACTTGCCCGACGCCCTGCTGTAGCAAGTGCCGAAGGAAGCCGACCCTCCCGCTGATGCACTGAGAGAGACGCCGTCTTTTCTCCTGCCGAGAAATCCAGCTCCAGTGTTTCCCTGTCACCCTTGCAGGTTGCTGGGAGATCGAGTCCTGAGAAAGACATACAAGACCTCCTTCATTCTATAACCAAGGTAGGGAGCTGATTAGTCCCTTAGAGAATTCTTGATTTAGATTCTTGGCATAAACTACCTTAACTCAAACTACATCTCACTTACTCCTTCCCATGTACTAGGCTTAGGTTAGGTACACCGGGGCAGGCGTATCTTAGAAGCACCAGTTGAGTATGTTTAGTCATTATTTTATCATTGTATGTATTTTATCCAATTTAAACACCGTATGGCTTAGAAACCATACCATGCTTTTACAGTATTATTTTATAGTACTCCTTTTACTGTTCGCACTTTACTTTATGACACGTATTGTGATTGTAGCAATTCACTTCTCTTGCATGAGAAAGAAGACTGTTCAATAAATAACCTCTTTTATTGAAAACGCCCGTCTCTCTGTTTCTCAGCACTTCTGGTGAAACTAAGCATGCACGATTGACTGAGTAAAATAGCTATCTATTTTTTTCGCGACTCTGGAGATATACTCCTTATTCTTGAGGGAGCAAAGTTGTCATGTTTATGCGGTTGTCAGAAACTAATCCCTTCTTGTGAATTCGGGAAAGTTTCTAGTGACCTCTGAGCTAGCTGGCATTCATAATTAAGTCTAACATATTCAATAGAGACCTAGTCGACCTAAGTCCTACATCTAAACTATCGTTTATGTTATTGCAATGCGCAGAGCCTATTGGGAATATAGGAACTACACTACAATTTCACACAAATTAAAACATGTGTGAATGATGGTGCCAATTTGTAGCCCATAGTAAGAGTAAATCACAACACAGACATTGTTAATAAGTCTAAAAATGGGACCCAGCCAATGATTGAAGAGGGAGGGGAGCACTCAGTCCTCCTTCCGGCCCTTGGATGCTGAGGGTCCTTGAGGGCCAAGAACCCCTACTGTTTCCACCACTAAGTCGTACACAGTGGGATTGTTGAGAGCTGGTCAGAGGCTCCGCCCTGTTTCTCCACTACTCTGCAAACATGCCTCCTTGTGCACTACTGGTTTGGGTATGAAGTCCCCTTGAATGCTGAGGGTCCTAGGGGACAAGTACTCCTCTTGTTACCACCAGTAAGTCCCAAACAGTGGGATCGCAGAGAGGTCGTATGAGATCCTACCACCTTTGTCCACCCCTCTTCAAACACGCCTTCAGGCCCTCTACTATTTGGGGGATGAAGTGCCCTTGGATGCTGAGAATCATTGGGGCCAAGAACCCCAACTGTTACCACTAGAAAGTCCTACACAGCAAGATTGCTGAGAGCTCATCGGAGAACCTGTCCCTTTTATCTACCCACTGTACAGACCCATACAGCCTCTCACACACCCACTCACAGACCCATAAAGCCACTCACAAACCCACTCACACAGCTCCTGACACAGCCACTCACAGACCCATACAGCCACTCACACTCACTCAGACACCAACATAACTACTCACACCACCCACTCAGCGACCTATACAGCCACTCACACACCTACTCTAAAAGGTTAGAGGTTACAGTTAGGAAATAAAATGTTAAAAAACTTCAAACTTCTAAAACAAAGGTAACAAAGACGTTATAGTTAAGGAATAGAATTTTTAAAACCTTAGAAATTCACTGACAAAACTAAAGGTTACAGGGACATAGTTAGGCTCAGATTTCACTCATACAAAACCATTGAAATTCAGAAGTTATAGTTAACTGAGCTAACTACAACTTAGCCACCACAATGCACTGCTTAGGACCTCATGTATTACACCATTCCTGACATGGTCAGTGACATCACTGATGATATTACTCATGACATCTCAAATGTCATCACCGATGACATCTTCTACTAATTGTGAGATTTAAACATATATACTAAGGTTCTACAAAATGTAAATTATTATACTTAGTGTACTACTGAGTGATAATATTTTTTTAATATATATTATGTGAGTGGCTGTGTGTGAGTGGATGTCTAACTGGATGTATAGGTGTGTAAGTGATTGTGTCAGTGGCCCTATGAGTGAATGTAATAAAATGCGCATTTGTAAAGCGCAAACTACTCACCCTTTTGGGTCTCAAGGTGCTGGTGGCTGTTGTGGAAATTAAGTGAGCTATTGCCCAGAGGCTGAGCTGCTGCCTGAGCCAGGGATTGAACCGTGAACCCTGTGCTCCGAAGTCAGCTGCCCTGGCCGCTGCACCACATCTCTCCACCGTGGGTGTGTGGGTAACAGTATAGGTGAATAAGTGGGTGTGTGAGTAACCTTCAGCTCTCTCCAATTCACTACCCTATGTCTCATTCTGTGCCTCTTTAAATCTTTTCCCATACCTCATTGTATTACTATGATCACCTAAATAACACTTTATAGACTCTTCTCTCTTTTATCTCTCCTTTCACTCATCCCAAACCGCATCTAAGTAAAATGATCTCCCAAATACCAGTATCTAGACCCATCCCTCCTTTATGCTATTCAATCCAACTAACAGACCCACATGTCCACCGCTCGAATTAACAACTTAGATTTCCCTATACTATTCCACTTTGTGTTGAGGAGTAGCGGCTACTTGCTGGAAAGTGCTTCAGTGCCTCATCAGGAGTAGTAAGACCTATAAAAATACAAAACAATTGCATGCACGGTGCTCACCAAGGGTTTTCCCTCAGCCAATAGTGCACGCTGGTGACAATCAGAGCATCAAACCTCATAGCCACTTAACTCCAATCTCGGTGCTGATTGGCTAGGAAGGAATCTACCCTGGGAGATTGAATGGCTTGGGCTGGGCAGCTTACATGCGTAGACCCAAGCACCATTTAGTCATCAGCAGCATGGCCACCATGTAGTGGAGGTGGCAAGGGCATTTAGATTTAAAAAAAACATTTTTCTTTAAAAGTAACAGCAAGTTTGCCATGCCATGGCCACATGGCTATCTTGCCTGGGGCTTATGCCATCTGAGGCTGCTATGGTTTACTCAATGGATGGGGAAAGGAAAACAGATTGTAGGTAAAAATGACATCAAAGGTGTGTCCCTAAATCAGAACAAGGCTCCAAACACAACTGGAGTTCTCGGGTATACCGAATGGCAAAGTCTTTGCTACCCAAAATGTACCACCCCTCATGCAAAATAAGAAAAGGGATGTGAAATGTGGAAAGACCCAAACATTTTGATGATTATCCCATCCTGGCCCACCTCTAAATGAGGCCCTGATAAATGCACTGAGGCCACTCTGTAGATGAGCAGCCATAACAAATTTAGGGCATCTCCAGGGTACAAGTCCTAAAAAAAAAAAAGTGGGAGGGACTAACCAAGTTTAACAGTATGCAAATAACATCATGGCACGTGACTTCACAGTGCGTGACAGTACAGCTCGTGACATAGCCACCATCACAAGAAATGACATAACAACCCATGACCTCATAAGAAGTAAAATCAGATCTTATGACCTCACACATATTTATCAGGTCTATTATGAGTATATGATTTGAGTGCATTATAGTTAGGGATCCCAGTTTTATGGTATTTCTTTTTTTAATAGTTCCGTCTGTATTTATTCTTATTTATTTTTGGGCCAACTCATTGGTATTTATTCATATTTATTTTGTGTTTTGAGACTAAATGGAGCTGTAAAATGGTATATTTCCACGTTCATCTAACTCTTGGACGTGCACTCATACATGTATGCCTGTCATGTTTTAGTAAATTAAGCAGCAACTTATAACAAAATACTACACTCACAGATACATTTTAGTGTTATACTACAAATATGAGTTAGCATTTGCCTGTTTTTAAGGAAATCTCATCCAGTGTTTCAACTCTCCATGCAATCTATCTGCTCAGCTGGTGTCTGGGATTTATGAAAGACAGTGTGGAGAGACTCTCAAAAGAAGCACCATTTTCAGTATTTTTCTGCTTTTAAAAACAAATACAGATAGGAAACACATTGTTTTCTGTCTGTATTTATCTGTAAAAATCTTTAAAAACGGAAAACCAGAAGCCTTAACTATATTATTTAACAAATTAGATTTTGCTTTGGGGTTTGCCAAAAAGGAGAGTCAATCCTGATGCAAAATCTGAGCTGCAACTTATTCATTTTAGTTTTTTAAAACCCTGCCACAAAAAAAAATGACAACAAGGATAATTGTGGCAGTAAACCTGTTCAGCTTCATTGGTTGCAAAGCCTGCATTTTAAAATATCTTATGGGGTTAAGGCACCTGCTGCAGAGGTCTTTGTGTGCCAAGCAAATCTCAGGCAATAATAATAACGGTAAAATAACTTTGGAGGTTAATGTATTTGTGTATTTGCTGGAGATAGATATGTTTTGTCTAGTTCCAGTTTTGAATCAGAGTAGCATAGAGGGTTAATATTGTCTTGTGTCTGAGGTAGGCCTGCATGGAACCAAAGCCGTCTTTCATCAAGGACACATTTTCTTAAGTTGCCTTCCCCTTACAGAATAACCTTTTACACACATTTGCGTGAGTGACAATGTTGGATCAGTTGCTCTGAAACTGCTACGCTTACAGATTCTGCGTCACCTAGTATTATCACAATTCTTTGAACACCATGTACAAGGTCTTGACACAAATTGTGCAAACTTTGTTCTATTTTTCATCCTCGTGCAGCATGGCTATCTGTAGACTAAAACAATGCTGGCTTGCACAAGAATCGCAAGCACGCTTTTCTTTATAAATAAACAAGCATTTCCGGGTTTAGGCAGAGGAGCCCTCGGCGGATATTGGTGAGGTCTCTACACACTGATGCTATGGCCCATCATCTTGCTGACTTCTTCTTGCGAGGGTGTCCAGCTTGTAACCAAGCCAGGGAGTTACATTTTTCCCATCAGGTATCCGGGGTTTGATCATACAGTACACAGAGTCTTCGCTATACACACACGCACAGTGGCCCTTGACACTTAGGTTAGGGACTGCATAGAAGTACGATCAATTTCCTATAATTGTAATTTATGCCTGCAAATATACATTGTTTTACCACCATGGTGGAGTGTTTTATTCTGCTCACCGTCAACGCTCCCGCCAGACTAATTCTACGGTTGTGCTTTACCCCCTTGCCATCCTGTTGCCAGTTGTCAATATTTCTACTTTTTGGTAAAGTTTTTCACTGTTCAGCGCTCCCGCCACGGCGATACGCACACCTTACTATTATACTGTGCATTACCTTCACGGTGATGCGCACACCTTACAGTTCTATGGTGTGGTTACATTCACGGTGATTCGCACACTCACTATTCTGACTACTTGACCCTTGTGCGTACTCACCGCTCTTCTAAAGATGGTACTGTCACCACTATACTACACACTCCTATACAAAAAGGGTAGTTTTTATCATCACATGGTGGACATCTCTCAAGTCCTCATGGTCATATCAGTCTTGGTTATCGTTTCCCCTTATCCTTATTCTTTCCGTATCTACCAGTATGGGTACCCCAGGCATCAGTCAACCACTGTCCTTCTTGAATGAAATTGGTGAACTAGAGATCCATTGGAAGGAATGGACCAAGTTATTTGAATCATACTTGATTGCCATGGGTGGGGAAAGCTTCTCAGTGGTACACAAGCAACACATTCTATTACATAATTTGGGAGTGTATGGGCACAAGGTGTATGAAACACGACCCAAACTGGAGGTAGAAGAAGTTGATGACCTAGATGTGTATGACATTACCCTTATAAAACTGGAAAAGCATTTTAGGGACAAAATAAATGTAATGCTTGAACAGCATATATTTTTCAACCGTGTGCAAGGTAAGAGTAAAGCGGTCAAGAGTTACATAGCCGTGTTAAGAAGCCTCACGCAATTGTGGGATATTGGCGAACCGAATTACTCCTTAATAAGGGATCAACTAGTCAGATACACAAGCACCAATCGTATACAGGAAAAGTTACGAGCCAACAATCCCACACTGGAAGAAGATATTTCCATAGCTCAAGCTGTTGAGCACACAGCTAAGTGCATGAAATAAATAAAAGTGACTGAAAACGTAGTCGCTTCTGTACATGTAGAAGAGCACAGTGGTGATGTCCTGAAAATACAAAATAAAGGGGATTACTACAACAAGCCTATGAGGTAAAACTTGGGTTTAAAATGTTATCAATGCGGAGGTAATAAGCATTGGGCAACAGTCCTCACTGTTCTGCCCGTAACGTTACATGCAATAAATGCAATAGGAGAGGCCATTTAGTCAGGGTTTGTAGGGACAGAGACAATAGTCAAAAGACAACAGTCAAATCAAAGTAGTTAATTCTGAGACTGTACAACAATGACCAAAATTTGTATTTCAAGTAAAAAGTGTAAGCAGTGGTACCAGACCGGAATACCCTAAGTGTAAGGTGCTACTCAATAACAGACCCGTAGAAATGTTTGCAGATTCCTGTTCACACTTTACCTTGTTAAACATTTCAAAAGATTTTTGGGAGATCAATGTACTGAAATATTTGAACCGGACATTACTCCTGAAGGCTATACCAAAGATCCCATTCCTCTGGTAGGTATGATGGAAACTCAAATATTCTTTAAAGGAAGATCTACTGTGGGCAAAGTATACCTGGTAAAGGAAGGATCTAATCTCCTAGGCTGGCAACACCAGAAGGAGTTAGGCACTATACTGAACCCCAACAATAGGGATCAAGTAATCCTAGTGGAAGAGTCTGAATGGGGTAAATCACCATGTGAGGAGTTTCCTAATCTTTTCCCTGATGAACTGGGACTTTTTAGAAACTTTCAACATAAAATAAAAGTCAAACAAGGAGCAACGCCTGTGGTTCATAAAACCTGCCCGTGCCTCTTCTCATGAGGCAACCTCTTAAGAATGAGCTGGACAAGCTGTGTCAAATGGGCGTCATACAACCTATTGACTCTTCTGAATGGTTTGAGCCCGCTTAGTCATAGCTTCTAAGGCTAATGGGGAAGGTATCCACCTCGGTATTGATTTACGCAGCCTTAACGACAGTATCTGGGTCGACAGATTTCCTCTCCCCAATATAAACAAAATGTTGAGTACCATTGGAAAAGCCACATTTTTCTCTGTCTTCGATTTGTCCATTGCATACCACCAAGTAGAATTACACCCTGAATCTAGGCCTTTAACTGCATTCTCTTCACCTTTTGGAGCATATATGTTCGTTAGGATGCCATTTGGACTTGCTTCTGCTGCCGCAGTTTTCCAAAAGATGATGCAGCAAGTACTGAGTGGCATCCCTAACACTATGTGTTTTCAAGATGACATATTGATTTATGGTTCATCCCCCGAAGAACATGATAACATGGTATGCAAAAGTCTGACAGACCCAGGGTTGACAGTTAAACTTGACAAATGCAGGATCAAAGTAGGAGCAGTAGATTATCTGGGACACACCATCTCCCAAGAAGGCCTGAGACCTAAACACAATTTAATTCAAGCTGTGAGAGATGCCCCGTGCCCTACTACCAAAGAACTCAAGTCTTTTTTAGGCCTCATTGAGTACATGGCCAAGTTTGTTCCCCATTTTTCTGACAAATGCGATGGTTTAAGAAACCTGTTAAAGAAAAAACAAGAATTCAAATCGGAGGACAAACATAGTGAGAGGGTAAACAAGTTGAAGCAGGAAATCATAGAGTCACCAGCCCTGGGACCGTTCGACCATAGGTAAATAACCATTTTGAGCGGGGATGCTTCCAACAAAGGTTTAGGGGCAACCTTATCCCAAAAACGGGTTAAAGGCGAGACATTCCTAGCGTTCGCATCTCAGACCTTGAGTCAAACAGAGGGTAACTACTCTGTAATTGAGAGGGAGGCCTTTACATGCTACTGGTATTTCAAAAAGGGGGTGGTGATGGACAGAGTATCTGAGTTAATCAGAACACTCCTACCCAGTCAACAGATCAGGGCTTGATCCATCACCGTTTTTTAGCTCACTGCACCATCCCAGTTCAGAACCTGGCTATATGCAAATTAGTCTGTCCCTGGCCCAGTGCATCATGGGAACAGGGCAGACCAAACTACCAAGCCAATTCTTCACTGCACCATCAGGATTCAAGCAAGCCGGGCCGAAGACGGCTGCAATGCCAGAAACCGGTACCCAGAAGCTTGTTTCCTTTCCAGTGAAGAATTGGCTTGGTAGTTTGGTCTGCCCTGTTCCCATGATGCACTGGGCCAGGGCCAGACTAATTTGCATGTAGCCAGGTTCTGAACTGGGATGGTGCAGTGAGCTAAAAAACGGTGATGGATCAAGCCCTGATCTTTTGACTGGGTAGGAGTGTTCTGCTTAATTCAGATACTCTGTCCATCACCACCCCCTGTTATGAATCGTTTTGGCCACCACAAGCGTGGAATGGTATACTCAGATGTGAGTCCCTTGCTCACTGCACCATCAGGATTCAAGCAAGCCGGGCCGAAGGCGGCTACAATGCCAGAAACTGGTCCCCAGAAGCTTGTTTCCTTTCCAGTGAAGAATTGGCTTGGTAGTTTGGTCTGCCCTGTTCCCATGATACACTGGGCCAGGGCCAGACTAATTTGCATGTAGCCAGGTTCTGAACAGGGATGGTGCAGTGAGCTAAAAAACGGTGATGGATCAAACCCTGATCTTTTGACTGGGTAGGAGTGTTCTGCTTAATTCAGATACTCTGTCCATCACCACCCCCTGTTATGAATCGTTTACATGCTACTGGGCCATTAACCACTTCAAATTCTTTCTGTGGGGTACCAAATTCACCATCGCACTGACCACAAACCATTGACATACATGTTTTCTCCCAGACAAGTACATTGTGACTCCCCAAGAATAGCTAAGTGGGTTCTGGATCTAGCGAACTTTTGTTTCAGAATTGAGTACTTGCCATGGCAGGAAAACGTGGTAGCGGATTATCTATCAAGGTCACCCTTAGACACTAACACCAAAGAAGATACCTTGGACACTCCCATCCTTGCCATCCAACTGCCAGCCCTTACCAAGGAGGAATGGGAGGAGGGGATGGAAAAGAATGAAAAAATTAACACTCTAAAAAAACTAATAGTAAACGGCTGGCCAGAAAAGTGTAATGAGGTTGATGAAGAAATGAAAGAGTTTTGGGAAGTAAGACATGAACTAACCTTTCTTGACAATAAAGTGTACAGTAACATGAAGATTGTGCCGCCTTACACTCAGGAAGAAGCATCACAGAAAAAAAAGTGAGGAACAATTTCTGGTTTCTCAAAATGGACTTAATAGTAGCGATACAAAGTCAAAGAATGCATAAGCTGCGCAAGAACCTTCAAAACAAAGATCTTACGTAAAGTTCCTTTGTCTCCGGTGGAGGTACCCTTGGTACCATGGACAAAACTTGCCATGGACATAATTGGCCCAATGGAAACATTGGGATCCCAAAAGAAATTCATGTTCATCTTGGTGGATTACACCTCCCACTGGGTAAATGTCTGATTTACTTCCACCACAACCACCAGCAGTCTCATAATGTTTTTAAAATCTGTCTTTTCAAATGAAGGAATACCAGCTGTCCTCATAACTGACAACGGAGTATAGTTTACATCCAAGGAAATTAAAAAAATTCTTGAGGAACTCAATAATAAGCACAAGAAGACTGCTCTATACTGCCCAAAACCTAATAGCCGTATGATAAAAGAACACATACAACTAGCCATCATAAACGGCCCCAATTTAAAGGTTTCCCTCAGAGAATGCATATGGGCTTACCGCATTGCGCCTAATCTTATCACAAGAATTTCCCCTTTCGTCACCCTAAGGAGAAGAGAACCAGGCACAAAAATGAATCCTCTATGGTTAGAAGGTGGAAAGAAAGTGGAAAGCAACCATAGGGAAAGTCAAAAGTAGGGCACACATCATCAAACAAAGTACAAAAATTGGTATGACCTAAGACATGGAATAAAAGAACAGAACCTACGAATCAACAATTCAGTTATGGTAATGAAACCTACTCATGTACAAGTAGGTCAGAGCAAATTCTTTCCCTCTCAACCATTGGACAATATAGGCAGAAACGTGGTACGCCTGGAGAATGGACAGACATGGAGTGGGGACAGACTTGTAAAAACTGATTAAGTTTCATTGGTTTTTAGCTCTCCACCTTTGCATTTTAGGTTCACCCTTCCATATGAAGGGAGATGTGTTATAATCTTGTCCTTTTCCTGCACTCCATTCCCTCTCCCCTTGACATGTTCTGCCCTACAACCCTCTTCCCATCCTAATGGAATGCTCCATGAGTTCATGATAGAATGTTGGGGGTACATGTCAGTTGTGGAGAGTGGATGACCAGAACAAAGACATTTCCTACCTTCTCAGCTTACCCGTCTGTTACTTGATAATTTTCTACAATATCATATCCCTTCTCTGGTATTTTTTGCCTGAGGTTCTAAAACATATTCAGAATGTGTACAGCCTCCACCCCCTGTCTCCATGAATTAATCCATGCAGATCAATCCAGCGTTATGCCAACCAGAAACACTGCGCTTCACCTCCGGCATTTGTTCGGCGTCTTGGGCCGGGCCTCCACTATCCAGGAAGACTCTGTGATCATGTCTTTAGATGCAAAGATGACTTTTGATATGATTGAGTGGCTTTTCCCGTTGGCTGTTTTGGAGAGATATGGATTTGTTGGTTGGTTCTCGGCCTGGGTACGATTGCTTTACTCACACCCCTTGGCCCGGATCACGGTAAACGGTGGCTGATTGGCAATTTTCGAACTGGGTAAAGGCACAAGGCAGGGTTGTCCCCTGTCACCTCTTCTCTTCGCCCTGGCTCTTTAACCTCTGGCTATGTGGATTAGGGGTGACCCCTTGATTTGTGAACTCAACTAGTTCATGGATTGGTCGGATAAAATCTCCCTGTGTGCCGATGACATTTTACTTTACTTGGCTCGACCCTGGTTTTCGATTCACAGAGTGCTTCATATTTTCACCCTCTTCCAAAAATACTCAGGGTACACTATCAATTGGGACAAATCCCTCGGCTACGTCCTGAGTGGTAAACAACCGACCCTCCCCTTGGGATGTCAGGCCCAAAATGTCACAGATGGTTTTGGGTACCTTGGCATACATATAACTAGAGACGCCGGGGTCTTCTATCAAAAGAACCTCTTCTCTCCTCCCCATCGATTCCGAGCTGATGTGCAGCTCTGGAAATCATTACCTCTAACACTCCTGGGGAGAACAGCCCTCTATAAGATGATGGCACTTACCCGATTTCTTTATGTCTTGCAAAATGCGCCTTTTTTAGTCCCACCTCAATATTTTTTATCTATCGACTCCTTGGTCTGCTCCCTACTATGGAATAATGGTACACCCCGAATCAACCTGGCCAAACTCACCAAAAGCTGGTACGATTGGGGAATTGCTTTGCCGGCCATCAAGTCCTATTATTGGGCTTCACAACTGATGGTTCTCAACCACTAGATACACTGACCACTCATTGAACCGGCATATAGAATGGATAGAAAAAGTATGTCTCCTGGTAATTACCTCAGGGCCCTGTATGGTGGGAAAAAATACACACCTAAATATACCCCAACTTTCACCACAGTTTCTATATGGCATACAGTGACTGCTGTGCTGGGTTGGAAAGGCAAGATTACCCAGGCTACTCCACTGCTCCAGTCCTGTCAGCTAGGTATGCTCTCACACCAGCTAGGGCTCGACAAATGGGATCTAATTGGCCTCTTGAAAGTAGGCGATTTATGGACAAAGGGGGGGGGGGGTGTCCCGTTCGGTGACCCACAAACTCAATACTAACTTCAGGTGGGGGAAACTATTCGATATCTCCAGGTGCGAAGTTTATTACTTAAAGCACTACCTAAAGGCTCCGATTTGCCTGCCTTCTCCCCATTAGAGGATACATTACTGGATGACTATCTCCCAGGAAAAGTGATTTCATTAACGTATCGTAAAATTCTTAATAACTTGCCAGAAATCCATGGCCAAATACGTGCAAAATGGGCTGAGGAGGGGAGAGACCTTGACGATGAGGATTGGAGGAAGGCCTTAGCATCACCCCGGGAGGTGGCTGCCTATTCTCGCTTCAGGCTCATACAACTCAAAATACTCCACAGAGCATATTACACCAGCTCAGCTCTCATTAAGATGGGCCTGTCCCCGTGGCTGTGGGCACAAGGGACACAATCAGAAAACGGAACTGCTGCCTAGTTCTGACAAGTATACGGGCTCATATAGAGTCCCAGATTTGTACAATCAGTCAGAGGCTCACTAGAACAACAATAATAATAACATCAAAAGGCCTTGTCCCACACATCCCTTCAAGCAATCATACTAAACCACACATAAATCAACACTATATACTATATACTAAATAGCTTTCTGAGCAACCCCTGCGCCAAAGCATGCTCATGGTTTTGAGGAAAGTTGTGACAGATACCTTCAGTCCTCTCTAAAATAAACTCCCCGTTCTGGATATCTAGAGTTGTAGCGTTGACCTGCGACACACTGATTGGCAATCAGACATGGATTGGTGTATTCAAGCAGAGAGCGCTGTATGAAAGTAGGGAATTCCCAGTAAATGGACTAAAATATGGGGCCCGTGGTATGAGAGTAGAGATTTTATTTGTACCCCGTTTGACGAAGTACTTACTGTTACTGTGGAGAATGAAACACTATAAGTCTTTCTTTGTCACATGGGAAGCTGATACAATGGATTTGCTGTTGACCCAAAGTATTGTATTGCTCGAATTATATATATATATATATTTGTTATTTCCTTCAGTAATTCTCTTCAGCTCGCAACTGTACCGGTTTTGTTTTATATTATTTTATGTTTATTTCTTCAATAAAATGATTTTTTTTAATCATTTGCATAGAAGTCTGCTTATTTTTCTTGTTACGACTCATCTGACCTCATCTTATTATAGGCTTGCACCAACACCTGCAAAGAAAATTATGCTAACTGATCCCAAACTGATATATTCTGCATCTTTTCTTTCACAGCTATCTGTATAGGGTTTCGAATTCTGGAGGGACACAATAGAGGTAAAATCTAGTTGAGAGACAAGAGATTGGCAGGTTCAGACAATTGAGGCCTCATGGCACAACAAATGATTTTCCTGAATAAGACTGTGCAACAAACATTGTGTCTTGGAATAGCTAACATGAAAGACGTGAACATACCACAGATTTCCACATTTGCACGTTTTGATAATTGGCAACAGTTTGCACACTACAGCTAAGATACATTAGATGCCATGCCACGTAATGGCTCGTACAATTCATCTGACTCCTATTGTAAAGGAGATTTAGATTGGCCACTGGACACTAATGGGTGTCAGTCACAATTCCTAGTTAACACCAAGGGTTTCAAGGCTAATAGACCTGACTTGCATTATGTATAATCTGAACACTTGGGGGTAGTGACAAGTTTTGGGAAGTTGTGCCTTGATTGGCTAAAAACCTCAACGCTATCTCTGGTGAAACAACACGTGTGCCTTTTGTCTGATGACCAAGATCCGGGGGACTTTTTATTAGGTCCCTTGAAGCCACGTCAGAAGTTCTTCTTGTAAGCAATATACAATGATATATAGAAGGTTTCTCAGCAGGATGCTCTGAAAGACTGCACAAAATTGACAGGGTTAATTTAGGAAAGGCTTTGGCAGTGGTAGACAATGGTATGACCACCTTATCCTCTAGGATATACTCTTTGGTCAACATAGTGTCATCTGCAATAGACATTATATAGCAGGACATTCCTGCATTGCAACATGGACAGTCACACCTTAGGTCTATTATGCTATTGAGCTTGACTCTTCAAACATTGTGTTCCGGCCACCTGCCATGGCAAAATATTAACACTACTAGTCTGTTTTCCCCATATAAACGGAACAACAGACCCTCATGACACGGACGAATGCCAGATACACCATGTCACACAGTGAAAAGCTACACAAATTACCTTTCACAGTTGCAGAAACGCCATCCGTGGATTAGATAATCCATGCGTATATTAACCAATTTTCGACATACCATTTCCAATATTGTCTGCAACACTATCAAGTAAGCAGATATGAAGCGTTAGGGGAAGGGTACGTACATGAGTATGGGGATCTACATTTCAAGTATCGATGTATGAATGTGGAGGCTGAAGCCCAATGGGAGCAGTCCAGCCTGAACTGCCAGGCCAGGTCCTCCCTGGACTGGATACAATCATCCTAGGACTGGTTATGGGCTTTCCCCTTTGATTTTGCTGCATCATCCCCTTTGGTTTTTACTTTGTTGGCCCTAAGTTGGCAAGGTTTGCCCAGACGTGGCTCCCTTGCTCACTTTGCCCCTGGATTCAAGTTAGTCTGGCTGATTAGCCAGAAACTAGCCCCAGGATGCTTGTTTCCGGTCCAGGGAAGACATGGCTTGGCATTTCGGGCTGGACTGTTCCCATGTCTGAACTGGGGTGGCGGAGTGAGCTAAAGAATGATGATGGATTAAACCCAGATCAGTTGACTGGGGGTGAGTGCTTGCAATGTTCAGCACTCCGTCGATCATCCCCTTTGATTTTGCTTTAATATAAAAGGAATAGCACATTTTTTAAGTCTATAGTCTGGTGTTTTTGTTCTGTTCACCACTCTGTTGCTCTTAGTAAGTTTCATTTGTTTATGTCTATTGATCATTGCAGCACATATATTTTTCATACAAGAATTACGCTGGTTCAATAAAATATTGAAAATGTCCCTCTGTGTATTCCTTCTATATTTCTCTGAGAGTACTACAGCACGAGTGACTGACCGAAATGGTTATAGATATGTTACCATATTGCCTTGGGGACCAGGGTTGTCACGTTTAGTGGTTGCCAGAAATCATTTGAAGCCCGACTAGGTTTAGGGGGGCTTATGGTGGCACTGTGAGCTAGCTGGTCTACAGGACAACATATCCTAAGGAGGTGCAAAGAATCAATCTGGCAGCATCCCACAGATTATGCTGTCCACAAACGCATAGTTCCTACAGTAAGGTGAAAACTACATGACAATATGTCTTCTGCAAAGCGCATTGTGTAACATGAAGATGACAGATTGTTATTCTATATAAATGGGTGTGGAGGTTATTATTTTCAACACAGAGGTCCTTATTAGGTCGAGCCTGTACAGTGCTTGTGCTTTTAGGTAATCTGTTGTATGTGCTTTGTGGGTTCTGACTCCTCCCACGCATTGGATTAGCTTTGGTATGAGTCAATAAAAAATGGTAGCCTCCAAATAGCTAATGGTTGGTGATCTCGACATTTTTAAAAAAAAAGTTGACTCCCCTGGTGTATAGAAGTGTGAATGAGCAGCAACCTGCACGCAATCCCTGCCTTTCCATTTCCAGGATAATGCATGTATTTGACATTGATCTCAAGTAGCGTGCACTTTCCAGTGCCCATGGGGCGCAAGTAGGACCCTTCTAGAGTGCCCCCTTATCAGCACACACTCTACAGTCCCCCGGGGGCACCAGCAGGCATCCACTTCAGTGCGCCATTCTTGGTGTGAAAGTCTGTGTGCTCAGGGGTTTCCCAAATACCGGCATCTTTTCGAAGGACTCGTCGTGCTGCATGAATGGTGCACGCTGAGTCCTCAAGCCGCCTCCTGACATCACCGCCACATTGGGGAAAAGGTAATTTTTGTTCTAATTTTCTGTGCTTCCACATTGTGCTGCTCGTCTTGTTTTTATAAAAGGTGAACTGCAAGCTGGAGGTGTATCTACTCCACTTAATATTCTTCTGGTGGTATCTAGAGCCTTTGATCTCTTTCTCCTTATATTTTCCCATCCCTGCCACTCAACCCAACTCTCTCCGTCCCTCACTACTGCCTCCTGATTCTTTGCTTCTCGGCTTCTATTTAACAATTTTCCTTCACCCTCAATCCAACATTCCTCTGTTACACCCCTCTGTCCTGCAAAAGAAGAGTCAAGAAAGTCACAGATTTGGAGCATGGCCTCAAGTTGACATCACCGGGAGCACATAAAATACACTTTAGAAGAAAGTGAAATTAAACAGTGCCCCTGCTGTGAGATTATAGCCTCAGCTACCGCACCTTGCCCCTTCAACGGGCACTGGCCAATACTTGGTATGAGTGCTCCAAGCCTCCAATCCATGACAGCACTCAGTGGCACTACATGCCGGCTGTGAGCACTGCCAAGGTAAGGGCATTACAGGAACAATTATACTCGTGGGGACTTGAATAGGTGACAAACCCTGCCATCTGACTGGGGTGAAGAGGGTAGTAGGACAGTATGGGGTTGCAGGAAATGCTCAATTTGAGCCAGTGACTGTCAGTTGGGGCCACCAAAACTTATTTTTCCGCACCAGATATTTTCCTAGAGCAAGAGGGAAACACATAAATCACAAAGACAGAAAATAACTGCACAAAGTGAGAAAACAGGCAACCACTGGACAGATCTGAAGGGACAGGGAATTCCTGGTAGTGAATTAAATAGGCATGAGATGGATTTCAAACTATTAGCCTTGCACTGGCCGGGAGCTTCTGTCTTGAGCTTCGTAACTCTTTCTTTCGCAAATTAGGCACTGGGTGCAGGGGAGAGACCTTCCTATATTTCACCTTAGTATTTTTACTCTGCCAGCAGGCATACCTTACCCGCTCCATTTTAGGTGGCAGGTGGAAGCTTTCCTTACCCTTTCGCACCTGCCGCTAGAGCAGTTCCTAAACCTGTGCTTTAAAAGGCAATATAGAAGTGCTGGCGCTCACTGTTCAGAGTGACTGTTTGCTCTTGAAAAGTGCTGGTACTCTCCCAATAAATGTAATGCAACATGGCTTAGAAGTGCATGTATTGTCCCTTTCTAATTAAAAAAGTGCAAGTACTCAGTAACGGAGAGTACCTGCCCATTTAAAGCACTGCCCTGAAGGGCAGGTGGGACAGTATGTGGGCAGAATTATTTGGCGGATTGTGGACCTGTTGAGGTTGGTGCACTGGAGTTACTGTTGATTTCCCTAATATTAGACAAATATTGCCTGTAGTAAGCTTAAAGGCACGCTGTCTTCCATTCTTTTTCATTGCCGCTCACACAGCCAGTACAGTCCCAGAAGTGTAAGTGTGACAGGCTCAGTGTGTGGGCTGATTTTATTCTTCGTCTGTAGCATGTATAAATTCATGAAGTCTCCCACAACTTTCAAAACATCTACGGGGCAAGTCTTGACATGATCAAAACTTCCCTAATTTGCAAATGCAGGACATGTGTTTCAGCTGTCTTATTTGCTAATGGGGGGCCACCTTTATTTCGGTGCCCGATCTTATTGTCTATCCCAGTACGACCTTCGGGAGCTGGGAAGATAAATGTTTCCCCTTCAGTCTGACTGGCAGACCAGCTGAGCTCTCTCAGAGCTCACGACTGGACTGTCCACTGCTCTTCAGCCTTACATAAATCAGCACTGCCAGCTGCTGCAGCCTATTAGCCCCCTTCCCAGACCAGTCAATGAACATGGAAGATGCTCATCCTGGCAGACGTACTCCCTAGGCACTTTTGGTGGCACAGTCTAGTCAGGTAAGTCATGCATTCTCTTTGCACTGAACTTCATGAATCTCTGCAGCATGTGCATTAACCTATTAGGCTCCACTTCCAGTTTTTTGTTATATTGTACTAACAAAGAGGCATGTTTTTCTTTATTTCATTATACTTTCAGATGCATTGGTCTCTAAAACTTACTCAGCACTTATTGGATAGTGTTGATCCCCAATTGAAGTCTTATCAAGTTAAGCATTTGCCTCCACAAGCCTCCTGCGAACTTCCTCATGGTGTGTCTTAATTGCGATGAATAATGGTGCTACAATTGTTTTTTTGCAGTATGGTCATCTTAGAAAGAGGCTGTAGGTTGGGTATCTTCACTTTCAGGATAGTTTCAATATAGTTTAGAGCTTCTCATTGCTCAAAAGTTTTCCAGATCGGATATGTATCTCTTTCAATGCACTTTATTGCCTGGTTTTTCTCAGACATGTGCTGCTGCATGGGCAAAGTGGCGCTGGCCTAGGGCCCCAGCATTTCAAGGGCCTCCCTGAAAGAGCCAGCTCTGTTCTGCAGAGTCTTTCTCTGATGACCATGACTACGTTTTCAACAGATCTATGTTAAATACTGTGTTCCTCTAATTTATTTTTAAATGGGGGGTTGTGTTGGAGTCTACTACAGACATTTTGAAGAGAAATGTTTTGTTTCATGCAACATCCGTAGAAAGTTTCTTTTAGAGCAAAACAGGACCTTAGCAGACCCCCCAGGATTTTGCGGCTTGGAACGGCAAATCATACGGAAAATAATGCACAATTTGTGGTCCAAAATTTGCAGTATTTTTTCGCGAGGCATAATATATGCCTGTCACAAAAATGCTGCTCCTAATTACCTGCAAGTAAACTAATTGCAACCGAGACGTATCTAGATTGTAGTTTGTTGTAGTGGCCTGCTGATAGCTCTGTTTGCAAGAGCTTCCAACAATGGAACTGGGGAACCAGAATGAGAATCAGCATCACCTAAACATCCTAAGCAAATCACAAACGGCCTCCAAACAAACCTGCCGAAAACTCGAAAAAAACTGGACCCGCGAAAGAACACCGGAAAGCTACACAGCCCACAGGAACGCCACCCGCCGATACCACAATCTCATCAGATCCGTCAAAACAACCGCCTTCAGAGACCGCATAGACAACAATGCACACAACAGCAAAGAACTCTTCAGCATCGTGAAGGAACTCTCCAACCCCAGCTCCAACACCAACGACATCCCACCATCACAAGACCTGTGCGACTCAATGTCCATCTTCTTCCATTGCAAGATAGCAGACATCCACGACAGCTTTGATGCCATCACCACCCCGGCAACCGCCAACACCACCGCTCCCACGACCACCGCCCGCCCCAACCGCCTGCTCGCCTGGACCAACATCAACGACGACTACACCATCAAGATCATGAACACCGTCCACTCCAGACCCCCGGAAGACCCCTGCCAAAACCACATCTCCAACAAAGCCAGCAGCACCATTGCACCCCACCTTCAGAAAACCATCAACATCTCCTTTGAGACAGCGACCTTCCCGGAGAGCTGGAAGCATGCAGGGATCAAGGCCCTATTAAAGAATCCCAAGGCAGACCCCAAGGACCTCAAGAACTTCTGACCTATCTCCCTGCTCCCGTTCCCGGCGAAGGTCATCGAAAAGGCCGTCAACAAACAAATGACCAGCTTCCTCGAAGAGAACAACATCCTTGAACCGTCCCAGTCCAGGTTTCGCAGCAACCACAGCACCCAAACGGCCCTCATCGCCGCCACCGACGACATCAGGATCCTGCTCGACAATGGAGAAACCGCAGGCCTCATCCTCCTGGACCTGTCAGCCGCTTTCGACACAGTCTGCCACCGCACACTAAGAGCACGCCTCCACGATGCCGGAATCCAAGAGAGTGCCCTGGACTGGACCACCTCCTTCCTCACGGGGAGATCCCAGAGTGTCCGCCTCCCCCTTCTGCTCCAAAGCCACTGAGATTATCTGCGGCGTACCCCAAGGCTCATCCTTCAGCCTAACGTTGTTCAATGTCTACATGGCACCGCTCACCCACGTTGCCCAACAGCATGACCTAAACGTCATCTCCTACGCCAATGACACCCAGCTGATCCTCTCGCTCACCAAAGACCCCCACAGCTCCAAATCCAACCTCCACAAAGGACTGAAGGCCGTCACCGACAGGATGAGGAACAGCCGACTGAAGCTGAACTCGGACTAGATGGAGGTCCTCATCCTCGGTTCCTCCCCCTCGGCCTGGGACAACTCCTGGTGGCCGATGGCACTAGGAGCACCCCCCACACCCACCAACTACGCATGAAACCTAGGGGTCATCCTCGACTCCACACTCTCCATGACAAAGCAGGTCAACGCCATCTCCTCCTCCTGCTGCTTCAACACCCTTCGCATGCTTCACAGGCTCCCCATCAACAAGAGGATAACCTTCAAGCTTCTCATCCACACACACAAGGCACTCCACAACACCGGACCGGCATACCTCAACAGCCCACTCAGCTGCTACACCCCCGTCTGCCAGCTCCGCTTCGCAGACCACGCCCTCACCACCTTCCCCCAATCCGAAGAGTGAGCGCCGGCGGCAGATCATTCTCCCACCTCGCCGCCAAGACATGGAACACCCTCCCCATCCACCTACGGCAGACCGAAGACCTCCTGACCTTCAGGAGACTCCTGAAGACCTGGCTCTTCGAACAGTCACAGCGCTCCCCCCCCCCCCCAATGTGCATTAAGACCCTCACGGGTAGGTAGTGCGCTTTATAAATGCTATGATTGATTGATTGATTTGTGCCTGAAAGAAGTAATGAATCTGAGCTTGTGTAATGCAACTGGTGCACAGTTAAAGCGCTCTGATGCCCTTGGGCCCAGTTTGCACTATATATTGTTGTGTTTCGTTTTAGATTGCGTATGAATTTCCAGATTCATGCCCTTATATAGGTACAATTCACATTGCCCTAATGTAGGCATAGAAATCCAGCCCATATTTAGGCATTGCTCATGCTAACCAAATACAGGCATGGCTACCTATATCCGTTCATCTACGTCAGAATGAGTTCTTGGAAAACCAGACTCTTAGGCCTTTAGGATAGGACTTTCCCTTGCTTGGAAATTGATTTCGCCAAGAACTCAATTATTATGCATGAACATCTATTCCTTAGGGTTTCATTCATGACGTTCTTAAGCCCGACTTTTATGTCAATACTGGCATTCCTAAACACCTTCAAGGTATAAATATGACTTCACTTGCCATGGTGAATCACGGTTCGGTCCACAGTTCGACTGCCTACTTGCACGATGCGGTTCGCCACGGCAAGTTTGGAAGGAAGTCCAGTCCGCAACTGATGCACTGACCAGATGCTGCCATCCTCCTTGCCGAGAATCCAGCTCCAGTGTTTCTGACTCCCGTTGCAGGGTGTTAAAGATCGAGACCCGGGAAAGAGATTCCAACCTCTCCCATTCTAAGGTACGGCGCAGACTAGAACCTAGAGGACTCTTGGCAACTATAGTTAAACTAAACTATAGCTAAACTAAACTACAGCTAAACAGCACCTACTTTTTCCCTCGTACTGCACTTAGGTTAGGTACACTGGGGTAGGATTATTTTAGAAGCACCAGATGAGTATTTTAGCCTGTGTTATTTATGTATGTATTTTTATTGATATATGTCATAGCTACAGACCATACTACTGCAGTAGTATTTAATTCTACTGCTAACGGTGTATGTATTATACTTCCCATTCTGTCTTACGATTGTAGCAGTTCATATCTCTTCCATGAGAAATAAGACTGTTCAATAAACCCTTTTTATTGAAACGCCCATCTCTCTATTTCTGTGCAACTATGTAGAAACGAAGTATGCACGATTGACTGAGTGAAACGGTTATCTATTGTTTCCATGACTCTGAAGATATTGTTCCGACTCTAAGGGAAACAAAGTTGTCATGTTTATGCGGTTGTCAGAAACGAATCCCTTCTTGTTCATTCAAGAAGTTTCTAGTGACCTCTGAGTTAGCTGGCACACACAAGTAATTAAGTTTAATGTACTCGATAGAGACATACTGACCTCAGTCTTATGTCAAAACCATAGTGTATATTATTCCAATGGGCAGAGCCTATCAGGCATATAAGAACTACACTACAGTTTGGTAAGGCACTAATTTAACGCTAGATACTGAAGTAACTCAGACGTGCTTTTCTCAGAGACCCTCTACTCATAATACTCCATAAGACGTCTGGAGTGGGTAAGGGATAATACCTGCCATTGCTGAGTAGGACGAAAATCCTATGTATCAGCTGTTTGGTTTGTTCAACGTTGAAGGATACAGAGTTCCAAAATATCGTGCACCTTATCTTTGTTCCCTTGAAACTTGCTCTGCAATTTTCATTAAACAATGTCTAATAACGACAATAACACTGAAACCGGTGGAGCTGTAGCTGACCAAAGCAGTTTTGAATCATACAGGTTTTAATGAAACCAATAAGAATGCAATAATCATTCCTCCAAATTTCAGGAGAGCCATCACTTTAAAACTTATAAAACATGGCCTAACACCAAGAGGTGGTAGAGCCGTTTTTTTGTGATAGAGGCACATGAATATCACCAGACAGAGGTATTCTATTCATTAATAGTATTTCTAGAATCAAATCCAGTAATACACATGTTAGACTTCTACAAAGAAGATGAACTACCTGTGGAATATATACCTTTAGAGGATATTGAAATTCCACTCACATACCAGGAGCATAATCTCTGGTTTAAAGGTGCCCTAAAACATTTAAATCACATTACCAGTCTCGGTCCATTAGGTAGACCAAGAGCAACATGGCCGGTTTTAGCCGGCTATACACCACATCCTGACATTGAAGACATGTCAGACGTAGAATTATTCACTCAACTCAAAGAGTTAATCAAAATTTATAGACAATTTGTTCAATATGTCAATGCAGATTCTCTCAATCCAACCACCATTAGTTATTCCACAACAAACCTCTCACCGGGGGAATACACTAAAAATCACACCACTGGCTTTACACGCAGTCATGGGAAAATTGCCCACAAAACGTGAACAAATTCCGTTCTGAATAGCTCAAAAAAACTACTCACATCGAAGCGGTATTTCCTAATACCAGCCCTTATGAGAGAGATAGAATACTAACACTTTGTTTACCAATGAGGATAACCCCACATCTGGAAGACTGAACCACTTAGGGCACAGTCTTTGCTGCTATCAACACTAAAACAGATGGTGTTCCGTCTATGGCGGTAATACCTGATGTCCTGAAACAGATTCAAAACAAATACGGGGCAGAGCCTGATCTGAATTTAGGTATGAAGTTATGGAAAAATTTCGACCAGGTCTCAATAATAATATTATCTAATATTAAAGGAGAAGCAGCATCAGTGGCAATTCACCAGAAATTAAGGGAATTTGATATAACAGAACAACCACAAGAACTAGCCAGAATCATTGAAACATCCTATGACGAATTAGGCAGAGACAGTTTGGGTGGGAAACCAGTTAAACCACAACTGTCTGAAAGTCCTGAAAAGGCCTTTGCTAAAAACACTCCTACCTCTTCTAAAAAGAAGTGGGAAAATAACAAACATTCAAAAGAGAAAAATTCTCAACCCCAAGGCAGGTCTCCTCAAAAGGAGCCGTCAGAAAGGAGGTATAATTTGAGAAAACCGGACTGGTATCAAGATACTGATACACGTTCCTCTTGCAACTTTCAGATATCGTCACAGACATCCGAAAGAAGAGGGCGGTCAGATCAAAAAGAAGAACACGTGAAGTCCAAAGAAGATCAACACACTCAGAAAAGCAAAACCAATCCTCAATTCTCCAAGAAGAGAGTAGCTGGTCTAAAGATCAGACATGCCGAGGATTCTCAGAACACAGCTGAAGAATGGAGAATGGGTTCAGACAATGTTGGACAGTGCAGCAGAATTAACAACAACTCGCCAGAACCTGAAGGGACTTCTGGAGACAGTGGACCTCAATGAAAGACATTCAAGTTGAGACTGCAGACACCAGGGTTACTTCTCCACATAGGTTATACGAAATAACACTCCGGATGGAGGGATTCATACCATGAAAAGTGAAAGCACTCTTTTGGGAGTGACTTTCAAAGGGTTAGATATACTTCTAGCAGAACGGGACTGGCCACCAGAATTTGTCTGGGAGTGCCCACATGGCGAAGACATCATTATGCCTGCCTTCTCCAACCATGTTCCAGTACATTTAAAATATACATATGCCAGGAAATGGGCAGTCGCCCAAGCCCCAGCATTATACAAAAATCATGTAGGATGGGATGAGGACTCGCCTCACCATAAGATCCAGTTAAAAAATCAACCAACTGCACAAAAGCAGTATCCAAATTAGCAAGAAGCTAAAAAACAGGTCAGGGAGATCTTAGATCAACTTGAATACCAAGGGGTGATTGAAACATGCACCTCATCAATTAACAATCCTTTGTTTCCTGTTTCGAAACCAGACAATACATATCGTCTAGATTTGGATTACTGACACCTAAACTCTTGTTGTAAAACATTTGCAGTGCAAAATGCGCACAGTACAGCACTAATGAAGAACATTGTGCGTAAAAAATATAAAACCACATTAGACATTTCAAATGATTTCTTTTGTCAAAATGTTGGACCTGAAAGTAGGTATTTGACTGCTTTCTCAATAATGGGGACACAGCGTCAATTCTGTCATCTTCCTCAAGGATTCAAGAGTAGTCTGGGGTTATTCTCAGCAAGAGTAATAGAGTAACTACAAACTTATGATGACGAGGCATTGTCATATGTCGATGATATCTATCTGACAGACGATGACCGGAACAGGCACTTGAACAGGGTGAACACCATTATACTGGGCTTTGTCTCTGAGGGTTATAAATTAAATTTAAAAAAAATCAAGAATTGCTCATCTCAACGTCCTTTTTCTAGGATATGAACTTTCAAGTGAGAGCAAAAGCCTGGCAGCCAAATTTTAGAAAAGTGTGCGCTGCTTCAACCGCCAAAAACGCTGAAAAACTTACAGTTGATTCTAGGTTTCCTGAATTTTGGAAGAATTTACATTCTAAACTAGGCAAAAAGGGTGAAACCTTTCTATGAATTAATCAAACCTGATTTTAAAATCACACATTGGACAAAAGAACACACAGAAATGTTGCGTTCGCTACAAACAGACATGTTAGCAACAAAACATTTACAAACACGCATAAACGTATGCAACTTAGTGATCCAAATCATTCCGGGTCAATGCGGATTCACCTACTTAACTTTTAATGAAGATGAGAAAGTACCAATTTCATACAAATCACATTTGTATACACAAGCAGAAATGAAATTTACAATGACAGAAAAAATTCTGACAGCAGTTCAAACCGCTGTAGCAAAAGAAAGAGCCCTTGCACAGGGGAAACGCATTATGGTTGTAACTCCTGTGCCAGCCTTAGAGGCAGTTACAAAAGCTAGCATTCCAAATGTAAAAGCTTTACATCCAAGATGGATACAATGGGTTAATTCTTTTGCTGCAATTGATGTTGAATACGTTTTTGATCCGTATTTGAAAACACAAGCATTTCTGCAATGCGAACATGAATGTCCTCTGCCTACTAAAATTCTACCTCTAGACCAGTATGAATGTATAATTTATACTGACGGATCAGCACAACCCGCTACGGAGGGTGAACAAGCTTATAGTGCTGCATGCGCGATCGTTAAAGGTCGTATGCGCAATGGCAAATTCAGACCAATGGTAACAAAAATGCAATCTCTACGAGCATTAAAAATGGCACATGAAAATACAGATCGTGAATTCCCCACACTCATAGTGTGCAATTCTTTTTACTGTGTTCAATCTTACAATGAATATTTACAGAACTGGCTTCAAAATGGTTTCAAAGATGCAATAGGTGGCACAATCAAGCACAAAACGCTTTGGGAACAAGTAGTTCAGTTGCGAACCCGACTACAAAACACTCACGTGATACACACGCTGAGTCATCAACGTGATGGCGTTCACTTTGAAGGGAATTCATTGGCTGATAAAGCCGCAAAGGGGGCTGTGCAAACGGCTTCCGTAGCTGCAATCACTCGTTCAAAACTAAGTGAAATAATACTAGCTGTCAATGCTTCAAGCAAAGGCAGCGGTGCAGCATTACCTAAAGGGATTCCACTCAAATACTCGTATATAACTGATGCGAACAATGTTCCGTTTGCTCGAATCCCTGAAGTGGGGATAGGGTAATACCAAACATGGGACATAGATTAGGACTAATCCTAGCAGCACATGAACGGATCACCTCTGCTCCTGCAGGTGTTTCCGCCACAGTATCGTTATTAAAACAGGGATACTGGTGGCCAGGTATTAGGAAAAATACCAGAAATTATGTTTTGGAATGTGAAATATGCCAGATGATAAAAGTCTCTACTGTGAAACGTCCTGCGCAGATGCCCCTGTTAATCTCAGATAAACCATTAACGTGTGTTTACCTGGACCACTGCGGTCCCTTACAAAGGGATGGTAACTATAAATTAGGGGTGGGCGGAAGTCGCGTAAGAGACTTACGCGGAGAGGCAAGGAGATGGAAGCAATCTCCGTGCCTCTCCACATATTTCTGTTACGCGACGCCCGGAATGGAGATGTCCGCCCACCCCTTCTATAAATATATCATGGTCGCAGTGGATTTGTGTTCAAGGTTCATTTGGATGTGGCCTCAGCGCTCGGCTGATGCTTGAGCTGTTATAAAAGAATTGCGAGTCTTTATCAGCACATACGCAATAGGCACACTACACTCTGACTAGGGCCCTGCGTTTAGCTCTCGGGCTTACAAAGTAGCCATGGCCAGTTTGGCCATTGAATACTCTTCTCCATTCCATCCTGAGGGATATTCTGGACATAAAGCAGTCTATAACAGCTAGGGTATTAGGTCCGGCTGATGGGTGGGTCAAACATCTTTATGGGGTCCAACGTAGTCTAAACAATTTGCCAAGAAGTTCTCTAGGGGGTGTCACTCCATATGAGGTCCTATTTGGGACGAGAATGTTGGTTCCGGATCTTGATTGTCATGGAACAGTGGTGGAAAATAAGAAATTTGATATCAAAGATCGTTTGGATGTTTTACAGGACTTAAATGAACTAAGATTGAAACAAAGCAACGTGTTCCTGAAGCCAAACACCACTGGGGAAAAAACAACTGTCCCAGCAAGGCCTTTCTGGATCCCAAAGCTAGATCTAGTCAGAGAAAAGATCGCGGACAATGAGGAATTTGTGCCTTCTTACAGACAACCAGTACCTGTCCTAGCAATCCATGGATCAAGAACAGTTTTACAGCCGCCCTTTGCTGGTAAAAAGGAGAATAGATTTGTGTCCATCGACCTGATCAAACCAGACTATGTGGCCAATACTAAGCAGTAGGCCAAGTGCACTCCGATAATGTAGCAGACACACTCTGCTAGCTACAATCCAAGAGGTTCAAACTAAGAGACTCATCACCTTTGTAGATTCTACAGTGAGAAAAGAAGGACTATGCAATAAAGCTATGGAACTCGTCCCTTTTGAAACCCAAATAACAGTTCGTCCTGATACACCTGTCTACAACGAAGTAACAAGTGATTAAGTGGTTAAGTGGTTACAGCGATTTCAATAAATCCGGATGCAATTCCAACCATTGACAGAACTGCCTCTGCCTATTTCATTAACTTTGATATGTTTTCTGACAATCCCAGTGAACCTGAAACGACGCCAGCACAAAGAACTTCCAAAGAGGAAGCAACAGACTTTTTTCATCACCTGAAAAAGACTTATCTGGTTTCACCATGGATTGAACTATGGATTGTTTTGGGAATATTCTTCTTTCTACTTTGGTAATAACTCTGGGTATGCTATATAAATGGAAGATATATTCAAATGGACACAGCAAGTAAAAAAGGGAACTTAGTTCTCCAGCCACACAAATCATCCCATCATGAACAAAGAGACTTGTCAGCAGTGAACATCACAGCCGTTCCTATACCGGATGGTATAGTTTGGGACAGAACTGAATGTGACATTTTTGGCCCGTTGGAGCGTTTGAAGATTCCACACTTATTGAAGATTTCATTAAGTGACTTTATTACCTCTAGTACCCTTTCTGATGTTTGGGACTTCGAGACTGTTAATAACATGATGTCTGATCTAGAAATGTCAGCAGTATTCACAAATCATGAATATTTTGAGGGTTCATCAGACTATGAAGAAATGTATTGTTATAACCATTATGGTCATCATTTTTTGCACAAATCTGCAATACCTAGAAATATAGATATGTATAACCAATGGGAACATTGTCATATACCTCCAAAGGGTGGCTCAAAAACTATTGCAATGAAATTTCCATATTTTTCAGGGTATAATTTATCTAATGCTGAATCATTTTATTTTAAAAATGTGAACAAGACAGGAACAAAAAATATGTTGACAAATAATGCATCCTTTATTGCCCAACTGTCTAGACAGGGTTTCGACTTTTGGAAAGACAACATTGAGTCCAAAACTGTCTGGGGTACAAAAGATTGTCAAGTGCAGGGGGTAGAATCTTTGTTTAGAGCCTGTATCATCCTTGAGCAAATTATGTTTTTGAATGACACTGTTCAACAAACTTCTTGCCTTGAGTTAGCCAAGATCAAAGACATGAACACACCGACCATACCTAAACCTGCAATTAATAGCGCTACATGGGGGGAGGTCGACGTACATAATATTTTGCATCACAACAGATCAGATCCAGAATATAGAAAAAAATGGTTCCTCTGGCCCACAGACACAAACAACTGTCGAGATCGATTCCTCAACAAAACACAGGGTTTCACTATCAATAGGCCAAACCCAAGATATGTTCAAAGACAGCATCCTGGGGTAGTAACAACAAACAGTGTAGGGAAACTATGCCTTGATTGGCTACAGAAATCTACACTTCAGGATGTAAAACAACACTTATCTTTACTTAAAGATGGCGCAGACCTTAAGGAATTCTTGCTAGGACCAAGAAAAATGCATCAAAAACGTTTCATATACGCCAGTGTATACGCTGCTTAAAATAAAATATGGGAGATTACCCAAGCAGAGACTGCAGAACGAATACAAGAAATTGATCGTATTAATTTAGAGAAATCTCTCTCTGTAGTAGACAATTGGTTAACGACTCTGTCGTCCAGGATATATTCATTAGACAGCATTGTATCTTCTGCCATAGAGATCATGGAATAAGACTTGGTCATGCTGCAACATGGTCAGTCTCAATTACGTTCTAACATGCTATTAGGCTGGACGCTACAAAACTTGCGTGCAGGCTATGTGCCTTGGCGTTTAATCAACACTACGCCACTGTTTTCCGAATTCAATCTCACTGATAAACAGATCAAACTGGCAAAAAGGGTAGCAGGCTATACGGTGGTGAGCATTGAAAAACTGGAAAAATTACCATTCACAGTGGCAGAAAATCCAGCTACTAAGTGGATCATACATGGTAAAATTACTCTGCCTGTTACAATTTTTCATTTTCAGTATTGCCTAAAACACATAGCAGCAGGCAAATATGAAAGGTTGGGTAAAGAATACATCAAGACATCCTGGAATTTAGCATACACACACAGATGTTGGAGTGGGCGTGAAGTGTTTCTTAGCGGTTCTAACTGAAAACGCACTAAGCGGTTCTCTGCTTTGTCAGGGTATTAATTTACGCGGGGCCTGCGATGGTTCCACTACAAACTTATCCTGTCACCTGCAAGGCTCACCAGCTGCAGTGATGAATCCAATTTTTGGACTACTTTCTAATGGGAGTTACCTAATGTTGAATGATCACAGCTGCTGTGGCATGTTGCCAGGTATTCCATATCTAGTGACTGTTTCATCCAGGGTCAGTTGCTGAATGCAAGTATTGTTTCCACAAACTAAGACAGTCAGGGAGTCGCTTCTATGGTCTTTACTGAACATCTCTTCTATACAAATTGATACTCTAAGCAGAATGAAAGCAATTCTTTTACAACAAACTGTGCCACTGACCTCAGCCAAAGAAACCATATGATCTACAAGTCGCAAGGACTTCTGCAGAGATACATGCCCTTTTGAATACATATTGCCCTATACATTTTGCAGGAATGTTGGAACGTATCTTAAACATGTCTGATACGAGCAGTATTGTACATCTATGTAAGAAGGTGTGTTCAGGATGGGTAGCACCTTTTCAAGCAATCCTCGGAATATTTCCCAACTTCGTGCACTCTATGTTTGGTGTACTGCCGCTACTTTTTGGACTCGTTGCAGGGATCCTATTTTTGCTCCTACTGCTACGATATGGCAAGCCAAATCACCAGCGTCACTCCAAGCACCATAGAGAGAGCTCTATTGGAGATGAAGTGTCGTGAGCCCATCATCCAGATTTTAGGTTTACCTCGTCTCCGAGAATTAAATACCACATGGTTTCTGTCATTCAGACCAATCTGGCAAGATTGCATCTTACCTGTTCTACGCTGCCTGCTTTGCGGTGAAGAATACGTGCTAGACATATGTCTAACACTCCCATCAGTCATGCCTACGGACATCAATACTCTGCTGGACCCGATAACGGCCCTTGCTCTGTGTTGTCCCGAGCAGCTACCAATTCTGATGACGGCATTTATTGAGATCTCACAGACGCAAATTGCTACTGCTGAGGTACGAGAGGAAACGACAGGAACGCAGGTAACATCCGATATGAACATTGCTGATGCGACCAATGCTGAAGGTGATGCTTCTAATCTATGTGCCGTTAGTCTTCTAAACGAGGTAATCCAAATTTCACCTACAATGGTACACAACTTTTTGTTTACAGACATAGAAGATTGCATGTTTTCTCCAAGCCCTAACACTGACTTTTGATTTTGGCACACAATGTTCTACGAGACTTTGAATTTGACCTTAATTTTTTAAAAACAAGGATATAACTTTGAAACTTTTTCCTATGATTAAGTTTTTTTTTCCAAATTTGTATTTTTAATTTTTGGGCACAAGTAATCTGCTTATAGTAGAACTATTCATAAAGAACATGAATTCTTTGAATTCTTCCAGAGACATTATATGACCTTGTCCACAACTAAATGATTATGTAATCTGACATGAAATGGTTTCGGCCCTTTTTCTTCTGTATTTATGAACCATTTCATCATGTATATGTGTTTATGATTCATTCAATTAGCATTCATTGCCAACTTATGCTTAGAATGAAACATTGCTTTAACATGTACAGCAAAATTGCATTTTTATGCATCACAACAGTTTTAAATGCATTTTTTAAAATTTATTTTTAGTCATGTTCCGTATGTAGCTATGTTTTAAATATGTTTAACATGTTTAGAATTCAGTAACATCTTACATACGAAAGTGGAGTGGGTGTTGTGTTTCGTTTTAGATTCCGTATGAATTTCCCGATTCATGCCCAATTACCTGGAAGTAAACTAATCGCAACTGAGGCGTATCCAGATCGTAGTTTGTTGTAGTGGCCTGCTGGTTGCTCTGTTTGCAAGAGCTTCCGACAATAGAACTGGGCAACCAGAATGAGAATCAGCGTCACCTAAACATCCTGTCAGGAACTGACTTGTGGCGCCTACCGTACCAGCGGTGCCGCCGGACTACACTTCCCAGAAGGCCTTCCTTCTGGGAGGAGCGAAATGTATTTAATCACGTAACGCGCAGGTAGCGCCGTACATGATTCCAACTTTGATGTCTTTCCTTGTTTTGGCATACAGAGCAGTCCGCTCTGTTTCCGAATCTCATTCCTCGTGGATTCCACGTTCTTGGCTGAGATGCGAAGATTGTGGAGTTACCCCTGTGAGGAAGACGAATCCTTCAGGGTCTCGCTTCGTGCCCCTGCTCGGCCGAGGCAGGCATTCCTTGATGTTCCCATCCCACTTTGTGGCTGCAACGGGAAAGGGTTCTTTGGATTTCTGAGTCCCATGTGACTCTCCTATCAGCTGTCTGGCTTCCGCTCGGCTGAGCGTGTTCATTGGGATCCGCATCCTCTACAGAATTCCTGGAGGAAGTAAATGTTCTTTTTCTCCCCGGAATCGTTTGCCTTACTTGCGGCTTGCAGTAGGGAACGTTACAGGCTTTCTTTTCAAGACTGTCTTCTTCTGAACCTTCCGATTGCCTGAGAATCTGTGCTTGACCCGGCGTTCCGGTAAGCCTGATCTGATGTTCAGAACTTTGTGTTTTCTTCATATTTGGGCTGATTCTTACTGTCGCACCTCAACAAACTTAAATTGCTGGACCAGCTGGTTGTTCTGTGGAGTCTTTTCATTTGTTTGTGTCATGATTGAGCAGCAACTTTTCTCTGGTGAAGCATCTTGCCATTCTCCTTCTTCCTTTGATCATATTACCCCAAGCATTTTCCTTTGTTACTGGAGAGGGTTATTCTTTGGATTATTGGGAGTGCAAGAGAGGGTACATATGTCACAGGATGAGTGCTTTCCATTTAAATATTAGATCAGTTGATGCTGATGTTAACATCTGCTTTGAATTCTAGGGATATTCTGATCCAGGTGATAAGAGACGCATCTTACTACCCCGAGACAAAGAGGAAGGGTTCACCTCCAGAAGAAATCATTCTAGGTGTGTGTTCTTGAACTAGCGAGAATTATTGAGAGTAGCTAGTAATTCCTTGTCATTAATCCCTCCCGTCTTCTCATTTCAGGTATCCCTTCCATTGCTGCTCCTTCCCTTTCCTATCCCTCGCTTGATTACCTCTATGCTCTTTGTCTGTACATTTAGTCAGAGTGTGGAGAAATCAGGAGGTGGACCCCTTTAAGCATCACCCTGATCCTGAGGTGTTTGACATCCGTGACACATCCTGAGCAAATCACAAACTCTCTGTGCCTGAAAAAGTAATGAATAGGACCTTGTGTAATGCAACTGGTGCTCAGGTAAAGGGCTTTGATGCCCTTGGGCCAAATTTGCACTATATAATGTTGTGTTTCGTTTTAGATTCCGTATGAATTTCCCTATTCATGCCCTATATAGGTACAATTCACTTTGCCCTTATTTAGGCATAGAAATCCAGTCCTTATTTAGGCATTGCTAACCAAATACAGGCATGGCCACCTACATCCATTCCTTTACGTCACAACGTGTTCTTGGAAACTAGACTCTTAAACCTTTAGGACTTCCCCTTGCTTGGATATTGATTTCTCCAAGAACTCATTTATTATGCATGAACATCTATTCCTTAGGGGTTCATGCATGACTTTCTTATGCCCGACTTTTACGTCAATACTGGCATTCCTAAACAACTTCAAGGTATAAATGTGCCCTCACTTGCTATGGCTAATCATGGCTCGGTCCATGGTTCCACTGCCTACTTGCATGACGCGGTTTGCCACAGCAAGTTCGGAAGGAAGTCCAGTCCCCAGCTGACGCACTGACCAGATGCAGCCATCCTCTTCGCCGAGAATCCAGCTCCAGTGTTTCTGACTCCCCTTGCGAGGTGTTAGAGATCGAGACCCAGGAAATAGATTTCAACCTCTCTCATTTTAAGGTATGGAGCAGACTAGAACCTAGAGGGTCTCTTGGCAACTATAGTTAAACTAAACTATAGCTAAACTAAACTACAGCTAAACAACACCTACTTCTTCCCTCATAGTGCACTTAGGTTAGGTACACTAGGGTAGGATTATTTTAGAAGCACCAGATGAGTATTTTAGCCTGTGGTATTTATGTGTGTATTTTTATGAATATACGTCATAGCTACAGACCATACTACTGCAGTATTTTTTAATTCTACTGCCAACACTGTATGTATTATACTTCGCATTCTGTCTTACGATTGTAGCAGTTCATATCTCTTGCATGAGAAATAAGACTGTTCAATAAACCCTTTCAATTGAAACGCCTGTCTCTCTATTTCTTTGCAACTCTGTAGAAATGAAGCATGCACGATTGACTGAGTGAAATGGTTATCTATTGTTTCCACGACTCTGAAGATATTGTTCCGACTCTAAGGGAAACAAAGTTGTCATGTTTATGCGGTTGTCAGAAGCTAATCCCTTCTTGTTCATTCGAGAAGTTTCTAGTGACCTCTGAGTTAGCTGGCACACACAAGTAATTAAGTTTAATGTGCTTGATAGAGACATACTGACCTCAGTCCTCTGTCAAAACTATAGTGTATATTATTCCAATGCGCAGAGCCTATCAGGGATATAGGAACTACACTACAATATAGGTGCAAACGCAAAAAAATTTATTGTGTGGCAAATGCCTCTATAAAGAGAAATAGGTGTGGTGTGGTATATTGGGTGTTGTTACTAAATCAGAAGAATTAGGAGCTTAATTCATATAAGTAATGTCATTGTTATGAGGTGTGTTAAGGGAAAATACTGTGATCACGTGATTTTACTGAAGCTATCTGTGGCATTATAGTGATGCTATTCTCGTATGCAAGCAAAGCAAGTCTCGATCTTCTATCTATTCCCACGGTACCTTCTTATTTTCCGATTCGTTTACATTTTCAGATTTAATGCTACTAGCAACTGCACAATTTTTCCCTGGTTGGCAGAGAATTTCTGTTATTGATGAATTAAATGTAAAAGGGTTCTTAGGCATTCACTGATGTATTACCAATAGGCATTGGCTGAATCTGGAGCGTATACATTTGTGGTTTTGTGAGTTTTAAGATGAACTTGATGTCATCAGCTGGGTTGAAGCAGGTAAGTTTAAAGCAGGTGACTAGTCCAGGAGTGGGTAGATATTCATTAGAGAGGAAATAAGTGATTCTTTTTTTTAAGCCTCGGGAGGCATCTACCCTAGAAGAGAATGGCGGTGAGTGGAATGGTGTAAATGCATTGAGTTGGGCTAGATCAGTGAGGTAGAAGTTTTTCCATTTGAAAACAGTCTTGTACGTTTGTTTTTCAGTTTGTTTCTGTAGCAGCAGTTGGTGGTCTGTAGTGCCCAGTGCAGACAATAGACAAGACTTTCTGTTGTTGTGACCTCGATTCAAGCCAACGATGTTTTCGAGGTCATCTCAGATGATGATTAACGCAGATTCCATGTTTCCTCCTACTCTGAATCCTATCCACCAGAAAGAGTTTGTTTTGCTGAGTGAAGTCACAGATCTCATTGAGAAGACAGCCTTCTCTTAGTTTTTTTTCCCCATTATGAATGGTCCATTGGATATTGACCTGCATATGATGGGTCCTGCTGTTCAGTTCCTGCTTCTTTACTATGAGGGTTTAATTTAAGTTGTTTTTAGGTTGTTCTTGAACTCTCCAGTGGAAAGGGGTGAGTTGATGATTACTGTCTCTGATATGGCAGCAGAGGTTTCTTTAAGAAGGCTTTTATGTATTGTCAGAGGACGATGATCTGCAGGTGATACTGTTATGTCTAAGGATTTGATTATTCCATTAGTTTCTTTTTTGTTGAAACTTTAAAAGAGCACAGTGTAGTTGTAGTTGGCAAGATTTAGAAAAGGTTTCAGTTGGGTCTATTAATTCCTCCTTTCAAGCAGAGGTTGGCTGCTTATTTGATGAAGTGTTCTAACAAAGCATTGCAGAAGTTTTGAATATGTTCGGTGCCACGTTAAATGGATGCTGGGGTACAGAATAGAGAAAGCATTTTGATCATCATTTTGTTGTGGTTATGATAGACGCCACTGCATCAATTTCCTTATGGGCCTGCCATGGTTTGGAGCCGAAAAAGACAAATGAGGATTGCATGTAGAGGGTTTAGGTCGGTGTCTTTCTGGGGCCTAGCAATATACATATTTTAGGACCTATTGGTGGCAATTTTGCCTTAGGAAGTTTAAGGTTAAAGTTGATGATGTTTCCTGGTAGTGGTTGATTTCTGTGATTGAGGTTAGCTCTCTTCAGGCAAGGTGGCATTGGGAAAGCAGCCTGACTAGTCCCCTTGGGGATTCCTCGTGCCTCTTCCTCCTAAGACTCCTTCATGTGATTCCTCTGGTAGGTATAGCAATAGTCTTGTAATTGCTGATTTCTTTTGCCTGTTTTGTCCTGATAAATATGGTGTTGGCTATGTCTTAAAATCAAGCACCTTTATTAAACCATGGTTGGTGGATCAATGTTGAGCTACTTCAGAGATTAATTTGGTCGAAACAGTAGATTAGTTAGTATTGCTGACTCCTCTTGTCAATTTGAATGAGGAGTATGACTTTATTGTTGTTCATGATTTGAATTTGAGTTTAGACATGTTTATGGCCAGCAGTTGCCTGGTATCTATAGTGATCTGTTGTGTCATCAGGGACACTCTGAAGCAACAAACCCTTGTTAAGTGATTGAACAACTTTGTGCAGTACCAAGAAACTACGTTTACCTGCACTATGATGCATTTATAATGCCAATAGCTCAAACTCTCGCAAATGCGAGACCTATTGCACTGCAAATGCTCGCGTTACTTGCAGCTCATTAATTGTAATTCTTCTACTACAGTTCAGTGAGCTATGAATGACATGTGGCTCCTACACCTTGCAACCCTCGCTGTCTTTTGTAACACATCCTGCACATTGATTTACACACATATAATTTATTGTCAATGTATAATCTGTATGTGTGATGTAAAGAGTGCTGACAACCTTCTTTGGGATGAGTCAAGCTATAAACAAAATAGTTGTCTTTAAATTGCTATTTGTGTAAATACTGGGACAAATCAACACATTCTTACAGTGCATTCATTCATCTCTTACATACAGGGACTGAACAAAATCAAAAGCATGCATCTCTTAAGTACCTGTGAAGTGATAAACTTTGTGCCTTTGTTACCCCTCCAGTGCATTTAGGTGTGAGGCTCACAATAGCTCCCAGCCAGGATACTTCAACAAAAGGAGGCCTTGTGGCCCCTTAATTTCCGCCTTAATTATGGGCCTAGCTGGGACCTGCTGAAAGCAGACAACATGCAGGCGCTGCTGAATGTGTCCCAGTGTCTAAAAATTACATCGGGACCAGTTTAGCATATGTTAGTGGCGCCGAAACCTCTTGTCCACCCTGTGAAAAGAGTGGGTAGGCACCCTCTAGCCGCATGTACCCGCAACTGGTGCCCTAGTAAGTTCAGTCTTACCAGCTCTGTTGATTGTGTATTTCAATAGCTGACTCTGCTATCTAATATGTTAATCCTAGTTTCTAAGGCTTGTGGTAACTTTCTCTGCTTGTACATTCTAAATCGTGAAAAAAACGATTCGGAATTTCCAAATCCAAAATCAGCATTTGGTAAAAAAAAATACAAAAACAGACTGCACTTGTTAATCGACTACGCCTTTGCTGGCAAATATGTGTGGAAAACTGGTAACAAAGCAAAGTCTCTAGTGTGATTTGCCTATTCCTCTTACAACTGACATCTTCTTTTTGGTAATGTTTATCTTTATTTATTCAAGCATGCTTAGTTAATTAAATCCATCAGATGCATAAAAAGTGTAAAAACATTTTCATAAATTATTTTTACATTTTCCTGTTTCAAAAAATAGCAATTTAATTCGCTTTATAAACAACTTTAGTAAAATATTTGATTTTGTGCAAATTCTGTTTTGTGCAAACTGTTAAAGACCTTTAAATCTTATTTTATACCGGGTTACCAGAGGCAGGTCGGACTAATTACTCCACACACCTGCTACTCCACATTGAGCTCTTTAGTGGTAGGTGGGAGATCGGGAATTGCCGGAGAGGCCTGAAGCAAGGACCAGCTGGTGGGCCTTAGATAAAATCACATTTTCCTGCACTGGAGCTTAAAGGCTGCTGCAGCCTTAGAGCGAAAATCGGAGCTCATTATAATCAAGTACCGAGAATGCTATGATTACGTATGGTAATCCCCATTACTCTTAGTCCTACTCGTCCTCGACCCAGTCATCACACATGAGGTATTCCACACGACAGGAAACAAAACAGGAAACGCTTTTAGACTCCACCCACCCTCCTGTCAGGTGCTATAACACACCTCACCACCAGAAGCAAATCCTGATGTACCAAGCACCAAAGGCCTGGAAAGGGAGGGCGGGCGGGTTGTATGACTGGGTCGAGGACGAGTAGGACTAAGAGTAATGGGGATTACCATACGTAATCATAGCATTACCTCTACGTCCCTCGTCCTCGACCCAGTCATCACACATGAGGCATACCAAAGCAACGCCCAAACAGGCCTTTGGCAACCCACACACAACAAGACACAGACCAGACACAAAGGAGTGCAGCAAGACAATGTTGCAAGAAACAACAGAATCACATCGGAGGGGAAACCCCCCCACAGCCAGCAACACCCCACGACCAAAAACCGGTCCGGCGGACAAGGCACAACCCCACCAATAGTGCCACACGAATGCGGACTCGGAGGCCCAGGACCCAGCCCGACAAATCCACGAAGAGACACACCCAGGTAAACAGCCCAGGAGGCAGACACGCCCCGAGCGGAACGCGCCATGACACCCGTCGGACAGGGCAAACCAGCACCAAGACAGGCAAGAGTAAAGACCGCCATAAACCAGCGATCCAAAGAGAGCCAGGAAGCAGCCGCAGCCAAACCAGCCAAGCCAAAGGACACGGAGAGAGAGTCAGAAGAGCGAAACACCCCAGAACGAGCCACAGAAATGTACAAGGCACGGTCGAGGCCAAAAGAAAGAACAGAAAGCCACCAGGCATGACAGAAATGCAAGGCCCACAGACTCCAAAGGGACAAAAGGGGAAGACTGCAAAACCCCCAACACCAAGGAGAGACCCCAAGGGGGCAGCGAACAGAAGGAGAAGAGAGAAACTCCGAAAAAAAAAGGCGAGAAACCCAACAAGCCATCAGACGGAAGAAAGGAACCCGGGACCCGGAAGGCACGGATAGCAGCCTAAAGGCCCAACAAGGAAACCAGAGGAGGAACACCACCTCGAAAAGAAGACCAGCGCTCCGAATAGGAAGACAAGGCAGACAACCTACGAGAAGCCCGCAACACCAAACCAAGAGGGCGGGCAGACCACGGGATCCAAGAGACACCCGAACAACCCCCAAACCGCCAAGGAGAGGAGAACCAGAAAGAGGGACGGAGACCTCAGAGGAGAGGGGTGACGGGGCAGAAGCCAAGGAGGCCCCACCGTCAGGGCCAGCAGCAGAGGAAACCAGGACCTCCACGGCCAGCGAGGCAGCACTGCCACCACCAGAGCCTCCACCCGCAGAACCAGCAACAGAAAAGCAGGAATCAAGGGAAAGGGAGGAAAGGCAAAGAAAAACCAGGGAGGCCAAAGGAGAGACAAGGCAAACACCCCCCATGCGCCCACCTCCGGAGACCTGGAGCAGAACAGGGGCACCAGGGCAATGAACCCCGAGGCAAACAAGGCCAGAGCCGGAGTCCCGAACCTCAGGCAAAGCATCCGGAAGACCCGGGAGCCACACACAGGGACAGAGAAGAGGGAAACCACCGACTCAGGGAGTCCACCACCACATAGTCCACACCCTCAATGTGTGGAGCAGACAGGGCTAGAAGATGAAGCACCGCCCAAGCCGAGACGGAACAGGCCACCAGAATCAGGGATGAAAGGCGGGACCCCCCCCGCCCCCAGGCGAATCAGATACGCCACAGTCACCGTGATGTCCAAGCACACCAGGACATGGCAACCCTCCAGACGAAGACGGAAAGAGCGAAGCGCCCTCTCCACCGCAGACAACACCCTCCAGTTGGACGACCTGCGAGACTCCGACGGGAGCCAACGCGCCAGCACCACCCAACGGGCCAGAGTCGCGCCCCAGCCCGAGGCGCTGGCATCCGTTGTCATAACCAGAGGAGGAGGGAGACGAAACACCCCCACGGAAAGCGGGATGGGTCCAGCCACCACAGGAGAGCAGACACAACATCCAGAGACACAGGAACAAGAACCGCAAAATCCCAGACAGGAAAGTGGACCCACCGCTGCACAAGCCACAGCAGAGGCCCCAGATGAACCCCGGCTCAGGGCACGGTGAAAACAGAAGCAGCCATGAGGCCACGAACCCCCAGCCACTGAAGCAGGGGAGCAAAGGCTCGAGACAACAACTACCTCAGCAAGGACTGCAGGCGACGACTCCGGGCGTCCGGCAGGAACACCCTGCCCAACACAGAATCGAACACGGGTCCGAAGAAGGTCCTCCGGGCCGCAGGCTCCAGTAGACAAGAGCCAAGGAGATCAAAACCTCATGGTCCCTGAGCGTAGACATGGCCAAGTGAAGGTGGTGAGACATGACCTCCAGGGACGGAGCCCGAACCATCCAGTCGTCCAAATACGGGAACACAGACACCCCCAGGAGATGGAGATGGGCCACCAAGGGAGCCACCACCTTGGCGAACACCCGGGGGGCGGACTGAAGACCAAAAGGAAGGACGCAGAACCACCAGTGCCGACACACCAGGCAGAACCGCAGGAAACGCTGATCCGACACAGCCATCGGGACGAGCAGATACGCATCTCGGGGTCGAGCGCGGAGAACACCCAACCCGACTGGATCAACAGAATAACCATCTGGAGGGCCACCATCAGGAACGGGAACTTCCGTACGAACAGGTCCAGACCCCGTACAACAAGGCCAGGTGGCGGGAAAAGCGAGAACGTCCTCAAGGGCGGCCCAGGCAGGAACGCCGTGGACCTGACCCGGCACCCCTCTGGGAACATGAGAGAAAAACCGGAGGAAAGAATGTCCAGCGCCACGATGAGTCCGAAAGGAGGACATCCGAGTAGAAACGGCATCCAGTGAGACACCAAACAGACGGGCACCAGCGAAAGGCAGCCGCAAATCCATGGAACGCGGGGCCGCGTCCGAAATCCAATCCCGCAGTAACAGGACACGGTGGGCAGCAACAGAGGAACCACAGGACACAGCAGAAGTCTCCCATACAGAAACAAAGGCGACGGCCGACAGAAAGTCCACCAGGCGCTCCATAGACTCCAGCAACTCCGGACAACAGGCACCTGCCTGCATGGACGAAAACAGGGACTCGAAAACGGCCAGCAAAGACCGGGCAACGTACTCCCCAGAAATGCTAGAACGAACAGCCAGATGAGAAGCGGCAGAAGAAATCCACAGGGCAGAAACCACCCACACGCCCACACCGTCCCTCAGAATGCGACCAGCAGCCATGGAAGGACGACCCACAAGACAGGCCACCTCAGAGTCCACAGGAACGGAAAAGGCAAAGCGACAGCCAAACCCATAACGGAGAAAGCAAGAACACAAACCAGGGCAAGGAGAAAGATCCGGGTCCTTCCACACCTGCAACAGAACCAAGGACACAAAAGATGCACCAGCAGAGAAGAGGCAACAGGCCCCCAGAAGTGCGGCAAGAGAATCTCCAGAAACGAGATGGGCACAAAACCCTCAGGAAACCCCACGGCAATCCAGACATGGGAAAGGAGGAAAGGCAAGTGCACCCTGGAAATGGACATGCCCGGCAGCGCAACCGTAGGAAGCGAAGACCCACTAGATACATCAGAGGAAGAAATCCGACGAAAAGGCAGAAACCCCAACAGATAACAAAAGGACAACAAGAAGCCGGTCCCAGCACAAGAAAGGAAATAAATCCAGCATGAGCAATAGGCGTCAAGGCGCAGGTGTTCGGCAGGAAGAGTAAGCAAGCAAAAGCCCAGAGTCACATGGCGCTGAAGTAACCTGCGGCCAGCGCCGGGGAACGAACCATGAACCTCCAGGCCCGGAGGCAGGCGCCCAGGCCACTGCGCCACACCCCTCCCTCAAGCAAAAGATGAGCCCCAACAACAGAAAGACCCCAGAAGAAGACGCCCAATCCGGGCATCAGCACACCTCCAGGCACGCACCACAGGAGAGGGGAGGGGCCCCACCGGAAAAAGGGGAAATGGAGGTACAGGAGAGAAACACCTTCCCTCATGACGGAGAATGCACACGACCAGGGTTCCAAGCGGAACCAACAGAAGAGTGGTGGCCAAACAGCCGGCGTGCAACTACCCCAGTAAAAAACATCAGAGGGCAGTACGTAGCACAGTGAACAAAGTGCAAATCCACTCACTTCCAGTAAAAAGGGCACCATCAAGGGACAATGCGGATGTGGGGCAGGCGAGCAACGAACCGTGAATCCCAGCACCAAAGTCTGAAGCGCTAACAGCATGGCCACATCCACATCCACGGAAGAGCGCAGGCTTCGCATGGAAGAGGCCCCGGATGCAATCCCCGGCAGCTCCAGGAGGCTCCGTACAGGCACAAGGCTGAGGCTTCTGCAATGTCAAATCTTCAGAGCCACACAACCGTGAACAAACACGGAACAGGCATGGCACCGCCCAGTGAGGAAAGGCCCCAAGAACCGGAGCGCCCGGAGCCCACCCGGGCAGCCGCCCACACCAGCACCCGGCACACCGAACACTGCCGACGGGTGGAAAAGAGGACAAAGCGCATGCGTGCAAACCCAGGAGGACGCCGCCAAGACAGCCGGCAAAGCACCGCCGCCGGCCGCCCCAGTGCAGCAGGGAGAACAACTCGTCCCGCAAGCACACCCAGGAGCTAACGCCAGGGCCCCCACAAAACAAAGAGGCACTGGCGAGAACGGGGAATCCAAAGGGGAGGAGCGCGCTCCACAACAGCCCAGCGCTCACAGCCCCAAACCCCTACCTGCACTCCAGGAACCAGGCAGGAAAGGACATCGAGTAGCAGGAAATCCGGAAGATCCACAGCACATCCAGCAGCAGGAACAGAGACCAGGGCAGGAAACGAAACAGGAAGACCCATGAAGCCAAGCAGCACAGGTCACCTGAGCCCAGGAGGAGAAAGGGAAGCCCAGCAGCCCCACTCCAAGGAATCCCACGACGGTCCATGGGAGTCCCCCTAGAGCCCAGCAGTGGAGGATCCACAGGACAAACGAAGCAGGTAAGCGCCCGGCACTCACCCCAGCGTCTCCCATCAAGTAAACCACCGACAGGAAACAAAACAGGATTTGCTTCTGGTGGTGAGGTGTGTTATAGCACCTGACAGGAGGGTGGGTGGAGTCTAAAAGCGTTTCCTGTTTTGTTTCCTGTCGTGTGGAATACCTCATGTGTGATGACTGGGTCGAGGACGAGGGACGTAGAGGTAATGGCTGGTTCATTGTTTTGGGCAATTTGACAATCTGCCCAACTGAGCAGGCACAGCATGGGATGGGTCCCCTCCCATCCCGAGTCTCTTAGAGTGACAGTGAGACCACTGGGAGTTTCTGACTCTTTTAAATGTAAATGTAAATGTCATGGTACTTATGAAGCGCACTGTCACCAGACGGTCACCTTGCGGTGTCGCCTATTCGGCTTCCTGGCGCTGATACTCATACCGCTGTGGAACCCCTCCTGGTTTTCCCTGTGAAGTGTCCACTCCTGGGCACCCCCAGGGTGAAGCCAGGCATCCTTAGCGCTGTTGGGGCCGGTGTGGAGGCTAAGCAAGCTATTGCCCAGAGTTGCAGCGTGGGGCCCGTGATTAGAATAGGCACCGAGGCGAGAATTAACAGGTCCGAGGAAATTCAGCCCGAGACCCCTCCGAGGCGGGAATCGAACCCTGGTCCCTGGCCAGAACTCTGCATCAGGGTCTGCCGCTCTAACCATTGAGCCACACTCCTCCAGCGTCAGCCAGCTCTAATGTTACCTGGGGTGGAGTGAAATGGGGCTGTGCAGTGTGAAAGATTAAGTGTGGGGCCATCTAAAAGGTTCTACTTTCGTTTCCAGCAGCAGCCCTCTGCCACCTTGTTAAATGGGAGGGACTCTGGTTCATCACTGAACGGAAATAAAGAATAATGTAAGCAACCAAAATAAGCAACATGATTGTTTTTTTTTTGCCAACTCAAAATAATGTGTGAAAAATGTTAATTTGGGGCCAAAATGACAAAGGGAAGGGAGAACAGACACGGCAGGACAGTAACAAAATGGACATAGCGAGGAGAGCAATGTGGAGAGAGACAAAAGAAGAGGTGAGGCAGCGGAGTGGAGAAGAATGACAAAAATATGGGAAGAGGAAAAGGAAATCAAGTGAGAAAAAAGGAAAGGTAGAGGAGAGAGGATAAGAGTGGTAGAGATGCAGAGAGATGGAGGGAATGAGGGGAAGAGATTAGCGAGAAGAGTCGATGGAAGGAAGTGGAGAGAAGGGAGGAAACTGAAAAAGATTGAGAGAAAGTGGAGAAGAGGGAGGCAGGAAATAATATGTTTGCCATGCAGCTCCTGGGGGGGTTTAAACACACCATTCTAGAGCCACACAGGCACTGAACGGTGAAAGACTGGTTGCAGATAGGCTGTTTCCTATACGAATGGTCCATTGGTCTGCCAGAATGTATGGGTGATGAGTGAACTAGTGAGTCTTTTAAGGTGATACAGATCTAAGAGCATCTTCCAGTCACACTTGGAAGCGGGCTCTCTTATCTCCACATAGCAGAAGAAATCTGCCTTTGTGGGTCTGACTTTCTTTGTTGCGTTATAAGATGGAGAAGTGAAAAAAGGATGCATTACGGTCACACTTTTCTGAGTAATTGAGGACTTATTGAGCTCAGTACGAGAAACAGGCCGATGTTCAATGGGAACCAACACCCGGGGGAGATGTTTTCTGAAAACCAGGCATGTCGTTTGGTGATATTTGCATCTTTCTCAAATCGACTAATGTGCCTTTAAATTAAGGAACAAACATATGTCAAACAACTGTGTCAATAGTTATTGCCTATGAACCATCTGCAATCTGGGTGACAAATCGAGTCGAGTCTCTGGTGGGCAATTATTTTTTAGGTCGAGCCTAGGCATCGTATGCGCTGTCTCTCCGAGACATGCTGTAATCAGTATGTATTGGTGACACTGCGCCTATTGTTTTTACTGGTTTGGTGGCGTGTCTTGTAACCTCTCATTGTTCCTAGTGGTTAATCTGTGTTGTAGTTCCTCCTTTTAGTTTTTTTGGTAATGCCTACACAGCACTGCCTAACTACTGTAAACGTGATACCTGTGGGATTAAGTATTTGCTTTAGAACTCTGTTTTTGGTTTCTTAAATTGAACGTGGATGCTGTTAATTTTTGGACCATTGGGATGAAGTCTTTTGTTTCTGCATTTTGCAACAGTTTTTTGGGGGCAAAGAACTGTAAATGAAAGAGCAGTGTTGCTTAACTTTAACGTGGATGCAGTTTATGTGTTTTACGTTGAACGTGGATGCAGTTTAATTTTTGGATGGAGGAATCAAGTATTTTGTTTCTGCGTTTTGGAACTGGTTTGTTTTTTGTTAATGTAGATTTATAAAGCGCGAATTCGACCTGAAGGTATTGGAGCGCTTTGCATGAGCACCGGTTGCGTTACACAAGGACACATACAGGCACTGGGAAAATTCATTGATTAATTGCAGAATAATAGGATGTGGACGCGACCCCGAGGCTCGGACCTTGGTTTCCAGCACCAAAGTCAGTAATCTAGCCGTCAGACCACATCCTCGCCCCTGGTTACAGTGAACCTTAAACAATAGCGCTGTCTACTGTTTCTTTTAGGAATATGTTATAACATTATTGAAAGCTGTAAAGGTATTTTACATTATTTGGTGCATTTAGTTGCGTTTCCATAAATTGTGTTTTTTGTTTACTGTTGTATCTGTAATATGCTCTTTACTGCTGTTGGCAGGCTTAGCAGTGATCTACAGTTTGTTTGTGCACTTTGACATCCTGCTGTTTATGGTGATTTAGTCAATGTGTATCCCACAGATGCTGTAGAGAGAAAGATAATGATCTTTACCACAATGTGATAGCTGTGATATGTTAATATGATTAATTGTGAAATGTAATACTATTGTGCTTTGATGGTTTTAAACTTTTTAACCGAATAAAGTAAATCTTTGATCTTTACTACAAACCTGATTTGTGCTTTATTTCCCCGTCCCTGTTTCCTTTCAAAAAAGGTCTACAGAACATGCTGTTTCACACAACTGCAGACTTTCAGGCCCACTTTTCCTTGCTTGTAAACACGTGTGAATACCTTATAATTTGACACTACTGTAAAAGCAGCAAACAGGCAACTTTATATTATTTTTATAATTAAAAGCACAGTGATGTTGCTATTATTTTAGGGGGAACTCTCGTTTATGAATAGCCACAACCACAGCTTCAATATTCCTGGCATACCTTAGTGCAGCAGGCACATGGACTTTACATTGTTAAAAGTTATAACTTTAGCCTGCACCTATTACATATATGGAAATGCTTAACTCTATATAACTGGCTCCTACCCTTAAGCGCAGGAAGAGCTTCACACAAACATTACTTCAAAATCCCGTTTGATTTATAATTAAACATTGCCACTATAGCTTCTAACCCCTGAACACACTCACAACCAGGAAAATTACAGGCAAACCTTCCCAAATTATACATCCAAACTATGCAAGTTATCTTCTTGCCTACTTGTAATGTGCACATTATACACATTTTTATAAACATAATTTCTAACACTTCAACAATAAATAAAATAAATATAATAAATAAATAAATAAATAAATATACATATTACAGACCTAATCTGTTTTTCTTATCTCACTCTCGTTCTCTCACTTTCTCACTCACTTACACATACATGCACACAGCTGTCTCTTTCTCACTTGTTTCTTTAAAATCTGTCTCTTTCATCCCTGTTGAAGCTTCCTCTCCTTCTCTCACTCTCTCTCTCTCGAGTTTCAAGTTTAAATACTTTATTCGACAACATTGTCATAAAAGCAGATCCCTAAGCTTATACAAATATAAATACTAGTCTAAAAATAAAAAAGTATTAAATTCTAAGCAGTTTATACTTGTTGGCGAATAAAACAATAAATAATCCTTTTTTTTAAAAAGAGACACAGCACAAAGTTTAAATCACAGGGTCTAGTAGTGCAGTTCATAGGAGTTTTAAAGTGCGCGTGCGTATTATCCATGCCCACCCCATATATTTAGCCACTGCAATTGCAAGATTAGGGGCACAGTTTGATCTTAAAATTCTTAAGGCATCCAAACATTTCCTAGTGCCCAAGTTACTGCAAGCAGGCTTCAACCATCTATTCCTTGGGGCAGCATATAAGGGGCAAACAAATAAAAAATGTGGGATATCTTCAGCATGAATTTTACAATAAAAACAAGTATTTACATTGTCCGGACACCAATTGGCTGTGAAAGCATTTAAAGGTAAAGAGCCAATTCTAAACTGAAAATACAGTTTTCTATCTAGGGGTTTGGAGATCAGATCCCAAAACTGTTCAAATTTCGGGATTGGTTTAACTTCCAAAAACTGGGATGTCAAGGCAGAAGATTGATCAGAAGTCAATGCAGCATTGTTTATCATGTCCCAGTACAATTTTTTCAATATGCTCTTAGCCGGGAAATCGCCTGGGTCTGCTGCAGACCATAAGTGTTCAAGGTGCAACTTTTGAAGCAATAACCTCACTTCCTTAAGCCATGGTACTTTGTGGAAGGTATCAGAATTATCAACATCCAAGAGGGCAGCTGCGTAATGGCTCAGCTCAGGGGTGGTTTTTATGCGCCTCCAATACAAGAGGGGACGCAGTCTGGCCATGTCCTCGATCCTTTTCCTCCCAAGATCGTAATGGAGTGGGGTCGAGGGAGTGCTCTGAGGAGCACCAATAATGCGCCGTAAGAATTTGTTCTCTGCAACTGCTAGTTTGTTCAAATTGGAGAAACCCCATAATTCTGAACCATAAAGGCATGCACCCAACACTTTCATGCCATAGATCTCCAATATGGGCTGGATTGGTTTGGTGAAAGACAATTTATGTTTCTGGGCAATTGCCCCTGCCAGCTGGTTAAATTTAAGCACTACAGAGTCCATATGTGATCTCCAATTCATATTAGCATTTAAAGAGATGCCCAGATAGATAAAAGCATCCACTTCTTCCAAGTGAGCCCCGTTGTAGATCATTTTCCCCTTAAATTTCATGGAGGGATTCAAGCTCATAAATTTGGTTTTAGATGTATTTATTTCCAAGCCCCGAATTCGACAGAACTCACCAAAGGCATCTAATGTCTTTTGTAGGCCGCTAGGGGTCCGCGAGACCAGCAGGGTGTCGTCTGCAAACATTAGTACTGGAACTCGTTTCCCGTCTAATATTGGAGCATCCGTTGGAGATTGCTTCAAGAAGTCAACTATGCCATTAATATATAGAGAGAATAGGGTGGGGGCCAGGACGCAGCCCTGTCTCACGCCTCTCTCCACAGGGAATGATTCTGTGACATCGCCCTGGGCACCCCACCTAATCCGGGCATAGTTGTGCTCATGCAGCCTTACAAGCAAAGTCAATAATTCGGGGCTTATTCCTAGTTCCCTTAGGACAGACCAAAGTTTTTGTCGAGGGACCAGGTCAAAAGCTGACTTTAAGTCAACAAAAACAGCAAAAAGGGGACCTTTTAGCAGGGTTACATTTTTCCAGTAGATAGTTAAAAAGTGGAATACCTGATCGACAGAGGAAGTTAAGGGGCGAAAACCAGCTTGGTATGGGGAAAGGATGTCTTTATCGGCTATCCAGGCTTGAATCTTATTTTGTACCATCCTGCCCATCAGTTTTTGGGCGCAGTCAATAAGACTGATGGGCATGTAGTTGCTTGGTAAAGCCTTATCCCCCTTTTTGTAGACTGGAATTATTTCTGCGCCTTTCCATGTTGCTGGAATCTTTGCCCCCTGTGCTATGGCATTTCCAAGCCACACAAAGTATTTGCACCAGCTTTCTCTGTCCGCTAAAAATACATCCGCCGGTATTCCATCAATACCTGGTGCCCTGCCTCTGGTCACTCCATCCATTGCCTCCTGTACATCTTTCGCTGAGAATAATTCATTAGTAAAGAATACCATCTCTATGGGGAAATCAGTATGCGACCCTGAATTGTCTGCGTACTGAGGCTTAAAAAAATCTACCCAGGACTCCTTTGCTACATGATTTTTTGGACAATCTGGGATGCCCCCAGATCCCCACTTTAGTATGGCCCAGAACTCTTTCTGGTGTTTCTCAACACATGCTTTCTTTAGGTCCAGCCAAAGATTTTCATCCCACCGCTTTTTTGCCTGGATCTGAATTTTCCTATATTTGTCCCTGGCATTTAAAACTCCTACTTTGGATCTTCGTGCTATGCTAAGATTTTGTCTAGCGATTCTGCAAGATCGATCATACCATCCCCTTTTTATGGGTGGTCCAATACCCTTGCTCTTCTTGAATGTTTTCAAGAATAGCTTCTGTATATTGTCAAAAAACTTTGGCTGAGACTCTTCAATCTGTACGTTAAAATTTATATCATCTGTTAAAACCTGTAGTCTGGATACTTCATCAATGACTAGCCCCTTAAGTGCCTGCATAGCCTCTAAATTATCTGCTAGGGTTATCCATCTAATATGGCGGAGATTGTTGGTTGGAACAACTTCTACATTCGTCAGGTTTCTAGCTACATTTTCGCAGGATACTTTTTGTTCTACGTTGAGAAGCAATGACAAAGGATTATGATCGCTCTCTAACCTTGCGATAACCTGCATATCAACAACTTTGTTCCATCCTCTAACATCTACCAGGATATAGTCTATTCTACTACTCGATCTTAGGTTATCAAAGGTATGCCTACCCTGTAGGTCCGAAAGGGTTCGGCCATTGGCAGCCCTCAGTCCTCTGGATAGGCATAGACTTTTAGTCTGGACAGCTACTTCCGTCCACTTTGTTACCATCGGAAGATCCAACTGGGGAATTCCCCACTTAGCATCTTCCTCTTGAGTCAGATCACTATCCTCACAACCTAGAGGTCTCCTCCCACCAAGATAATGTACTGGGTAGCTAAGATCTCTAAATCATTATCTAAGGCACCTATTATATCAGAAGATGTGCCCCCTTTGGTTCCCCTTGCCTAAATATTGTATATTGCCATCTTGTGGCCAACGCCCCAGTTGAGCACAATAGAGAATAGGTCACTATTGATAAAATGAATGTGCCTAATAGTACATTGCAAAGATTGACGTATCCATATGAGTAAACCCCCTGAGGGGCGACCCTTAGTATTCTTTTTCGCGGGCACATAAAAGTTCAGAAAGCCCTGTCGAAAGACTGGTGTCACTGACCATGTTTCCTGTAACAACACAATATCGTACCTGTCAATGAACTCACACCAGTCTGGGGTCTCTATTTTATGTTGGACACCCGCAACATTCCAAGATAGAAACTTAATGCTATCTCCACTTTCCACACTGCTCTTCTTTGGGGGAGTAGTCAGGTTGTGAGAAGACGGACAGGGTAGAGAACTAGATACAACAATATTAGTACTACTAGAATCAGTTAGTGGTGTATTATTTACTATATCAGGGGCATAGTCCCTGAGATCAGGAGACAAGCCCTCGCAATAATCCAATCCTAATGTACTTGGAATACTAATATTTCTATGTTTATCCTTTATGATCTTTTTCGTCTTCCCTGTGGACATTGGTTCCAGTCAATCACATTGACTTAGACCTGAAAGGGCCAAGAACCTATTTTCTGTTGTAATTCCCCAATTGTTTACATTTTCAGGTATTTTGGCTTTTCTTATTACAGGGTTCCATTTTGTTTTTAATAAGGTTGGATTTAGATGACTTCCCTTTTTTGTATAAAAGAAATCCAACGTTAAAGGCACTATTTCAGTAGATCTACGCTGAGGGGGATATATATTGGCTAGAATATTTGGTAGAACCTCAGGATCTGAGAAGTGCAGCACCACGCAATCTCCCCCAAACTTTTTATTGCCACCCCCGATCCATGCAACCCTTCTAGCTTTTACTACTTCCTGTGCCAGCTGGTCCCTGCCTCCTGGTTTAAATGCCATGTTCTTTGATAACCAATGGAGTGATTTATTAATCAGAGATGAAGTGTTCTCTGTATGTCCTGATTCAAGTTGGGGAACATTTGCCAAAACCAAGATTAGTGGGGAAGCTTCCACTACTAGTTCAACCGGGCCATCCTCTACATTGTCTAGATCTTTTGTACTTCTAGAAGTAGGCCCTGTAAGGTCCTTATTAGTAATATCTTGGTTTGTTGCTCCTAGCCCTACTCCTCCTTGGGCTGACCTCCTCATAATGTTCTGGGAAGTACATGGTTGGGGATCTGACCCAGGTGCAATGTTAGTAATTTGTGGGTCAGCTATAACTGGGTTCAATAGGCCGATGTTTGGGCTTTCCTCAGTTATTTCTTCCAAAAGTACCCCCAATCTAGCGACCTCCTCCGTGAGCTGGTCAATTTTGTTTAATAGTGGTTTCGTTATAGATCTTATTTTATTATCTATAGCATTCAGTAACTTCTTGAATTGGTCTTCGTCCAGATATGCCTTTGCTTCCCCCTTACCCCCCATTTTATCTTCAATGTTCCTCTGGGGTGAAGGGTCAGTATACTTCTTGCCCGATCGAAGCCCCCCCCTTTTTGGTACATTCTTTCCCCCTCCCTTTGTTACTCTAGGAGCTGGGACTGGTGCAGGGAGTTCTTCTTCTACCGTGATAATGTCTATGTCACTTGTAGGTTCTGAAGCAGGTTCGTTGATAGCAACTAATAGTTGCGTTAATGAATTAGAATCTGGAGCCTGGAAGACCTCATTACTAATATCAAGAGCAGAAGTAGATAATGGCGTATTATCAATAAGCATGTCAGGCGAATAACTGAGGCCCAAAGATGATCTTCTATGCTGATTGATTTTAGCAACCTTCTGTACCATATAATTATCAATTGTATTCAATGGAGCAGATGATGCTTTAGCTTTGGACATGGTCCGATGTGGCAACAAGGCAAAACTAAGGGCTTATAGTCAGAGCAGTAATCCAGAATTTTTCAAAGTCTGTAGGGGATCTTTCACTTACTTGAATGCCACTGGGCAGCGTTTCTGGCCCAGCCCCTGCCGATGAGGGCCGTAGAGGGCCCGCCCTTTGCCCGGGCTTAGCCCCGGGCGTCCCGCTCGCGTCCCGCGACGCGGGTCTCTTCCTCCCTTTATTTGCCTCTGTGCGCGCTGCTGGCGCGTTTCCCGTCACTTCCGCGCGCCGCCGCAGTGCCTGCCGGGAGTTGTAGTCCCTCCCGGAGCGGCGGCGCGGTTTCTATGCCCAAAGTGTGACTCTCGGCGGTGGCGGCAATGGCGGCTTCAGCGTCAGCTCTGGCTTCTGTTGTGGAGCCTGATTGCAGCCTGAAATGACTCTCGGCGGTGGCGGCAAGCTGGAGGACCCAGGATATGACTCTCGGCGGTGGCGGCAGGTAAGTAGTCTCCCCCGCTCTGCCGGTCTCTTCCTCCCTTTATTTGCCTCTGTGCGCGCTGCTGGCGCGTTTCCCGTCACTTCCGCGCGCCGCCGCAGTGCCTGCCGGGAGTTGTAGTCCCTCCCGGAGCGGCGGCGCGGTTTCTATGCCCAAAGTGTGACTCTCGGCGGTGGCGGCAATGGCGGCTTCAGCGTCAGCTCTGGCTTCTGTTGTGGAGCCTGATTGCAGCCTGAAATGACTCTCGGCGGTGGCGGCAAGCTGGAGGACCCAGGATATGACTCTCGGCGGTGGCGGCAGGTAAGTAGTCTCTCTCTCTCTCTCTCACAAACACACACATACAGCTGTCTCTTTCTACTTCTTTCCTTATAATGTGCCTCTCTCGTCTTGGTTATAGGTCCCTTTCATTCCTCTCTCTCTCTCTCTCTCTCTCTCTCTCTCTCTCTCACACACACACACATACATGCAGGTTTCACAGTACTGAAAGGTTGAGCTATTGGCATTGCATTATTATTTGCAACACCAATATGTCAAACTTTTAGTAATTCAAGACCTATTGCCTTGCAAATGCCTGTTCACTCTTGTGCCTACAGAGTTCGAGTGCTATTAGTGAAGGAATCTGAAAGAGGTTACAACAATGTACGTATGTGGTTTGAATCATTCTGAAGGAAGCAGTATTTTGCTTTTGTGAATTTGAGATGCTGGAGGCAGTATTCTTCCATCCACAATTAGATGTTTGGTGACTTGTATGCATGATTTGTGAATATTTGTGTTTGCAAATGTTTTAGTGTACTCTGGGTACAGAGAACAGTAAATGAGGAAGGATGGAGGTCAAAATCCGGTAATGAATGCCTGTATCACATAGTTATGTGATACAGGCATTAACTTTTACAACCAGAAGGGGGGGACCAGGAGCTCTTGTAAGTCCAGCATACGTGCTCCAAGATAACGAGACGCTGGAGACGGAGTATGTTGTTGATGCAGTACGACTCTCACACTAAATCAGTGTGGTCTAAGTGGTATCTTGAAGGGGCGTGTTACCTACTCAACTTGGGCCAGCCCTTTAGGCAACTTATAGAAGGTACACTTTCATAGGGTATATAGTGTTTGTATTTCCAAAGATCACTCCACAGGTTCCAAACACTGTGTAGATTACAATCCTCTAGTCCTGATGAATAGCCCCTTGATCATCATTGACTTTTTTGAGGCAAGAAACAGGTCAACTTTTTAAACTTTTGTCCTTTAGAGAGTATTGTCTCTACTGGGAGACACCCCCTTTTTAATTGGACAAGCATATACACTGATTAAAATCCAATCCAGAGAATTGCTTAGTCCATTTTAAATCATTTTTTATACACTCGCCCCACAATTCACCAATCTACACTCTGGACCTTATACTTGCACTTCACATATGGAACTGCGACAAAAGATCACCGTCAGGCATCGCAGCGCCGGCCTGATCAGGAGCAAAGCCCTATGATGAAGCTTAACACCCAATTGGATGAGGGCCCTAGTTCTTAAAGGGAATGTCCCCCAATATTAGGGTCCTCCTTCTCCGACCTGACTATTTCCCTCTTCCCTCCCCCCATAAACTGCATACCCTTTCTTGTTAGGATGCAGGCATTAACTACAGAATGGGGCAGCTATTATAAATAGGATGCACTTTCCCTGTAAACAGGTGCATCACGTGCTAACTGGTAAAAATCACCCTATAACAATAAATGCCCTGCCCTCAGGGCAGCGGCAAACTCATGCTGCCGTAGGGTAGGGCATTCATTGAAGTTCGGAGCCTTGAAGGCCAAAGTGGGCGTTCAGGGCTGCGTCATATTCCTGGTCATCTCCAGTGTTAAGGAGGTTTTGAAACAGTACATCCTAACCTCCACAGTGGAACAGAAAGTACCTCTTCACCATGCCATCAGGCTTGCGCATGGTGTGAAATTAATTGTGGAACCTGCTAACGCATGTCTTCCACCGAGGCGTCAGCAGGGGATGGTGGGTGTTGGGCCTCTATGGCAGCTACTGATCATCAGCCGTTGTTGGGTCATGTCTCAAGCCGAGCTAGGCACTTGCGAAGCACTGTTCAGACCAGGCATGTGTGAACAATGGCAGGCACTAGGGGATAAAAAACACCATGCCTACACACTCACGTTCTTGGTAGAAACAGTAACCCCAAAGAGAGCTGACTGAGTGGAATGTTCCAGGCTCAAGGAGAGACTGTTCAAGTGACTCCCTCACAGGTGTTGCATCAATAAGGGTAGGAGAGAACAGGCTAGTCCTTTGCACCAAGACACTCGGCTGAAGACATTTGTGCCATGCAGGGTCCCTGCAGGCGGGGCTGCTCCCCACAGGATCACGCCGGCCGGGATTGCAATCGACACCTCATGGCCAATGTCCCAAGTGGGGTCACCACCACAGGGCTGGTGGGCTCTCAGGCGCCATCAGAACATGGAAGACTGCCTCCTTCATCAACGCAGTGCTGCTGGTGGGGCATGCCGCACAAAGTGAGCCAGTTGAAGCGTGGACTCATGTCAGACATGGCATGGCAGGTGGGCTCCGCTTTGTCCCCAGCTGTTGCGACCTCCTGACATGACACCCCTGATGTTCAGGCACAGTCGGCGAATCAACAACGTGTACTAGGCCTCGCCAGGTGTCGCTACACAGTAGACAAAATGACCACAGTGTCTTAGATTATTTCTGCAAAATCCCCATGAGAATTCATGCCCGTTTATTTGGTGAGTTGCATACATACATCTTCACCCTGCCCGTAGGGCCCGGGTTGTACACCACAGGTGGGTAAAACTGGTGTACTGTATGTTTGCTCCGTTAAAGCACTGGTTGTTGTTGAGGTCCCCTCAGAGGGGCACTCACCCGCCACGCTCCCTTACCAGTTGGTTCACACAGGCATTTTTATATGCCTGATGAACCCTGCTAGGCCTGCCCAGTCTTCCTACTCTTGGCACATAAGGTAAATTATCATATTGTCTAGAGACTTTATACCAGACTACAATTTTTGCCGGCCTTTAATTTTTTTTAAGCCACAGTTTGCCAGCAGTGAAATCCAAATGTATCTTTGGTAATATTTGCTAAAGATTTGCTACAAGTCCTCTGGCATGTGACTTATACTCCTAACTAGTAATTCCTTGTGTAAGAAAAATTCATATTGGTATGGACACACCTGGCTTTAGAATGAATAGGTGTCTATGTACGTTTTTTAAGGACTGTTTTATTTCAGGTAGTTTTATAACCTGCAACGAAGTGAAAATAGTGGCATGATAGCTGTGTTAATATTGATGTGGATGTACGCAATGATAGGTGTAGGTGCAAAAAGTAAATCGAATCACTATTGTTGAAATCTCCCACTATGACCTCTTCATCTACTCTGAGTCAGAAAGACATGGTCAGGAAGGCCCTGTGGACACTGATTGACAGATGATACAAAAGGGGATGATGGACGGAGCGTTTGAGCAAATCAAACACTCACCCCCAGTCAACTGATCTGGGTTTAATCCATCACCATTCTTTAGTTCACTCAGCCACCCCAGTTCAGACATGGCTATATGCAAATCAGTCTAAGTGTGGCAGGGTATGCTCAGACGTGAGTCCCTTGCTCACTTGGCCACTGGATTCAAGATAGCCTGGCTGATGAGGATTATGAATCCGAAACCGGTCCCAGGATGCTTGTTTCCAGTCCAGGGAAGACATGACTTGGCATTTCGGGCTGGACTGTTCCCATGAGGCACAGGGTCAGACTGATTTGCATATGGCCATGTCTGAACTGGGGTGGCTGAGTGGGCTAAAGAATGGTGATGGATTAAACCCAGATCAGTTGACTGGGGGTGAGTGTTTGATTTGCTCAAACGCTCCGTCCATCATCCCCTTTTGTATCCCTTTGTTCGCCCTAAGTGTGGCAGGGTATTCTCAGACGTGAGTCCCTTGCTCACTTGGCCACTGGATTCAAGATAGCCTGGCTGATGAGGATTATGAATCCGAAACCGGTCCCAGGATGCTTGTTTCCGGTCCAGGGAAGACATGGCTTGGCAGTTCGGGCTGGACTGTTCCCATGAGGCACAGGGTCAGACTGATTTACATATGGCCATGTCTGAACTGGGGTGGCTGAGTGGGCTAAAGAATGGTGATGGATTAAACCCAGATCAGTTGACTGGGGGTGAGTGTTTGATTTGCTCAAACGCTCGGTCCATCATCGCCTTTTGTATCTCTTTGTTCGCCCTAAGTGTGGCAGGGTATGCTCAGACGTGAGTCCCTTGCTCACTTGGCCACTGGATTCAAGATAGCCTGGCTGATGAGGATTATGAATCTGAAACCGGTCCCAGGATGCTTGTTTCCGGTCCAGGGAAGACATGGCTTGGCAGTTCGGGCTGGACTGTTCCCATGAGGCACAGGGTCAGACTGATTTGCATATGGCCATGTGTGAACTGGGGTGGCTGAGTGGGCTAAAGATTGGTGATGGATTAAACCCAGATCAGTTGACTGGGGGTGAGTGTTTGATTTGCTCAAACGCTCCGTCCATCATCCCCTTTTGTATCGCTTTGTTCGCCCTAAGTGTGGCAGGGTATGCTCAGACGTGAGTCCCTTGCTCACTTGGCCACTGGATTCAAGATAGCCTGGCTGATGAGGATTATGAATCCGAAACCGTTCCCAGGATGCTTGTTTCCAGTCCAGGGAAGACATGGCTTGGCAGTTCGGGCTGGACTGTTCCCATGAGGCACAGGGTCAGACTGATTTGCATATGGCCATGTCTGAACTGGGGTGGCTGAGTGGGCTAAAGAATGGTGATGGATTAAACCCAGATCAGTTGACAGGGGGTGAGTGTTTGATTTGCTCAAACGCTCCGTCCATCATCCCCTTTTGAATCGCACTGATTGACAGATTGCAGGAGGGGTAGCACGTAACCAGCAGGAAAAATGCGCAAACAGGAAAAACCCAGATTAGTCCCACAGATAGGCAGGAACACAACAATGGTCCGGGGAGATTGGCCCCAATAAAACGGTCATGGGAGAAGGGGTGCAAAAATCCCAAAACACCATAAAGTAAGACTCCACATGAACTTGGGAACATTCAGCTAATCAGAACACAGCACATGCAGTGATCACGCATTCTTCATGCTGGACATCTGGAATGTGAAAAGAACAAATGATGGGCAGAATGCAGAACAATGTCATATATTCACCCCAATACAGAGATCTGTGCCTAAATCCATTGTTTTTTTGCTCACCATGCAATTTTTATTTTATTTATTTATTTATTTTATGTAGTTTGTAGAGCGCACAGCTACCCCCGAAGGGGTGTCCCGGCGCTAGAACCTGAACCTCCAGAGGAGAGGAGAGGAGCAAGAAGGGGAAGTAGCGTAGTAAATCAGAGTCCAGAGAAGAGCCAAGTTTTGAGTCTGGCCCGGAAAATGGGTTCGGAGGGACAGAATCTAAGATCGACTGGCAGCGCGTTCCATAGTTTTGCCGCAATGACGCTGAACCCTCTGCCACCCATTCTGGATAGTCTGAAACGGGGAGAGATCAGAAGGCATAGGTCATTGGATCTCAGAGATCTGATGGAACGGGATATTGAAACACGTTTTTTCAAGTAGTTTGGACCGCGATCGTTGATGGCTCGGTGAGTCAGAGTGAGAATCTTAAACTGGATACGGCTGGCCACAGGTAGCCAGTGCAGTTCCTTACGATATGCGGCAACTGATTGACGATAGGGAATATTGCCAATCAGTCTGGCCGCCGCATTCTGCACAATCTGCAGCCGGTCAATCAGGTATTGGGGAGCACCAGCATAGAGGCAATTAGCATAATCCAGGTGGGACGTGATGAGGGCATGGGTAACTGTACGGCGGGAGTCCAGAGGAAGATAGGGGAGTATTTTTCTAATCATGCGCAACTTCAGGAAGCAGGCAGAGGTCACTTTATTAATCTGAGTCTTGCATGAAAGGGAGTCGTCAAACTGGAAGCCCAGGTTGCGGGCCGAGTGGACAGGAGAGGGGGCGGGATCAAGTGCCGCGGGCCACCACCAGGAGGAGGGGATGGAGTTTTTCTGGTTAAAAAACAGCACCTCTGTTTTGTCTGCATTGAGTCTTAGATGGTTTTCAGACATCCAACCACTGATGTTGTTGAGGCACAGGCGGAAGTTGGAGAACGCGGAGTCAGAGTGGTCTCTGAAGGAAAACACTAGCTGGGTATCATCAGCATAGGAGACCACCCTGACTCCGCAGGACTCCACCACGCCGGCCAGTGGGGCAAGATAGATGTTAAAAAACAGAGGGCTGAGGGCAGAGCCCTGTGGCACACCGCAAGACAGGGGTTTTTCCTCCGATTTAAAAGGCCGCAGCAATACCCTCTGACTTCTTCCTGAGAGGAAGGACTCGATCCAGCTAAAGGCAGTGCCGCCAATGCCAGTCTGTTTTAGTCGGTCAAGGAGGATGGGGTGAGAGACCGTATCGAATGCAGCGGACAGGTCGAGGAGGACTAGCATGGCCTCCTCGCCCCTGTCCACGCATTCCCGGATTGTCTCCGATACTTCCAACAGGGCCGTCTCTGTGCTGTATCCAGCCCGAAATCCAGATTGTGAGTCGTGCAGTAGTGAGTTGCTTTCCAAGTACTCCGTGAGTTGCAACTGCACGGCTTTTTCCAAGACCTTTGCAGGTTTGGGGAGAAGGGAAATGGGGCGGTAGTTGGAGAAAACAGTGGGATCAGCATCTGCCTTTTTTAGAATGGGGATCACCAAGGCTTCCTTCCAAGTGGTAGGGAAAGAGCCATGGTGCAGGGAGGCATTCCAGATGGAGAGGAAAGAGTCGGCTAACGAGGGGGCCAGTTCACCCATGAGTTTGGCAGGGACAGGGTCAGAGGGTGCACCAGACTTGCAATGGATGAGTAGTCTGATGGCATCCTCCTGGGTGAGTTTATTAAAGGCAAGAAAGGACGGTGAGGCCGGGGGACTTGTGGACAGAGGCCGGGATATTGGCCCTATAGGGAAGGAGATGCATAGCTTGTTGATTTTTTCGAGGAAGAAGTCCGAAAGTCCTTCGCACAGGGTCTGACTAGCTAAGTTCTGAGTGGTCCTGGCCGGAGGATTGATGAAATCTTTAACGATGGAGAAGAGGGTTTTTGAAGAGTTTTTGGCCTTGGTAATTTGAAGCGAGAAATGATCTTTCATGGTGATTTTTTTATGTTTGCGAAATTTTTTCAGGGCAGCTTTGTAGGTTGCAATTCCAGTTTGGACCCAGCCATATGCAAATCAGTCTTGACCCTGCACACTAGGGGAACAGGCGAGCCTGAACTGCCAGGCCAGGTCCTCCCTGGACTGGAAACAAGCATCCTAGGACCGGTTTCGGGCTTTCAGCCCTCATCAGCCAGGATAGCTTGACTCCAGTGGCATGGAGAGCACAGGACCCACATCTGGGCATACCCGTCCCACTCAGGGTGACAAATGCAAAAAGAACAAACGATGGACAGAATGCAGAACAATGTCATACATTCACCCCAGTACAGAGATCTGGGCCTAAATCCATCGTTTTATTGCTCACCAGGCCATTCCAGTTTGGACCAAGCCATATGCAAATCAGTCTTGACCCTGTGCCCAATGCGAACAGTCTAGCCTGAACTGCCAGGCCAGGTCCTCTCTGGACTGGAAACAAGCATCCTAGGACCGGTTTCAGGCTTTTAGCCCTTATTAGCCAGGATAGCTTGACTCCAGTGGCATGGAGAGCACGGGATCCACGTCTGGGCATACCCGTCCCACTCAGGGTGACAAATGCAAAAAGAACAAATGAGGTACAGAATGCAGAGCAATGTCATACATTCACCACAGTACAGAGATCTGGGCCTAAATCCATCGTTTTTTTGCTCACCATGCCATTCCAGATTGGACCCAGTCATATGCAAATCAGTATTGCCCCTGCCCCCAATAGGAACATTCCAGCCCGAACTGCCAGGCCAGGTCCTCCCTGCTAAAGAATGATGATGAATTCAACCCGGATCTGTGACGGGGGGTGACTGTCTGAAATTTTTCAGCGCTCCATCCATCATCTCCTTGTGTTTACTTTGTTTGCCCTAAGTTGGCAAGGTATGCCCAGACCTGGGTCCCTGGCTCACTTTGCCACTGGATTCAAGCTAGCCTGGCTGATGAAGGGTGTTACCCAGAAACCGGTCCCAGGATGCTTGTTTCCGGTTTAGGGAAGATCTAGCTTGGCAGTTCGGGCTGGACTGTTACCATGAGGCACAGGGTCAAGACTGATTTGCCTATAGCTGGGTCTTAACTGAGGTGGCGAAGTGAGCTAAAGAATGATGATGGATTCAACCCAGATCTGTGACTGGGGGTGAGTGTCTGAAATGTTTCATTGCTCCGCCCATCATCTACTTGTGTTTACTTTGTTTGCCCATCTGGAATGTTACCCAGTCATCCTCATTGTTTCCACGCAAGGTTGAGACGCACCTGCCTTTGACACCAGGTGGGAATAATTTATGGGTCCTTGACTAGGCCTATAATCCTCTCCCAAATGAATTGTTTTATAATACTTCAAGAAATGTATATAAAGATGCTCAGAACGATTGTGCTTTCAGAAAGTCCTCAGAACCCAACTCTGTAAGTGTGCTCGCTGCCCTAGTGTTTGAATAAACCAACTGTTCCTGTTTAGCCAAACGCCTCCTGTCTTTGTTTTTTTCAAGTTAAATTCATATTTGAGCAACATTTTGCCAAGACAGATAGGAGAGATTGTTGCTTTGAACCCAACTGCAGCCAAAGGAAAGGACCCTGCTCTGACAGAGTCACTTCAGGGTAACAAAGAAGGTGAGCAGACGTCGCAATTGATTGAAAGTTCTGCTAAATCCTCGGGGCGGAGGACTGTCCTGAAGCTGCCGTCAATTGGGTAAGGGACTACATCTGAATTTATCCCCCACATTTTGTGCATTGCAAAGTAGGAGGAAGCACACAAATTTAACATGAGCACCCTGTCACTGACATAAATCAGACATTTTGTCTATTTTATGTGTTGAAACGGAGTAGTTGCAAGGTGGCCTCGGCGACCCTGTTTTCGATAAGCAGCATGCTAGGAAAGGTGAAAGCTGTTCGTCTCTTGAACTGCTGGGCATGACACAGATTGTATGCTTTTTCCTTGGCTGTGATACAGGGGCAAGGCCTCACCACTTGGACCACTGGGTGTGACACAGACAGTACATATAGGCTGAGTGTGTGATATAGAGTCAGCACCTTGATCCTACTTTTTAGTCTAAAAGGGTTTTCTCAATGCTGCCAGTTTCTTAAAACTGTTGGTATCTGAAAGAAGAGAGAGGTGTTAATAGCTTGGACCACTGGGCATGATACAGATGGCACACACGACCCCTGGGTGTGATATAGGGTGTAATTCAGACATTAGGAAAAATTAGAACCTTGGAAATTAGGTGCTTGGCCAAGGAGGGTCTTTGGTTGTCAACTTCTTTCTCGTTTCTGTTTAAATTGTTGTCATCTTTGTCCCAGAGCTGATATTGACAGGCTATCAGGCTCACTTAGCCCCATGTAGCAGGCAACGCCTCCCCTCATTATCGGGTAGCATGCGCTAAGGAGCTGACTAAGATATGTTTTGACAAAGTCATCATTTTATCTCTGTCAGATTTTTCTCTCTTTTTTCCTTTTGGTTATTAATTGATGCATTCTTGATGTTGTGATGAGGTAAATTGTTGCAATTACACATCTTTTCTTGAGTGTTATGTTTTGTTATTTACTCAATGTGCTTATGAAGGCTCCACTAATTCCTAGAATTGTGTTTCCATATCTGCAGTTTTTTTGCTGAACTCACATGTTTTGAACTAACAATTGCACTTTCTTTCAGTCTGTGATCCTTCATACACATTTTTTGTTTGTATTTGTGAAATGTCTATTCTGATGAATCTATATAAATAGTATTGAGCTTGTAGAAGTAATTGTGGAATTTTACTAAACATACATTTCAAAACTAGCCCCTCCCCTCGTTGGCGACTCTATGTGCAGAGTTGCTGCGACTTCCTACATCTGTTAGGGATGCATTGGTAATCCCGTTCCCCAAGACAAGCCTGAAGGATGATTTTTGCCGTCTCTCCATGCTCAACATGGATTTCAAAATCCTGAGTAAGATATTAGTCCAACAAGTAGAAAATAAAATTGGCAAGGAGGAAAGATTATCGGCCAGATGTATCAAAGGGTTTTACCCATTCTGTGTCTATGGGAAAATGCGTTCATACATATGGCCCAATATGTGTAAATCTACTAACCCTAGAGGCCGTCCATAATCCTGTCGTTAATTCATGTACCTTGTTCAAGAGCAAAACATCACATACTACAGACACAATTTTTTTGAAAAACGAATCATTATCATTTTTTGTTGTTTTTTCCTTTAACCCTATGCTTCGGAAGTGCCACAGTGTAGTGCAGCTAAAGGGCTTGCAGTGTCACGCTGCAGTACTTCCTCATACATCTTCACCTATAAATTCACCATACACTACTAATGCATTCTTTCAGTCAATAATGCTGTATACATATATTCAACCAAACTTTCACACATTACCTTGCACTTATAGTTCTTTCTTTAACCAGATAAGGTAGTTCTGAAAAGAACTTTTTTTTTCTATTGTACTTTTTTTTATTTTTTTTAACAATTTTGTATTTTTTGGGTGTTTTTTTCAAAAAATGAAAAAAAAAAAAAAAAAAAAAAAGATGAAGCTTTTGGAATTACTTATCATTCCAAAAACAACAGAAAAATTAACAATGATGGTTGCATTACGCAGCACAAATTGCATCCACCGACTGCTCACCGAAGCAACGACAAATACGTTTCTTACACTTCACGCAGTGTTGCCCGAGAAATGCGAATTCTGGGCTAATGTCAATTGCAGGTGTTCCTGAGGACGCTCAAGACGTATTTGTTAAAGCAGATTGCCTCATTTCCTCCGGAACAAGATTGAGAGGATGTGTGGTCCGGAGATGCTTGTACATAGAACAGTGCCACAAGAGTTGTTTTTTTCACTGCCTATTGACAGGACTCGGTCACAAATTTTGCACATCACCTTTCTCGCATTTATTTTCTTCTCTCCAGGTGGAAAAGTGAAGAATTTCCAAACGACAGATTCCGGCCTCTGTGGATGTGGTGCCTCCTGCAAGAATTCTTCTTCAGAAGATACTTCCTCCTGCTGCTGCTATCCAGATGCCATTTTTTTAAATATTTTTTTGAAAAACACCAAAAAACAAAGCAAAAAGGGTTCTTGTAGGAAAAGAGATGTCTCTCTAAAGATGCTCCAACAAGAATGATTAAAACGGGTAGTTACAGTGGGAAATGTTATTAACCAATGAAATATGTTTTTTTTTAGGTCACATGGGATCCCCGCACTCTGCGCTAATGAAGCACACACCCGTCGCGATTTCAGAAAAATATATTTAAAAATAATATAAGTTTATTATAAGTACAAATATATTATTTTTATGAATATCTTAGATAATCTCTTGCCCTATTATGTATATTAAAGACACATACATATAATTTTAGAACATAATTTTTTTTGCAGGAGTTGCGCACCCAGCACGCCCCAGCACATATAGGACGTCACGCGGGACCCACCACCGCGCAGGCATTGCGTACCGTAATGCGCATGTGTCGCGAACGCACGGGAGCAGGAGTCGCAGACTGGTCGCATACCAATCGCGCACATCACGTAATATTAATTGTATATGATGTAACTGAAAAGCACACAGCCGTCGCACACCGTACACGGGTCCTTCATGACTTTTCTAAAATGGCGGCTAGAATCAGTGCACCCACCGTGATGTGTAAGCTTTGGGTGCACGACTCCAGAAAAAAATGGGAAAAAAAGAAAGTAATATAAATATCTTAAAATAAAAAAATAAAACAAAAAATGTAACAATATCTCAGTTTGAATTTTTAAAGAATTTTTTTTTGAAATTTCAGAAAAATATATAATGCTATTTAATGAATAAAATATTTAAAATAAACAGTTAAAAAACTGTAGAAAATCAGTACAAAAACTAGGTATAAGTAATATTACACTTATAAATTAGCATTTAAAAAACGTTTAAAATTCACTGAAAAAACCATAGGTTTTAGAGACGTTACAGTTAGAAATTATCATTCAAAAAAGCTTTGAAATTCACTGAAAAAAACATGGGTTTCAGAGACGTTATAGTTAGAAAGTAGCATTTAAAAAACCTTAGAAATTCACAGAAAATACCATAGGTTTCAGGGGTGTTATAGTTAGCTGGACATTTCACTCATACAAAACTACTTAAATTCCTCCGTTATAGTTAGTTCTGCTAACTAGAACTCGCACACCCCCATTGCACTGCTGATGATGTCACATATTACATCATTCATGACATGGTCAGTGACATCACTGATGACATCATTGATGACATCTCAAATGACATCACTGATGACATCATCCACGTGACAATCTGATACACCTCATCATACACTAGTATAACCTTTCATCACTCACTGTAAAATACAGAGTACCATATTTGTAACCATTGACCCACCATTACCAGTTACTACAAACCCACTCACTGATTCCTTAGTCTACACACGCAACTACTAATTCAACAACAGAATCCCTTATACTTGCAGTCACTAATTAATAGAACACTATCAAATGCACTTATATACATATATAGAAATTGACAGATCAGCAATCATCTTAGTTGGTTATGCAGTCATCCTACTCACTCATGAAAAAGATTAATCACACTTACATTTACTCACTTACACAATTATACACACAACACCTCATTTATTCAAACACATAGTAACTCATAGTTAATATGTTAAAAAATCACCATTACAATTATACACTCATTCATATGGTTGCTCTAACAATCACTGACTCTTCCATATACGTATTTATATACACCAACTCTCACATACAATGCCTTTTATGTTTCTACTTTGTTGAAGATGTAAACTAAGACATATATTCTCTCACCAACACACAAATAAATACACTCAGTCACCCAAACAACTGTTTCCACATACACTCTTAAACCTATACACCTAGTCAATCAACCATTCACACATCTATGCATAGAGTTACACACACCCCATCCAACCACATACAAACTCAGTGTCCCATGCAAATACTCACCCAACTAATCAATGACTAATATACACACTCATGTAGTTAGTGACCAACTGATGCAGCATGTTTTACAACAACAGAGACAGTGATGCACACATTCACATAGTTTAGTTACTAATCCATGTATTAAGTGAGACACTTTTAATTACTCACTTAAACAGACAGTCAGACAGCTACTAAATCCTCCATTCAAACAGTTATATATACACTCAATCTGCAATACAGATTGGTGTATATATATATAATACAAATTTAAATTTCAAACTAAACCACATTCACTGGATGATGTCATCAGTGATGTTACTGACCATGTCATGAATGATGTAATATGTGATCATCAGCAGTGCATTGCGGGTGCGCGAGTTATAGTAAGCAGAACTAACTATAACAGAGGAATTTCTATGGTTTTGTATGAGTGAAATGTCCTGCTAACTATAACACCCCTGAAACTTATGTTTTTTTTCTGTGAATATATATATATATGTATATATATATATATATATATATATATATATATATATATGTATATATATATATATATATATATATATATATATATAACACTATGCTCCCCACCTTCGCTGAGGCAGCAGAACCCAAACGGAACCCCAGGTGAGCTGCAAAATTTCCTTTATTTAGCCTTCAGCATGACGCGTTTAATTTTCATTAATAACTTCTTCAGATGCTGCCAGGAATTGACAAATGCTTCTCCCGCCTTGTTATTCAAGCAATATGCCCCGTTACGATTGGACAGAGCATAGCTGACATACTTGCACTGGGTAAACACAAACACCAGGACTGGATTTGCATAGAGCGGACACCCAAACGTAAGTAATGCCCCCAGTGGGTGGCGTCCGCTCCCTTCACCCCAATGCTTGTCTTCATTACGGGCGGTGTTGCAGCTCACTGTGTCCCTCACCCCGCCGCTGGATATATTAATTAATATATATATATATATATATATATATATATATATATATATATATATATATATATATACATATACATATACATATATATATCTATATATATATATATACACAGCACAACACCCTAATGAAACAGGACATGCTCAGACGCCCCTTCCAGTATTTTGCCAAAGGTGCTTTTTAACAAACTAGGCTTCTTAGCCTCAGTCACGAATTCATGGTCATTACACAATCCGCAATTTGCAACCCCCTGCAATTGGCCACAATCACAGGAATGGTGGCCTGCAAGAAATTGCTGACCACCATGTCTATGATTGTGTTTAAATATAGATTTGTAATGCAGACCACTTCCTTAAAGGAAACAAGACTGTATTTAAAACTAAAAGTGCAGACCACTTCCTTAAAGGAGCAGTAACGAAATGGTCAAGTAGCACTGACTGCTTAGAATAAAAATCAAACAAATCAAGGCATTCACAATATCTAGTTTTAGATATCACATTTGCAAATGTATGCAGTTTATTTGTATTAAAGTAATGATTTGTAAACGTGGCAACGCAGTTGCTCTATCATCTTAATTGAAACCAAAAACATTATCAAAAATTGGTGCTCAGGTTTAAGGGGAATAGGGAATGGAATGTGGTAGTGATTAAAGTGAAAATGTGGGGGTAGTGGACAAGGACATGGTGGTGTGACATATAAACATCATCATCATATTGTGGTGCTGATCTGGCCTTATTGAAAGGTCAATTGTTCCACAGAAAACGCATAGCACTATATGAACACTATCACATTGATTACAATAGTCCTGGCTAGTGGGTATGCTAGGTAAGTTCAGCCTTAGGGTGGGGTCTTCATCAGGACTAGTGGGGTAGGGAGCACCGAAAAGGTAATAGATAACTGGTGTTAGGGTAAGCTTAGGGTCACAGGAATAATGAATGCGTATGAAGTGGGGTAAGAAAATTACCTAATTAGACATCTGACGTGTTCCTTAAAGGCTTATTAGTGGTTTTGGGTGGGGCTCAGCTGAGCTCCTAAAGACAGAGAAGACACATATGTAGTCTTACACAGTAATGATTAAAGTGTTATGAAGAAAAACACCCAGAACTGAGTTGTCGTTTACTTATAAACAAAATAAATGTATGGCGTCAGTGCACGTACGTTCAAAGGGGAATTGCAGGTCAATCGATCACTGTCAATTTCTAGATCAATCTAAAGAAACGTAGAAACAAACTGGTTAAAAGGGAAGTCCAGAGTATTAGCTGGGAATAAAAACCACAAAAGATCGCCCCTAAATGGCCAAACTTCCATGGAAGGTACCTTAGATAGGGAGCATTGCGCTTAAACGGCCGTTATGGCTTTCTGGTAAAACATCCACTTGAGGTAGAAGGCTTGTTCTCACCGTGTGTTATCGGTCTACACACAAAAAGCCTAGGTAAATAAATAAAGACCAGATGACTGTGAAATTAGTAGTTGACCCGTGCCAAAAAAGGAAATACTGGGAAACTTCGGCAGCCGCCGTGTTCACAATCGAAATAGATACAACAAGCATTTGCAATGCAATAGGTCTCGCATTTGGGAAATTTTGAGCTATTGGTATGGTAATTGGCAATGCCTTTTCTTTATGTGTTTTGAAAACCTGCAAGGAATGACTATGAGTACAAAGTGCACATAAATAAAAGTATTGTGTTTTACAATGCCAATAGGATGTTTCTAAAATGCAAGACCTTTTGTATTGCAAATGCTTGTTTGGTTAGGCTATAACTTAAAATAAACAAGTATAAACAAGAACTTGTGACAACTTAAGCTGTGTAATAAAATTTCCCACAATATAATGCAGCAAATGACAAGTGTAAATTATGAATAGGCCCGGATGAGTTTGCCTGTAGAGCGTTTGCATATATTTGCTTATGTGTATGCCAATATTTCAGTTTTGTTCAGAGACTGGATCAGACTTTGGTGCCGAGGGGAGGGGAACAGAGGACAGAGGCTGAAACGTGTGCAGCAGACGTCGGGGAGCTGAGGACAGAATTAGGAGTGAAGAGCTGGAGTAGCTGAAGCTAGCAGGGAGAGGCCAGGATGTTCGAATGAGACCCCCAGGGGTGACACGCCTCACCTTTTATAAACTCTGAAAGTCTGAATAGCTGAATACATTTTGCAGGGGCGGCTGGTGACATTTGAAAGTGGTGGGCGTAAACTAATTTGCATATTGCACCGCAGCGAGCGAGCCCGAACCACCTTGCATCCATCCATACATCATTCATGCATCCACCCATCCATTCATCCACCCACCCACCCATCCATCCACCAATTCTGCATCCATCCTGCATCCATCATTCATTCATGCATCCACCCATCCATCCAGCATCCATCATTCATTCATGCATTCACCCATCCATCCATCCTGCATCCATCATTCATTCATGCATCCACCCATCCATCCATCCACCCACCCATCCATCCACCCATCCATCCTGCATCCATCCATCCATCCATGATTCATTCATGCACCCATCCATCCACCCATCCATCCACCCATCCATCCACCCATCCACCCATCCATCATCCATCCTGCATCCATTCCTGCATCCATTCATGTGTCCACCCATCCATCCACCCATCCTGCATCCATCATTCATTCATGCACCCATCCACCCATCCATCCTGCATCCATCATTCATTCATCCACCCACCCATCCAGCATCCATCCATCATTCATTCATGCATCCATCCACCCACCCACCCACCCACCCACCCATCCATCATCCATTCCTGCATCCATTCATGCATCCATTCATGCATCCACCCATCCATCCTGCATCCATCATTCATACATGCACCCATCCATCCACCCTGCATCCACCCTGCATCCATCATTCATTCATCCACCCATCCTGCATCCATCATTCATTCATGCATCCACCCATCCATTCATCCACCCATCATTCATCCTGCATCCATTCATGTGTCCACCCATCCATCCATCCTGCATCCATCATTCATTCATGCACCCATCCATCCACCCATCCATCCTGCATCCATCATTCATTCATGCACCCATCCATCCACCCATCCATCCTGCATCCATCATTCATTCATGCATCCACCCACCCATCCATCCACCCATCCATCCTGCATCCATCCATCCATCCATCATTCATGCATCCATCCATCCACCCATCCACCCATCCATCATCCATCCTGCATCCATTCCTGCATCCATTCATGTGTCCACCCATCCATCCACCCATCCTGCATCCATCATTCATTCATGCACCCATCCATCCTGCATCCATCATTCATTCATCCACCCACCCATCCATCCACCCACCCACCCATCCATCATCCATTCCTGCATCCATTCCTGCATCCATTCATGCATCCACCCATCCATCCTGCATCCATCATTCATTCATGCACCCATCCATCCACCCTGCATCCACCCTGCATCCATCCTGCATCCATCCTGCATCCATCATTCATTCATCCACCCATCCTGCATCCATCATTCATTCATGCACCCATCCATCCACCCATCCATCCTGCATCCATCATTCATTCATGCACCCATCCATCCACCCATCCATCCTGCATCCATCATTCATTCATCCACCCATCCATCCACCCATCCTGCATCCATCATTCATCCACCCATCCATCCAGCATCCATCATTCATTCAATCATGCATCCATTCATCCACCCATCCATCCACCCATCCATCATCCATCCTGCATCCATTCCTGCATCCACCCATCCATCCATCATTCATTCATGCACCCATCCATCCACCCTGCATCCATCCTGCATCCATCATTCATTCATCCACCCATCCTGCATCCATCATTCATTCATGCATCCACCCATCCATTCATCCACCCATCATTCACCCATCATCCATCCACCCATCCTGCATCCATCATTCATCATTCATTCATGCACCCATCCATCCACCCTGCATCCATCCTGTATCCATCATTCATTCATCTACCCATCCACCCATCCTGCATCCATCATTCATTCATGCATCCACCCATTCATCCACCCATCATTCATCCTGCATCCATTCATGCATCCACCCATCCTGCATCCATCATTCATGTATTTTTATGACCATATAACTTGCACACAGCTTGTCAGTGTTTAATACCAGTCTCGAACCTTGTACTCCAGCACCAATGATACATGATTAATATTAATTGTTTTTAAAAACATGTATTTATTCGACACCAATTTCACACCTTAGTCGGAACATCATTTTTATTTGTTTTTTAAAATATCTATTTATTTAACACCAAAGTAAGTCATGTATACATTTTTATCGTTCGATAAGAGGCTCGAACCTGGTTTCCCAGCACCAAAGTCGGCCGTGCTATCCGTCAGGGGTTATGTAACAGGGCTATGTAGTGACCAGCCAATCCTTCTCCAGGATTGGCTGGGGGGGCACCATGACTCCTCGCCCAGTCGCCCTGTGTAACCCCGGGGGCTGCGGCCCGCCCCCTGGTCCTCTCTCTAAGGGGGAATTCACAAGAAAACGATCTGCGCATGCGCGGGCATGTTTGTGCCCAAAAATACACTTGCGCAGCTGCAGCAGCCCGATCCTCCCCCCCCCCCCTCGCGCACTCCGGGAAGGTCGGGTGTCTCCCGGTTTCCCGGCCGGCAGATAGCGCGATTTTTTAAAATAATTGTGTTTGGCTTCTAGTGAGGACGTGGTGGGTCCATGGGGGCTTAGTGGGGCTTCGCCCCTACGCCCCAATGGTAGGGTGACCAACTGGCATTGGTGCAAATTCAGGACGGTGAGTGTAAAAATTCAGGACAAAGGGTCAAAATTCAGGACACAAATTCAGGACAGGAGGTCAAAATTCAGGACAAAACTTCAGGACAATAGGTACGTTTTACAGACACATCAGAGGTCGTGCAATAGTATATAAGTAAGCCCAGCCATTTCCAAACATATTCACCCATTTGCAAACCTATCCATCATGTATCCTTCCATCTATCATTTCACTCATCCATCCCTTCATCCATCCCTTCATCCATCCCCTCATCCATTCTTTCACTCATCCTCCATTATCCATCCATCCATCCACCCTTTCACCCTATCCATCTGTACACATCCATCCACTCTTCATCCCATCCATCCATCCATTCACTCATCCATTCAGCCATTTACCCTTTCACCAATCCAGCCATCCTTTCACTTACTAATCCTTCCACCCATCCACTCTTTTAGTCATCCATCCATCCTCCCTTTCTCTCTCCATTGACCCTTTCACTTAGCCATCCTTCCATCCATCCATCCACCCACCCATCCATCCATCTACTCATCCACTCATGAATCCATCCATTGACCCTATCATTCATTCATCTATCATTTCACTCCTTCACACATCTATTCATCCTTTTGTCCATCTACCCTCCCTTTCACTCACTCATCCATCCTCACATCCACCCTTTCACTCATATGTCCAGTCATTCACCCTTGCACTTATCAATCCATCAATCCATCCATCATTTCACTCATCCACCTACCCACCCATCATCCACCCAACCATCCACCCACCCACCATCCACCCACCCACTCATCCATCCTTTCACCCACCCACCATCCAATCCACTGATCCATCCTTTCACCCACCCACCATCCGCTCCCACCCACTCATCCATCCATCCTTTCACCCACCCACTCATCATCCATCCATCCTTTCACCCACCCACTCATCATCCATCCATCCATCCACCCACCCACTCTCCATCCATCCATCCTTTCACCCACCCATCATCCATCCATCCTTCCCCTCATCATCCCTCCATCCTTTTCCCTCATCATCCATCCATCCTTCTACCCACCCACTCATCATCCATCCATCCTTCCCCTCATCATCCATCCATCCTTCCCCTCATCATCCATCCATCCTTTCACCCACCCCCTCATCATCCATCCATTCCCTCATCATCCATCCATCCATCCATCCTTTCACCCACCCCCTCATCATCCATCCATTCCCTCATCATCCATCCATCCATCCATCCTTTCACCCACCCCCTCATCATCCATCCATCCACCCTTCCCCTCATCATCCATCCTTTCAACCACCCCCTCATCATCCATCCATCCTTCCCCTCATCATCCATCCATCCTTCCCCTCATCATCCAACCATCCATCCTTCCCCTCATCATCCATCCTTCCCCTCATCATCCATCCATCCATCCATCCTTTCACCCACCCATCCATCCTTCCCCTCCATCCATCCCCTCATCCATCCATCCATCCCCTCATCCATCCATCCATCCATCCATCCCCTCATCCATCCATCCTTCCCCTCATCCATCCATCCTTCCCCTCATCCATCCATCCTTCCCCTCATCATCCATCCTTCCCCTCATCATCCATCCATCCTTTCACCCACCCATCCATCCATCCTTCCCCTCCATCCATCCCCTCATCCATCCATCCATCCCCTCATCCATCCCCTCATCCAGCCATCCATCCCCTCATCCATCTATCCTTCCCCTCATCCATCCATCCTTCCCCTCATCCATCCATCCTTCCTTCCCCTCATCCATCCATCCTTCCCCTCATCCATCCATCCTTCCTTCCCCTCATCCATCCATCCTTCCCCTCATCCATCCATCCCCTCATCCATCCATCCTTCCCCTCATCCATCCTTCCTTTCATCCATCATCCATCCTTCCCCTCACCCATCCATCCATGCCATCCATTTATCCTTCCCCTCATCCATCCATCCTTCCCCTCCATCCATCCATCCTTCTCCTCATCCATCATCCTTCCCCTCGTCCATATTTCCCCTCAGCCATCATCCAGCTACCCTTCCACCCATACATCCAGCTATTTACATTTTTTCTCCATCCTTCCCCTCACTCATCAATCCATCCATCCTCTCTCATTATCCATTTATTCAATCTTTCATTCATCCATTCACTCTTTCACGAATTCATCCAGCCATTCACCCATCCCTTCACTTACTTACTCGCCCACCTTTCCATATTAATTTTGAGCTGAGCCCTTTAGAGAAGAGGCCCATCAAGAACTTCACCCTCGCTGCAGGGGCCGTTCCAGGACTGGGACAGAAGCCACCGAGGGCAGAGACAGAATCCACCACAGGGGGGAACATGAGCCATCACAGGCGCGGGTGGACTGGAGCCACAACATGGGGGGACAGGAGCCTTCACAGGCGGGGGGTGGACTGGAGCCATCACTGAGGGGAGGGCAGGAGCCATCACAGGAGAGGGAACAGGATCCACCAGGGTGGGCACAGGGGTGGGCATGTAGTATTCTAGTATCATATTGGGCTCCCCGCCTCCTCCTGCACAAGACAACGAGAAGACAGGCTCTCTGTCCAAAATGCCATCCCCCACTGTGATGTACAGTACTTACAGGAGATACTCCAAGAGAACTGATTGAACTGGTTGTCCTCCATACTTTGTTAATTAGTGTGGGTGCGATTGTGCCATTTCTTTATTATATTACATTATAGACTGCATGTTTGAAGAACCGAGGTTTGCTTACAATTTAGTGACAGTAATTAAGCTCGGTGAAGAGAAGCACATGCTGCCTCGGTGTAATCAGGGGTGTAATCTGGCCGAGTCTAGGAGGTTTGGGGCCCTGGGTAGAAATGGAATGTGTGAGCCCTCCTCTAAATAGAAGAGACATGATGCATTCAGGGCTGTTTGCATGTGAATAGATGTCGCTGCTCCTGAACCTGCAGCCCCTCCCTCTCAGTCACCTTCGAAGCACCTCTTAACAGGTCATCAAGGGCTGGAGGTGGGAGGGTTGCCATCCCGCTGAGCCTCTCCAATGCTGCTGAGTATCTGAGGAGCTTTGGTGCAGCATCGGAGTGAAGAAGGGAGGTGGGTGCAAGCTGTGCCGGCTTTAGGGTGAGGCAACCGGTGCCCTGTTAAAATGACGGACAAATGGCGTCCGTTAAAGAATCCTTCACGGACAACGGACAGACAGCTGAAATTACGGACTGTCCGTGAAATTTACGGACGGTTGGTCACCCTACCCAATGGACGCACCGCGCCTGACATTTTGCCCTGCAGCCGGAGGAGCATTCCCTATCATCACTGGGGCAGCGCCTAGTAGTCAGGCCAAGCACTGAGCCCCGCAGTTGGTCTGCCCACTAGGGGCAGTAGAGGCTAACGTGGAGTTTATATCCCACCCAAAGATCCCTTCCTGCTGTTTCTAATACAGCTTGGACCCAAAATCTATAGCGCCTGTGACTTTGACAAGCAGACTCCAGGTGTTAACATTCGCACTTTAGGAGCATTTTCTATATAAAAGAATCAGCACACGAACAAACCACTAGAGGGTGTGTTAAAGGAAAGTGTGTAGCACCGACTCTGAACAACCTCATTCGACTCCAATGTACCTATTAAAAAATCTATGAACAAGCACCGCCTGTGGGCGTCGGGGCGCTGCAAAAATCACATGAAACATGCTGACGAGTAAGATATACTAAACACAGGTTTTTAACAGCTATCCTTTAAATCCAAAGTGTTCAAATGAGGGACCATAGACCTTTCATTCGATGGGTTGTTACTACACTAGAAGCTGTAAAAGCGCGCGGGGGTTGTAGTGCCATTCTTTTAAGCACAATTTACAGTCCCGATCTGCCAAATTTAGAGCGGTTTGTCAAGTGCCAAAACCCGTTCAACAGCTGTCCAAAGTCCCACTCAAAGAAAGCCTGGCTAAAACAGTAAAAGTACTTCCGCTACTTAATTAGAATTTTGTAACCATAACAAGGTAGGAGAAATAACAAATAATTTCTAAAGATACCCTTTCTAACAAAATACGTGACACTGTCTGGTGTTCGCTGCTGGCACAAAAGTCCTCCTCCCAGCCCACATGTTCCGGCCCCACTACTGGACTCTCCCAGCCTGGGGCTCCGCCTCTATGGAATTTTTTTTTGTGGGGGGGGGGGGCTATGAATTAAGAACGCTCAGCTTGTTGGGTTTAAAGGCCCTGGGCAAGGGGGGATGGGCATGCAGCCTTCAAATAACAAGCAGTGGGAAAGGAAGAGGCAGCTGAGAAAATGAGCAAATGGCAGCTGAGCGGCACTACGGTGGATCGCACGCATACATATGTGTGCATTTGTAGTGGATTCATTAAATAACAGAACGAAAGTGAAGCACCTGAACTGTAAGCAGGAATAACATAGTTCCTTTAATGCACTCCAACCGGGCGAGCAGAGCAAGAATAAGACACTGATATATGCAAAGACAAAACGCTGCATGCCACGTTAATGTGCAGAACCAAACAAAAGTTGGCAGCCACCATACTCTTGCAAGGACGGGGTGGAGGTGGGGCAATAATAAGGCCAGCATTGTATTGAGTCCAGAGCCCTCAGGGGCCGCATGGACTGCTTAAGTAAAGCGTGTGAAATGTAAGCAGGAACAACATGGTTACCTTAATACTCTCCGACCGGTACAGCAGAGCAAGAATCTGATGCTGATACATGTAAACATAAAACATGGCATGCCGCTTTAATATGCAGAACCAAACAAAAGTGGGCAGCTGCCATATTCAAGCAAGGACCGGGTAGGGGGTTGGGCGTTAATGAGCTAAGAATTGTGTTTAAAAGATTAAGTAAAACATGTGAAATGTAAGCAGGAACAACATGGTTACCTTAACGTACTCAAGCCTGGCCATTTCGCAATAAATGATGACATGCAACGGACTGGTGGTAAAGGGAGGGCACCACACGGGTAGATATGGCATTCCCTGTTTTTTTTTTTTTTAATAAGCTGTGGACTGCCTGTTGTTAAAATGCACGCAGGCTCCAAACAACAAGAAGTGGGGAAGGAAGTGGCAGCCGAGAAAAGGAGCAAATGGCAGCTGAGCGCGAGTGCTGCTCGAGTGTTGTTAAAAGGTGCGTTCCTCACTGAGTGCCTTGGTGCACTTACTCCTCACCCTAAAGACATTCACCCAGGTACACTGCGGCACTACAGTGGGTTGCACGCATACATATGTGTGCATTTGTAGTTGATTAAATAACAGAACGAAAGTAAAGCACCCGAAAAGTAAGCATCAATTTATTTATTTATTTATTTATTTCAAAGGTTTTATATAGCGCTGCTGGACCCAAGAGTATCAGAGCGCTTTACAGGGAAGGTGCAAAACAAACAATGAGGTAGAATAAAAACAAGCAAGAAAGCGTTTCATTGTGGCATAGAGTTCAGACATGGCTAATGCGGAGGAGAAGCATGGAAATCGAAATTTAAAATGTATATAAATAAAGATGGAAAGGGGAGAGAGGGAAGAGGAGCGAGGGTGAGAAAGAGTAGGAAGGAGTATATTGGAGGAGGAAAGGGAGAGTATAATAGGAGAGAGAGGAGTGACCAGGGATGTTATCGTAGTGCTAGGTACCATGATACTAAGATAATGAATATTGTCAGTGACATTAGATACCCCAGTATTTGTTTAGAAGCAGTATTTAAGTTCTTTTTTGAAGAGATGGTAGGAGGGGTTGCAGCGGATATCCTTTCGGAGGGAGTTCCAGATTGTGGGAGCGTTATCCGAGAACGCGCAGGATTGGGTCTTCTGATATTTAAGTCTTGGTGGGATCAGGACAAGTGAGTTTGTGCTTCTCAGGGGTCTGGAACAACCAGCTTTCTGAAGTTTTGTTGTAAGGTAGGGAGGGGTGTTTTGGTGAAGAGCTTTATGAGTGATGCAGGCAATTTTGTACGTGGATCTTCCTTCTATTGGTAGCCACTTGAGATTTTTGAGGATGGGGGAGATGTGATCAAATTTTCTGCAATCTGAGATGAGTCTCGCAGCAAGGTTAAGGACAGATTTAATTGGGGCAAGATGGATTTTAGGGGTGCCAGCCAAAGTGGCGTTGCCATAGTCAATCCTGGACAGGACCAGCGATTGGACAACAAGTTTGAAATCTTCTGCTGGAATAAAAGGTTTAAGTTTTTTGAGGTGGAGAAGGGTGAAAAGGGCGCTTTTGGATGCATTTTTAATGTGGGGTATGAGTTTGAGATTTTGGTCAATACTGATGCCAAGGGACTTAACAGTATTAGAGGTGGAGAGAGGGCAGTTTAGTGCTTTGATGTCGTTTAACCAGAGTTGGATGGGAAGGGGATTGTTTTTGGGGGAGAAAATTACGCTTTCTGTTTTTTTGGGGTTAAGTTTGAGATGGTTCAGATGGAACCAGGTTTGAATTTTGGTCAGTGTCTCATTTAGGTGAAGGATGTCTTTGTGAGATTTGATCTTGTAGTATAATTGGGTGTCATCAGCATAGAGATGGTAACTGATATTAGAGTGTTTGAGGATGAGGGTGAGTGGCTCCATGAACAGATTGAATAGGGTAGGGGAGAGGATGGAACCTTGAGGTACGCCAAGGGAAACAGGTTGGGGTTTGGAGAGGAAATGGCTAAGTTTGATTTGTTGAGATCTGTTTTGTAGGAATGAGGAGAACCATTTGAATACTACCGTGCCTTCAAAACCGAATCTATCTTTGAGAGTGCTGAGAAGGGTGGGGTGGTGGACGGTATCAAATGCAGCTGAGAGGTCGAGAAGGATAAGTATCGAGGATTCTCCTTTGTCAAGGGAACGGTGGATATCGTCTATGATATTAAGCATAGCAGTTTCTGTACTGCATCCCTTTCTAAAGCCGAACTGGAAGACATCAAGGAGGTTGAATGAGACAATATGTTTCTCTAGTTGCATTAGGACATATTTTTCGAGGGCTTTGGAGAGGAAGGGAAGGTTAGAGATGGGACGAAGGTTGTTTGGATCATTGGGGTCAGCTGTGGTGTTTTTGGGAATAGGCACGATTTGGCCAAGTTGAAGGGAAGCAGGAACACAGCCTGTGGAAAGAGAGGAGTTGATCATTTTAGTCCATATAGAGGCAATGGTAGATTTAAGTTCTTGCGCTAGTGAGGCGGGGAGAGGATCTTTGGAGTGTGCAGAAGGTTTGAATTTGCCCATGATATTAGCGATCAGAGATTCAGGTACTGGACTGAAGTCGATCCAAGAGGCATTGTTTTTAGCGGGGGAGTTTGTTATATGAAAGGTGTTATGCAGGGGTAGATTAGGTGGGGAATCAGAGGTATCGGTCGAAGTGGAAGAACTGATCGACGTAGAATTATGAGTGTTAGGAAGAGTGTGTAGGGTAGTGGTAGGATGGGGTGAGAGAGGGAGGGAAGAGAAGGATAGTTCGATCATGTTGATTTTGTTCGTAAAGAAGCTAGCAATTTCTTCGCATTTGTCGGTGGAGGCTAGTATTTTAGGAGGGCCAGTGGATGTTTTTTTTTTTACAATATTGAAGAGTTCTCTGGGGCGGTATCTGGCTTGATCAAGTTGAGATCGTAGAAAGGAGGCTTTTTCGTTAAATATGTGTTTTTTGTACTGGGCTCGAGCAGTTCTAAGGATAGACAGATTGTCAGCGTTTGGGTGGGATCTCCAGACCCGTTCAGTATGTCTAAGTGACAGTCTTTGATTATTTAGTTCGGAGTTGAACCAGGTCTTAGGGGGTATGTTTTTTTGTTGTTTGAGATTGATAGGAGCAATTTTGTCTAGGGCTTCAAGAATAGAGTTGTTATAATGGTCGGTTAAGTCATTTGTGCTGTCAGAGAGAGGTGGTAAATCTAAGTGAGCTTTAATTGTTGTTTCGAGTTCGGCGTGAGGAATACGGTGAAGGTTGCGTGTGGATTTTTTGGATAGTAAATTGGTGGGGGCTGGGCGAGAGGTAGTTTTAGTCAGAGTGAAAAGGATGAGGTAGTGGTCAGAACAGTCAACCGGAAAAATATTTGTGAGGGAGGCTAGATCGTTGTTCGTTATAATGGCATCAAGGGTGGCACCTATGGCATCAATAACATGGTTACTTTGGCATCAATAACATGGTTACTTTAATGCACTCCGACCGGGTCAGCAGAGCAAGAATAAGACACTGATACATGCAGCGTCAAAACGTGGCATGCCGCTTTAATATGCAGAACCAAACAAAAGTGGGCAGCTGCCATATTCATGCAAGGACAGGGTAGGGGGTTGGGCGATAATGAGCTAAGAATTGTAGCGTGTCTAAAGCCCTCAGTGGCCGCGTGGACTGCTGGGTTAAAAAGATTGAGTAAAGCATGGGAAATGCTCCATGGATATGTTGTGGGTACACTGGGAAGGGGGAGGAGAAATGCGAGACAATGCCTGGCGGCCGTGAAAGTGAAAGTACGGCCGGCCGCCGGCCGTGGGAGGAGAAATGCCTGAGGCCGAGCGCACGCTGTGGGCGGAGCCTTTGAAGTGAAGACCTTTGAAGTGAAGCCCTTTGAAGTGAAGTTCTCTGAGGCAGGCGGCTCAGGGAGAAGTGCGTTCATGGGAGGGCTATGAATTAAGAACGCACAGCTTGTTGGGTTTAAAGGCCCTGGGCAAGGGGGAATGGACATGCAGCCTTCAAATAACAAGCAGTGGGGAAGGAAGAGGCAGCTGAGAAAAGGAGCAAATGGCAGCTGAGAGCGAGTGCGGCTCGAGTGTTAAAAGGTGTGTTCCTCACCGAGTACCTTGGTGCACTTCCTACTCACCCTAAAGACATGCACCCAGGCAGACTTCGGCACTACGGTGGATCACACGCATACATATGTGTGCATTTGTAGTGGATTCATTAAATAACAGAACGAAAGTGAAGCACCTGAACTGTAAGCAGGAATAACATAGTTACTTTAATGCACTCCAACCGGGCGAGCAGAGCAAGAATAAGACACTGATATATGCAAAGACAAAACACGGCATGCCACGTTAATATGCAGAACCAAACAAAAGTTGGCAGCCACCATATTCTTGCAAGGACAGGGTGGAGGTGGGGCAATAATAAGGCCAGCACTGTAGTGAGTCCAGAGCCCTCAGGGGCCGCATGGACTGCTTAAGTAAAGCATGTGAAATGTAAGGAGGAACAACATGGTTACCTTAATACTCTCCGACCGGTACAGCAGAGCAAGAATCCGATGCTGATACATGTAAACATAAAACATGGCATGCCGCTTTAATATGCAGAACCAAACAAAAGTGGGCAGCTGCCATATTCAAGCAAAGACCGGGTAGGGGGTTGGGCGATAATGAGCTAAGAATTGTGTTACAAAGATTAAGTAAAACATGTGATATGTAAGCAGGAACAACATGGTTACCTTAACGTACTCAAGCCTGGCCATTTAACAATAAATGATGACATGCAACGGACTGGTGGTAAAGGGAGGGCACCACACGTGTAGATATGGCATTCCCTGTTTTTTTTTTTTAATAAGCTGTGGACTGCCTGTTGTTAAAATACGTGCAGGCTCCAAATAACAAGAAGTGGGGAAAGAAGTGGCAGCCGAGAAAAGGAGCAAATGGCAGCTGAGCGCGAGTGCTGCTCGAGTGTTGTTAAAAGGTGCGTTCCTCACCGAGTGCCTTGGTGCACTTACTCCTCACCCTAAAGACATGCACCCAGGTACACTTCGGCACTACAGTGGGTCGCACGCATACATATGTGTGCATTTGTAGTTGATTAAATAACAGAACGAAAGTAAAGCACCCGAAAAGTAAGCATCAATAACATGGTTACTTTAATGCACTCCAACCGGGTCAGCAGAGCAAGAATAAGACACTGATACATGCAGCGTCAAAACGCGGCATGCCGCTTTAATATGCAGAACCAAACAAAAGTGGGCAGCTGCCATATTCATGCAAGGACAGGGTAGGGGGTTGGGCGATAATGAGCTAAGAATTGTAGCGTGCCTGAAGCCCTCAGTGGCCGCGCGGACTGCTGGGTTAAAAAGATTGAGTAAAGCATGGGAAATGCTCCATGGATATGTTGTGGGTAGACTGGGAGGGGGGAGGAGAAATGCAAGACACGGCCTGGCGGCAGTGAAAGTGAAAGTACGGCCGGCCGCCGGCCGTTGGAGGAGAAATGCCTGTGGCCGAGCGCACGCTGTGGACGGAGCCTTTGAAGTGAAGCCCTTTGAAGTGAAGCTCTCGGAGGCAGGCGGCTCGGGGAGAAGCACGTTCACGAGCACATGCACTGTTTGAAATCCGCCGTTGGTTTGAGAACGATTTTGCCCACTAAAATTCTCCCCTATCCATTCCTTGCGGAATGGGATAGTCGAGACCTAAAAACAGAGGGTGACTTTGAGCCTAATGGTCAACCCGCCTGAACAGTAATCAAGAACATTCTAAGACAAGTAAGACCTTCGGCCAGCACCGAGTTCTAGTGTGGATGTTCGCGCTTATGGGGGAGACTATGCTAATAGGCAAAACAATGGGAGAGGTGTTTCAGGGCCGATCGGTGCAAAACTGTGCCTAAATACTTCGCAAGCATAAGGCAGAAACTTCAAGGGTACGTAATTATTAAAGAAAACTTGGGGTCGGAAGAAAACCCACACGCGCAAACAAGTTCTGACCTTTTCATTAAACTCCCATCTCAGTAACTACAACAGGAGTGAGCTCGCGGTTGGGCGCGTTGTTTTACAACATCAATGAATACGGCACGTTATGTGCAGCAGCTAAATTAGTACAAATCAGGCAACGTGAGTCCCGGACATAGTAATGCTGCCTGGTGTCATGTGAATGGAAAAAATATGGGGCAATCGGTCATGACTCATAGATGTTAGGCAACCTCTCGGAGATATGTGACATTTTGCGTATATAAGCCAATCAGTTATTATGGGAAAATGTATCATTAAAGGTGATGTTATTCCACATATACTATGCGCCAGTCACTCTGACTTTAGTGTCACGTAATCTAAACATACTGTAAATCCTCAATGGCCTCGTAACGGGATGGAGATGGGGTTACAGGGTACAGTTTCGCATAAGGAGCACATTTGAAACCTCAATTCAATGAGCGGCTGTCAATGTAGTGTGCAGAGTCGTAACAGCATAACAAGAAAAATCTGTAGACTGAACATATCGTACTTAACATATGAAGAGGCATGTTATGCAGAGGTACATGCATGCATATGAACTCATGGAGCGCAGGTAGGATGAGAGATTTAGGAAATACTTCACAGGGAATGAGCATTCAATGTGGAGATACTCGCCAAGTCGCTGCAGTAAATAACCTAACATCATGATTTTGTGCATGCTTGTCTACCCATATTGTTAGACCACTACCTACCAACATGGGGGCAAGTGGCAAACCGTTGGTTGGAAAGAGAAACCCTTACTCAATGACAAGGATAGACATTTGGGCCTTAGTGTCATCTAGTTCATTAAGTACATTGTTCAGACTGTCCATTTTATGCATCCATTTGCACTGTCTTATGTTTGCGATACAGTTAATGTTCCCGCCCCTGCTTCCCGTGGTTACTTTCTCTAGGACCACCCATCTCAGTGACTCAGGTTTATGTAGCTTTGTGGTGAAATATTCCACCAACGGTGCACCTATTGTTCCGCATCTAATTCTGCTGCAATGCTGCAGTATTCTTGTTTTAACCTTCTGTCTGGTTTGTTCCACGTATATTTGGTCACATGGGTAGAGAATGCCTTAGATAACGTCCGACGTGTTGCATTTGGAATGTACTTTGAGGTCAATAGTATGCTGTTGGTAGCAGAATTGTTTGGTTTTTTACACACCTTACATTTTATACATTTGAAGTGTCCCAATATTTCTGGTAGATTCCAAAGCTTGTTTGAATAAGGAAGAGGGGGGTCCGGGATTTCAAGATCATCCGAAATGAGGCCCCAATGTCCATTAATGATCTTCTTAATTTGATTGTTCTTAGTGATGAGGGTCGTCACGCATATCATCCCAGATATGTCCGTTGAGTGTTGTCTCGGTGTCAGGAGTGCATCGCCATCATAGTACCAGTCTCTTTTGCATGCTCTTATTACCAGCCTTTTGGAGTATCCACGTTCTATAAGACGATTGATCAGATCTTCAGATTCTTGAAAAAAGTCTTCTCTGTGGGAACAATTTCTGTGAATAAGGAGAAATTGTCTGAATGGCAGGTTGTCCCAAAGCCCTCTGGTGTGGTGGCTGCAGTATCTTAGCAGTGTGTTCCTCTCGGCAGGTTTTCTGTATAGAGTTATGTACAGGTGTGCATCATCCAGTTTTATAGTGATGTCAAGGAAATCCATCGTATTCCTGTGTCATTTAAGGGTGAATTTGATGTCCCGGGATCTTAATTTGAGCCATTCAAAAAATGCCTGCAGATCTACTTCATTCCCTGTCCATACCAATAGAACGTCGTCTATATACCGCCACCAAAGTGTCAATTTGTTTTTATAGGGATTGGATCGGGGGAAGATGAAGTTTTATTCAAAGTGATCCACGTACAGGATCGCTAGGTCCAGAGCGAACGCTGCGCCCATTGCCACACCATTTGTTTGTAAAAAGAACTGTTGTATAGCTCCTATATATCCCTATATCGTGTTAAGTTAGCATAGGTACGTTTGAGATTTAAACGCCATTTTTTCCTTTCTTGCAACTTCTGCACACGACCCTTATTTGTTGACTTAGCTTTCAACCTAGTAGTTTGCCGTGGTGAATGTGAGAATAATATGTTATTGCTCTGATATCTGCTTTGTTTAATAAAACATGTCTGCACGGAGAGTGCTGAAGTTTCAGGAGCAACACGATATGGAATTGTTATGAGGTCTGATCTCCACGCCTTCATAGTCATAACACAAGTGCAGCCTTTGCCAACTTGGGCTTGAGGCGGGATTGATATTGCTTTGCACGAGAATTGTTAAAACACTTGATGCGGTGCACATGCAGAGAGAGCTGGTGTATGCTGATGTGATCCCTTCATGCTAGGACACTAAGGTATGGGCCCGCCCTAAAACAACCCAAAGAGACCTTCTTAGATAATAATATAATATATGTGTTAGGGAGGGTGAGATATAAGTGTTGTTAACTCTTATTCATTACAGCATGTTAACATGCTGTCACCATTCGCTTTTTATGTCTTAGTAACTATGCTGATAATTTTGCTACTGATAATAAGTATACTTGTATTATCAAAGATACTGCGCCTGAGAAGACGGCATTAGTAAATAAACATTTCAAATGCACATGTGTCTTCTTTACTCCATGTTCTGGTTTGTAATGATAATATAACGAAAGAGTGTTCATGAGTCCCACGTACCCTGAGGTACTGTAAGTTCATGTTCTGGTTTGTCTAAACATTGGGTGTTTGATATGTCCAATGAGACACTGTAGCTAGCTCGGTAAGGGGTGAGTTGGTTGCTAAGGTAAGTTTTGGGACATCCTAATTTGCCGAGGTTCCACTCCTCTGTGCACAGTTCTGTGTGAGTACAGAAACCCTGCAACATGGCGCCCAACGTTTTCGGTGGTCTTATATCATGACACTCGAGTAGTTTATCGTTCAAGCCTTAACCCCTTCACATCCGTTTCCGGAGAACGGGGTGTTGGTGAAACCTACCTATTTTTTCAAATAGGTCTTTATTCAAGCTTGATTCTTACTTAAACGGTTTCTTTGAATTACTACCCAGTTGTGCTACAAAGTATTCTTTGTGTTTTCTTGTTTCCAATTCTGTAATGGCGGCAGCGGTGGCTATTGCGCAGCATAGTCGCGTAGCGATACGCAACCATCTTCAGACGTACCAGGTCCCAGTAGATGGGATGGCTGTGATTTTCGTGGTAAGTGCAGATCCGGCGTTTCCTTACGAGTTGTTTTACTCTTGGGTTACGTTTCCGGCTGTGGACGCGAATTCTGGTTTGTACCACTCCTACACCGCCTCGGATGTCCCGGCTGAATATACGCCTTACAGGGCATTGGAAATACCTATTGATCATTGGCAGCATCGAGTTTGGTTTGATGGCGCCCTCCCCCACTCTTTGTCCCGTGCGAGGTTGGGTCCACTCTCTATTCCAGGTACGAATTGGCCTGCATTGGGTGGCTTTACCCCGCACCCGAATCACGGGGCTTGTACACTGGCAGAAATTCGCAGGCTACATGTAGTTTCCATTTCCGTGATTCGTGCTTTAGTGCAATACATTGGTCGACATCTTCCTGGTGGTCCCCAGGGAGGTGCGGCCGCTCCCATGGAACGAGGCGGAATGCGTCTCAATCCAGTGATGGTAAATTCGGTTTTTGGTGCGCGTCCTGTTGACAACGATGACTTCCCATTCTGGCTAGCGGAGAAGTTTGATCAACTGGAGGCGGTTTTTCCGAATTCTACTCCTGCTGATAAACATAGAATGTTGACGATTACTCTACCGAAGGATATTACTCCTGAACTTGCTGACTGTGACAGCTGGGGAAAAACGTTTGCGGCAGTTTATACAAGGTGCTTCGGCACCCCGTCTATGACTGCCCTGCCTGAAATCGTTAGACGTGTTCAGAATGATCACGGTCCAGAGGCAGCGGTTGAATTGGGTATGCGCCTGTGTGGTTCTTTTGAGATTGTAAGTGATCTCATTCTCTCCAATGTTAAAGGAGATGCAGTTAACTTTCAGGTGTCGAATGCTTTGGCTGCTCTGCCCGATGCCGACAAACCCCGCCAGTTAGCAAAGATTGTGGTGGCCGCTTATAAAACGATTGGCCGCACAAGTAGAGGTCTGAAATATTTTCCAGTGAAGGAGAAAAAACAACCACAGGGGCAATCTGCAGTGACAGATGCCCAGCCTAAGTCCAAGAAACAAAATTGGCCTAAAAAACAGACACAGGGGAAGCAGACAATGCAGACTCAGGGTACTTTTCCTGCAATACTAGCTCCTGCGCCATCCGAAAAAGTTTATGATTTGCGCGACCGCGCGATGATTAAATCACCTGATCGTTTTCAGGGTTCTGATCAACGCTCTCCTCGTTCCTTTCAGGACACATCGGCCCCGAAGACCGGTGGAGGAGGAGGGGGTGGACGTGGACGTGGTGGCCAACAAGGACGTGGTCAGTCCCGCCAGACGGACGGCGCAGTGAAGCAGGAGGATTCTACGCCTAGGCGTCCGCAGTTTGCGAAAAAGAAAGTCGCAGCCTTAACAGCGCATCGATATGCCACAGATAGTGAGAACGCGGCTTCGGAATCTGACGTGGGCTCTGACCTTGCTGGACAGCGCGGCGGAGATAACCATAGTCAGAGAGGCGCTGCGTCCACTACTGAGGGTGACAGCGACTGATGTCTACGTTGTGATAGAAACAGCGGATACGAGACTTGCTCCCCCTGAAAGACTATATGAAATTGTCCTGTTAATTGAAGGTGACATACAGCGTACCGTTAAAGGTGTATTTTGGGAGAATCTGTCTTCTACATATGATATTTTACTTTCGGAGGCTGACTGGCCCCCACCTTTTGTGCTCGCGGCGCCGCGAGGGGAGGAGGTAATCCTACCCAGTTTCGCGAACACTGTCTCGAAGAAGCATGCGCAGCATTTTGCAGAAGAGTGGGCTCGGGCTCTCGCGCCGGCTCTGTACCGTAACCAATGTGGTTGGGATAAATTGTCGCCTTGCCACGAAATTCCGTTGCGGTCTCAGCCGCAGCCTCAACCTCAATATCCCATTCGGCGTGAAGCAAAATCTTCCGTCGCGGAAATCCTTGAACAATTGGAATATCAGGGAGTTATTGAAACGTGTGTGTCACCGATGAATAATCCCCTTTTTACTGTGAATAAACCTGACGGATCATATCGTTTGGTTTTGGATTACCGGCATTTGAACTCGCATTGCCGTAACTGTGCAGTACAGAATACCCACGGCTCTGCCCTAGTGGATAGTCTCGTGCGTAAGCGTTTCAAGACAACGCTTGACATATCCAATGGTTTTTATGCCCACAGATTGGACAGCTTTAGCTCCCAATGGACCAGTTTTACAAGCGCTGGAGTCCAAAAGCAATTCCGGCGTCTTCCAATGGGCTACAAGAATAGTCCTGGTGTATTTACCGCTCGAATTGTCTCTATTCTGGAGGCACTCGACCCTGATGCTTTTTCGTATGTGGATGACATATATCTCACTGACGACGATATTTGGGAGCATCTGTGTCGTGTAAATTCTCTTGTTTGCAACTTCGCAGACATGGGTTACAAATTCAACTTTGCAAAATCGCACATTGCTGAACATACAGTGTTGTTTTTGGGCTATGAGCTCAACAATGAAGGTAGAGGTTTGGCTCCTCACTTCTTGGAGAAGTGCGCACAATTACGCGCTCCAACAACACTGAAAAAATTACAGTCTTTACTGGGCTTTTTGAATTTCGGCAGAACTTACATTCCGGAATATGCCCAGCGTATCAAGCCTTTGTATGCTTTGATACAACCAACTTTCTCAAAATCATGCTGGCTGCCTGAGCATTCAGCCATTTTGCAATCCTTGCAGGCTGATCTGCTCGCTTCTAAATATTTACTGACTCGTGATAACCACACCAACCTGGTAATAAGAATAATTCCTGGGACGGTGGGTTTCACATACCTCACTTTTAATGAAGGTGACACAGTACCTATCGCTTACAAGTCTCACTTGTACACTTCGGCTGAAATGCGGTTTCCCACTGTGGAAAAAGTTTTAACTGCTGTGCAGATGGCAATTCTGAAAGAACGTGCTCTGTCACAGGGAAAACGCATGCTAGTGGTAACACCCTGTCCTCATTTGGAGGCAGTCACGAAAGCGAGTGTACCAAATTCAAAAGCTTTGCACCCTCGGTGGATTCAGTGGGCTGCGTCATTGTCATCCTCGGATGTCATGTTTATTTTTGACGCTTCCTTACGGTCGCAGGAGTACTTGCAGTATGAATTCGTTCATCCTGCTCCTCTGGCGATGCGACCTTTGGAGGACTTCCATTGCATCATTTACACTGATGGGTCGGCGCAGGTTGCGCATGGCTCTAAACATGCCTACGTTTCCGCATGCGCCATTGTGGTCGGTGCTATGTTGAATGATGAGTTCATATCCAGGGAGGTACACACGTTGCCCCTGGGCGATTGCACCGCACAATTGGCAGAGCTTCGTGCTCTATTACTAGCTTTGGAGTACGCGGATCCAAGTGTTACTACTCTAATCGTAAGTGATTCTTACTACTGTGTCCAGTCTTACAATGAAAACTTGTTCTTTTGGATTCAAAATGATTTTCATGATTCCAAGGGTAGCACAATAAAACATAAAATGATCTGGGTTCGAGTGGCAGAGCTTAAGGCTATATTGCCTCTCGTTTATGTGATTCATACTCTCGGTCATCAGCGCGTGGGAGTACACGCTCTTGGCAACTCGCTTGCTGATGAAGCGGCGAAATCAGCAGTATCTACATACTTAGTTGCAGCAGTTACTAGGTCTAAAACCAAGATTGATAGCGACATCTTGGCAGCGGTTGCTGCCTCTGAGAAGGGAAGTAAACATCCTTCGGGATTCCCTTCGAAGTATAAATACCACTTAAGTCCCGAAAAGGTTCCTTTTGTGACAATTCCTGATGTTGGGGAACGGCTGATTCCCAACACGGATCGCAGAACAGACTTGATTACAGCGGCTCATGAAGGTGTGGCGTCTGCGCATGCGGGCGTCTCAGCCACTGTAACGCAACTACAACAACGTTTCTGGTGGCGGGGACTGTACAAACAGACGCGTGATTATGTCCTTCTTTGTGACATATGCCAGCAGATTAAACCTTCTACTGCTACGCGTCCGCCTCAGACTCAGTTGTACATTTCTAATAAACCACTAGGCTGTGTTTATTTAGATCACTGCGGTCCATTTTCATCTGATACTGCGTATAAATACATCTTAGTAGCAGTTGACTCATGCACACGCTTTGTTTGGGTATGGCCGCATCGCAGCGCTGATTCCCGGACTGTCATCAGAGATTTGCGTATCTTTATAGGGATTTTTGCCTGTGGTACCTTCCATTCGGATCAGGGTCCGGCTTTCGCCTCTAAGGCGTATAAGGATGCCATGACTTCGATGGGGGTCCAAGTCAAGTTTTCGTCACCCTACAGACCCGAGGGTAATAGTGTAGTTGAACGAATGAACCGTGATTTAAAGCAATCTTTGACAGCCCGGGTTATAGGCACTGGCAGAAACTGGCTGGCTCACCTCTATGGCGTGCAGCGTGCTCTTAATAATCTCCCTAGAAGGTCTCTGGGTGGGCGGACCCCATACGAAATGCTCTTTGGCATCAAGATGTTCGTCCCTGACCTTGACGGTCTAGACTCGGTGGTTCGCGCCACTTCCTTTGACGCAGATGAACATTGCAATGTTTTACAGAATCTACAAAAGACGAGAGACACTCTTGCAAAGGAACATTTGCCCTCCACATCGGATGATGCGTTGCAGATCCCGGTAGTTGGCTGGCTACCCCAAGTTGGAGAACTGGTTCGAGAGAAGATCGACAACAAGAAAGAGTTTGGTCCCTCCTATCGAACTCCAGTCCCGGTGCTTGGAGTGAAGGGCACAAGAACAGTCATTTTACCACCACTTCCAGGTCGTAAGGAAAACAGGTTTATTTCTATTGACAATGTCAAGATACACAGAGTGGCCGATTCTTCTTAGCATGACACCGGCTGTTTCCTGTCCTTCCATTGTGAGAAATTCAATTATGCCCACTGCTTCTAATAATGAACCTGAGGTGACCATCGAATTACCTGCTGTTTCCAGTCCATTATTGAATAATTTACCAGGAACTAACCTTGATGAGACAGACTATACATACCCCACTGATTTGTCCATGCCTGACCTGCAAGCTCGTTTAGCCACGGAATCCAGATTTTCATTTGACTCTGCTTCCCTTGCCTCGAAAAAACCCTCTAAAATTGCATTATATGCTAGCCTGTTTAAAAAACATTTTTTGATACCTCCTTGGATATACATTTGGCTGGTCCTTTTTTCAGTTTACCTTTTTATGTCAATTGGTTTTGTGTTTTATTTTTTTCGGATTATGAATGGACACTATGTCGAGGAGAGAACTTGCATTACTCATTTGAATGGAACTTTGGCCCCACTTTCCTCTTCACATTCTACACACAGATTAAAAAGAGACTTGACTTTGGTTAACATCACAGCGTGGCCTGTTCTGGATGGAATCGCGTGGGATGCTGTTCGTTTTCAGATTCATGGTCCAACGGAAGTCGTTAATGTTCCTAATGTACTGAGAGTTAATATGGGGGATGTGGTGAAACAAAACATTCGTTCTGATGATTGGGATGTTAATGCTGTAGAAAGTTTGTTTTCTGATTTAAAATGCTATGCTGCTTTTGATGCTGAGGATTTATATTTAGAATCTGCTAATTATGGTGAATTGTTCTGTTACCAACATTATGGCAATCACTTCTTACACAAGACATCTTCCCGAAGGGATGCGGTTAATTTTACTCAGTGGGAACATTGCCCAGCACCAACACATGGGAGTTCAGAAACGTTTCTTAAAAAGTATGCTTATTTCACTGACTTTAATCAGTCCAATCCCGAGTCCTTTTATTTTAAATTTCACAAACAGCCACTGTCCAAGGTTCGACTTACAAATACAAAATTGTTATATTCAAAGGCCTTCCTGGATCAATTAGTTACTGGAGGGTATGAGTTATGGAAGAATACCATGGACCTTAAATCAGTTTGGGGCTCAAGGGCCTGGCAGGTACAAGGCACTGAGGCTTTGCACCGTGCATGTCTCATCCCAAATCATATGTGGTTTTTAAATGAAACCATTTCCCAGACCACATGCTTTGGATTGGCTACATCTAAGAGGTTAAACACCCCGTCTTTCCCGGAGTTGGAGGAATATGAGAATTGGAGTAATTTTACTCAATTGTCCATTAGAGATATACAGGTTCTACTTCTGAATTCCTCCTTTAACATTTCCAGTATGAATCCAAAGGGTTGGCTGCTTTGGCACCGTAGTGCTGATTCTTGCCAAAAGAGATTTTTAAACATAACTGACGGTTTTAAGACTGTCAGATCTGATCCCCGTTTTGATTTGAGTCATACTGTCACCTCTTACTCAGTGGGCAAGTTGTGTCAAGCTTGGCTGAAACATTCAACTTTACCTGCGGTTAAGTATCACCTTTCCAAACTGAATGCAGACGTGGATTTGAATGATTTCATTAAGGGCCCAGCTAGTGGCAGGTCGAAACGCTGGTTATATGGTGTTTACAATGAAATTTGGAAACTCTCACAAATTGAGGCTGCTTCACGCCTTAGGGCTATTGATCAGGCAAATCTTGAGAAAGTTCTTGCAGTTGTTGACAATAGCATTAACGTGCTTTCCTCTAGAATTTACACATTAGATAATATTGTGTCGTCTGTTGTTGATATTGTGCATGATGAAGTGTCTGTATTATACCATGGTCAAAATCAATTACGTTCAATCATGCAGTTTGCATGGACACTACAGACTCTAAAAATGGGTAAAGTTCCCTGGGGATACATGAACGTTTCCTCTTTATTTGCACCGTTTAATTTGACAGACAAACAACGCTTGCTTTCGATGCGTGATGCTTCCTTTTCTATGCTCCATATTGAAAGATTGGAATCTTTACCTTTTTCTGTGGCAGAGACCACTGATGCTACGTGGCTTATCCACGGTTTAATAACACTGCCTTTTGCTTTATATAAGTTTTCAAATTGTATGAAATATGTGCCAATAGGTCGTTTTGAACCCTTAGGTAGCGGTTTTCTTCATGAGGTCTGGTCACTCCCATACACATACAGATGTTTTAAGGATGAACAAGAGGTTTATCTAACGGGGGATGAGTGTACTGAGACGCCAGATCATTCTTTAATGTGCAGACACATACAATTACATGGTTCATGTAACAAGGACCGACCGAATATGGCTTGCGTTTTACAGGGCACGCCAGTTCCTGCTATCATCCCCACGTTTAAATTGTTAGAGAATGGTAGTTATTTAATGCTCAATAATGAAAACTGCTGTGGTTTAATTAAAGGTATAGCTTTCATAGTAACGGTTAGTGAGCGCGTTATTTGCTGCAGAAATGTTCTTTATCCTCCCACACGTGCACATAGGGAGTCTTCCATTTGGCCACAGATACCGACCTTGGGAGCAGAATTCAGCGGCATGGCTAGAATAAGAGCTCTATTGTCCCAGAAAGAGGTGGCCTTGAGCTCGGCTCGTGAAACTTTCGTGCTTCACATTGCTAACACCCGTACGGTGGTTCAGGCTCTTTTAAACACTGATTTGCATTTGCATTTCGGAGCCATGGTACGTTCTATCTTTAACGCATCCTCCACAACGGGCCTAGCACATTTTTTTAAAGTTGTTAGCGGTGGTCTCGTGACTTCCTTTGAGAAGATTTTTGGAGTCATCCCTGCCTTCTTCCATTCTATTTTTTCTTCCTTATTTGGAGGATTCCCGTTTTTGCTTGCATTAGCGGCTGGCGCATTGGTGGTTTTCTGCCTTTTTAAATATGGATGCCCTTCCTGTGCAAGACCACGCACAGCTACTACTGACGCGGTTTCGCAACCGCATGCTTGATTACTATGGCACACTGCCGTTAGCGACTCTAAGCACGGCGTTTGGATTATCTTTTCGGTTCTCCTATTTCACCTGTGTCCAGCCTGTATTTCGCTGCCTGACCTGTGATTTCCTTTGGGCCATTGATTTGTGTCTCTGCGGACCAATATCTGCTGACGTCGATTTTGATCAACTGATGAGTCCTATCATTGCTCACGAGTTGGTTTGTTCTGACGAAAGGATTATGGCCTTGGCGGTGGCACATGGACTAATGGGTCCCTGGGATGTGTTGTCAGCAGCGCAAAGTTTCTTGGAACGAAGTTTTCTTGAAAACCCACCGAGCTGTCCTCTGATGGTTATAGAGGATCCGGTGCTGGAAGATCACGTATGTTCCTTTCATCTTTTAAATTGGATGGCTGAACTGTTTTCGGATGAGGACAGTGACTTTCTCCTGGAGGCTGTTGCAGCTTACTTTTCATATACAGTCTTATCATAGACACTGCCTCAAATTGGCATGCTGATTGATGGCATTTCGTTGATTTTCTTGACTTTTGGTCGAGACATTTTATTTTTTGCTTGCCTATTGGCTTGAGCCACAGTATACTTGTGGGCTATTTTTTAGCATTAGTTTTTATAAATTGAATTTTATTCATGCTCGTTTATAATTGGATTCTGCTCTCATGTGATGGCACTTCTGTTATCTTATTTAGTCCGTTCTCGGATCATGGGGGGGTGTTGTATAGCTCCTATATATCCCTATATCGTGTTAAGTTAGCATAGGTACGTTTGAGATTTAAACGCCATTTTTTCCTTTCTTGCAACTTCTGCACACGACCCTTATTTGTTGACTTAGCTTTCAACCTAGTAGTTTGCCGTGGTGAATGTGAGAATAATATGTTATTGCTCTGATATCTGCTTTGTTTAATAAAACATGTCTGCACGGAGAGTGCTGAAGTTTCAGGAGCAACACGATATGGAATTGTTATGAGGTCTGATCTCCACGCCTTCATAGTCATAACACAAGTGCAGCCTTTGCCAACTTGGGCTTGAGGCGGGATTGATATTGCTTTGCACGAGAATTGTTAAAACACTTGATGCGGTGCACATGCAGAGAGAGCTGGTGTATGCTGATGTGATCCCTTCATGCTAGGACACTAAGGTATGGGCCCGCCCTAAAACAACCCAAAGAGACCTTCTTAGATAATAATATAATATATGTGTTAGGGAGGGTGAGATATAAGTGTTGTTAACTCTTATTCATTACAGCATGTTAACATGCTGTCACCATTCGCTTTTTATGTCTTAGTAACTATGCTGATAATTTTGCTACTGATAATAAGTATACTTGTATTATCAAAGATACTGCGCCTGAGAAGACGGCATTAGTAAATAAACATTTCAAATGCACATGTGTCTTCTTTACTCCATGTTCTGGTTTGTAATGATAATATAACGAAAGAGTGTTCATGAGTCCCACGTACCCTGAGGTACTGTAAGTTCATGTTCTGGTTTGTCTAAACATTGGGTGTTTGATATGTCCAATGAGACACTGTAGCTAGCTCGGTAAGGGGTGAGTTGGTTGCTAAGGTAAGTTTTGGGACATCCTAATTTGCCGAGGTTCCACTCCTCTGTGCACAGTTCTGTGTGAGTACAGAAACCCTGCAACAGAACGTGTTATGGAATTGAAAGAAATTCTTCTTCGAAGGTACGAAGGTCTTACTTGACTTAAAATGTTCTTGATTACTGTTCAGGCGGGTTGACAATTAAGCTCAGTGTCACCCTCTGTCTTTGTATCTATTTTGATTGTGAACTCGGCGGCTGCCGAAGTTTCCCAATATTTCCTTTTTTGGCATGGGTCGCTACTAATTTCACAGTCACTCGGTGTTTATTTATTTACCTAGGCTTTTTGTGTGTAGACCGATAACACATGGTGAAAACAGGCCTTCTACCTCAAGTGCGTCCACACCGCACATATGTGGATGTTTTACCAGAAAGCCTTAACGGTTGTTTAAGCGCAATGCTCTCTATCTAAGGTACCTTCCATGGAAGTTTAGCCATTTAGGGGCGACCTTTTGTGTTTTTATACCCCTCGAATACTATAGACTTCCCTTTTAACCAGTTTGTTTCTACGTTTCTTTAGATTGATCTAGAAATTGATAGTGATCGATTGACCTGCGATTCCTTTTGAACGTACGTGCACTGACGGCCGTACATCTCTTTTGTTTATAAGTAAGTGACAACTCAGTTCTGGGTGTTTTTCTTCACAACACTTTAATCATTACTGTGTAAGACTACATAGGTGTCTTCTCTGTCTTTAGGAACTCAGCTGAGCCCCACCCAACACTACTAAACAGCCCTTAAGGAACACGTCAGATGTCTAATTAGGTAACTTTCTTACCCCACTTCATACGCATTAATTATTCCTGTGACCCTAAGCTTACCCTAACGCCAGTTATCTATTAACTTTTAGGTGCTCCTTACCCCACTAGTCCTGATGAAGACCCCACCCTAAGGCTGAACGTACCTAGCAACACCCACAAGGAGTCGAAACATCGACTTAAATCTAAACACAAGCCAGGACAACTGTAATCAATGTGACAGTGTTCATGTAGTGCTATGCGTTTTCTGTGGAACAAATGACCTTTCAATAAGGCCGGATCAGCACCACCATATGATGGAGATGTTTATATGTCACACCACCATGTCCTTGTCCACTACCCCCACATTTTCACTTTAATCACTACCACATTCCATATCCTATTCCCCTTAAACCTGAGCACCAATGTTGGCTAAAGTTTTTGGTTTCAATTGAGATGATAGAGCAACTGTGTTTTGCTATGTTTACGAATCATTACTTTAATACAAATAAACTGCATACATTTGCAAATGTGATATCTAAAATTAGGCATTGTGAATGCATTAATATGTTTGATTTTTGTTCTAAGCAGTGTGGTAAATAAATAATTAATTACCGGTACTATTTTTGAATACAGTGAATAAAACAGATAGCTCAATAAATAAGAGACAGGATTCGAGGTATCTTGAGTCTTACAGGCTTTAATCAGGCATAAGGGCAGGGACAGGAACGGGATAGCCTGCACGGAAATAGAAAGGATGGCAGCTGCCAGGGAACGGGAATGGCATGGGGATGGGTAAGGGTAAAAGGGTCACTTTCAGTAACAGTACACAGTATATATACTAAAACAATTACATTACATTCAATACAGTAGGCGTAGCAGTAGGCGTAACTCGTAGCAGTCGCGAAAGATAAAGACAAAATGGGTGTAACAAGAAGGCGTGTACAGGGCGTATACATAGACATGTGATGTAGACGTCATGGAAGTGTCATAAATGGGGCGGAAACATGGAGGGGGCTACCTGAGCAGCTGGGACCTTTAACCTAGCGGTGCGCGCAAACGGGCAATGAAGTGTTACCAGGAGGAACTGGGGGCTATGACTTCTACGCTGGAAGAGGAGACTAAAGTCTGCAGTGTCAGAACGACTTGTACCTATATCATATCTGGTATCTTGTGTTTGGAGTACATGTCGATAGAATCCAAAAGTTATCAGGGCAAAGGCTACTTGACACTAAGACTGGTGCGTGCATAATTCTACATGTATTGCGTGTGCTAGGAATATTCTATGAATATTAATACAGTATTTCTCTTACATGGAGACAGAAAGGCTAGACCATGGCTGAAACTATTGATGCGATTCAGTAGCTTAGGAATGCAGAAAAGGAGGGCTGGACTGATAACTAGAAGCATAACATACTCTTGGCAGACTGGGAGGCAGAGCCAGGCCGGGCCGGGCACTGTGAGGCAGGAAGTAAGTGAAGGGTCAGGGATGCAGGTGGGGGCTGCATCGCTCCTCGGAGAGGGTTCAGGAAACTGGAGCTGAATCTGGTGTCCGGGCCCTTTTGAGGCCTAGAAACGGGGACAATTCAATGAATTAACGTGCACACTGAAAAAGGTGGCAACATAGGCCTAATACTCGTTGCTTTCACGAGAACTGGAAACTGGCATACTAGGGATGGACACAACTATAATTGCGTCTTTAATCGATCATAAGGGGAATACATGCATATCGATCATGCACATATAGCATAAAAATGGGGAACACGTAGGCACATATAACATGGCAAAATTTACTTTTCCACATTCCCTCCTTGTGCCCTACGTTTCCATCAGGAAACATCAATATTCATGAGACCATCTATCTGTTCATATAACATCATTTGCTCGTCTCTAATTGTCTTGGAACGGGACTTAGGACTAGGAATACAAGAGGTAGCACACATGCCGCAAATCGCAGGGCCACATTGTAAACAGAGGCAGCAACTGAATATGATCATTACTGCTATACCTAGGAATGACAATACTTTCCATCCCCAGGCAGATATGATACTCCAGAGCCAACCGGACCATGTCCAGGTGCCTGGATTCTGGTGTAACTGATGGGCAATTTTATGAAGTCTGGTTATAGCTGAATAAACAGACGGCGCGTTATTAGGAATGAAAATACAGCAACTAGATCCAATGACTCTACAAGCTCCTCCTCTATCGGCCAGTATGACGTCAAGAACGAGACGATTTTGGAGCACAACAAAACGCATAGCAGATTGTTCTTCAGTTAAGTTACCTAGAGCGGAAGTAGTCTCATTCACTACTGCTTCAAGGGTTCTGGTTAACCTACGTATTAACTTACTATTCTGGACAGGTCCTATAAAGAAGAAGAAACCTTTATTGAAGTCCTGATATTGTTCTAGAGCGGTTTCAGTTTGATCGACAATTGGGGACTCGGTCTCCCTTTTATGTCTAACGTGTACTAGATGTGTGTTTCTGTGATAATCGGATGGGGCTAGAAAAACTGGTGGCAGTAGGAAGGCAATGTAACATGTTCCATCCCAATCAAGGGGTAGACGAACATATGCGGTCTGACCACAAACAAAATAAGAATGACGTGAGGCTTTGAAAATAGATTTCCCACTGTCACTATACTCGACAATAGTAGTACAATCACTATGTCCTACATGTGCGGAACCATTCTTTCTGACACATAATTCGCCTTTGACTGGTAATACTGAAATAGCAGGCAAATCTGGAGTAGTATCGGACTGAACATTCAGGACCATGAAATTCGAGGAATAATTACCTAAATCATATACTTCATTTTCTAGATCTAACCCTGTTCTATGGGAAAGACCTTGCTTGTCTGGAAAACATGTTCTATTCAGAAGGGACATATCAGTTGAGGATGACGTTAACGTGGACCATGCTCCACACGAACCATTATGTGAAAACGGATAAGGAAACAGTGGCAGAACTCCCTTCGGTGTCTGGAAAGGGGGAAGTCGACCACACACCCAACAATTAGTGGCATTGCTGGTCTGGTGTGAATAGTGCAACATTCGAATGAATGTGTTGTTACGCATAGCAAGACGATAGGATAGCTCGTGAGGAGGCAGATCACTAAATGTGTGCTCTACTGTAGCATTAGAATACATATGTACATGTGAAATAGGAAAACATAAATGTAAAGCATAACTTATGCATGTAACCATAAGACTCAAAAATAACAAAAAGAATAGAACAATAATACATCTCTTAGAGTTTTGACTAACTCTCTCACTGTGTGGGTCTATCTCATACATGTCAGGAACCTGTCTAACCGTTTCACCCGAGAGGGACTTAGACAATTAAACTGGCTGACTTATTTTACTAGACCGTAGCTTGTCTTTATACTCCTGCTGCGGAGTTTTCTCTAACAGGGGAAGTTTGAATTCAGAGTTTGTTTTTGGGCAGTCCTTAGGAATAAGGCAGTCTTTAATAAATGTCTTTTGTCGTAATCCATGGAATTTCTTGATATGACTGATGTGGACCCATCCCTTCCGGCCTTCTAGCTTGACTGCGGTCCTTGTTGTCAACAACACCATCTGTGGCTCCTTCCAACGGGGCTCCAGCGGACTTGAACGATCAAAATTTCGCACCAGGACATATTCTCCCGGAACGACTTCATGCGGTTTCACCTCTGTGTTGTCTGGAAATGCAGCGGCAACCTGTGAACGACAAGAGTGTAGGGCAGACATCAAGGAAGCTAGGTAATCTGTCAGCATATTACTGGAAACGTCTGTAATACTACGGGGTCTAGGTGTACCCCACATGTTTGGAGGGCGGCCGAATACGACCTCATACGGGGACAGACCTGATCTGGAATGTGCAACCATTCTCATGTAGAAAAGAGCGACTGGCAAAGCTACTAACCAATCTACACCTTTCTCTGTACACACTTTAGCAATGCGGATTTTCAAAGTCTGGTTATGTCTCTCTACGAGACCGGCTGCTTCAGGATGGCGTACACAATGGAACTTCCACTGGTACCCTAACAGAAGGGAAACTTGTTTCATGAGCTCGGATGAGAATGGCTGGCCGTTATCTGAATACACGACCCTAGGCAATCCAAAGCGGGGAAAATACTCACGAACCAACTGCCTGGCAGTGGTCGCAGCTGTGTAATCTGGAACTGGATATGCTTCTGTCCACCTGGACAAAGCGCATACAACTACGAGGACATACTTGAAACCTCGACATCGCTCCATCTGAATATAATCTATCTGGAGGACTTCAAAAGGGTGGTCAGGAGGTTGGAATCCACCTTGTTCCACCGGGACACTTTTACCTGGATTGAACTGACAACATATCATACAGGTACGTACTTTCTGCTTGGCTGCTGCTCGTAAATGCTTGTTGAACCAAAGGTTCTGAATACTGTCTAACATAGCTTTTTCTCCTAGATGTGCTGGACTATGTGCGGTATTAATAATGACTTGAACCATAGAGTCGGGGAGAAACCATATGGCTTTTCCCTTCGTCAACCATCCTTGATCTGTCTGGACCCCTCCTTGTTCGGACCATTTCTTGATTTCTTCGGGAGTAGCATGTAACTGTATGTCTATGACATCTTGTGTAGGGTCCTTGACTGTCATACAAGTAGTCTGATCTGGAGTGAGTGTCTGTGTCGTGTTAACTGGAATGTCTGGAGTCTGAGCTATAAGCTTGGCTGTTCGATCTGCTAGATCGTTAGCTTGGGAAATGATATCAGTGACCTTCGTATGTGCCTTGCACTTCATGATAGCAATAGCTGTCGGTAAATGTATTGCATCTAACAAAGCTTGGATGAGGGGGCCATGCTGGATCTTGGTTCCATGAGAAGTCATGAAACCTCTCTCTTGCCAGAGCACTCCAAAGTCGTGTACGACTCCGAAGGCATAACGTGAATCTGTGTATATGTTTACTTTCAGGTTCTTGGCACGTATGCAGGCTTGGGTCAGAGCGACTAGCTCTGCTGCTTGAGCAGACAGGGTGTCAATACGATGTGTTTCTATAACTTCGGTGTCAGTAGTCACTGCATACGCGGCTACTAGTTCTCCTGTACTTGTTCTCATACATGAACCATCCACGTAAAGTGTCAGGTCGGGATCAGGTAATGCAATATCTGTCAAGTCTTGTCTTGGCTTTGTCATGGTGTTAACAACTTCCACACAGTCATGTGTGGCAGGATTTGAAGTAACTGACGGTAACAGTGTAGCTGGATTTAGAATGTTGCAGCGTCTGATTTCTATGTGTGGCTGAAACAGTGTCAATTCATAACCTGTTAAACGTGCAATTGTCAAGTGCTGAGTCTGGGTTCTGTTTAAAAGAACTTCCACAGAGTGTGGAACTTGTACTGTCAGAGAGTGTCCTAACACTATGGAATCACTTTGTCTGATAGCTAGAGCTGTGGCTGCAACTGACTTGAGGCACGCAGGCAGAGCCTGGGCCACTGGATCTAATGTGCTCGAAAAATAAGCACAGGGTTTGTATTGTCCTGCTTGATCTTGTGTGAGAACAGATAATGCAGTACCATCACGTTCTGTGACAAAAAGTGTAAAAGGCTTACTGTAGTTCGGTGTTGCTAGAACAGGTGCTTGGCATAAAGCTTTCTTTAACTCATTAAAAACAAGTGTATGTTCTTGGGTCCAAGGGAGGACAGTCAATGTGGCTGCCTCCTGTGTCGTTAACTGTATCAGTGGCTTGGCTAGAAATGCATACTGAGGAATCCATTGTCTGCAGTAAGAAGTGAGGCCAATAAAAGCTCGTACCTCCTTCTTTGTCTTGGGCTGTGGAAGATGTGCTATTAACTGGATACGGTCAGGTGTCAACTGCCTACCCCACTTGGACAGTAAGTGTCCCAAGTATACCACTTGCTGGACACAGAATTGTAATTTGGAAGGGGACACCTTGTGCCCCATCTCGGCCAGAAAATACAGAACTGTAAGTGACGCACGCTCGCAGTCACGTTCAGAACGGGCTGTGATCAGTAGATCATCGACATACTGGAGCAGGGCAGTGTCAGTTGGCATGTGAATATTGTCTAGTTGTCTCTTAAGTGCTTGACTGTAAATACTAGGACTTTCTGTAAAACCTTGAGGAGCTCGTGTGAATTTATAGCTTCTTGCATTTAAACAGAAACCGAAAAGGAACTGGCTGTCTGGATGAATGGGGACACTGAAGAATGCGTTCTTGAGATCGATAACTGTGAAGAACGTAGCTTCAGAATCAATGGCTGTCAAGAGGGATGAAATATCTGGGACTACTGGATACTGGGGTATGATACATTTATTAAGCTCTCGAAGGTCAATCACTAATCGATATACTGGGGGTGCATTTGGATCAGTACGTTTCAGGACTGGAATGATAGGAGAATTACATACGTTGGAGTCAGTTTCTACAACCACTCCTTGAGCAATAAGTTCGTCAATAATTTTGGATAAGGCTGCTACAGCCTCAGGTGGCAATTTGTACTGTCTGATTCGTGGTAAAACCACACCTTGCTTGAGAGTCACACGATGGGGTGTGATATGCATACAACCTACATCAGTTGGACCTTGCGCCCATAATTGCTGTGGTACATTCAATAATCTCGGATCAAAATCACGTAATACATAATGACCTTTGAAGTCTCTCAAAAACAGGCGGACCCCTTCTGGGGAACAACATATGACTGCTCCTAATTCTTTTAATGTCTTAATGCCTAACACATTTTCTGGACAAGATTTTGTGAGTAACAAGTCAGTAGTTCGAGACAATGGACCGACTTCTAGAGTAACTGGTTTCGATATTTCATTAACAATAGGCTTTCCTGAAAATCCAAGGGAAACATTTCTAGAGCCTGAGAGCGGAGCCCCTGGAACTTCGTCATGACTGATGGTAGTCCTACTTGCCCCTGTATCAATCAGAAACTTTCTGTCTTTCCCTAGTACTTGACTGTGTACATAGGGACCCTCTTGATCTACAGGTATCTCGATGAGAGGCAAGCCTACCTCCCTCTCTAGGCTGTTTCATGAATACGGCTGATAATCTGGATACTCTGTCTGTGCATACTGATACATCTGTTGTGTAACATGCTGTGTTGCAGCGATAGGCTGCGGTGCTGTAACTGTCTGTTGTGCATTCTGTGGTGGCTGGGAAGTCTGTGAAACTTGTTCTTGTCTCGGCGGACGTGGTCTTTCTTTAGTTTTACCAGTAGCTATGTTGTGTTTCAGAACTGTACACTCGTTTATAAAATGACCTGGCTGTTTACAGTAATTGCAGGTCCCTTTAACAGAAGCTGCAGGATGACTGGCTTGATTCGGACCCTTCTTCTGACTGTCTTGTGGAACAGATTGTGCAACTAATACTTTCATTTTCGTGTCTTTCATACGTCTTCTTTCGTGTTCCTGCTCTTCCCTGATTCTATTCTGGTGATACTGGAGCATTTGTAGCATCTGTGACGGAGTATTAGCTTGCCAGGTGCTTTCTACTTTCAATACTCGGTTTTTAACTTGTGGACTTGAATTCTCGACTAGTTTGGTAACAAAAAGATGAGGGTATGATTCACTACTTGTCTTCAGACCACTGTTAATAATAAAACATTTTTCAAATCTAGAATAAAAATCACTAGTATCTTCATCTTGTTTCTGTTTACAAGCTGAAATGGCATCCCAATCTTCCTTTTTCGTGGCTAGTAATCTTGGCAAAACTTGTATCAATAACTCGGGCAATTCTTTAGCTTTACCCCCGAGACCGGTACCTGGTACTCGTGTATTATCTTCAGCTTCTAGAGCTGTCCAATCGATCTTTTTCTCTCCCACCTCCCATTCTTTTTCCTTGAGTTTTTCATATATGCCTGCAGGCAACAGGACCTTTAACATTTTAATGATATCAGGATACGTTTATTCTCCCATATGGAGCATGTCTTTTAATTCACGGTGGAACCCTGCTGGATCCTTATCGTGACAGGGAATTAACTTTTTCATCTCTAAGAGTTCCATCTTTGTGATAGGAGTGTAAACAAATACTCGTTCTAGATCACCACCCGTTGTCCTAACTGGGTGTACTTCTCGTAACGGATTCTGTCTATCTATGTAAAATGGTTTACTTTCTGGGGGTGAGACATGAACAAAATGTGGAGATAGAAACGTTCGATATTTGTGGCGCTGTTCTAGAATGACACTAATTAAATCGGTACCTAGACCTCTCCATCTATACTGGAGTAATTCCTTCAAAACATCATGTAGTGGACCTGGATCAGAATGCTGTTCCTCATATAGTGTAATGAGGTACTGGATCATATACATACCCACCAGTCGCTGCTCGGCTGGGGGCAGTTTCAGAAACATTTGTGCCACTATTTCATCTGGAAAAGTGGTAGAATCAGTAGTCCACCGGACTGCTGATCGGGCTAGTTCTTGTTCATGCATTGTCCCGCTGGCTGCAGCAGGCCACTATCCCTGTGATAGCGTTGATTCCTAATAAGTCACAAACTGCCACCTACCTCATTAATATTCATGAGGCATGTTTCTTTTTGACTCAATAGGAATTATCAATTCAAAATAAAAGTTTCATACAATAGGATTGCAAATTCCTAACTGCGATCTGGTATGATTCGCAATAAGGAACTTGCAATACCTAATGTTAGTACATCCGTCCCGTAGCTCTGTATTTGCGTGCTGTAGAAATAATGAAGAAGCCATCCCAGGCATCACTAAATTAATGGAGTTGCAAAGCAGTGAAAGAGAAGAGATTGATGACTGCAGCATCATTCTCCAGTATCCGTACTGTGAAAAAACCAGCTTCCAAAATGTTTCAGCCATAATAATCATGAAATAATTATGGTTTAAAAAAACAGGAAAAAAAAAATGATCTGCGTTTATGTGCAAGTTTGAGAGGTGGTTGTATGTCAGCATTAGCTTGTACTACCATTCATTCAATTCAGCAGACAAGCCCATGTACGCCCACCCACGCCTAGACTGCGCCTAATGCCAGGAACCCTTCCACACCATACCACCCATATATATTCCGCCACAGAGCTCCGATCCCTGGACACCACAACAACAACTGCTGCATCTCATTGCCACGATCAACGGCAGGACCTTTCACCTGTCCCCGCTGCCTCTTCTCCTGCAACAGTGGAGCAACCAACAATGGCACAGACACCACTAACACGACCACATCCACGTCGCCATCCGAGACCGCCACAGCATAACTCTAGTGCATCTTATTCAATGCACGATCACTCATCAAACACGCCATGGAGATCTGGGGCACAATCTCATCCCTCACGCAGGATGTCATCTTCCTCACAGAGACCTGGCTAAACCCTCCCTCCGCGCTGTACATCGCCATTGCCAACCAAAAGACTAAAAGATAACACACTGGGACTGAACCAGCAAACAAGGACGTGGAATGTATTCATTTGTTGGTTTATAAAGCGCCTGAATCACCCTCCAAGAGGTATCTCTGTGCTAATGAACTGCTTTTGTTGACCAGAGAAGAGGAACAGATCAAAACAATGCAGTTTTAAGGAACCTACAAAACTGTAGGTGATCATAGCACTGCCGCAGATAGATAGGTAACCGGTTCCAATAGATAGTGGCTAGGTGGAAGAAGGCTTTACAACCCAGACAAGATTATTACAGCATGGAACTACGAGTAGAGATTTGGTTCCTGAGTGAAGCACCCTGAGTGGCAGACACTTTGTGAATTTTTCTGACAGATAACTGGGACCATTGCCATTCAAAGATTTGTGCACAATGCAGCAGATATTGAATCGGATCCGCTTCCGTATTGGAAGCCAATGCAATCCCTTCAACTCTACACAGACGGAAAAAACGTCATCAGAAGCACCCTCCAATACAGACCACCAGTAGAATGTTCCAGCTTCTGCAATGCCATCCCTGACCTCATCTCCTCAATCGCCATCAACTCCGAGCAAACCTTCCTAGGAGATCTTAACTTCCACCTTAATGACCCCAGCAATACCAACACAGCTGACCTCCTGGAAAGAATGAGCAACATCGGCCTCCAGCAACTTTTGACCGACCCTACCCACATCGCAAGGCTCATGCTCAACCCTATTTTCAAGTCCAGCGATAGAGTCAAGTACAACCACATCTCTCAGCTCATCTGCACTGACCATTTCAGCGTCCACTTCACCATCTCAGGACCTACCAACACTGGCACCATACTCCGCAGCTTCACGGGCAGAAACTGGAAAAAGATATCATAAGACCTGTCAACTCCTACCTCCCAGGTCCAACATCCAACCCTGATCGGGTTGTGAAGTACTTCTCTCTGTGGATCACCGAATGTGTCGGCACAATCGCCACAGCCAAATCCAAAGGATCTGCCAGAAGAGCCATATAGGTCACCACAGAGCTCAAATCCACCAAACGCAACTGCCAGCAACTCAGCAACTAGAAAAAAAGTGGCACTCCAGCAAAAAGATTGAAGACCACACTATCTTCAAGATAGCACACAATCAATACTATTGCCTCTTAAATGAAACAAAGAAGAAAGCCCTAGCACACCGCATAGAAGCCATCACAAACCAAAGCAAGGAGCTCTTCGCCATCGTGAAAGAGTTCTCCAACCCCTCAGCCACAGAGAATGAAATCACCCCCTCCAAAGAACTATATGACAACCTAATGGACTTCTTCCACAACAAGATCTCAGTCATCTAGAAAAACCTCAATCCCCAACCCTCCACCACCTACAGTATCAGCCTGCTTACACCCACGGACACAATGCCCGAACACCTGCTCACTCATTGGGACCCTCTCACGACTCAAGCCACAATCTCAATCATCAACTCTGTGCTCTCAGGAGCACCCACTGCCCCCTGCCCCCTGCCCCCACCATGTCCTCAACCTCGGGAGCAAGACAATTGGGGATGAGCTCAAGAAAGTCTCGAACATTTCCATTACCTCAGCCTCCTTCCCTGAGGACTGGAAACATATTGAAGAGAGGCCTCACCTGAAGAAGCCTGCCGCCGACCTAGCAGAACAAAAGAACTACCAGCCCATCTCTCTGCTCCCCTTTCCAGCAAAGGTTCTTGGGAAGGCAATCAACCTAACACCTGGAATGCAAGAACCTTCTGGCCCTCTTGCAATCTGGATTCCAAGCCAACTACTGCACTGAGACAGCCCTGATCGCAGCCACCAATGACATCATGGCCCTCCTGGACCACAGCGAAGTGGCACTGGCAACCCTCATCCTCCTGGACCGGTCTCTCATCACATCTTGATCAACAGACTCCACCACATTGGAATCCAGGGAGGCGCCCTCTAATGGATCACCTCATACCTTACCGGTAGAGCCCAGAGAATCAGTCTCCCACTGTTCACCTCGGAACACAAGAAGATCATATGCAGTGTCCCCAATGATCATCCCTCAGCACCACACTCTTCAACAAGTAACTGGCCAGAACCATCAAATCACACAGTCTCAACATCATCTCCTACCTCAATGACACTCAGCTCATCATCTCGCTGTCAAAATAAACCCTCCACCACCAGAGATAACTTCCTTAGATGCATGATGAATGTCACCGACTGGAAGGACGACTTTCTCAAGCTCAACACGGACAAGATGGAAGTCCTCACCTTTGGGAACAACACCTCTCCATGGAACGATGCATGGTGGCCTGCTGAACTCGGCCCATCTCCCTCCCCAACAGCCCACGCCCGCAACCTCGGCGTCATCCTGGACAGCAAGCTCCCCATAGGGAAACAGGTAAAGGCAGTACCATCCATCTGCTTCCACACCCTACGCATTCTCCGTAAGATACCCATATCACATCCCACCTCAAGAAGCTACACTGGCTGCCAATCCAGAAGAGATGCCATTTCAAGATGTTGACCCATGCGCACAAAGCACTGCACAATGAAGAACCAGCTTACATCAACAAATGCCTGACTTTCCACCAACCAAACAGACACCTACAATCGCCACCTTCTTCCTCACAGACATCCCCTGGAGCCGTTGAAGCAACAGCGGAAGATGCTCCTTCTTACACCTGGCAGACAACGTGTGGAACAACTTCACACTGCACCTCAGGACCACCCCATCATTCCAGCAATTCAGGAAAGAACTCAAGACCTAGCTGTTCAAATGAACAGATCACCAAGAAGCAAGCGGCAACTACAGCGCTTTGAGACCCTCATGGGTGATTTGAGGTGCTTTACAAATCCGGATCGATTGATTGATTGGCAATAGCAACCTCAATAAGTGTTTCCAGGCATTCAGCAGGAGTATAATCTAAGAGATAATTCGTATGTGATGGTAAAGTCAGTGCTCACTCAACAGACAGATTCTCCCTTGTAATGTTGTCATGATTAAAGGGATTTCAAAAAGGGTGTGGTGATGGACAGAGTATCTGAGTTAATCAGAGCACTCCTACCCAGTCAACAGATCAGGGCTTGATCCATCACCGTTTTTTAGCTCACTGCACCATCCCAGTTCAGAACCTGGCTATATGCAAATTAGTCTGTCCCTGGCCCAGTGCATCATGGGAACAGGGCAGACCAAACTACCAAGCCAATTCTTTACTGGAAAGGAAACAAGCTTCCGGGTGGCAGGGTATACTCAGACATGAGTCCCTTGCTCACTGCTCCATCAGGATTCAAGCAAGCCGGGCCGACGAGGCTGAAATGCCAGAAACCGGTCCCCGGTAGCTTGTCTCCTTTCTGGTGAAGAATTGGCTTGGTAGTTTGGTCTGCCCTGTTCCCATGATGCACTGGGCCAGGGACAGACTAATTTGCATATAGCCAGGTTCTGAGCTGGGATGGGGCAGTGAGCTAAATAACGGTGATGGATCAAGCCCTGATCTTTGGACTGGGTAAGAGTGGTCTGCTTAATTCAGACACTCTGTTCATCACCACCCCCTTTTCTGAATGATTAAAGGGAAGCTGCTGTTGCAGATTTTCTGGAAGCTTAAGAGTAAGCCATATTCCTGGGTTTTTTCTCCAGTGCTATGGAGCACAATGTGTATGAGTATGCAACGGTAGTGCCTAAGTTCGCAAACACTTTAAGTAAAGCACAGTCTGTAAAACTATGTTTAAACCGCAGTTACCACCGAACTGTTTTTTTTATGGAACAGGAAAATCTTGCTTATTATTGCATCAGTCACATGGTGCAAAACATATCAAAAAGTTGATTGTGATATTCTTGCTGTTATTGCAACTGACCCATGGAAAAAGACTGTAGTTCAATAATGTAGCACAGACAGAATTTGACAAGGGGGGTTCTATCACTACTGCAGGACTTCAGTTCTGTTACCTTCTTCCCAAGCAGTGTAAGGATGACCTGCTCACTTAGACAAGTCAGGTATTATTCTAAGCTGAAGTTATATGAATTTGCACTCTTCCTGTAAATCCTTCCTTCTTTTTAGATCAAACTGGCAACAGCATATGCGCTGCATGCTCTTCCGCTTGCGAGACACTATCGTATACAATAAAAGGTATGGAGACCGGGTGTTGCATACCATTTGTTGTCTTCAGTGTTACTGTTCTTTGCAGCTTCCCAATTGCCCAGTGCAGGCCAATTAGGAGGCTGCCCAAGACTGCCGGCCAAACCGTCATGCTCACCACTACTCCCTCTGCTCCTCTGTAATAGCCCTGTCCCTAACCAGTTGAGCCACAGAAAAATAATATGATACTAACAATGCGCTATTATCATTTTATGTTTCCCTTTTGAACTGCTCAGTGACAGTGAGCAGTGGGGCGATGCTCCTCCGCCTTAGCAGAGGAGCTGCTGCTGTGTATAGTCTCTTTGTTCCGATGATCTAATTTATATTAATATCTTTAAGTGGATATGAAATGTTTTGTAATACAGTATACACTTATGTTTTTATATCTATTTAAATTATTTGGGTGTTGCTCTATTTATAAGGTGCTTAATTCATCTCTTAAATAAGATAAGAGAACAGTGATGATCCTTTTATGATTAATTTGGAGTGTGCTACAGTAAGTTTCATCAAAACATAACATATATTTCCAGTCAATCACTTTTACCAATTCCATGTGAAAGTTAACACAAATTTGACAACCCGATAAGCTAATACTGCTGGGCTGACAAGTGCCCTCAAAACCGTTGCTGCTGGGTGTTGCAGCTCATTGGAGTAAACGTATGTTAATTGCCCCTGTGAAGAGAGCTGTGGTGGAGCTTTTGACAAGGCAACAGGAGGTCAAGAAACACACGAGTGAGCAATTCTACTAGGGACCGAGTGTAAATTCACAGAGAAGCACATGGAGATAGCAGTCAATACTACTAAAAACATAGGTTCCGCATCCGTCAAAGTTAGAGCTATTGGTGTTGTAAATTACAATGTTTTTTACCCATGTTTTTTGGTTTTGAGTGGAGTGGATGTATGAGGTGTGTAATTATGTGTGTTGGATTGGAATTGTAAGTTCTGGAATTGTGTGGTGTGGAGTGGATTTCTGTAGTGGAATTTTGTGGCATGGTGTGCAGTGGAAATATGTGGATGGTAATTATGTGCTACTAGCTTACCCGTTGCGCGTTGCTGCGATCTCAGAAGAAAGGAAGTTCAAGGAAACTCGTTATGATAACATTCAATTTACATTGTGTCATTTTTATTAAAACCTAGCTTACCCGTCGCGCGTTTTATTGAAACGTATTCATTTTAATATGGAAAACATTTCAAAGTGTCGTTTTAATTCTATTTATTTATTTGAGTGCTTGTGGATACACGATTTGTTGTTTTTCCGTCTGGTGCGTACATCAGTATTCAAAAGATTATGAGGGCCCCGGGGGGCCGATATTTAAAAAAATGTTATGCCAGAAACCTTCGCGGGAGTGTACTCAACAACTTCCCAAAGTTTCATGACGATCGGATGAATGGTGTTTTAATTCTATTTATTTATTCAAGTGCTTGTGGATACACGATTTGTTGTTTTTCCGTCTGGTGCCTACATCAGTATTCGAAATATTATGAGGGTCCAGGGGGGCCGATAGTTAAAAAATATTTATGCCAGAAACCTTTGCGGGAGTGTACTCAATTACTTCCCGAAGTTTTATGGCGATCGGATGAATGGTGTAGTAATTCATAAAGGACAAACAGACAGACATACATTCGTTTTTATATATATAGATTGAGTGTACTGGAATTGTGTAGAGTGTGATTGTGTGTGATGGAGTGTAATTACGTGGATTGCTATTTTGTGTTGTGGAGTGGTATGTAGTGGAGTTTATTTATGTAATGTGTTGAATTTTGTGGCATGATGTGGAATTTGGTGGTGTAGATTGAATGCATGTGGTGTGTTGTGTAATTCTGTTATTGAGTTGAATTATGTGGTTTGTTATTGAATTAAGTGGTGTGAAATGGAAAAATGTAGAGTTGAATTGTATGGCGTGTAAGTGTGTTGCATTGAGTGAAATTATGTGGATTGGAATTGCAGTGAAATGTTTGAACACGTAGTCAGCATGCATTGCAATGCTACAGCATGCATTGCTTATAAAAGGGAATAGTAATTACGTAACATGTCATATGGAACAGGCAGCCTGGCCTGATGTTACTCAATCGCTGTTGTCCTTCGAGGAAGCAATTGTGATCTCTGTATGATGGAATTCACAATCTCAAAGCCAATATGGCAGCTACTCTCATAATAAAAATCCAGGGATTTTATGTAAGTGCTCTGTGCTAATTGGTGCTTTCCCTTAAATAGGCTATTTAAATGGCAGACGGACAGAGATGCTTCACTAACAGCACAGTGAACACACAAGTTGGGTGACGACAGAAACCTTGCTGCTTGTCACGCACAAGTATTTCTAGACTGTGGGGGTAGGGCGCTGAAGGAGGGGAGGTGTGTGGGTTGAATGAAGAAAGACACAGGACATCGGACCTGATATTGCACAAAAACAGATGATAATTGTGTCCATGAGCTGCCAAATGAATAATATGAACCATACTTTATTGCTGCCATATATGTAAAAGATTTTAAAAGTTGCAGTCAGTTCCCTCCCCTCCCCCCCATGAAGATAACCCGCAGAAGGTGCTCCTTGCTGCAGCCGAGGATATGTTATGGTGTGCACTGCGAGTACACAAGGCGGTTGACGACATATTCCTGCACGCAGCATGAGAAGAAAATATACGGGCAGTAGAAAACAAACAAGAGCAGATGGCATATAGTTAAACAGGAGCTCTGGTGACAAAGCATGGGCAGGAGAGTTGAGACTGAAGGATGAGCAAGAGCTCGCCAAAGCACACAGGCCGCAGCGGCAGTACTGGAGGTTCCAGAGAGCTCATTATCTCACGCTCTTTCACAAGCATACCGCAATGCTGCAGGTTCTATGGCTGCCCGAGGCCACCAACGGTGGCCACTCAGGAGGGCGGCCCTCTAGTAACAGAGGGCTTCCCCCTTCTCCTCCCCCGGGAGACAGGAGGAGTCTCATAGGGGTCGTGGGGCGTGACGTCACGTCCGGTGCAGCAGGCAGGGCGAGGGGGTACTTAAGCCCCCCTCGCCATTTTGCCTGCCTCTTTGTTGCACCGGACGCGCCGTGGTGGCCTCAAGGGGACACGCAATCTTCGGCTTTTCTTCGACACGGGTTACCTCGGGCCCAGGAATTGTTCTGCCCTCACGGTGAGTGCGGATCTTGCACCCCCCTTCTGCTCACTCCCCCCTTTGGGGGTTGTAGCTGGGCTAGGCGGCCTGCTTCGGCGCGAGCCGCTGTTGGGGGGTGAGTCGCAGGAATCCACGGGTCCTTGGGGTCACCCAGGTCTCCCGGGCCCCAGGTGGACGTGGGCTCGTGGTGGGGGGCTAGCTATGGCGCTCAAATCCTCAGGGCTGCGGCGTTGTCCATGGAAAGCCGTTGTGGAATGTCCCCGGCGCTTGTTTGAGCGCAGTGCGTCCGGATGCTAGCTCCCTCACGGAGGGGTCGGGAATAGCACAAGGCATAGAAGCGCCCCTGATCAAACTGGGAATTCAGGGTTCGATCCTCACGGGGTCACTTTAGCCAACCCACCCCCTCCTGGTCCGTTTATTAAAATCGATAATATTGCCAAAAACGTAGAAATGTTGGTGGGCCCGGGGGTCACTCCGTGGGCTCCTGCACCGGGTTAGTGTCGGCTAACGGGGGAGCTTAACGTGTGAAACCTGGGAGGTCCTGGGGGCACTGCAGGGACCCAGCAATCAGCCTTCAGAGGTCAACGATACTGCACCTTTGAACGGGGCAACAATAACCATGCGGTTCAGCGCCAGGATACCATTGTGCGAACATATCCACAATCAGTCGGGCATGGAAATTTTATAGGAATGGGTGGAATGCTGTAGGCTCCCTCAGCGGTGTAGAAAGTAAGAGTTTTGCACAATTTCCATAAGCCGTAAGGGTGGGCAGGCAACGGGTTATAGCCAGCCAAAACAGCGGGGCCCCTCCATGTCGGATGCCAGTAGACATATTTACTGGAACGGTTTATATGTAAAGGTTTTTTTACTGTAATGGTTTTATGTAGCGCTGGTTAGAATCTGATGTATCAGAAGCGCTTTACACGAGTAGCAGACCATAGTTGCAGGTTACAGCGTTACAAAGGATCAGTATTAGAGCACAGTTACCTAGTTATAAAATAGCCATGGCAAGCGATTCAAGGGGATACATACGTACATGTGGGAACCAGATTTAACCATTCATCTGTTGCGGTAGTTTAGCTCCAAAAGGTGTGTTCGAGGACGCTAGCTCGGGCATGTGGCTTCAGCTAACTAGAGGCACCTACCCTTTAGCCTTGCCAGCATGGAGAGTGTGGGAGTTGTCACCATTTAAAGGGCGCCGTACTCAAGAGGTTGGGGGAAACACTGGTTTAGAGCATAAGGGGCAACAGCGTAGTAGGAACACCTGGCATTCCAGTATCCTATAATGGGCAGGTAGCGGTCATAATGTTTCCCCCCATCTCGTTCCCCCTGACTTGTCTGCTCCCTGGTACTCATTAGCAAAAGTTTAGGACACCCAGACCTCAAACAGAACCTGCGAAATGCCAGCGTATGGGTCACCCACATACATATGCATTGTCCATGGACCTAGGAGGTGCAGACATAGCACCCCACAGTGCAGATGACGGATGGGTTGGAGGCTATAAGGAGGAATGATTCACCCTTGCCTTGGTTTAGGCAAATTGGCACGCCGCGCGGCCTTGTAGGGCATGAGATAGTGTAAAATTGTACCATGTTTATTGGCTGTCGCAGTATTTGGCCATCAGCCGGTACCCTCGTACTGAGGATCTTCCAGGTAAGGCCCTCCCCCTTTAGTACTTGGTCAACCTAGAATTGTATGCACAATGAGGCTCTGCGGTAGGCTGTGTCTGCTTATGGCAATTGCCTACAAGGGTCTTTATGCGATGTGTGACGCCACTATCTTTTAGAGGCATGCCCAGGCGAGTCCAGGGTGCTTCTTATATTCTCATGACCAATGCGACTGGGGTACCGCCCGGCAGACACACAGGAAGTGTGTTGCAACTAGCATGAAACAGGGAACCTGGGTTTCCAACACTGACCATGCTTGGTGTGGATGCGGTCAGCCAACCTAGTGTGCTGCCATCCCAATAATGGGGTAAGAAGGCGCCAAACACCATGGGTATAGCTGTTGGTTTAGAATCATCCTGGGCTGCATTTACCCATTAGGAGCGTCACAGCGGGGTGGAGCCAGCCCCATTTAGAGGTGCGCCTGTGTGGAATATGGTGCGCTCCTTTAGGTTCTGATGTCCCAGGCCGTGCGTGGCATCCCCCACATTATATGTTAGGCTCTATATTACAGACAGAGCGCTCTGTATCGTATCAGACAATTCCTCTATGCTGGTATGCCTAGGGGGCTTCACCAGAGGGAGCTGAGCAGGTGGAATTCCCATAAGGAATAAGGGATGCTGGGCAAGTGCAGGAGGGCAGCCTTGTTAATGGTCTCAGATGCCTAGTGATGGCATTCCTGTTAGACTTACAGGAATCGTTTAGCCCAGAAGGGTTGCAGTAAAGGACAAGAGCAGTTTAGTGGGGGGACCTGGCGGCGAGGGTGGCCACCTCCAGGGCTGTGGCGGAGTTACAGGGCGATCTGGAAGCAGATAGGTGCAGAGAGTGTACCTCAGTGAGGCACATAGGGGTGCCAGAGCCTAACACCAGGGGCCTCATGGGAGGTTCCTGGAACCTGTGTCGGCGCCCCAGAAGTCCTTCGGGCGGTTGTGGGCCTGTGCAACCGGGGGCTTGTCTAGCTACGCTCTGCCCCGTAAGGGGCGTGAGTACAAAAGACCAAGGGTCAGGTGATCCAGGAGGGTTACCAGAAGGGGCAGCACATAGGTGGTTCGCCACGGTGCTGCCTGGCTCATCAGGCGGGCAGGTGGCGAGAATGCGGCCTGCCCTTGGATCACGCGTAAGCTAACCCACAATGATTACATAACGTTGTATGTAATAAACCTGCAACAGCTTTTCACAAGTTAACACTGGTGTCTAGTGTGTTATTTGCGGGATGCATGATATGAGGGGTGGGGGCCGGTTGCCATGATGTTACTATACGGCTGCCCGAGGCCACCATCGGTGGCCACTCAGGAGGGCGGCCCTCTAGTAACAGAGGGCTTCCCCCGCCCCCCCTTCTCCTCTCCCGGGAGACAGGAGGAGTCTCCTAGGGGTCGTGGGGTGTGACGTCACGTCCGGTGCAGCAGGCAGGGCGAGGGGTACTTAAGTCCCCCTCGCCATTTTGCCTGCCTCCTTGTTGCACTGGACGCGCCGTGGTGGCCTCGTGGGGATATGCAATCTCCCTGCGTGTCGGCATGGGGGGATATGGCAAGAACTTTTTAATGTTTTTATTTCTCGTTGCAGGCGGATTTACAGGGCGATCTGGAAGCAGATAGGTGCAGAGAGTGTACCTCAGTGCGGCACATAGGGGTGCCAGAGCCTAACACCAGGGGCCTCATGGGAGGTTCCTGGAACCTGTGTCGGCGACCCAGTAGTCCTTCGGGCGATGTGGGCCTGTGCAACCGGGGGCTAGCCTAGCTCCGCTCCGCCCCGTAAGAGGTGTGAGTACAAAAGACCAAAGGTCAGGTGATCCAGGAGGGTTACCAGAAGGGGCAGCACATAGGTGGTTCACCACGGTGCTGCCTGGCTCATCAGGCGGGCAGGTGGCGAGAATGCGGCCTGCCCTTGGATCGCCCGTAAGCTAACCCACAATGATTACATAACGTTGTATGTAATAAACCTGCAACAGCTTTTCCCAAGTTAACACTGGTGTCTAGTGTGTTATTTGTGGGATGCATGATATGAGGGGTGGGGGCCGGTTGCCTTGATGTTACTATAGAGAACTTTTGATCTAGTGCTCTCAAGCACACAATTGGCAGCACTGCGGTTCTCAGAGCACACATATTCTTGTGCATTCTCTGTGAAACATTCACCATTACGGCATATTCTATAGTCCTTCCGGCCAGGATCAGAGTGAACCTAGCGTAATTGCATTTAAGGACTCACCTGACAGAAACATTGTGCTTCCAGGGGCAAGTTTTAATCTTATAAACCTATGCAGTCAGTCATTTTAACTCCTAGGCAGTGAATTAAGTAAACTCCTTCCAAAATACGCATACACATGAAACGAGGTGTCCCGGCATAGGGCAATGGAATTATGCGGCAGGGTTGACTAAATGATGAGGCACGAAAGAGAACATTGTGTAGGCTAATGAGGTTTTATGATAGTATTATCTAACTATGACTCCAGACTCCTGAGGCGTGAGCCGGGAGCATAGATAGGGCCACACTGAATTACTGTGGGGGATTTTATTTTAATCACTTTTCTTTACCGCGCCGGTTTTTACTAAACTAGCGGCGCTTTACTACCATTAGGAGCCACTGCTCGGGGGCAAGGGAGGGACTGTGTCTGCCATCTTGGGTGAGGAGGAACAATCGAGGTCGCAGGCTAGTGGTTACTGACTCGCCTGCCTGGCCACCTCCGGGGCTCCTATAAATGACCACACTGAGGCGCCCGCGCAGCCACCAGACTCCTGAGGCGTGAGCCGGGAGCATAGATAGCGCCACACTGAATTCCATCGGATTTCTGCTCGTAAATTGTACTGGTGTGTTTTTACTGTGGGCGATTTTATTTTAATCACTTTTCTTTACCGCGCGGTTTTTTACTAAACTAGCTGCGCTTTACTACCATTAGGAGCCACTGCTCGGGGCAAGGGAGGGACTGTGTCCGCCATCTTGGGTGAGGAGGAACAATCGAGGTCGCAGGCTAGTGGTTACTGACTCGCCTGCCTGGCCACCTCCGGGGCTCCTAAAAATGATCACACTGAGCCGCCCGCGCAGCGGACGCGCGCAGCGGGCGCGCCGCTGGCGCGCCAACGTCAAGCCCATCTGCGCCCGGACACCTGCATTTCCCAAGGGTGACACTCTCAGGTACACCCGCGACGAACTTTTGAGTCTGGCCACTGGATACTCATCAGCACCGTGGGTCTTCCAAGAGCCATTTTTTGAGTGTAACCGCTGTGTGTTTAGGGTCAATTCTGAGGTGCAGGCTATTTGTCCGTCTAGTCACACCAAATTTAACTTCCTTAGCTTAAATTGCCGCTCTTTGGTGAGCCATTATGCTGATGTTTCTGATCTTTTAATGGCTGAGGCCTCTGATGCCTTGTTTCTTACAGAAACCTGGCTAACCCAGGACACAGTGGCAGAGCCAGGGCTTGCCCTCCCAGATGGCTTTATGATATATCATATCAATAGAGAGGGGGGTAGGGGGGAGGGCATTGCGGTGGTAGCTAAAGCGACATTTGCTGTTAATTTAGCAAAGGAAGATATTGCAGGCTACAAGAGTGCTCTCTTTAAAATAAAGTTGAGCTGCAACCTGACTATGTCCGGTCTCTTAATCTATAGCCCCCCGGGCCTTCCCAGACTTTTCGCGAAGATCTAGCAAACAAAATTGAATGTATGGCTAGCAAAGCGGCCAATTTCACCATCCTGGGTGATCTTAATCTGCATCTGGAACTGGAGAGAAAGGCGAAGATCTCTAATTTTTTTAGCAGATTTAGAAGCTTTTCAGCTGCCACAGTTAGTCTTGGAGGGCACATATGCGGCTGGGCATCTGCTCGACCCCATTTTCTCCAATCTTGCCTGCTTAAAAATCCTTTCCCCGGTCCCGCTGACGTGGACTGACCATTCAGTTATTCCATTCTGTTTACTGTGGCAGAGTAGAGTTGATGTGGTCCGCCCGGCTGTGGTGGTAAAACGGCCATGGCATAAGCTTGACCGGGAGGTGCTTGCCACGCGGTTAGTGGAACTTAGACCTCAGCTTCCGATAGATATCGAGGAAACGCACACGTGCTTTCAGGACTGGCTGATAGCTGGTCTGGATAGCTGCATCCCGGCCAAGCAGGGAGGTAAGTGTTGTGGGCCATCAAATCTTTGGTTCACTGACCTTCTAATGCAGGCAAAGAAGGGGTGCAAGCAGTTGGAACGTGTCTGGCGTCGCTCTTATGAGCCGTCGGCCAAAGCTGTATATCGCAAGGCAGTAAAGTTCACTCATGGTGGCAGCTCAGAGCAGACACCAGTTTCCCACTTCCACTCAGCCAACCAGAAACCGTCGAAGGGTCTCTCCTTTTCTTTCACCAGCTTATCCGTAAATCACGGGCAGAGTTTGTTGCTGATCAAATCTTGACAAGCTCCAATCCCACAAACACCATCTTTAAACTGCTTAAAAACATGAAGAATGCTGGTCAGGCCAGGATTTCCCCGGTAGCATCTAATCATCACTGTGAGACATTAGCACTACACTTTGTGGAAAAAGTTGAGCAGATTAACCTGGGCCTCTCCACGGGAATACCCACGCTGGGCTAATAGGGCCAGACAATGGGATGAATAATGGTGTGTTGGCTCTGCCATTGCTGTCGCCTGAGGAGTTTCAGATCTTAAGTGCTAAGATTAAGTCGGGTTCGCCGGCTGACCCGCTGGCGGCGAATCATTTTCGCCAGCTCTTACCTCTTATCTCCCCGGTGGCCTTAGAACTGGTTAAACTATCTGTGAAGTCAGCCTCCGTCCCTAGGGCATGGAAGCATGCCAAGATTATTCCTTTGTTAAAAAAGCCATCACTTGACTTGGACGACCCAGGCAATTATCGCCCAATATCTCAGCTCCCTTTCATGGCGAAAGTGGTGGAGGCACATGTAAATTCCATCTTATCTAACTACATTGATGAGCACAACATCTTTGACCCATCCCAACACGGGTTTCGCCCCCGCCATAGTACGGGATCCGCTCTTCTGGCGGTCACGGAATCCATCCGTAGTAGGTTGGATGTAGATGATTCTGCAGCCTTGATCCTTTTGGATCTAAGTGCCGAATTTGATACGGTGTCCCATGAGATTCTCCTTCATTGTCTTTGGATGATTGGCATTAGGGATGCTGCCCTGGAATGGTTTCGGTCCTTTCTGGCTGAGCAGTCGTTCCAAGTGTCCATGCCGCAGTTCCATTCTCACGAACATGCTCTGGGCAGGGGGGTTCCTCAAGGTTCCATCCTGAGCCCACTTTTATTCAACCTGTATGTGGGACCTTTGGCGGAGGTGGCCAGAGGCCGGGGGTTGTCCTTGGTGTCGTATGCTGACGACACCCAGCTGGTGATCGCCTTCTCCAAAAAATGCAGTACTAACCTGGAGAACTTCAAGGAGGACCTATCGATTATCTCGGACTGGATGAAGGCTAATTGCCTTCAACTAAATGCCAGCAAGTCCGGGATTCTATTGTATGGGAAGGACCAGGACCTCTGGTCAGAGCAATGGTGGCCTGATCATCTGAAACCTGCGCCGTTTCCGAAGGGGACGGTGAAGAACCTGGGTGTTTGGTTCGATACCAGACTAACATTCTATAAGCAGACAAAAGCTGTTGCCGCAGCCTGCTTTGGGCTTCTGAGAGGACTGAGGCCTTTGCTTGGCTTCTTCCCTCCAAGAGTACGCCAGACCATCCTGCAGGGTTCTATCCTTGCGAGGCTGGATTATGGCAATGCCTTATATCTAGGTGCCAATAAAGCTAGCATCAAGCGCCGGCAGAGGGTCCAGAACGCAGCCGCACGTATGTTAGTGGCTCTCCCAAGATCTCATTCAGTGGCCCGGGTACTTTTGGAGCTACACTGGTTGCTAATCGAAGCCCGCATTCAGTTTAAGGTGCTATGCATTGCGCGCAAAATTCTGCGGCTCCAAGCCCCTGTGGGGTTATTGGATCTACTGAAGCCATACTTGCCTAGTCACGCTCTGCGTTCGGCTAATCTAGTTCTGGTCTGTGTCCCTCGAGTTAAGAAAGTGAGGGCAGGGGGTCGTTCGTTTGGCCTCTTGGCGGCCAAACTGTGGAACTCCCTTCCAGCAAGCATTCGAGCCACCCCCAGCCTTCTGTCGTTTCGAAAATACTTGAAGACCTGGCTTTTCTCTACTAAGTGATATCTGTCGCTCGTTGTGTTTCCCTGTTCTTGTCTGGTTTCTGGTTGCGCTGGGACGCCTCGTCGCTGAGGCAGCCATGCGCATTACAAATCCTGTAATAATAAAATACTATTGTGCAATTTTTATGTGTAACTCTGTTATGGCAAAGGTTTCAACTGTTTAGCACTATTTAATCTTCCATATACAGCAATAAGCAACTGAGATATTACAATGCAACCTTTGCACAGGGCCATCCGTGGAGTGGCAGTGAAAATAGGGGGGCAGGCAGAGGGGCGGGGGCGGAACGAAAGCAGGCTGAGAATGGGTGTGGCAAGGGCTAATCACACTCTAACCTCATGGCCAAATACTTCTGCACAGAGTGAATGCGGCTTCCACGGAGCAGATGAGATTAGAGAGAGGGAGCAAAGAATGTAGGCTCAGAATCAGTGGAGTGACCGTAAATGCGAAAATTAGAAAGTCAGAAGGAGCAACTCGATAACGAGTGGGATTGAAACAGAGCAGCAATTCACAAAGGAGGACAGGCAGAGAATGGCGGGGCTGGAGTGGAACAGAAGCTGGCTCAGAATGGGGATGGCAAACTGACGGTCAGCAGGGGGAAGAGATTAGGGTCTGATTCCCGTTACTTCTGTTTACATAGGAAACCAGTGGCGGTTTTCTTTCAAGGGCGGCGGGGCTCCGCCCTCCCTATCGACTTGTAAGTCAGGGATTTAAAATGCTAAGAAGCAGCAATGTTACTTACCATTTTAAATCCCGAACCGAAATGCCGATCAGAGCCCCGGGCCATCTGTCATCCTGCTGCCTGCCTGCCATCAGTTTAGGACGCACTCGAGCGAGCGTCACTGCAGCAGCAGGCAGGCCAGGCAGGAAATGGAGGCAGCGTGTGGGGTGATTTGTGACACATGCGCTTTGCGCATGTGTCACAATTTAAGGCTAAAAAGACTGCCGGAGTGTAAACACCGGGCGCATTAGGTGCCAGCCCGGGAATATAAAGAATGGCCCTTTTGGGGCCCGCCCAGAAATGACGCAAAGAAGCCTCATAAATTTACAGCAGCCTCGGGCGGCTACAGTGTAAGCCCGAGGCTGCATTGAAGTGTAATCTACATGAAGGCTGGGGCATGACGACGAGTACACTCTCACCCCACCCTTTGATCAGTCGTCACTGGAGGGGGTGGGGTCATGCATAACTGACCCCAGCCATCTCTCAAAAACGACTCATTTGGGAAAGGTCATTTTTTAAAATACAATAATCATTACACTGAATGATTATTGTATATAAACTTTTAACTTTAAAAAAAAAAAAGCTGTAAGCATTTTATTTATGTCACAGAGTCATGAGACTTAACTCATGACCCTGTGACGTGGTGTCACATGCTGCACAGAGTAGAGCTTTCACTTTCATCCTGAAAGTGAAAGCTTTACTGTTTCAGCTCTCTCTGAACCAGTAGCTGCTGGACAACAAAAGGAGAAGCACAGCCAGCCAGCAACTAGCATCAACCGGCTGACTGACCAAGACAGAAGCTGCCTGATAACTGGGGTAAGTGTGAAGTATTAATTATTGTTCTTTTAAATTATTTTTGCAATATTTCCATGATTTAAATATACTACTTTGTAATTATTTTGACATACAGCACACTCTAGTCTAGTCATAGCTGCCAAGGTTTCAGATTGCCATGTGTGACATTTTCATAACTTCAGTGTAATTATGAGTGCCATTTCAAGAAATATGAGTGACACTTTGTCCTGCGCAAAATCACGTAACAAAGACTAGGGAAACACATAAATATATGAAATGACACCCATTTGAGCAAGGTAGCTCTAAGATATTGCCTTAAGAATACACTACCATACATAGAATATGGAAACCTCAGTGTTTTAAGTGTGGTCAGTCTCTTCACTTATATGTATTGTGTAATCCTTGTCAAATCAGCCGATCTTCATGTACTCCGCTCCAACAGAATATGATTACATGAAAACGTGTGTGGTCCGTATTAGAGGCTGTGTAAAAAACAAACAGCCACCTTCGCTTAGTCATTATTATTATTTCTGAAACTCTCAACGTTCTAGAGCCTCATGAAAAAATTTCAAGGGGGCTACTAGAGAAACTTTTTTTATAAGACTATCTCACCAGATGTGATTTCAGTGAGCTATATCATGACTGACCTGTGTTCGTGTTTTGCCTCACTCTCCCCCGCCACTGTTCAGAGAGCCCTGCCTGGTGGTTACTGTCACGCACAGTGCACCGTGAAGATTAAAAACTTACTGGTGTCCTATGATCAGATCTGAGACTCAGACCGAGAAGCCCTGTGGCCCTGCCTGCATTTTCTGTAATAAGCACAATGATCAGACTGCAGATTTAAACCAGGAGGCTCACTGGGAAGGATGATGAGCGTGAGCAGCCCTGCAGAGGAGATGCTATTGTGTGAAATTAATTTATTTTTCAGATGACTCATTGATGTAGTAGTGTTATAAACACTGCATGGTGGTAACTGTCACGCACTATGTGACCCGAGAAGATTATAAATTTACTGGTGCCCCTATGATCACATCTGAGACAGTCAGACAGAGGTTAAGTCCTGCGGCCCGCGTGCATTTACTGTAATGATCACAATGATCCGACTGACTGCAGATTTAAATCAGGAGGCTCACTGGGAAGGATGACGAGAGTGAGCAGCCCTGCAGATGAGATGCCATTGTGCTAAATTAATATATTTTTCAGATGCGACCTCATTGATGTAGTAGTATAATTAAAAACTTACTTGAACTAGAAGAGTTCAGAGACGTTTCCCGGTCCCCGCCGAGGCCGCACAGCTCAGCTGCAGCACTGACTGCTCGGCAGCATGATGCACTCTGCTGGACTGCATCAGTCTTCTTCTCCGGCGACCCCCAGACACTGGCTGCTGACACACTCCTCGTCCCCCCACTTGGCCGTAGTTTAATTTGCGCCGCCACCCGCGATTATCACCAATGCCACTTCTTGCACAGCGGGCGGCGACTGACACTGTGTGTGACCTCCTGGCACTGTTGTCGCCGCGCCAGTGACATTTCTCTCGGGGTCATGGGTCACTGACTGAGTGCTACATTTCACGTCGTTCCTTATAGATTGCAAGCTCTTTAGGGAGTTGTATCCACAATAAGCAGTACACAAAAGCTCGGACATGAAATCCTAGAAGTATTTGCGACACTTCTGCACAGCTCATGTTCAAGGTAGCCATCGTGGTTATTATTTGCGGCGCTCAGCTGCACAGGAAGTGACAGCAGTGTAGCTCGCCGCGGTGAGGACTCCCACTCGATTTGAGTACCCCGCCGCGGCCCGCAGCTTCTGCCTCAGTGTACGGGACGTGTGTCATTTAACAGCTCTTCGCCCTTGGCCCTCCCATTCCCTATAGAAGTATTTATGAGCTTTTATGTACTTGACTGTAGAGATAGAAGATGGTTTCAGAGAACTAAATTGTTCTGTCGGGACTCAGCTTACTCTCTGATCAGGTAGATTCTGCACCACTCCTCTCCAGGGGCTGATAAGTGTCTCGAGTGATGAGCGGGAGGCTCACAAAGCCACTTCAACTCTTCATTGCTGTTGGCACTTCGGATACTTGAATGGGTGACTGAAAGCGTTACCCTTAACTCCCGCCTCCCATTACAAGTTTCCTGCTGTGCGTGACAGCCTCCCTTTACCTTACACTACTACTTCCTCCGGATGCGACCTGACGGCAAGTTAGCGTTACATGCGTATTACCATCAGTGAATCACCTTGGTGCCCCTGGTGAGTGTCTGGCTGTGAGCCAGTTACAGCATGCTGCATGGTGCTGAGAGAACTGCCCGCCCCCATAATTAATTCCATCTGTCAGTGTGTCAAATTTAAGCCGAAATTACAGCGCCAGCCTGGAGCCAGCACGAGGATTGTTTCATTGTAGCCGCATAGAGCTGCGGCGCTCTCACTCAGCCACGAGCTGAGAGCAACCATTAACTATTTATGAAAGAGCAGCTGCTGGCACTGGCTGAAGTAGTACATCTCTGAGCAGCAGGAGCCGTGCACAGGCACGAGGAGGCGAGTCGGCAAAATGCGTGACAATGCATTTCAGTGCGGTGATGCGGACCACCGCACTGAAATGCGTGAGTGTCACACCCAATGCGTGATACTTGACAGGACAGTCTAGTATCATGACTCATGAGTTCATTTAAATAAACTTGGAAGGGTTAATGTGTCTCATGCAGTGCACTTCATGCAAAATGCTATGTAATATGCAGATGACAGATTTTTATTTTATGAAACTAGATAAGTGGGTTACTGCTTTTAATACAGAGCTCATTTGGTTATGTACAGTCCATACATTTTAATCCTTCCCATATAGCACAGTGAGCTATAAACAGCATGCAACTCTTCAACCTTGTAACCCTCACTTACTTTTGTTACACAACCTGTACATTGATTTACACTCTTCATTTATTGTCAATATATGCGTACTTGTGATCTAAAGCACTTTGACACCCTACATGTGGATGAGTAGCACTATAAAAAGAAATAAAAACAAAATAGTGGTATTTAAATTTAAAATGTTTGCAAATACCAATTCAAAAGCAAGCGTCTTATGATGTGATAAGCTTAAAGCCTTTCTTTCTGCTCCATTGCTGCAAATCAATTACTATTTAAAGCAAGACTACTCACCCATAGGGTCTCAAGGCGCTGTGTGTGGGGGGTTGAGGGGAGGGGATCTGCGATTCATTTGACGAGCCAAGTCTTGAGGTCCTTCCTTAATTGCGACGCGATGGTGATTGCCTGAGGTGCAGAGGCAGGACGTTTCAGAAGTTTAGACAAGGATCTTTCTCCAGCACTGGTCTACAGATGTGTGATGGTGGCCTGCGCCAGTTGGGCGGAGTGGATATGTCAGGGGAGAGTGTAGAAGCAGAAGTGGTGGTTGAGCTATGTATGTCTGGCGTTGTGGAGGGATTTGTAGGCATGCGTGAGGCGCTTGAGCTAAGGTAATTCTTTTGTTGAAAGATAGCAAGTGAAGGTCTCTCAGGGAATATATGACGTTATATCGCATGCCAACACAAAGAATGCCATTATAACGCGGTTGTAACAACGCAAGTGCTGTGAAAACGCATTACCATTGCAAAGCACACTTTTACCATGCATATGCCTTTACCACGCATGCCATTACAAGGCAAAGACATGCGTGGTAAAGGCATATACTTGGTAATAGTGGTTAAGGTAAGTAATTGTGTGTCTCTGTTTGTGTGTGTGTGTGTGTGTATATATATATATATATATATGTATATATATATATATATATATATATATATATATATATATATTTATTCCACAAAGGTTGCCCTGTTGGAAACGCCACACACGAAGGGTTTCAGCACAAATACTGCCGGTAGCAGCACTCCAGCCTGCCAAGCACACCAATCCTTGTCATGCCATACGCGTTTCGGGCATCCTCACGCCCTTGTTCACTGGCTGCACAAACGGAAAAACAGGGCTTTAGTTCCAGGCACATGATTTATTTAAATATACAAGTCCCGCCCATGTGGGGGTGTGGCAAAGAAGCATTATGGTTATTGCAGTACATTGCCCTACTCAATAGTGCCATATCCCAAGTGGGTGCCTTGGTCCCTCCGTTCTCACAAAATGTTATTCCACAGTGGGCGGAATATATATATATTAATACCCCCAGGCAACCCCAAAATTACCCTTTGTACCAGTGCCAATAGCCCTACCCCCTTAAAATTCTAAAATTACCCTTACCACCCTAATACCCATAGCCCCTAAATAATAAAGTTACCCTTACCACCCCAAAACCCAAACCAACCCTGAACCCTAAAATTACCCTTACAACCCCATCCCTAAAACTTTAACTTACCCGTGGCACCACAAAATCCAAATTTGTCCGAGCCCTAAAATTACCCTGGGCACCCTAAAATCCAAACCCACCCTGAATCCTAAAATGAACCTTGGCACCCCAAAACATATACCCATCCTGAACCCTAAAATTAATCTTGGCAACCCAAACCTATACCCCTACACCTCAAAATCCAAACCCACCCTAAACCCTATACTTACCTTATACTTACATGTAAAACACATATGCTTTTACCATGCTTGCCTATACAAAGAAATTCATGTAAAGGCATGTGTGGTAAAAGTATATGCATTATAATGCTTTACATTGTAATGCTATGCATTGCAATAGCATTGCGATGTAATGGTACTTGCGTTCTGTTGGCATGCGTTGTAATGGCATGCGTTGTATTGGATTCGTTGTAATGGATATTTCCCTTCTCAGGTGGCTGGTGATGTGGCTGCGGCGTGGGATGTTCAGGATGAGTTTGGCGGAAGTGTTCTTGATGTTCTGCAGATCTTATGGAGTTTCTGGGTGGTGCTGGATAGAGTGCTGACAAGCTCATGGGTGACAGTTTTCTTGTACTCACACTGGAAGATTTCATGAAGTAGATGGAGCATGTGGAAATAGGAGGAATAAACAACGTTGATTTGGTGGTTTATTGAGAGAGAGAAGTCCAGGAGGTTGCCAAGGTTTCGCACATAGTCAGTAGGCGTGTGTGGGGGGGGGGGGGGGGGGTCCAAGTGCTGCAGACCCCCTCTGCCTGGACCACCAAGAGTCAACCAAGGCAGAGGGGGTGGCAACACTTGGGGGTGGATCCCAGGTTGAGGACCTAGGTCTTGTTTGAGTTAGTTAAGCTTGAGGCAGCTGTCCTTCATCCTGGTGGTGACTGCATTTATCCTGTTGTGGAAGTTGCTCTTGGCAGCTGTGGGTTCTTCTGTGAGGTAGAGAATCAGCTGGATGTTATCGGCGTAGGAGACAACGTTGAGTCTGTGGTTCTTGAAGATGGCTGCAAATGGGGCCTGAAGAGCTTGGGGCTCAGGAAGGAGCCTTGAGACCCTTTGCAGCTGTTCTCTGTGGGTTTTCAGTTGAATGGTGGAAGTCTTACTCTGTGTTCGGCCGGTGAGGAAGGAGCATCCATCCAGGGCTTTGTTCCGGATGCTGGCATCGTGGAATCTTGGGCAGAGGGTGTGGTGGGAAACGGTGTTGAAGGCGGCTGAGAGGTCCAGCAGGAAGAGGGAAGCTGTTTCCCATTGGTCGAGGCATTTGCTTTAAGTTTTGAGGCTCCAGATATCTCCTTGGAACTGAAGGAGGCCTGAAGGCCCTGTAACTTCGGCCTTTTGTCAATTGTGTTTAAAAATATATTGGTTTTGAAAATTCTTAAAATGTACATTTATTTATTTCCATAATTTCTTTTTGTTTAACTTTTTCTGCTGTGCTGGCTGAAGGGCACAAGGACCTGAGAGTGGCATTCAAACAATTTACATAGTATTATTTAAAATAATTTTGTTTGTGTTTACAAATATCATATTGGTTTTGGAGGGATATTTCTTAAAATATACATTTATTTATTTTCATATTTTATTTTTATGTAGCCATTTTCTACTATACTGACTGCCACAAGGGCCTGAGAGTGGCATGCAAAGTATTTAAAAATAAAGTAAAACATTTGTACCTAGCCTGCTTATGCAAATAACGTTTTTGTTCTTTCTTTCTTAAATAAATGAAAGATTTTTAATGGATATTTCTTATATTATAAGCAATGCATATTACACTCATTTCCTAACTTATTTTTATTTAGTGGTTTTCTAAAATACTGATAGACCCAAGGGCTTCAGAGCGCTATATGAACTATTTTAAATACAATATTTACTTAATTATTTTGCAAAATTGCCTTGCTCAAAAATGCAAAGCTTTTGCTGACTTCCTAAAAATTAAATGTTTGTTTCAAATTGATATTTCTTATACATGTAGCTATTTAATATGTCATAAAGATTACTGGGCAATCAACGTTGAATAGCTGATGCAGAAAAGGAAATGGCCAGCTGTCATTTTTGGTAGGAACAAAATTACAAGTGTGTTTCTTTGTGGATGTGCAACCTGGCTTAGTACCCTGGCCCTCTTCAGAAGTCAGTCTTGCTTGGCAACACAGAAATTCTCTGAAATAATGTATGAGTTTTCTTTTATGAATGCCTAGAAGAACTGATTTTTCAGTCCATTTATCACAGAAATGGTGCGGAAAATTGCACCAAAAAATGCCAATTTTTAAAAAATTTCTTCGTGGGGGGAGAACCCCCCGACACCCCCCTTATTGCCGTCGGGCTCGCTCGCTTCGCTCGTTCCAGTTCGTTGAGGCCTACTTCAAAAGCCTCACCAGGTTCAAATTCCACCAGCCGCCACTGTAGGAAACCCTGCACAACATTTACCCTGCGCCTGCCAGGCTGGTGTTATTTTGTTGGCATGCCACGATGAGTGTTCTAATGAGCCGGATACAAGGGAGTCTCGGTCTCCCAGCAGTAACATAAGCAATCAAAGAAATTCAACGAAGCAGGAAAAGGGTGCAGTACCACAGGCTGTTACTAGGTGTCCCTGTGGAGTTCTAAAGGGACCTCTATAAGACACATAAGGTACTGCACCATGAAATCTTGAAGAATCTTATAGGAAGCGCACTGATGCCTAAAAGGCCACACTGCATAAAAGTGAATACAGATATTGTTTGGCGAGCATTGTTTTAGGAAAAGAAAAACGCTTACCACAGTGGTTCCTGGCGAGAGCCAATATTAGTCCAAGAAGATACTGCCAAGCAAAGCCTGAGAATATCTCTCTCTTGATGCTAACTGGCAAGCTACTGATCTTACTAATTGAATGCTCGAGGAGGAGAGAAATGCCCTTTGTCGCTGAGCAGCCATCACATGGAGCTTTTGTTGCGATGCATCGAGGAGCCAGCACAGAGTGACACTGTGTGCCTCAGCAGCCTCCTATGCTTGCTCTCTGCTGCCCATGCAGAAGTGAGCTCTAGAGGCAAACAAAAATTAAAACAGTGCCACAAACGAATGTAAATTAAGAAAAGCATTGGTAAATGCATTAGGTTTCGCCTATGTGATTAATAATAAACTATTTGTGCAGGCGAAACCTAAAAACAAAGATATCCACCTTGATTTCCGAGTTGACTACTGGTACTCGGTTCAGTACCTGAGCAACATAAAACCTGAAGATAAAATGTATGCAAGAGCAATTTTTGTATTCGGGGAGGAGTTGGCCTAACGGCTAGGGCGTTGGACCTCAAATCTGGGGAACTGGGTTCGAGTCTTGACAATGACACTGAACATCCTGTGATTCTGGGCAAATCACTTAATCTCCCCGTGCCTAACAATAATGAATGTGTCCTGATGTAATGCAACTGGTGCTATGTAATTCGGGTCCGTCCCGCGCTATATAAAACTCTGTAAAATAAAACTATTCAATAAAAAAATAACCAGTAGATGGCAGGGTTGCCAAGTTTGAGCTCTTAACACAGCCCACATAAAATCTAGTGTGAGATCAAATGAATACTCCTCAGTGGAGTCACGATGAAATGATCAGGAATATAACACAGC